>NC_051246.2:15167057-16367057 GCF_015237465.2 Chelonia mydas | reverse complement strand
TCCAGTCTATTGCAGTGACTTCTTCATGGGCACTGGAAGTATTTTCAGATGCCTTTAGCAACTGCAAACTGCTCCTACTCAATGGCATTCCTTTTTCTTCTAGTTCTTGTAGAAGTTTTCTCTTTTGTTTATCAGAGTGCTCCCTTTCAGTGGATCTTACCTCAAAAAGAAGTGTGGTGTAATAACAATGAGTACTTGTGGCACCTTAGAGACTAACAAATTTATTTGGGCATAAGCTTTCGTGGGCTAAAACCCATGTCATCAGATGCACGGAGTGGAAAATCCAGTAGGAAGATATATATATATATATATATATATATAAAGAGAACATGAAAAGATGCGGGGGTTGCCATACCAATTCTAATGAGACAAATCAATTAAGGTTGGCTATTATCAGCCGATAATACAATTAATAAAACGACAATTAATCCCTTTTATTAAGAGTGTATTTAATAAGGATTCATGCCAACAACCATGGAAAAATTGATCTTGTATATAAAAGTCCAATTCAGTACCTTTTACCCCACCAGCGTCCAGAATTTCTTGGGCTAACGCATGCAGTCTAGGCAGGTATGCAGAAGGTGGTTCTCTAGGGTGTTGGTGTGTCTCAGAAAATTGAACCTTAAGCTCAGATGCGTTTATGATACTTCTATATGCCTTCTCTAAAATATCAAAGCATTCTACAGTGGGTGCCTTGCTACCAGCTCCTAAGGCTACCTTCAATGCTGGGGGTAATAAACTTGCAATAATCTTCCTTCTTTTGACTTTGTCAGAAATCTCGCTGTTTTCCATCATCTCTTTGCCTTTTGCTCTCCAAGTAGGAGAATCTACTTCTCCATTGGGGCTGGGTGAATTACCCAAAAAACATTTCAGTTTAAATTTCACATCAGTCACAGTTTCACTGGTAGGTTTCAGCACCTTCTCTAAGAAAAGATGTTGCATATCAGGAGGGAGACTCACAGCAGGAGTAAAGGCTTCTACTGGACCTCAGTCTATAACTGGTGTAGCATCTGTTTACCACCTAGTCTGCCTTTCACCCACAGGTGTAACCACAGCCCATGTCTCAGTCTTGAACCCTCTGTCAGGATACACAGAATATCCCTGATCCCTGCACTGAGGTACTCTGGGCACAGAGCCAGTGGATATAAACGTCAACATGTGTCAAGGTTCCGTCCTCACTCTGAACTCTAGGGTAAAGATGTGGGGACCTGCATGAAAACCTCCTAAGCTTACTTTTACCAGCTTAGGTTAAAACTTCCTCAAGGTACAAACTATTTTACCCTTGGACTTCCACTGCCACCACCAAACTTTATCTGGGTTCTGAAAAAACATTGCTTGGAAACATCTTTCCCCCCAAAATCCTCCCAACGCTTGCACCCCACTTCCTGGGGAAGGTTTGGTAAAAATCCTCACCAATTTGCATAGGTGACCACAGACCCAAACCCTTGGATCTTGGAACAATGAAAAAGTATTCAGTTTCCTTACAAGAAGACTTTTAATAGAAGTAAAAAAAGAATCACCTCTGTAAAATCAGGATGGTGAATACCTTACAGGGTAATTAGATTCAAAACATAGAGAATCCCTCTAGGCAAAACCTTAAGTTACAAAAAAGACATACAGAGAGGAATATTCATTCTATTTAGCACAGCTATTTTCTCAGCCATTTAAAGAAATCATAATCTAACTCATATCTAGCTAGATTACTTACTAAGTTCTAAGACTCCATTCCTGTTCTGTCTCCGGCAACAGCTTCACACAGACACAGACCCTTTGTTTTTCTCCCTCCTCCCAGCTTTTGAAAAATATCTTGTCTCCTCATTGGTCATTTTGGTCAGGTGCCAGCGAGGTTACCTTTAGCTTCTTAACCCTGTACAGGTGAGAGGATTTTTCCTCTGGCCAGGAGGGATTTTAAAGGGGTTTACCCTTCCCTTTATATTTATGACAACATGTCAAAATGAATAGCAGTCACATCCCATTTCTGCCCTAGCTTCTGCAACACACATTTCCTTCCTATGTGTATCACAGGAACAGCATCTTCAAATTCACAAAGAATCATATCTTTTTGTTCTCCCTTCATCCTTCTCATATTAGTCACATGACTAAAGATTCATTATCTTAATAATATTAATACTGTGCACAAATTCAATAATATCCAATAACACTACATTATTTTATAACTAACTGTAATATTCCTCAAAAGAATTCAGAGGTGAGCTCTGAGCAATCCTCAAGTCCCTGTCTGTTCGGGCCCCAATTTGTAACACTGACAGACCAGGTTGTCAGTGGGCGGGATTGAATGTGGGTCCTCTGGCGCTTAGTGCATGAGCCTCTACCGCATGAGCTAAATGCCATATGGATCTTAGCTCAGGCTGTACAGCAGACTCATTAATGTCATAGAATCATAGAACATCAGGGCTCGAAGGGACCTCAGGAGGTCACCTAGTCCAAACCCCTGCTCAAAGCAGGACCAATCTCCCATTTTTGTCTCAGATCCCTAAATGGCCCCCTCAAGGAGTGAACTCACAACCCTGGGTTTAGCAGGCCAATGCTCAAACCACTGACCTATCCCTCCCCCCAAAGCTCAGTTTCCTCCTAGCCGGAGGAGTCTCTCTCTAAGTGGCCACTTAGATGGGACAGAACACCACACCCAGGAAGTGTGTGGGTTACATAATGTTCTCATAACTCACAGTGGTAGCTAGCGGGGCTTAGTTCAGATACCACAGGTTCTTATTTCTAGTACTGAAGGTGTCTGCTTCAAACCCCACTGTTGCCCAAGATAGGTTGGTTATAAGTATGGAGCTTAAATCTGAGGCTTGAATTTGGGGAGACTTCAGATGCTTGGGACAAACTTCTCAGCATAGGGGAAATATGGATTCAACTCTGGTAGAGTTTAGGTAACTACCTCTCCCTCTGGTAGCTAGGCCACGGAAGAGGTTTATTACTGGAGTTAGTCTTTTAGCTCGTCATAGATATAGGCCACGGATAACTTTCATATAAAGGGAGATTGAACAGATAGGGACTGTTTACCTTAGAAAAGAGATGAATAAATGGGATGTGATAAAAGAATATAAAGTAATAAATGGCATAGAGAAGATTGACAGGTATGTTAGCAACAAGAAGAAAGTCAAGGAAAGTGTGGGCCCCTTACTGAATGAGGGAGGCAACCTCGTGACAGAGGATATGGAAAAAGCTAATGTACTCAATGCTTTTTTTGCCTCTGTCTTCACAAACAAAGTCAGCTCCCAGACTACTGCACTGGGCAGCACAGCATGGGGAGGAGGTGACCAGCCCTCTGTGGAGAAAGAAGTGGTTCGGGACTATTTAGAAAAGCTGGACGAGCACAAGTCCATGGGGCCAGATGCGTTGCCTCCGAGAGTGCAAAAGGAGTTGGAGGATGGGATTGCAGAGCCATTGGCCATTATCTTTGAAAACTCATGGCGATCGGGGGAGGTCCCAGATGACTGGAAAAAGGCTAATGTAGTGCCCATCTTTAAAAAAGGGAAGAAGGAGGATCCTGGGAACTACAGGCCAGTCAACCTCACCTCAGTCCCTGGAAAAATCATGGAGCAGGTCCTGAAGGAATCAATTCTGAAGCACTTAGAGGAGAGGAAAGTGATCAGGAACAGTCAGCATGGATTCACCAAGGGCAAGCAATGCCTGACTAATCTAATTGCCTTCTATGACGAGATAACTGGCTCTGTGGATGAAGGGAAAGCAGTGGACGTGTTGTTCCTTGACTTTAGGAAAGCTTTTGACACAGTCTCCCACAGTATTCTTGCCAGCAAGTTAAAGAAGTATGGGCTGGATGAATGGAGTATAAGGTGGATAGAAAGCTGGCTAGATTGTCGGGCTCAACGGGTAGTGATCAATGGCTCCATGTCTAGTTGGCAGCCGGTATCAAGTGGAGTGCCACAAGGGTCGGTCCTGGGGCCAGTTTTGTTCAATATCTTCATAAATGATCTGGAGGATGGTGTGGATTGCGCCCTCAGCAAGTTTGCAGATGACACTAAACTGGGAGGAGAGGTAGATACGCTGGAGGGTAGGGATAGGATACAGAGGGCCCTAGACAAATTAGAGGATTGGGCCAAAAGAAATCTGATGAGGTTCAACAAGGACAAGTGCAGTCCTGCACTTAGGACGGAAGAATCCCATGCACCGCTACAGATGAGGGACCGAATGGCTCGGCAGCAGTTCTGCAGAAAAGGACCTAGGGGTTACAGTGGACGAGAAGTTGGATATGAGTCAACATATGTGTGCCCTTGTTGCCAAGAAGGCCAATGGCATTTTGGGATGTATACGTAGGGGCATTGCCAGCAGATCGAGGGACGTGATCGTTCCCCTCTAGTCGACATTGGTGAGGCCTCATCTGGAGTACTGTGTCCAGTTTTGGGCCCCACACTACAAGAAGGATGTGGAAAAATTGGAAAGAGTCCAGCGGAGGGCATCAAAAATGATTAGGGGATTGGAACACATGACTTATGAGGAGAGGCTGACGGAACTAGGGATGTTTAGTCTTCAGAAAAGAAGAATGAGGGGGGATTTGATAGCTGCTTTCAACTACCTGAAAGGGGGTTCCAAAGGGGATGGCTCTAGACTGTTCTCAGTGGTAGCAGATGACAGAACAAGGAGTAATGGTCTCAAGTTGCAGTGGGGGAGGTTTAGGTTGGATATTAGGAAAAACTTTTCCACTAGGAGGGTGGTGAAACACTGGAATGCGTTACCTAGGGAAGTGGTGGAATCTCCTTCCCTAGAAGTTTTTAAGGTCAGGCTTGACAATGATTTAGTCGGGGATGATTTAGTCGGGGATCGGTCCTGCTTTGAGCAGGGGGTTGGACTAGATGACCTCCTGAGGTCCCTTCCAACCCTGATATTCTATGATTCTATGATTCTGTTCTCCCTGTCTCATAACACAAGAGCAAAGGGACAGTAAATGAAATTTAAAGGTGGGACTTTCTCTTTACTTACTCATGTGTGATGAATGGAAATAAGAAATCAGAACTATTCAGTATCTAAAACGAAAAGTTTCATTTGAAAATGTAGCATTAAAAATAGTTGGAGAACTAAACAATACGGGTACAACTTTTTAAATTACGCCATTTTTAAAAAACAAAACCACTTCTAATCTATTGTCTTTTTTGTGTCATTTTCTTTCTTCTCTTCTCTTCCGTCTGTCCTTTTCTGTGTCCACCCAACTTCCCAGATGTTTTGATGTAGAATTGTTTATTTTGGCTTTGGTGAGGTCTAAAGTTGGGCAAATTTTTTTTTGATCAATTGTTTGTTGCTCTCCTCTGGACTCTTCAATTTATCCACATCTTTCCTAAAATGTGGATCCCAGAATTTGACACAGTACCCCAGCCAAGCCTGGCTGGTGCCAAGAAGAGCATAACAGTTGCCTCCCGTGTCTTACATACAACACTTCTGATAATGCACCCCAGAATGGAATTAACCTTTTTCACAATTGCATCACATTGTCAACATACTCAATTTGTGACCTGCTCTAACCCTTAGGTACTTTTCAGCAGTACTACCACCTATTCAGCAGTTATTCCCCATTTTGTAGTTGTATATTTGATTTTTTCTTCCTTAATGAAGTACTTTGCATTTGTCTTTACTGAATTCATTATCCAAATCATTAACGAAAATATTGAATAGTATCAGACCCAGGACTTACCCCTTCATTATATCCATTAGATATATCTTCCTAGTTTGACAATGAACCATAGCTAACTACTCTTGGAGTATGGTTTTTCAATCAGTTGTTCACCCACTTGTTGATTGCCCCATTCTGTTCATTTCCTCTGAAACATCTGACACTGGCCACTGTGGGAAGATAGGATAGGATTCATGCATCTGAAGGAATGGGCTTTTTTACCCACAAAAGCTTATGCCCAAATAAATCTGTTAGTCTTTAAGGTGCCACCGGACTCCTCATTGTTTTTTGTGGATTCAGACTAACATGGCTACCCCTCTGATACTGTGGGAAGATAGGATACTGGGTTAGATGGACCAGTGGTCTGACCCAGTATGGCCGTTCTTATGATCACTTTACAGTAATTTAACCGAGACTGCATTTCACTATTTGCTTATGAGAATGTCACATGGGGCTGTCTCAAAAGCCTTACTAAATTAACCATTGTTGTAGGCAGTGTTGTTGTACCCATGTTGGGCCCAGGACATTAGAGAGACAAGGTGAAGTCATATCTTTTCTTGGACCAACATCTGTTGGCAAGAAAGACCAGCTTTGGAGCTTACACAAAGCTCTTCTTCAGGTCTGGGAAGATAAGTCAGAGTGTCACAGCTAAATACAAAGTGGAACAGATTGTTTAGCATAACTAGTTAACACATATTTCAAGGGACCATTCAAGGTGAAGTGGCCCATTAACACCCCTCCTGTCATAGGGAGGACAAGAAGCGAGGAGGGAGGAAAGAAGCGGGGGGTGGGGTTGTTAGTGGATTACAGATTGTAGTAATGAGCCATAAATCCAGTGTCTCTATTCAGTCCCTGATTTTTAGTGTCTAGAAAACTTACGAATTTAAGCTCCCAGGCTCATCTTTTGAAAATGTTGTGCAGGTTTCCTTTGAGGATGAGGACTACGAGGTCACGTATAGAGTGATCACTTTGTGAAAAGTGTTCACTCACAGGTGGTGTTTTGGTCTTTTATCATTTTCGTTTAAGAGTGTAGTGATTGTCCGATTTCACTCACATAGTTGAAGGACCCTGCTTCAATACAGAAATAAAACCCCCTCTGACTGCACACCTCTAGTTGTCATCTATCACCCCACACTGGAACCCATATGGGATATCAAACAACTACAACCCATACTCAATGGGGACCCCATTCTGAAAGCAATCTTTACTGAACCCCCTCTTCTGGCCTTCAAACACCCCTCCAATCTCTCAGAAGCTAGTTCTTGACAGACCAGGACCCACCAACTCAAAGTGGCACCAGACCCTGCCAGGACAACAGATGCAGACATATCTCCACTTCTACATTATTAGATTATTCCCCTTTATTGAGCACTGGTGAGGCCACATCTGGAGTATTGCAACCAATTTTGGGCCTCCCACTACAGAAAGGATGTCGACAAATTGGAGAGAGTCCAGTGGAGGGCAATGAAAATGATTAGGGGGCTGGGGCACATGATTTACAAGGACAGGCTGAGGGAACTGGGCTTATTTAGTCTGCAGAAGAGAAGAGTGAGGGGGGATTTGATAGCAGCTAGTTCACCAGGAGCGTGGTGAAGCACTGGAATGGGTTCCCTAGGGAGGTGGCGGAATCTCCTTCTTCAGATATTTTTAAGGTCAGGCTTGACAAAGCCCTGGCTGGGATGATTTAGTTGGTGTTGGTCCTGCTTTGAGCAGGGGGTTGGACTAGATGACCTCCCGCGGTCTCTTCCAATCCTAATCTTCGATGATTCTGTGATTCTAAAATGAGCCTGCGAGCTTAAATTCATCACTTTGCTAGATGCTAAAAATCATAAACTGAATGGAGACACAGGCTTTAAAGTTGGGATTGTACTTTAGTACGTTCCTGAACTGGAGACCTTGACATATCTGGGCTGCATATAATGAGAGTGAATTGGGTTGCTAATCTCTTAGCTAGATATGCCACAATTTGTAGAAATGACACAAAATATGACATTATCTATATTTATATCATTGCATGCTATTGGTTGCTCATTTCTTTCAGAATATATGAAGGTGTCAAATAACTGAATTATTTTAACCTCTTTTCAAACATAAAACCTGTGTCTTTTTGACTGAGTGCACTCATAAAGACTAACATATATATTTATATATATTTAAAAATCAAACACTAATTGAAATTCCATTATTTTAATCATGTCTGTACTGATACCCATGAGAACTATTTTTTAAAATCATAGACTTTTTCAACAAACTGTGCGAATGTTCATATTAAACGGAAAGCGATGCACTGCGGTAAAATGAGATATGTAGTAGATCACAGTATTGGACCGGCAGAGAGACTGTGGGTCTGACTGTGGGTCAGAGCAATGAATGGTGAGTCCAGGGCTGGAATAACTGGGGTCCTGTGAGTAAGGATTGAGGGGCATCAGCAGAGCTCTCTCTCTCTCTCTCTCTCTGAGTGTGTAGCCTGTGGCTCGAATAGCAAGGGGGTAGTTGAAGGTTAGGATTCAAAGGTATCGGCAGAAGTATGATCGGGCCTCAGGCTTGGAATACCAAGGAGCACTGCAGTTCAGGACTGAAGGATATTGGCAGAGCTCTCTCTCTCTCTCTCTCTCTCTCTGTAAACTGGTACCAGAACAAGATACAATTTCCCAGCAATGTGTCACCAATGTTATTGAGAGGAAATGTCACCTCCCTACTCTCATTCAATGTTTCACTCTTCATGCAGCGCATGCAGTCAGGTATGTCAGTAGCCCTTTTAGCCATAGCATCACACTGGGAGCACATATTAAATTGGTTATCTATAATTACCTCCAAATCCTCTTCACAGCCCTGGTTTATGATGTCGTGTGAGGCTAAGGAAAATACCTCCCAGAATTCTAAGTAAATTTTACTTCAAACAGTTTACCAGCCAGCGTTGTAATCTCTGCAAAAAGGTATATTAAATTTGATTCACAAGATCTATTGTCCATGAAACCATGTTGGTCAGGATTAATTACATTATCATCTTTTTATTCTTCATAGAATCATAGAATATCAGGGTTGGAAGGGACCTCAGGAGGTCATCTAGTCCAACCCCCCTGCTCAAAGCCGGACCAATCCCAACTAAATCATTCCAGCCAGGGCTTTGTCAAGCCTGACCTTAAAAATATCTGAGGAAGGCGATTCCATCACCTCCCTAGGTAACGCATTCCAGTGTTTCACCACCCTCCTAGTGGAAAAGTTTTTCCTAATATCCAACCTAAACCTCCCCCACTGCAACTTGAGACCATTACTCCTTGTTCTGTCATCCGCTACCACTGAGAACAGTCTAGAGCCATCCTCTTTGGAACCCCCTTTCAGGTAGTTGAAAGCAATTATCAAATCCCCCCTCATTCTTCTCTTCCGCAGACTAAACAATCCCAGTTCCCTCAGCCTCTCCTCATAAGTCATGTGTTCCAGTCCCCTAATCATTTTTGTTGCCCTCCGCTGGACGTTTTCCAATTTATCCACATCCTTCTTGTAGTGTGGGGCCCAAAACTGGACACAGTACTCCAGATGAGGCCTCACCAATGTCAAATAGAGGGGAACGATCACGTCCCTCGAGTCTTCATTGATTAACTCCCATATCATCCATTCTTTCATTTTGCCTCAGATTGAAGTTAAATATTCTAAACATTGGCACATCATCAACTTTCTTCCAGATCTTCCCCATTTGTCCAAGACCTCTTAAAAATGATCAGCAGAGGTCCAGAGAGCTCTTTGGCCAACACTTTTGAAAGTCTTGGGGTGTAAGTTATCCAGGTCTGCTGATTTAAAAATGCTGACTGTAAAAGTGATATTTAACATGCTCCTTAGATTAGAATTGGAAGAGAAAGTATTTCATGATCATTATATGATATTCGTATCATACAGCTTTGTTTCAAATACAGAACAGATATATTTATAGAACAATTCCGGCCATTCTTTATCTTTACAACAGTGCATAAATATTTGTCTTTATTAAGCTATTGACGATGATGACGTTGATTATTCTTAATGAATTTATATGTATTGCAGTAACACCTAGGAGCTGCAGTCCCGGATCTCCATCACTGTGCTAGGTACTGTACAAACACAGAACAAAAAGACAGAGAAGAGCAAATATGATGCAGATTTTGATAAAGGAAAGAAAAGCAATCCTGGGGAATACTGTCCCTGAAGTCTAGCGTCTATCCCTAAAACACTATGTAGCACATATTAAGTGGACAACAAGTCAAGAACAATGGTTTGGGGAAGAGAAATAAAAGCAACAGGCAGCAGTGAGGTTTATAAACAATCAATTGGGCCGGACAACGTGAATGCTTTTCAAGATGAAATGGGGAAATGAGTAAATGAAAGGAATGCAGCATCTAGGAAAATAAAGAACTACTTTCTTTAGGTGCCTAAATAGGGGTTGTTCTGTGCTCTTTGAAAATCTGGCCCAGAAGGAATGGTGTAAGTACCACAAAGGTTCTAAGTGGGAGTCCGAGGATGTAATGGAGAAAAGGAGAGTTTAGGTTGAATGTCAGGCGAAATCTCCTGATGGCAAAATATATTAGACAATGGATGAATGAAAGAGCCTTATCCTGAATGGAGATCAGCACCCTTGTCTTCCATTAAATTTACTGGGAGGTGGTGGTGCTCAGGACCCTCAGGAAGAACACTGGACTTGATCTGTCTCCCGTTGCGAACCTTTCCACTGGTTTCTGTGACAGCTAGACCGGGCCACCAGCACCTTGCAGAATCAGGCCCTACACAAAGAAACTGGTATCATCCAGGCCAGTGTTGCCTTCCAGGGAGAGCCCTGCGCAGGACTAGTGTAGAGCCCTGAAGCGGAACTGGGATCCCGCGTTTCCCACAGGACGTGCAGCTATAATAGCAGGATGGGATGGAGGGGGATTAAAAGTAGTCCCGTGCAGGGTTCTACTTCTAGGGGCTACTGATTCCCAGTCTGCACTGTAGGGTTAGTATCAGACACATTTCTGCCTGGACAAACCAACCTTCTTCTGACTGTACTTGGTGCATTTGCTCCTAAAGTCAAAGTCAGTTTTAGGGAAGGACTCTACTTGCAAATGATCTTCTGCTGCATGTCTCTCCACAGATATCATAGGATGAATATCAGAGCATGGCCAATTATACCACAGTGATTGAGTTCATTCTCTTGGGATTCCCAGATTGTCCAGAGCTGCAGGTCACCTTCTTTGTGTTGTTCCTTTTAATCTACCTTATCACCCTCATGGGGAATCTTGTGATGATCACATTAATCAGAATGGATTCCCAGCTTCACACACCCATGCATTTTTTCCTCAGCCACTTGTCCCTGGTAGATGCCTGTAACAGCTCAGTTGTCATACCCAAGATGTTGGTGAACTTCTTAGCGGAAAGCAAAGCCATCTCCTATATCAGCTGTGCTGCACAAATGTATTTTTTTGTTATCTTCGCCACTGCTGATCTCTTGCTTCTGTCAGCGATGGCATATGACTGGTATGTGGCTGTCTGTAACGCGCTACTCTAAATAGCTGTCATGTCACACAGAGTCTGTGCCCAGCTGGTGGCTGGATCGTATGCGTGCAGCGCTGTAAGTTCTATGATGCACACGAGTTTTACTTTTAGCTTGTCCTTTTCTGGCTCCAGTGTCACCAGTCATTTCTTCTGTGACATCCCCCCGCTCTTAGCACTCTCCTGCTCTGACACCAGCATCAACGAGATGCTGCTCTTCATCTTGGGAAGCATGGAAGCAACCATTTCTCTCCTGATCATCCTTGGCTGCCATCCTGCGGATCCGTCCCACCAAGGGGAGAAGAAAAGCCTTCTCCACCTGCACCTCCCACTTGACTGTAGTCACTATGTTATATGGGACTCTTAGCTTTATATATTTAAGTCCCAGTTCCAGCTATGCCCTCAACCAGGACATGGTGGTGTCTGTGTTCTATACAGTGGTGATCCCCATGTTGAATCCACTTGTCTACAGCCTGAGAAATGCAGAGGTGAAGGAAGCCCTGAGGAGAATGATTGGGAGGAAAATATGGCCTCATTTGATGTGATATGTGGAGAATCAATAAAGAATAAGTCTCGCTTGCTCCATAGGGCTGCTGGTACCTCCATTAATTTCAGGGAATTTCTTTGTTCTAACATATCCACTGTATAAGGGAGTAACCATTGATGGGCCAGTTGGAATGAATAACTGTAACTCTTGGCTTCAGTGGGGCAATATTGATTTACATCAGCCAAGAATCTAGCACATCAATGCTACACAGCGGGGGAAATGTGCACTCCTCATCCTGGAGCACTGAACCCAGATCTGAAAGGCTTTTCAAAAGAGCCTCTAATTTTATATGCCTCCATTTTTTAGGTGCCCAATTCTAGACCCTGAAGGTCTGATTTTTGGAGGTGCTGAGCACGCCATAAGAACATAAAAACGGCCACAGTGGGTCAGACTAGCCCAGTCGAAAGGTCCATCTAGCCCAGTATCCTGTCTGCTGACCTTGGCCAATGTCAGGTGCCCCAGAGGGAATGAACAGAACAGGTAATCATCAAGTGATCCATCCCATCGCCTATTCCCAGCTTCTGGCAAACAGAGTCTAGGGACACCATCCCTGCCCATCCTGGCTAATAGCCATTGATGGATCTATCCTCCATGAATTTATCTAGTTCTTTTTTGAACCCTGTTATCGTCTTGGCCTTCACAACATCCTCTGGCAAGGAGTTCCACAGATTGACTGTGCATTGTGTGAAGAAATACTTCCTTTTATGTGTTTTAAACCTGCTGCTTAGTAACTTATTTCAGTGACCTCTAGTTCTTGTATTATGAGGAGTAAATAAAACTTCCTTATTTACTTTCTCTGCACCCGTCATGATTTTATAAACCTCTATCATATCACCCTTAGTTGTCTCTTTTCCAAGCTGAAAAGTCCCAATCTTATTAATCTCTCCTCATACAGAAGCTGTTCCATACCTATGATGTAGTTTCAAAACAATGGGAACTGAGTGTTCTCAATGCTTCTGGGAAACAAGGCCTTCAGTATCTTAAGCTGGACACAAAAATGGAGGTGCCCAAAATGAGAGAAGGCTTTTGAAATTGTAGGCCCTGAAGTTCATGTGTGCCACAGAAGTGGAGTTGATTGTACAAATTAGGCACAAAACCATGTGGAAGAGAAAGGAATTATTTGGAGCTGGTTAGGATTGAGGGGCATCAGAAGAGCTAAGGGGGCAGGGAAGGGAGCTCAGGACTGGCATAGCAGTGGGGCTGCAGGTCAGAACTAAGGGACATTAGCAGAACACTATGTGTGGGGAGCCCAGGGTAGCGTATGGGCTAGCAGAGGGGGTTGTGTGTCCTGATGAAGGGGCATTGTCAGAGCTGTGTGTACGAGGAACCCAGGACTAGGGCCCGCTGGTTGGGATTGAGGGGTATTGACAGAGCTGTGTGTTGGAAAGCTCAGGACTGCGATGGCAGGGGGATGCAAGTTGGGATGGAGTGGCATGGGCAGAACTGTGTGTGTAGCCCTGCCCAGCAGCTAATGGAACATGATGGCAGATGCGTTTCACTGCATTAACACACAGTAAGCACACTGGGAAGCAGGGAAGTGTGGGGGAACGATGAACTATTAATCTACATGGCTGAATTCTATGAGTGTGAAAACCCAGGACAATGACTTGAGCATCATTGTGGACTGCTCAAGGAAGACCCCCCGCTCCATGTGCAGCAGTAATTAAAAAAAGAAAGAACAATAATGAAACTATTATAATTGTGATTTTGTCTATTTTTTTGATTTTCCATTGAGGAAACAGAAACAAAATATTTCATTTTAGGTTGGGTCGAACATAATCTAAATATTTTGGTTTGTTGACCAGAATTGAAGCGTTTTGTCTCAGGTCAGCTCGAGGTTAATCTGAGTTCGCCTTAGTTGCTGTGGGGAATCATTTGATAAGATGCTCCAGTAGTTGCTGATGCTTACAGGAAAGGTAGATAAGATACGTCACTCCAGGGCTCCCATATAATTCCAATTACTATAAATACAAAATGGAAAAAAAATGACCATTTGTGTTAGCAACTTTATTTTCACTTTGCAGATTCAATGCTGAGCAATCAAAGATATTCCTTTAGGAAAGTAGGAATTGCTTGAAATAAAATAATCTGTCAGGCTGTATACTATGTAGTTGCCTCGTCTCATTCCAACTATTTAGAGGAGGTACACTACATTTTAGAAGGTACACTATATTTTCAAAAGCATTCACTAATTCAGTGGATATACTGTGGATAAATATGAAAATGTGTTCCTTAAACTCTTCCTGCCTCCCTTTGTCCATCTATGAATGGGAGTAACTACACATGCCTGCCTTATAACAGGATTCATAAACGTTTGTAGGTCCTTATATTACATAGTACCTCTGAGCACCTCACAATCTTCATTGGTTTTATCATCACAACTTCCATGTTAGGTAGCACAGTATTAGCTCAATTTTACAGATGAAGAGCTGAGGCACAGAGAAAATAAATGTGATCCTTCAGGGTCACACAAGATGTCTGCAGTTGAGCTGTGAACTAAGCCCCAGATTACAGGGTGCTAGGCTAATGCTCTAGCTGCTACACAATCTTTCCTTCTCATGGCAATAGCGTAACAGTGGCATAAAACCTATATGCAAGAGAGTGGCAACTCAGCCCCTCATTCTATACAGTAATGCATCGTTCTTTAGATTCACCATGTATGTTTCACAACTGAGCTAAGAATGTCTCTGGTAGCCTCTAAAACTGACTTTTTAGCTGTTTGAGGGAATTTGGTGGATTCCCTTTTTGAAGGTACACTACAAGTTACATGTGCTGCCATCAGATTATCCCATATTTTACGAGCACATAAAACCTGAGGCCTGTCTTCCTGAAATAGCGTCAGATGTCAAGCTGTACTGTCAGCCCAGTTTCTGCTTCGTAAATTAAAGACAGCCATCACAAGATAATATGATGGAAAATAAATAATTTACACAGTGTGACAGTTTGTACCCTCATGTTCACAGCTTTTCCAAGACTATGATAAATTTTGTACACAGTATGCCTTGTGAGGTATAATCTGAAAGCTCATAATCTTCTGATCATCATTGTCCTGGTAAAATGTGTGTGGCAACATTGTATGTAAAGTTATAAGATTCTACTGTATAACATTATTGAGATGTTCCAAGTTTACAAAAGCAGGCACAAACCAGTTCCTCAGAGTCAAAAGGTAAATTGATGCCTCAGTCAGGTGTCAACAAAATCAAATGGACTATCACCTGGTTAAGAGGCCATTCTTGTGCAGGAAGAAGGGTGTGAGCTAGAAATCTACATTTTGACGAACAAACAACTGGGGTTTTCTGTCCTCTCAGACTTTGTCTTCTGAACTTCATCTGGAGATGATTCTTTCAAAAAAGAAATGACTAGAAGAGGAGAAGACAAATTCCCCAAAGGTACTCTTCCTCCCTTTCTCTCTGCTCATAGCACCAACACCATCTGAACGAAAAGGAAAGGAGCATTGGACTGGGGAAGGGTTCTGGCTGAAAGGCATCCAGCTAGTAAGACTGCAAAAGCATGTGGTGAGAGAAATCTTTGATTTAAATTCATTTAGCTTTTTAAGGTAGGTATTAATTGCATTTTACTAGGTCTGTCAATTAATCTCAGTTAACTGATGGGATTAACTCCAAAAAATTAATCACAATTTAAAAAATTTACCATGATTAATTGCACTGTTAAAAAATAGAATACCAATTGAAATTTATTAAATATTTGGATGTTTTTCTACATTTTCAAATATATTGATTTCAATTACAACGGAGAATACAAAGTGTACAGTGCTCCATTTATATTATTTTTATTACAAATATTTGCCCTGTAAAAATGATAAATAAATAGTATTTTTCAATTCACCTCATACAAGTACTGAAGTGCAATCTCTTTATGGTGAAAGTGCAACTTACAAATGTAGATTTTTTTTGGTTACATAACTGCACTCAAAAAAAAAAAAAAAAGTGAAATTTTAGAGCCTACAAGTCCACTCAGTCCTACTTCCAGTTCAGCCAATCGCTAAGACAAACAAGTTTGTTTACATTTACGGGACATAATGCTGCCCACTTCTTATTTACAATATTACCTGAAAGTGAGAACAGTCGTTTTCATGGCACTTTTGTAAGTGGCATTGCAAGGTATTTACATGCCAGATATGCTATACATTCATATGTCCCTTCATGCTTCAGCCACCATTCCAGAGGACATGCCTCCATGCTGATGACACTCGTTAAAAAAAATGTGTTAATTAAACTTGTAACTGAACTCCTTGGGGGAGAATTATGGCTCCTGCTCTGTTTTACCTGCATTCTGCCATATATTTCATGTCATAGAAAACTCAGATGATAACCCAGTACGTTGTTCGTTTTAAGAACACCTTCACTTCAGATTTGACAAAATGCGAAGACGGTACCAATGTGAGATTTCTAAAGATAGGTACAGAATTTGACCCAAGGTTTAAGAAGCTGAAGTGCTTTTCAAAATCTGAGAGGGATGAGGTGTGGCGCATGCTTTCAGAAGTCTTAAAAGAGCAACACTCCGATGAGGAAACTACAGAACTGCACCACCAAAAAAGAAAATCAGCCTTCTGCTGATGGCATCTGACTAAGATGATGAAAATGAACATGCGTCGATCTGCACTGATTTGGCTCATTATCGAGCAGAACCTGTTATCGGCATGGATGCACGTCCTCTGGAAGGGTGCTTGAAGCATGAAGGGATATCTTTAGCACATCTGGCATGTAAATATCTTGCGACGCTGGCTACAACAGTGCCATGCAAACACCTGTTCTCACTTTCAGGTGACATTGTAAACAAGAAGCGGGCAGCATTATCTCCTGCAAATGTAAACACACTTGTTTGTCTGAGGGATTGGCTGAACAAGAATTAGGACTGAGTGGACTTGTAAGCTCTAAAGTTTTACATTATTTTATTTTTGAGTGCAGATTTTTTTTGTACATAATTCTACATTTGTAAGTTCAACTTTCATGATAAAGAGATTGCACTACATTATTTGTATTAGGTGAATTGAAAATACTATTTCTTTTGTTTTTTACTGTGCAAATATTTGTAATAAAAACAATAATAATATAAAGTGAGCACTGTACACTTTGTATTCCGGGATGTAATTGAAATCCATATATTTGAAAATGTAAAAACATCCAAAAATATTTAAATAAATGGTATTCTATTCTTTAACAGTGTGATTAATTGCACGATTAATCGTGATTAATTTTTAATCCCTTGACAGCCCTATATTTTACCTTTTATTTCTTTGTAACTAATTATGACTTTTATGCCTCATTACTTTTAATGACTGAAAATCTTTCTTTCTGTAGTTAATAAATGTGTTTTATTGTTTTATCTAAGCCAGTGTGTTTTTGTATCAAAATGTTTGGAAACCTCTGAGAACAGGGTTTGTGCATATCATTTTCTATTAATAAAATGACAGACTTTATATGAGCTTGTATTTTCCAGGAGGACACTGGACAGTACAAGATGCACATTCCATTCGGCATCACTAGGCCCTGTGACCTAGAGGTTAGTACTCTGTGCTGTCATGTTGAAAAGCAGCATATGATTCTCTTGTTCATGAAGCTGCCAGAGGTAGAGCCCAGAGCCTTAGGTGTGTGTTTTTTATATAGCCTTGATGACTAGCCCAAAGCCCAAAACTAGGATTAATCCAGTGAAGAGAAAAATAAACTGTGGATAAAAGTTTATACAATTGCTGCAGAACTGAAAATGAGAAATAGTAAGAGTAGCATACATCATTTATACGATATAGCTCTCAACACACTTTACAGAGGCGTGTTCATTTCATATAATCCATTTTCAAAGTAGAGTACCTGGGATACAAGGTGTTTAAGGGATTTGCCCGAAGTTGCCCAGTTGGGGATGAGCAATGTTGAGAGTGGAACCCAAATCTTATGTACAAGAGTCTGGTATGCATTACACCGGAAATATGTTGTGGGATGGTGTGATTCTGAATCCAGATGAACTCTACTGAAATTATCGGCTTTCCTCTGCAGTTATGCCAGGGTAACTGAGAGAAGAGTCTGGCCCAGGGTATCTGGAATGTGTATAGACCAACGCTAGGAACTTACGTACAAAGACTTTTGGAGAGGTGACCAACAAATGAAGTGGAATACATTCCCCTCATTCTAGAATCATATTAAAAAGAATTCACAGGAGTCCCCACATGGCTGAGCAGCTCAGTGCCAAACCACCACTGCCTGTAAAGCTGGCAGTAGGACTACCCCTCTGTTAAGGAAGGATAAACTAAGGCAAATGGTGGTCATGGACCATATTTTCAAACTGTGCACAAGCACCCAAAATGAGTGGACACATTTGAATGTGATGCCTCCACTATGCTGAAGGCAAAGGGGCAGCTAAACTGTATACAGAATGACATACATGGATGGATGATTCCTCACTCCAGGGCTCATGCATCATTCCAGCTACTGTATATATCAAACGAAAAGTGACAGTTTGCATTAGGGACTTTTTTTTTGCTTTGTTGATTGCCTGCTTCAAAAAATAACTATGTCCCTTTAAATATGAATGAATTTATCTGAAAAGGAAATGTTCAAGTTATTTTCTATTCCCTTATGTGCTCATCTATCAGTCTATATATTTCTATTGTGTACATCACAACATATCAGAGCACCTTATGAATTCTTTAACATTGCCTACTGAGGCTGAGATCAACGAGGCTGAACATTGTGAGGGCCTGCTTCCTTAGACCGGTAGCATCAAGATGCATCAATAACCTTGAAGTACAAAGGCTCATTAATGTACAGTAGATCCTCCGAGTTATGAGCACCAGAGTTACAAATTGACTGGTCAAGCACACACCCCATTTGGAACCTGAAGTACGCCATCAGGCAGCATCAGAGACCAAAGAAAGAAAGAAAGAAAGAAAGAAAGAAAGAAAGAAAGAAAGAAAGAACCACACAAAGCAGCAAATACAGCACAGTGCTGTGTTAAACATAAACTACTAAAAAAAAAAAAAAAGGAAAGCAGCATTTTTCTTCTGCATAGTAAAGTTTCAAATCTGTATTAAGTCAATGTTCAGTTGTAAACTTTTAAAGGAACAACCATAATATTTTGTTCAGAGTTACAAACATAAGGCGGATAGAAAGCTGTTTAGATTGTAGTGATCAATGGCTCGATGTCTAGTTCGCAGCCGGTATCATGCGGAGTGCCCCAAGGTTCAGTCCTGGGGCCAGTTTTGTTCAACATCTTTATTAATGATCTAAATGATGGATAGAGTGCACCCTCAGCAAGTTTGCGGATGAGCTGGGGGGAGAGGTAGATATGCTGGAGGGTAGGGATAGGGTCCAGAATGACCTAGACAAATTGAAGAATTGGGCCAAAAGAAATCTGATGAAGTTCAAACAAGGACAAGTGCAGAGTCCTGCACTTAGGATGGAAGAATCCCATGCACTGCTACAGGCCGGGGACTGACTGGCCACGTGGCAGTTCTGCAGAAAAGGACCTGGGGATTACAGTGGATGAGAAGCTGGATATGAGTCAGCAGTGTGCCCTTGTTGCCAAAAAGGCTAACGGCATTTTGGGTTGCATTAGTAGGAGCATTTCCAGCAGATCGAGGGAAATGATTATTCCCCTCTATTCGGCACTGCTGAGGCCACATCTGGAGTATTGCATCCAGTTTTGGGCCCCTGTGACGTTATTGACTTGAACTGGGCCCATATAGAACATTGTTGCAACCAAGGTCCTGTAGTGGCACCGAATCTTGTATAAAGGGGGTCAAATAAAGTGTCTAAGATGAGGTTATGGTTTGCTGGTTATGATTATGCTATTTGTTTGCATGTACCATTTTTGTATTTAAAGATATAAGTATTGGCTCTATACTGTCTGTATTTCAACCTTATGCTATGTTTCTGGGTGACACCCCAGACAAATTGGTGTCAGCTCTGCCTAGCCTGCTTGATGGCCTGTTAAGGACCATCAACTATACAACTGACCCATTGAGAGAAGGCAGACACGCCTTGCGACTCAGCAAGGTACGCAGGGACCTGCCTATGGACAGAACTCTGAGGTGTTTCCAGGCCGTGTGATGGACAGCTGGTCTTTGGAACAAAGAAAGAGAGACCACATGGCAAGAGACTATAAAAAGCTGCTGCAGCTCCTCCAGCTGGTCTTCAATCCTGCTTCTTACCTCTGGAGGGACTTTGCTACACTGAAGCTTTGAACGAAGTACGGAAAGACCCATCCCAGCTGTGGATGTATTACAGAAACTTGATATGAACCTGTAGTTTATTCTATCACTGCTGCAAGCCTGAACCAAGAACTTTGCCATTACTATATGTAATTGATTCCATTTAACCAGTTCTAGCGCTCATCTATATTTCTTTCCTTTCATGAAGAAACCTTTAGATTTTAGATTCTAAAGGATTGGCAACAGCGTGATTTGTGGGTAAGATCTGATTTGTATATTGACCTGGGTCTGGGGCTTCGTCCTTTGGGATCAAAAGAACCTTTTTTCTTTTACGGGGGTATTGGTTTTCATAACCATTTGTCCCCATAACAAGTGGCACTGGTGGTGATACTGGGAAAGTGGAGTTTCTAAGGGAATTGCTTGTGTGACTTGTGGTTAGCCAGTGGGGTAAAACCAAAGTCTTCTCTGTTTGGCTTGTTTGGTTTGCCTTGGTGTGCATAGAAACCCCAGCCTTGGGCTGTAACTGCTCTGCTTTAAGCAATTTGTCCTGAATTGGCACGCTCAGTTGGGTCCCGCCAGAACCAGCATCGTTACAGACCCCCACTACAGAAAGGAAGTGGATGAATTGGAGAAAGTCCAGCAGAGGGCAACGAAAATGATCAGGGGGCTGGGGCACATGATTTACAAGGAGAGGCTGAGGGAACTGGGCTTGTTTATTCTGCAGAAGAGAAGAGTGAGGGGGGATTTGATAGCAGCCTTCAACTACCTGAAGGGGGGGGGGGGGTTCCAAAGAAGATGGAGCTCGGCTGTTCTCAGTGATGGCAGATAACAGAACAAGGAGCAATAGTCTCAAGTTGCAGTGGGGGAGATCTCTTCCAACCCTAATCTTCTATGAGTCTATTATTTCAAAGGTATGAAAAACCTCCATTCCCAAGGTGTTTTTAACTCTGAGGTTCTACTGTATTTTACTCATCATTAACATTAGAAAGTTGACCTAGACACAAAAGGGTTTTGTATCCCATTCACAGTCCCCTGAGTTTCCAGAATTCCTGCTCTTAACAATGTTTACCATTTTCCAATAATCCTAACATCAAAAACTTCTTGGTGACACAGTATATCTATCTAATCTCTGTTAAGACTTCTTTTCTGCATACTGCAGCTTTAAATGGTTAGATGACCCCTTCCATCCTGCAGAAATGGCTGATGTTTATTTCTAGACTGTTGCCCTGGAGGCACACACACTGTGCTCGTTCATGGAGACTATACTTTTGTTCTTTCTTGTTTGTTGTTCTCCTGTTAAGTTAGTAAGTAATCTAGCTAGAAATGCGTTAGATTTTCAGTTGTTTAATGGCTGGTAAAATAAGCTGTACTGGATGGAATGAATATTCCCGTTTTTTGTGTCTTTTTGTAACTAAGGTTTTGCCTAGAGGGATTCTCTATGTTTTCAATCTGATTACCCTGTAAGGTATTTACCATCCTGATTTTACAGAGGTGATTCTTTTACCTTTTCTTTAATTAAAATTCTTCTTTTAAGAACCTGATTGATTTTTCATTGTTCTTAAGATCCAAGGGTTTGGGTCTGTGTTCACCTGTACAATTTGGTGAGGATTCTTATCAAGCCTTCCCCAGGAAAGGCGGTGTAGGGCTTGGGGGGATATTTTGGGGGAAGACATCTCCAAGTGGTCTCTTTCCCTGTTCTTTGTTTAAAATGCTTGATGGTGGCAGCATACGGTTCAAGGACCAGGCAAAGTTTGTACCTTGGGGAAGTTTTTAACCTAAGCTGGGAAGAATAATCTTAAGGGGGTCTTTCATGCAGGTCCCCACATCTGTACCCTAGAATTCAGAGTGGGGAAGGAACTTTGACATGGTGGCAGAGCAGTGGGATCATTTTGAGATCATTTTCATAGAATCATAGAATATCAGGGTTGGAAGGGACCTCAGGAGGTCATCTAGTCCAACCCCTTGCTGAAGGCAGGACCAATCCCCAATTAAATCATCCCAGCCAGGGCTTTGTCAAGCCTGACCTTAAAAACTTCTAAGGAAGGAGATTCTATCACCTCCCTAGGTAACGCATTCCAGTGTTTCACCACCCTCCTAGTGAAAAAGTTTTTCCTAATATCCAACCTAAACCTCCCCCACTGCAACTTGAGACCATTACTCCTTGTCCTGTCATCTTCTACCACTGAGAATAGTCTAGAACCATCCTCTTTGGAAGCACCTCTCAGGTAGTTGAAAACAGCTATCAAATCCCCCCTCATTCTTCTCTTCTGCAGACTAAACAATCCCAGTTCCCTCAGCCTCTCCTCATAAGTCATGTGTTCCAGTCCCCTAATCATTTTTGTTGCCCTCCGCTGGACGTTTTCCAATTTTTCCACATCCTTCTTGTATTGTGGGGCCCAAAACTGGACACAGTACTCCAGATGAGGCCTCACCAATGTCGAAGAGAGGGGAACGATCAGGTCCCTCGATCTGCTGGCAATGCCCCTACGTATTCATCCCAAAATGCCATTGGCCTTCTTGGCAACAAGGGCACACTGTTGACTCATATTTAGCTTCTCGTCCACTGTAACCCCTAGGTCCTTTTCAGCAGAACTGCTGCCGAGCCATTCGGTCCCTAGTCTGTAGCGGTGCATTGGATTCTTCCATCCTAAGTGCAGGACTCTGCACTTATCCTTGTTGAACCTCATCAGGTTTCTTTTGGCCCAATCCTCCAATTTGTCTAGGTCCCTCTGTATCCTATCCCTACCTGCCACTGTATCTACCACTCCTCCTAGTTTAGTATCATCCGCAAATTTGCTGAGAGTGCAATCCACACCATCCTCCAGATCATTTATGAAGATATTGAACAAAACTGGCCCCAGGACCGACCCTTGGGGGACTCCACTTGATACCAGCTGCCAACTAGACATGGAGCCATTGATCACTACCCGTTGAGCCCGACAATCTAGCCAGCTTTCTATTCACCTTATAGTGCATTCACCCAGCCCATACTTCTTTAACTTGCTGACAAGAATACTGTGGGAGACCGTGTCAAAAGCTTTGCTAAAGTCAAGAAACAATACATCCACTGCTTTCCCTTCATCCACAGAACCAGTAATCTCATCATAGAAGGTGATTAGATTCGTCAGGCATGACCTTCCCTTGGTGAATCCATGCTGATCACTTTCCTCTCGTGTAAGTGCTTCAGGATTGATTCCTTGAGGACCTGCTCCATGATTTTTCCAGGGACTGAGGTGAGGCTGACTGGCCTGTAGTTCCCAGGATCCTCCTTCTTCTCTTTTTTAAAGATTGGCACTACATTAGCCTTTTTCCAGTCATCTGGGACTTCCCCCATTCACCACGAGTTTTCAAAGATAATGGCCAATGGCGCTGCAATCACATTCGCCAATTCCTTTAGCACTCTCGGATGCAACTCGTCCTGCCCCATGGACTTGTGCCCGTCCAGCTTTTCTAAATAGTCCCTAACCACCTCTTTCTTCACAGAGGACTGGCCATCTCCTCCCCATGTTGCGATGCCCAGCGCAGCAGTCTGGGAGCTGTCCTTGTTAGTGAAGACAGAGGCAAAAAAAGCATTGAGCACATTAGCTTTTTCCACATCCTCTGTCACTAGGTTGCCTCCCTCATTCAGTAAGGGGCCCACAGTTTCCTTGGCTTTCTTCTTGTTGCCAACATACCTGAAGAAACCCTTCTTGTTACTCTTGACATCTCTTGCTAGCTGCAGCTCCAGGTGCGATTTGGCCCTCCTGATTTCATTCCTACATGCCCGAGCAATATTTTTATACTCTTCCCTGGTCATTTGTCCAATCTTCTATTTCTTGTAAGCTTCTTTTTTATGTTTAAGATCCGCAAGGATTTCACTGTTAAGCCAAGCTGGTCGCCTGCCATATTTACTATTCTTTCAACACATTGGGATGGTTTGTCCCTGTAACCTCAGTAGGGATTCTTTGAAATACAGCCAGCTCTCCTGGACTCCTTTCCCCCTTATGTTATTCCCCCAGGGGATCCTACCCATCAGTTCCCTGAGGGAGTTGAAGTCTGCTTTCCTGAAGTCCAGGGTCCGTATTCTGCTGAACCAGAATTTTGAACCAGAAGCACAGCAGGATTTTAAAAGGTTTTGTAAAAGGTGATTGCAGCTGTAGATTATGTCTCTCTGCCTGCGGGACAGAGCAGCAGGCATAACAAAAGGATTTTTCTGTAGGCTGAGAACAGCTATCGGGGAAAATAAGGGTATCAGGTTACAGCACAGCAAAATTTTACAAGCCAGCTTTTGTTTGTTTGTTTGTTTTTCTTTCTAACTCTCAGGTGTAAAGTTAGTTAAAAACAGAGAGGTTAGGATGACAGACTGCACTGTTCAACAGAAGTTGGAATTAGCCAGATTTGAAGCTGAGGAAAAACAAAAGGAACATGAAAGACAGGTAGAACTCATAAAGATGGGAATGGAGGCAAAAGAAAAAGAAATGGAGGCTGCCCACAGGAGAGAAATGGAGGCAAAGGAAAAAGAATAGAAGGAGAAGGAAAAAGAGAGGAAGTATGCACTGGAGATGGAGAAGGCAAAGGCTCAAATAACCCTAACAATCTTTCCCCAACAATCCACAAATGGGAGTGATTATGTCCACCGTATGATGAATCCAGTGATATTACTGAATATTTTCTCACCTTTGAGAGACTGTGCACACTCCATCAAATTCCTGAAGCTCGCAAGATGACCTTATTGGTCGCAAAATTGACTGGAAGAACGCTGGACATATTCAATAAGATGCCTATTGATGAGGCTTCTGACTTTAATACATTCAAGGATTTGGTTTTAAAGCAATTTCAAGTTATACCTGAAATTTACAGAGTAAAATTTAGAGCCCTTAAGAGAGGACCTGGACTAAGTAATGTGGCTTATATAAACCAGATGAAGGATCTGTTAGATAAATGTGTCAAAGGAAGGGGTGTAACTAGCTTTGACGGAATGTGTGATTTGATGACTCAGGAGCAATTCCTGAATATGTCCAAAGAGGATATAAAACAGTGTTTATGGGATAAGAAAATGGACTCAGCAGAAAGTCTTGCTTCTTATGCTGATCAATATGAGCAGGCGGGGCAAACCGGAACAAAATGGGTGGAGGGAGGAGAGAGAAACAACCCTGGTCGCAGTTGGAGCAGATACCAGAAGGGACACCCTCAGACCACACCCTACTACTGGGGGCAGCCCAAGGCCCCAACTACACACCACGGAACACCCACTACACCATTCTCCAGCAACCCATTTCACCCCAGTGACCCGTCAGCTGGACAATGTTTTAAATGTAACGAGCATTACATTAGCTATCTGCCAGTCATCTGGTAAAGAGGACAATTTATGCAATAGGTTACATACCACAGTTAGCAGTTCTGCAATTTCATATTTGAGTTCCTTCAGAATTCTTGCGTGAATACTATGTGGTCCTGGTGACTTATTACTGTGTAATTAATCAATTTTTTCCAAAATCGCCTCTGGTGATACCTCAATTTGAGAGATTTTCTCAAATCTGCCAGCTAAAAAGACTGGTTCAGGTGTGGGAATTTCCCTCACATCCTCCGTGGTGAAGATCAATGCAAACAAGCTTGTCTACAATGGCCTTGTCTTCCTTGAGTGCTCCTTTAGCACTCCAATCATCCAGTGGCTCCACTGATTGTTTGGCAAGTTTCCTGCTTCTGATGAACTTAAAAAAAAAAAATCTGTTATTTTCTGTGTCTTTTGCTTGTTGCTCTTCAAATTCTTTTTTTTTTTTGGCCTGCCTAATTATACTGTTACACTTAACTTGCCAGCATTTATGTTGCTTCCTATTTTCCTCAGTAGGATATGACTTTCAATTTTTAAAAGATGTCTTTTTGTCTCTCACTGCTTCTTTTACTCTGTTGTTTAGCCATGGTAGCATATTTTTGGTCATCTTACCTTTTTGGGGGGTTGGTCGGCTGGGGGGGTCTTATACATATACTTTGAGTCTCTATTATAGTGTTTTTAAAATGTTTCCATGAAGCTTTCACTCATTTCACTTTTGTGACTGTTCCTTTTAGTTTCCAGTCAATTTGCAAAAGCGAGCCATCTTAGAGAAAGGTGGGGTTGTTACCCGGGGTTCTCAGAACCCACAGCAATGGTAACTTCACTGTTTCACTCCAGGTGGTGTCAGGAATAAATCAATGGGAACACAGCAATTCTGTCTGATAAGAGCTAGAGCACGCTTACTTGCATTTATCTAAAACTGCAGTTTATTAGATTTAAGCACACACTGACATAAGCAATAGGGTTAGGACATCCCAAATATTTATCTAAAATCTGGAACAATGCTTTCAAATTAACCCTATACTATGTGTTCTGTTTTATTAATTCATGGTGGCTGACTGCACATAACATGGTTTCAATAAGCTTAACCACATTCTGGGGTACACACACCCCTCAAATCCAGGGCAACAGGGTGAGTTGTGCCTCTTTGTTTTTACAGAGCAGCCTGTTTTTGTCTCTCGATGGTTTTGGTTCTTGTGTGTTAAGGTTCTGGATTTTAAATTACCCTCTATGGTAAGCAATGTATTTGATGGAGTGAGTTTGTCAGGTTTGAGACAAGAGTTGTTTGCAAAGAACAGGGGGGGCCTTTTGCCAAGGGGCTTTTGTGTAACAAATGCCTTCTGGTGCAACTCACTAGAATTCACCAAAATTTGGGATTTCCAGCTCATTGGAATTTCCTTCAACGAATTCCCATATAACTCTACTACTTGCATCATTTAATTTTAAATGAAACCACATGAGTGCAATTAATGTGTCTCTAAGAAAAATATCAACATACTTGGTAATTGCTTTTTCTGTGCAAACATTGCCCCTTGTGGTGTGAGATACTTCAGGGCTCAGATCCCAAAATCACATATAAACTTCCGTGTGATACAACCCTGGAATCTCTCTGCTACTCGGCTCTTTGAGCTAATTGCAGGATGTGGGGGAGCTGATAGAAACTGACTCAATCCCAGCTCATCTCCAGCTAATCAGTAGGGCAAAGGCTCCCATTTCAGAGGGAAATAGAAGACAAAGAGGATCATTGGCCAATCCCATCTTTAGGCATCAGAGCAGAGGCAGCTGGGCCACTGCCTGTCTCAAAATAAGCAGTAGATGGAAGAAACCAAAGTAGCCAGTGGACTTTGGTTTTTACTGCCTTGTGCAGCTTGATTCATGAAACAAGAGGTCAGGTTCTATGGTGATGGGCATGGAGTAAAAACCTAGATTGAAGAAAGCAAATTGAATACTCATGAATAAGGAATAATATGACCAAAAATTATGGTAGACCTCTCTTGGTGCTTTTAATTTGAGAAAATAATCTCATTGAGGATTTGTCCCTTTTTAACAATTTCTAATATTTAATCTTCTTGGTGCCCTCAGGATCAGACCTTTTCCATTTACAAACCTAACAAAGCTCAGCCAAGTCTCTAGAAAGCCAGTTCAGTCCTGGCCACTGTTCCCTCTAATTTTTCCCATGCATACCATACTGGTGCACGTAACAAAATGCATGTGGTGGGGGTGGGACTGAGGGTTTTGGAGTGTGGGAAGGGGACTCAGGGCTGGGGCAGAGGATTGGTGTGTGTGTGCGGGGTGAGGGCTCCAGGGTGGGGCCGGAGATGAGGGGCTCAGGGCTGGGGCAGAGAGTTGAGGTGCAGGTGGGTGAGGGCTCTGGCTGGGGGTGCAGGCTCTGGGGTGGGGCCAAGGATGAGGGGTTTGGGGTGCAGGCTGCCCGAGGGCTATGGTGGCATCTCTCCCCCAGCCATGGAAAGTCTGGGGCAGGTCTGTCCTGCGGGAGAGGCTTAATAGGCAGTTGCGTGGCTTAGAGGGAATTTAGGTCCTGGCTGCTTTGTGCACCGTAACTCACTATAAAGACCCCACAGTCAGAGCTCAGCCAGGGAATTCTGTTGCTGAAGTGTAAAGAAGATTAGGGCCTGGTGAGAAATGTTACAGCTATGATGGGTTCGGTCACAGAAACTCCCTTGGGACTGTCGCCTGACATGCTGAGATTACCTCTGAGCCCATTTTCCCTGCCAAAGCTTGGGACTCCAGAACCCTGCCTTGTTGAGCCTGACATGCTAGCCTGCTGCAACACAGATGCAGGTCTGGTCCATGCCCCCAAAGCTGTAGACTTTAACCAAAAACCGCTCACCATGTCACCTATCTCCAGCACCCAGACACCCAGTTACCAATGGGATCCGAACCCCAAATAAATCTGTTTTACTCTGTATAAACCTTATATAGGGTAAACTCATAAATTGTCCACCCGCTATAACACTGATCAAGAGATATGTGTTACATTATTGACATAAACTGTGACTGTATAGATCATTGTTACAACCAGGGTCCTATGATTGCACCAGTTCTTGTACAGAGGATGTCAAGTGGGGTGTCTATAGAAAGGTTGTAGTTTGCTGGTTATGATTATGCTGTCTGTAGTTGTGTATCATGTTTGTATTTGAAGTTATGAATATCGTCTACGTATTTGTTTGTAAAACACATTTATTTGGGGTTTGAACCCCATTGGGACCTGGGTGTCTGGGTCCTGGAGACTGGAGCATTTCCTAAGCTGTTTTCAGTTAAGCCTGCAGCTTTTGGGGGACGTGGTTCAGACCTGCGTCTGTGTTTACAGCAGGCTAGTGTGTCTGGCTCAACAAGGCAGGGTACTGAAGTCCCAAGTTGGCAAGGAAAACGGGCTAAGAGGTTGTCTCAGCACATCAGGTCTCTCCCAAGAGAGTCTCTGACCCATCACAATATGCACAGCTGTTTCCCCCCCCCCCAGGTACTAATCACTTACTCTGGGCTAATTAATAAACAAAAGTGATTTTATTAAGTATAAAAAGTAGGATTTCATAGAATCATAGAATCATAGAATATCAGGGTTGGAAGGGACCCCAGAAGGTCATCTAGTCCAACCCCCTGCTCAAAGCAGGACCAAGTCCCAGTTAAATCATCCCAGCCAGGGCTTTGTCAAGCCTGACCTTAAAAACCTCTAAGGAAGGAGATTCTACCACCTCCCTAGGTAACGCATTCCAGTGTTTCACCACCCTCTTAGTGAAAAAGTTTTTCCTAATATCCAATCTAAACCTCCCCCATTGCAACTTGAGACCATTACTCCTCGTTCTGTCATCTGCTACCATTGAGAACAGTCTAGAGCCATCCTCTTTGGAACCCCCTTTCAGGTAGTTGAAAGCAGCTATCAAATCCCCCCTCATTCTTCTCTTCTGCAGACTAAACAATCCCAGCTCCCTCAGCCTCTCCTCATAAGTCATGTGCTCTAGACCCCTAATCATTTTTGTTGCCCTTCGCTGACTCTTTCCAATTTATCCACATCCTTCTTGTAGTGTGGGGCCCAAAACTGGACACAGTACTCCAGATGATGCCTCACCAGTGTTCGAATAGAGGGGAACGATCACGTCCCTCGATCTGCTCGCTATGCCCCTACTTATACATCCCAAAATGCCATTGGCCTTCTTGGCAACAAGGGCACACTGCTGACTCATATCCAGCTTCTCGTCCACTGTCACCCCTAGGTCCTTTTCCGCAGAACTGCTGCCTAGCCATTCGGTCCCTAGTCTGTAGCGGTGCATTGGTTCTTCCGTCCTAAGTGCAGGACCCTGCACTTATCCTATTGAACCTCATCAGATTTCTTTTGGCCCAATCCTCCAATTTGTCTAGGTCCTTCTGTATCCTATCCCTCCCCTCCAGCGTATCTACCACTCCTCCCAGTTTAGTATCATCCGCAAAAATTTGCTCAGAGTGCAATCCACACCATCCTCCAGATCATTTATGAAGATATTGAACAAAACCGGCCCCAGGACCGACCCCTGGGGAACTCCACTTGACACCGGCTGCCAACTAGACATGGAGCCATTGATCACTACCCGTTGAGCCCGACAATCTAGCCAGCTTTCTACCCACCTTATAGTGCATTCATCCAGCCCATACTTCCTTAACTTGCTGACAAGAATGCTGTGGGAGACCGTGTCAAAAGCTTTGCTAAAGTCAAGAAACAATACATCCACTGCTTTCCCTTCATCCACAGAACCAGTAATCTCATCATAAAAGGCGATTAGATTAGTCAGGCATGACCTTCCCTTGGTGAATCCATGCTGACTGTTCCTGATCACTTTCCTCTCCTCTAAGTGCTTCAGGATTGATTCTTTGAGGACCTGCTCCATGATTTTTCCAGGGACTGAGGTGAGGCTGACTGGCCTGTAGTTCCCAGGATCCTCCTTCTTCCCTTTTTTAAAGATGGGCACTACATTAGCCTTTTTCCAGTCATCCGGGACTTCCCCCGTTCGCCACGAGTTTTCAAAGATAATGGCCAAAGGGCTCTGCAATCACAGCCGCCAATTCCTTCAGCACTCTCGGATGCAATTCGTCCGGCCCCATGGACTTGTGCACGTCCAGCTTTTCTAAATAGTCCCTAACCACCTCTATCTCTACAGAGGGCTGGCCATCTCTTCCCCATTTTGTGATGCCCAGCGCAGCAGTCTGGGAGCTGACCTTGTTAGTGAAAACAGAGGCAAAAAAAAGCATTGAGTACATTAGCTTTTTCCACATCCTCTGTCACTAGGTTGCCTCCCTCATTCAGTAAGGGGCCCACACTTTCCTTGGCTTTCTTCTTGTTGCCAACATACCTGAAGAAACCCTTCTTGTTACTCTTGACATCTCTTGCTAGCTGCAGCTCCAGGTGCGATTTGGCCCTCCTGATATCTTTCCTACATGCCCGAGCAATATTTTATACTCCTTCCCTGGTCATATGTCCAACCTTCCACTTCTTGTAAGCTTCTTTTTTATGTTTAAGATCCGCTAGGATTTCACCATTAAGCCAAGCTGGTCGCCTGCCATATTTACTATTCTTTCGACTCATCGGGATGGTTTGTCCCTGTAACCTCAACAGGGATTCCTTGAAATACAGCCAGCTCTCCTGGACTCCCTTCCCCTTCATGTTAGTCCCCCAGGGGATCCTGGCCATCTGTTCCCTGAGGGAGTCGAAGTCTGCTTTCCTGAAGTCCAGGGTCCGTATCCTGCTGCTTACCTTCCTTCCCTGCGTCAGGATCCTGAACTCAACCAACTCATGGTCACTGCCTCCCAGATTCCCATCCACTTTTGCTTCCCCCACTAATTCTACCTGGTTTGTGAGCAGCAGGTCAAGAAAAGCGCCCCCCCCTAGTTGGCTCCCCTAGCACTTGCACCAGGAAATTGTCCCCTACGCTTTCCAAAAACTTCCTGGATTGTCTATGCACCGCTGTATTGCTCTCCCAGCAGATATCAGGAAAATTAAAGTCACCCATGAGAATCAGGGCATGCGATCTAGTAGCTTCCGTGAGTTGCCGGAAGAAAGCCTCATCCACCTCATCCCCCTGGTCCGGTGGTCTATAGCAGACTCCCACCACTACATCACTCTTGTTGCACACACTTCTAAACTTAATCCAGAGACACTCAGGTTTTTCCACAGTTTCGTACCGGAGCTCTGAGCAGTCATACTGCTCCCTTACATACAGTGCTACTCCCCCACCTTTTCTGCCCTGCCTGTCCTTCCTAAACAGTTTATAACCATCCATGACTGTACTCCAGTCATGTGAGTTATCCCACCAAGTCTCTGTTACTCCAATCACGTCATAGTTCCTTGACATCACCAGGACCTCCAGTTCTCCCTGCTTGTTTCCAAGGCTTTGTGCATTTGTATATAAGCACTTGAGATAACCTGTTGATCGCCCCCTCATTCCCAGTATGAGGCAGGAGCCCTCCCCTCACAGACATTCCTGCCTGTGCTTCCTCCCGGAATCCCGCTTTCCACTTACCTCAGGGCTTTGGTCTCCGTCCCCCGGTGAACCTAGTTTAAAGCCCTCCTCACTAGGTAGCCAGCCTGCTGGCAAAGATGCTCTTCCCTCTCTTCGTAAGATGGAGCCCGTCTCTGCCCAGCACTCCTCCTTCATGGAACACCATCCCATGGTCAAAGAATCCAAAGCCTTCTCTCCGACACCACCTGCGTAGCCATTCGTTGACTTCCACGATTCGACGGTCCCTACCCAGGCCTTTTCCTTCCACGGGGAGGATGGACGAGAACACCACTTGCGCCTCCAACTCCTTTATCCTTCTTCCCAGAGCCACGTAGTCCGCAGTGATCCGCTCAAGGTCATTCTTGGCAGTATCATTGGTGCCCACGTGGAGAAGCAGGAAGGGGTAGCGATCCGAGGGCTTGATGAGTCTCGGCAGTCTCTCCGTCACATCGCGAATCTTAGCCCCCGGCAAGCAGCAGACTTCTCGGTTTTCCCCGGTCAGGGCGGCAGATAGATGACTCAGTCCCCGGAGGAGAGAGTCCCCGACCACCACCACCCCGCCTTCTCCTCTGGGAGTGGTGGTCGGGGAACCCCCAACCTCAGGACATCGCATCTCATGCCTTCCAACCAGCGGAGTCTCCTTCTGCTTTCTCCCCCCAGACATATCATCTGGTCCACTCTCCGCAATGGTACCTGTGGAGAGAACATGAAAGCGGTTAGTTACCTGTGTTTGTGTTACTGGAACCCGGACATTCCGCTTACCTCTTCTGGAGGTCACATGTTGCCAAGCTTCTTCACTGGCCTCTTGGCTCCTCTGTGCAACCTGCTCTATATCTTTAGAGCTTTGTGCCCCTAGGAGCCTACCCTGAGTTTCGTCCAGAAAATCCTCAGTCTCTCGTATACAACGCAGGGTCGTTACCTGTTGCTCCAGACCTTCAATCTTCTCTTCCAATATGGAGACCAGCTTGCACTTTGTACAGACAAAGTCGCTTCTGTCCTGTGGAAGAAAGACAAACATGGCACATCCAGTGCAGGTCACAACAGCTGAACCCCCCCCCTTCCATATCACCTACCTACTATGAGCTTCCTCAGAGACGTTGGCAAGATGTAAGCCTCACTGGGCTCACTCCAGGCGAACTCCCAGGCAAACTCCTGCTGTGAGCTGCTCTGCTGTCCCCGCTGCTCAGCTGGTTCGCTGCCGCTCAGCTGGTTCGCGAGGCTCTGGCTATTTTTAAACAGCCAGGCTTCCCTGACGCAAACACACAGACACCCTAATGCCCGCCCCCTGCAGGCTAGCAGCCAATCAGACACTCACTCAGGCTCTCCCCCTGCCCTCCCAGCAAACACACGCTCGGATACTTCCTCAGCAAGCAAACACACACACTCGGATACTTACCAGTCCCAGGCAAACTCCTGCTGATTTAAATGGTTTCAAGTAATAACACACAGAACAAAGTAAGTCACCAAGCAAAATAAAGCAAAATCATGCAAGTCTAAGCCTAATACATTAAGAAACTGAGTACAGGTAATATCTCACCCTCAGAGATGTTCCAATAAGCTTCTTTCACAGACTAGACTCCTTCCTAGTCCTGGGCTCAATCCTTTCCCCGGTTACAGTCCTTGCTAGTTCAGGAGACATCTTAGGTGAAAACTAGGGGTTTTCTCATGACTAGCAGTCCCCCCTGTTCTGTTCAACTCCCTTTTATATCTTTGGCACAAGGTGGGAATCTTTTGTCCCTCTGGGTCCCCACCCCTCCCTCTAAATGGAAAAGCACCAGGTTTAAGATGGATTCCAGTATCAGGTGACACGTCCCCAGCCTCCATTCTTCCAGGGCCTGCACGCACCCAGGAATGTTTGCAAGTAAACAGACCATTTACAACCAATTGTCCTAGTCAATGGGAGCCATCAAGATTCCAAACCACCATTAATGGCCCACACTTTGCATAATCACAATAGGACCTCAGAGTTATACTTCATATTCCTAGTTTCAGATACAAGAATGATACATTCATACAAATAGGATGAACACACTCAGTAGAGTATAAGCTTTATAATGATACCTTACAAGAGACCTTTTGCATAAAGCATATTCCAGTTACGTTATGTTCACACTCAAAAGCATATTTCCATAAAACATTATGGAGTGCAACATCACAACAGCAATAACAGCTTTAATGGGAGAGGGGTGGGAATGATCATTGGTAAGATGAGAAGAAAGGATCTGAGGGGAGGTAGGGAATGAATGGTTGCTTGAACAGACTTCATCTTGTGATTGTGACATACAATCATAGAAATGTAGGGCTGGAAGGCACCGCGAAAGGTCATCTAGTCTAGTCCCCTGATCTAAGGCAGGACCAAGTAAACCTAGACCATCCCTGACAAGTGTTTGTGTTGAACCTGTTCGTAAACACCTCCAGTGATCTCAATTCCACAGTCTCCCTTGGTAACCTGGTCCAGAGCTTAAATATCCCTATAGTTAGAAAGCCTTTCCTAATATCTAACCTATATTTCCCTTGCTACAGATTAAGCCTTCCATGGATATGGAGGTAGACCTTCAGCGGACCTGGAGAACAATTGATCACCGTCCTCTCTATAATAGTCTTTAACATATTTGAAGACTGTTTTCAGGTCCCTTCATTAGTTTCCTTTTCACATGATTAATCATGCCCAGAAACTGTCTGGGGCTGGGAGTATTAATATTTTAGTGCTATTTTCAGGTACCGTCTGGCCACCAGAACTGAGCTTCTTCCTCAGGTACAGACAGACAGACTTACAGATTGTATTGTCCAGGGATAGAAGTAACATGTCATTCCTTTGGACGGCTGCAATTCCAAGGCGAAGGTCTGTCTATAGAATCAGGTCTCATGGGGGGAGGAGGGGGCCTCCTGCATTTATGAGGCTTTTCCCTACATCTTTCTTCTTCACCTCTCCTCTTAACTGATCTTGAACCTCTGCACCACTGGGGCTCTGACCAGCTGACCAGATTTCTGCCTCTAGCCAGGTGCTTTGGCTGTTAAAGAATGTTTCCTAATGCTAGACAAGTCCTTTCATGCCTTATTCCAAGTCATTGGCTCTTCCTCTTATCCATTTCTGTGCCCCCTGAATAATCCCTTTGCCTTTACTCCTATAATTCCATTTAGTTGATTTCTGCAGAGAATGAGATCATGGCCTCTGGACTCCTTTTTTTAAAATAGGCAGTAAAACTCCACATTCAGAGGACCCAATTTAAAGTGCTATAAATCAGGTGTATCTATCTGTCAAGGGTTTTAAACAGCCAGCCATCACCCTAGTAAGTGAGCACCTTCCACTCAGAAACAATAGCAATAGCCAAGTACTTAGGAGACCTTATGGAGTCTCTTTTTGGGGTCAAATTTTTGCCAGAGGGAGGGGGGTTTCTGTTTTGTTGTTTGTTCGTTTTAAAGATCTCATTAATTGCCACTCTTCCTTTCCTCCCTGAAGTCAATGGTGTTAGTTACACAAGCGTAAAACTGGTGTAAGCGAGCGGAGCATCAGGCCATGTGTATCTATGATTCTGATATTTCTGTGCGATGGTTTCAATTATCACCCCTTTTTTCTGTGACCCTGTCTCTCTCTCTCTCCTCCCAACAGGTGTCCTGTGTGACAATTATGTCTAAGGTAAATGGAAGCACGGTGTCTGAGTTCATCCTTCTAGGATTTTCAGATCATTCAGAGCTGCAGGTCCCTCTCTTCATGGTGTTCCTGGTCATTTATCTTATTACCCTGGTGGGGAATCTTGGGATGATCATGTTAATCAGGGTTGACTCCTGCCTCCACACCCCCATGTACTTCTTCCTCTGCAACTTGTCCTTCATAGATATTTGCTGTTCCTCCTCCATCACCTCCAAGATGCTGTCGGACCCTCTTTAGCAGAAAGGAAAGGCATTTCTTTTGCTGGGTGTGCCACACAGGTTTACTTTTACAATGTATTTGGCACCACACAGGGTTTCCTCCTGGCCATGATGGCATAGATCCCCTGCTCTATATGCCCATTATGTCCCAGAGCTACTAGCTGGGAACAGCCTCTCTGTCATACCGGGCTGGGACCATCAACTCTGTGATACACACAGGAAGCATTTTAGACTGTCTTTCTGCAGCTCCAACATCACTGACCACTTTTGTGGTGACATCTCTCCAGTACTAGCACTCTTCCGCTTAGACACCCATGTCAGTGAGATGCTGCTCTTTGTACTTGTTGGCTTCATTGTGATAAGCACCTTCCTGACCGTCCTCATCTCCTATATGTAATCCTGTCCTCTGTCCTGAGGATCTGCTCTACTGAGGGCAAGCCCAAAGCCTTCTTCATCTATGCCACCCACCTGATGGCCGTCACCATGTTCTATGGGACACTGTCCTTCAAGTATTTACAGCTCTAGCCACCCTCTGGACCAAGACAAAGTGTTCTCTGAGTTTTATGGTGTAGTGGTCCTCATGCTGAGCCCCCCTGAACTACAACCTCATGAGCAAAAGGTGAAAGACGCCCTAGAGAAAGTGATGGAAATTAAAAACACTGATTTGTGGACATGATATTATGCTGCCACATCACATCTGGACATAAGACTAATAAACCAATACATCTATCTTTTTAGATGTCTGTGCCATACCCAACAGTGCCCTGCTATCAATAGAAAGGGATGCAATTTTGGAAAGAAAGCAAAGGTTAACATTTTTTGTTCATGTTATGCCTGCAGAATCTAGTCTAAATGATGATGCTATGCAATAATGAACAGATAATAATAATAACTAGCTCTTGTATAGCACTTTACATCAGTAGATCTCAAAGCGCTTCCCAATCTTTAATGCATTCATCCTAACAACAGCCCTGTAATTTATTGCTATCATCCCCATTTCACAAAAGTGGAAACTGAGACTCAGAGTGGTTACACAACTGGCTCAAGGTCACTCAGGAAGTCTATTTCAGAGCAGGAGATTGAACCTAGTTCTCTCAAATCCTAGACCCTGACGCTGCATTGCAATGGATGGGATACCAGATCAGATTAAATTGCTGTCCAACCTCTTCCCACAGGATACTGAACCCTAGCCCTGGGGTGGAGAGGTCCACTTCTGCTTCACGAGTGAAACCATAGCTCCCTTTTGAAATTCAATAATGCCAGGCATGTTTTGAATTGGCCCCAGGTGTTGAGGCTTCCCAGTTCATTTTCCTGAATGAAACGGCCAAATTTAGGTGAGAGATGGGAGCTCAAGGGAATGCAAAGAGGGGAGAGAAGTTAAGGGGGAGGATAACACAAGGGAATGGGCGACTTTAAATTGTCTCATTGCCCAAAGTCACCCAGGAAGCCTATGGCAAAACAGAGGATTGAAATGGCATTTCCCAACTCTTATACCCCATAACCATCATTGCGTTTTAGTCTCCTGCCATTTCCATGTAGATACAATACTGGAATTACTATATCATATTGATAAATTATTATTTAGATTATTGATACTTAATACATATGTCTTGGAAACAGTATGGCCTACAGGCTAGTGCTTGGGACTAGAACTCTGGAGACCTGGTTTCTAGTCCTTTTTCTGGGCTTCTCCTTTTTGTGCCTCAGTTTCCCCATCTGTAAAATGGGTGTAATGATACTGACCTCCTTTGGAAAGCACTTTGAGATCTACTGATGAAACAGGCCTCATCTCATGAGCTGCTTTGGAGTTGTAGCTATGATCCTCTGGGTGTAAGAAGGGAAGTGGCACAAGAGCTAGGCATTATTATTATTACTCAAGCTCAGTGTTTTCAATAGAAAATTGGACCCTGGGCCAGAAGCTGCATCTTAAGACAGCTATGCTCATGGTGGGCGGGGGGGGGCGGGATGGGAGAAGGCTGAAGGGGTCCCAGACATTCAGGGTCCTGAAATAAGGGAACATAAGAACGGCCACACTGGGTCAGACCAATGGTCCATTTAGCCCAGTATCCTGTCTTTTGACAGTGGCCAATGCCAGATGCCTCAAAGAGAATGAACAGAACAGGGCAACCATTAAGTGATCCATCTCCTGCCATCCAGTCCCAGGATCTGGCAAACAGAGGATTAAAGACACCCAGAGCATGGGATTGCACCGCTGACCATTGTGGCTAATATCCACTGATGGACCTACCCTCCATGAACTTATTTAATTCTTTTTTTAATCCAGTTACAGTTTTGACCTTCACAGCATCCCCTGGCAAAGAGTTCCACAGGTTGACTGTGTGCTGTGTGAAGAAATGCTTCCTTTTGTTTGTTTTAAACCTGCTGCCAATTAATTTCACTGGGTGACCGCTGGTTCTTGTGCTATGTGTGTATATAACATGTCCTTATTCACTTTCTCCACGTCGGTCATGATTTCACAGACCTCTATCATGTCCCCCCTTAGTCGCCTCTTTTCCAAGCTGAAACAGACCCAGGTCTTTTTAACCTCTCCTCATATGGCAGCTGTTCCAGACCCTCAATCACTTTTGTTGCCCTTCTCTGCACCTTTTCCAATGCTAATGTATCTTTTTTGAGATGGGGCGACCAGAACTGCACGCAGCATTCGAGGTGTGAGTACACCATGGATTTATATAGCGGCAATATGATATTGTCTGTTTTATTATCTATCCCTTTCCTAATGCTTCCAAACATTCTGTTGCCTTTTTTGACTGCTGCAGCACATTGAGCAGCTATTTTCTATGACGATGCCAAGAAAGAAAAGTGTTATAATAAATAAAATCAGAGCTGCTTTCACAGGACGTTTATACCCCATTTCTCTGATTTTTTTAACTTCCCCTTTCAATATGAACTACTTTTCCTAGTGGAAGGACACATTACGGAAATCTCCCCAGCACTAGTAGATGGTGACATATAACCGCAATAAATTACTGCCGGTTGTGAATTAACAGTATAAGAACCCACGCAGAGGGAGTCAGCTATTGGATCACTTGGTGTATGGCTGGAGTATAGGGGCATTGGAACATTTTTTATAGTGAGAGTGCTGAAAGCCAGTGAACAAAAATGTAAACACTGTACATGATGGAAAACATGTATTTGGTTGTTATTACTACTTCAAGCCAGGGGGTGCTGCTGCATCTCCAGCACCCCTAGTTCCAGCACCCCTGCTGGAGGAACTTGGTCTAACCTTCTTAGGCCTTCTTTGCACAAGTGGCCTCACAATACAGTTTATTGCACATAATAAAGGTAGCACGTAGAGGCCTCACCTAAGATCAGGGCCCCATTGTGCCAGGTGCTGCACGTGCAGTAAGAGACACTCCCTGTCCCAAAGAACTTGGTTCCACACAAGGCGGACAAAGGCAGGATTATTATTCCCACTGTACCCAAAGTCACTGTGAGACTATGACCCAGGCTGGGAACTGAAACCAATTTCCTGCATGCCAATCTGGAGCCATAATCACACCACTCTGCATCCTCTCCCAGCCGATCTTTTCAGCTGTGCAGCCTTTTTTGCTGTAATCCTTGCATTGCATTGCACTGCAGAGGAAACGGATTCCTACAGGGGTACACCTACGCAGGGAACTCCCACAGATGGATTCCCTACTGCTGTTCATCCAATGGCCCAGCAGGTGGCACTGGAGCATCACACATGGTGGAATCCACAGATTCAAAATAACAGACTGATAAGCAGTGCACAGAGGGGGGCCCACAACTTCTGCGTCTTGCATGCTTCTAGCTCTGTGTGCGTGATCACTGCCAGAAGGGCACATTTGAAGCAGGGACAATTCTTGCAATTCGTGGCAGGCCTGGGAACTGCCAGGCGGTCCCGTGTGCGTATTCAGTGGAACTTCAGATTTGAAAAACCACCCAGAATGTACATTAGATCCTCCCTTTCAAAGCCAAAGGGGCTCCCCCTGCATCTCTTCTGCGTTATCTCCTCCTCTTCCTCCCAGTTCTCCCCAGGGACTGACAGCTGCTGTTCAGCCAGGCACAGCATGGGATCTGGAGCCCACTCTCTCCTCCCACTGCCTGGTAGCTTCAATTGCAGCCTCCTGCTGAGCATTGCAGAGAAGCAGTCAGTGTGGAGCTGGTGCTGCTGAGCAGCCAGAGGACAAGCCGCTGTGCTCTGAGCATGACATGGCTGCATCTGCCTCGGCAAACATGGACTGGGAACGCAGAACCCAGGACTGTCCTACCTGAACCAAGAGTGCTGGCAGATCCGGGAATGAGGGCAGGGAGCCAGTGTGGTATTGAGGACAGGGCCTTTAAGAGCTGAGCACAGGGGCTGGACTGGGTGACCTCTCGAAGCCCCTTCCAGCCCTACATTTCTATGGCTTTATTAGGGGCAGGGCCAGATTTCCAATTAGACACAGTAGGCACATGCCATAGGGCACCGGTGTTCTAGGGGCGCCTTACCTCTCTCAAACTGTGTGCAACACAAAGGTCAGCTGTAGGCGCTGAAGATGCTTAGGGGCACGTAAGGTGTAAATCCGGCCCTGGTTAGGGGCAGTGGCGGATTAGCCAATGGGCCCCAGCCAATTAAGGGGCCCCGGAAAAATGGGCATCCCATCCCCAGCAGACAAGGGCAGACCGGGAGCCAGGATCCAGGTGCAGGCTGGGTCTGGACACCAGGATGTCAGAGTCAAGCGGCAGAAGCAGCTAGTGCCGGTAAAACAATCCTAAGCCAGGGAAACCCTAGTGACACAGGCAACTCCCTATGCCTCTGCCTGGCTTAAATAGAAGCAGGGGCCCAATAAGGGCCCTTGGAGTTTTACTAATCAGATCCCAGGACTGATCTCTTCTGCCAAAGCTGAGCTTCGAGTTCGGGTGGCTGCTAGCAGGCCCCTCGGTGGCAGGTTGGAACACACAGGCTCCTCAGCGGACTGGCGTTTGAGACCCGGGGCTCCCAACATTAGGGTGATTGAGGTCCATGCTTGCCTGTGGGACTTCCCAGGCGTGGTATGGGGGCAGTGTTGGGCTTTGGAAAGGCCAGGTAATGCTTGTCCATGCAGGCTACCTGGGGCTGGCGCAGATTTCCAAATTCAGCAGTCTGCTCCTGGGTGATGAGGGGAAGCCCGGCTCACCCCTCATTGCGGCTGGGGACTGAACCGGGGCAGTCATAGCTGCAGCCAGCTGGCATTTGCCCACCCACAGGCTATATCTCCTGGCAAGGGACAAGGGGAGGCTCTGGGATGACCATTTGCAAGGTGGTAACCCTGTGATGCCAGAGAGGCCCATGATCATATGGCATCTGGCTCAGGTGCAGTGGGGAGCGGACAGGACTGGTCCCTCTGTCACGGCCATGGATGGAGTGGGGCATTCTGTGCCTGAGACATGGGGGAGAGGCCCTCTCTCTAAATGCTTTTCAGCTGGGCTCCTCACAGGTTTGAAAGCTTCACAGAAGTTAAGGCCAGAAGGGCCCATTTTGAGCAATTCGTCTGTCTTGTATATCGCAGGCTGTACCCAAGGGCTCTTGCATGGAGCCCAGAACCTGTGTATGTGCTAGGCTGGAGGTTCTATATACAAATAAGAGAAGTCCCATAATTCCCACTTCCACCACTGAGACCTCAGCACCTGGCCCTTCGGCACGGTAAGCAAAAGCCGGACCTGTAAGCCAGCGGGCCACCTATTTGTAACAGCTGGGCTGGATTCTTGTGCCTCTCCTCCACCTCAGCAAACCTTCCACACCAGGCTGTGTCAAGGTTCCTTCCCCACTCTGAACTCTAGGGTACAGATGTGGGGACCTGCATGAAAGACTCCCTAAGCTTATTCTTACCAGCTTAGGTTAAAAACTTCCCCAAGGTACAAACTTTGCCTTGTCCTTGAACAGTATGCTGCTACCACCAAGTGTGTTAAACAAAGAACGGGGAAAGAGCCCACTTGGAGACGTCTTTTCCCAAAATATCCTCCCAAGCCCTACACCCCCTTTCCTGGGGAAGGCTTGATAAAAATCCTCACCAATTTGCATAGGTGAACACAGACCCAAACCCTTGGATCTTAAGAACAATGAAAAAGCAATCAGGTTCTTAAAAGAAGAATTTTAATTAAAGAAAAGGTAAAAGAATCACCTCTGTAAAATCAGGATGGTAAATACCTTACAGGGTAATCAGATTCAAAACAGAGAATCCCCGTAGGCAAAACCTTAAGTTACAAAAAGACACAAAAACAGGAATATACATTCCATTCAGCACAGCTATTTTACCAGCCATTTAAACAAAACAGAATCTAATGCATATCTAGCTAGATTACTTACTAAGTTCTAAGACTCCATTCCTTTTCTGTTCCCGGCAAAAGCATTACACAGACAGATAGACCCTTTGTTTCCGCCCCTCTAGCTTTGAAAGTAACTTTTCTCCTCATTGGTCATTGTGGTCAGGTGCCAGCGAGGTTATCCTAGCTTCTTAACCCTTTACGGGTGAAAGGGTTTTGCCTCTGGCCAGGAGGGATTTTATAATTCTGTATACAGAAAGGTGGTTACCCTTCCCTTTATATTTATGACAGGCTATATCTACACTACAGGCGTTACAGCGGCACAGCTACGGTACTACAACTGTCCCATTGTAACACAGCATGTAGATGCTTCCTATATCAACGAAAGGAGTTTTTGTATTCCTGTAGGAATCTTTGAGCAGCAGCAGCTAAATTGATGAAAGAATGCTTCTGTTGACCTATGCGCATCTACGCTGGAGGCTAGATTGGCTTAACTATGTTGCTCAGGGGTGTGAATTTTTCAATGTAGCTAGGTTGATCTAAATTATAACTGTGGACCAGGCCACACACAAACACACACAGCCCACACATGCACAAAAACAACACCAACCCACAGAAAGACACCAACCCATGGATAGACACAACACCCCCATCACAAAGGTAAATACAGACCAGACACCCCAACACAGGGCACCCCTATGCACACACATAGTGCTCCAGTACACACCCCTGGAGTAGGGTTGCCAATTTTGGTTGGATGTATTCCTGGAGATTTCCTCACATGACATAATCTTTAATTACAGATTAATCTTAAATTCCTGGAGACTCCAAGACAATCATGGGGGATTGGCAACCCTACCCCAGCCAGATATGACACCTGACAGGGATGCACAAAGACAGAAACGCAGCCACAGACACAATGGCCCAGTACAAACACATGCAGAGGTGACAGTCTGTCACAACCTCCCAGGCAGATTTAACAGCCAGAAACAAAAATATAGGCACACACCACTAACCAACACAAAGCTACATGCATGCACAACAGGCAAACTAACAGGCCTGATGACACCCAGTGCATGCATATTCACATACCCAACAACCAGTACAACATCCCTCCTTAAATCTATATGCACAGTCAACACCCCAAGACAAATTCACATGCAGACACAACACAACCACATGCCGACATGACACCTCATGACAGGCCCACACACCAACATGAAAGCCAGACACAAACATTCATGCAATCATTACAGCCTGACAACAATAAACACCTGTGCGGATGTGACAGCTTAGCACAAACTAACAGGCAGACAACCCACCCCAACACACACACAAATGTTGACACTGAAATGCACATACCATACACCAGATATTACATTCTAGCTGGATATTCCAAAGTGATCATACCAAGCCAAACACATGCCATCAGTGACACATTTGCTGCTGGGTTTCCCTTCCAGCAGCTCTGATTCCCCAAAGTGTATCAGATATTCTCTCCTTTGCAACCACTTTTCAGGCTCCCTCGCCTCATTTGTAACCACTGCTTTCCCCTGCTTCTCCTTGTCCCATGCAAGATTGTTCCCATCTCAAAAGAACCTGGAGGCTTGTTGCTTTTGCAGCCAACATCAGGACAAAGCTGTTCTTGGGCCATCACGAAGCTGGTGGCCCATGAAGGGTGGAAGTTCTGACAGGTACAGCTGAAGTGGGGAGACAAGAGAAAGGAAATGGAGACACAGAGAGGAGTGTGGTGGAGCAGAAATACTAGGATAGTGGATGTGCAGGGTTTTGTGCGCAATTCCTTAAATCCATTCACTATCTGGACTAGCGTATTTCCATCCATCATGAAGCAAATTCTTGCTTGGAAGAATATATTCTGCCTGGAATGACCCCTCAGACTTAAAGACGGATGATGAACCATCATGGTAACGAGCCTCTTTGTATGATACCCTACTGGCCAATGAGAGAACAGAGATGGATGCTTCAGCATAAAGAAAATGGGGCATATCACACAATCCAGTAGCTACTTGGAGTCTACACTGGGAAAAACAAAACTGAGATATACTGTCCCAAATACTCTATAGAACTGTGATTGTCTGTAGGATGTGGGAGATCCCAAGTCTGCCAAACTACCAAGAGCAGCAGGAAAATTGAGAGTAGTCCCATATCTTGGGCAGTGCAGGGCACCCTTCAACTATCTCAGTCAGCACCTGTAGCAAGTCAAGTAAGCTGTGAGGTGGTAAAGACAGCGAAATCTTTTCCTTGGAGCTAAAGGCCACAGAAACCTTCCCCCCATACTTGTTTTGAGTGGAGCCAACTCACCGGAAGTTGGCTCCCAACAGGCAGTTGGCCATGGAGCTTGGACTCACTTCTTGTGAGCTGGCCTCACCTACTCTGTCATAGAATCATAGAAGATAAGGGTTGGAAGAGACCTCAGGAGGTCATCTAGTCCAACCTCCTGCTCAAAACTGGACCAACACCAACTAAATCATCCCAGCCAGGGCTTTGTCAAGCCGGGCCTTAAAAACCTCTAAGGATGGAGATTCTACCACCTCCCTAGGTAACCCATTCCAGTGTTTCACCACCCTCTTAGTGAAATAGTGTTTCCTGATATCTAACCTAGACCTCCCCCACTGTAACTTGAGACCATTGCTCCTTGTTCTGTCATCTGCCATCACTGAGAACAGCGGAGCTCCATCCCCTTTGGAACTCCCCTTCAGGTAATTGAAGGCTGCTATCAAATCTCCCCTCACTCTTCTCTTCTGGGATTAAATAATCCCAGTTCCCTCAGCCTCTGCTTGTAAGTCATGTGCCCCAGCCCCCTAATAATTTTTGTTGCCCTCCGCTAGACTGTCTCCAATTTGTCCACATCCCTTCTGTACTGGGGGGACCAAAACTGGACGCAATACTCCAGGTGTGGCTTCACCAGTACCAAATAGAGGGGAATAATCACTCTCCTCAATCTGCTGGCAATGATCCTACTAATACAGCTCAATATGCCGTTAGCCTTCTTGGCAACAAGGGCACACTGCTGACTCATATCCAGCTTCTCATCCCCTGTAATCCCCAGGTCCTTTTCTGCAGAACTGCTGCTTAGCCAGTCAGTCCCCAGCCTGTAGCAGTGCATGGGATTCTTCCTTCCTAAGTGCAGGACTCTGCACTTATCCTTGTTGAACCTCATCAGATTTCTTTTGGCCCAATCCTCCAATTTGTTTAGGTCACTCTGGACCCTATCCCCACCCTCCAGCATATCTACCTCTTCCCCCATCTTAATGTCATCTGTGCTTACTGAGGGTGCAATTCATCCCATCGTCCAGATCATTAATAAAGATGTTGAACAAAACCAGCCACAGGACCGACCCCTAGGGCACCCTGCTTGATCCCGGCTGCCAACTAGACATCAAGCCGTTGATCTCTACCTGTTGAGCCTGACAATCTAGTCAGCTTTCTATCCGCCTTATAGTCCACTCATCCAATCCATACTTTTTTAACTTGCTGGCAAGGATACTGTGGGAGACTGTATCAAAAGCTTTGCTAAAGTCAAGATATAACACATCCACTGCTTTCCCCATATCCACAGTGCCAGTTATCTCATCATAGAAGGCAATCAGGATGGTCAGGCATGACTTCCTCTTGGTGAATCCATGTTGACTGTTCCTGATCACCTTCCGCTCCTCCAAGTGCTTCAAAATGGATTCCTTGAGGACCTTCTCCATGATTTTGCCGGGGACTGATGTAAGGCTGTAGTTCCCTGGGTTCTCTTTCTTCAGCAGAATAAGGAACATGATCAGCAGAGCCAGCCTGCTCAACTGAATGAAAGCCAAGATGCAATGAAAGTTAGAGGAGCAATTGCTGTCACTCAGATGGTGCTTCCAGGCCCACATGTGTCAGGGCTTGAGAACAGGCTCTGGGCATGAGATTTGTTAGCAGTTGTCTTGCCACTTGGTGACCCATAGTCCTGTTACTGTCAAACAGAGATGGCTTCTAGGCTGACTTGTTCCTATGACTCTGGAATGTCCAGCTGCAGATCATAGAATCATAGAATCATGGAATATCAGGGTTGGAAGGGACCTCAAGAGGTCATCTAGTCCAATCCCCTGCTCAAAGCAGGACCGATCCCCAATTAAATCATCCCAGCCAGGGCTTTGTCAAGCCTGACCTTAAAAACTTGTAAGGAAGGAGATTCCATCACCTCCCTAGGTAACGCATTCCAGTGTTTCACCACCCTCCTAGTGAAAAAGTTTTTCCTAATATCCAACCTAAATCTCCCCCACTGCAACTTGAGACCATTACTCCTTGTTCTGTCAAGATGGCCATCATAAAGGCTGCTTTCCTACCGGTAATCACAAGCAGGGTTGTGTGACACACTCTATATGATTTTTTAAAAATATGCTAATGAGTGTGAATATAAATGTAACTGTAATATGCTTCATGCAAAAGGTCTCTTGTAAGGTATCATTACAAAGCTTATAATCTACTGAGTGTGGTCATCCTAGTTGTATAAATGTCTCACTCTTGTATCTGAAACTAGAAATATGAAATATAACTCTGAGGGCCTATTGTAATTATGCAAAGTGTGGGCCATTAATGGTGGTTTGGAATCTTGATGGCTCCCATCAACCAGGACAACTGACTGTGGATGGTTCTGTTTGCAGGCAAGCCTTCCTGTGAGTTGGGCTGGGAGGGATGAAGGCTTGGGGTCTTACAGTGACATGTAATCATGTCACCTGAACTGGAATCCATCTTTAACCTGGTGCTTTTCCACTGAGAAGGTGGGAGCCCAGAGGGACAAAGGATTTCCGCTTTATGCAAAAGATATATAAGTGGGTGGAACAGAACATGGAGGAGCAGCCATCATGAGAAATCCTCTAGCTACCACGTGAGCTGGAACAAGGGCTGTATCAGGGGAAAAGGATTGTGCCCAGACTAGAAAGATGTCCAGTCTGTGAAAGAAACGTATTGAAACATCTCTAAAGGTGAGATTTTATCTGTATTCAATTTTTATTACTGTACTAGACTTAGACTTGCGTGTTTTGTTTTATTTTGCTTGGTAATTCACTTTATTCTGTCTGTTACTACTTGGAACCACTTAAATCCTACTTTCTGTATTTAATAAAATCACATTTTACTTATTAATTAAGCCAGAGTATGTATTGATACCTGGGGGCGGGGGAACAGCTGTGCATATCTCTCTGTCAGTGTTATAGAGGGCGAACAATTTATGAGTTTACCCTGTATAAGCTTTATACAGGGCAAAACAGATTTATTTAGGGTTTGGACACCATTGGGAGTTTGGCATCTGAGTGTTAAAGACAGGAACACTTCTGCAAGCTGCTTTCAGTTAAGCCTACAGCTGTTAGGGGACATGGTTCAGACCTGGGTCTGGGTTTACAGCAGGCTAGCGGGTCTGGCTCAAACCGGGCAGGGCACTGAAGTCCTAAGCTGACTGGGCAAGAAAGCAGGAGCAGAAGTAGTCTTCGCACATCAGGTGGCAACTCCTAGGGGGTTTCTGTGATCCAACCCGTCACAGGTTGGTTGCAATTTTTTTTAATGGAAAATTGGATTTTTGACTAAATAAATGTTTGTTGCAGAAAGCATCTGCTTTCCTCAAATATTCCTGGTTGTTTTGGCAGTTTTTTGGGCATTCTCCTCAACCTCGAGCTGGCGTAGCTGCTCCAAGAGCAGGACAGAGGGCAACGCAGAGTAGGCAGAGCGTACACAAATAAATACTAGTAATGACAGTAATACAAGTAGCAGGGAGCAGTGTGTTTGAAGCAGCCAGTGCTGAGTTTTATCCCTAACTAACGAGATTTAGCTAAAATATCTGCCTTTATGCCACCCACCCCCTGGAGCTTCCCTTAAAGCCTGGTGTGATCTGAAATGAAAATAAGCAACAATTAATGCCTACCACCGGGAGAGTTCCACACACAAAGTTGCCCGGCCTTCAGGGGACTTGGCCATCTGCCTGGCAGCCAGATGCCAGCAATCAAGCAGTGGGAAAACAGAGGATGAGACACCCCAGGAGGGCGCCAAACTCACACAGGGAAGGCAGAACAACAGACTGGGTGTGCCTGAGAAATAACCACCCAAATGACCCAGGAGGCTGCAATAGGCCATTGCGGGAGGGGGTGGTTGCACGGGGAAAGGTAACATGGGTTGCGGGGGAGGGGCTGGAAGAACTGGTTGGCTGAGGAGGACAATAGCCCTGTTCAAGCTGGCTTTCCCATGCCCAGGCTGTGTGCCCCCTATCACGGAGTCACTGGCACGATGCTCTGGACTTCCCCTCTTCCAGTTCCCCAAGCTACCAGCGATCCGACCTCCCACACCCCCGTGGCTCCTCCTTATCTTTGTCTCGGTTTCTGAGCAAAGAGTCACCTGGTCGTTACCTGCTTGCATCTCCCTCCTGGGTCTCAGATTATGAAGGGTCCTGCCATAGCATACATGCTGGCAGCTGGAGCAGCCACACTTACCCCTGTGCCCACCACCGAGGCATTGGTGCAGCACACAGGGAAACTGAGGCACACACAGTATTCATGCAAAACAGTAAAATTCACATAGGCTCAAGTCATAAATATAAAGGGAAGGGTAACCACCTGTCTGTATACAGTGCTATAAAATCCCTCCTGGCCAGAGGCAAACCCCTTTCACCTGTAAAGCGTTAAGAAGCTAAGATAACCTCGCTGGCACCTGACCCAAAATGACCAATGAGAGGACAAGATACGTTCAAATCTGGAGTGGGGGTGGAACAAAGGGTTCGTCTGTCTGTGTGATGCTTTTGCCAGGAACAGATCAGAAATGCAGCCTTACAAATCCTGTAAAGTTAGTAAGTAATCTAGCTAGAAATGCGTTAGATTTCCTTTTGTTTAATGGCTGGTAAAATAAGCTGTGCTGGATGGAATGTATATTCCTGTTTTTGTGTCTTTTTGTAACTTAAGGTTTTGCCTAGAGGGATTCTCTATGTTTTAAACCTGATTACCCTGTAAGGTATTTACCATCCTGATTTTACAGAGGTGATTCTTTTACCTTTTCTTTAATTAAAATTCTTCTTTTAAGAACCTGATTGCTTTTTCATTGTTCTTAAGATCCAAGGGTTTGGGTCTGTGTTCACCTGTACCAGTTGGTGAGGATTCTTATCAAGCCCTCCCCAGGAAAGGGGGTATAGGGCTTTGGGGGGATATTTTGGGGGAAGACGTCTCCAAGTGGTCTCTTTCCCTGTTCTTTGTTTAAAACGCTTGGTGGTGGCAGCAAACTGTTCAAGGCCAAGGCAAAGTTTGTACCTTGGGAAGTTTTAACCTAAGCTGGTAAAAATAAGCTTAGGGGGTCTTTCATGCAGTTCCCCACATCTGTACCATAAAGTTCAGAATGGGGAAGGAACCTTAACAGCTCACATACAACATAACAAGGGAAAATCCCCACTTCGTCACATCTTTCCCCCCTTTGAAACCGAACTGAGTGGGGTCACTTTAGCCAGTGACCTGGGGAAGTTCGGGCCCCCCTTTCTGGGACAAAGCATCAGCTATAACATTTGCACTCCCCTTAACATGGACCACCTCCATGTCATACTCTGGGAGAGGCAGACTTCACCTCAGGAGCTTGGCATCATCCCCTTGCATCTGGTGCAGCCATGGCAGGGTGATTGGTCAGTGTATACAGTGGAGCACTGTCCAAATGGATCTGGCTGCAGCCTTTTAAGAGCCCACACCAGGGTGAGGCATTCCTTCTCTATGGCCACATAGCTCTGCTTCTGGGGCAGCAATTTCCTCCTCAGGTACATGATGGGGTGTTTCTCCCCCCTTGCATCGGCACCATGTCCAGCCCTGTGTCTGAGACATCGGTGAACACCATAAAGGGCTTGTCAAAGTCTGGGTTTCCCAGCACTGGGCCCTTGACCAGATCCTCTTTCAGTGTGCAGAGAGCCCTCTGGCACTGCACGGTCCAGACCAGCTTGTCTGGCTTCCCCTTCTTGCATAACTCTGTGATGGGAGCTGACCCAGAGCTAAAGTAGGGCACAAACCTCCAGTAGTGCCCTGATACCTCAATAAAGGCCCAGGCCTGTTTCTTAGTCTGGGGAGCGGGCCAATCTCTGATCGCCTCTATCTTGGCCGGCTCTGACTTTAGGCAGTCACTCCCTACCTTGTGGCGCAGGTACAACATGTCTGCCATCCCCACCTTGCACTTCCCAGCTTTTACAGTCAGCCCTGCATCCTGGAGGTGACCCAGCCCCTTCTTAACCTGGGATACATGGTCCTCATAGGTCTGGCTAACGACACAAATATCATCAATGTATATAAAATTCTCCATCCCCTTCAGTAACTGATCCACCTGGCTCTGGCAGGTGACTGGCACCTTCTTGAGACTGAAAGGTAGGACCAGGGATTTATACAGCCCCAAAGGGGTGATAAAAGCAGGTTTCAAACTGGCATCTGGATCCAAAGGCACCTGACAGTAGCCTTTGGTGAGATCCCTGTTCGTGGGGTACCGAGTCCCCCGCAACTTGTCAGGATCTTGTCAGGCCTAGGCATAGGGCAGGCACCAGACACTGAGCTTCTGACAGGTCACACAGAATCGGATTGACCCATCTTTCCTGGGTACCAGCACCATGGGAGAGGCCCCGGGGCCAGGGCCAGATTGACCTTTTGTGGGCCCGGTGCCAAACATATTTGTGGGCCCCCATGGAGGCAATGGAGCATGGCACAGAGAGGTCAGTCGCCGGAGTGAGGGGCCAGCCAGAAGCAATGGGGCATAGCATGGCAGGGGAAGCCCCACTCCACCCAATGCAAGGGCACTATTTACAAACTGGCAGTTGCCAGATGCACAGTGGCCTGCCCGGCCCTGTGCTGCCAGCATACCCCTTCCCCTTGGGGGCAGGCCCATGCCACACCACACAGCCTCCCCCACCCAAAACCCGCTGACTCTCTATGGCCAGAGGCCCCCTGGACCCACTATGCCCAGTGCCCTCCTGAGACCCACCCACAAATGTACAGCACTCTGCATAACACCACCCCTGCCCACAGCCCCACCACAACTTCCCAGCATTCCCCACAGAACTCCCACTTCCTAGTGCCCCAACACCCATAGATCCTCCCCACCCCTTCACAGCCCAGCACCCCCCCCATACTCCCCACAGACCCACTCCCTCAAGCCCTGCCTCCCGGCCACACTCACCGGGCCTGCTGGGAGGCAGGCCCCTCGGGCTCTGGGCCCTCGGGAGTGGCGCAATCAGCCAGGCCAGGACCTGCCCCAGCCGGGGTCCCTCAAGACGCACTTGCCTGGAGGGACCCAGTCAAGCCCTCCACACTGTTCCCCCCACCCCTCCCCCGAACCTGGCTGAGACTGGCCAGGCTTCTGCACTAGTCCCAGGTGGCTCAGTTTTGGGGAGACAGGTGGGGTCCCACAGGTGGTGGGAAGCAGAGACTGCCCAGAGCCAGAAGTGCACTGGGGTCTGGCCGGGGGGCTGAGAGGAGCAGTGGGTGGGACCAGGGAGTGAAGAGGAGCCCTTGGCTAACCAGCGGGCAGGCCGAGAGGAGCAAGTGGTGAGCGGAGGGAGCCAGTGGAGTCTCAGGGCGCAGTGCAAGTGGAGCAGGCCAGGGCCCCTTCTGAGCATGGGCCCGGCTCCATGGAGCCACTGGAGCCATTGTAAACCTGGCACTGTAAACCAGGGCTGGATCACCCCTAAAGCTAGCATGTCTCTGACCTCTCCCTCCAGGGACTGACCTGTGTTTCCAGTTACTCTGAAAGGGGGACCACCTGATGGGAGGGCTGGCTCCCATCTTCCCCAGTGGACAGCTTGTTTAGTGAGCCCAGGCCAGTTGGAAAACAGCTGTTGGTACGAATGCAGCGCCTCTCTCATCTCTGCCTGCTGGGCAGGGGTTAGCTGGTCAGAGAGGGGAACTGATTCCAGAAAGGGGCCGGCTCCTGTCTCAGAGAGACCCACCAGAGGATCTTTCCCCTTCTCCCAGTGGCCACACATGGCCACTACCAGCCTCTCCCTGTCACAGTACAGCTCCGTCATGTTGACATGGTACACCCGGTGGCTGTGAGCCCAGTTGGGCAGTTCCACCACATAGTTCTCCTCATTCAGCTGCTTGATGATCTTGAAGGGCCCATCCCAGGCAGTTTGCAGCTTATTCTTTCTCACCTCTTCCTTCCTGGCCCTTCTTTATTCATTCGCTCCTTCATTTTTTCCCCCATCTCTCCCTTTCTCCCCCCTGGCCTCTGTCTCCACATCCCTGTTTGCATCCGCTCTGGCTCACTGCTCCCTCCTCTTTCTGCCTCCCCCACCCCAGCCTGTCTGCATGCCACCCCCCACCCGACTTGTGTGTCTGTCTCCCTCTCTGTGTCCTTAGGATCCTGTGAGTGGCATTGATCCCCACCGTTTGCTTCCTCTGTTTTCCCTCTTTGCTCAGTGGGGTCTGCAGCCAGCTCCTCTGTTGCTCAGAGATGTGGAGGCAGTTGCTAAGAAACAGTGCCACGTCAGTACCTGGCCCTTGTGGGGGGCGGGGGGAAGACTGAGAGAGAAAGGAGGAGGAGGAGGTGGGGAAAGACCTGGATTGAATTAACAGACTCAGCAGCAGCTGCTACTGCAATTCAAGGAGAGACACTGTCATTCCCTCCACTTGTCTCACACCCACTCCTCTGAAGAGAGGGACAGATAGATGCACGGACGTACAGGGAGAAGGGCGAGGGGGAACTGTCAGGGGTGCTGCCCAAGGAGCCAGAAGCCACTGAGGAGAGAAGGATGCCTGCCGGGCTGAAGAACATGGGGACACCCAGGAAGAGGGGAGATACTTGTCTGCATCGCAGCTGCTTTGCGGATCTTTTTGGGCTGGAGTGAGTATCTGGCTTGTGCTAACTGGGCAGAGTATGGGGCGGGGGAGGTAGAGGAGATGGAGAGGGGGCTGGGAGCGAGTGTGCAGGCTGGGTGTGTCCTAAAGGGCAGTGGCTGGCCGGGTGTGCGTGTTTGTCCTGAGGGTTTGTGCCTTGAGGACAGGGTGGGGACAGTCCAGCAGGGAGAGCAATGGCTTTGTGGTGGTAGGTGTGCTGGAGCCCTAGGGGAGAAGGGACACCTACCTGAGAAGTGGGGGGCAGGGAGTGCTGGAGGGTGGACCGGTGAGCAGCTTTCCTGACCGAATGGAGTGGGGCTGGTGGAGGTGCTGTATTGGGGGGCGAGGGGTGGAAGGGGAGGCAAGGAGTGAGCTGGAGCACAGGAGGGCATGTCCCTGGGAAGAGCAATGGAGAGAAAGAAATATGGCCAGACAGGGAGAATGAGACAGAAAGGGAAGGAGACTGACACCAGGAGAAAGACTGGAATAGCGGAGGGTTCTTCAGGTCACCGATGGGCCTTAGCAGGGGTGGAAAGTGGCTCAGGACTGGAAGAGCAAGGGGTGCTAGATGGGAGGCATCAGGGGCTTTGGCAGAGCCTGAGGGGAGGTCCAGGGTTGGGACAGCTTGCAGGGCAGGATCCAGAGGCACTGGCAGAGCTCTGGGTGGAGGCCCTGGATTGACAGAGTAGGGGATGATGCAGAGCAGGGAGGGGCATTGGCAGGGTGGTGTGGGGTCCAGGGACTGCAAGAGCTGCCGGGTGGGACTGAAGGATCAGAAAGGTTGACAGACGCTTCCTCTGGGTATTAGGCTCTTGCTTTGCCCTTGGCAAGTCATGCAACTTGAGGGGTTTTTATCCAAGGTCAGTGAGGTTGGAGTCCCATTTCTTTTGCTGACTAGGCCTTTACCTCAATCTATGCCTAGGTTCGTGGGGCTTCAGCAGAGCTGCATCTGTGTGAAGTGAGTCTAGGGCGGGTCAGGATTGAGAGTCATCAACACAGCAGTGATCAGGAGGGGAGCTCAGAGTGGAGATAGCAGAGGGCTGCAGGTTGGGATGGAGAGGCAACGGCAGAGCTATAGCTATGGCGGGGACCCTAGGCTGGAGGAGCAGGTCAGGACTGAACTGCACTGACAGAGCTGAGTGCAGTCTAGTGCTGATAAAAGCAGGGGGGTATTGCAGAAGAGAGCAGGACTGAAGCAGAGTGAATAGGGTGGAAGGACAGAGAGGGATGCAGATAGGCAGTGGAGCCGACCAATAAGTTAGAGAGACTGTGAGGTGATTCCCAGCCGTTCCCTCGTCTCCTCCCATGGCTGGAAGTTGAAGCGAGACAAATTCAGCCTGGGAATAAGGTGCACATTTCTAACAGTGAGAGTAATTAACCATTGGAACAATTTACCAAGGGTCGTGGTGGATTCCTCATCACTGACAATTTTTCAATTAAGATGGGCTGTTTCTCTGAAAGCTCTATGCTAGGAATGATTTGCGGGCCATTCTTTGGCCTGTGCTAGACAGGAGGTCAGACTAGATGATCAAAATGGGTCCCATTGGCCTTGGAACCTTTGAGTGTATGAACACACCAGCTGGTTGATGACCTTGTTGCTGAGTCTTTGATTCCTCTGTTTCCTTGGCAGGTCACTCAGTTGGAGCCCTGTTGCTGCCTGCTGGGAGGGAGACTGGGAGTGAAAGATAAACCAGCAGCTGATACCCCAGGACTCCAAGCCCCTCCCTTTCCTCCTGGATCTCCTCCCCACCCCATCCCCTGACATCCCAGTCCCACTGGCCTCTCCCAGACTGCAGAAATCACAGCCTTAGAAAGGGCTCATTTCCAGCCTTAGTTTCTCCTGATTGTCCCAGGCACAAGCCACCCAAGGAGTCTATATTGTTGGGCTGATGTTGAGGCCTCCAGGATTTTGACCATCAATGCGGATAACCTATTGTCTGGATTTCAAATGCTGTTCCTCTGCTCGGGCACTAAACAGACCTAAATGACTCCAGAAAAAGGCCCTGTGGCTTCTACTGAATCGGAGCTGGATTTGCTTTGCAACTAAAATATACCTTTGGTTTCAGTGGAGTTAAATTCCTTGGCCTGGCCTCATCTCGGCTTCAGCGAGATGGGCATTCATTCCCAGCAGACAAACGCATGAAAGGGAATGAGGACGTTTTTTTTCATGGGCTCAAACCATTGTCCCAAGGGTGTTGATGAACTGGAAGAAAAAAATCCCTGATTTTAGTTGCTTTCCTCCCATTTTTGATCACTTGATGGATCAATAGAAGGTGTAGACTGATGGATACAGCTACGTTTCTTTTTGCTCTCCACTTCATACCCTTTAAAGGGTGACGAGTGCTACTAAAGTGCTGTCCGAGGAGTCAGGACCCTGTTGTTCCTGGCCCACCCTTCATGGTGCATGGTGTGCTAGTGACGGTGGCCCTGGCACTTGATAGACAATGGCTTTAAGGCCCGGCCTTCTCCTGCAGCCAGCATGTAGCCACCTTCAGGCATGAATGATTCCCACTTACTCCTTCTTCTGCCTCCATGAGACATGTTGCTCAAGACCAACTAAAATGGGCACAGGCTGCACTTGGCTGTGGGGAGAGGGGCCCATGTCCCACTGCTCCTCTGCCATGCTCCTGACCCCTTTCCTGATTGCCATGGCAATGGTCTTCTCTGAGGCCAGTGCTAGCTGTCCCGTCCTCTGCACCTGCCGCAGCCACGTGGTGGATTGCAGTGGGCAGAGGCTCTTCTCGGTGCCCCCTGACCTGCCCCTAGACACCAGGAACCTGAGCCTGGCGCATAACCGCATCACCACTATCCCACCGGGCTACCTCACCTGCTATGCTGAGCTGAGGGTGTTGGACCTAAGGAATAACTCCCTGGCAGAGCTGCCCGCCTGGCTCTTCCTGACTGCCAAGCGGCTGGCCCACCTGGACCTGAGCTACAACAACTTCAGCCATGTGGCTGCTAATATGTTCCAAGAGGCCAACAGTCTGGTGAGGATTGACCTGAGCCACAACCCGTGCCTGCGAAAGGTGCACCCCCAGGCTTTCCGGGGGCTAGCCCAGCTCCGTGACCTGGACCTCAGCCATGGGGGGCTGTCCTTTCTCAGCCTGGAAGCCCTGGAGGATCTCCCGGGTCTGGTGACCCTACAGATCGGGGGCAACCCCTGGGTGTGTGGCTGCACCATGGAGCCACTCCTGAAGTGGCTAAGGAATCGCATCCAGCACTGCACCTCAGGTATGTGGCACAGGATGTGACCTTCTGTGAAGGGAAAGGCCTCTGTCTCCTCCCAGCACCAGCCAGAGGGTCCAAGGCAGCAGGCCCAGATCAAGAGAGGAACCTGTTCAGAGTCCTCTACAGGGGCACAGAATCCAGTCCTGGTGTTCTGCACCAGGGGACTGCAAACAGAGGCCATTCCAGGAGGCACTCCCTGGAGGTGCAACCCCAGAGTCCATTTCAAGTGGAACTGGATGGGCCCTCCTAGAATAGTACTGTGGAGGCTGCAGGTCAGGATCAAGGCACATTGGTAGAGCTGTGTGTGGAGAGAACCCGGGGCTGAGATGGAAGGAGGCTGTAAGTTGGGACTGAGGGGCATGAATAGAGCTGTGTGTGGGGGACAGTGGGGAGCCCAATGCTGGAATAGCAGGCCGGGATGTGGATTGGGACTGAAGAGCACTGGGATAGCTCTGGAGTGAGCCCAGACATGGAATAGCAGGGCAGGCTGCAGGACTAGATTGAGAGATGTAGGCAGAGCTGTGTGTGTGTGTGTGTGTGTGTGTGTGTGTGTGTGTCGGGAGACATGGACCAGAATTGCTGAACGGTTACTGGAGGACATAGGGTAGGGGGATTAGGAATAGAAGAGTGGTTGCTGCAGGGCAGGAGAGGGTGGGTGGGAATGGACTCTGTTTGAACCCACTGGCCTTGTAAGGTGTGGCTTTGCCTATCTCTGTCTTTGCAAAGGCAGATCCACAGTCAGCAATGGGAGGCCAGAAATCTGCATTTCCTCCCTGTCCTCCTGCTCTCTTTTGATTCTTGTGTTATTAGTTACTTCCTGCCCTTGTTGCTGATCACACAAGCTGCTGACTGCAGGAGCTGTGGTGGGAGGGGATATTCTTCCCAGAGTTCCCGCAGCTGCAGTAGACCCTGGCTCCATCTAAACATCCTCTCTCAGGTCTGAGGATCCCCTAGTACTGCTGATCCTCATTGCATTCTCCAGTGAGCCCTTTGATTGAATAACAGCAGTGATTGCCGGGTAGGGGTCTCTCCTGTCCTACGTTTGATAGGATTTCCCCACATGGAGGACTTTGGGATAATAACACAGTTGATTCTGATGCAACATCATTATCTGGTGACCTCATCTCATGGAATCATTATGCCATTTGGAGGCTGGTAATGGGAATGCATTGTGCAAAGGGGACATACTGTTGTGACATTGTGGTTCAGTGAATTTATTTATCCACCATCTGTTTTGCACCTATCTGCCTAGTATCATGGCACCAGGGCCAAAATTATCCCAACACACCCAATAATTTGGAGCATCTCCAATTCTGGGTGCCCAGTTTATTTCCCTGATTTTCAGAGGCAGTGGACACTGCAGCTCTCATGGAATTCAAGCAGAGATGGAGATGGAAAACCAGGCCCCATGTATCTCAAGTTGAGCACCCAAAACCTGGAAGCACCAGAATTGAATGGACACATTGGAGAGTGACTTTATGAGGGTGCCATGTCCTGACGTGGTCACCCTTGAGTTGCATCATGATGATGTTGAGCTGGGTTGAGTCCCATGACCTCATGTCACATGGGGGTTTGGCAAGATCTCAGCTTTCAATGCTGCCCCATGGTGATGTTACATTGCAACACAGTGACACAGCCGTGACTACTGGTGATGTGCTGTGACATCATGATGGAGGGTTATGACTGGCATTGGGATGCAGTTGTGCTGCATCATGACTATGTTATGAACGTCACCACTGCAACCTCTGACTACCCAGACGACAAGACTGAAATATGGTCAACGTTACCATCCAGAAACTTCAGGCAGGAGAGAAAGCGACTAACAAGGATTATACTTTGTGCCTTTCATTCAAAGATCTCAAAGCCCTTTACAGAAGTAGGTGAATATTATTAGATTCCTTTTAGAAACCGTGAAACTGAGACACAGAGAGGTTAAGTGATTTGCCCAAGGTCACACAATGAGTTTGCATCAGAGCTGGGAACAGATGGATATTGGACTTGCTAGAGCCAATGTTACCTGTGTGGAGTAGAGGGATAATTCCTGTGTATAGGGACCTTCTCCTTTTTCTCATCTACCTGTTTCTCATTGCAGATTCCCAGCTGGCCGAGTGCCGTGCCCCACCCGAGGTGGAGGGAACCCCCTTGTTCTCACTGACAGAGGAGAGTTTCAAGGCCTGCCACTTGACCTTGACGTTGGACGATTATCTCTTCATTGCCTTTGTGGGCTTCGTTGTCTCTATTGCCTCTGTGGCCACCAACTTCCTGCTGGGCATCACCGCCAACTGCTGTCACCGCTGGAGCAAGGCCAGCGAGGATGAGGAGATATAGGTGCATGGTCCTGGCTATGGTGCCCTTCCCCCAATGGCAGGGGAGATGCCATTGAGAGCTGGGGCTGCCTGGCTGGGGACTGGCTGGCTGTGCTCAGTGCTGTCACAAGCTGCTCCATCTTCTATCCACAGCTGCAGCCGCCTGGGGAAACCAGCCCATCTCTGCTCCCAGTCCCTTCTGATCCCCCAGCCACTGTGCCCAGAGGGGCAAGGCCTGTGAGGCAAGGAGATCTAGCCGTGCCTTGTACTAGCCCCTTCACACTGCCGGCGGCATTGGAGACAGCCAACGAGCCAAGGCCCAGCGCCACTCGCAACACGGATGGGCTGCCACCACTCAAGTCAGTCGCCAGTTCTCCTCTTCACCATGTCCTGCACACTCATACACAACATCCACCCCCACACATGCATCCCCTTCCGTGCCAGCTCTTGTACCACATCTGCCTACAAGCCTAAGACAAGGAGTTGGGTGGGGGAGGGAATATATATGGCAGACGTCAAGTGGATTTGCAACAGCTGTAGCTCTCCAGGGTTGGACAGCTTACAGCTCATCAGTTCTGTGTGTGGCTGTGGGGCCTGTGGCCAGGGGCACTGTGGTATCCAGGGTTGAGGTACTACTAAGAGTCCTGAGGCATGGCATCTCTGAGGGCCAGAGAGGCAGGTTTAACTCTGAGGAATGGCCCCACCATTGAGACGTACCATTGTACGGTTGGAGGAGACGCCAGAACAAGGGTCTGCTGTTTTCTAGTTGGTCCTTGGCTGGATGGCCGTTGGTGTTGAGAGAGATCTGCCCATGCACGGTTCTCTAGATGAAGTCGAGAAGTCAATAGGTCAGGGAGTTTGAACTTGGTCTGTTGCTTAAGACTAGGGGTCAGGGAAAGGGTGAGCGTACTGGCAAACCTGAGGGGGAAGTGCGAGATGGAGTAACGGGGAGGCTGTAGGTTAGGACTGAAGGGTGTCAGCAGAACTGGTGGGGGAGCCTAAGACTGGGACAGCAAGGGGGCTGTGAGTTGGGATTGAGGCACATTAACAGAACTGTGGATGAGAGGTATCAGCAAAGCTGAGGTCTGTGGGGAGACCAGTGCTGGGACAGCAGAGGGCTGCAGGTCGGGCCCGATGGGCATCACCAGAGCAGTGTGGGAATGGGAAGCCCAGGAGTGGAATAGCGGGGGGACTATAGGTCAGGATAGAAGGGGATTTGCAGAGATGTGCAGTAAGCCCACAGCACTAGAATAGCAGGCAGGGTGCAGTTGGGATTAAGGGGTGTTGGTGAGGGGGGTGGGGAAGCTGGGATAGCAGGGGGGTTGTAGGCAAATACGGGCATCAGCAGGGTCTAGGACTGGACTAGAAAGCTATGCCCCAGGGGAGGATTATGGTGCAGTCTCAGGGCTGGAACAGTAGGTGGTGCTGCCGGTCAGGTTATAAAGTGCTATGACAGTGCAAGTGGTGCCCAAAAGGGGCTACTCTGTACTGGTGCTACCCAGGTAGGTCTAGCTGGAGCGCTCTATTTCTTCCCATCTTGGACATTAAAATTGCAGATTGAAAAACAAACATGCTTTTAAAAAGAAAGGGAGAGACCAGCTGCTCTGCCCTAGCAACCGCTCAGCTTAGTCCGTCTGTGTCCACATACCCACTGCTGAGGGGTGGGTTGGGGAGCTAATGCCAGATGCTCAAGGTAAGTGGTTATTAGCCTGGCATTACAGATGCGGAAACTGAGGTACTGAGCGATTGGCATGACTTTCCTAAGGCCACATGGGCATAGGCGTGGATAGAACCCACAATGCCCAGCTCCTGCCACACTAACCCCAGCACACACAGCCACTCCCCAATAACTTATCTGAGAACTGGATCAATGCGACCAAGAGCATTTGGGAACAACGGCTCATTTTTGGGATGAGCTCCTCCCAACGTCAGCTGCCACTGGTGAAGTTGGATGTAACTTTTTTTTCGGAAGGATTTAGATGTGCCTCTGGCATTTTGTGGGACGACGCAAATAAAGGACGCTATCCCCAATGTTCCCAGCAGAAGAGCAACCTTCTATAACCATGTCTTAGAGAACTCTCTGTGCTCTGATGTATAGCTAATATATTTTGAGACTTGTATATTTTTTATTTTTGCAGAGAACCAGGACCAAACCCAATGCCAAATGCCACCACAGCTTTCCAGATTATGTCCTTCGGTCTCGCCACCACCGGAAAGTAAGGAGGCAAAAAATCTGTCCGTGTGGGACAGATCCCTTTAAGGAGTTGGTTTTTATGTGGCTCGCAGAAATCTCTGCAGCTGATCCAAACAGGGCTAAGAAATGAGAAGCCTTTAATCACAGGGTACATTTACATTCCATTCTCATTCACACGTAAACCCGGGCCCACACAGACTCCTGTCGTCTAGCTGTCAAGAACTGGAAAGAGCACATAGGTAATGTAGCAGTTTGCTCATCAGAATCATTTGCCCTCCCCTAGCCTTAAGCCCCCTTAATGGATTTCCTACACGTCTTAAAAAAAACGCACTTCTACTCTGGAAAATGACAATGTGAGAATGACACCTTCTGACTCAGCAGATCTGTCCCCTAGGTGCATCTAATCAGCCAACTTTAGTTGCTACAATAAACTTTGGCTATGCAAAGTCAGTACACAATGGATTCCACTCCACAAAGGAATTATTAACTTACTTTGGTAATGCAGACACGCCTGGGTGGGTGGTTGGTAGTGGGGGTCAAATCACAGAACTCTGGATCATCTCCTTCCAGCTCACTTAGCCACCCCATTTATAGCAGCCCCATCAAACTCTAGTTAGCCTAGTCACCACCAGAGGGGGACAGAGCCCCAAGTTGAGCAGGTATTGCTTATACTTCTCTGTGATTAGATACTTATCTGCCCCTTTTACTGTAGTACCTGAAAACCTCACAATCTTTAACATACTTCACATCATCCCCATCAGGCTAGGAAGTACTATGGGTGGGAAGCTAAGGCATCAGAAGTTTAAGTGATTTGCCTAACATCAAAGAGGGCTCAACTTGTAGAGGAGGGAATTGAATCCATGTTTAGTAAACCTTGATGGCAGTGGGGGTGGCGCAGACATCATTGAGGGCATAATATGGCCCACAGGATCTTCCCCACTTCCCAGACATGTGAAGAAGCCAGTCCATGTGGCTTCTGAGGGAAGGGTAGGACCTCCTCGCAGGACTAGCAAAGTTTCAGAAGAAGGGGGAATGGGTCCCAAAGAAACAGAAGCCAACAAGTCATGCAGGACAGATGAAAGGTACAAGGATGAAAGGAGGCTGAGATGGACAATAAAAGAGATCCAGAGGGGGAACATGGAGCAGAGAATCCTGGAGAGCACCCATTGATCCAAGAAGAGATTGAGGGACCCAGTGGATGAACTCTGGAGTGAGGGCAAGGAAAATGAAAAGACCCCAGCTTGACTCTTAGATCTTAGAGAGGCTGAGCTTACAGAGCTGGCAGTCAGAAGAGCTTATAAACTGAGCATGTGACACAGCCTCACCTTTCTGGAGTAGACCTGCACCTTGAGTTTCATTTTTTTCTTGTGTGTTCATTGCATTTAGGTACAGTACATTGTGTGTGTGTGTGTGATTTAATGAGTGCCAAGCTCAGAGAATCAGACCCTGGCTGAGGGAAGGAGCAGCTCCCAGCCCTTTGCATGCCTGCTGCTGTCATTCCCTAGCTGCTGTATCTGAGGGCTCCTCCAGTCCAAATGCAGAATCGGCTAAGCCAGAACACAAAGGGTATTTTTTTCCCCACACCTCTTGAATTCTAAATGGGCCTAGGCCCCAATGCCTGGCATCAAGGATAGTCTTTGATGTCTTAGCCACATTACAGCACTAGAGAGTCAAGACCCTCACCACTGAGGCAATTGCTGGCGGACAAATGTGGTGTCTTATTTTTAACAAACCTTTTGCACCCTAAAAATGGCCTTTGTTTCAAAAAGAAATATTTTTCATCTGTTTATTTCTTATGGTCATTAAACCTGAAAACAAGACAATTTTGATTTCAGGTGTTTTCTTTTTTCCTCCCTCTTTTCCCTCAATTTTTCAGTGGCAAAAATCAAAAAAGGGAGAGAAAAAAACCTGAAAACCCACACACTGAAGAAATGAACATTTTCAAACCCCTAAATTGCTCTACAAATTTTATATATATATATTTTTTCAAAATTTTCTATTCTCAAAGAAATCCAATAATAGACATTTTAAAAAAGTTTTTCTTTCTTTTATCCTTTTTGCTTCCTTCTTCCTCTTTTTCAGTGGGAAAAGGAGGAAAAACAAGGGGAAAGTTTTTTGTTTTTTTAAAAGGAGGAAAGAAATCAAAACCAAAAACATTTTTAGAACCAAACACTTTCTACAAAAATGTATTTTATTTCAAAATTTTGCATTGTTCTCAAAAAACCAAGAGTTGAATTTTTATTTTATTTTTCCTTTTTATCCCTCCCTTTCCCCTCTTTTCCCTCCCACATTTCTTCAGTGGGAAAAGAGCAAAGAAAAGGAGGGAAAACAGGGGGGAAGGGAGTAAAAAGAAAGGGAAAAAAAAGATTTTCAGAACCAAACATTTTATATTAAAAATTTGGCAAAAAAAAATTGAAACCCATGGAATGAAAATGAAATTGAAAATTTTGAATTCCCCCTCCCCAAAAATTTGTTGAGCAGTTTTCCACCAGCTGTGTTCGGAGGGAACCCTGAGCGAAGTCTACACTACAAAATTTTGCCAGCATAGCAGTGTTGGCTAGGAGTGTGGGGAAAAAAAAAATCACATCCCTCACTGACATAACTATGCCTTCAAATCCCCCCACCCCACTCCTGTATAGACTCAGCCTGAACCAGCAAGAGAGCTCATTTGCCAGTTTAGCTTATGACATTCAGGGAGGTGGTGTTCCTATGTCGGCACAACTCTTTTTCCTAGTATGTGCCAAATCTCCACAAGGAAGTTGTGCCAGTATAGCTATACAGAGCCATTGTACTGTAGACTAGCCCTCTCTTTTGCCAGACCTTCATTGGGCCTCTGCTTGTGATGCGTATGAGGGATCAGCAGAGCAAATCCTCAGAGCTGGGATATCCCAGTCCTGCCACCATCTTGCAGCAGACAACGGGGAAGCTGTGGGCGGAGCTGGAGAAATGAGGCTTTCACAAAAACCACATCCCACATGGTGTTTGAGCTGGACTGGTGTGCTCTGCTTAGCTGGGGCTCTCTTCCTTCTATTTGCCCCTCTCCCAGCAGCTGTCCTTTGCCATGTTAAGTGTCTGTGGTTGAGGAGGGGTGGGGGAAAGATGAAAATCTTTCTACAGAGATTTTATAAACGTGAACTTTTGTACCTGTGAGAATTTTTTCATAAATGTATATTCATAATAAAGAGTGAACAGTTTAACTGAGAGGGTGTGTGACTGGCAGCTCAGGAGGGAATGAAAGTGGAGGCAGGGGATGGGGGAGACACAGAGAGAGAGAGGCATGTATGTATGGGGGGGAAGGGGAGGGAGTGTGTGCACGCAGTCTATTCCCAACTCTGCCCCTCACCTGCTGTGTTCACTTGGCCAAATGACCTGCCTGCTCTGTGCTTCAGTTTCCCCCTCTGTAAAATGGGGATAATACTGACTGCCTTGGTAAAGCGCTTTGAGATTTACTGATGAAAAGTGCCATACAAGAGCTAGGGGGTATTTTTGTAAGTATGTGTCTGCTTGATTGTGTACGAGACAGAGCAAGCGGGAAGGTGGCTGCTACGTGTGTGTATGACTACAAGGTAAACGTGTAGCATTATGGTGCTGGATGGGCAGGCATTCAAGAGAATATGTATGTCCATAAGAAAGTCTGTGTGTGTCTGCCATGTTGGGCTGTGTGCACACATTCAGTGTGCATGTGTGCGCGCACATGTGTGTGCACGCGCATGCACGGAACAGAGTGTGTCCACTATGGGGGTGTGAGATTTTGTATATAGGTATGAATGCAGGCCCCCTGCAGCTGGACATGTGCACGCCCAGCTGTCTGTGTGACAGGGTGCTTGGGGAAGCCCATGCCGCCATGTGAGGGCCGGACCGGGCTGCGTGCAGCCATGGTAGAGGAGTGGCTTTGCCTTACACTGCATGTCCCTTCATGCCCACAAGTCCTGCTTGACTGAGGCTCCACCAGGGATGGGTAGCAGGAAGGGACAATCCCTTTGCAGAGATAAGGGGGAAAAAAAACAAAGCCTGCAGAAGACATTAAGAGTGTTCTCTGGTCTTTCCTCCTATCAGCACTTCCTGTTATTCCTATGGCAGTGACTCCTGGCCTCAGCTGGTCTGGAGGGAATCAGGCCAAGGAGACAGACACTGGCATGGCAAGGAACTGTGATACATGGCTCACTGTCATGTCAGCTGCTGACAACCCAACATGGGGCAAAAGCCTCCTCTAGCCCTGCTTCACTCTACCATCCATAGGAATCTGTGGCTGTTCTGGGTCATCGCTTCTGGGTGTGGATATGGGGGAGCGGGAGATAGAAGTCAAAATACAGCAACAATGGGAAAAAGAGGAGGTGAATAGGACTGGTGGGAGAGAGACAAATTTGGGGTTCGTTACAACCTCTCCTATGAGGGGTTCCTGGGGAGAGATCATCCATTGGCTTATGTTATGATCACAGCTAAACCTCATTCATTCCCATTTGGACAAGCCGTCATTCTAAAAGGATACTAAGAGAAAATAAGGAGAAACAGACCAAAAGATTTTTCTTTTGTAACACATGTGATTACCCTGTGGAACGCCTTGCCACATGATATTGCATGCAGCAAAGACCTTAGGACAGATATTTATATGGAAACATCCATTGTTATGATGGGCTGAAAATGCACCAGGGATATGAACCCTCATGCTTCAAGACATATCAGTCACTTACTTCCTGAGGCTATGAATAACCATCAACTGGGGTGGGTTACTACAGTAAGGCACTTGCACCTTTCTCTGAGAAAGCTGGCACTGGCCACTGGATTCCCAGCTGGAGCTGGTTGGAAAATTGATTTCCCATCCAGCAAAAAATATTTTAGATTTTGAGTTTGTTCATCCCCAACTGGGATGAGGAGTCAAAATTCTGATTTTTTTTCTCTCCATGAAATGAAATGCGGTGGGGGGGGGGGGAGAGAATCATATTTAGTTTGGTTGGGGCTTGGTCCTGCTTTGAGCAGGGGGTTGGACTAGACGACCTCCTGAGGTCCCTTCCAACCCTGAGATTCTAGGATTCTATATGGGGTCAATCCAAACATGTCATTTCAATAAATTGAAAACATGTTTAGATATTGCCCATGCTGAATTTTTTGAAATGATTTTTATAAAGAAGTAAACTTCTACACACAAAAATCATTCTGAAAAAAAATGGAAACTTTGCATTCCAAAAAATGGAACTTTCTAAACTTTTTTCCTCCCCCCGCCCCATTTCCTTTCCAAAACAAGAAGACATCAAAATTGATACAATTTTGCAAAATAAGGCCACGTTGTTGAAATGGCGTTTCCCAAACTGTTTCAGGGGAAATGTTTCAATTAGCTCTATTCCCGGCTAGACAGATGGCTGTTGTGATCCAGCCCTGGAGAGCCAATGGTCACCAGGGATTAGGATTGCCCAGGTCCAGCGGGGAGCCTAGTGTAGTGGGAAAGTCATAAAAGGCAGCTAGGGAAGGAAGGGCAGGAGGAAGAGTGGCTGATTGCTATTTTAAAGTTGTTTTTCCCATTGTGGACTCAACCCAGCTTCCGAACATGAGGTGGTCCAAGGTCACTACAAATATTGTGTTTGGACGTGAAAAAGGTGAGAGGTCAAACAGCAGCTGGTAGCTACCTCCTCCTGGGGAAAGAGGATCTTAAAGAGGTACACACACAACCCAGATCCTCCCCAACAGCATGGGGACAGGCAAGGCTGTCATCTTCCACAGGAGACTCCACATCCCCTCCACAGACTCATCCAGTCAGGAGTTCGCTGGCTCTGGACATGACACGTGCTCCACCAGCTGCATTTGTGCCAGTGTTGGAAGGGAGCGGCAGACCATCACTGTCACTTGAAATGTGCATTCATCCCACCCCGCAGCCCCTGCTATCCTCAGCTCTGAGCTCCCCCCTCCATACGCACACACAGTTCTATTAATATGCCCTTATAGCATAATGCAGCCCTCCTACTATTCCATTCTACTGTGCCCACATGCACTGTGCTCTCCTAATGCCCTTCCATGCTCCTGTCTCCCCCCCCAGCTCCATCTTGCCACACAGCAAGACTGCCATTCCACCTCTATCCTTGTGCAGCTGTATCCATGCCCCTCAATCCTGAGCTGCGACACCCCTGCTATTCCAGCCCTGGACATGCTCCCCCTCACACAGACAAACAACACTCATGCACCTCAGTTATGACATTTGCTGAGCTTCCAAACCAGGGCTCCCCCTGGCCACTCAGTGGGACTTACGTTTCAGGGTTTCCAAAATGTTTCCCTTCTGCATCAGACTGAAGACCTTTGCAAAATTTTGTCAGCCAAGAACAAGAAAAAAAAACTCCTCCTCCTCCTCGCATAACCCTAACCTGGACACTTAGATAGAATTTGAACCTGTATCATCCTCTTTCTCCAATAAATATTTAAGTAGCTATGCTTCCACAGGAGAGATACACTGCAGAATCACCTGGGGATTGGGAAACTCATCTTGAATGCATGTGAAGTCCCTGGTTTGAATAAGGCAAAAATTTGATCAGACGTCCATGTCTCAGGCGCATGCCCTGCCCACCAGGCCACCTGGGCTGTTCATGTTCACACTCGCTTTCTCTGGTTTTGCCCAGCAATTCCATCCTGGCTCAGAGAACCCTTTCCTGCTGAAAGTCTCACTAAAATTGCCAAACATTTTGGTTTCGGCAAATCAGCATTTTCCCACCAAAAGCAATGTTTCATCAAAATATTCCCAACAAGCTCTTCCCAGAAGCCCTGCCAGTGCCCCTCCGTTCTGATTCACAGTCCTGAGACCCCACACAAGTCTGCTGGTGCCCCTCATGCCTGACCCTCAGCCCCACTGCTGTTCCTGCCCTGACCCCCCACCCCACCCCTCTGCCAATTAACAATCTTAGGAGGAACTGTGGAATGACATTCCTAGCTTTTTCCTGTTACCTTATCCTGATGTTATTTATCTTTCCTCTTTGTACATGTCACTCGTTTGACTAATCACACCTCAGTAGCACCATGTCCCTGAAGGCTGGCTTCCACATGCTGCAGAAGTTGCCCTACCCCTGCGGAGATATAAAATGGAGGACAAGCAGGTTTTGGAGGTTCCTGCTAAGGGTTGTGGTAAAGACACCTCTGCCAGGCTCTCCTCCCTCTGCTTGGTCCTGTGGGCAGTTGGTGTATCTAGATACTTTAATGGCCTGTCGTGGGACCACCTGCAGGGAGCAAAAGGGGCAGTTTGTCCCATGTGACAGGGCCCCACAAACTGAACGGCATTGCAGCCTGGCACACAGGGTCATAGTGCCACTTAGGGTTCATAGAATATCAGGGTTGGAAGGGACCTCAGGAGGTCATCTAGTCCAATCCCCTGCTCAAAGCAGGGCCGATCCCCAACTAAATCATCCCAGCCAGGGCTTTGTCAAGCCTGACCTTAAAAATATATGAGGAAGAAGATTCCACCACCTCCCTAAGTAACGCATTCCAGTGTTTCACCACCCTCCTAGTGGGAAAGTTTTTCCTAATATCCAACCTAAACCTCCCCCACTGCAACTTGAGACCATTACTCCTTGTTCTGGCATCAGCTACCGCTGAGAACAGTCTAGATCCATCCTCTTTGGAACCCCCTTTCAGGTAGTTGAAAGCAGCTATCAAATCCCCCCTCATTCTTCTCTTCCGCAGACTAAACAATCCCAGTTCCCTCAGCCTCTCCTCATAAGTCATGTGTTCCAGTCCCCTAATCATTTTTGTTGCCCTCCGCTGGACTCTTTCCAATTTTTCCACATCCTTCTTGTAGTGTGGGGCCCAAAACTGGACACAGTACTCCCGATGAGGCCTCACCAATGTCGAATAGAGGGGAACAATCAGGTCCCTCGATCTGCTGGCAATGCCCCTACGTATGCATCCCAAAATGCCATTGGCCTTCTTGGCAACAAGGGCACACTGTTGACTCATATCCAGCTTCTCATCCACTGTAACCCCTAGGTCCTTTTCTGCAGAACTGCTGCCGAGCCATTCGGTCCCTCATCTGTAGCGGTGCATGGGATTCTTCCGTCCTAAGTGCAGGACTGCACTTGTCCTTGTTGAACCTCATCAGATTTCTTTTGGCCCAATCCTCTAATTTGTCTAGGGCCCTCTGTATCCTATCCCTACCCTCCAGCGTATCTACCTCTCCTCCCAGTTTAGTGTCATCTGCAAACTTGCTGAGGGTGCAATCCACACCATCCTCCAGATCATTTATGAAGATATTGAACAAAACTGGCCCCAGGATCGACCCTTGTGGCACTCCACTTGATACCGGCTGCCAACTAGACATGGAGCCATTGATCACTACCCGTTGAGCCCAACAATCTAGCCAGCTTTCTATCCACCTTATAGTCCATTCATCCAGCCCATACTTCTTTAACTTACTGGCAAGAATACTGTGGGAGACTGTGTCAAAAGCTTTGCTAAAGTCAAGGAACAACACGTCCACCGCTTTCCCCTCATCCACAGAGCCAGTTATCTCGTCATAGAAGGCAATGAGATTAGTCAGGCATGACTTGCCCTTGGTGAATCCATGCTGACTGTTCCTGATCACTTTCCTCTCCTCTAAGGGTTGGCCCAAGGGGTGCTGCACTGCCATCTGCCAGGTTACACCTCCCAGAACAGAGGGCTGGGCTCAGCCCTGCAGGATACCAGCTGCTGCTGCAGGGTGAGTATGGGGCAGACTCGCTCTCCAAACCCCCGGTCCCTAAAGGCCTCCCTGAGTGGTAATTTTCTTGAAAGGTTGGGCAGGATCCTCAATTTCAGACTCTGCCCAGGCCCACAAAAACCTGGGTGCTGCCTGGCCTGTAGTAGCTGAGCACCTCACAACCATGGGTGACGCTTGTCCTCCCAGCTCTCTTGTCAGCTAGGGAAGCATCCTTCCAATTTACAGATGGGGAACTGGGAAACATGGCAGGGTATGTGAGGAAGGATCTGGCTATCCCTGGTTTCTTATACACTGGTCCAGTGCCCAAGCTGCTGGAAAACCCTTGGCAAGTGATTCCTGTCCCAATAAAAGGGAATCACTTAGGGTCATCTCTTTCAGTCACAGCCTTGGAGGTATTTTATACTGCTGCCCATCACTGCAGCATCTGAGCACCGTCCACATAAGTTCAATAGGGATAGTGAAGTGCCTAGCGGACTTCATGGAACCTCTGGCACTTAACCCTTCAGCTACTCCAAAAAGGGAGAACTCCAGTCTCAGGGATGCAAAAGGCTGATGCCACTCCATCGGTTTTTTCATCGTTAGACGTGTCATTATATATTCAATGGTGACTCCATTTACCATCCAGAAATTCAAACTGTCTGTCACAGGATGACTCTTTCCCCTGTTATTTTATTATGTAATTCTAAATCCACATCCAAAGAGACTGTTTTCCAGGTATAATGTACTGCACCATAATTAAAGATTTTAAATTCTTCTAGTTCTTCCTTTTCCCTTAACTTTTACCCACATTTTAACTTTAAGAGCATGAGGCAACATATTGGGTCAGGCTACAATTAATCTGCTTAATTCCAACATTCCTCATGTACTTGTCCAGTGTTCTTATTGGTACCATTTTCCCTTAATTTCAGCCCAGAACGTCAAATCTAACAATTTCATTCTTAGATGTGCAGGCACTTCCCAGTAGCGACGTGCATTATATACTGCGGCATCATAAGACATGAATCACATGCAATTCATAGTGCTTGAGCTAGAACTGACTAACTTTTTAAGCTCTGATCTGGATGAATAACTAAAGGCTTGACACCCATAATCTATGACTGATTTTACTAATGCGCTGTATAGCATCATCAGCACTTTCCAATCTGCCCCCCAATTAATCTCAGCAATACTTCTAAGTAGAAGCAGGAGTTCTCAAACTTCACTGCACCACAACCCCCTTCTGACAAAAATTACCACATGACCCCAGGCAGGGGGACTGAAGCCTGAGCCCACCCAAGCCCTGCCACTCCAGGTTGGGGGGGCAAAGTCAAAGCCCAAGGGCTTTAGCCCCAGGCAGGGGGCCTGTAACCCAGTCCCACCACCCAGGGCTGCAGACCTCGGGCTTTGGCCCTGGGCTGTGGGGCTTGGTCTTTGGCTCTGGCCTCGGGCTCCAGCAAATCTAAGCCAGCCCAGGCAACCCCATAAAAATGGGGTCGTGATCCACTTTGGGGTCCCGACCCACAGTTTGAGAACCACTGAAGGAGATTAATCCTACCTTTTATATTTGTTTGAGAGATTTTCTATATGGCTCTTCCAGATAAATTTCTGGGTGTACTGTCTGATAATAAACTTAACACTGTTAACCACACACACGTTCTCCACAAAGGTATAAACTACACTCCAATTTTTTTCTAGTGAAGAAAAGCAATCAAAAGTTTAAACCCACAAGCATCTCCCCAGTCTGCGACCCCCATGAGCACTTCATGGAGACTCTCTAAAGCCACTCTAATTCTCCTGTCTTTAACCCATATAGCACAATCATCCGCAAATAAGGTTATGCCTATTTGTGCCCTTACACTTTTTGGAAGATCATGTATCATAATGTTAAGCAAGGTAGGACTGATAATACTCCCCTGTAGAGTGCCATAGGCAATCCTATAGACACTCAATAAGACTTTCCCTGCTCTTACCTGTATGGTCTTCTCACTCAAAAAAAAAATCTCTTATCCAATAGAACATTCTTTTTATCCTTATCATGGCCAACCTACAAAATAAACCTCTCTCCATAACATACCCTCTGCTTTTTCAATGTCCACAGCAAGAGTCACCATACACTTTGTTCCTCACGCGGTTTTGTATTTCTGTTTCTAATCTTACAATAGTCTCCCCATCCTAAAGCCACATTGCATATTATTTAGGATTTCATTTTTCCAGGTACACAACAAGCCTCTCATTTAAACCCCCCTTCAGGTAAGTATTTAATCATTATTTTACATATATTCTTTACCTGGGGCTGTGATTTCACTTATCTGTGGCATTTTTGAGTCCCTGCATACTGAAGTTTGCATTCAGTACATTACTCTTTCCCCAACCATTTAGGCTCTCACAATTTTCTTCAGTGGAATTCCTTCCCTCCTTCTATCCCACCAGAAAAAACCTGGACTTTGATTCTCATCATTACTAACTTTCCAGAACACCTTTGCTAGGATTTTTGCTTTTTCTTGGATTTGAACTGATATTTTCTTAAATAAGACCAGGGATAAAATTGTTATTGATCCATGTTCCATTCATTCTCTTAACTTGCTCTGAAACCTTGGTATCTTGACTTATTTCCCCACAATATTTCTTTCAACTTGCTTTTCTAGTCCTCTTAACTCTTTGGTGCCACTGCCTTGTTGCTTTTATATTTCATGAAGTCCTCACTGTTCGGGGTGGTTGTAGCTTTTCCTTTTTTAATTGCAGTCTCACATTCTTCAATCCACTATGGAACCAGGTTTCTGATATTAGGGCAAGTCGATATCTTACAAATAGCTACTTTGGCTGCTGCCATAATTCCCTTTATTAAATTATCACTAAATTCCTCTATATCAGTGGTCCCTAAACTGAGGGGTGTGCCCCCCTGAGGGGATGCAGCAGGGCCCAGTCCAGCCCCCATGGGAGTGGGGAGGGAGTGCCACCCAGACCTGCTCTGCCCCCAGCTCTACTCCGGCCCCGACTCCGCTCCCAACCATGGCCCTGTGCCCTGGCTGCAGCTCCACTCCCGGCCTCACCCCCAGCTGCAGTCCTGGCCGGTTCCTGGTTCTCCACGCCTGGCCCCATCCCCGAGCCCTGCCAGGGGCCCCAGCTTCATCCTCCGGCCACAGACTCATCCCCAACTGCAGCCCCGAGGCTCTTGGCTTGGCCGTGGCTCTACTCCCAGCCCCAGCCCCAGCCCTGCCTCCAGCCTCTCAGTCTGTGGCTCCGCACCGTGCCATGGCCCTCCTGCTTCTGGCCCCTGCTCCCAATCGCGGTGGGGGTGGGGGGCACATGAAGTAAAAAGTTTGGGGACCCCTGCTCCATATTATCCCTTATACACTTGTTGCTCAAACAATGATCACACTTACTCCTGAAAAAACCTCCCAATCAGCCCTTTTAAAATTCCAAATAGGAGTTCCTCCAATGTCTTCAACATCACCCTTTCCTTGCCATATAACAAGTGCCATGATCACTTCAGTCCCTCTTCCTTGTAAATTTCCCAACTACATTTATTACTATATTGCTTGTTGCAATTCCCAGATCCAAACAGGAAAAGGAACCAGCACCAGAGTTAAACTTAGTTGGTTAATTAGTATCACCAGATAATGCTAATCAACAAACTGTTCCAAACATTTGCTGTTGCTGTCAAATTTCTCACTTCCTCATTCCAGCTATTCAAATCACCACATATAACATATGGACCCTTTTAATTTTGAACTCTCCAAATCTTTACAGGGGTTATAGACATCACAGATCCATACAGAAGTATTTTTATTCTGCATCGGAATCTCAACAATATGCTCAAAAACTCTGCTTCTTTACATTAATGTCAACATCTTAGATTTTCCTTTATACGTGTACATGCCCCCACTCCCCTTCATATTTCTCTATCATATCTGACTGTATTATATCATGGGACTTTAAACAGCTTTTCTGTTAATCACACTTCCACACAGTATCAGGTTTGACCTCCATTTCAAAAATAATCTTCTTTAGTTCCTGATCATGGGCTATTAGGCTTCCCGCATTCAAACAAATTGTTTTTTGGACCATATTTGTTATACCGCAGTATTGTCCTCACTCAAAATTGCATAGATGCGCTCTGTTGCCAAATTACTAACATGCCATACTTTTTTTGCTGCTTTCATTGTCATCTTTAGTTTTTTCCATTCTCTTTCCTGCTTGTGAAGTGCAATTTATTATAAATGCTTCAAATTTCTCTGTACAAACAAAATGTCTCCCCCTTTCTCTCAGATTACATGCTACTTTGTAGCACTATGTTGTAGCAATAGTACCTTCACCTTATTGGTTTTTGTCTCCTTTCCCAGCTGTCATTCTGAATGCCTTTTAGCAGCTTCTGCAGAAGATACCTTGTCCTTTGCAGCTCCCTAGCCTGTTTAGCTACCACATATGCTCCAGAAGCTGTATTGTGCTTGTCCCCACAGCTGCTACATGTTAGCTCTACTTCTGCACAGCTTTTGTACAAATGCTCCTCTCCACATCTGCCCACTTTTATGTTTCCTCTACATACATTTACCACATGTTCAAACTTGTGGCACTTATAACATCTCAAAGGGTGGTTTAGTCCAAACCATCTGAGACCACACTTTACCCTTGCCAGGTAAAGCACTTCCTCTAAATGCTATTTGCACAGCTGTGGACTGCTTGTTGTTATCTCTCCCCTTCTACTAATTAACCACTAAATGAATCACACCTGTGACCTGTTCCCCACCTGTACTTTTTAAATGTCATCCTCAGGAACTTCCAGTGTGATCCCTTATATTATCCTTCTTGTTTCCATCATCATAGATTGTGGCTGGCAATCTGCTTTTATTTTCCCTAGACTTGTAACGTTCAGCAGTTTTCCAGCCTGTTCTTTATTGGTACACTCCACCTGTGAAATCTCCACCCTATAATCTGCTAGCTCTTGACAGACCTCCAATACTTTCCCTAATCCATTCAGTTATTTTTAAGTGATTAATGGCTCCTATCTTTCCTTCTTTACTCAGCAATTTAACAATTACAGTATTTTGGTTTTCCACCCTACTCTTTATTCCCTTTCTGCCTGCTTCTTCTGATTCAGAAAGTTCTGTTCTTTTTTCTAACTTATGTAACCCTTCTGCCCGTCAGAGTTGGCAGCAACAAGGGCCGGGTTCAATATCTAGGGGATCCATTCCAATAACACAATGCAAACCGGCTCGAGCCCCCACCCAGTGACCTGGGACAAATATATACCACCCCCACTGGGCGCCTCCAAGAGGCAATACTTCCCCTTTCGCAAGCAGATAGTCTGAGTGTAGCAAAAAGCCTTTTAATAACAGAGAGAAACAATGTGGCATTATGTTGGGGAAACACCACCAACAGGATTCATAACACAACCCATGAGCAAAAAAACCCACCCCAAGCAAATTGGGGCATGCCCCTTTCCCTTTGGTTCTTGAGTCCAGCAACCCCAAATCACCCAAAGTCCCAAAAGTCCAATGACCCAAAAGTCTCTGTCCCTGGTCAGGGCAGCCCCAGAGTTCAAAAGTTTATCTGCGGAGCTTTACCTCCCACCCTGGGTAGAGATGGGACGGGGGTAAGAGGCACCTTACATGATCTGAAGCTGACCGCCCCACAGCTCCATAGGCCTTCGCTCCGCTCCGCTCCGCCAGCCGCCCCACAAACTCCTTCGCTCAGCTCCGCTCCGCTCCGCGGCCCACAAGCAGCTCCTGCCGTCCCACGAACTGCTCCACCACGACCGGCTCCGCTCTGCCCAGCTCGCCATCTCACGAACAGCTCTGCTCAGCTTGCTGTCTCACGAACACACCGCTGTCTCACGAACGGCTCCGCTCCACCACAACCGGCTCCGCTCTGCTCGCTGTCTCACGAACGGCTCCGCTCTGCACAGCTCACCATCTCACGAACAGCTCTGCTCAGCTCACCGTCTCACGAACACGCCGCTGTCTCACGAACAGCTCCGCTCTGCACAGCTCACCTCGCCGTCTCACGAACACTCTGCCAGCCTAGCCACAAACAGCACCACTGCACTCTAGATCTTCCGGCTCCCCACTACTTGACACAGCTCTCAGTGATTTCAGCTCATAGTAGTGGGAGCCTTACTGCTAGTGCACCATAAGGCCAAAGTGAACGCAGCACAGTACCTGTAGCAAGACTCTTAACAGACCCAAAATCAGCTCTGACATTCTACAGTGGAGAGAGACAGAGGTGCAATTGGTGCTTCAGGCCCTCACAAAGGGGCCCACACCACCAGGTACTAATACCTGTCTCAAATCTCTCCCCCTTCACAGAGTTTTGGAACCCATGTCCCTTGCCTAGCGAGTGCTACTCAGTTGATGGTGAGTCCCTCCATCATAACAAAAGGCCAAGTACCAGTTCCAAGCAAAGTTCCCATAATCAGGGTAATAACAATTTACTCTTCCCGCCCCAATAACAAAGACACTGGGGATCCCACAACAGCCAAAGTGACCATTTGGGCAGTTATGGCCTCATTCTAGGCGGGGTGGGTGTGCCTATGCAAATTGAGATCAGCCCCTGAAGTTCTTTTCCACAACTTGCCACACCTCACCACCAGATGTCAGGGTGGAGCCCATCCTGACTCTGCTTACATCCTCCCCCCAGCCGAGAATTTGGCGTCCCGACAAATCATACTCCCTTTATACCAACTCATTGGTTTCCTCCAAAGGACCTCAGAAAGCCCACTTTGGCTTCCACAATCCTGTGTGCTAAATGTATTGGCTCCTCACTAGTCACCCCAGGTGCATCATAAGTTAACCGTTTTACTGGTCTTATCACCCTGTCTCGTCTATTGAGAATCTCTGTTGCCGAGGTAGGGGGAACATCCTCTTGGTTGACGGATGGAGAGGCTTCCTTTGAGGGTCCCTTGGCTACCGGCATAGGCCCCTGCACTCCTAGTTCTAACGCGGGAGGGTCCAAGGTGCCCAGGACATCCTCTACCTGTGTGTCTCCACTGTCCAATAACCTGTGTGTGTCATCACACGGGGGTCTCATCAGCGGCACAGGGGTGTCAGAAATGGGCCTAAATAATTCCGCCATGGGGTTTAGGGCGGAAGAGGGAGAACTCTCATTTGGTTCAGCTGGTTGAGACTGAAATCTTGTCTCCATCCCAGGATACACCAGGGTTGTGTCTTCCTCCTCAGACTCACTCTCAGATGTGCAGAATAGGGGTAAGTTAGCTGCAGGGGGCTCACTGTCTGTGTTGGATGGCAGCTTTGGTCTAGCACTTCTGTTCTGCCCGGCTGCCCTGTCGTGGCCCATCTCATAAGGGGTGCTTACCAAATCCCCCACAGGGAGCAAAAGGTTTCTATGCACCGTCTTTATTTGCCCTGGACTGTCTTCAGGTTTGATCTTGTAGACCGGCAGATCTCCCAGCTTTTCCATCACCAGGTAAGGTATTGCCTTCCATCTGTCAGCTATCTTGTGTTTGCCAGCAATACCCAAATTTCGCAGCAGGACTCTGTCCCCCGGCTGGAGCTCCTGCGATCGCACTCTAGCATCATATCGATGTTTGTTGCGGTCTGCGTTCTTCCGAGCCACAGCGGTAGCTAAGCGATAAGCATCCCGCAGCTTTTCTCTTAGTCGGGATACATATTGCTGATGAGTTTCATAGCTATCTTCATCCTCTGATACACCAAAGCACAAGTCTATGGGTAATCTTGGTTCTCGCCCAAACATCAAGAGATATGGGGTGACTCCCGTAGCATCGTTCTTTGTGGCATTGTAGGCATGCACCAGAAATGCGACATGCTGGCTCCAGGTTGCCTTCTGCTCTGGTCGCAAAGTTCCCAACATATCTAATAGGGTTTGGTTGAACCTCTCTGGCTGAGGATCACCTTGGGGGTGATAAGGCGTTGTCCTAGACTTTTTAATTCCGGCTATCTTCAGCACCTCCTTCAGAAGGTGACTCTCAAAATCCCGCCCCTGATCAGAGTGTATCCGAGCCGCGAATCCATAGACTGAGAAATATTTGTCCCACAATACTCGAGCGACGGTGGTGGCCCTCTGATCACGTGTGGGATATGCCTGTGCATACCGTGTAAAATGGTCAGTCACTACTAGAATGTTCCCAACATTTCTCTTGTCTACCTCTACAGACAAGAAATCAATGCATACCAATTCCAAAGGTTTGTTCCTGGTGATGTTCTTGAGGTATGCAGCCCTCGTGGGCAGAGTTTTCCTTTGAACACATCGAGCGCAAGTCTCACATTTCCTGCGAACATCTTCAGCCATTCGGGGCCAATAGAACCTACTACGAATAAGTTCCAGGGTCCTCTCCATTCCTAAATGCCCAAAGTCATCATGCAGGGACCTCATGGCCAGGGCTCTGTACTTTTTCGGCAGCACTAGTTGTGCTCGTTGTTTTTGTAAAGGGTCAGTGGTCATTCGGTGTAGCACTCCCTGAATCAGTTTTAGTTTGGTCCATTCTCTCAATAGTAGTTTACCTTCCGGGTTAGGTGGGACAACCGCAACTGGGCTTCGCCCCTCCCTTTTGGCAAGTAGTGTATCACGAATGTCAATATCTTGCCGCTGGGCTTCTTGCCAGTCAGCCGCATTGAGCATGGGCAAAGGAGATTGGTCCAATGCAATATAGTTCACTGAAGCAGAAGGCATGCATTCAGGGGGCAGGCCCAAAGCTTCTGCAACACATCCCTGAAGGCTCTCACGAGCCTCTGGCTCTCAGCGACTCACACTGCAAATAGCTCTTACTCATCAGTGGGTATCACAGCAACTTCTGGAGCCTGCGGACGCCTGGACAGTGCATCTGCATCTATATTGCTTCTCCCTGATCGGTACTGAATGCTGAACTCATAGCTAGCCAAGGCGGCCACCCATCTCTGCCCTGTAGCATCCAGCTTAGCACTTGTTAACACATAAGTCAGTGGATTGTTGTCTGTCCACACCTGGAACTGAGCACCATACAAGTAGTCTCGAAATTTCTCAGTGATGGCCCATTTTAGGGCCAAAAATTCCAGCTTGTGGGTGGGATAGCGATTTTCACTATCAGACAATCCTCGGCTGGCAAATGCTACAGGTTTACGTTTGCCTCCCACTTCCTGGTACAGGACTGCTCCCAGACCCTCCAAACTGGCATCAGTATGCAGGATAAATGGTTTGCTTGGGTCAGCAAAAACTAGGACTGGAGCATGAGTTAGGCAAGTAATGATTTCTCGAAAAGCCCTTTCACATCTCTCATCCCACCATGGCCCAAATGGTTCAAATGGGCCATAGTGTCTCTGCACAGGGGGCTTTGGGGACCTCCCCTTATTCTTGGACTTAGATTTGTTCTTGCTGGACTGATGTCCCCTGGTAAGATCGTTCAGAGGCTTTACAATCGTAGCATAGTTTTTCACAAATCTGCGGTAGTAGCCACTAAATCCGAGAAAGGTCTTGAGTTCTCTGTAGTTACTTGGACGTGGCCATGTAGTGAGTGCTTCTATTTTATCAGGATCAGTACTCACACCCTCTTGGGACACGATGTGACCCACATACTTCACTGAGGTTCTGCAGAACTGGCATTTGTCAACTGAAAGCTTCAGACCATAATCCTCCAACCTATCAAGCACTTTAAGAAGTCTTTCTTCATGCTCCTCTAAGGTTCTTCCAAACACAATCAGGTCATCCAAATAAACTAACACTTGCAGTAAATTCATGTCTCCCACAACTTTCTCCATGAGACGTTGAAAGGTGGCAGGTGCTCCAGAAATCCCTTGGGGCATGCGTTCGAACTGATAAAACCCTAATGGGCAGATGAAGGCTGTCTTCTCCTTATCTTCTTCTCCCAGAGGGATCTGGTAGTATCCACTTCGAAGATCCAACACAGAGAACCACTGGCTTCCCAGCAAACAGTCTAAGGCATCTTGCACTCGAGGCATAGTGTACTGGTCAACCACAGTACGGCTGTTTAGGGTGCGGTAGTCAATACACATCCGAATTTTCCCATTCTTTTTACGGACTACCACAATGGGTGAGGCGTGTGGGCTGCGGGACTCTGTAATGATGCCATTCGCAGCCAGCTCCTGAAGATGATGTCGCACATCTTCCATCTCAGAGAGAGCAATCTTCCTAGATCTCTCCCTGAAAGGTCGAGAGTCATGTAGTCTGATATTGTGCTCTACTCCTTTTGCACATCCCACATCCCACTCATGCAGTGAGAACACCTTGGATCTTTCACAAAGTTTCTTCCTCAGGCGATCTTTCCAGTCCTCGGACACTGGTGAATCTCCAAAGTCAAACTTTGCTGGGTCTATTGTGGGAACTTGAGTTTCACACTGGGGTTTTACAATCGACTCAGGCTCAAAGAGGTCTGCTATCTTTTGTCCTTGCTTCACAACAACATCACGACTCGTTTCATTAGCAATCAGTATAGTCACCCTTTCCTGGGCTTCAGCAGGTAGGGTTATGACTCCACTGGGGACCAGCACTCCTTCAGGGAGCTCTCCTCCCATCGGCTGCTCTATCATTGCTAATGTCCGTTTACTGCCTTTCAGACAGGTACTCATGACAAGCACTTCTTGCTCCGTCCTTGCAGGCACTACTAAGGGGGTCGTGCCCGCGTACTTCAGTGCCCCACGCAGTAGCTCAGATGTGTCCCTTTTAGCGCTCTCAATTTTCCTATAGGCTTCAGCACAAAGCGTATGGATCATCAGGGTATTCAGGTACTGGTCCCCAGCCCGCCTCCTGCAGTAATCCGCGAGTACCTTGAAGAGACTGGAGTTGGTCCCTATCAGCACAGACACATCAGAAGTCCCTTTAGAGTCAGGGCATATTAAGGCAGCTGTGTCTACCTCTTCTCTTACCCCAGCAACCTCCTCTGGGAATTCCAGGTGCACTATGACATACCCTTGGTAGGGGTATTCATCCATGCTGAGGCCACACAGGCCAAGGCCAGTCAGTGGCTGTATAGGCAGGTGCCTAAGCATCTGCTGGTAGAATGACTGAAATATAATAGTCACTTGAGATCCAGTGTCAAGCACTGCTTTACACTCCACCCCTTCAATCCTCACCGTGACCTCTGCTCGAGGCCCTATCAGTCCTGCGGGGATCCCAGCTGGACAGTCTTTTCTGGGGGAATCTTCAAATCCTGCAGACCTGGGGGGTCCCCGTCCCCAGACCCTCTGGCAGCTACCGGATCTCTCCCAACTGATCCTCAGCTTTCCATACACTAAGGAGGGGTTTTCTTCATTACGGCACTTGGCAGCACTGTGTCCATCCTGACCACATCGGTAGCAGAAGAATTGACCTTTCCCCCTTCGCCTGGGTGGGATGGTGGCTCTAAGTGCGGGCTTCTCAATTGCCACAGTTTGAGGCTTCTTATTCCTGGAAGTCTTAACTCGGTCAACGGTACTTTGCAGCTCAGCTATCCGTTCCGTCAGGACCTGCATTGTTGGACAAGTTCCTCTCTGGTGCTCACCATCAGTACACTGGCCGCTTGCAGTGGTGTTGTGCTGGCTGGATCCGATGTTTGGGCTTCCCAAAATTCACTGGCAGCCTGCCTTTCTTCCTCCTCTCTGACCTCTTTTATCAGCTGGGAGTAACTTGGGGGATGTTCCTGTCTTTCTCTTAGCTGGAGATGAAGTAGAATCAGGTTCTGATACTGAGTTCCTCTTACAATTTGAGTCAGTCTGGTCTGATCCATCTGCTCAGCAGTCACTGCTCCCCTCATGACAGCTCTCTGAAGTAGTCTCTCCAGTCTCTGTATGTAGGCTGAAGCCTTCTCGCCCTTTTGTTGTCAGGAATTAAGGAACTTACAGTAGCTGTCTTCAGGCCCTCTACGCTCCCAAAGGTGTGTTCAAGGGCCTCTAGGCAGTCCTTCACACTGACCCCAGGGTCAATGAGCTTCAGGGTGCGAATCACATCTAATGCTGGGCCGCCAAGGCTCTCTATGAGGCATCTTCGCTTTTCTGCATCTGGTACGGCCCACTCTTGCAGCATTTCAGTGGTATGCTCTAACCAGGGTTCAAACTCCTCCTCCCCAGAAAATAATCTTAACTTACGACAAGAGTTTGACGCAGCATGGGACAACACAACCTTTTCCAGTGTTTGCCCCAGAGCTTTTGTCCAATCATCAGCCGAGGCTGCAGCCTCTGAGCTAGAAGCTGCTGAGCCAGGGCCCAACAAACCTGACAAATTAGCCATTATACAAACAGTAATTTCCTCAAAATATAAGCACAAACAAAAAAAATATAAATTGTTTTCCAATGTAGTGGATCACTAAACAGGTGCTTGCGAGGGGTACTGACCCAGGCATCCCGGACGAGCCCCCAAAAATGTAACCCTTCTGCCCGTCAGAGTTGGCAGCAACAAGGGCCGGGTTCAATATCTAGGGGATTCATTCTCGAGCCCCCACCCAGTGACCTGGGACAAATATATACCACCCCCGCTGGGTGCCTCCAAGAGGCAATACTTCCCCTCTCGCAAGCAGATAGTCTGAGTGTAGCAAAAAGCCTTTTAATAACAGAGAGAAACAATGTGGCATTATGTTGGGGAAACACCACCAACAGGATTCATAACACAACCCATGAGCAAAAAAACCCACCCCAAGCAAATTGGGGCATGTCCCTTTCCCTTTGGTTCTTGAGTCCAGCAACCCCAAATCACCCAAAGTCCCAAAAGTCCAATGACCCAAAAGTCTCTGTCCCTGGTCAGCCCCAGAGTTCGAAAGTTTATCTGCGGAGCTTTACCTCCCACCCTGGGTAGAGATGGGACGGGGGTAAGAGGCACCTTGCATGATCTGAAGCTGACCGCCCCACAGCTCCATAGGCCTTCGCTCCGCTCCGCTCCGCCAGCCGCCCCGCAAACTCCTTCGCTCAGCTCCGCTCCGCGGCCCACAAGCAGCTCCTGCTGTCCCATGAACTGCTCCACCACGACTGGCTCCGCTCTGCCCAGCTCGCCGTCTCACGAACAGCTCTGCTCAGCTTGCTGTCTCACGAACACACCGCTGTCTCACGAACGGCTCCGCTCCACCACAACCGGCTCCGCTCTGCTCGCTGTCTCACGAACGGCTCCGCTCCACCACAACCGGCTCCGCTCTGCTCGCTGTCTCACGAACGGCTCCGCTCTGCACAGCTCACCATCTCACGAACAGCTCTGCTCTGCACAGCTCACCTCACCGTCTCACGAACACTCTGCCAGCCTAGCCACGAACAGCACCACTGCACTCTAGATCTTCCGGCTCCCCACTACTTGACACAGCTCTCAGTGATTTCAGCTCATAGTAGTGGGAGCCTTAGTGCTAGTGCACCATAAGGCCAAAGTGAACACAGCACAGTACCTGTAGCAAGACTCTTAATAGACCCAAAATTAGCTCTGACATTCCACAGTGGAGAGAGACAGAGGTGCAATTGGTGCTTCAGGCCCTCACAAAGGGGCCCACACCACCAGGTACTAATACCTGTCTCAAATCTCTCCCCCTTCACAGAGTTTTGGAACCCATGACCCTTGCCTAGCGAGTGCTACTCAGTTGATGGTGAGTCCCTCCATCATAACAAAAGGCCAAGTACCAGTTCCAAGCACAGTTCCCATAATCAGGGTAATAACAATTTACTCTTCCCGCCCCAATAACAAAGACACTGGGGATCCCACAACAGCCAAAGTGACCATTTGGGCAGTTATGGCCTCATTCTAGGCAGGGTGGGTGTGCCTATGCAAATTGAGATCAGCCCCTGAAGTTCTTTTCCACAACTTGCCACACCTCACCACCAGATGTCAGGGTGGAGCCCATCCTGACTCTGCTTACACTTATACCCAGTCTTCATTCCTGGCTGCTTCACTCTGACTGTCTAGTGTGACTTCTGTGCTAGTCATCCTACTTTCCCCTCCCCAGCACCTCCAACTAACCTGTTCCACTTCTCTCCACCTTTCTTCTAGCTAAGGCCAGCTTGCTCCTGCTGGAGTCTTTTCAGCCCTTTCTCTCTCCAGACCTCTTCCTGATTGGGTCACCTGACCCAGTGGTCACATGACTTTCATTCTCCCCACCTGGGGAGGTGAATTAACTTTGTCACAGGTGGACTGCAGGTCTGTCTCCCCTTAAAGGGCCAGCCACCCAGTGACACTCCCATAGCATGTCCTTGTTTCAGGGGAATGGATGCAGCCTGTGTGAGGCATGTATTTCTACAATCGCTGGTTGTTTAGGCCCAGAGCTGGGTGTGGAAATGCCTAGAGCTCCGCTGTCAATCTCATGAGAGGGACAGGGCCAAATGTGCTGTACAAGTACGTTCCCTGGGCCCAGGGATAAGGTCTACAAACTCCCCACAGTGCACAGGAAACACTGCCTGAGGTCAGGACAGAGATCAAGGAGAGAATGCAGCCTTCATGCAACTAACCAACCACTGAGTTATTATTTATTATTGGTTCAGTGTTTTAACAGCACATTGATTGCTCAAGCCTGGTCTGCACTTAAGAATTAGATCAACCTAGCTACGTCACTCAGGGCTGTGGGGAAACTTTTGCATGTTCAGTGTAGATGCACTAGAATTTCTTCTGTCGCCCTAGTGACCGACTCTTGGAGAGTTAGATTAACTACATTGAAGGAGAAAACCCTTCTCTGGACAGAGGAAGCATCCACACTATGGCAACACTACAGTGACACAGCTGCAGTACTGTAGGTGTACCACTGTAGCATAGACATGGTTTTCCTGAGAAAATCTGATCCTCCCAATTGCTGCTGCTATCTCTGCCTGTGATTGCTCTCCTTTCCCTCTGCCTCCCCTTCTGGTTCTCTCAGCCTTCCCTGTCTGTATGTCTCCCCATTGTGTCCTCTGCATTGCCATTCCCTGTAGCAACTCTCAATTTCAACCATCAGTGATTAAGTAGTTAATGTTAGCTCGGCGCAGTCATCACTGGGCTTTAAAGTGGGTACTTCACTCAGATTAATAAAGGACATGGGAGTTCACTCCTCTTAGCCCTGGTCTACACTAGGACTTTAGGTCAAATTTAGCAGCGTTAAATCGATGTAAACCTGCACCCGTCCACACGATGAAGCCCTTTATTTCGACTTAAAGGGCTCTTAAAATCGATTTCCTTACTCCACCCCTGACAAGTGGATTAGCGCTTAAATCGGCCTTGCCGGGTCGAATTTGGGGTACTGTGGACACAATTCGATGGTATTGGCCTCCGGGAGCTATCCCAGAGTGCTCCATTCTGACCGCTCTGGACAGCACTCTCAACTCAGATGCACTGGCCAGGTAGACAGGAAAAGAACCGCGAACTTTTGAATCTCATTTCCTGTTTGGCCAGCGTGGCAAGCTGCAGGTGACCATGCAGAGCTCATCAGCAGAGGTGACCATGATGGAGTCCCAGAATCGCAAAAGAGCTCCAGCATGGACTGAACGGGAGGTACGGGATCTGATCGCTGTATGGGGAGAGGAATCCGTGCTATCAGAACTCCATTCCAGTTTTCGAAATGCCAAAACCTTTGTCAAAATCTCCCAGGGCATGAAGGACAGAGGCCATAACAGGGACCTGAAGCAGTGCCCCGTGAAACTTAAGGAGCTGAGGCAAGCCTACCAGAAAACCAGAGAGGCGAACGGCCGCTCCGGGTCAGAGCCCCAAACATGCCTCTTCTATGATGAGCTGCATGCCATTTTAGGGGGTTCAGCCACCACTACCCCCGCTGTGTTGTTTGATTCCTTCAATGGAGATGGAGGCAACACGGAAGCAGGTTTTGGGGACGAAGAAGATGATGATGATGAGGTTGTAGATAGCTCACAGCAAGCAAGCGGAGAAACCGGTTTTCCCGACAGCCAGGAACTGTTTCTCACCCTGGACCTGGAGCCAGTACCCCCCGAACCCACCCAAGGCTGCCTTCTGGACCCGGCAGGTGGACAAGGGACCTCCGGTGAGTGTACCTTTTAAATACTATACATGGTTTAAAAGCAAGCGTGTGAAAGGGTTAATTTGCCCTGGCATTCGCGGCTCTCTGGATGTACTCCCAAAGCTTTTGCAAAAGGTTTCTGGGGAGAGCAGCCTTATTGCATCCTCCATGGTAGGACACTTTACCACTCCAGGCCAGTAACACGTACTCGGGAATCATTGTACAACAAAGCATTGCAGTGTATGTTTGCTGGCGTTCAAACAACATCTGTTCTTTATCTCTCTGTGTTATCCTCAGGAGAGTGAGATATCATTCATGGTCACCTGGTTGAAATAGGGTGCTTTTCTTCAGGGGACACTCAGAGGAGCCCGTTCCTGCTGGGCTGTTTGCCTGTGGCTGAACAGAAATGTTCCCCGCTGTTAGCCACGGGGAGGGGGGAAGGTTGAGGGGATAGCCACACGGTGGGGGGAGGCAAAATGGGACCTTGTAACGAAAGCGCATGTGCTATGTATGTAATGTTAACAGCAAGGTTTACCCTGAAAGAGTGTAGCCACTGTTTTATAAAATGTGTCTTTTTAAATACCGCTATCCCTTTTTTTTTCTCCACCAGCTGCATGTGTTTCAATGATCACAGGATCTTCTCCTTCCCAGAGGCTAGTGAAGATTAGAAAGAAAAAAAAATGCACTCGTGATGAAATGTTCTCTGAGCTCATGCTGTCCTCCCACACTGACAGAGCACAGACGAATGCGTGGAGGCAAATAATGTCAGAGTGCAGGAAAGCACAAAATGACCGGGAGGAGAGGTGAGGGGCTGAAGAGAGTAAGTGGCGGGCTGAAGACAGGGCTGAAGCTCAAATGTGGCGGCAGCATGATGAGAGGAGGCAGGATTCAATGCTGAGGCTGCTGGAGGATCAAACCAATATGCTCCAGTGTATGGTTGAGCTGCAGCAAAGGCAGCTGGAGCACAGACTGCCACTACAGCCCCTGTGTAACCAACCGCCCTCCTCCTCAAGTTCCATAGGCTCCACACCCAGACGCCCAAGAACGCGGTGGGGGGGCCACCGGCCAACCAGCCACTCTGCCACAGAGGATTGCCCAAAAAAAAGAAGGCTGGCATTCAATAAATTTTAAAGTTGTAAACTTTTAAAGTGCTGTGTGGCATTTTCCTTCCCTCCTCCACCACCCCTCCTGGGCTACCTTGGTAGTCATCCCCCTATTTGTGTGATGAATTAATAAAGAATGCATGAATGTGAAACAACAAGGACTTTATTGCCTCTGCAAGGGGTGATCGAAGGGAGGGGAGGGTGGTTAGCTTACAGGGAAGTAGAGTGAACTAAGGGGCGGGGGGTTTCATCAAGGAGAAACAAAGAGAACTTTCACACCGTAGCCTGGCCAGTCATGAAACTGGTTTTCAAAGCTTCTCTGATGCGTACCGCGCCCTCCTGTGCTCTTCTAACTGCCCTGGTGTCTGGCTGCGCGTAACCAGCAGCCAGGCGATTTGCCTCAACCTCCCACCCCGCCATAAACGTCTCCCCCTTACTCTCACAGGTATTGTGGAGCGCACAGCAAGCAGTAATAACAGTGGGAATATTGGTTTCGCTGAGGTCTAAGTGAGTCAGTAAACTGCGCCAGCACGCCTTTAAACGTCCAAATGCACATTCTACCACCATTCTGCACTTGCTCAGCCTGTAGTTGAACAGCTCCTGACTACTGTCCAGGCTGCCTATGTACGGCTTCATGAGCCATGGCATTAAGGGGTAGGCTGGGTCCCCAAGGAGAACTATAGGCATTTCAACATCCCCAGCGGTTATTTTCTGGGAATAAAGTCCCTTCCTGCAGCTTTTGAAACAGACCAGAGTTCCTGAAGATGCGAGCATCATGTACCTTTCCCGGCCATCCCACGTTGATGTTGGTGAAACATCCCTTGTGATCCACCAGAGCTCGCAGCACTACTGAAAAGTACCCCTTGCGGTTTATGTACTCGCCGGCTTGGTGCTCCGGTGCCAAGATAGGGATATGGGTTCCGTCTATGGCCTCACCACAGTTAGGGAATCCCATTGCAGCAAAGCCATCCACTATGACCTGCACATTTCCCAGGGTCACTACCCTTGATATCAGCAGATCTTTGATTGTGTGGGCTACTTGCATCACAGCAGCCCCCACAGCTGGATAGCCCACTCCAAATTGATTCCCAACTGACCGGTAGCTGTCTGGCATTGCAAGCTTTCACAGGGCTATCGCCACTCGCTTCTCAACTGTGAGGGCTGCTCTCATCTTGGTATTCATGCGCTTCAGGGCAGGGGAAAGCAAGTCACAAAGTTCCATGAAAATGCCCTTACACATGCGAAAGTTTCGCAGCCACTGGGAATCGTCCCAGACCTGCAACACTATGCGGTCCCACCAGTCTGTGCTTGTTTCCCGAGCCCAGAATCGGTGTTCCACAGCATGAACCTGCCCCATTAGCACCATGATGCATGCATTGGCAGGGCCCATGCTTTCAGAGAAATCTGTGTCCCTGTCCTGATCACTCATGTGACCGCGCTGACGTCGCCTCCTCGCCCGGTATTGCTCTGCCAGGTTCTGGTGCTGCATATACTGCTGCATAATGCGTGTGCTGTTTAATGTGCTCCTAATTGCCAAAGTGATCTGAGCGGCCTCCATGCTTGCCTTGGTATGGCGTCCGCACAGAAAAAAGGCGCGGAACGATTGTCTGCCATTGCTCTGACGGAGGGAGGGGCGACTGACGACATGGCTTACAGGGTTGGCTTCAGGGAGCTAAAATCAACAAAGGGGGTGGCTTTACATCAAGGAGTATTTCAGGCAGGACTTCACGGAGGGTTCCAATAAGAAATGGTGCACCTAAGTTATTGTTCTTATTGGAACAAGGAGGTTAGTCTGGCCTCTGATTGATACATGGCTAGATTTACCTCGCTGCACCTTCTCTGTGAGTGACTGCAGTGTGACCTAGAGGAATGAGTCCCCTTGTTTTGATCCACTCCATCTATCTTTTATATCTTTGGCTGCCAGCAGACGGTGCAGAAGGACTGCATGCCATCCACATCTCATGGTTGCTCCGCAGAAGATGGTACAATAGGACTGCTAGCCATCCTCATCTCTTGCCTGCCTGGCAGAAGATGATGCAATAGGACTGCTAGCAATCCGTATCACCTGCCTGCTCACTATAAGATGGTTCAATAGGACTGACTGCAGGACTAAAGAGAATGACTTGATCAAGTCACTCCAAATTTAGTCCCTGCGCCCATGTCTGCCCAGGCGCTCCTGATCGACCTCACACAGACGACCAGGAGCTCCTCGGACATGACGATGACGGCTACCAGTCCTATTGCACCGTCTGCTGCCACAAGGCAATGGGTTGCTGCTGCTGTGTAGCAATGCAGTACTACGTCTGCCAGCACCCAGGAGACATACGGTGACAGTGAGCTGAGCGGGCTCTATGCTTGCCGTGGTATGGCGTCTGCACAGGTAACTCAGGAAAAAAGGCGCAAAACGATTGTCTGCCCTTGCTTTCACGGAGGGAGCGAGGGAACGGGGGCCTGATGATATGTACCCAGAACCACCCGCGACAATGTTTTAGCCCCATCAGGCATTGGGATCTCAACCCAGAATTCCAGTGGGCAGCGGAGACTGCGGGAACTGTGGGATAGCTACCCACAGTGCAACACTCCGGAAGTCGACGCTAGCCTCGGTACTGTGGAAGCACTCCGCCGAGTTAATGCACTTAATGCACTTAGAGCATTTTCTGTGGGGACACACACACTCGAATATATAAAACCGATTTCTAAAAAACCGAATTCTATAAATTCGACCTAATTTCATAGTGTAGACATACCCTTAGTCATTGTTTCAGGGTCCCTCTATAATCGAGACTTAAAATGTAGACCTACCTAGCTAGTGCACACAGGAGTGCGAAAAATTCACACCCCGACCACCCTAGTGAAGCCAACCTAACACCCAGTGTAAATGCAGCTAGGTCAAGGGAAGAATTCTTCCATCAATTTAGCCACCACTCCTTGGAGAGTGGATTAGCTACAGCAAGGAAAATCCCTCTCCTGTTGCTTTAGGAAGCATCTACATTATGGCACTACAGCTGTGCCTGCCTTAGTGTAGAATCATAGAATCACAGAATATCAGGGTTGGAAGGGACCTCAGGAGGTCATCTAGTCCAACCCCCTGCTCAAAGCAGGACCAATCCCCAATTAAATCATCCCAGCCAGGGCTTTGTCAAGCCTGACCTTAAAAACTTCTAAGGAAGGAGACTGTAGCCCTTAGGCAAACAAGGAGGAATTTTTAGCCCAGCCCTTGAGTCCATTTCTGTGTTATTTATCCCACTGTGGGAGCCCAGGTTTCACTGTATTTGTCCTCCTTGTTTGTGTAGGCGAAGGCCTGGGCTGAGGGCTAGGATCCTTTCCTGCTAGGCTCTGTAGTTCCCACAGGCTGAGCCCTAACAGCAGTGGGGGGCGGATGTCAGCAAACTAAATGTTTGTGGAACCATTTGCAGTGGGAACGAAAGTGTGAAAGTTGCTCAGGGTCTTTTCCTGCCTCTTTCAAGACACAGGGATGAACAAAGAGCCTGTGGCTTTCGCTTCAAAGGAAGAGGGAGCCCCTGCGATGCTGGAGTCAGAGACCTGGCTTCTGAGGCTTTTGTCTTCATTGATACAGGGAGATAATTGACACCCAGTCATTATCTGGATGCCCAATCCTCAGAGCTGACCAGACACTGGTAGAGTTTACCATGACGTAGCTAGATGAGGTCAGCATTACATCTGCTACTCCTGGCTGACCCCACTACAAGCCTACAGTCTCTAAAGTGCCACAAGGACTCCTTGTTGTTTTTGTCTCCACCAGGCACTCATCTACACATGGCGTTATTCCAGAATAGCAAGTCCTCAATCATTCCATGTGTGGACTTTTGATTCTAGAATAACACTAGCTTGTCTCACCAAAAACTCTAAAAGTGCTTCATTAAGGAGATTAGAGTCATCATCCCCATTTTACAGATGGGGATACTGAAGTACAGAGCAGGGAAGTGACTAGTCCAAGGTCACCCAGCAGGCTAGTGTCAGAGCCAGGAATAAAACCCAGGTCTCAGGCAAGTGCTGTAGCCATTAGGCCATGCTGACTTTGCAAGTAGATTAGGTGAGATTCAAGGCACTCTGATTCAAGAATTAACTTGCAAGTGTAGACAAGCCTTGTGTTTTTAATGCCCATTAGTTATCCCACGGTAAAATCACACTTTTTGTCAGTGAAGACATAGCCCTAGTGACACAATCAACATGGACTAATCCCAGTGTTGTCAATTATCCCAGCATTATTGTGAGACTCCTGATATTTGGTGTTCTCAGCTCTTGGACTGAGGTGACAGGGTAAGAATTGCAGTTTTTATATTTAAGAAAACAAACAAACAAAAAGGTTCTAGCCTTCAGTTGGAGGAGAAAAATAAGCTGAGGGTGACCTTTCAGACACCAGAAAGTACAAAGAACCCCACATTTAAAAAAAAATCTCATGATTGTTAAGACTATCTTGGAATTTTGAACCTTTGATGGTGGTGATGCTGCCCTTTACCTTAATGGGTCAAGTCTGATTTCCCTGATCTTGCTGGAGGACTCACTGGAGGCGTCTGGGATGTGGCCTGTGAAAGTGCACAAGAATCCGAGAGGGGTGAATCTTTCACAACAACATTATTTCTCCCAAGAGTTTCTCGGGCCTTTGAGTTGATTGTGTGTTTGAGTGGCAAACAATTTCAATAAACAGCTCTGCCCCTACTAGCTTATCAGGTTTCACGTCTATGGTAGCTCTGATGGCATTGTCCTACCAGTTCTCCAGTCACGCATATAGTTTTCCAGGTTTGTGCTAGGTGCCGTATGCACACATAATAAGTGTGTCTCTGCCTTGAGGAGCATAGTCTAAATACACAAGACAGGCAAAGGACAAGAGAAAAGGATTATTTATGGGGGGCTGGGCTAGATGACCTCTTGAGGTCCCTTCCAGCCCTACGTTTCTGTGAGTCTATTATTGTCCCCCATTTTAAAAATGGGAAAACTGAGGCACGGAGTAATTTTTTTAAAAGGTTTGGCCTGAACCTTTTGTGATCTTTTAAACCATGGTCAAAGGCGTGCAAAGTGATTTGCACTTGTGTAAGTGATAAAACAAGGGGGCTCACTCTCCTGCACCTCAGATCTCATTGGGCCATTTACCCCCATGTGGAAAACACGCCTCACTCAGAATGGTGGCATTCTGCACCTGCCTTGCAGGGATGTAAATGACCACACAGGTAATGAACTGGACCCACACTGACGCACCCAAGGTCTCATGGTTGGTCTGGGGCAGAGCCTGGAACCTTTCCCAGGAAAACCCTTCTCTTCTTATTTAAACATTGTATTTAAAAAACATGCATTATTTTAAGGAAAATGGGCAAATACATCCCCTGGATTTATGAATTTGTCCCAAAGGGTCAAAAATATTAGGCCATGGTAATTAGGAAGACTACAAAAGAAACTCCAAAAAAACAAACAAAGGGAAACTTAATAAGGAACAGAGTAATCACCCTGCATCCTTTCCAAGCCTGAACAAAGGCTGCACCGGATACTCCATAGCAAGTATATGAAGGATGTAAATAGCAGGGATCATTTAGGGTGGAACTTAAGGAAGTGGCTAGGAGCTCTGGGATGAAAATAAGAAATGGATGATATTGGACAAGCATCAAGAAAAGCTTGGTACTGAAATATTTGAACCCAATTGTTCTCTGGAATCATAGGCACCAACTCCATGGGTGCTCTGGGGCTGGAGCACCCATAGGGAAAAATTAGTGGCAGCCAAGCTCCCCGCCCAGCCCCACTTCACCTCCGCCTCTGCCTCCTCCCGTGAGCGCGCCTACCTCCCAGTGCTTGATGAGGCCAAACAGCTGTAGCAAGCTCCAGGAGGGAGAGGGGAGGAGCGGGAACATGGCGCGCTCAGGGAAGGAGGTGAGGAAGAGGCGGGGTCAGGGTGGAGATTTGGGGAAGGAGTCAGAATAGGCAGGGAGGGGGCGGAGGTGGGGCGGCGACTTTGGGCGAGGGGATTGGAATGGGGGCGGGAGGGGGCAGAGTAGGGGTGGAGTCGGGGCGGGGTCAGTGGCAATGGGGGGTCAAGAGTAGTATAAGGGCCCTACCATCAATCAAACCCTAACCCCGCCCCTTGACCCCTTAGCACCGCCCCTTGAGCCCTTAGCCCCACCCACCGGAAGTCCCACCCCCATGGGGTATTACTTCCAGGGTCAAGGCTGCCACGTGACCGGAATCAAGGTATGTCATGTGACCCCTCTAACAACTCCTCCCACTGCCCTCTACCAATCAGGATGGGTTTTGCCCCTGTAGGACTTCCCCCCAAGAGGAGCTTTGACCAATCAGGGCGAGTTCCGGGGTGGGGGTGTCCTCTCCGGAAGTGGGTCTTGTGACCCCTCTAACAACTCCTCTCCCCCCCACCCTCTACCAATCAGGATGGGTTTCGCCCCTGTAGGACTTCCCCCCAAGAGGAGCTTTGACCAATCAGGGCGAGTTCCGGGGTGGGGGTGTCCTCTCTGGAAGTGGGTCTTGTGACCCCTCTAACAACTCCTCCGCCCACCCCGCTACCAATCAGGAGGGGTTTTGTTCCGATAGGACCAAGAGGAGATTTGACCAATTAGGATGAGTTCCGGGAGCGGGGTGACCCGTCCGGAAATGATTCGTGTGACCCCTCTAACAACTCCTCCCACCAACCTCTACCAATCAGGCCGGCCCGAGAGCAGATTTGACCAAAATAGGGCAGGTTCTGGGATGGGGTGAACCGCCCAGAAGAGGGGCGTATGACCCCTCTGCCAATCAGAGCGCAGCACCATCACCCCATAAGGCCCAGCGTCAGGCAGAAGAGGCTGTCTTTTACCAAGAGCGCGTGTTTTAGAAATCGTGGAAACATGGACTCCTTCACCACCCCCGGGAGAACTTCAGACTTTGTTTTAGCCCCGAAGGCCTTTGGACTTGTGTGGAGAAAGCGCTACATCAGCGAGAGTTCTGAGGAGGACCCTTTGGCCCAGCCATTGATGGACACACCAGAAACCGACCCTGAAACCCGGCTGCTTGTGAGGCACCGCGATGAGCATGATGGCCTCTTGTTGTCCACCCCCCGAGAGGTGGAAGGTGATCATGGCTTGGGGGAGTTACGGGCGGACAAGGTGAATGAAAAAGACATGGCTCAGGTAAATGAATGTTTAAGAAGTGACGGTCGGGGTGGGGGTGTGTAATGGGGGGTGGGAGGGCTAGGAACCAGGAATTGTGTAAATCAAAAACCAAGCAGTGGGGTGCTTACGCTGTTTCTTTTTTTGAAAAAAATCTCTCAACAGCTCGATGATGCCTTTCTGGAGGCCTTTGAGAACTTACACATCGGTAGCCCTGTGGGAGTAAATGTATCATGCATCAGCTGTTTTTGCTCATGTCTGAGACACAGATCTCAAGAGGAAAAGGACAAAATGGAAGAATGAACCAGCACAGACACCCTCATGTTAGGAGTCATGGCGTCCATTTTTACAGGCGGTTGTAAAAGGTTGTGTTAAACCAGGCGATTAATAAAACTTATTTAAATGTGTTAATATGAATGTTGTCCCCCACCCACACTTGTGTTAGTAAAAGATGGTACCAGTAACAGTCATGTCTCCACAGGCAGCTCTGTTAAAGAAAATATATTACACCCCCGGGGAAGTTGGGAGCTTTGGCGGGGTGAACCTTCTTTTTCAAGTGGCCAAAAAGCATAGTAAAACTTTAAATAGAAGACAAGTAACAGCTTGGCTTTCAGACCAGGATGCTTATACTTTACACAAACCGGCTCGAATACGTTTTAAAAGAAACAAGACCATTGTTTCAGATGTGGATGCGCAATGGCAGGCAGATTTGGTGGATATGCACCCGTTCTCCAAACACAACAGCAATTTTAAGTACATCTTAACAGTGGTAGACATTCTATCCAAATATGCCTGTGCCTTAGGCCTAAGAGACAAGACGAGTGGTGAGGTATCCAAGGCCTTTAAAGCTATTTTTAGCGAAGGGCGTGTGCCTCAAAAATTACAAACCGATCGGGGGAAAGAATTTTTAAACAAACCCTTAAGCAGATTGTTAAAACGGCATGGCATTCACCATTTTGTTACTAATAATGAAGTCAAAGCAGGGGTTGTGGAGCGGTTTAACAGAACTTTAAAAACTAGGATGTGGAGATATTTTACAGCCCATAACACCTTTCGCTACATCGATGTGTTACCTGACTTTATAAAGAGTTACAACCAGAGCTTTCACAGAACTATACATACCAGACCCGCTGATGTTAACCCTTCAAATTCTCTGAAGGTATGGAAAATGGTTTATGGAGATGATTTTAAAATAAAACCGGTTGTTGCCCCTTTTCGAAAAGGCGACCACGTGAGACTATCTAAAACCAAAGGAGCTTTTGAAAAAGGTTATGAACAGACACTTACCGATGAGATATTCATAGTGGATGAAGCCTTAACCAGGGGTCAGAGACCTATATACCGATTAAAAGACTACGAGACTGAGACAGTTACTGGATCTTTTTACCCTGAAGAATTACAAAAAGTAAACCCCAAACGAGACAGGATTTACAGGGTTGAAAAAGTTCTAGCGGAGAAAGGAAAAGGGAGAAAAAAGCAACTACTGGTAAAATGGTTGGGGTGGCCTGATAAGTTTAACAGTTGGGTGAAAGCTTCTCAACTCTGTGACATGTAGACGCAAACAACAAACAAACAAAAGTTATTCCTCCCCGCAAAGTCAGAGAAGATGAGCGACGGCGGGTTTTACATTACTTTGCCCAGCAATGCCAGCTCTGCAGTTTTTCCCCAAAACACCAGCTCGAACTTTACAATACGGCTAATTAAGCCGTTGGATCTCCGGGGTGCCTGGGAGGTGGGGTTAGTGGAAATACAATACCCGCACAGCTGGAACACTATCAACGAAGACACCCCTTTTGAAGTCACCTTTGGAGATATGGCATGGAGTTTCATCCTATGACGAGGTTATTATGCGTCCATACCCGAATTACTGGATCATATGAACAGTATCATAGCTTGTCACCCCGGACCGCCTGAGATGGTCATGAACTACGACCCTGTGGGTAGAAAAATTAGACTTAAATCCGCCGCTTTTACTTATATGTTTTCTACCAGCGGGGAGCTAGCTAACATTCTGGGCTTGGGCCCCAAACACAGCGTCCAAAAATTCCCTTTCTCGGCAGACATTACAGGGGGTTTTAATTTCTTGTATCTGTACACGGATATTGTAGAACATCAGTTTGTGGGGGACTTTTCTGTTCCCCTGTTACGCTGTGTCCCCGTCCAAGGAAGGAACAACGAGTTTGTCACCATCACCTACGATAAACCTCATTACGTCCCTATCAGTAAACACCACATCGACACCATTACCATTGAAATAAAGACAGATCAGAACAAAAGCGTCTCATTTCGCTTTGGCAAGGTGATCATCAAGCTACACCTGCGCCCCCGGAGAGAGCTAGTTTTCTAAAAAAGCAAAACAGTATTATGGCGATCCTAAAAAATTACGGCAACCCCAACGTCTACAGAAACTATTACAAAGCCCAGGCGGGATACGCCCTTCCCGGATATCATGGGGCCCCCGTGATGTATGGGGCAGGCGTGGGTGGAATATTCCGTAGCCTCTTTCGAAAAGTTGTACCGCTTTTGAGGAGGGGGCTAGAGATTATTAAACCCCACATAAAAACTGCCGCTCAAAACATAGCTAAAGACGTGGTAGGTCATGTCTCCCGCGCTGTTCTGGAGAAGGTGGGGAACACAGCTTCACAGGAAGGATCGGGGCTGATGTACATTAAAAGGAGGAAGAAGAGAAAGAGAAATGCATCATACCCGCGACGCGCAGGTCGCCCGAAACCCTTTAAAAGAAGGGCTTTGACTTGCAGGGTCGGCCATAAGCGAAAGTCCAAGAGGAAGCCTGGGCGAAAGAGGAAACACTCGCCGGCTGATACGAGAGATATATTTTAGTCAACATGGCTTTCGTTCACTGCGGGTCTGAAGAATGCACCAAATCCGAACTAGACTTGTTCCAAATAGCCCCTACGCAGACCAGCATTGAGAAAAGCATCTACATCGAGGTGCCACCTCTGTGGGCCGTTACGGAGTCTGCCCCCATTGACTTCTTTATAGCAGGGAATGGCGTAGATTATATGGATTTAAACAACACACTGCTGTACCTGTGTTGCAAGATTGTAAAAGGAGACGGAACTGAACTCAACGCGGACGCCGAGGTGGGCCTGGTGAATTACCCAGTGGCCTCTATTTTTAGTCAGCTGGATGTCACGCTCGGAGACCGTCTTGTAAACCAAAGCAACAACTGTTACCCTTACAGGGCCTTTATAGAATCGGTGCTCAATTACAGCAACGATACCCTCGCCACGCAATTTTCCGGTGGCCTCTTTTACAAAGACACTGCCGGACAACAGGAAGACACAGACTTGGATGGCGAGAATCTAGGATTTGTGAGGCGTGCAAAGCTGACCGCTCAAAGCAGAACAGTAGAGCTTCTGGGTCATCTACACAGTGACCTGTTTTTTCAAGAAAAACTATTGTTGAACGGAGTGGATGTGAAAATTAAACTGACGCGCAGTAAAGATCCTTTCTGTTTAATGGGCAGCGGAACCGAAGGCTTTAAACTGCGCATTCTATCAGCATCCCTTTTTGTGAAGAAAGTACGGGTGGCCCAGAGCGTTCGTCTGGGGCACGCCGAGGCCCTGCTTACCGCTAATGCCAAATACCCCGTGGACCGTGTGGGAATGAAAGTGTTTAGCATCCCTGCGGGCAGCAGGTCAGTAACCAGGAGAACCTGTTCTTGGGACAGTTGCCCAAAATGCTTGTCCTGGGGTTCGTGGATAACGATGCCTTTAGCGGAAGCTACGCTAAAAATCCCTTTCATTTTAAGCATTACGATATTAATTTTGTGGCCTTGTATGTGGATGGTGAGCAGATACCGACCAAGCCTCTGCAACCAGACTTCGAGGCAGGACGCTGCGTGAGAGAATACATGAATCTGGTACAGACGGCCAGTAAACACATGAAAGATCGTTCTCTGTTAATCAACTGTGAGGAGTTTGCACAGGGTTATACCATGTTTGCCTTTGACCTGTCCCCCGACCAGGAATGCGCCGATCACTATTCCCTGATTAAAACTGGGAACCTGAGAGCAGAAATTCGTTTTGGGAAGGCTTTAACCATTACCGTCAATATGATCGTGTATGGGGTTTTTGACAACGTCATAGAGATAAATCAGAGGAGAAATGTTCTGTTTGACTACATGTGAACATGGACCCCGTGCAGCTCTCACGTGTCTTATCAACGGACCCTTACAAGAAAAAGAATTTCTTAGATGTGTTTCCCTGCGATTGGCTCCCTGGAGGCAAGCTGTCTCAGAGACCCCTAGGTTTGGTGGTCAACACGCATCCACACAGCTGACCGGGTGAACATTGGCTTGCCGTGTATCTGGTGGAGCGTAACCTTGGAGAGTTTTTTGACTCATACACGCATCCCCCAAACAGTGTGTTCTTTCCTAAAAGCATTATGAAATTTTTAAACAAAAATGCCACAGACATTGTGTTTCACAACAGACAATTACAAGACCCCAGCTCCGTCGCCTGCGGCTATCACTGCGTGTTTTTCTTACACCATCGTAGCAAGGATTTATCTTTTGACTGGATTTTAAAATTGTATTCTAATGACTTAGTGCAAAATGACCGGATGGTGATGAATTTTGTAAAAAATAAATTTAAATACTTGGCCATGCCTAGCCTTGCTCAAAGCATGTTTCAACAAGCCCAGACATGCGTATCTTGCAACGATTTTCATAGTCATGTTACCCAATAAAGCACCCCAGGTGAGGGGTTTAAAGACAATCGATGTTTGGCGTGGTTTTTTAAAAAAAAACAAAACACAATGACCCAATTCAGAAATGTTTTATTTAAAACAAAACATTACCAGTTTAAAAAAAAAAAATAGAACGCGAAAAAGATCACAAACTGAGCCATTCGGCTCTTTTAGCCAATTTTCGTTTTTTAGATGGCAAAAAAGGGGTCACTGTTTCTTGGTCCACACCGGTGTCGGTGATCGAGGCCTTGAAGCGTTCTAAAAGATCTCTGTTGGTCGTGTTGCCCATGACGGAAGATGGTATGTTCAGTTCCGCCATGGCATTCATAAACACATCCCATCCTTTAGGTACATGTCTGCTAGGAACAGAGCGCGTCTGGGTGACAGCCCTGACTAAGTCGAGCATGTTAGAACCATTAACCACAGAGCCTTTGTACACAAAAGACCCTTTATCGGTCCATGAAGAAATGTTTTTATCTTGGTCCAGCTTATTTAGCAATACTGATGCATTTTTCTTATAACGCTTATTCACGTTATCCAACACCTCCTGAGCAACAGAGTCTGAGGTCTTTGGTGTTTCGGAGGGTTTGGCAGTCACACTCTGTTCCTGTTCTGGTAGAAACAGACTTATTTTTCCTTTGTCCACATCGCTCTGCTTCACGTACGTTAGGTACCTTTGAAGCACGGTGCTGTAAAGTTTAGCCTTTTCATATTCACCTAAGTCAGTTCTTTGAAGAACAGATTTCATTTCAGCATCCAGTAAGTGTGTTGCGGTCATTCTGATATTTTCCTCTGCCAGAGGGGGAGCACTTAATTGCTCCAACTGCCAGCTGGGCACCAGGTACATTTTTTCTGTATACTCCATTATCGATTAGTTAAAGGCCCCGTTATCAGGGGGATAGCAAAACTTAACAGGGGTCCTACAAACCCCCCAGGCTGCTTCACCAGATGCTTCCTTCTTTTAAGTGAAACCCTTTTATTACACAAAGTTTTTATAAGCGTGTGTTTCTTTTTCAGCACACGCACTTGCTTCGGTGTTAAAGGTACGTTTCCTTTTAAGGTGTTGAGCGCTATTTCTGAGATGGCTGCTACTAGATCGTCAGAGGCCGAGCACAGTATAGCCCTCCTTTGCTGCGGGGACGATTTGCTAAGTAATTTTAAAAGGCCCAGGTTTCTTTTCACGCAGCTAGACATGTTTTCAGGCAGCAACCCCGGCTGTTAAAAAGGGGCCTGCCAATAATTCATCTCTTTTTATACAGGGCTGTTGTTCTTTTTAAAGTATAAACTGTTGGCTAGTCTGGAGGGAAAAGACCAGTTCTTAGCCTATAAGCTTCTGGTGTGGAAGCATTTAAATCCACCACCAGATAGCCATAAGGCCTTTTGGTAGCATCCTCAAAAGCTTCTAGAAAGAACTGAGCTTTGCCGGGGTACATTTGCCGAGCGAGTGTAGCAATTTGTAATCTGTCCCTGGGGTTTTTGAACAGAACCATGTACTTTGTGTTTAGGTTAATAGTGCGACTCTTTTTTCCCTGGCAAACTACATTCTGAACTATATACATAATGCTCAGGTTCCTGTGATGCACGTACTTGGTAAAGGCTTTCTCAATTTCATCGCTTTCACAAGCGGAGTTCATCAGATCGTCTATGATAATCATGTTCACTTTATTGGTAGGAAACAAATGGTCATCGTCAAAAGCATCAGGCAGACCCTCCACAAAATTGATAAAGGGATATTTACAGAGTATTTCTTTATACAGAGGTTGCCAACAACTGTAACACCACACAATATTCTCAGGTGTAACAGACAATGTTTGTTTGGCATTATCCAATACATTTTTTATAAAGTAACTTTTCCCGCAGTTGCTAGGCCCCGCGAGAATTGCAGAAAAGGGGTGTTTCCACCTCGTATCCATTTTTCAAAAGCCGTAGGGCAGGGTTTTAAACCCTTCTCCTAGGACCCTCTTGTTGTAAATGACTTTCTGTGTTTTTTTAAGGGTTTTTGTCTCTATTTGCCACTGATTTTTGTTTCTTACAATAGAGGGTTGCTGCACCTCTATCTTTTTGGAGGGGTTTTCTCGCAGGCCTGTGCAACAGTCCAGGACTAGATCTTTCAAACTGTCAAAGTTGATCTTTTTACAGTTTGCTACGTTCAGGGTAATACCTTTGACCTTCATACAGGCCTTTCCTCCCGACAGTTTATACCTGTATGTTTTTGGGCCTGCCGACACAAACTCGGTGATGTGTTGATCTGGTGGGATCTCGCTCGTGAGGTCCCCTAAATAATCCCCCAGAGGGGGATTCCAGGCCCCCTCCCTTTTCACAAATATCACAGAGTCAGTGTCGTGGTACAGGCACCGCTCTTGCAATCCGTCTAGGAGGCTGTATAGTTCTAAGCGGGCATAAGCGGTGGTGAAACAGGCTATGAAAACATTGGTATTGCCAGAGACAGAGTACCGGTCTTTTGCGTGCTTCCAAGATACGCACGCTGTTTCATCGTCGATAAACTCACAGGATGAAACCTCGTAGCTGGGGGAAAACAGGTACTGAAAGAGTTCGTCGGGGTCTCTCACGATGCTGGTATTGGGTAGGTTGGTTCTTTGGCCGAATTTACCCCACAGAGAGTTTAAAAACAGTTTAGCAATTTGGCGTTTAGCGGGGTTTAGCCTGATCTCGTGTCGGCATAAAAGCACGCCTTCTTTCTGGTAGAAATCGTTAACATACTTATTTTGTTTGCCTTTGTCTGTGCCCCAGCTGGGATACCCTGAAGCCTCTTGTTTCTGGTGGAGGTGTAATTTTATGTACTCCGAAAAGAGTTCATCAGATTTTTCATTAAAATGCCAGATTTCATAGATTTTAGCCACCACGTACCCCTTCGCTATGGCTGCGTTCAATTCCACCGTGCACCAAGTCCCCAGGATGGCCCTCTCCTCGTCAGTGTGGGTGCACGTCTCCCACTGCTCGGTTTCCGCGCAGGTTCGGCATAGCGGGAACATAAGCTTGCCGCCCACTCTGACAGGTAACAATGGGAAAAAGAGGCCTCGTGGGGGCTACACTTTAACTTTTGCAATTCCAAAATAATTTGAAAGGGGTCCAAATTTGTCATAAACTATATCGGGGTGCCCAATAGGGTAGTCTTTGGTTTTGTTTACAAAAGGGTACAAGCTGGTAAAATCATAATAGTGGATTTCTTCGCCGGGCTTAGGTTTATAATATAGACGGATGGCGTTCGTCCTCCCCCCAAAAAGAGCATCCCTAGGCATGAGAGGCTGGGGTAACTGGGCTCGGTTTAAAAAGCTCGCAAGCTCCCTGTCTGTTTCTTTCATCACCACCCACTCGTGCTCCCAAAGAGTCCTCACTACAAAACCAAGCTGTTTTAGATAGTCGGTCTTGAGCTGCGTCTTGTAATTAAGAAATCCAAAAGTTGTACCCATCATAGGGTTTTGTGCTTTTTCACAATGACAGGAGACACAGCCGTGAAAAAAACAGCCATTAAACTCAAAGGCTGTGTGTACCCCGTCAATATTGGCATAACCGTCTAAAAAGCAGGGGCCTACCTGTAGTTCCCCACCCTGTAAAGCGTGCCGTATTTGTATATTTTCTTTTTGAGAGATATACAACAGCCACTGGATAGATGGGGTCGAATATCTCTTTTTCTGTCTGTGATAGTTGTCTGGAGGGAGAAGAGCTACCGTGTTAGGCTCCAAAAACATAAACCTGTACATAGCCATGCAGACAGATGCCAGCGTTATGTACCGGAACGGATCTATACATAGTTTTATCTCGGTGAATTTACCGGGTTCTCTTTCTACTAGATCGACCTTCTCCGTCATATTCATAATTTCTTTTCTGTATAGGATACAAGCCTGTCTCAAAATTTTTACATCCTGCTGGCAGTAATACGCAAGCTCTTTCTGCAGGTCAAAAGTCTCAGAGCTGTGGTCTTGATACCAGTCGAGGAACTCTGCTTTTTCCCTGGGCATCATGCTTTCTACACCGTAGTGCTTCACACCGGGCATAGGCCCCACATAATTTTGATTTTCTAAAGTGTTAAAAAAATGTGGAAAATACCCTTTGCAACCTTCAAACCCCATCGCCTGTGGGAGCTTGCTAAGCTTCATGGGCAAGAAGTTTAAAGAGTCTATAAAAGAATGCCAAGGGCCTTAACTTCCACACACATTAGATAACTGCCCTGAGTGATCAGTTCTATGCACATCTTTTCCTTCACTAACTGTCTAACGCAGAAATACGCATCATAACCTTTGGAATTGTGTGCTAGGAACGTGTAGTCCCGGAACTCTTTGCCAATAAAGGTCTTAACAAACATAGAAAGACATTCGTCACCCTTAAATTCCCAGGATTTTTCCGGCTTTAGGGACATCGCAAAAATATAATTGGGAGTGTGCAACCCAGTCTCCTGCATGCATTCAAAATCATAAAAAATATACTTTTCTGATGATTCGGGCTTTCTAAGGCTGTCCATAAAACAGAGGTGAACGTCTACATCTCCAACGATCAAACCCTGACACTGCTTACAGCGCCTCCCTTTACACCTGTGCCGCTTGTCCACGTACGCCTGACACTTATTGCACAAAGTTTTAGACAGGCATTCAACTTGGTTTTTTGACGCACAGTTGACATGTCTGTCTAAACACTCTTTGGACCGACAATACAGTTTACAGCTAGGACACCTCAGCTGCACACCCATGTTGTCAGAGCATGTTGCGCTCAAGCAGAGACGGCAATGAGACCTGCAAGAATGGTCGTGACTGTACACCGTGAGGCAAAACTCACAGTAATTTTTTGCTCCAAACAACTTTTTCACATCCAGAACCCCATAGTAATGTTCATTGTGCAACAGGATGAAATATGTCTTAGGGTACACGGGGCCCCCCGTTTTAAAAAAACCCCAGCCACCTTTCACCACATACAGCACCACCTGTTTGTTAACTCCGAAATGCTGTTCAAACTTTCCTACGTCACTGAGCATAACCTTTTTTTGATCTGACCACCCCAGTTTCTCGTGCAACTTTCTCGCCTCTGCTAACAATTCTGCATCCGTAGGTTTATGACCGGCCATGACGGCCAAGAGCCCTCCCGCAAAACATAGATTGGTACCGGTGTAAGTCAGGTCTACTAAACATTGTCTCTTTTTATGAATAATCTGACTACTAAGGATAGAATTTAAAACTCTTTGAGCACCCCCACCCCTATTATTTACAACTGTCACAACGAGGCGCAACGTCCCATTGAGATGCAATTCTCTATTGCTCTGAAGCAGCTTTGAGGTCTGGTTTAAGAAATCCTCAGCGGACAGCTCATCCCTAGTTCTTCTGACTGAAAACAAAGGGTTAGTTAAACGACGGCTCTCTAAACGTAACTGTACGTAATCACCAGGGCCTACCCTACCATTAACGTCATCAAGAACTAGCTGTATCCCTCTGTGTATGGCTTCAACAGCCTGTTGAGCTGAATTTATTTGCTCAAGATGGACAAAACGAAACTCCTCACAATACACCGACCCCCCAAATCTAGGTAATTCATGTTGCCAACTTCTCACTCTCTCCATATACACCTCTGCATTTTCAGGGTTACTTGGGGGTTCCTCTACGGAACCATCAGTGGCATCTTCTACATCCGATACTAATTGAGAGTCAGACTCTGAGATGCCTCCGTGAGGGGCATTGGGAGTCGATGGGACTCCGTCTAGAGAGCACTCTGGGGAATTTTCTAAACCAGAGTCTGATTTCGCCTCCCCATTTTCAGACATGCCAGTTTGAGAGCCTCTGGTAGGGGGCATCTCTTTTTGTTTTTTTTCCCTCATTACCTCTTTAGCCCTTTTTAAAATTTTTACAGTGACCCTGGCCTGGAATTTTTTGGCAGCCATCTGTTTATCCCCCAAGCGCCGTCCGCCCTTTTGTTTACACACGAGCTGATGTGCACCCTTGAGGGTACCCCTTTCCACACCTAGTCATGCCTGATCAGAGCCACCCTTTCCAGCCCCCCTTTCTTTTAGGCCCCCTGAGGATTCAGCGTCCATCAGTTTTCTGAACAAAGCGTCATATTTTTTCCAAATCTTTTTAGAATTCCCTAGTTTTAGACCCCCCGAGGATACAGCATCCATCAGTTTTCTGAATGAAGCATCAAACTCTTCCCAAATACTAGAATATGGGGGATCTTTGTCAGTCCTTAGTTTTTTATTCACAACCCCAAGAGCACCTGCTCTGGGTTTGTGAATGTGTGTGTTTCAGCACACATTCAGAGCCCCTAGAGTGCCTACTCCGGGTTTGTGAATGTGGACGTTTTCGCCCACAGTTTTCTCAGGGCTTGGTGCGGCGGTGGCCACTGAGGAACTGGAGTTGTGTTTGCATGGTTGCAATACCTTGGCATCGCAGGTGTTTTCAATCCTTGGTTTTTTATTCACAACCCCTAGAGCACCTGTTCCGGGTTTGTGAAGGTGGGCGTTTTCGCTCACAGTTTTCTCAGGGCTTGGCGTGGCGGTGGCCGCTGAGGAACTGGAGTTGTGTTTGCATGGATGTTTTTTACCAGAGTGTTTTGTTTTGTCCTTGGGTTTGACGTAAATGAGGTTTGGACTGGGCTGTTTTGCGTTGTTAAAGGTCTCAAAGCAGATTCCTGGTTCTTTGGTGGTTCTCGGGGAGGGGTCCTTGTAGCTCCCACTACAGCCTTGTCAGAAGGGCTGCATATGCCTGCTTGGGGTAGGGGGGGGGAAAAAAAAGCATTTTACAAAAACGTAACTTTGCCAGCTTTCTCACCCACACCTATGTATGTACTTAAAATACAAAACCTCATAAATTAACCAGACTAATAAGCAAAATATATTTACCCGGCTTCATCCATCCATCTGTCACTGATACTTGTGAATTTTTCTTTTCAGTTGTCTCTTTCCTTTTTCTTTTGAGCATTTTTACCTGCTCATGTTTTGACCGTGCTGTAAAGCAAACAACATTCTAATAAAACACATGAAACTGTCTCGTAAACTTTAAAATAAAATAAAAAAATATCCATTAGGGTGTTTTTTCTATTTAAAAAAGTCATAGCTTTAAAACAAAATAATCCATTTCAGGCTGTACAACAAACACAGGTTTTGAGTTTATTTCTACCACGTTGAAAACAACCCCCACAAATATTTTTTTTAAAAAATACATATCATTTTGCAAAGTAAAAACCCTGTTAATTGGAAACATACCATCACCATCAGTTTGTAGACATATACTTTTTAAAAACCACCTATGTTTTACACACACACACACACACACAGAGTTTAAAACACTGTTTGCAACAAAATACTTTTCAATAAACCCACATGCTTTTAAAAAGACCCCTGGTTGTTCTGGCCCCCGCCCCGCCCCAGCCATGTGTGCTTGGGGTCTTTGGGGTAAGAAAAACAAGCCAAAATGTTAGTTAGTATTAGCTCCCAAATCCCTATTCAACCTATGTAATACCTGAAGTTATTAAGCACAACTACAGTTAAAAATAGTTTTTACCTTGGCCTGGTGATGAACTGCAACTTAAAGTTACTGGCTCCATGCTAAACAGATCACACTGCAATAAAGATATGCACCATTATTTACTAAGATAGCATGGCCAAAAAATGGCATTATATAATATATATATATTTTCAGAGTTAAAAAAAAACCAGGGAACATACCTCCACTTGCAGTCCAGCAGCAATTCAAGAGAGTTTCTGTTGAAAGAGACAGTCTCCAAGCTATCTGAGGTTTTTTTTTTTTTTTACACCACCCTAACTCTTTTGTTTCAAAATAGTTAGCAGGTTGATTGGATCACCCCTCCCTAGCATTCCCTTTTGTGATCGGGGGTGGGGAATAAGTTTTCTGCACAATTGGGCTGCTTTTCTTTTTTTTCTTTTTTAAGTTCAAATACTTTTTGTTCCCCCCCACCCTGTAGGGCCTTCTTACAGTAACCATTTCAAGTGAGGGGCCCTTTGCAGATATCAGTGAATGTCTTGGGGCTTGTTTTTGTTTTCAAAAACATGTTTCTTTCATGCTTAAAGTTTGGTGGGGCGGGGGGGTGATTTCTAGAAAAAGTGCCCCGTGGCCTTCAACCAACTCCTGGGTCATATTTAAACTGGCCTATAGCATTCCACCAACTCCAGGGGTTATATTTAAACTGCCCAATAGCATCTGCAATCTCCTAAGGTTTTATTTCATTTCATATTAATCAGAACTCACCATCCTCACCCACCCACCTCCCTTACTATGGGTGCACCCCCATCAAAATTAACCCTATGGCAACAAGGGTGAGTAATCACGGTCACCCTGGCTATTCAGTGAGGGGGGTGGTTAAACCCGTTCAGTTCAACAGAATAAGTCAGCTCTATTGTACTCAACCACATGTCTGAACCATCCCTGTTTGTTTTATTGTAAACACACTTTTAGGATATTTCCCCCCTCCCACAACATACATTTCAGCTTTTTTTTTTTTTTTTTTTGCTGTAAATGTGTCTCTCTTACACAAAAGACACAAGAGCTAGGTTCTCACAAACATTTTTTTTTATTTAAAAGACATACAGCTCCTTGAAAACAAACCAAGATGCTCCATTAAAAAAAGAAAGAAAGAAAAAAAGCTCCCTTAAGGGCCAGAGACCTTTTAACAGAAATACAGATAGTCACAAAGCCCTTTTCAATAGATTTTTTTTTTAAAAATTTACAGCTACCATGTTTTATATCGCATGTTTGGCCCCTCACCATTTTCTAACTTAATCCTTTTAGATTTCTTACAAATAGCCTTTTTCTTAAGCAGGGTTCTGTAACTTTTTGTGCGGACCAGACGGTCAATATAACGCTCTAAGCAGGCATCTTCCGTTTTGGTCATTTTCTTCAAAACATGGTCAGGGTCTCCACTGAATTGAATAGCATTTATCAAGGTCACCCCTTGTTCTAAATGTTCTTGGGTTAGGCACAGACATTGCATAGCATAACCTATGGCAATCACAGTGTTTAATAAGCTTTCCAAACACAGCTCAGCACACAGGCCCCGGAGCTTGCAGTTTGTATCCACTGAAGTCCAAGTCACACAGTCATGGTGCCGCTGGCCTGGTGCATCTATGACACAGCCCTCACAATCTTCAAAAAGCTTTTCCCTAAGACAGTGATTAAGAACAGAATAAACAGCAACGCGTACAATAGTCCGCATGACTTTGTTACGCTCACGACGTGGCACTGGCTCAGTCAGTTCCATGCCAAGCCTCCTCCTAAACTCCTCATAGCTGTCATCCTCGGAGTCCTCTTCAACATTTTGTATCGGCGTTGAGCAAAAACAAGGTGGGCCCGGTTCATCTTTGCTGCTTGGTGCAACGCTGTCCAGAGTCTCCGGGTCCTCTAGAAAGGCATCATTGAGCTGTTGAGAGATTTTTTTCAAAAAAGAAACAGCGTAAGCACCCCACTGCTTGGTTTTTGATTTACACAATCCCTGGTTCCTAGCCCCGTTACACCCCCACCCCGACCGTCACTTCTTAAGCATTCATTTACCTGAGCGTTCATCTTGTCCACTAGTGACTTCCCCGAGCTGCGATCACCTTCCTCCTCCAGGGGGGTGGACAACAAGAGGCCATCACGCTCATCGCGGGGCCCCACAAGTGGCTGGGTTTCAGGTTCCGGGGTATCCATCAATGGCTGGGCGCAAAGGGCTCCCCTCAATCGCCCCCTCCTCCTCCTCGGAACTGTCGCTGATGTAGCGCTTTCTCCGTGGTTTGTCGAAGGCCCTTGGGGCTAAAACAAAGTCTGAAGTTCTCCCGGGGGTGGTGAAGGAGTCCATGTTTCCACGATTTCTAAAACACGCGCTCTTGGTAAAAGACAGCCTCTTCTGCCCGACGCTGGGCCTTATGGGGTGATGGTGCTGCGCTCTGATTGGCAGAGGGGTCATACGCCCCTCTTCTGGGCGGTTCACCCCATCCCAGAACCTGCCCTATTTTGGTCAAATCTGCTCTCGGGCCGGCCTGATTGGTAGAGGTTGGTGGGAGGAGTTGTTAGAGGGGTCACACGAATCATTTCCGGACGGGTCACCCCGCCCCCGGAACTCATCCTAATTGGTCAAATCTCCTCTTGGTCCTATCGGAACAAAACCCCTCCTGATTGGTAGCGGGGTGGGGGGAGGAGTTGTTAGAGGGGTCACAAGACCCACTTCCAGAGAGGACACCCCGCCCCGGAACTCGCCCTGATTGGTCAAAGCTCCTCTTGGGGGGAAGTCCTACAGGGGCAAAACCCATCCTGATTGGTAGAGGGCAGTGGGAGGAGTTGTTAGAGGGGTCACATGACATACCTTGATTCCGGTCACGTGGCAGCCTTGACCCTGGAAGTAATACCCTATGGGGGCGGGACTTTCGGTGGGTGGGGCTAAGGGCTCAAGGGGCGGGGCTAAGGGGTCAAGGGGCGGGGTTAGGGTTTGATTGATGGTAGGGCCCTTATACTACTGTCAAGCATCCACCGGCACCAGTAAAAGTTGGCTCCTATGTCTGGAATCATGTCCTTAAGGGAAAGTTGAGAGCCCTATTAACTGGGATTTTAATAAGAAGAAAGCAAGAATAAGACCACATATTTTTTGTTACAATAGGACCAAGAGCTCTCATGCTTGGCACTATGCAGACATAAAGACAGAGGCAGTCCTTGCCCACATGAATTTACAGTCTAAATGGGCAAGGCAGACAAAAGCTGGGAGGGGAAACTGAGGCACAGAGTGGGGACGTGACTTGCCTGGGTCAGTACCAGAATTGGGAGCAGAACTCAGGTCTCCTCTAGATTCTGACTGCAGTGGTCAATACAATAACGACGATGAGTTACTTATTAATTAATTAACATTTGTGTGCAGAGATGAAGATGTGCGTGCCATCTTACTGCAGAATCCAAAACCAAAATCTTTGTTAAGTTTCCATTTAGACTGCTCAGTACTACTCAAGAGAAAAAGTTCATCCTTTTAAAACACATCCAGTTGTGCAAATCAGAAGAGCAGGTCACCTACAAATTTCTGACACTAATTGTAAGTGCTCATTTCGGGCCATTGAAGGGAAAACATAGGCCTCATCTACACTACTCACTTTGCTGGTTATAATAATGTCGCTTAGGGGTGTGGTTTTTATTTACATCATTTGTAGTCTTGCAAAAGCCCCAGTGTAGACAGTTATACTTGCAAAAAAGTCCTTTTGCCAGAATAGCTTTTTTCATTCTGGGAAGTAGTACTAGCTCTATCGGCAAAAGGACTTGTTTGCCAGTATAAGCTGCCTCTCCACTAACAGGGTTTGCTAGTATAGCTATATAGTTAAATCTTTTCTAGTCAGACCTGGCCTTACTCAATGATCAGCACGCAGATAACCTTAACTCTTTCTCTGAAACGAAAGGTGCTAAGTACAAAGTCTAAATAAACCAAATGATCTATTGATCACACAGCTTCCCCTCGGGACTGTGCATGAAAACTTTAATACCTTACTTTAATTCATACAGAGCTTATCAAAAGTCAGGCCTTTCATATAACCAAACACCTATTACAAAATCAAAAATACTTTAACAATTCCAGACTACCTATATCCATCTCCATACATCACCATCTGGCTCTCTCTGTAGTGCTCACTTTAGTTAATAGCCTTCTTTTCATCCCTAAATACCAACCCACGTTACAAAGGAAGTCACTATCATTATCCCTTTTTACAGGTGGGGAAAATGAGGCACAGGGAGGCTGTTATTTGTCCATAGTCATGCAGCAGGCCAGTAGTAGAACTAGCAATAGAACTCAGGTCTCCTGAAACCCCACCCAGTGCTCTATCCACAAGGCCAAACTGCCTCTCAGATAACCACATCTAAAGAGCAGACTTTTCCTCCTGAGACTAATATGGCATGTACTCCTAATTAGACAAATAGCATGAGAGACAAAGCTACTGACGGAACATAGACTAAACACAATTTACTCTGATGCTGGATCAGAAGAATACGTCCCTTACACTGAGACAGAGACAACACTTATCATAACAAAAGGAAAACTAGATACCACAGAATAGATAATATACATGTACTGAATGCTCAATTATCTGACTGTATAACGTTGATAAGGTACGTAAAGGCTTGGCCTAACTCACATCAAAGTCAAAGGAAAATCTAGTCTTGACTACAGTTGGTCAACTTTTTTGCCTCAAAACTTTTTTTCTTTTATGAAGAAACTGTTTTTCTTTTCCTTTTTGACTAAATGGAAATTGCCTTTAAAAAATGTTGGTTTTCATCAATCCCCCACCATCTCCCCTTCTCCTCCACCCACACCCAGAAAAATGGGGTTTTGTCCAAAAAAATTTCCATTTTCAGGGTTTTTTTTTAGGAAAACCTGAAATTTTGTCATGAACATTTTTTGCAGGGGGAAAAAAATTAAAAAATCCTGACCAAGTCCACCCTTTGACTTCAATAAGCATGGTATCTGGCCACAAAAACGGACACGCATCCAGGGTCAGAGGCTTTGGGAGGGAATTCAAAGGCTCTCCTTGAGCCTCCTGTCTCAGCAACTGCTCTAGCTTAAAACCTGTGGCTTGAAGCCATATCTCTCCTAGTAGGGCTTTAGTGGTACAGCTATATGCCATGCCGGCAAAACACTCCTAGTTTGAATGCAGCTTAGACAATCAGAGTTGTGCTTTTGCCAGTATAGCTTATTCTACTACCCCGAACGAAACAAGTTAGGCTGGTAAAAGCACAGTTTGGCCAGGATAACTGTGTCAACACTAGGCCTGGTGATGGGACTTCACATGCACTGTATCATAGAATATCTGGTTTGGAAGGGACCTCAGGAAGTCATCTAGTCCAACCCCCTGCTCAAAGCAGGACCAATCCCCAATTTTTGCCCCAGGTCCCTAAATGGCCCCCTCAAGGATTGAACTCACAATCCTGGGTTTAGCCGGCCAATGCTCAAACCACTGAGCTATCCATCCTCCCCTAAGGTCATGCTGGCAGAGGCAAGGTCCTGCTGGCGGGGGTGGGGTCATGCCGGCAGGGGCAAAGTCATGCTGGTGGGAGCGAGCCCACGCCATTCCTGGAAATCCCAGAATGTCCAGCATTCTGGGATGCAAGATTGGACACCCTTGTGTACGCTAGGGACTTCTGTGGGCACAGCTATGTTGGGTCAGGGATCAGACCCAGGAGTGGTGGAAGTTCTCTAAAAGTGGGGGGGCCACTGGTGACCAAACCATGGCCCCGCCCACCATGCTGCCACTTCCCTGAAGGCCCCACCCCTGTACCTCTCCTTCCCCTTAGGCTCTGCCCCATTTTTCCTCTTCCCCCCCCCAAGACCCTACTCCCCGCTCACTCCTCTCCATCATCTCCCCCACATTGCTCACCCTACTCCAGTGCCCCTGATCAGACCTCTTCATGTCCCTCACCAACATAGCTACACTGGCAGAAATCTGTGTAGCAGAGAGCCTCAGTGAGGAAAGACTTTGTAGCTCACTCTCTAGTCGGCTGGGCCAGCCAGTGCCAATCCCTGCATATTTGCAATAGAATCGCTGCTTTCGAGACTATCTTGGTGCATCTCAGCCTCCTGCTGGTATCTGAAGGACGACAAATCAATTTGTACTTTTTGTTTTGTTCATGCTAATTGTTTTGTGATTTTTAATTAGTTAAATTAATTAACTTATAATGATAACACCTTACCCAAGAGTTTTTCATCTGTAGAAGCCAGTAACATTATCCCCGTTGTGCAGATCGAGAAATTGAGGCACAGGGAGGTGACACGATTTGTTCAATATCACCCAGCAGCAGAGCCAAGACTAGAAACGAGGTCTCCTGAAGGCCTGGCCTATGTGCTCCCCACTAGGCAACACTACCTTCCTTCTTCTTCTTAGTGTATGCGCAACGTGCCTCAGGTGGCCTGTGATCAGGATTAATCACCGAATTTGGGCCGCTAGTTGGATCATTAGCTTCCCCAGTGCAGGCTGGGTACTGACGGGGAATGGATATGAATGCTGATCCATGCCACTGTTGCCAATCCTTCTCCTTCCTCCCACTCAAATCTCAGAATAGGTGGTATTTTTCTAAAAGCTCCAGCTCCTAGAATCATATGAGTTTGTTCAAATCTCAGGTTTAATTTTAAACAGTAATTAGTTCCTAGCCCTCTGTGGAGGAAAGCTTCAAAATTTGAGCCTCAAAAGCTCAAATCCCAAACTACTGACTTTATCTGAGTTGTTCTGTATCGACACTGTCCAGTCTTCAGGGCAGGGACTGTCTTTTTGTTAGGCACTTGTAGACAGCCTCACATTAGAGCCTCTTTCTTTTTTTCTTTTTTTAAGAAAATTTCCACAAAAACACGGGGAAAATCCTTTTAATCCCAAATTTCCACAGCAAATTTTTACTTTTCATCCAAAAAAAATGAACATTTTCAGTTAAACCCACAAAGCGTTTGGTTTTTCAGCTGACCAACCCTCCAGTTGGTCCAGAGTCAAGGGGAGTGAGGCAATATATTTTACTGGACCAACTCTGTTGGTAAAAGAGACAAGCTTGCATGCAACACAGAGCTCTCCCTTCGGCCTGACAAAGGAACTCACAGTGCCACAGTTAAATATAAGGTGGAACTCCAGTGGTTTTCCACAGACAGGAAGCACTTTTTGCAACAAAACCCCCAAAACTCTCCAAAAATTCATTTAATCAAAAAACCAATTTTCCAACAAAAATTATTTTGACAGAAAATTTGCCGTCAGCCCTGCCTAGTATAATGGGTCCCTGATCCATGACTAAGCCTCCCACCAAATAATAATGTTAATCACGGTCACAAAGATGAGAAGCTGGCTGGGGGCTCTCACAGTATAAACCCATGTGCTGATTTTGCAGTAAGCTATTTCCCAACAGCAGCTTCAAAAGGCTGCCCTCTCCCAACCAATCCAATCAAGTGGGAAGCCACTGCCTAATGGGGATTCCTTGCTGAGCGACAGCAGTCTCTCTCGCTCTCTATTCCCTGCCCCTGCTGTAAATGAGAGAACTGAGTGCAAAAGCAAACGTGTTCCATTTGCAGAATTAAGCATAAACCTGCCAGGAACAAACATTATGCAAGTTCACTCACCTTCAGTGCATTCAGAAATATTTGTAATTGCTAGTTAGATTGCTACATGTGTATCTTCCTAGCTATTGAGTCAATCTCTGAGGCCCTCAACTTTTTCATTTCATAGAATCATAGAATATCAGAGTTGGAAGAGACCCCAGGAGGTCATCTAGTCCAACCCCCTGCTCAAAGCAGGACAACCCCAACTAAATCAACTGAAGTGTTAGTGTTTCAATAGCCTTAATTGTGCATAGGGTTCCCCCCCTTCCAACCTCCTCCCTGCAGTTAGTACACCAATGTTTAGTGATGGACCCACCCCCCTCCCTGCTCCTGAGTGAAGGAAAGAAGTTTTGTAGCAAAATTTTCAACCAGCCCTCCTCAGGATTTCATGTCGTCCACTCCAGCCATGGAACTATCCTAGAACCCGCCTTTGTAACTGGGAAGCATCTGAATCTAGTAGCTGGGATAAGAGGTGCAGGTTGGGGAAGGTAAAGATTAGACCTGTGTCATGGAGCAGCCATTACCTCCTGCAGTTTGAGGTTGGAGTGCACTATCTATCCCATTAGTATGATGGCTCAGATTCAATGGTTTGCCCAAGTAGGGTAATAGAACTGGATGAGCTGTAGATGGCTCTGAGGAACCAAGGGACCTGTCTAGCAATGCCTTGGTCATGCCTCAGTATTCCTAATCACCGAGTCTTTCCCCACAGGAGCACTGAGTTTATTCTGTCCCTGTCTCAGCAGGGAGTGCAGTGGCTTAGGCTCTGTCCTCACTATAAAATGAGCCAGATTTGAATTACCCTGTCAAAGCGTGACTCAGACACCATTCCTCCTCCACCTGCCACCTGTTTATGTTGGTTCTGAGCTTGCCTGTCCATCTAGAGTGGACAGCGCCAAACTGCAACATGAGGCCTATGGGCACTGACTCCAATTTAGGGCATGTCTACACTACAATCTTAAATCAACCTATGTTAAGTCGACTTACAGCCGGTGCAGTAATTACTGCAGTGGCTGATGTCCACACTCCCCTCCTTCTGTTGGTGGTGCATGTCCTCACCAGGAACGCTTCCACTGACTGAAGAGGGGCAGTCTGAGGGGCTGAGAGCCAAGGCTCTCAGCTCCATGCGCAGTTCCCCACCAGAAGCCCAGTTGGCCCGCGGATGTTTGCTTCCTGCTCCCAGCTGGGAGCAAGGGGTCCAGCGGTGTGGGGCTTCTCACCTCCGTGCTCTCAACTGGAGCGGGAGGATGGGGGAAAGTTGCCCAGGGCTTGGGGGAAAGTTGCCCAGGGCTTCTTGCCTCTGGCGAGTAGATCCATGCCTGGAGCCTGGTCTGCCTGGAAGCTTGGACCCAGGATCCAGGAGGGCAGCAGGCTCCCAGTGGGGAGAGGGGAGCCTGGGTGGCAGCCCAAGACAGGAGCCTGGATGGCAGCCTGGCTTTGAGCCAAGACCCAGCAGCAGCCCAGCTGGGGAGCCAGGAACTGGCTTTCTTGTTAATCTAATGGCTCCAGAGGTGAAATGGACAAGAATGACAGCCAACAGCTGATGTAAGGAACTCAGTGTCTACACAGATGCTGTGTCACCCTAACTACACCGACAATAGCCCTACACCTCTTGTGGAGGTGGAGTTATGTCAGTGTAGTAGGGCACTTACATCAGCGGGAGCAAGACTGCGGCATAGACACTGACAGAGTTAGGTCGACATAAGCTGTAGTGTCGACCTAACTCTGTAGTGTAGACCAAGTCTCAAGCTTTGTCTACACTAGCACTTTTGTTGGCAAAACTTCCGTTGGTCAGGCATGTGAAAAAAACACCCTGACATAGCTATTGCCGCTTGTTCGGGCAAAGAGCAGCTACACGGGAGACCTTATAGAGGCACAGCTGTAGTGGTACAGCTGTGCCGCTTAAGGTCCGTAGTGTAGACAGCCTCAGTGTCTGGCTGCTCATGCTCAGTGCCTTTGTCCCATCAGCTCATGGTCTTGGGGAAACTCCCATAAGACAGGTCTTTCCATGGTAAAATCAACCACCATGCTTTGAATCAATTGTTCCCCTCGTCCGTCTCAATAGAGAGGCCAAGGACTGGATGGGCCATAGACACTAAACTCTCATCTCATTCTTAGGCTAGGCCTACACTACAGATGCTACAGTGGCATAGCACTTTTCCACTGTAGTGTAGATGCGTCCTACCTAGACGGAAAGGGTTTTTCTGTCAGTTATAGGTAACCCGCCTCTCCAAGAGCTGGTAGCCAGGTCAATGGAAGAATTTTTCTGTCACCTAGTCACATCTATACCCCGGGTGAGGTCAGCATAGCTACCATGCTCAAGGGCGTGAGTTTTTCAGAGCTATATCAACCTAACTTTTAAGTGTAGAGCAGGCCTTAAAGAGCTCTCCTTGAGAGAGCACACTGCCACTTTCTGATGCCCTCCACCACATCTCAGCTTCCTCCTCCTTCCCAAGTGGGAGCTGCCTTAGTACCAACATTTATTACCATTGCTCCGAGTTGGAGCCATGCCTGGCCACAGATTGGAAGGCGGGCCATGAAGCATGCCAAGACAGAACTGGTTTACTACAGTGAGTTGCCCAGGCTCATAACTTTTCCACACACAAGCCCCAGAAGAGCCAAATGACTTTGACCATAATACACTGCGAAAGCATTCTTGGAGCAGCCCAGCATACTGCAGCACTACGAACCATGAGGCATATCCCTGGAAATCTTATGCCCCATATGAGAGAGTGCAGTACCAGGGGTCACAGTCACTTGCCTTTAGTGTGTAGTGTGGTTGCCATCATGGGCAGATAACAGAGCTGGTCAGGAAATTTCCAAGAAAACTCTTTTTTGTTGAAAATTGTTGACTCATTGAAACCAAAACTGTCTGCAGGAAAGGCTCAGTTTTGATGAATCTCTGGATTCAAAACAATTTTGAAATCCCCCCCTCTTCCCCCAAATTGTCCCAATGTCCCCTTTCAACATTTTCTAAAAGAAAAGTTAAATTTTCCGGTTTGGAACTACCTTCCATTTTGAAATTTTAGTTAATTTACAGTTTAAAAAGTTGAGAAATATTTTTCATTGAAGGTTTGATGCGACACGGAACATTCAGAAATGATCTAATGTTTAACCAAATGCTTCGTTTGCCCCACTCAAACTGTTTTTTGGGTAACTGGTTTGCAAAAAGTTTCACAATTTCCATCTTTCATCCCAATTCAGAACATGAAAAAGGGTCAAAATCTCTTGTGGGATGGCAAAACTGTTTCCTGCCCGGTGATAGTAGACAACTGGAGTTAACTGTGCAGTGAAGGGCTTGCTTTTGGGGCATGTCTCTCTTGGAGCTGGCGGTATAATTCCTATCTCAGGTAGACATACCCATGCTACCACCTTTGATCAAACGAGCATGCTAAAAATAGCAGTGTAGCCATGGCCCCATGAGCTAACCACCCTGGGCATGTCTACACTGCAAAAACCAAAAACAACACCCCAACCCACCCCCGATACCCCCAAGTCTCATGGCCCGGATCAACTGATTCAGGGTGTCAGGGCTCAAAACAGCAGTGTAGATGTTCCCACTTAGACTGCAGCCCAGGCTCTAAAGCCCAGCAATGGGTCTACACTGTTGTTTGTAGCCCCGTAGTGCAAGCCCTACCATGTGACCCAAGCTCTGAGACTGGCTGCAGTTTTGGGGCAGCAGGGTTTGCAGTACAGACATAACCCCTGTGTGCTATCCCATCTGAAACCCTAGATCAACACACAGGGCAGTCAGCCTCTTCTGCTACCTGTGCAGCCAGGGCTACGCTGCTCTTTTTAGCATGCTAGCATGACTGAAGCTAGGGTGGGTATGTCCACCTGGAAATTACAGCTCCGGTGTAGCCATCTCATTGGGGGTGAGCAGAGGGTAGGACAACCTTTACCAGGTGATGTGCATGGGGGGGCACATCAGATGCCCCTGCAGTGTCTGCTCTATGGCTACACAAAGATCTCCCGGTGCCAAGTGATTTGACACCTAAAGAGAGTGCAACCTCCCCGGGGCACCTCCCACTCTAGCTGGTTTTTGTCATTGCCCAGTGCAGACTTACTAGCCTTCCTTTCCTGATGCAGATTTCAGTCCTGCCTCTCTGAGCTCGACTTGCCTTATTAGGCTGCTCAATTGCATCTCAAGGACACATTTTCCCTTCCCGCCACTATCTTTAGTCAGTTTCCACAAACACGTTTCAGCCCTTGTTTTTCAGCTCAGAGGCCTAAAAATAAGAAGAGCTCAAATTAGCCCAGCACGTAGCCATTCAGCAACACTGAGGCTGACAAAAACAAATCATAAACACCCCCTCAATCCCAGCTTCCTCCTGCAGTCACCGCCTGCCTCTTTCCACCCTGAGGAGCGAGGGGAGGCCAGCAGATGGTCTCACCTTGGGAGCAGGGACTGGGACAGCTGGTTCCATTCTTCACCCTGCAAGTTCCGTTTTTCACTCTGCCCCAGCACCTCTGTGCCTCAGTTTCCCCTCTGCCAAGTGTGGTGATTTACTTCAGCAAAGGGTGGGAGCCAATCAGAGAGGAAGGATGGCCCACTGGTTAGGGTGGCCGTCTGGGTCTCAGGAGATGTGGGTTTGATTCCCTATTGTGGCACGGACTTCCTGTGTGAGCTTGACCAGAACATAAAAATGGCCACACTGGGTCAGATCAGTGGCCATCTAGCCCAGTGTCCTACCTTCCAACAGTGGCCAATGCCAGGTGCTTCAAAGGGAATAAACAGCACAGGGTAATCATTGATTCTCTGCTGTCTTGTCAGAGGCTTAAGGACATGCAAAGCATGGGGTTGCATCGCTGACCATCTTGGCTACTAGTCATTGATTGACCTAACCTGCATAAATTTATCAGATTCTTTTTTGAACCCAGTTATACTTTTGGCCTTCACAACATTCCCCGGTAACAAGTTCCACAGGTTGAATGTGCATTGTGTGAAGAAGTACATCCTTTTGTTTGTTTTAAACCTGCTGCCTGTTAATTTCTCTGGGTGACTACTGGTTCTTGTGTTGTGTGAAGGGGTAAACAGGGCATTTAAACTCTCTGTGTTTCACTGTAAAATGGGGCTAAGGCACTTTCCAACCTTATGGGTGTGTTATAAGTAGGGCTGCAGATTTGTCTCAGTGCTTTCTTCTATCTAAAATCACAGCGCAGTCACAGCACATTTAGTGAAAGTCACGAGTTTTGTGATTTTTTATTTAAAAAAAAATGCTGGGACAAATGAAATTCATTTCTACCTCTTTGCAGTCATGGGCCAGCATCCTTCTTCTCCATGACAACAGAGGGATGGCTGGACCAAATCTCATAGACTCAAAGACTTTATGGCCAGAAGGGACCATTGTGATCACCTAGTCTGACCTCCTGCACATTTCAGGCCACAGAACTTCCCCTACCCCTCCTGTAACAGACCCAGAACCTCTAGCTGAGTTACTGAAGTCCTGAAATCATAGTTTAAAGATTTCAAGTTACACAGAATTCACCATTTACATTAGTTTAAACCTGAAAGTTACCCATGCCCCACGCTGCAGAGGAAGGTGAAAAAACCCCAGGGTCTCAGCCAATCTGACCTGGGGGAAAATTCCTTCCTGACCCCAAATATGGCACTTGGGTAAGACCCACCAAACAGACACCTGGGAAAGATTTCTCGGTAGTAACTCAGAGCCCTCCCCACTGCCATGTAGGGTTACCAAACAGCAAGTGTGAAAAATAGGGACCGGGGTGGGAGGTGGGGGTAATAGATGCCGATATAAGACAAAGCCCCAAATATTGGGACTGTCTGTCTCTATAAAAACAGAACATGTGAACACCCTAATGACACAATATGCACCAGTTTGCACACCGAGAATGGGGAGCTGCGCCCAGCTTCAGGGGACACAGGAGCTGCTGCTGGAGAGTGAGAGTGGGACAGGTTTGCTCTCCATCACCCGCCCTAGGATCTTCCCTCTGCACCGGACCAGAGGGGGAAAACCACCTAGAGCCTGCCTGCACAGAGGTCACAGGCAGAGAAGTCACAGAACCTGGGACTTCTTTATCCCCGTGACAAACCTGCAGCCCTAGTTACAAGTAGTTGGGAGAAATCAGGACCCCAGGTAATAGTGCGCGGGGGATCATATGTGTACCATAGATAGAGACCAGCAAAGGGGGCTTGTTGGTCTAGCAAGACAGTCACTCACTGAGTCTGCTGCTGCTCCTGATTGGCTGGAAGCCAGGGAAAATCTGGCCCAAGGAGTGAATGTTGTGCTGGTGGTACCAGCTCAGCATGCCCCAGGTTGGGATAAACCTCCTTTTATCCACAGATACACAGCAAGCTTCCCATCATATGCTGCCGCCCTGCCACAGAGGGACTGCTCTGACCTTTCCTGCATTTGGCCTCCGAGTCCCTGCTGACTCATGTGAGTTGAAGTGGGTGGGGGTTTTGTGGTATACACAGGAATGGGAGAGGTACGTGATTTCCCATGGAGTCCTTGCCTATTGAATGGAGAAGTCAGTGACCTCAGAGGGTCAGGATTCAGACTGAGGTTCCCACCACTGGGACTGGCAAGAGCAGCTAGAAGTGGACACATGCCCCTTTTCCAGTTTCTGCATTCCCAACTGTCGTCTGGTCTCAGGCCCTTGTGCTGCCTCAGTTTACCTTCCACCTTGCCTCAGGCAAAACACAGCTGGTGTTTTGACCCCACACTCCAACCTTCAAACTCTCTTCAGTTAGACCCAAATTCAGTTAACCCTTTCAGTTTATAAGGGCATCCATATAGCTCTCTCTCCAGGATCAGATGTCTTCAGTCTTTTCTCAGGGCTTCCCCTTTCTCCAAGCTACAGGTGGGCAGGAAACAATTTTCCCATCCCACAAGAACTTGAGACATTTTCAAGACTTTTTTCCCATCCCAAATCAGGCCAAACAGTCCAAGTGTCAAAAATCTTCACAAACCAAATGTTCAGTTAGATCAAAACCATTTTGTTTCAGCAATTTCAAAACATTTTGTTCCAGTTTTGACCTCTTTTTTGTTTAGCCTTTTTTAGCGTCAATTGACCTTCGAAACAAAAATGTCCTTTTGAAACAAAAGACAGCAACACTTTTCATTTTAAAAAAGGGTCAAAAAGGGCACGTCAACCATTTTGAAATGTTTGCCTCCCACTCACCATTTTTTTAAATCAGGGAATCCATCAAAGCCTTTTTTACGAACAGTTGCAGTTTCAAGAAATCGTATTTTTCACGGGGAAAAAACCACATGAAATCAAAACTATACTTAAGAAAAATGTGGGTGTACTGGAGAGAGTCCAGTCCAGAGGAGAGCAACAAAAAGGATAAAAAATCTAGGAAACCTGACCTATGAGGAAAGGTGAAAGAATTGTATGTGTTTAGTTTAGATGTGAAATTGCAGAACTGCTAACTGTGGTATGTAAACTATCATTTAAACCAGCTTCTGTACCAAATGATTGGAGGTTAGCTAATGTGATGCCAATTTTTTAAAAAGGCTCCAGAGACAATCCTGGCAATTACAGGCCAGTAATCCTAACTTCAGTACCAGGCAACCTAGTTGAAACTACAGTAAAGAACAAAATTATCAGACACATAGGTGAACACGTTTGTTGAGGAAGAATCAACATAGTTTTTGTAAAAGGAAATCGACTAGAATTCTTTGAGGGGGTCAACAAGCATGTGGGCAAGGGTGATTCAGTGGCTATAGTGTACTTAGATGTTAAGAAAGCCTTTGACAAGATTCCTCGCCAAAGGCTCTTAAGCAAAGTAAGCAGTCATGGGATAAAAGGAAAGGTCTTCACATGGATCAGTAACTGGTTACAAAGGTAGGAATAAATGGTCAGTTTTCAGAATGGAGAGAGGTAAATAGTGGTGTCCTCCAGGGATCTGTACTGGGACCAGTACTGTTGAACATATTCAAATGATCTGGAAAAGAGGGTAAACAGTGGCAAAATTTGTAGATGATACAAAACTACTCAAGATAGTTAAGTCCAAAGCAGATTGCAAAGAGTTACAAAGGGATCTCACAAAACTGGGTGACTGGGCAAAATGGCAGATGAAATTCAAAGTTGATAAATGCAAAATAATGCACATTGGAAAACATAATCCCAGCTATACACATAAAATGATGGGGTTTAATTAGCTGTTACCACTCAAGAAAGAGATCTTGTGGTCGTTGTGGATAGTTCTCTGAAAACATCCACTCAATATGCAGCAGCAGTCAAACAAGTGAACAGAATGTTGGGAATCATTAGGAAAGGGCTAAAATATCATGTTGCCTCTATATAAATCCATAGTACGCCCACATCTTGAATACTGAGTACAGATGTGGTCACCCCATCTCAACAAAGATATATTGGAATTGGAAAAGGTACAGAAAAGGGCAACAAAAATTATTAAGAACATAAGAATGGCCCTACTGGGTCAGACCAAAGGCCCATCTAGACCAGTATCCTGTCTTCCAACAGTGGCCAGTGCCAGGTGCCCCAGAGGGAATGAACAGAACAGGTAATCATCAAGTCATTAGGGGTATGGAACAGCTTCCATATGAGGAGAGATTAATAACATTGGGATTTTTCATCTTGGAAAAAAGGTGACTAAGGGGGGATATGATAAAGGTCTATAAAATCATGACTGGTGTGGAGAAAGTAAATAAGGAAGTGTTATTTATCCCTTCACATAGCACAAGAACTAGGGGTTACCAAATGAAATTAATAAGCAGCAGGTTTAAGACAAACGAAAGGAAGTATTTCTTCACACAACACACAGTCAACCTGTGGAACTCTTTGCCAGAGGATGTTGTGAAGGCCAATACTATAAGAAGGTTAAAAAAAGAACTAGATACATTCTTGGAGGTTAGGTCCATTAGCTATTAGCCAGGATGGGCAGGGATGGTGTCCCTAGCCTCTGTTCGCCGGAAGCTAGGAATGGGCAACAGGGGATGGATCACTTGATGATTACCTGTTCTGTTCATTCCCTCTGAAACACCTGGCATTGGCCACTGTAGGATGACAAGATACTGGGCTAGATGGACCTTTGATCTGACCCAGTATGACTGTTCTTATGTTCTTAGAGAAAAGAAGGCTGAGTGGGGACCTAATAACAGTCTTCAAATATGTAAAAGTTGTTATAAAGAGGCCAGTGATTAATTGTTCTCGATGTCCATTGAAGATAGGACAAGAAGTAATAGGATTGGGGACCGACTGGCTAAGCAGCAGTTCTGCAGAAAAGGACCTGGGGCTTACAGTGGATGAAAAGCTGGATATGAGTCAGCAGTGTGCCCTTGTTGCCAATAACGCTAACGGCATATTGGGCTGCATTAGTAGGAACATTGCCAGCAGATCGAGGAAAGTGATTATTCCAGTCTATTTGGCACTGGTGAGGCCACATGTGGAGTATTGAGTTCAGTTTTGGGCCCCCTACTACAGAAAGGATGTGGACAAATTGAAGAGAGTCCAGCAGAGGGCAACAAAAATGATCAGGGGGCTGGGGCACATGACTTACAAGCAGAGGCTGAGGGAACTGGGCTTGTTTAGTCTGCAGAAGAGAAAAGCGAGGAGGGATTTGATAGCAGCCTTCAGTTACCTGAAGGGGGGTTCCAAAGAGGATGGAGCTAGGCTGATCTCAGTGGTGGCAGATGACAGAACAAGAAGCAATGGTCTCAAATTGCAGTGGGGGAGGTCTAGGTTGGATATTAGGAAACATTATTTCACTAGGAGGCTGGTGAAGCACTGGAATGGGTTACCTAGGGAGCTGGTGGAACCTCCATCCTTAGAAGTTTTTAAGGCTCAGCTTGACAAAGCCCTGGCTGGGATGCTTTAGTTGGTGTTGGTCCTGCTTTGAACAGGAGGTTGGACTAGATGACCCCCTGAGGTCTCTTCCAACCCTAATCTTCTATGATTCTATGATTAATCTGAAGCAAGAGAGATTTAGGTTAGATATTTGGAAAAACTTGCTAACTCTATGGTTAGTTAAGCACTGGTTTCAAAGAGAGATTGTGGAAGCCCCATCACTGGAAAATTTTAAGAGCACATTAGCCAAACACCTGTCCAAGATGGTCTAGGTTAGAAAACACCTGTCCGAGATGGTCCTGCCTTGGAACGGGAGGCTGGACTAGATGACTTCTCAAGATCCCTTCCAGCCCTACATTTCTGTGATTCTAGATTCTAAAAAAAAAATCCCAGCCAGCTCTAGTACAAGCTCACAACCTTCCGTAGCCCTCCTAGCTCGGTCCCTCAGCTGAGGTTTATCTCTCAACAGGCCTCTGAATAGACCTTCTGTCCACACTCAGGTTGCTCTTATATTCCCCAGCTAGCCTGATTTTTAGTCACATGCTCCTGTCATGTGACTCCTGGGCTCATTCCCTCCCCCTGGGGAGGTAGGCTAAGCCTGGAACAAGAGAAGCTGAGCTCCACCCACTTAAAGGGCCAACTCACCCTGTGACACCATCTCTGGTGATTTGATTGGGGAGCTGGTTGAAAAATTTTCTTCGACACACTTTTTTCCCCGAGGAAAATGCTGTTTTCACTGATAGCCAGACTTCTTTAAATTTAAATTTAAATTAAATTTAATTTAATGAAAATTTCCATGCACAAAAAAAAACCAAAACGCTTTCATTTCATTTCAGAATTTCAAAACAAAATACCCCAAATCCAAAACGAAACTCAAACCTTTTCCAAAATAAAAAAAAATGGGGGGAAATTCTGTTTCATGGGAAATTTGGAAAATATTGGGGTTTGTTACGGAACGAAAAGAAATGTCAAAAGTCCAAAATTTCCCATGAACCAGAAATTGCAAGTTTCAGCCAGCTTTGTTTTATTATGTCTTTCGTGACTTTGGATGACCTTCTTAAAGCCTGTGTTCCTGGAGTCATGTTATTATGTGAGAATCTCAGCTTTCCTTTTTAAAAGTGAGGTTTGGGGCCCTTGAAAACATGCCGTCTTTCCCCCCAAAGTCTCAAAAAGCAGAAGACAAAATAAAGCAGCATTTCTTATTTTTAATAGCTGATGATTACTAAGCCAATCTTGTAATTTTTGTACCTGGCTGGCTCATGCTTTTCGAATGGCAACATGGCTTCGTTGGACAGCAGTAGCTCTCAGCTACGTTTGGCCTGCTCTAATTGTGTCAGCTGTACCACTGGAGGCACCAAAGAGTCCTCTGCATATCTGACGCAGTTGTAACTGGTCTCAGAGTTGGATTGCTGGGGAGGGGAAGGGGGCTTTGGGCCAAAACTGAGGGGCTGTGACATTGTCTGATTAAAATATAATTATGCAAGCCATTATTTCTACCACTGTTATATAATTGCAACGACTCTTATACAAAGCACAACACATGGCCAGAAAGGGTTAAACAGCTTGCAGGCTAACTAACCCAAAGTGACCTTTAAAGACATGTTAGAAAGGTATGTGAATGGAAATTAGGGCCACTCATGCTAAATAGGCTAGAACTTAGAAATGATACTAATTGTGTGTATCTTTAATTCTAGCCATGTAAACAGACAGTTCTTGGCTGTCACTATAGCTACACTATGCACACACTAAATAAATAACTATAGCTACTAATTCAGACATCAAAAGGGAATATTAACATTTAGATGAAATCTTGGGTAAAATAATGTCATTGTCTATATGTCTCTTCGAAGTTTGTAATAGACTGCCTAATGAATAAATTGCCCTGTGTTAATTTGCGTAACTAATAACTTTTGGTGTTTAGAAAGCAAAAGCCTATTATTTAACCAGAACTGTGTGGTCAAGTGGATGCTAGAACACTGTATAAAAAGACCCTTGGGTTCTGATCCTGTTCATCTCAGATCTGCTTAAGGTTTCATGCAGGGAAAAACTAAGCCACAAGGATTGAGATCCCAGTTTTAACTGGATTGCCCTGAAATATAAACATTGGACTATAACCTATGGACTAATTCTGAAAGAACTCTTTGCAACTACAAAGCTCACCATCTCTGCTATGAATCTGAATCTTAAGAATTGAACTCATGTCTGTATGTATAATGAACTTTTAACCATACTCTCTCCCTCTCTTTTGTTTTTTAATACATTTTAGTTTAGTTAATAAGAACTGGCTGTAGCATGTATTTGGGTAAGAGCTGGTTATACTACTGGGCGGTAAATGTGTCTGATCCTTTGGGGTTAGTAGAACCTTTTCTTTTATATGATGAAATAAGATTTTCTGAAATCATCATATTTGACTTGGGTACCTGGATGGAGGCCTGAGCTTGGATCACTTTAAGGCGGGGTGGGCAAACTTTTTGGCCCGAGGGCCATATCTGAGTATGGAAATTGTATGGCCAGCCATGAATGCTCACGAAATTGGGGTTAGGGTGCAGGATGGGGTGAGGGCTCCAGCTGGGGGTGCAGGCTCTGGGTTGGGGGTACAGGAGGGTGCTCCAGGCTGGGACCAAGGGGTTCAGAGGGTGGGAGGGGCATTAAGGCTAGGGCAGAGGGTTGGGGCACAGAAGGGGGTCAGGGTGCAGGCTCTGAGCAGCGCTTACCTCAAGCAGCTCCTGGAAGCAACAGCATGTCCCCCCTCCGGCTCCCACGTGGAGGCACAGCCAGGCGTCTTTGCGCCCTGCCCCGTCCACAGGTGTTGCCTCTGCAATTCCCATTGGCCTTGGTTCCCAGCCAATGGGAGCTGTGGGGGCAACACTTGGGGCTGGGGCAGCATGCGGAGCCCCTTGGCTACGTCTATGTTTAGGAGCCGGAGGCAGGACATGCTGCTGCTTCCAGGAGACACGCAGAGTCATGGCACGCGTGGAATGTGGCAAGCCCCCGACCCCGCTCCCCAGCTGGAGCTCTAGAGTGGGGCAAACCCCAGACCCCACTCTCTGGCGAGAGCTTGAGGGCCGGATTAAAACTTCTGAAGGGCTGGATGTGGCCCCCAGGCAGTAGTTTGCCCACCTCTGCTTTAAGGGAACTGTGTTGTTTGGACTTCTGAGTAACCAGTAAGGTAATAAAGAAGCTGTTTTATGCTGGCTTGGTAAATCTACGTACTGGAATATCCACCAGCTTTTGGGGGACTGTCTGCCCCATTCTTTGCAGTTCACCCTAATTGTGTGACCACAGCTTGCCCTCACTGGGACCCCAGTCACAGGGGCATTGGCAGAGCTATGTGCATGGGGATCCCAGCACTGGAATTGCAGGGGGGCTGCAGGTCAGGATTGAGGGGCATCAGCAGAGCTGTGCCTATGAGGCCCCCAGTGTTGGGATAGCAGGGCAACTGCCGCTTGGGTTGGGGATGCATTAGCTGAGCTTTGACAGAAAGAATCCAAGTCATTTGGACCCCAGTCAGAGGGTGCTTTCTTGCCATTATTTGTGGGTTGGGATTGAATACCTGTGAGCAGTCTCTGAAAACTCTGGTAAAAGCTGGGGGTGATGTGTGGATCCGCTTGCAGACGAACTTTTGTTTTGCAAAGAACCCCAGTGGTGAGTGTTGATGCTCCTTGGGGTCAGTATCCTAAGGCAATGCCACAGCTGTGATTGGAGGGAACACACTGACAGGCTGTTGTATAGGTAGGCAAATCCCAGGGAGCAGAATGACAGATCTGCGGGCACCCTCCCCACACACACACCCACGCAGACATGCATGAACTAGGGTGACCAGATGTCCTGATTTTATAGGGACAGTCCCGATATTTGGGGATTTTTCTTATAGAGGTGCCTATTAGCCCCAACATTCTGTCCGATTTTTCATACTTGCTATCCAGTCACCCTCTTGAATGAACACAAACAAAAGGCAAGCTCTGGCCATGTGCATTTCCACATGCAGACACAGACACGCTTCTCCCCACGTGAGCTAGACAGAATGGTTGTGTACCTGCACATGGGCAGATTGACACAGAGGGGACACATGCAAGCTGACACATGGAAACACAGGCCGATCAGCACGCACACACACACAGGCCAACACACCAGGAGAAACAGTTCCCATGCATCCCACTGGGGAGGGTGTCTTACAGGTCCTCTGTTGTGCCAATCTGTGAAAAGCCTGAGTTGTTACATCTCCCAGATAAAGAGATTTGGTTCTTTTGCTGAGGCTGGAGCAGCTCATGATTTTAGCTCTGGAGGCCCCTGGTTTAACATCCCATGTGGGCAGCCGCCACTCACACACACGCACATGCTGACCTACATGCTACAGGCACTTGTGTGCAGGTATGCCCTCAGACACAGACATGAAGGCACAAGCTCACAGATGCACAAACATGCGTAGGCAAATGCCTGCACACTGCTACAGAGATAAGAGCATTCACACATTCACCAAGACAAATGTACACCAACATACATGTAAGCCAACATGCATGGACAGACACACCCACAGAGAACCAGAGACCAACACACATATACATCAACACACATGTACACCAACATAAATGCACGTAGACATACAGAAGCAGACACCAACATACATGTATACCAAAATGCATGCACACAGTAGACACTCACACATAGACACAGTGCCTGCTCAGAAGTCGGAACCAACACACACACATTGACATCCACCTGCCCACAAATACCTCATTTACTGCACAGACGAGTGGTCCCCTCTGGAGCTTTGTGCCCCTGCAGGCTGATTCTGTCCCTTTCCCACCACAAGGGAAAGCCGCTTCTTCTTTGTCCCAAGGATTCTCCAGCAGGTCTGGACAAGCAACTGGTTCTGGTCAGAAAAATGGCCCAGGATCTGGCTTCTTCTGGGAGTACACCAGTGACTCTGCCCACAATCCCATCCCAGCCTGTATCCCCCTCTCCATGTGCCCCCAACCCCTGAGCAGATAAGGGGCACTTTAACCCACACATGTTTTGGGGGTCGATTGACCAGGCAGGGCCTTCTGCTCTCTCCCTGCCCCCCGCCCCCAGCCTCCACGTCTGGCCATTAGGCCTCCACGTCTGGTCTTCATTTAGCAGCTCCACCCAACAGCAGCTCCTGAACAGCTGTTTGCTCCTGTTGTAAATTCAAGGAGCCATCTGGCTTTGAAGGGATGTGGCAGGAGAGATTAAACAACGGTGCTGACACACACATACCCCCATCCAGCTGTCTCCTTCCCCTTGTCTCTCCTCCCCACCCTTTCTTTCCACTCTGTGTCCATTATCCCCCACCTTCACCACGGTCATTCCCCCATCTCTGCCCCCTCCACCATCTCTGCTCCCCTCTCCCCTGTGGTCTCTTCCCCGCTCCCTACCTCCTTTAATCCCTTCCCCATCTCTGCCCCCTTTCCCCACCTCTCTCCCCTATCCCTCCCCCAACCCTTTGATCACACACACCTAACCAGGATCTCCATTAACTTCCCCCAGGGCAGTTACTGAGCTCACCTGACAAGAGGCATTTAGTCAAGGCCCATTTATTCATCATACACAACAACTGCCCATTGCATAGGCATGACAAGAGGCAGCCCCCATCTCAGCAGCGACCCCATAGTCTGAGCAGCACCCCATTGTTCAGAGTTCTGATGGAGCAGCCCTTGCGGGGGCCAGAATCTCAGAGATGCCCCCACAAGCTGGCAGGCTGCTCTCAAGTCAACCCAGAACAATATTTGGCCTGGAGATCTCGCCAGGGGATCGTGGCCTCTCTTCTGTTGCCAGATGTCCACTTGGAAATACAGGTTGCCTGTGGGCTCTGTGGTCTTCCAGACTGTGGAAGCCGTGTCCCAATGGAGAAAACGCTGTGGATGGGCTGTTTTTACCCAGGCTCTAGTTCAAATGGAGCTACCCACCCTCCCTGGGGCCCCTTCTCCAGCCTCAGTGGATCCGTAGCAAGCCAAGAGTCTTCACCATTCCCCCAAGGGCTGGGTCGGGTCAGGGACTGCTCTTATTTGCCTAGAGTCCCTCCAGAGCCCTTATGGGTGAAGGGGGATGTGGCCACAGCACATCAGCCCCAGGCTTTATTCTAGCATGGTCTTCAGAGGCAGGGTGGGTAAGGTAGGGAAGCCTAAAAAATCCACAGCACCTATGGGAGTGGCTGCAACCTCAGAGCTTTCCTATTGCTGTTCCACCTCCTGCTCCTCTGCAATCATTGGTCGCTAGCTGACTTGGCCCTTCTGTTCACTTCCCTAGCCCTTCAGCCCCTCACCCAGAAAAGGGACACATGGCAAGAGATGTAGCCCAGTGACCTGCTGGCCCCTCACCTGCCACACCCCAGTCTGAATAGCAAAACTGCCCACCCCTTGCTCCCTACAATGCCCTTCTTACACAGCTTCTCCCATAGTCCATCAGACTCAGGGCATGGGCAGCGAGTAGAGCTATTCCTGCATCTGGCCTGTTAGGTGATTCTGGGCAAGTCACGTCCTTGTGCTGTGCCTCAGTTTCCCGACCTGGTACTAACCTACGTTGGGAAGCACTTTGCAATCTGCTGATCAGAAGGGCCAAGTATTATTATCAGGGATTGGTTAAGAAGCAAGAGTAATATATATCTATATAGACCCCCTCTGCAATCAAACCAAAGCCCCTCCTTCAAGGAGCTAGGCTGTGCGGGGGCAGATCCCTGCATGCGCGTCCTCTGAGCTGCTCTGGAGTTGTGGCTGAGGCCATCTGAGCAGGGGGGAGACGGTGACATGTGAACCGTGACCCCCGTTCACCTCCTCACGGTCTTTTTTTCCCATGTGGGTGAAGGCGAGAAGGTGAATAAACACAGGACCATGGGGGAGCAGCAGCTTGGATTTCGAAATCGGGGGGACCCTCCTGCCCCCCATCCCCTCTTTTTCCTCCGTTGTGAGATGATTTCCTTTTCCTCCCACATCATGGCTGAAGTGGGACACACACGCCTTCCCCCGCCCTTCTACCCCCCCCCAACAGAGCCTGGTGTGGCTCTGGGGTGCACACTCACCCCCAGACAAAACAGCCCAGTGGGAGATCCTGGGTGGGTGGGGGATGTAAAGGAGGGAGGGCTGGGTGAGCGGAGGGTGGCTCTCAGTACAGGGATGTATGTGCCTGGGTGGGGGGGAATCCCACGGCTAACAGCTTCCTCACAGGCCCCACCCAGCCGGGGGAAGAATTGCTCCCAACACCTTGTGGGTCTGGGTGTTGACCGAGGCATTAAGACAGAGGGGGACCCTCACCCTACCACAGCAGACAAAGGGTAGAGTGAATTTTCAGGGGGACAGGAGCCAATGTCTCAGGAGAGGCAGCAGCAGCAGCAGCCAACTGTTCCCTCCAGCCATAAGACACTGTGCAGATTAGGCTACAGCGGGGAGGGCGGGCTATGTATGTTAGGGGGTGGTTTTTTGGGGGGGGTCTTCCAGCCCCCCCCAAAAAAACTAACACCACACCCCCAATGCCCAGCCAGTGACCAGCGCTGGCCACTGCCAGCCCTGTGTGTGTGTGTGTGTGCGGGGCAAAGGCCGGGAATGCAGAAAGCCCTCGTCCCTGGGGCCATCTGCCTCCAGGCCATGAGCCCTTTAGAGCAGGTGTTCTCAACCTTTTTCTTTCTGTGGCTCCCCTAATGTGCTATAAAAACTCCACGGCCCACCTGTGCCACAGCTGTTTTTCTGCATGTAAAAGCCAGGTTGGCATTAGTGGGTAGCAAGTAGGTCAATGATCCAGGGCCTCAGGCCACAGGGGGCCCTGTGAATCTAAGTTGCTCAGGCTTCAGCTTGAGGCCCGGTTGGCAGGGCTTGGATCAGTGGGGCTTTGGCTTTCTGCCCTGGGCCCCAGAGAGTCTAATGCTGGTCCTGCTTGGCGGACCCCCTGAACCCTCGGACCCCTGGTTAAGAACTGCTGCTTTAGGGTATGTCTACACGGCAGCTGGGGAGATGGACAAGCGCTAGGTCTGCTTAGCTAGCGCGCTAAAAATAGCAATGTGTGGCCATTGCAGAGTGGATGGCGGCCTGGGTAGGTCTGGGAGGCTTCTCCCAGCCGCAGTGTAGACATGCCCCTAGCGCACAGTCCGTGCCTGAAAGGGTCATGCTGAGGTTCTACAGGGTAGCCACAGGCCTTGGAAATGCCTTATCCACATAAGGCCTGCAACAAGGGAGAAGCAAAACCGAGAGAGAGCTGGAGGAAGAGAAGAAGGAGAAATCGAAGAGATAGTGAAGGGTGAAAGACACTTTTCTCTCTCCATCACTGATGGAGTGATGGAGAGAGAAAAGACAGTATGAAAGAAGGAGTGAGAGAAACAATGAAAGACAGAGTGACAGCAGAGGAGGACTCACTCTATCTGACGTCCCCAGAGGCTGGTCCATGTCATCCCCCTTTTCTTAGCCTCGGAGCAGAGTCTCCTGCCTGCCTGGACCCAGTTTCTCCCGTGGCAGCTCCCCACCCTTCCCCTGCAGGTTCTGACTGTGGCTGGAGGAGTAGCTGGCTGACTTGCCCTTGCCGGACCCTGGCCAGCGCCCCCTGCTGCAGCACAGGACAGCAGCACAGGCCTGCCGGAAACGAGGGTCAAAGAAGGCATAGAGGAAGGGGTTAAGGCAGCTGTTGATGTAGGCCACACAGGTGCAGTAGGGGTGCAAGTTACTGAGGAAGGCATGGAAGCCGCAGGACCAGGGCATCACCTCCAGGTCCATCAGCACGTAGATGGTCTTCACCAGGTGGTAGGGTAGCCAACAGAGGGCAAAGGTGGCCACCAGCACGATGATGATGCTCAGCAGCCGCTTCCTCTTCCTCAGCTCCTCGCTGCGCTCCTTCCGGAAGTGGTCAGCGATGGTGCGGGCGATGAAGAAGTAGCAGGTCAGCATGACGACAAAGGGGACCACAAAGCCCAGCATGGTGGAGGACAGGCCCAGCCCCACCTCCCATGCCCCCTCGGTCCCATTGGCCACCAAGCCCGAGTAGTCCATGTAGCACGTCACCTTGGTTTCTCCCAATAGCACTGCTGCCTGCCGGAGGATCATGGCTGGCAAGGCCAAAATGGCCGCCAAGGCCCAGAGGGCAATGGTGGCCACCAGCCCGCTGGCCCTCCACCTCAGCTTAGCATTAGCCATTGGCCGCACAATGGCCAAGTAGCGATCAATGCTGAGGCCCATCAGGCAGAAGACGCTGGCGTGCATGTTGACAAAGATCAGGTAGCTGCTGAGCTTACAGGTGAAGGAGCCAAAAGGCCAGTGGTAGCCCAGCCAGGCATAGGCAGCCCAAAGTGGCAGGGTCACTACAAAGGTCAGATCAGCCATGGCTAGGTTGGCGATGAAGGTGTCGGCTGAGCGCCGCTTCTCCTGCCCTCCCCGGAAGATGGTCCACAGCACCAAGCCGTTGCCTGTTGTGCCCAGTAGGAAAACCAGCAGATAGATGGTGGGGAGGAGCACCAGGGACGGACTCCATTCCTCATACTCACAGTCTCCCGTCTGGTTCTCACCATAGGCTGCCCAATCCAGCTGCTCCTCCATGCCTAGGGGATCCCAGCTCCAAGGCTGGGAGAAGGATGCTGGGAGCAAGGAGTTCCTTCTGGCCCTGAAGGTCTCTCAGGCTGGGACCTGGGTCTATGGGGCAAATGTTCTAAGTCCCTCTGACTTCTCAGCCACGTCCTTGCTGTTGGCGCTGGGGAGACAGCCTAAGCCCTAGTCTTCACTCAGCTCATTTCTCTTCTCTTCTCCTTCCTTCCTTAATCCTCAGACAGATGTGGCCAGAGCCCTCCCTGATCTCTCTGTCTCTCTCTGTCTCACACACAGGCAGCTGTTCCTTCCTCCTGCCTGTCAGTCCCTCAGCCTTGAGTCTAATTAGAATCGTTAAGTTACAGCCCCTTCCCCCTTCTTCCCACCCCCACCCCTCCCCTCCGCCTCTCACTCAGCATCCTCAAGGCCAGCGGATGAATTGGCTCCTGAGGTGCTGGGCAGAGCAGCTCCGGCTGCTCTTTGAATCCATGAGCCCATGCCGCCTGCCCCTCCATCCCCACCTCCCTGGGTCCCCAGAGCCAGGGCTGGAATGTGGACTAAAGCCAGCCGGAGCTGCTGGGGGGCAGCGAGGGGGGTGGGTCCGTGTGAAATTTCACAGATGCAGTTAGCAACCCCACTAAAGCGATCAGCCCTGACCAGAGGCGGTGAGTTATACGGGCCCAAGCTCCAGCAATATTCAGGCCCCGGGGGCCCAGCTCCAACAATGTTTGAGGCTGTGTCTCTCCCCCGGCACTGCCGGCTGCCCCCACGCACCTCCTGCGAGCCTCCCTGCCTGCGCCCTGGGCAGCAGGCGGCTGCCCCCTACAACTCTGTGCTGCACTCCACTCTGCTGGCTCCCGGCATCAACTGCCGCCACAGGGTCCTAGCGCCCCCCACCACTACTGCCCGGGCAGGCTGACCCTAACTCTGCCCTTCTGCCTCAGACAGACGAACACTTCCCATTTCCGACGGGACCCTTCACCAGCACAGGGGGCCCCCTGCCAGCAGTCACCGCTCCTGCCCACGCTGGGCAAGGGGCAGCCCATCCCCACCCCCAGTGAGGCTACAGTGAGGGGCAGCAGCAGGGGAGGAGGTGCACACATGATGGCAGCCCCCCCACTCCCAGCACCCACCATAGGAGAGGCAAGGGGGCTTCCTGGACCTGAGAGGAGCCCTAGGAGCATGTGCCGTGACAGTGGTGCGAAGCGAGTGTGCTGCTGGGGGGGAAGAGGGGGGCCCCTCCCCCAGAGCTCACTGCTGCCGACAGGGAGAGGGCTGGGAGGAGTCCAACTCTCTGGCCCCAGCCCTGGGGCAGCCTGCCTGCACCCCAAACTGCTCATCCCTAGCCCTGCCCCACCCCAGAGCCCATACCCCCAGCCAGAGCCCTCGCCTCCCCCACACCCAACCCTCTGCCCCAGCCCTGAGCCCCCTCCTGTACCATGAACCTCTCATCCCAGCTCCACCCCAAAGCCCTCACCCCCACACCCCAACCCTCTGCCCGAGCACCTCCCATAGCCCAAGCCCCTCATCACCAGCCCCACCCCAGAGCCCTCACATTTTTACATTATTTAAAAATATATATATCAGCTTATAAGGCAGGTGTGTGTGGGGGAGCAGGTCTTGGACCCGTTCTGGGCACCACCAAAAATTATACAAACCTGCCGCCCCTGGCCCTGACTGTCTGTTGGTCCCTCTGCTGGTTCCAGCGTTCACTTACAGGAGTTTTACCGGCATGGCAAGGGAAGTTGCCAAAGCAAATATCAGCCCCCTTTGGTCCCATCTGTGCTGCAGAACCAAAGACATGGCTGTAACATGGTGGCCCTTAATGCCCTCCAAATCAACCAGGGGCTCCCCGTTCTAATTCAAGACACAGTCTGGTTTTGCAGTGCACAGAGGAACAAACCATGTATTTGCCATGCTCCTGAACATGCAAAGAGAACGGCTGTAGCACAGCCCAGGGACATGATTCAAATGTGGCCTGCCCCTGTCCACAATGCAAGAGCAGATGGAGTTCTACACACATGCTCCTGTGTTGTAACTGGCTCTCCTAGCTTGGGAAAGTCTACAACAGAGATGAGCTAGTTAGGAGCATCTGCACTACAGTTTGAGCCCATGTTGCTCAAAACGGGCAAATGCCTGTCAGATCCTGGCCTAGGCAGGACCTAAGCATGTTACAAAACACATAGGCCTTGTATAGAGCGGCAAATCATGCCACATGAGTTTAGAGCATTAGCACAGGTCTGTGTGTAACTGGTACTCTATTGAATGACCACAGCACGTCATCTGTCTTTAGTCCCCTAACTGCATGCAACAGCATAGTACACAGGAAATAGTACATTACTGGAGTTGTGTTCCACATTCTAGTGTCCACTCTTTGAGATGGATATTGAATAACCAGCAAGGGGGGCCCTACGTTATTTTAACATTTTTGTTAATGAGCTGGAAGGAAAGAGAAAATCGTCACTGATAAAGGTTGCAGAGGACACCACACTTGGGGGAGGGGTAAATAACAAAGAGGACAGGTCACTGATACGAGAGATCTGGATCACTTGGTAAATTGGGCGTAAGCAAACAATATGGCTAAATTTAAATGAAATGGAAATGCATACACCTAGGAACAAGAAATGGAGGCCATGCTTACAGGATGGAGGACTCTATCCTGGGACTCTCAAAAAGATTTGGGGGTTCTGGTGGATAATCAGCTGAGCTCCCAGTGTGACACTGTGTCCAGAAGGGCTGATATGAACCTTGGATGCATAAACAGGGGAGCCTTGAGTAGGAGTCAAGAGGTTATTTTACCTCTGTATTTTACTTTGGTGCAACCACTGCTGGATATACTGTCCAGTTCTCTTGTCGACAATTCAAGAAGGATGTTGATACATTGGAGAGGAGTCAGAGAAGAGCCACAAGGATGATTGAAGGATTGGAAAACCTGCCTTATAGTGATAGACCCCAGGAGCTCAATCTATCTAACTTAACAAAGAGAAGGTTGTGGCGTGACTTGATCACAGTCTGTAAGTACCTACATGGGGAACAAATATTTAATAATAGGCTCTTCAGTCTAGCAGAGAAAGATCTAACATGATCCAATGGCTGGAAGTTAGAGCTTGACAAATCCAGACTGGACATAAGGGGTACATTTTTAACAGTGTGAAAATAATTAACCATTGGAACAATTTACCAGAGGAGAATCTCCATCACTGGCAATTTTTCAATCAAGATGGGCTGTTTTTCCAAAAGCTCTGCTCTAGGAATGATTCTGGGGCAGGTCTCTGGCCTGCATTCTACGGGAGGTCAGACCAGATCATCACAATGGTCCCTTCTGGCCTTGGAATCCATGGAAGAGCTACAAGAAAGATTTGAGGGCTGGAAAGCTTGCCTTGCAGTGACAGACTAAAGGAGTTAGAATCTTTTTAGTTTATCCAGCATCGAACTGTAAGCGCCTAGGGAGAGAGAAGGAGCAAGGGCTCTTTCATCTAACGAAGGCATAACAAGAGCTGATGGCTGCAAACTGAAGCTAAGCAAATTCAAATGGGAAAGAAGGTGCAAATGTTTAACAGTGGGGGTAATTAACCAATGAGACAACTCACCTAGGGATGTGGTGGATTCTCCATTCCTGGAGTCTTTACACTAAGGTTGGATGTTGGTCTAAAAACTCGTTTCCCCACAAGATATTGGGATCAATGCAAAAATTACTGCGTGGAATTCTATGGCCTCTTTCCTAGAGGAGGTCAGACTATAATAAGAACACGAATAAATACCTAGTTCTTCTATAGTGCTTTTCATCCACAGATCTCAAAGCCCTTCAAGTTATCCTCATTTTAAAGATGGGGAAACTGAGCCAATCATTATGCTCCCTTTTGGCCTTCACCTCTGTGGGTCTTTGAATGACTGGGGCACTGGGGCACAGTGGCCTTTTAAGTAGCATGCAAGCAAGTTCACCTGCACTTTTCATCTCCCCAATCACTGTCCTATGACACACAAGCACAGGCTAGAAACAAATGTGATTTAGGTTTCTTTGCAGCAGAGCTAATAGCCTAAAGCCACAGCAGTGCGTGGGTAGCAAATTTGTGTGGAGACATTCAAGGTGCTAAAGGTTAATAAACTTACTTGGCAGGACAAAACCTTCCAGTGTGGCTGATGCCCAATATTTTAAGTATGTGCTAGGCATGTTTAGTGGTAGGTAGCTTTTATACAATGGGTCAAATTCAGTCCTCAGCTATCCCCATAAATCCCCATTCAGGTCAGTGGGGCTGCACAATGGTTTGTATCCTCAGACATTTTTGATTCAGCAGCTGAGGATATCATGGATTCTGGGAATGCGTCTGTGCCTCTTCCCTTTCTCCCAAAGTTCAGCGAAGTTTTGCTCCCTGGCATTTAACTGAAGGAATCTTTCATTTGGCCAGCCCTTTAGATGGTATAAATTGGCATAGCTTCAAGGGAGCTGCACCAATTTACCCCAGCTGGGGATCTGGCTGTGAAACTCAGTATCTCGGGGGAACACCCTACACCCCCATGTTCATCCTTATAATACTATTGTGTGGTATCCAATGCAAATTTGTCATGTCGCATGTCTTCAGAAGGCTCATGATGCACTGAGTATTGTTGTTACAGTGATGTTACAGGTTATAATTTCACGTATATAGTTATGAGGCTGAAAATGTCTCCTCATGGCTTAAAACAAGCCCAGGCACAACTCTCCAGGAACAGAGAGGCAGTTCACACCTCATCAGGGCATGTATGGGTCAAACCCAGCCCAGCCTCACAGGAACAAAAGACTCTGGCCTAGGCAGCAACAAAGGATCTGTTGGACTCTCAAGTGAGTCACCCCCTTCCTATGGTCAGTTTGGGACTGCGATGAGGAAATGCTCACCTGACTATGAATGGGTGGGGCAAAGCCAAGAGGGAAGAAAGGACATGATAAAAGGGAGAGACGTTTGCCATGCTCTCTCTCTCTCTCTTCCACCTACATCTACAGACATCACCACCAAGCAACTGAAGCACTGATCAAACGGGAGAGCCTGGCTGAAGGGCAACCAGCCAGCCTGTGGTGAGAAGCATCTAAGTGTATAAGGGCACTGACAGTGTTAAGATCAGCTTAGAATGCGTTTTGCTTTTATTTCATTTGACCAAATCCGACTTGTTGTGCTTTGACTTATAATCACTTAAAATCTATCTTTGTAGTTAATAAATGTGTTTATTTATTCTACTTGAAGCAGTGCATTTGGTTTGAAGCATGTCAGAGACTCCCCTTGGGATAACAAGCCTGGTATGTATAAATTTCTTTGTTAAATTGATGAACTCATAGAAGCTTGCAGCATCCAGTGGGCATAAATGGACACTGCAAGATGGAGGTTCCTAGGGTTGTGTCTGGGACCGGAGATATTGGTTAGTGTCGTTCGGTTGCACAATCCAAGCAGCAACTGGCCGAAAGTGCTAACTCACGTAGCTGGGAGCAGTTTATATTCCAGAGGCTGTGCGTGAACAGCTCAGGAGTGGGGGTTCTCACAGCAGAGCAGGGTAAGGCTGGTTCCCAGAGTCGAGGATTGGAGTGACCTAGCAGATCACCAGTCCAGATAACACCAGGGGAACATCACACTGACCCATTGATGTCTATAGAGCTGTGCTGATTTACACCTACTGGGGATCTGGCCCCATTGATTCTAATCATCCAAGGAAGCATCCGATGATTTGATCAGTGAAGTGGAAATGTCCCTCAATTTCTCCTCTGGTTTGTTGGTTAAATAATCTGAAGTCCCCCTTCAGTACGACTCCAGGAGCCTTTGGTGTCTCAGGTCGAGTTCCCCCTTTGGATCCCTGACTCCCCAGTTGCTGAGAATTTGTGTGAAGGAAGAAATATGGACACCGTGTAGAATCAAGCACGTGGGTGTATTACGTATAGCGCTGATGGAGTGTCACCTCGCTTATTAGGCTCAGAGACACTGCCAAACAATTGATTACAATGGATTATATGGATTTTCCATGGGCAGAGGGAAATGATGGGGTAGGCAGTCCCAAACCCCTGGATAGGTCTAGCAGCAAGACAAGATAAGCATAGTAGCCAATGGTCAAAAGGTTACATAATGTCTCCACCCATGGTTTCAAGGTTAACACATGACACTTAATTAGTACACAGGTGTTTTCCATTAAACAATATATAGAGTGTGTTAGTATAAAATATATATGTTGAATTCTGATTTGGGATCCATAGGAATGAAGTAGCTCCCCTGATTGTCCGACAGGTACACACCTAGGAGTTAAAGCAAAAGGACAAATGAAAAGTATATAGGAATAAAGATTGTCTTTTAATTGTTCATTTGTGTTTCTAAGGCAGGCACTGGCAATGGCTTGGAGGAGAGGTGCACATCTGTGAGAGGGAGGATATCATACCTCATACTGATATGTTTGAACCTCTTCCATAAACTCAAGGCTGGTGTGTAGGAAGACACCTCTTCTACAGAAGAAACAGGGCCCCTTTCATTCCTTTGGTCTGTTTGCAACTTTGAGATAAAGCCCCCAATTATAATTTCCACCTGGCTTGTTGCTGACCAAGCTTATCTTAGCAAAAAGCAAGGTTGTCCTATGTTTGTTCTGCTTCTTAGCTAATATTGTTCACTATTTGCTAGGCCTCTGTCTTCTTGACCAAACTCTGGATTTTGGGCCTGTAAAAAGAGCTGACTCAGTCTATATATCAGGTTGTAACATAAACAGCAATGGATTTTAGCCCTTCGCTGTGTTTCCTGGATTCCACAGAAGGAAGCTAATTGTTCATGGCCCCACACATCCCTTGGGTTATTGCCAATGTATTTATTTTGCTGTATGGTAAAGGAAGCAAGGAAAGGTGCCCGCCCAGAGCCCTGGGCACCCTGCCATTGCTGAGATATACAATCTGTGCACATGCCAACAGCCCCTCCCCGGAACAGAGCCAGCCTCCTTCACTCCAGCCAGGTCTATATGAGGAAATTAGGTCGGTATAACTACATCGCACGGGGAAGGATGGGGGGGTGAAAAATCAACACCCCTGACTGAAGCAGTTAAACTGACCGATGCCCGGTGTGGACAGCTAGAATTCGCCTGGTGACCTAGCTACCACCTCTTGGGCAGGTGGAGTACCTACGCTGGTCGGACAACCCTTCCCATCAGCGTAGGTAGCATCTTCGCTGCAGTGTTTTAAGTATGGACAAGCCCCATGTAACAACCCTAGAACCCCAGGCCACCTCAGACCCTCTCTGCAAAAAGAGTCACATTGGGCAGTGGATCAGGCCCGATACTGCCACCCTCTTCCAGTGCCTGCGAAAAAGAGACCTCCTCAAGGTCAATCAATTCAGGCGATTTTTAGACCAGGTGGAGAACGCCCTGCCGAGACCCCTCTCTCTAGTACTGGTTCTTATATAACCCTGTATAGCCTAGGTCTCAAAAGCACTTTATAAAGGAGGACAATATCATTTTGAAGGTGGGGAAACTGAGGCACGTGGAAAGACGTGACTTGTCCACAATCCCCCAGCAGGCCAATGGCAGAGGCAAGAGTAGACCGCAGGTCCTCGGAGTCACAGTGCTCTTCTCTAGTCACTAGCCAGCTCGGGTCTCACCCTGTATCATTGTCCGTCCTTATGCAGAGGTCATCCACCAATGCAACCAACTTCAGTGAGGCTCCTGCACAGGCACTGATAGTGATCTCAGCAGCTTGTGGTGGGTTTTTTATCTTTCTGTCTCAGTATCCTCTGTGCTATGTGTGCTATCTGTGTGGCACCTGGGAGCAAGCTAGCTCTCTGTTGTTTTTTTTATATGATCTTCCCAGTATCTCTTCTCTGTGTGTGTTTTGCGGGTGTGTGTGATAACAAATAGTGTCTGCTCCCATGGCTTCCTTCCTGTTTGGGAAATTAACCTTTGCGTGTGTGATAGAACCCTGGTAGCATCCTGCCATCAGAAATGGACAAGGGGAGTGAAATTCTTAAAAGCTTTAGGAGCCTCAATTCCCTGAGGTGTTCCAGCTTAGGCTTCTAAGTCACTTGGGTCAAGAGCCTCAAAGGTATTTAGGTGCCTTTCAGAATTAGACTCTTTAAGCACCTTTCTTGTCTCTGGGCCATATATCTTGCCTCCTCACAAAAGTTGTACTGCTTTAACTATATCAGTATAGCTATACCTCCTCTATAGGACTTTTTTTAATCCATCAATCACAAATGGGGAAACTGAGGCACTGAGAGGGGAAAGTGACTTGCCCGAGGTCACCTGAAAATCCAGTAGCACTAGGAATTGAACACACAGTTTCCTGAAGCCCAGGTAAGTGCTCCGCCCACTATGCCCTCCACTGTCTCTGTGTAAAGAGCCCATACTAGTAGTTGTACCTATGTAACGACAGCTGTTAAAAATTGCCCTAACCAATAGAATCACATTGATTCGAAACCTGCAGGTAGAGCAGATCTTAGGCACTTCTGAAGTTTTTATCCAATAATCCTAAATGGAGCAAGAGCATAAAATTCTACTCTTTGGCATAGCTGGGCTGATGTATGCTGTATTGGATGTGCCTGGGAGCGATACCTGTACCAACCTGCACCTGGTGTGTGAAACAATACCTGGTGTTTGGGTCCTTTACCAAGCTGGGTAGCTGTGTGATTCAGTTGGGGGGAGACTGCGAGCCAGTTTGCAATGAACTCATGTGTCATTTGGGAGCATCAGAACAGCAGTCAACATTGGCAACGTTCAGCAGTCGCATTATCCAGCACAGCTCATGGGTGACAGTGTAGCCTAGTGGGTGGAGCATTGGACCTCAGGAGACTTCCGTTCTGTTTCTAGTTTGGCTGCTGGGGAACCTTGGGCATATCATGTCACTCTGTGCCTCAATTTACCCACCTGTAAAATGGGGATGATTGTGAAGCGTTTTGAGCTTCATGGATGGAAAGTGCTATAGAAGAGCTGTGTATTACCATCTCTGCTCTTCTTTTCTCAGCCTCTGGGCCAGAGTCTATCCTGTTCTAGGGCCTGATCTGAAGCTCACTGAAATCAATGGAAAGATTCCCATTGACCTCAGTAGGTTTAGGATTGAGTCCTCACTCTGGTGCGACCCGTCTGGACTCCATAGCAAGGGCATTGGAACCTTTGTAGAAGTGGGGGGGGGCAAGGCCAAAGTGTCAGAGCTGGCTGCTCTGGCGGTTCCCTCTCTTCTGGCACCACAGCAGTCCCTAGTGGGTGAAAGATGTAATTGCAGTGTCTCCCCAGCAGAATCTATTATTCTGCTGGGGATGTGAGGAACTGCGGGGAACATGAATTCTGCGCTTATGTTTCTTTTGTTAAAAAGTGGGGGGCCATGGCTAAGGCTATGTTTATGTTATGGAGGCAATGGAAGTCACGGAATCCATGACTTCCAGAGACCTCTGTGACATTCTTTATTTCAGCTCCAGGGGCCGAGGGACTGGAGCTGGCAGCCAGTGGGGCCCTGGGAGGATTCCAGCGACAGGCGACAGCCTCCTCATGGGGCCCCCTGCAAGGTTCCAGCAACAGGCAACACCCTCCTGCGGAGGCCTTCCTCGGGGTTCCAGTAATGGGTGACAGCCTCGCGCAAGGCGGTGGGGATGGGGTGTGCCCTGGGCAAGTGGCTGGGGGTGTCCCATTTTCTCTTTGGGAAATACGGTCACCCTGCAGCTTCCAGCTGCCGTGGGCAGAGGGGGTACCCCACAGCTCCAGTGGGGGGAAACCATGGAGCTGCAGCAGCAAAAGTCACGGACAGGTCACGGCTTCCGTGAATTTTTGTTTTTTGCCTGTGACCTCTCTATGACTTTTACTAAAAATAACCATAATAAAATCTTAGCCTTAGCCATGGCCCCCTGCCCCGCCCACTTCCAGCGCCATTTCTCCATAGAGCACGTCTCACCATTGCCTACCCCTTGTGCAGCCATTTACACTGGGTCTGGGTGTAAGCCCCGCCATTCTGATTGGCTGTCGCTTGGCCCTGCTGAAAATGAAAACCAATGAGATTACACCAATGTAAGAAAAGGCAGAATTTGGCATTCCATGCATTCTCCTCCTGTGGAAAGCTCTCTCCCCATGGCAGGATCCACTAACTTTGGATGAAATCAATGGGAGTTATTCATATCCTACCAGGGAAGAATCAAGCCTTCTGTTTCCATCTGGCTCTCTCTCTCCATGTCGTTTGCTCTCTGATGCTCATGGGAAGCCAGCTCTGGGCTCCTGCCAGTGGAAAAGGATTAGACAGGGACCTACAGAGGGAGTCTCAGAGAGCTGGAGAAGGAATATGCTTGAGATGAGGGAGGGAAATCCAGGAGGTTTGCAATCACTAGGGTTTTGTCCTCTCCTGAGGAACTGGTCTGTTGAATGGCCCACACTAGAGCAAAGAGAGCCAAATCTACTTGGGATTTTAGTCACATGGGGCACAAGTGGCCAGCCAGCCCATCACCAGCCCTGCTCAGGTGTTAGGACTCTGCCCCTCCCCAATCTATCCACTCTCCTCCACCAGAGCCCAGTAACCTAGAGATGACAGACTCCATTTGTGTAACCCATGCTAGAAGAGGCCTTTCTGGGTGGAGTGGGGATGTGACTGGGCCACAAAAGAGGATAAGAGTTTGCTAAAGCCATTAATTATGGGACTTTCTTCTTTAGCTCATGCTTTTAGTGCTGAAGGTCCCAGGTTCAAACCCCCATGTGGACCCTAACAGGGTGGTGTTAGATACATCTTGAGCTATGCACTCCCTTGAACTGTACACTGTGGAAATCTCCAGGCCCAACCTGAGCTATCCAGACTCTCCCCCAGAGGCTGTGCTGTCTGGGATACACTCAGAAACAGGTCCAGACATGTCCCAGGATTGGGGAGGGAGTGATAACGGTCACAACCTGCAGTTTGGGATGCCTGAGCCATCTCAGGAGTGAGGGCATGAACTGGGTAATACTTGCTCTAGCCATGTCTGGTACGTGAAGAGAAGAATCTCCCCTGATCTCCTGCATTGGGAAGGAAAATCAGTTCTTCCCCTGGAGTATTTTTAAGAGATTTTACAGGTAGATCTGTCCATCTCTAGTTGGTCACCAGTTTGGTCCAACCCCAGGACTTGGGATGGAGCAGGGCAGCTCTCATCTGGAGGCAGCTAATTCAAGCCCAGCCCAGGATGGTGGGTACTGGAAGCTGTTACTAGCGGACACTTGAGTGGGAGCCTACATGGAATTAGTTTTGCAGGGCTCAGTGCCGTTGCAGGGGGTGCATGTGTCTACTTTGCAAACTCCAGGACCAATTGGCCCCCTTGCTGGCAGCCTTGGTACAGAGGCCAAGGGCTGTGTGGGCCACAGAGCCTAAATTGCACTCTGACTCATAGGGGACATCTATCCAGGGCTGGGGGAGGGAGGCAGCCTGGCTGGGTGGGAAGCCTGCCCTGATGGTGCCCATGAGCAGCGCTGGATTAACGCAGGGGCTTTAGGGGCTGCAGCCCAGGGCCTTGGGCTAAGGGGGGCTCTGCAAAAATAAATCCATAATTATATACAATTCAGTGGTCGATCCTGGAGCCTCTGCCAGTTGATCGTGATCTCCAGGCTGCTAAAAGTCCAGCAGCGCAGCAGAGTTCAGGCAGGCTGCCTGTATGCCGTGGCTCCACGCCACTCCCGGAAGTGGCCAGCTGCTGGCATGTCTCTGTGGCCCCTGGCGGGGGGTAAGGAAGCTCTGTGCACTGCCCCCGCCCCAGCACCATCCCTGCAGCTGTGGGGGCAGCACTTGTGGGCGCGGGCAGCGCATGGAGACACGCTGTCCCCCTGCCCCCGGAGGTGCACAGAGGTGTGCCAGCAGCTGTCCGCTTCCAGGAGTGGCGAGAGGTCAAGGCAGGGAGGCAGGCAGCCTGAACCTTGCTGTGCCGCTGGCCGGGAGCTGCCTGTGGTAAGCGCCTACCGGCTGGAGCCTACACCTTGCACCTCCTCCTGCACCCCAATCTCCTGCCCCAGGTCAGAACCCCCTCCTACACCCAAACTCCCTCCCAGAGCCTGCACCCCTCACTCTCTCCTGCACCCCAACACTCTGCCCCAGCCTAGAGCCCCCTCCTGCACCCAAACTCCCTCTCAGAAAGAAACTAATATAACAGCTGTTCTAAGGTAAGAAGTAGGCTATTTTGAATTAACTTAACTATATTCTACATGTTTTAAGATTGAAATGTAACCACAGAATGGCTTTATGATAATTAAAAGTTAAGTTTAGTATAGCATTAATAGCCTCGATGCCATAATTGTGATCATTTTGTTTTAAATTAGGAAAAAGACTTGTATACAGTGGCCCCACAAAATCTAATAGCCCCGGGCCCACAGGAGAGTTAATCTAGCCCTGCCCATGAGCCATGGATAGCTGAAGGCCATTAAGCCTCCCAGGATGTCAACCCAGCACTTTCTCCTGAGCATGGAACAAATCTCCTGCAGGTTTGCATGGGAATCAGCCGGTATGGGCTGTTCCTCTGGAACAACTGCAGCCTGCACAGTTCCTGGGCTTGGCAGGTCTTGCCCTCCAGCAGAGGGATGGGGGGGGCCAGGAAACAATCCCACAGCTGGACCCTGCGCTCCCCTATCCCCCCAAACCCTAGGCTCTCAGCAAAAGCACTGAAAGAGGAGGCAACTCGTGATTCCACCTCTCTCCTTTCTAGCAGAGTGGGACCGTCCCCTTGCTCGGGGCTGCATATTTTGAGTATCAGACAGGTCCTGAGGTTATCCTCAGTGGATTCCTGGGGCCCATTAGTCTGGTTCCTGGGGAAGTTGCTAAGGGAAAAGACTCCCCATAAATCTCAGGCTGATTCCCTGGATCCTTCTCTTTTGGTTCACAAAACCAGTATGGTAGTGACACAAAGGGCCTGTCTACCTGTGGACATTATTCTGGAATAGAAGTGACAACTCGGGGAGCTACTCTGGCCAATATCCCCATGTAGACAAACCCTGATTTAACCCCAGGTGAAGAGAAGGGCTGTGAGAGAGAACTGGAGCCAGGAGCAATGGGCTAGAGCAGGGGTCGGCAACCTTTCAGAAGTGGTGTGCCAAGTCTTTATTTATTCACTTTAATTTAAGGTTTCGTGTGCCAGTAATACATTTTAACGTTTTTTAGAAGGTCTCTCGCTATAAGTCTATGTATTATATAACTAAACTATTGTATGTAAACAAGGTTTTCAAAATGTTTAAGAAGCTTAATTTAAAATTAAATTAAAATGCTGATCTTACACCGCTGGCCCGCTCAGCCCGCTGCCGGCCTGGGGTTCTGTTCACCTAGGCCGGCAGCGGGCTGAGCGGGGCCTGTGACCGGGACCCCGGGTGGCAAGGGGCTGGCAGCCAGAACTCCAGACCGGCAGTGGGCTGAGAGGGGCTGGCAGCCAGGACCCCAGACCAGCAGCGGGCTGAACGGCTCAGCCCGCTGCCGGTCTGGGGGTCTGTCCGCCAGCTCCTGCCAGCCAGGGTCCTGGCTGCCGGCCCCACTGTCCGTCTGGGGTCCTGGCCCTGTCCACGTAGAGTGGGTACCTACCTTCTCCCTGGTTCTAGCCCATTCTCTTCCTCTCTCTACACTGAGATGAGGCTGGGATTGCGCTGAGTACAGGGCTGCGGGTGAAGGAGCAGGCTGGGGGATGGGGTGCAAGGTCTGGCCAGGAGCTAGAATGAGGGAGGGGGCTCAGGGTTGGGGCAGGAGGTTTGGGTGTGGAGCGCTTACCTGGGCAGCTCCCATTTGGTGTGAGGGGTGCAGGTGGGAATGTGGGGGTGTGTGTGCAGGAGCTCCCGTTTGGTGCTCAGGGTGGGGGTGGGGATGTGGGGCGTGCAAGAGTCAGGGCATGGGGCTGGGGGTGTGTGGGTAGGGTGCAGGAGTCAGGGCTGGGGGGGCTGGGTATTTGTGAGGGGTGCTGGAGTCAGGGCTGGGGTTGTTGCGGGGTGCAGGGGTCAGGGCAGAGGGCTGGGGGGATGTGAGGGGGTGCAGGGGTCAGGACAGAGGGCTGGGGGTGTGGGCTGGGGTTGTGGGGGTGCTCCCAGCCCCCTGCCCTGAGCGGCTCACAGCAGGGGGCTGGAGGGGATATGCTGATTCCACCCCTCTTCCCCAAGGTCCCTGGAGCGTGCTGCGGCTCCGCTTTTCCCTCTCCCGTGCGTAGCAAGGGCCGTCAGCTGATCGGCTGCAGGTAGGGAGAGAAGGAGGGGCAGGAACCCAGCATGCTGGGGGAAGAGGCGGGGGAAGGGGGAAGCTTGCCTGACCTGCAAGGAGAGAGCAGTGAGTGGAGAAGAGCGGGCCGGGCCGGGCCGGGCATGATTTTTTAGGGGTCCCCGGCAGACAGCAGCGTGTCATTAAAAATTGGCTCGTGTGCCGTAGGTTGCCGACCCCTAGGCTAGAGGCTCAGGATGTGTCTACACTGCAAAAGGAACCAAACCCTCAAGTGTGTTCTTAGCTGGATGGAGTTAGCTACATGGGGGTAAAATAGCCATGAAGACAGGGCAGCTCAGCTTCAACCCCAGGCTCCCCTGTTTGGTTGAATTCCAGCTGCTAACCCAAGTTAGATGCCACTGTGCTGCATCTCCACAGCTAAGCCCAGCCCAGGTAAGAACACACCGTTCTGCGATTCAATGAAGGAAAAGAGATGAACAAATGTCCCAAGGAGATGGTGGAGGTTATGGTCTCCCCTTGTCAGTCTCCAATTTCACATATGCCCCCCAACCACCTGTCTCACATAGGCCCCTTCCCAGGGCAGCTGACATCTGTGTCCCTAACAGTTGTGGGCTAGGGGCGTTATCACCAGAGGACGGGGGAGAAGAAAGATAGGGGCATTGAACAGTGCTGCCGACTGGGGAGCTGGAGTGGGACCAACTGGCTCCTTCCTTAGGCGAGCTGCCCCTTTTTTGTCTCCCTCCCTCCTTTTTCTCCTTCTCTTTCTCAATCTCTCCCAGCCATCCCTTTCTTGCAGACACAGGACACCCTTCCCCCTCCCCATAGGGGAGGACCCCTTCTCCCACACCCCCACTTCCAGACCTCTCTGTCCCACCCACTCCACAGGAAAGGGATTCTTCTCTCCTTGCTAGGTCATTGGGAGGGAAGCCTCCTCCCACGAGGGCAAAAGTGGGACAATGTGAAACGGGGGCAGGGTGGGGGAGGCGCTCATGGGGAGGGCATGAAGGCGGAGCACCCACAGGAGAAGATATGGGAGGTCTGTCCATGGCAGAACTGGGGTTCTATTGGTGGAGCAGGCTGCAAAGGGAGAGGGTGTCACCCTAGGGGGCAGAGGCAGTGTGCTATGGGGGGAGTAGTGTGTGGGTGTCCCCCTCTGGGGTGGGATCCCGTGGGGGGAGCAGTGTGTGGGTGTCACCCTGTGAGGCAGGGGCAGGGTCCCATGAGGGGCAGTGTGAGGGGAGGGGGGGTCTCTCTGGGGCAGAGTCGGGGTCTCACAAGGGGAGCTGTGTGAGGGGAGGGGGAGTTCCTCTGCAGCTGGGTTGGAGCCCCATTGCTGGTGCTGTGCATGTGTGGAGCTGGGATCCTGTTGAGGAGGCAGTGTGGGAGGGGACTGGGGGTATCCCTTCAGGGCAGAATTGGGGTCCCTTGCCAGTGCCAGAAGAAGGTCTCCCCAGGGTAGGTTGGTGACCCTGGGTGAAACATAAAGCAGTCGGGGTCCCTACAGCCCTGTTTATCACCTCCGTGTCTCTGCCCCTTTCTGCAGGGCCATGGTGTTGTTGGGAGCATGAGGCCATGTCTGGCAGAGGTTATCCAGGGCAGGAAATAGAGAAGAGACAGGAAGGGGAAAACAGAGAAATGGGCCCAGGGCCCAGCTCACACTCAGCAAATCCCCAGCCAGCATTAAATATAAATCTCTGCTTGGCAGCATCCTTAAACAAAAGGATGATTTGCCAAACAAAGGACGTATGGGCCAGGGAATCCCTGCCCAGAGAGAAGCTGCTGCCCAGGAGGGTCCAGTGTCCACCATCCAGATTTCTGTCTCCTATTTCCCTCAGGGTTTGCACGCAGTGTCTGGGGGGATATGCAAGGATCCAGGGCTGGTTCTCTCCCCTGGTGCCTTCCTTCTCCACGCTCCCCACTGGAGTTTGTTCCCTTTCCATCCTGCAGTCTCCATCCTTCTAGGTCAAAAAATGCCTAATGCTGCCAGTTCCCTGCATTCTTTGCTGCTGCTGGCACTTTGCCCCAGTGATTTCATTGAGAACTTTGATGCTTTCTTTAAAGCCCCAGCTCCTGGAGTCAGGTGATCATGGCAGACTCTCAGCTTGCATTTGCAGAAAACAAAGAAAGTTTCGTAGCTCTCAGAAGCCAAGAGGCAAGGGAAAAGAGCCCTATATATTTAATAGCATAATTTTTAAGCCAATCTCATGATGTTTTTGAGGCCTGTCGCATGACCTTTATATGTGTAGAGTTGGCAACGCCGCTCCCTCCACTGGCCCCAAATGTGGAGTGGCAAAGGATCCAAGCATCCAGGCTGCCTGGCACAGCAGCCCCAAGTGTGCCCCTTAATGGTGGGGTGCAGGAGAGCCGGTTTAAGAAGTTCTTCACTGTCACTAATCAAGGTGGGTCAGGTAATATTTCTGTATTGCCCCAACTTCTGTTGGTGAGAGATACTTGCCTTATCTTGCTAATATCCTGGGACCAATATGATTACAGCAACACTGCAGTGCACATGGCTTCTTCTGAGCCTATGCGCAACGTGCCTCAGGTGGCACGTGACCAGGGTTCATCACCGGATTTGGGCCGCTGGTTGGATCATTAGCTTCCCTGGCCCGGGCTGGGTGCTGACAGGGAATGCAACGGGAATGCTGATCAGGCATTTTCCAATGGAATGTTTTCCCGTCAGAAAATGCCGATTTGATTAAAGCAAAATATTTTGTGGAAACGTGTCAATTTCCATCAGATTTTGTGTGGGGGAAATGGAAGTTTTGATAAAGCTGAAATGTTGCATTTTGTCATTTCTAGGAATGGACCGTTCTGATTTTTTTTTTGTTTTGAAGAACAGTTTTGTTTATTTTATTTGATAGAGTTTTTTCCAAAATGTTAAAAATCAGAAAGAAACATTTCATTTCTTCATCTCAAAATGGAACATTCTGATTGATCTGAAGAATTTTGGTTTCAGAATTTTGTTGCAGGGGAAATTTCCTTTTGTTGTTGTTCATGTTGTTTCATTTTGGAATGGGAAAAAAAAATCAAAGGTGGAATTTCCTGGAAAGTGGAAATTCAGCAGGCAGGACAGACCTGGTGTTCTGTAGGGTGGCAAGATGGGTAACACTGAAGTGTGGCTGGCCTTGGTAATGCACAATGGCTGATGGCTCTACGCTTTAGAGCAGTCTAATTTGTGTCCCTAGTTCACTGGCTTCTATGGGCCATTGCAAGGATGCAAAACCATGAGGGCCTTAACCCTGCTCCCAGATCCCCAGGAATGGAGAGGGAACACAGGGCAGCCATTATTTAGTCCCCATGTGGCATTAAAGGTACCTAGCTCTTCCCTTAATTTTTCGCCTGTATAACTTAGCTAAGTAGCAAAGGAATGATAACAGAAGCTTCTATGCTTATCTAGTGCTTTTCATCAGTTGGTCTCAAAGTGCTTTACCCAGGAAAGCAGTAATCATAGTTTCCTAGAATCATGGGACTGAGAGGTAATCTAGTCCAGTCCCCTGCACTCATGGCAGGACTAAGCATTATCTAGACCAGTGTTTATCTCTGTTGTACAAATGGGTAAACTGAGGCACAGAGAGGGGAAGGGCCTTGCTCAGGGTCACCCAGCTGGGCAGTGAAAGAGCTGGGAACAGAGCCCCGTTTGCCTGCCTCCCAGTGCTGTGCTCTTGCCACCAGGTCACACTGCCGCCTGTTACAAGTCCCCATGTCAGAAGGCAGTTCCCTCCTTTTCCTGCAAGCGAGTCCCTGGGAAAACAAAGGCTGGACTGTCGTGCGGATTTCTCAGGTGCAGCTGGTGCTCTCCCAAGCCCCGCCACTCTGGCTCAGCCCTTTCCATGCACCCCGAATTCAAACCACATTGAATTGCTACACTCCTCGAGTGCAACGAGCTGCTCAGGAAGAGGTCTTTGACCCTGGGTTTTACGCTGCCCATGCATTGTATAATATATGAGGTTTAGGCCACTGTGGGCATGGCTACGCTGCATTATAAACCTGGCCTTGTGGACTCAGTGTTTCCAAGGCTATACGTCCACAGAGGCCTAGATTGCAAGGCCAGAAGCAGATTAAGTTTTCCTGAGGCCCTGGGCCAAACTAAATGGGGGCCCCTCCCCATCCCTTCCGCCAGCGGCCCCACCCACATCCCTACCCCTTTCTGCCTCTTTCCCGGGCCCATCCCTGTTCCACCCAGGATTCCACCCATTCCGTGCCCCCTCCCTGCCACTGCAGCCCCTCAACCCCTTTTGCTCTTTTCTGCCCCCCCTCCCTGCACTGCGGCCCCAAGACCAGAGAAGGTCTGTCCCCACGCCACAGCCCCAGGTGCAGCAGGGAGTGAGAGCACCTCCAGTCCCAGGGCCGCAGGGGGGTCCAGGTGCTGGGGCTTCCCCCACTACCCACTGCACTTCTGCCGGGGACCAGGGTCGGGGTGCTGAGGCTTCTCCCGCCCCACCTGCCTGGCAGTTCAGCCAGAGAGCGGGGTTGGGCACGGGGGCTTCCCCTGCTGCTCCACAGCTTCTGCCAGGAACGCATGGGGTGTGCTGGGACTTCCCCTGCCCGGGGGCTTCTGCCGGGGACACTGTCAGGAGCCACTGGTGGGGATGGGGAGCTTCCTCTATCCCGCGGCTTCTGCCAGGGCTGGGATCAGGCCTGGGCCGCTGTTGGGGGGGGCTTTTCTGCTGAGGATGGGGTCAGGGGCTGCTGGCAGGGGGAGGGGCTGCCCCGTCCTGCAGCTTCTGCCAGGGCTGGGGTCAGGCCTGGGCTGCTCGGGGCTGGGGGTCTTCCCTTATCCCATGGCTTCTGCTGTGGATGGAGTTGGGGGTCGCTGATGGGGATTCCCCCACCCTGCCTGCCTGGCACTGTTGCAGGGGCATGGGAGCTTCCCCTACCCTGCCCGTGGATTTTTTTCTGGGGGCCCCCCAGTTGACCAGGGCCCCTGGGCACAGACCCTGTGGGCCCAGTGGCTAATCTGCCACTGCAGAGGCCTGAGAGCTACCCCCAATCATTCCTAAAGCAAAAGTTTGAAAAAAACATCCATCTTGCCTGAAAAATTGCCAGTGTTGGAGAATCCACCTCGACCATCCTTCACTGGTTGATTACCCTCACTGTGAAAAATTCACACCTTATTTCCAATGTGAATTTGTCTAGCTTCAACTTCCAGCCGTTGGGTCGTGTTAGACCTTTCTCTGCTGGACTGAAGAGCCCATTATTAAATATATCTTCCCCCTCTCGATACCTACAGACCATAATCATGTCATCCCTGAACCTTCTCTTTGTTAAGCTTGAGCGTTCACACACCACATTGTAAACCTAAGTTGCTGGCCCGGGTCTCACAGCTGTGCCAATAGTCCGGCCAGCAAGATTCAGACCTTCTGACTCGGGTCTGCAGCTTAGGGCATGTCCACACTGAAAAAATGGCAGGCCTTGGACCCCAGTCACATCGGGCCTTTGGCTCTGATCCACCTCCCCAGCATGGTCCTAGCGCCTGGGTAGGGTTGCCAGGCATCTTGTTTTCGACTGGAATGCCCTGTCGCAAAGGGACCCTGGTAACTCTGGTTAGCATTGCTGACCGGTCCGTTAAATGTCCGGTCGGTGGCACAGTGGGGGTAAGGCAGGCTTCCTGCCTGCCCTTGCTCTGTGCAGCTCCCAGAAGCAGCAGCATGTCCCCCCTCCGGCTCCTATTCATAGGGGCAGCCGGGGGGCTCCACATTCTGCCCCCGCCCCAAGTGTCGGTTCCACAGCTCCCATTGGCCTGCCCAGCCTCCTCCCATACTCCCCTCCTGCACCCCAAATCCCTCATCCCCGGCCCCACACCAGAGCCCACAACCCCAGCTGGAGCCCTCACCCCCCCTTCACACCAACCCCCTGCTCCAGCCTGGAGCCCTCTGCCTCACCCTTAACCCCTCATTTCTGGCCCCATTCCGGCACCCACACCCCCAGCCCAGAGCCTGTATGTCCTCCCACACCCCAACCCCCAGCCTCAGCCTGAAGCCCCCTCCCATACTCCAAACCCCTCGGCTCCATCCATCAGTTTGGAGCACCCTCCTTCACCCCAAATCCCTCATCCCTGGCCCCACCCCAGAGCCCGCACCCTAAGACGGAGCCCTCACCCTCTCTCGCACCCCAACCCCCAGAGCCAGCCCAGTGAAAATGAGTGAGTGAGTGAGGGTGGGGAGAACAAACGACAGAGGGAGTGGGGGACGGAGCGAGCAGGGGAGGGGCTTAGAGAAGGGTGGGGCCTTGGGGGAGGGGCGGAGCAGGGGGTGTTCGGTTTTCTGCGAGTAGAAAGTTGGGAACCCTAGGCCCGGGTCCTGAGTCAGTGTGTGTGGATGGGAAATGGGACTTGGGCTCAAATCTGAGTCAGACGCTGGGCTTAGTGTAAATGTACCCTACCAGAGCCAGGATGCCCATCAGGAATCATGTTTCAGACCTAAGGGAGCAAATCCTAACTTCCTGCATCTGTGCCATGTTCTCGGTCTCATCCCTGAGCTCACAGCAACACCTGGTGGTGGCTTCCATGTCTGTGGCTTTCCATTTCGTGTGCTCTAAGCCAGTGCTTCTCAAGCTCTCTGATGTGGGGGACTGGCAATTTTTTTTTTCCAATGTGTGGGCAGACCGGCAGCCGATGGCTCGCAGACCGGCAGCGGTCCACGGACCACCACTTTGTAGCACTGCTCTAAGCAGCTACATCTCCTGTTGTTATTTCCTGCCTGTGTTTTTAACCTTTCCAGGTGCCTTTGTGTTATTTCCCTTTTCTTACTGGTGTTGGGGGCCCTTTACAATGCAAGAGCATCTGTGAACACCATTAAGAGGCTATTTACTCCTTTTTGCAGCTCATTAAAAATGCTGTTAAGCCAGAATGGGCCTAAACCTCTGGGGTGCCACCCCATACAACACCATTTACCACCCTGAGGTCATAGGGAGATAGGACTTCCCAGACTGAATCAGATCACGTCCAGCCCAGCAACGTGGCTCCTGACAGCACCAGCTGCTTCAGCAGAAGGTCTCTAAACTCTGCCGTGAGCAGTCATGGGATAAGCTGCCCGCCCCACAGGCAAAGGGTTTTTTTCTGATCCCAGACTGTGGGAGGTCAACTCATTCTCTGAAGCATGAGCATTTATAGCCCTAATAAAACTCTTGGTTTCTCAACATCCCCTGCTGCTCCTGATTCTCTCATTGTCCCTACAAATGTCCAGTTCTGTTTGGAATCCGGCTAAGCGCTGGGCCCCAGGCAGCGGTGAGTCCCACAAATGATTACTGCTGCGTGTGAGAAAAAGCATTCCTATTTTGTATTGCTTTGTTTTGTTTTGACTTTCCCACAACGTCAATTTCATTGACTGGCATTTTGTTTAAATATCATGAGACAGGGAGAACAGATGGGCCTGATCTCCCATCTCTGGACCAGTCATTCCTGGTTGAGCTTCCAAGGGCCTCACACTCAATATACGAGACCCTGATAGGGGGGAAGAGGGGCACACGGGGACCCTGGTATGGGGGAAGGAGGCCACATGGGGTCCCTGGTATGGGGGAAGGGGGCACACAGAGCCCCTGGTATGCAGAAAGGAGGAAATGGGTGTGCATAGAGAGCCACTGGCTGAGGGGACTGGGACGACCCTAGTATGGGAGGAGGGGGAAATAGGGACCACACAGAACCCCTGGCAGGGGGAGACTGGGGAGGGGGGTTCCGCGGAGACAGAAGGGGATAGGAGGGTAGCTCACAGGGAGTTTTCAGGGGCAGGGGAAGAATGGAAGGATGCACAGAGCTATGAAGTGTGCACCCCCCAAGTTTGATCACATCCCCTCTTTTCGTGCTAATATTAATAGATTAATTGATTCTAAGGCCATGAGGGACCATTGTATCATCTAGGCTGACCTGTACAGCACAGGCCAGAGAATTTCATCCAAGTGACTCCTGCGCTGAGCTGAATCTGGAGTATTGCATCCAGTTTTGAGCCCCCCGCTACAGAAAGGATGTGGACAAATTGGAAAGAGTCCAGCAGAGGGCAATGAAAATGATCAGAGGGCTCGGACACATGATTTGTGGGGAGAGGCTGAGGGAACTGGGCTTATTTAGTCTGCAGAAGAGAAGAGTGAGGAGGGATTTGATAGCAGCCTGCAACTACCTGAAGGGGGGTTCCAAAGAGGATGGAGCTTGGCTGTTCTCAGTGGTGGCAGGTGACAGAACAAGGAGCAATGGTCTCAAGTTGCAGTGGGGGAGGTCTAGGTTGTGTTGTGGAAAACGAGTCACACCATCTGTTTGGTTCAAACAGTCTGAGGTCCTTTTATTTGAATACAAGCATGCAGGGAGGAGGAGACAGAGATGGCCACACGCAGGTGCCACCCTCTCTCTCTGTCCTGCCCCTATAATACCAGTCTTATATAGTTTTTTACATTCAAGTCAAATGATACATTTCCTTAATTTTTTTATCACTCAAGCATTGTTAATAAAGCTTTATAAGTGTAAGCAGTGTCAGGATGAGCTCCACCCTGACATCTGGTGGTGGGGTGTGGCAAGTTGTGGAAAAGAACTTCAGGGGCTGATCTCATTTGCATAGGCACACCCACCCTGCCTAGAATGAGCCCATAGCTGCCCAAATGGTCACTTTGGCTGCTCTGGGATCCCCAGTGTCTCTGTTATTGGGGCAGGAAGAATAAATTGTTATTACCCTGATTATGGGAACTGTGCTTGGAACTGTACTTGGCCTTTTGTTATGATGGAGGGACTCACCATCAACTAAGTAGCACTCGCTAGGCAAGGGTCATGGGTTCCAAAACTTTGTGAATTGAGAGAGGCTAGGGACAAGTGTTAATACTTGGTGATGTGAGGGCCTTACATGCTAATTATACTTCCTCCTCTCTCCACTGTGGAATATCAGAGCTAATTTTGATTCCATTAGGAGTCTAGTTACAGGCTGCTGAGCTCACTTTCGTGCACCAGCACTGAGGCTCCCCTACTACAAGCTGAATTCACCTAAGAGCTGAAATCACTGAGTGCTGTGTTAAGTAGTGGGGGAGCCTGAAGATATATTGTGGAGCAGTTCATAGGACGGCGGGAGCTGCTTGTGGGACGCAGAGCCGAGCGAAGCAGCTCGTGGGGGCGGCTGGCGGGGTGGGGCGGAGCGGAGCGAAGGCCTATGGAGCTGTGGGGCGGTTAGCTTCAGATCATGTAAGGTGCCCTTACCTCTCTCTTCTTCCCCCCCCCCCCCCATCTCCACCCAGGTTGGGAGGTAAAGCTCTGCAGATAAACTTTTGAACTCTGGGGTTGCCTTGACCAGGGACAGAGACTTTTGGGTCACTGGACTTTTGGGACTTTGGGTGATTTGGGGTTTCTGGACTCAAGAACCAAAGGGAAAGGGCATGCCCCAATTTGCTTGGGGTGGGTTTTTTTCGCTCATGGGTTGTGTTATGAATCCTGTTGGTGGTGTTTCCCCAACATAATGCCACATTGTTTCTCTCTGTTATTAAAAGGCTTTTTGCTACACTCAGACTATGTGCTTGTGAGAGGGGAAGTATTGCCTCTTGGAGGCACCCAGCAGGGGTGGTATATATTTGTCCCAAGTCACTGGGTGGGGGCTCGAGCCAGTTTGCATTGTGTTATTGGAATGGGTCCCCTAGATATTGAACCCGGCCCTTGTTGCTGCCAACTCTGACGGGCAGAAGGGTTACATTTTTGGGGGCTCATCTGGGATCCCTGGGTCAGTACCCCTCGCAAGCACCTGTTGAGTGATCCACTACATTGGGAAACAATTTATATTTTGTTTGTTTGTGCTTATATTTTGAGGAAATTACTGTTTGTATAATGGCTAATATGTCAGGTTTGTTGGGCCCTGGCTCAGCAGCTTCTACCTCAGAGGCTGCAGCCTCAGCCGATGATTGGACAAAAGCTCTGGGGCAAACATTGGAAAAGGTTGTGCTGTCCCATGCTGCGTCAAACTCTTGTCGTAAGTTAAGATCGTTTGCTGGGGAGGAGGAGTTTGAACCCTGGTTAGAGCATACCACTGAAATGCTACAAGAGTGGGCCGTACCAGATGCAGAAAAGCGAAGATGCCTCATAGAGAGCCTTGGCAGCCCAGCATTAGATGTGATTCGCACCCTGAAGCTCATTGACCCTGGGGTCAGTGTGAAGGACTGCCTAGAGGCCCTTGAACACACCTTTGGGAGAGTAGAGGGCCCTGAAGACAGCTACTGTAAGTTCCTTAATTCACGACAGCAAAAGGGCGAGAAGGCTTCAGCCTACATACAGAGACTGGAGAGACGGCTTCAGAGAGCTGTCATGAGGGGAGCAGTGACTGCTGAGCAGATGGATCAGACCAGACTGACTCAAATTGTAAGAGGAACTCAGTATCAGAACCTGATTCTACTTCATCTCCAGCTAAGAGAAAGACAGGAACATCCCCCAAGTTACTCCCAGCTGATAAAAGAGGTCAGAGAGGAGGAAGAAAGGCAGGCTGCCAGTGAGTTTTGGGAACCCCAAACATCGGATCCAGCCAGCACAACACCCCTATGAACAGCCACTCTACTGATGGTGAGCACCAGAGAGGAACTTGTCCAACAATGCAGGTCCTGACGGAACGGATAGCTGAGCTGCAAAGTACCGTTGACCGAGTTAAGACTTCCAGGAATAAGAAGCCTCAAACTGTGGCAATTGAGAAGCCCGCACTTAGAGCCACCATCCCACCCAGGCGAAGGGGGAAAGGTCAATTCTTCTGCTACCAATGTGGTCAGGATGGACACAGTGCTGCCAAGTGCCGTAATGAAGAAAACCCCTCCTTAGTGTATGGAAAGCTGAGGATCAGTTGGGAGAGATCCGGTAGCTGCCAGAGGGTCTGGGGACGGGGACCCCCCAGGTCTGCAGGATTTGAAGATTCTCCCAGAAAAGACTGTCCGGCTGGGATCCCCGCAGGACTGATAGGGCCTCGAGCAGAGGTCACGGTGAGGATTGAAGGGGTGGAGTGTAAAGCAGTGCTTGACACTGGATCTCAAGTGACTATTATATTTCAGTCATTCTACCAACAGATGCTTAGGCACCTGCCTATACAGCCACTGACTGGCCTTGGCCTGTGTGGCTTCAGCATGGATGAATACCCCTACCAAGGGTATGTCATAGTGCACCTGGAATTCCCAGAGGAGGTTGCTGGGGTAAGAGAAGAGGTAGACACAGCTGCTTTAATATGCCCTGACCCTAAAGGGACCTCTGATGTGTCTGTGCTGATAGGGACCAACTCCAGTCTCTTCAAGGTACTCACGGATTACTGCAGAAGACAAGCCGGGGACCAGCACCTGAATACCCTGATGATCCATACGCTTTGTGCTGAAGCCTATAGGAAAATTGAGAGCGCTAAAAGGGACACATCTGAGCTACCGCTTGGGGCTCTGAAGTACGCGGGCATGACCCCCTTAGTAGTGCCTGCAAGGACGGAGCAAGAAGTGCTTGTCATGAGTACCTGTCTGAAAGGCAGTAAAAGGACGTTAGCAATGATAGAGCAGCCGATGGGAGGAGAGCTCCCTGAAGGAGTGCTGGTCCCCAGTGGAGTCATAACTCTACCTGTTGAAGCCCAGGAAAGGGTGACTATACTGATTGCTAATGAAACGAGTCGTGATGTTGTTGTGAAGCAAGGACAAAAGATAGCAGACCTCTTTGAGCCTGAGTCGATTGTAAAACCCCAGTGTGAAACTCAAGTTCCCACAATAGACCCAGCAAAGTTTGACTTTGGAGATTCACCAGTGTCCGAGGACTGGAAAGATCGCCTGAGGAAGAAACTTTGTGAAAGATCCAAGGTGTTCTCACTGCATGAGTGGGATGTGGGATGTGCAAAAGGAGTAGAGCACAATATCAGACTACATGACTCTCGACCTTTCAGGGAGAGATCTAGGAAGATTGCTCTCTCTGAGATGGAAGATGTGCGACATCATCTTCAGGAGCTGGCTGCGAATGGCATCATTATAGAGTCCCGCAGCCCATACGCCTCACCCATTGTGGTAGTCCGTAAAAAGAATGGGAAAATTCGGATGTGTATTGACTACCGCACCCTAAACAGCCGTACTGTGGTTGACCAGTACACTATGCCTCGAGTGCAAGATGCCTTAGACTGTTTGCTGGGAAGCCAGTGGTTCTCTGTGTTGGATCTTCGAAGTGGATACTACCAGATCCCTCTGGGAGAAGAAGATAAGGAGAAGACAGCCTTCATCTGCCCATTAGGGTTTTATCAGTTCGAACGCATGCCCCAAGGGATTTCTGGAGCACCTGCCACCTTTCAACGTCTCATGGAGAAAGTTGTGGGAGACATGAATTTACTGCAAGTGTTAGTTTATTTGGATGACCTGATTGTGTTTGGAAGAACCTTAGAGGAGCATGAAGAAAGACTTCTTAGAGTGCTTGATAGGTTGGAGGATTATGGTCTGAAGCTTTCAATTGACAAATGCCAGTTCTGCAGAACCTCAGTGAAGTATGTGGGTCACATCGTGTCCCAAGATGGTGTGAGTACTGATCCTGATAAAATAGAAGCACTCACTACATGGCCGTGTCCAAGTAACTACAGAGAACTCAAGACCTTTCTTGGATTTAGTGGCTACTACCGCAGATTTGTGAAAAACTATGCTATGATTGTAAAGCCTCTGAACGATCTTACCGGGGACATCAGTCCAGCAAGAACAAATCTAAGACTAAGAATAAGGGGAGGTCCCCAAAGCCTCCTGTGCAGAGACACTATGGCCCCTTTGAACCATTTGGGCCACGGTGGGATGAGAGATGTGAAAGGGCTTTTCGAGAAATCATTACTTGCCTAACTCATGCTCCAGTCCTAGTTTTTGCTGACCCAAGCAAACCATTTATCCTGCATACTGATGCCAGTTTGGAGGGTCTGGGAGTAGTCCTATACCAGGAAGTGGAAGGCAAACGTAAACCTGTAGCCTTTGCCAGACGAGGACTGTCTGATAGTGAAACTCCCTATCCCACCCACAAGCTGGAATTCTTGGCCTTGAAATGGGCCATCACTGAGAAATTTCGAGACTACTTGTATGGTGTTCAGTTCCAGGTGTGGACAGACAACAATCCACTGACTTATGTGTTAACAAGTGCTAAGCGGGATGCTACAGGGCAGAGATGGGTGGCCGCCTTGGCTAGCTATGAGTTCAGCATTCAGTACCGATCAGGGAGAAGCAATGTAGATGCAGATGCATTGTCCAGGCGTCTGCAGGCTCCAGAAGTTGCTGTGATACCCACAGATGGAGTGAGAGCTATTTGCAGTGTGAGTCGCCGAGAGCCAGAGGCCCGTGAGAGCCTTCAGGGATGTATTGCAGAAGCTTTGGGCCTGCCCCCTGAATGCATGCCTTCTGCTTCAGTGAACTATATTGCATTGGACCAATCTCCTTTGCCCATGTTCAATGCGGCTGACTGGCAAGAAGCCCAGCGGCAAGATATTGACATTCGTGATACGCTACTTGCCAAAAGGGAGGGGCGAAGCCCAGCTACAGTTGTCCCACCTAACCCAGAGGGTAAACTACTATTGAGAGAATGGACCAAACTAAAACTGATTCAGGGAGTGCTACACCGAATGATCACTGACCCTTTACAAAAACAACGAGCACAACTAGTACTGCCAAAAAAGTACAGAGCCCTGGCCATGAGGGCCCTACATGATGACTTTGGGCATTTAGGGGTGGAGAGGACCCTGGAACTTATTCGTAGTAGGTTCTATTGGCCCCGAATGGCTGAAGATGTTCGCAGGAAATGTGAGACTTGTGCTCGATGTATTCAAAGGAAAACTCTGCCCACGAGGGCTGCATATCTCAAGAACATCACCAGGAACAAACCTTTGGAATTGGTATGCATTGATTTCTTGTCTGTAGAGGAAGACAAGAGGAGTGTTGGGAACATTCTAGTAGTGACTGACCATTTTACACGGTATGCACAGGCATATCCCACACGTGATCAGAGGGCCACCACCGTCGCTCGAGTATTGTGGGACAAATATTTCTCAGTCTATGGATTCCCGGCTTGGATACACTCTGATCAGGGGCGGGATTTTGAGAGTCACCTTCTGAAGGAGGTGCTGAAGATAGCAGGAATTAAAAAGTCTAGGACAACGCTTTATCACCCCCAAGGTGATCCTCAGCCAGAGAGGTTCAACCAAACCCTATTAGATATGTTGGGAACTTTGCGACCAGAGCAGAAGGCAACCTGGAGCCAGCATGTCGCATTTCTGGTGCATGCCTACAATGCCACAAAGAACAATGCTACGGGAGTCTCTTGATGTTTGGGCGAGAACCAAGATTACCCATAGACTTGTGCTTTGGTGTATCAGAGGATGGAGATAGCTATGAAACTCATCAGCAATATGTATCCCGACTAAGAGAAAAGCTGCGGGATGCTTATCACTTAGCTACTGCTGCAGCTCGGAAGAACGCAGACCACAACAAACATCGATATGATGCTAGAGTGCATTCACAGGAGCTCCAGCCGGGGGACAGAGTCCTGCTGTGAAATGTGGGTATTGCTGGCAAACACAAGATAGCTGACAGATGGAAGGCAATACCTTACCTGGTGATGGAAAAGCTGGGAGATCTGCCGGTCTACAAGATCAAACCTGAAGACGGTCCAGGGCAAATAAAGACGGTGCATAGAAACCTTTTGCTCCCTGTGGGGGAATTGGTAAGCATCCCTTATGAGATGGACCATGACAGGGCAGCCAGGCAGAACAGAAGTGCTAGACCAAAGCCGCCATCCAACACAGACAGCGGGCCCCGTGCAGCTAACTTACCCCTATTCTGCACATTTGAGAGTGAGTCTGAGGAGGAAGACACAACCCTGGTGTATCCTGGGATGGAGACAAGATTTCAGTCTCGATCAGCTGAACCAAATGAGAGTTTTCCCTCTTCCGCCTTAAACCCCAAGATGGAATTATTTAGGCCCCTTTCTGACACCCCTGTGCCGCTGATGAGACCCCCGTGTGATGACACACACAGGTTATTGGACAGTGGAGACACACAGGTAGAGGATGTCCTGGGCACCTTGGACCCTCCCGTGTTAGAACTAGGAGTGCAGGGGCCTACACCAGTAGCCAAGGGACCCTCAAAGGAAGCCTCTCCATCCGTCACTCAAGAGGATGTTCCCCCTACCTCGGCAACAGAGATTCTCAATAGACGAGACAGGGTGATAAGACCAGTAAAACGGTTAACTTATGATGCACCTGGGGTGACTAGTGAGGAGCCAATACATTTAGCACACAGGCTTGTGGAAGCTAAAGTGGGCTTCCTGAGGCCCTTTGGAGGAAACCAATGAGTTGGTATAAAGGAAGTGTGATTTGTCGGGACGACAAATTCTCGGCTGGGGGAGGATGTAAGCAGTGTCAGGATGAGCTCCACCCTGACATCTGGTGGTGAGGTGTGGCAAGTTGTGGAAAAGAACTTCAGGGGCCGATCTCATTTGCATAGGCACACCCACCCCGCCTAGAATGAGCCCATAGCTGCCCAAATGGTCACTTTGGCTGTTGTGGGATCCCCAGTATCTCTGTTATTGGGGCAGGAAGAATAAATTGTTATTACCCTGATTATGGGAACTGTGCTTGGAACTGTACTTGGCCTTTTGTTATGATGGAGGGACTCATCATCAACTAAGTAGCACTTGCTAGGCAAGGGTCATGGGTTCCAAAACTCTGTGAATTGAGAGGCTGGGGACAAGTGTTAATACTTGGTGATGTAGGCCCTTGGGTGAGGGCCTTACATGCTAATTGCACTTTCTTCTCTCTCCACTGTGGAATATCAGAGCTAATTTTGATTCCATTAGGAGTCTAGTTACAGGCTGCTGAGCTCACTTTGGGCTAATGGTGCACCAGCACTAAGGCTCCCCTACTACAAGCAGAATTCACCAAAGAGCTAAACTGACTAAGAGCTGAAATCACTGAGCGTTGTGTTAAGTAGTGGGGGAGCCTGAAGATATATTGTGGAGCAGTTTGTGGGACGGCTGGAGTGCATTGTGGACAGGCTGGTGGAGCAGTTCATAGGACGGCGGGAGCTGCTTGTGGGCCGCAGAGCAGGGCTGAGCGAAGCAGTTTGTGGGGGCGGCTGGCGGAGCGAAGGCCTATGGAGCTGTGGGGCGGTCAGCTTCAGATCATGTAAGGTGCCCCTTACCTTTCTCTTCCCCCCTCCCCTGCCCACATCTCCACCCAGGTTGGGAGGTAAAGCTCTGCAGATAAACTTTCGAACTCTGGGGCTGCCCTGACAGAGGGACAGGGACAGAGACTTTTGGGTCACTGGACTTTTGGGACTTTGGGTGATTTGGGGTTGCTGAACTCAAGAACCAAAGGGAAAGGGCATGCCCCAATTTGCTTGGGGTGGGTTTTTTTTGCTCATGGGTTGTGTTATGAATCCTGTTGGTGGTGTTTCCCCAACATAATGCCACATTGTTTCTCTCTGTTATTAAAAGGCTTTTAGCTACACTCAGACTATGTGCTTGTGAGAGGGGAAGTATTGCCTCTTGGAGGCGCCCAGCAGGGGTGGTATATATTTGTCCCAGGTCACTAGGTAGGGGCTTGAGCCAGTTTGCATTGCGTTATTGGAATGGATCCCCTAGATATTGAACCCGGCCCTTGTTGCTGCCAACTCTGATGGGCAGAAGGGTTACATAAGGAGCCAGAGTAAACAGTTTCATCATTAGCATTGTGCTGACGCACTTCGTTATTATCAAGATCTGTTTGCTTGTGGCAGCGTTTTGTCTAAGGGCTTTTGCAGGTTTGGGGAGCGGGGTTGCATATAATGGACAGCTAGGGACTTGAGCTAGGCTAGACGTTGGCCTAGTTCGTTATCTGGGTCAAAATACCACGGCCCAGCATATGCAAATGCTCTAGCTTAAGCTAAGTCTTACAGGATGCTGGCCTGTAGGCCTCTTGCATTACCGCTCTTGCCTATGCTGCATGTAGTGCATAGATCTTGTCACAGAGTGGGATGGGGTCAGGTTCAACAGCAAGGTTAACAGCAATTTCCCCCAGAGGTGGATATTAGGAAACACTATTTCACTAGGAGGGTGGTGAAGCACTGGAATGGGTTACCTAGGGAGGTGGTGGAATCTCCATCCTTAGGAATTTTTAAGGATCGGCTTGACAAAGCCCTGGCTGGGATGATTTAATTGGGGTTGATTCTGCTTTGAGCAGGGGGTTGGACTAGATGACCTCTTGAGGTCTCTTCCAACCCCTAATCTTCTATGATTCTTCGATGATTCTATGAATCACTTGGGTTTGGCTAGAGCATATCTTCTGGAGAGGCACTCACAAGCTGGAGCATCCACCATTTCCCTTGGAAGTTTGTCCCAAGGTTAATCACCCTCACTGTTAAAAAATCGGGCCATCATTTAATTCAAATTTGTCTGGCTTGAGGTGCCAGACACTGGGTCTTGTTATGCCTTTCTCTGAAATTAATACACCTGTGGTCACACTGTTTCTTTGTAGTCCACCATCCATCTGTGATCTCCTACTGTCTCTTAGTTGATTGATCGATTGTCAGCTCTTTGGGGCAGAGACCGTGTTTTTGTTGTGTGTTTGTACAGTGCCTAGCGCAATGGAGTCCTGGTCTAGGCTTGCCACTACGATCATACAAATGATTATGACTATATAATGAAGATGATGCTAGAATCCCAGTCTCATTGTCCCATCAGTCGCTCAGATGAAATACCTTATGTGAAGAAGAGATTCAAGCCTTTTGCTTAGGTCTGATAATGAGCGCACTGTCTCCAGGGGTTTGAACAGTGTGAGAAAATGACTGTGTCACAAAGCCATGATTTGAGCAGTGTGAACATCTCATTCTGATCTTTTTGGATCACTGGCCGAATTGAAAAATCAAGGGGGAAAAATCATTTTGGGTCAACCAAAATGAACATTTTTCATGTTTTTTTCAGTGTAACAGAAAAGTCTAAAAACCTTAGCTTCAGGTCGAAAGAGACATTTTGTTTGTCGGCCAACAACATGTTCCACTTGGGGAGTTTTTTTAAACCTCTTTTCAAAAATTAAAATTGAAGTAACAGTCGAAACACAATGTTGTTTCAAATTGAAAAATCAAAATGTTTCCTTTCAAAAATGTTTTGATTTTTTTCTGGGTTGGGGGGTGGGGAGAGAATGTTTTGACCAAAACAGTTTGGCAAATTCAATACGAAATCATGAAATGAATCTGCATTTTTTAATTGAAACAAAAATTGAAAAATTTTGCCCTGCTCTAGCTATGATCTTGACACAGCCCATGGCTATCACCGTCCTCTGTTCCCATCACCTTCACCCGTCTGTCTTCCCGGATTGTGACCCCCCTCCAAGAGTGACAAGAAGATGATGAGGAATGAATCATGCTGGGCAACTTCTTAATCACTCCTTGGTTTGTCTAGGCAAAGTCAAAAATAGACTTGAAAGAAGGAGAAAGCTGGGGGGAAGGGGATGAGATGGAGAAGTGCAGGATATTAAGTGCCTGCCCTTTGCGATGTCTGTATGTAAAAGGTGATCATGGAGCAGCCTGACTGCAATACTCGTGGCATCCACTTAGATCAGCCTGCATTACGGGTTGTGGGCCAAATGCTTAACCCTCAAAGTTGCAAACCCACTTCCCAACGCCTCTTCCCCCTGGCTTCTCTGTGCTTTGCTTCCTCACGTTGCTCTGTCTGTGCCTCAGTTTCCCCCCTTGTAAAGTGGGTGGGGATAATGCTCCCAACATCCATGGTAAAGCACCTTTGAGCCTGACTGAGGGAAAGTACTCTAGAAGAGCTGAGTAGCAGTATTATGGGGCTGGGCACACAACATTACGGAAGTCCAATGCAAATTAACAAAAATACCAAACTCTAAATCTTTAGGAGCAACCTGCTAAGCATTCTCCTTGCTGAAGCAGAATCCCTCGCAAACTGAACAGCTATCAATAGATGTGTCTGCGTAGCAGAGTCAAAGTAAAACAGTCTGATGCAATGGGCACAACAACTTACAACAACACAAGGAGTACAGAGGAAGAGAGGGACATATTTGGGCTGTTTTTTAAAAATGCCCAATAATCGGCTACTTAAGCAAGCATTCTTTGGTAACCCCCAGGCAAGAGACAGAGAGGCTAACCTAGTCAATAAGGAGACTGCAGGAAATTAGCCTATCTGTCACATCTCCCCGCTAAAGAAGTGAACATAACTTGGCTGCTTGACCAGCATCCTAGTGGAATCCATTGACTTATTTCCCAGACAGAGCATCAGGCACGAATCAGCAATCAGCCTTGGCATTCCCTTTCCCATTGATCGCTTCCATATCATGATCTTGGAGCATCAAACTCCATCTTTGCATCATGGCATTTGCCCCATTCGTTTGATGTGGTCAAGAAAGTGGGGAGCGGTCAGCATCCATAGTGAAATGTCCTCCAAAAAAGTAGCGCTGTCATTGGCTGAGAGCCCCCCATGGCCAAACATTCATTTCCTCTGTCTCTCTTTTCGCTATACCCTTTCCGAAAGGGCATGAGACTTGCTTCAACTGATGAGTCCTGGTAGGAGCTCTACTATATATCTCTAGATATCTACCATAGGTGTGTATCTGGCCCTCATCACCATAGTATTTAAGCATCTCCCAACACCCCCCACGAGGTGGGGAAGTAGTTTTTCACATATGGGGACTCAGGTACAATGAAGCTAAGTGATTCACTCAAGACCATACCAGGAGACTGTGGTGGAGTAGAGAATTGTATCCTGGTCCCCAAAGCCCTAGGCCACCGCCCTAACCTGTGTCCCATCCTACCTGCCTGCTTTCACACTGCTCTTCCAGACTGCTCAATAACAGCAGACAACTCTGATGCAAGCGTCATATGTCCCATTTATACCAGCCATCCTTGGAAGTGGGATCTGGCTTTGCCTCTATCCAGCCTATACAGAGAACACCCTTATGTCTTCCCTCCCCACCCCCCGCCAGCCACCATGATTATGGCCTTAGCCATGGCTCCCTTGACCTCCTTGTTCCTCAGGCTGTAGATCAGGGATTCAGCATGGGGGTCACCACTGTGTAGAAGACAGAAGCCATTTTGTCCTGACCTGGGGAGTGGGCAGACCTGGGCCACATGTACATGAAGATGGCCGTCCTGTGGAACAGGGCCACAGCCATCAGATCAGAGGCACAGGTGGAGAAGGCCTTCCGCTGGCCCTGGGGGGAGTGGATCCTCAGAACAGTAGCAATGATGCACACATAGGTGGCCAGGATGAAGGAGAAGGGGATGAGCAGGGTGCGTCCCCGCTGAAGATAACAGTCTCATTGTAGCTGGTGTCGGCACAGACCACCTGCATCACTGTCAGCATCTTGCAGAAGAAGTGGTCTATCTGGTTGGGGCCACAGAAAGGCACCGACAGGCTGAAGATAGGCACAATGGAGAGCGAGAAGCTAACCATCCAGGAGCAAGCCACCAAGGCGATGCAGGCCCTGCGGCTCATGACCGCCATGTAGCCCAATGGGAGGCACACTGCCATGTAGTGGTCATAGGCCATGACAGCCAGCAGCAGGCACTCATTAACTCTGCAGGACAGCGCCACATACATCTGCCCCTTGCAGCCAGGGTAGGAGATGGCCCTGTGCCCAGACATCAGGCTGTGCAGTATGCCCGGGATGATTCTGGAGGCATAGCAAATGTTCAGGAAGGAGAAGTTGCTGAGGAAGAAGTACATGGGGGTGTGGAGGTGCGAAGTGAGGCGGATCAGCCCAATGATCCCCATGTTGCCAGGCAGGTGACCAGGTAGGAAGCAAGAAACAGAGCCAGGAGCATGGCCTGCACTGTGGGCCCGCTGGAAAGGCCCAGCAGGATAAACTCAGTCACTAGTGTTTCGTTCCCCTTTCTCATGCTGCCGGTGGCCTGCTGCCTGTGTGGAGGAAAGGGAAAGATGGAGAAACACTCTCAGGGCCCTGTGTTGCTGCTAGAATCCACCTCTTGCTCTCCGCAATCTGAGCTCCCAAGTGGAAACAAAACATTGTCCATGCTTGTGAGGCAGGGACATCTTGTTGCCAATTGGCAGACGGTATAAAGTTTTACAAGGATACCCTGGGTCAGGCATATGGGTATTAAGTGGCAAATGAGGTCTCTGCTGAGAGACAGTATTCCACTGATCATCATGAGCATTGTGATCTTATTGACACAAACTGGGACCGTATAGATCATTGTTGCAACCAGGGCCATATAGTGACACCAAATATTGTAGAAAGGATGTCTTGTGAGGTATCTATGGAGAGGTTATGATTTGCTGGTTATGATTATGCTATCTGTATGTGTGTATCATTTTTGTAGTTGAAGTTATGAATATGGGCTATGTACTTGTATCTCAAAAGTATTTGATTCCAAGTAGCCTCAGTGAAGCATTTGGTCAGCTTCTTGAGAAAGGACTATTCTCAGTAAGTGCCCAATCAAGAAACACTTAACTGACAATGGACTTTGGGAGATGCCAATCCACATCTGAGCTTTCCTGGGAACGTTCAAACTAAACAATGGCATCGGCCTGTAAAGAACTGAGTCATGCATGGACATGTGGTATGCCCATGTGACTCCAGGCTCCATCTTGTTGCTGTGATTTCCACAGTAAGAAGGGAGGGATGTCCTTCCATGGGCAGAGAATATAAAAGGCCCTGAAAAGCCCTCCATCTTGTCTTCAATCTTGCTTCTGACCTCTGGAGGAACCTTACTACAAACTGAAGCTCTGAATGACCCATCCCAGCTGTGGATGTACTCCAGAGACTTAATTTGAGCCTGCAGTTTATTCCATCACTGCTACAAGCCTGAACCAAGAACTTTGCCATTACTGTATGTAATTGATTCCATTTAACCAATTTTAACTCTCATCTATATTTCTTTCTTTTTATGAATAAACCTTTAGATTTTAGATTCTAAAGGATTGGCAACAACGTGATTTGTGGGTAAGATCTGATTTGTATATTGACCTGGGTCTGGGGCTTGGTGCTTTGGGATCGGGAGAACCTTTTTCTTTTACTGGGGTATTGGTTTTCATAACCATTCGTCTCCATAACGAGTGGCACTGGTGATGATACTGGGAAACTGGAGTGTCTAAGGGAATTGCTTGTGTGACTTAAGGTTAGCCAGTGGGATGAGACCAAAATCCTCTCTATTTGGCTAGTTTGGTATGCCTTCGAAGTAAAGGAAACCCAGCCTTGGGCTGTAACTGCCCTGCTCTAAGCAATTTGTCCTGAATTGATACTCTCAGAAGAGTCCCACCAAAGGCAACATCATTACATGCATTGTGGACTGTTTGTATGGATAATGTTTAAGGAATATGTGTCTGTGCTGAAAATTAGGTTCTCAAGGTCTGTGAGTTAATGCAGGTCACCAGAAGATGGTAAACCTGCTTCTGTCAGGTAGGAGGGGACACTTTTCTCTCCTTGGTGTGTATTGGGTAATGTCTGCTTCACAATGGAGGCCTGTCTACAGACTGAGCTGAATGCTAATCAAGAGATGGTGCAATCGATAAGAAAGAGGCACACAGGAAAAAACAACCAGCGGGAGGTGTCCGGTTTACGAATAAAGGCAATGGATTGGGGGGTGTAACTGGGGCACGGAGAGACACCCAGGATCTTTACCACTGAGGGGGCAAGCTGACAGTCTGACTTGCCTCATGAAGAGACAATCACAGCCAGGTCTGGCTGTGAAATGCTGGAAGGATTTGGGGTGAGCTTTTGCTCTATGAGATAGGCAGTAATGAGTTCAGTCAATTTAGGGTCTAGAATGTTGTTTTAATTTTATATTGTAACTGTTTCTTTCCAGTACTTCTACCTGCTTTTATTAGAATCTCTGTACTGTGTAAAATAAACTCTTACTTGATGTCACTATAAACGTATCTCAGCGCTGTGTCTGAAGTGTGGGGGTGAGCTGAAGTGGAACTGAGACTGGGAACTGGAACTGGTGTGCTTCTTTGGGTTCTGTAAGTTCTGGAAGGGGCCAATGGAACAGGGACTGGAAGCTCCAGGGAGACACAGGGAGGGTTGGAGTGTGCCGATCACTGCTCTGTAGAGAGAGCAGGGCCAGTGTAGACCTGGAGAGCAGTGTGTGTGTTTTCTGTGGCCAGTGGAGTTGGGAAGCTGATATGGACCCGGCTTGCTCACGCCATGGGCAGATGGTAGTAAAGTGCCTGACCGGCCTGGGTTCCCCAGGCAAAGATGACTGGTGCCTGCCGACAGTGGGAAGGCAGAGTGAGGGCACGTGGCTTCAGCAGTGTTACTGAGCATGCTCCATCCATGTGAGCATGCTCAGTAGAAGCCAAGCAGCAGATCTTAGCGGGGACACGTGACCCTGCATGCCCCCCACACACATCATCTCTGTCTCCAGGGAAGGATCACACCACTTTTCGTCAATCTCACAGCAGTTGACACAGGAAGTTGGTATCATTCTGATGTGAAGTGTCACTACACTGATGTCACTTGGCCGACTTGATCAGTTTTTGAAACAAAGATGAGAATGGAAAACGAAAGGGCTGAAACGTGCCTGGCTTGGCTAGCTGGCAAGTAATGAGAGATGGGCCAAGTATCTCCAAAGGAGTAAATGCCAGGGACACACAGGATTTATGGGGGGGTGAAACAACTAAAAGAAAGAGGATGAAATTAAGAAAGGGAGAAATTTAGGCTGGAAATTAGGAACCATTCCCTAACTGTGATATCTATTAGAGAGCTAAATTGTCAGTGGAATTCTTGTCGCTTGGCCCACTGAAAGCCAAATACCAGACTCAGGCCTGGAGAACAGGCTCACAAGGATCGATCCCACATGGATGGGAACAGGAAAAGGCCAATGGATTTCTCTGATTTCTGTGGTGCACTCGACATGAAGCCCAGCCCCATGGGCTGTAAGTGCTTTTCCCCAGCTGATAGAGAGCAGGAAGAATCGAAGCATTGCTCATGCTGGTAGAATCAGACATGATCTCTGCTCTGATCAGGAAGTGGGCTTGCTTATGTCTAGAGAAACGATCTCTGTCCCATCTGGTTCACTTGCAAAGCATGTGAAGCAAAGCAGCTGCAATGGAACCAGGAGAGGGCAAAAGAGCTATTGCCCTCATCTCAGGCTGGCTGCTCAGCTGGTGTACATGAGCCCAGCTCCACTGGAATCACCAGAGCTGCTCCCATTTACACTGTGGGAGCTGGATGCAAATTAGATGTAAGATGTGGCAGCTAGAAAAAGCTACTGCTGCTTTACACGGCCTCCTGTTACTGGGCAAGCTGCGGCAGCCATGCTCTCTGGGGCACGGGTGAGAGACAGCCCCCTGCAGGCTGTCCTGGGAATGTCCTTGCCAAAGCTTCCTTGGCCAGTTGTCCGCAGTGTTGTTGTAGCTGCATGTTGGTACCAGGATATGAGAGAGGCAAGGTGGGTGAGGACATGTCTTGTCAAGTTGTGTCCTTTTAACTTCTTACAGTGCCCGGAGCTGGATGGAAAGAGCCTCTGACTCATGGCCACTGTAACACAACAGGGACATGTGACTAGGTTACCTGGTGTTGCATCTTGGGATACCAGTGTTTTTCCACTGGCTGCGTGAGAACCAAGCTTTGAGACAAAGGGCGCCCGCCATATGCAAAAGATACTTAAGGCAGGGGAGTGACATCATCGTGGTTCTCCACTGACTCCCCACCCAAGAAGACTCCTGGAAACACTGGAGGAACAAAGACTGAACTGGGGGAAGTGCTGGACCCAGGCTAAAGGGATTTTTTAGCCTGTGAATGAAATGCCTGGAGATTCCAAGCTGTAAATTAGTTCAGCTGGCCCCTTAAAAATCTGCAGTTTGCTGGTATCATCATTAAGGGTGAAAGAAATCTGATGAGGTTCAACAAGGACAAGTGCAGAGTCCTGCACTTAGGACGGAAGAATCCCATGCACCGCTACAGACGAGGGACCGAATGGCTCGGTAGCAGTTCGGCAGGAAAGGACCTAGGGGTTACAGTGGACGAGAAGCTGGATATGAGTCAACAGTGTGCCCTTGTTGCCTAGAAGGCCAGTGACATTTTGGGATGTATATGTAGGGGCATTGCCAGCAGATCAAGGGATGTGATCGTTCCCCTCTATTCAACATTGGTGAGGCCTCATCTGGAGTACTGTGTCCAGTTTTGGCCCCACACTACAAGAAGGATGTGGAAAAATTGGAAAGAGTCCAGTGGAGGGCAAAAAAAATGATTAGGGGACTGGAGCACATGACTTATGAGGAGAGGCTGAGGGAACTGGGATTGTTTAGTCTGCAGAAGAGAAGAATGAGGGGGGATTTGATAGCTGCTTTCAACTACCTGACAGGGGGTTCCAAAGAGGATGGATCTGGACTGTTCTCAGTGGTAGCTGATGACAGAACAAGGAGTAATGGTCTCAAGTTGCAGTGCGGGAGGTTTAGGTTGGATATTAGGAAAAACTTTTTCACTCGGAGGGTGGTGAAACACTGGAATGCATTACCTAGGGAGGTGGTGGAATCTCCTTCCTTAGATATTTTTAAGGTGATGCTTGACAAAGCCCTGGCTGGGATGATTTAGTTGGGGATTGGTCCTGCTTTGAGCAGGGGGTTGGACTAGATGACCTCCTGAGGTCCCTTCCAACCCTGATATTCTATGATTCTATGATCTCCTATTCATATCCGATCTATGTAGTATATTAAGCTTAGTTTGCATGTTTTGTTTATTTGCTAGGTAATCTGCTTTGATCTGTTTGCTATCCCTTATAATCATTTAAAATCTATCTTTTGTAGTTAATAAATTTGTTTTTGCTTTGTCTAAAACCATTGTGTGTGGGAGTCATAACTTGGGGCAGAAAGATGTTGTATATTTCCTCTCCACATTGAGGGAGGGAGCAAATTTAATGAGCTTATGCTGGACAGTTCTCTGTGCAGCGCAAGATGGTATAATATTGGGTTTATACCCCAGAGGGGGGTGTACTTGAGTAGCTGGGAAGTTCTTTACCTGAAGCCTCCCCATGCAGAACTAATCACAGTGTCTGCATGTAACTGCAGCTGGGTGTGTCCCTACCTGTATGTGTGCTGGTTAAAGAGCAGGCTGGAGCCTGGGAGAGGGCTTGGCAGGCTGGTCACAGCAGTACAGTGTAAAGGGAGCCCAAGCTGGTGGGTCCGGGGGCTCAGTGGTACCCAATTCCAGGCGGCAGCCCAGGGGTCACCCATCACAGACCTATCAGCCATGAACTTCTCTAGTTCTTTTTTGAACCCAGTTATACTTTTGGCCTTCACAACATCCCATGGCAACAAGTACCACAGGTTAATTGCATGTTGGGTGAAGTACGTCCTCTTGTTTATATTAAACGCATTAATTTCATTGGGTGACCCCTGCTTTTTGTATTGTGGGAAAGGATACATAACGCTCCCCTATTCCCTTTTTCCACCCCAGTCGTGATTTTATAGCCCTCAATCCTCTCCCCACTTAATCATCTCTCTTCTAAGCTGAACAGCCCTACTCTTTTTAGTCTTGTTGTACGGAAGCCGTTCCCTGCTCTTGGTTGTCTTTATTGCCCTTCTCAAAACCTTTTCCAGTTCCATCATATTCTTTTTGAAATGGGGGTGACCAGAACTGGACACAATGTTCAAATAGCTGTGTAGACAATGCTTTGAAGCTGCAGCTCAGGTTCTTGAAGCTCAACCCCTCCCGAATCTTCAGACCCTGAGCTCCAGCCTGAGCCACACCTTCAAAGCACTATCTACACAGTAATTTTCAGAGCATTCGCACAATTTTTCACTTGCTGACTGTCACCTTGGGCTGGGAGGCTTGCTGCTGCAGGCTGTGTTGGTGTAGGGTTCAAAAAAGAACGAGATACGTTTATGGAGGATAGGTCCATCAATGGCTATTAGCCAGGATGGGCAGGGATGGTGTTCTTAGCCTCTGTTTGCCAGAAGCTGGGAATGGGTGACAGGGGATGGATCACTTGATGATTACCTGTTCTGTTCATTCCCTCTGGGCACCTGGCATTGGCCACTGTTGAAAGACAGAATACTGAGATAGATGGGTCTTCGGTCTCACATGGTATGGCTGTTCTTATATTCCTATGTGTACCCTTAGTGCTAGAAGAAGAGGAAGAGACAGAAGTTGAGATGGGTGCTATATTACATCTAAATAAATCAAGTTGAAGGCAATTCATGGACGGAAAAGAAAAATAATACACCAGGATTGATGTAAAAGGGGAGATTAGAAGAACCAAAGATATGATGATTGCTTGGTCAAGAAAATTCTACAGTCACCCATGATAATGACCTACAGATATCTGAAGACTCCAAGCACAGAGTGAGGAATGTCTGAGAGTGGTACAATTAGGGCCCATGGGATATATATGAGCAAAAGGAAATTTGGGCTAACTAACAGGAGCTGCTACTTGCCAGTAAGATCTGTTAGACTGCGGGATAGTTTCTCATTCAAAGTGATGGAAGCACCATCACCTGGTTTGGGCAGAGCACCGGAGATTCAGGCCAATCTGGTATAACTTAGCCTAACTCCATGGACAGAAAAGGGACCACACTAATTGTCCCGAGGGGCAGATTGAGCCTTCGCCATAAGTCGGCTTGGAAGGATTCCATTTGGATTGGTAAGTGTCGGTAAACATCGATTTCCCTGTACACACACAAACCCACAAAACAATATTTCCATCAGTAATCATCAATATTTACAGATAGGCAAAGTAAGAAAAATGCTGCTTGAGAACTTAGAGCTTGACTTAAGGATATTGACTTGGTATATTTTGACATGTGATGTTGACATTGTGTTTGAATGGTTAGAAAGCTTTAACTTTTTGAATCTCAACATCTACTACCATTAAATAATTATTGCTTGGCCAACCCATTGTCTGAGAGCCTGCCGTGATTTCCCATAACTGTGAATATTTAAATCAATAAAAATGGTGGGGGAGGATTTAAAACTCATAATTTTGTGCAACTGTGAAAATTTAAATTGACAAATATTAGAAAAAATGCTTACAAATAAACATTGATATTATCTGTTAGGATATAGATATTCAGGCCTGTCTGTAAAGGCCTATACTCTAAGAATGTAGGTATATGTTTATCATTTAGCTAGTAATAGAGGTATACAAGAAAGAATCTGTGTAAGGGCCTTCTCTCACTGTGACAGTCTGAGGCCCTGTTCTTAGGCTAGGGCCTTTGGCTAAGCAGCAGAGGCAGCGATAAGCTGGGAAGCGACCGGTCACATCCTCACATTCCAAACTAGTCAATCTGGGGCTGTTAGGAAGGTGATCCAATCTATCACCTCCAGAGAAAGGGAAGAGCCTAGAAGATGTAAAAGGAAATTTAGGTTGATAGTTTTCTGTCTGGTAAGAACTCACTTATCAATAGACACAGCTGGGAAACCCTTATGTCTTTATAGATGTAGTTGTGAAATCCTCACTTCTGTATTGTTTTGTCATTATAGTTCCCACTTTACTCTTGTTTATTGGCATGGTCTCTGTCTGGCTCTGTGGTTGTTTCTGTCTGCTGTATAATTAATTTTGCTGGGTGTAAACTAATTAAGGTGGTGGGATATAATTGGTTAGCTAATCATGTTACAATATGTTAGGATTGGTTAAGGTATAGCTAAGAATATTACTATATAAATTAGGGGCAAACAGGAAGTAAGTTGGGATTTGAAAATAAGGAAAAAGGAACTTGGATTTAAGCTTGCTGGAAGTTCACCCCAATAAACATCGAATTGTTTGCACCTTCAGACTTTGGGTATTGTTGCTCTCTGTTCATGTGAGAAGGACCAGGGAAGTGGGAGAGTGAAGGAATAAGCTCTCTAACATTATCCATCAAAATTATTTTAAAAAATTGAATTCTGCCAAGATGAACTGTAAGATACAGCTCTGCAATAGCCAAGGGCAGACAAGGTGTGATCTAATTCATCTTCTGCCGCTCTCATTTCTGCAAGATTGTGCAACAGGTCAGGGGAAACAGTCACAGAAATGATACACACCAGAAGGAAAAGGCAAAGTCCAAACCAACAGAGAAATCATACCAGACATTGTCAGACTGGGTACGTTTCATCCAGGGCATCATTTGCTATGGGACAAGGGGTGTTGCCTCCCCAATGTTGGTTTGTCCCCACAACTTTTTGTAGGTCTATATGCTCTACTTCACCCTTCAAAAAAAAACCAACTTTGCAGAATAGACTATAATCACATATCATGTTCTAGATCCTGATGAACCTTTGCCCTGCACCCACAGAATTGTTTTGAAAGGATGCCCCTGCTTTCAAAGGATGCCCCTGCTTGGGCCAACTCCTCAGCTGTAAATTGGTGAAGCCCTGTGGATTTGATCCACTGGCTCCTACCTAATGGGAAGGGGTCTTGAAATGTTGTCAGTGGGGGAAGGAAAAGTGACTTCAGGCAGTCACTGTTCTCCTACAGCCTGGCCACCCTGTACCATGGAAAGTGCCTCCTTGTGGTGTCTAACACTTACATTTCAGAAGGGATCCTTTTCAGAGGTTGAATCTCTCCTCTTTGAGGTGCCTGGATGAGACAGGGGTGGTCATAAACCCTCACAATGGCTGTGTCCCAGCAGCATTTTAGGACTGTTCTGGGGCACAAACAGCCCCCATGGGACCATGTCCCACGGGCCCAATTAAAATGAAGCCTAAGCCTGAAATAACCAACAGGCACTCATGTTACTGTTATTAGTGTCATCTCCCCATGGAGACCTACCCACCCAAGTCATTTCACACCCACCTGCCAAAAAGCTGTGGTATGGTAACACGCAGTGTAGCAGGTGGTTAGAGGTATTGGACTAATGGTGGTAAAGCACTGTGTAAGTGTAAAACACGGGCACGTTTGGAGATCTTTACCCACTGCATCTGGTTGGAAATTGAAAGGCTGGACAGGAAAGTCTCTAGAATCCCTTTCTGAATTCCCCTGACCCACCCAACCCCACCAACTCAACTGGGAACCAATGCCTTAAATGTTCTACAAGTAGCTTATGTATGATGCACTAGACAAGAGGGAGCCAATGGGGTGGGGGATGGGGGTGTTTTACAAAGACAGGGTTGACATAGTTAATAAATAACAATAGCATTAGTGAAACGAAGCAGACTGACAGCATCTAGCAACATGGCTCATGCTGGGCACCATGATGAGAGCTGATTAAAAAATGTGAAAATTTTGGCTTGCTGTCAAAAAAACAAGAATTTCTCCAATGCGCGGGGGGGGGGGGGGGGGGGGGGGGGGGGGGGGGGGGGGGGGGGGGGGGGGGGTGTGGGGGGGGGGGGGGGTTAAGAAAAACATGAAAGTTTAAACAGAGCCACCACTTTTCATGATACGTCTCATTTAAATGAACACCTAGATTTTTGTTTAAAAAGAAAATGAAAGTTTTGATGGAATTTTTTTGTTCACTCCTAGTCATGACCCTCATCAGGGGATCACAAATGAGTGTTGAGGGTTATGACCATTCTCATATTGCTGAATGGAATGCAGGTCCCGGCAAGATGCGAGGAGGGCCTGGAAGTTGAAAAGATTGAGAACCCCTAAGCTAGAGCATGGAAAGCAGAAATGCAAGGTTCACACCCCACATACCTGCCAATGTGCCACAGTCCTGCCCCGGAGGGTAAAGATGGTGAAAAAGTTTTAATCAAAACTGTTTTCCATCAAAAAATGCCTATTATTTAAGTAGCCCAACCTAGGGCTGGATGGGAACATGTGCTCTAAAGGTGAAGGCCTTCATATTTCATCCTTCTAGCTGTGTAAGCCAGTAGCCAGTCCCCAGGACCTGGAGCTGGAGGGGAGCTGTATACCCACAGACAGGGCCTTTATCCCATTCCCTGATTCTCCTTGTGATGCTGTATCATTGAAGATGACCATTTATATCATTGTTGCTACCACTGTTGCACAACTGCACTAAATTTGATATAGCTAGTTGTTCTTTGTTTCAAATGAAGAATTTTCATGACAGCTTCTGCCTTGAAATGTGAGGAGAGATTTCTAATTGCTTTGCAATGTACATTCTCCGAGAACTTTTTAGAGCTGAATGATCAGCCATGATTCCCTCTATTTTTTTTTTTTGCATGGCAGAATTTTCGCAAAACCAATTTTCCCTGAATGATCGTGGTCCTAACTGTTAGCAGTGCTCCTAACTGCTTTGCAAGAAATATTCTCTGAATTAATATTCTCCAAGAACTTTATCACCCTGGACAATCAGTATTGACTTGTTGTTTGGTTGCAATGAAGAAGTTTCACAAACCGATTGTCCTTGAATTGACTGGGGTGATTCCTAACTGCTTTGGAATTTACATTTTTTGAGGACTTTTAATCCTGAGTGAATAGCAGTGGTTTTATTGCTTGGTTTCAATGAAGAATTTTCACAAACCAAAGTCCCCTGAATTTTTTCTAGATGTTCCTATCTAATTTGTAATGAAGATTCTCTGAGAACTTATTTGCCCTGAATGAGCTGCAATAATTCCTTATTTGTTTGGAATGAAAAATTTTCACCAGCCAATCTCATCTGAATGGTCGAGATTCATAATTAGTTTGCAATGCTGATTTTCTGATAAATTTGTTGCCCTGAACGATCAGCAGTGAGTTGTTCTTTTGTTTCAAATGAAGAATTTTCACAAACCAATCTCATCTGAATGGTTATGAGAGATTCCTAACTACTATAGGCTTTTTATAGACAAAATTTGCATAGAGAGTGCAAGAAATCTCCATACTGTGAAGCCAATATTACAGAGGAAACAGGGATGATGGACAAGTCTACCTCTTCCAGTACCTGTTCTACTCCTTTGCCCAGCCCCATGAAGACCCTTTGGTCAAGATCTGGCTTCCCTGTTTGTGCATCTGTACCAGTCCTTCCTGCCATCTGTGTCATATGCAAGAAAAAGGAGTGACACATCACTGTGGCCCATAAGCACAAGAAGGATCAACTGGTCCTGGCAGAAACCTTACATGCAGGAAAGTTAAAAAGAGCTGCAAAGCTGAAAGAGGATCAGAGTATTGTCATTCACATACAAGGGCAAGACTGTGTCGCAGCTGAAGCCCCGTACCATAAAACATGTTACAGAGATTACACAAGATTTTTGGCAAAGTCAGCAGATAAGAATAAGCCTACGTGTCCAGAGCAGATGTACAGCAAAGCCTACAAGTTAGTCTGTGCCACCATCATCCGACAGAGGCTGATTGTAAACAGCCAGTGTTGCGGATGACAAGACTTACCAAGGCATGACTTCAGAGGTATGCAAACAGAAAGGTCTTGGATAGCAAAAGAATGCAGAATGATGACCCAGCCATAATGAACATTCTGTGCACGGCCAAATGCATGCTCTTAAAGATGGACTAGTGTGTTTAAATTCAGGTGTTGTTGCCACCAATGAGATTACAAACTACTTTCTTGCTGCTCAAGAGAAAGGTGAAATTACTTTGATGGACTTCGTGAACCAGTGACAGCTATCTGCTACTCAGGACATGTTTTTCTCCCATCGAAAGCCAGAAACTGGAAACATTCAGTGATCAAGTCAAACCAAACACAAAAGCAAAAGGAGCTGGCAAAGACATGATTCTTCATAATGTCAAGAAACTCTTTGCCAGGATTCTTGTCTTAGGTCTGTAGCTATTGGCTAGGCAACACATAGGTATGAGGTAGGGTATAGGTATAAGTTAAAGCTGTAATGCAGGAAGCCTACTGGCCCAAGCCTGTCAGACAGTAGCTTAGCATAAGATCTTACCATAAATAAATAATCACGTGACCCTAAGTCACAAGATACCACAAGATATAATGCTGTGATAAACAAATCTGACTAAACTGCTGACAGGTCACCGCATGATGTCAGTTGACGCTGGTGTAAGATAATTTAGGATAAGAACATTAGCAGATGTTCAACCACAGAAGTACCATGGTAACCAATTGATGTATATCCTAATAACCTTACAATAATTAATATACTAGCCTACGAGAAGAGAGAACCCTAGAATTATCAGGGTAAGGAAGTTTAGGACATTCTCATGAATATTCATGGTAGCCACAGAACCCTGTATCCAGGCTAAGCACAACCTAAGCTGCTGGGATCTTGGCATGCCAGGAACAGTGGCCTAACAGTTAGAGTGCCTAACTTGCCACGTTTGGGGTCTCCACAAGGGATTATGTGAGTATATGGACAGTCATAGGCTGGATGTATTGACGGTCCTTTATTATCTCTATCTACGTGGCTGGGTTGGAGTATTTGTACTTCTGCTAACTGTGCTAATAAAAATATAACAAGGTTGTCATCCAAGTACTATGTGACGTTCCTTCAATATTTGTAAGCTTGCAGACATAATTTTAGGGTACCTGATTAAGCATGCAAGAAAATGCAAGTGGCCTCAGTATAAAAGAGGCACTGAAGCCTGCCTTAATTCCAAAGTGAATTAAACTAAACTGAATTAAGGGAACTTTAATTATGAATAAAGTGTCCACAAAGGAATCTAATGTGGTTTAATTTAATTCACTTTCAAAGTGAATTTGAATTAAATTTCCAGAGAATTCCTGTCTGTGAGGCCTGAGTCTGTAAGGAGTGGGACCTGCCATGAGATTAATTGATGCAGGGATGGCTTCCTGAGTTTGCAAAGAGCCTGAGACAGTCATTTTGTGATGAGGGGGAAATGCCCAACACATCTCAATGGGGTGTTAACTCTAAGACCCACTGCTCTGGGGGTCTTGGTAACACCATGGTGGGACAATGGTGGGAGAGGCATGCAAGAGACCTGGCCCCACAAACACAAGGAGAGGGACCCCTCCACCACCTCGTCTGCCTTTCTGTGGGGAGAAGGGAATCCCTGTTACAGCTTCTTTCCCACTGCCACTAATATTCAAATGGAAGGGGTGGAGCCATAGACTGACAGGCGTTTCCCCAAAGACCCTTCAAAGGGTCTGAACTCTGCAGCGAACCCCTAACCTTGCTGAGTCTCACAGGGTAGCTTCCAGTCTTGCCAAAGCCCCAGCTCCTGGAGTTCTGTGACATCATGACAAGCTCAACCTTCCTTCATGGTAACCTATTTCTTGCTCTTGTGGTTGTGGAGAAAAGGTGGAAAACAAAGCCATGGAAGGATCCCAAACCAGAAAGCAAATTAAAAACCCCAATGATTTTTTCCCCAAATCTCATGATTTTCAAGCCAGTCTCATCAGTTTTTGAAGCCTGACTCCTGATTTTTGAACATTCCAGTTTGGCAACACTGAAAGTCCTTAGAGAAGGCTTCATTTGGGATCAGTCCTGAGAGCCTCAGCCCCTGCCTTGCCCCTTTCTGTTCCTGAGAGGGGGGATCCTGGTCTTGTTTCCAAATGTGCTGAGCATCCATTGGCTTCATTGGGAGTTGAGGGCACAATGAGGTGGTGGTATGCAAATGAACTGGACAGAAAGGCCGAGGTTGGCTGGGGGGCCTCCAATGTCACAATGCCACCATTCAGCAATGACCTGGCTTTGGCCACATGGTCACAGAGCCATGGCGCAGGGTACCCAGGGGATATTGACACCTCCAGCTGCCAGCAGGAGTTGGACTTGATCCCAGGCTAGATCAGGCTGCAGCTGCATCTTAATTCCCAAGAGCCTGTGGTGTGTGTGCAGATGCCAAAGTGGAGGTGGAAGCACAAGTGCTGGAGCCCCTTCTGGGGGCCCTAGAGTCTGACCTGCTGCTTGGGAGAAAGGAGAGGAAGTATTTTCATAGTTAGGCTGGAATTGGAGGGGAAGGGATGAGAGCAGAAGGAAGTGGTCTCTCTTTCACCAGCCTGGTGGGAGAGAAAATGGTGGAACGGACCAGTGTACAATCCAATCTAATCTAATCTGACATACACATTATTATCTATCTATCTATACGTGATGGAACACACCCCTGAATTCACACCCTAAACACTATTGTAATGATCTTTGTGCACGGTATGCCTTGTAAATTATCATTTGAAAACTCATAATTTTCTGGTCAGCATGGTCCTGATTAAAATATGTGTGGCAAAATTGTATGTGAAGTTATAAGATTTCCCTGTCTGGTGTCATCAACATATGTTCCAAACCTCACAGCTCTGCCCAAGCAGAAGTCAACAAATAGGTCTGTCCTAAACAAAGGGATGTGGGCTTGCCTTAATTTGCATTTAAGCTGTAAACGGGGTCATCAAGACTTCAGGGAAAACAAAGGAAGTTCAAACAGGTGAAAAGAACCAGCAGGGAACCATCCCCATAGTCTCTTTGGCAGCTGGTTCTCAGCTGGAAATGGTTTTTAAGAAGGGGACTGGATCTATAAAAAGGAGGGGCAAAACCCCATGACACCTCTCTCTCTGCCCCTGCCTGCCTCATTCTCTGCACCTGAGAGGACTCTGGGGGAGGGGTACTGACCTGAGAGTTTGGTGAGTAATCTGTTGGAGCATGTGGTGAGAAAGTTTGCTTTGCAACTAAGAAAGTTTCTCAAGTAGATACTAGTAAGCAGTTTATATTTATTTTTCTGTGACCATTTCTGAATGTTATGCCTCATTACTTGTACTTGCTTAAAATCTGTCTCTTTATAGTTAATAGGCTTGTTTTATTGTTTTATCTGATCCGGTGTGTTTAAGTGTCTGGATAACTCTATTTAAGATAATAAAATGGCATATTATTCCCTTAAAGAAATAACAGACTTTACATATTTGTACTGGCCAGGTGAGGGCTGGGCGGTACAGGACATACATTTCTGGGGTGTGTTGGGGTTACCCTGCCATATAACTCAGGCTGGTCAGAGCCAGGGTATAGCTGGCAGGCTGCAGTTACACATGAACACTCAGGGTGTGGCTGGCTTGCATGCTGGAAGGATGTTTGTGAGCAGCCCAGTGGGAGTTACTTCAGCAAGGTATTGTAAGACACCCAAGGTTGCAGGGTAGGGATGACACAGCCCCCCACTAGTCTGAATTGTACCCTGTGTCACACTATCCCCATATAATCAATCTCTCTCTCTCTCTCTCTCTCATCAAGCTATTTTCTGACTACACATCCTAGTGCCTACCCCACCCATCCCTCCATCCCAATCTCTAATCCATCTTCCTGTTTTTCCATCCTTAGGTCTAAACCATCCATCTGTCCCTCTTTTTGTATAACTAATCTAATCCATCTATCTAATCTGATTTCTACTCCAATCTCTCATTCCTTTATCTAATCTCTAAACTCACCTCTAGTCTCCTTGCCACCCTGCTGCTCTACCGTCTAATCTCTGATCTAATCTAATCTAGGGTTTACTTTATTTTAGGGAGATATTAATGACCAAAGGGTGGAGGCCAACAGGATCTCCCCATTATAATGGTGTGAGGGTGTTTGTGTAGGACAAGTATTAGTGGTGGAGGTCTGTGATGGGATGGAATAGGCCCAGAGGCCCCCTGCTGGAAACCTCAGTGTCCTGCCACATCCGTCCCAGGAAAAGAGTAGTAGAGGAGTCCTCCAAGCTACATAGACAGGCTGTCGGGGATGCAGCCAATCAGTGGGTTGCAGGCTATAAAGGAGGAGCTGCAATGCAGACCAGAGTCAGTTGCTGCTTAGAGCCTGAGGAGTGAAACTGGTGCTCCTAGCAGACTGAAGGACTGCAGCACTATGGACAGCTCAGTGCTGGCAGGGATGGGGGAGTGAGGGAGAGCTCCTGGTTGGCTGCTGGGACTGAACATAGAAGAGCCCTGAGGTAAGGGTGAAGCACTGGTAAAGCCTGGGGCCATGGGGAAGTGGCCCAGGGAACTGAAAGCAGTTTAGTTAAAGGGACACGGCAGCACAAGGCTGCTATTCTTAGGGTCCCTGGGCTGGGACCCCTCCATAAACCACTGGGTAAGTGGCCTGCAATTGGACAGCAATAAACCCCCAGAAGGGGATCTGAATTGTTAAGAGGCCCAGGTGGATAGTTGGGTCCAGATCAGACCAGAGTGGGTGAAGAGTTTCTAGGGAGGAAGCCCTGGGACACAGTCCCCTACTAGGGCCAGGAGCACTTAAAGACTTTGTTGGTCTAATGCCGCAGAAAGGGTCTGTTTGAGTTCTGTACAGACAGTGACTCGGCCAGAGGGCTGAGTCACTAGAAACAGCCAGAGAAACTTCCAGAAGGGGTCACCACAGACTGAAAGACACAGACACACACCCAAACAATGGGGTGCTTGCAAAAGGTGGGTGCCACCCCATTGCAAGGTCTCAATCACAGCCAGACTTCCTCTGGGATATGGGCTAGCAGGGCTGGGGTGTGAATGCGTTGGGTGCTAAATCCTTGACATGAACGCATTACGTTGGGTGAGAGGTAGTGGAGGAGATGGGATGATTTTTTTTGGCTGCTTAGGTGGGTGGATAGAGGTAGATTGGGAAAGGATCATTTTCATCCCTATATCCTGGAGTCTTCAAACTCGTCTTGCCCTGAAGGGTGAGGGCCACTGGATAATGGATCAATTCTGTAGTAACTGTAGACAAACCAGGTCAAAATGACATAAGAATATGCTTGGATCCAAGCGATATGAATAAAGGGATATGAACAGAACATTTTCAATTGCCAAGAGTAGAAGAAATCACCAGCAAGTTGGCAAAAGCTGGAACTTTCACTGTCTTAGAGGCCACTAATGGATTTAGGCAAATATAGCTGGATGACCAAAGTTCTAGACTCTGTATGTTCAGCACACCATTTGGAAGATACAGGTTCACGAGATTTCCTTCTGATATCTGTGAAGCTCCTGAAGGGTACTGAAGCATGATCCAAGGTGCTGAATATTATGTAGATGACATCCTGTTGTAAGGAAATTCCAGATGCGAACAGGATGAAAGGCTCAAAAGAGTTCTAGACAGGTGTCATGACAGGACCCTGCAACTGAACAAGAACAAATGCAAATTGGCTCAGACAGAGAGAAAATAATTGTGGCGTCACACAAGTATCAGTGGGAACAGAGACCTCTGCCCAGAGGCTCTGCTCTGGCGAAGGCCCCTCATTCAGAATATCCCTATGTGTTGAACTTCTTCCATATTCCATAAAGAACCACATCCAGGTGATGGGGCATCTGTAGGGAAATGCAGAAGATGAGCTGAATGTACAGCCTTCACTTCATCTCCCAAGTCCATGCTACAGGGGCTGGGGCATGACCAGATATCTCTGCTGCATGGGCTAGCAGCCCAGGGCCTCTCTCCAAGGGAGATGCTAAATGATGGTTCCTAAATATTTGAATTTTTAACTCTTTCAATTGTCTCCCCTTCCTCTGCAGTGTGTGGGTATGTTCAATAAATGTGTAAAGGAGTTTTTGCTCCTCTGGTGGTGCCCAGAAACCACAGCCAAGTTCCTAACTAATGCGGCATTAGTAGCCACCCTAAAGGGTGAGATGATGTCAGCCCCATCAGCAGTGTTTGGAACTATTCCTTGGCACAGAAGAGACACATACAAAATGCCTCCAGAGAACTCGGGCGGGCCAACAAAAGAGAGGAAACAACAAATTGTACCTTTCTAGGGTGCTCCAGGGCTTGGACAGGAAGTCCACATGGATGTGACACCTCCACCCATGTGGATTTATGTGACCCAAGGACCTCTTGATGCCAAGAGGTGAAGGGAATATGGGGCACAGGGATCCCACTGGTTCACCAAAAGGGATCATGTAAGGTCTCTGCTGAAAGCTTGTCACATTGGTCGTCATAACCATTGTGAGAAGTATGTATGGAAAATATGCAAGGAGTAACGTATATCTACTCAAAATTATGTTCTCTAGGTTTGTAGTTAAAGAAAGGTCACCCAAAGGTAACATACCTTGAATCAAACATCTCCAGATGGGGGATGGGAGACACTTACTCACTGGTGGACCATTTTGAGTCATACATTAGAAGTGTAGTAGCATGCTGAGTTAAATGCTAATGAAGAACTGAAGGAAACTTTAGAAAGAAATTAACAGCAGGGTGGGAAGCCTATTTTCAGGTAAACACCACAGGTCTGTTCTGGTACATTTGGAGAGGCGGAGAGACACCCTGTCTTCCTTCTGTCAGTGAAGACAAGCTGCCAGCAGGCTTGATCTTATGAAGGTGGGATCTCAGCCCGCTTGGTTGAAAATGCTGGGAAAAGGATGTGAATTAAGCTATGGGAGACTGGGGAATGTCTTGTAAGCTAAATTTAGTCTTAGAAAGCAGGTCATGATTTTGTTAACAAAATTCTTATTTGCTATTACTTGAATCTCTGTTCTTTGATAATACTTACTCTTGTTTTCACTATATCAGTATATCTAAGTGCTGAGTGGGGATCCTGAGTTGAATCTGACAAGCTGGTGTATCCTATTCCTTGGGAAATAGTGAATCTAAGCATTCTGGGAGTGTTCATTGGAACAGGGGCTGAGCAGAGGGACACTCGGAGGATGGTGTCTGCCTATCGCCCAGCTGCGCAGAATCAGCAAGGCCTGTGGAAGCCTGGAAGGCAGTGCTTATGTTGCCACAAACTGTTGGAATTGGGGAGCTGGTTCACAGCCAGCACAAACAAGACTTTCTTGCTGCGTTCCCTCTAAGGTGCACACCTGGGTGGCCATGCAAGAGGGCATCAAGGGCTGTGCACCTAATTAGTGGAGCCGTGCAGGTGCGGTTCCACTAATTAGGTGCCTGGACCCTGGAGAGAACGCACATGTAAGAAGGTCAGCTGGGGGGGAGAATAGAGATAGGGGGTAGGTGGGGGGCAGTGGGGTGAGGTGGGGGGAGGAGTTTGGGCACACAGGGCTGTGGCGACCAGGGAGAGACGCCCCTCTCTCCCAGCCCCAGCTCTGCGGCTGCAGTGGCCGGGGACAGATGCCTCTCCTGTAGCCCCGGTTGGGCTGCGGCAGCCAGGGACTCGGGGAGAGAAGTGCTTTGTTGAATCAACCTTCCTGAATATGCCTTACTGCGTAACTTTCTGCTTCAATCACATAAACCTTTAGAAATGCTGGCTTCTTCTGCAACTGGCATTCCCAGCCATGTATTTGCTTTCCTGCTTCCTTCCTCACGGTCTCTATGCAGGGCCACCCTTAGGCATATGCAGCATACAGGGCTGCGTAGGGCACCCGAAAATTTGGGGCACCCCTGGGTCTTACTGTCCACCATCCTGCATCTTCCTATCCCTGTTCTGACCCTTCCTGCAGGCTCCCACAGCTAGCTGCTGCAGCCTGGTGACTCTTACTCGGGAGGGAATCTAGTAACTAAAAAGTGAGAGAGCCTTCCAGTCTGCCAGACCTACTAGCACAACACTGAAACTGTTAAAGAGCCCTTCAAGTGGTAATGAAGCCATTTAACAGCCATTTGCCAACCCCTAGGTCTATACTGTCAGTTTCTGAATTTACTGACAAAAACAGTTGTGCATTACTGTAATATTTACTCAGAACATGTTAGTCTACAGACCTGCATTTAAAATTAGCTTTAAAAATATTTCATTAGAAGATTGCTGAAGATTATAAAATCACATCTCTAAAAAATCCTTGCATAGATTTTCAGATCCACAATCTGAGTATTTATCCTTAGCCTTAAATGCTTGGATCTTCAGACATACAGTTTTTTAAATAAATCCTTCAAAAGACCACTCTTATCTAAAATACATATTTTAATTACTATAGTACAAAAAACTTGCTTCCAAGGTCTTCCTGTCCTTTCTGTCCATTCCTTTTTCCCTTCACCCCCACTGTTGAAGAGAGGCTAGCCCTTAAAATGACAACACCCCTTTCCTTCCAGATAGCCAGACAAACGAGTTTCCCTTTCTTTACTTCTGACTATTTGATGAACTAGTTTTAAGAGAACCGTCCAGCAAAATCAGTACCTTCGTAAGATATAAAATCCTTTGTTATGCCTAAAATCTTTGGAAACATATTTTATGAAGTTGGTGAAATTTCATAAACATGTCTATTGTTATGGAGATCACACCAAGTAAATTAGTGTTCCCTTTTTCTAAAATCAATGAACATTGTTATGAACACACTAAACCTCTGTGACTGATTAATTTAAAAGAATGTCTTTGTTTCAGTGAGTTAAATATGTAGTAATCTGGAATGGTTACTTTATGAAGACTTAAGAGTACATTTAATATATAAAATCATCTTAGAAATACTGATTAAGAAAATGTAAAACAGAGAAGAGCTGCATCATATATTCCATAATATTTAATGTTGTATTCAGCAGGGCAGCTGACTTGCCCTTACTACAAAGTTTTTGCAAATAAATCTCTGACAAACTTCAGGATTTATCAAAATACCTGTGACTGACATTTTTTCCCCTAAATTTAGTGCTTTTAATTAGGTACCTTCTGCATGTTCAGTCTTCACCTTCTGGCATGCAGTAGAAAACATGCTCCATTTTCTTTTGCAAAAAACACTCTTCTGCAATTTCTTTCTAATGTCATTTGCTTCATTTGGGTTCAGGGATTTGGCTGGAAGGGGGTGAGCAGGGAAGGGGAGGGAAGAGAGGAGGGAGACTGGGGAGGGGCAGGGCCTGGCCAGAGTGGGGCCGGGTCTGGGGCAGAGCAGGGGTGGAGTATGGGTGGGGCCACAGGCAGAAGAGGTGGGCTGGGGAGTTAGCCTCCCCAAGTGGCAGCTTCACCCACCTCCCATGACAGCAGGTAAGAGCGGATTGGCTCCCGCACATCCAGCAGGCGCTGCAGAGTCCTTAGGCAGGGGCCGTATTTACAGAGCCAAATGGGCCGGTGCTGCGCATTCTGTGAGAGGGAGAGGGTACGGGGCTCTCTGCGGGGAACTGACTTTCTGCCACCGTGAGGTGGGCCGGGCGGCTCGGTATTCTTTGCTGCCTCATCCCTTTCCCCCCGCCCCCCAGGCTGCGAGCTCAGGCTGCCATCGAGCATAGGGGCACCAGTTTAATAATACTGTTTAGGGCCCCATAAATCCTAAGGATGGCCCTGTCTCCATGTCTTTTTTTTTTTTTTCCCCCTCACAAAGCAGAGTTCATTGGATTTCCTGTATTTCTTCTCAGGCTGTTAGCCTTAAAGTGACAGAGCCTGACAGCAATCAGGACCTCCCTCAAAATGAGGAAAGCAGTAGAGACAAGAGCAATTACAGGCAGCCGGGGTCTTCTCTGAGAAATAGGCATTAGGGCTCTGACAGAGAAGGCATGCAGCAGCTTCTGAGCTGCTTACCAACCCCTTGCACTCCTCAGGCTGTTCCTCCCATCCTCTTTGATTTGTCCAGAGATGCCTCTCCAGCCCAGTTGGGCTGCGGCAGCAGGGGAGAGATGCCTCTCCCCAAACAAATTCTAAAAGCTAATGGAAATCACTTGTCTGGATTCACTTGTCTTGTTTGGGGAGAGGCATTAGAAAGATCTGGCTTTAATTGTTTCCATCTGGTATAGTTCTGGCTCTTCAGAGTACTCCCATTGATTCATAAGTAGCAAGCAGTTCTAGGTTTGGTGCTAGGTGTTTTGTACAGCTTATTTGCAAGCTCTTTGAAGCAGGGATCTGTCTGCAAACTCCAAAGCCATGTGTTAATATGCTCTGTTTACTTAAGGGGCTTGTAAAAACTTAATGAGCCTACTCTGAGTTTTTTGAGTTGATAACACACACAATGTGAAACCAAGATAATTTCGCCATTTCTACAGGGCTCTGTTGCACTTGCACAGCCTGGGTCCTAAACACTCATTTAAAACACCCATAATAATACCCACTTGATGTTTTACTTCCCTTTGTATTTTCAGTGTTATCACTTGTTTGTGGTTTTGTTTGCTGTGTTGCTTTATTATTTATTTTTACTATTCTATGTGTGTGAAGTATTAATCAAATTAAGAGTTGACATTGAAATTGTATAAGTCTGAGTGAATGCCTTTTACTCTCCTTTCCAGTATCAGAAAATATTATATTTGCGATGAGAGCATGACTGTTTCTAGTTGACTCATACATTTGTTTAGCATCTTAAAGCTTAGCTCTGTGTGCAGATATGCATGCAAGAGGGATAGTTTTGTGAACTGCAAAAGCCTGTAGCATGCTAGTGTTTTGGCAGATGCTTCATTTTTCGAGAGCAGCTTTCCCTGAAGATTTAGTGGCATATGGTAGGAGTAGGTTATTAAATTTGGCCTTCGTTACATATTTTTTATGCTTTCACTTAATGGCCGTGACTTTGTTTTTATTTATATAGCTGTTTTCAGTATGCCACATTTTGGTGTGTTTACGAGTATGACAGGGTCAGGCCAGAGGGCTACAGGAGAGTGATCCTATTGGGATCCGGGAAGTGGGCGGGCAAAGCCCACCCACTGCGAAAGGATCCCCCCCAGCCTAAGAGGGGGATCCACAGGACCTGGAAACCAAATGAGTACGGGGGACAATTAGTGAAATAACAGGGGCAGGAGTGTGGTCAAAGGGTCAAACGAAGGGAACCAGACGAGGACACAGAGCAAAGAACCCTGGATAGCTCGCACTGCTCTTCAAAGGCATCAAGGGAGTCAATGGACGCCGCCCAGAGGAACTCTGCCCGGATACGTGAACGGACCGAGGATCAGAAATAGGCCCCACAGTCACAGGAGACTCCATTGGCCAACCTCCTCACCCTGATTTTATAGATGGTCATTTTAGCCAGGGCTAGGAGGAGGTTGACCAGGAGGTCCCGTGGCTTTGTGGGGCCACGGATAGGGAGTTCATAAATAAGAAGGTGAGGGGAAAAGTGTAATCAAAAGCATAACAAAATATTCATGAGGAGCTGGAATAGGGGCTGCAGCCTGGCACACTCCAAGTATATGTGTGCCAGGGTCTCCCTCACGCCACAAAAGGGGCAAGTGTCTAGGATAGGGGTGAACTGCGCTAAGTATACGCCCGTGCTTACGGCCCCATGAAGGAGCCACCAACTGATATCCCCGGCAGGCCTCGGGACCAGTGTGGAGTATAGGCTGGCCCACTGGGGCTCGTCACCCTCCAGAGGTGGCAGGAGGTCCTGCCATTTTGTATCGGGGTGGGACGCGAGGGTGAGGACGTGAAGGGTGTGGAGCATGAGCATGTATAGATGTTTCCTTGGCATGGTCTGGAAGTGGATTAGCTGCAGATCGTGCAGCCGGCTCACGGTGAAGGGGTGGAGGGGTTGGTTGGGTCCACGGGGCAGGGGCCCGATGAAAAGATCCAGAGGGCCTGGGATGAGGGTGGGCGGGGCGCCCCCTCGTGCAGGACCCGGTTGAGGTAAACCCAAGCAGCGGGCGGCAAAGCGGCTCTCACCTCCTGAAGTACGTGCCGGGGAGTACGAGGCCTGGAGAGCCCCATGTGCTGAGACGAGCGTCAGGAGATCCAGCCAGTTTCCCCGGTCGTAGTCCAGGAGGTCTCCGACTCTTGTGACTTCTGCCAGGACCAACCTCTGGTGCACCGAGGGGGACTCCGCCACCTGCACACGGAGCTGGGGGTTGTGTAGCAGGGGCTCTGCCAGGAGATCTTCCCCACGGAGGCCGCCACGGACCTGGTTGCTGTGAACAGTTTCCAGGTCCGGAGGAGGTCCTGGTAGAAGACCGGCAGCCTGGAAACGTCTCGCGGAAAACCTCTCGGATGGAGATAAAGGAGCTGCCGGTCATATCGGAGCCCTCGGAAGCGGCGCAGGAAGGCGTGCGCCAGTGTGCTCCACACCAGACTACCTGCACCATAAAGGAGCCTCTGCAGGGCCTGGAGGCGGAAGACATGGACCTGAGTGCAGAGATACTTCAGGCCCTGCCCTCCCTCCTCCAGGGGTAGACGGAGAACCCCCGCAGAGACCCAGTGCAGTCCTGACCAAAAGAACTCCAGAATCAACATCCAGAGGTTGGCCAGAAAACCCAGGGCCGGGACCAGGGTGTTGAGCCAGTACCAGAGCATGGACAGGACTAGTTGATTAAGCACCAGCACTCTCCCTTGAAGGGAGATGCACCAGAGTAGTCCGATCCATTTCCAGAGCTGCTCTGTCACCCTGCCCTCTGAATTGTGCCAGTTCTCTGGCAGAGATGGATGCATGGCAGAAAGGTAAAAGCTGAGATAGAGCAGCGGATCTGCGCTCCACCAGATGGCCTGAAGCACGGGTGGGAGGGAGCTCCCCTGCCAGCCATCCCAGACCACCAGGCCAGAGCTCTTGACCTAGTTGACCCGGGCGGAGGAGGCTGCCGAATAGATGGCCTGGCAAGCCTCCACCCGCGCCAAGTCGCCCAGGTCCTGGACCACGAGGAGCACATCGTCAGCGTACACCAACAGGACCAGCCGCAGCTCTGGCTCCCGCAGCTCCAACCCCATCAACCTCCTACAGAGGAAGGGCTCGATTGCCAGAGCATACAGCTGGCCCGAGAGGGGGCATCCCTGCCGTATTCCTCACCCGAATCTGACCGGTTCAGTCAGGGTCCAGTTGAGCCTGACCAGACACTCTGTGGAGGCGTACAGCACCTGGAGAAAACACACAAACTGGGGTCTGAAGCCAAACGCTTGCAGAGTGCTCAGGAGATACCTATAGTCCATCCTGTCAAAGGCCTTCTCCTGATCCAAGGACAGGAGGGCGAATGACAGACCATCCCTACACCCGAGTTCCAAGAGGTCCCAGACCAGATACAGGTTGTCAAAGGTGGTGCAGCCCAGGACGGTGTAGGTCTGGTCTGGGTGGACCACGTCTGCCAGCACGGACACTAGCCGCAGCGAGATGGCTTTTGCTATGACTTTGTAATCCGTGCTGAGGAGTGAGACGGGATGCCAATTTCATAAATCGCTGAGGTCCCCCTTCTTCAGCAATAAGGCGAGCACGGCTTGCCTGCACGAAAGAGGGAGCACCCCGCTCTGCAAAGACTCAGCCCAGACGGTGACGAGGTCTGGGCCGAGGACGTCCCAGAACATGCTGTAGAACTCCATGGTCAGCCTGTCCATGCCCGGAAATTTATTGGTGGGCATGTGGCGGAGGGCTTCCGAGAACTCGCCCAGAGTGAGAGGCGGCTCTAGCCGGTCTCGGTCGCCCATGCTGACTGTAGGGAGCTCCTCCCAGAGCACTCTGCAAGCGTTAGAATCGGTCGGATCCGGGGAGAAAAGGCTTGCATAGAAGGCCCTGGCCCTCCCACACATCTCCACCGGATCCAGAAGGCAGGTGACGTGCTTCTTGGGCCCCCTCCTGTTCTCCAGGGTGTAGAAGAAGCGGGAGCCGCGATCCATCTCCCGAAGGAAGCGGATGTGGGATTGAACAAAAGCACCCCAGGCCTGATGGTCTTCAAGGGCCCAGAGCTCCTCCCACTTCCCCTGGCACTCTCCGCAGAGGGGTGGATCCTCGGGGCTGGCGGCCAGATGTCTCTCCAGCTCTAAGACCTCCCGTTCCAACTGCCCTATCACCACATCCCTCCGTTGGCTGGCACCCCAGGTGTAGTCACGGCAGAAGAGCTGAGCACGCACCTTCCCCAGGTCCCACCACCGCTGCGCCGAGGGAAAGGCACGCCGCTGCCCTCGCCAGGCTAGCCAGAACTCCCGGAAGGATGCCATGAAGCCCACATCCTCCAACAAGCTGTTGGTGAAATTCCAATAGGCTGGCCCCGGCCTCTCCATGCAGAGAGAGAGGCCGTCACAGTGGCTAAATGATGATCGGAGAACGGGGCCGGCCGGATGCTGGAGGAGTGGGCCCATGAAAGGTGGAAATGTGATAAATAGATGTGGTCCAACCGGGAGTGGCGCGACCGATGGGCCTCCACCCGGACAAAGGTGAACGTCGCGATGTCGTCCGGATGCTGGTCGCGCAGACGTCCACCAGGGAGTGATGTCCTACTATCTCCTGGAGGACATCTGCGGCAGGCAGGCACTGCTCCGTCCCCGAGTGGTCCCGCTCCTCAAGGGTGGTGTTAAAGTCTCCGCCCAGGACTAGGCACTCGTGAAGATCCAAGGTGCCGAGGAAGGTGGACGCCTGCTGATAAAAATGCAACCGCTCAGGGCCCAATGTCGGGGCACAAACGTTAACGAGGTTGACCATGAGCCCCTCCATACAGACCTGGAGGTGCAGCAGGCGGTCCAGCACAGGTTCAGCGACCCCAGCACCTCGGGCCAAAGGTCGGGGGAGAACAGAGTCACCATTCCAGCCGTACGAACTGTGAGATGGCTAAAGTAGACCCTGTCCCCACATTCCAGCAGCCAGCTGTCTTCGGCGGCCAGATCCGTATGGGTCTCCTGCAGGAAAACCACAGAGTACCTCCCTCCTGAAGGAAGGAGAGCACCTGGCACCTGTGGAGACCCATCCTACAGTCCTGGGTGTTCAATGTTGTGACAGTGATGGGTGCCATGAGGAGGGCTGGGGGGGATCCTCGCCGGCAGGGACGCTCAATGCCCCCCATCGGGCCATGCAGCAAACCGTGACCTACCCCGTAAGTGAGCAAGGAGTCACAGAAGCCGCAGATCTTCTGGTTGGCTGTGGCGGCCTGCTTCCCGGTCCTTTTACCCTCCTGCATAAGGGCCCTTGCGGCCCAGAGGATTTGGTGAAAGTCCCCCCATCTTTGGAGAGCAAGCTGTACCTTGTTGCGGGAGCCACGGACGTCTTCTAAAAACTGCCGCAACTCCTCTCGCAGTGCATGGTGGGGTGGGGTTACTGGCTCCTGGTCATCCCCTGACGGGGCCCTTGGTACAGCCCCATGGCCCACCGAGACAGGCAGGCAAGGGGCGGACGCCCGACGTGGCACCCGATGGGCCCGCGCCACGTGGACCACCTCAAACCTAGCTCAGTAGGGGGTGGTGGAGGGAAGATAGCAGCCCGTAGTGGGTCAGGACAGGGAAACACAAAGGCCGCTCCCTGGGAGTCATCTGCTGGAAAAGAGAAGGAGACAGCCCCAAGGGCGGCAATAACATCACGGGAGGTGGAAGGGATAGGGACAGGGTCGGCACCAGGGGCAGGGACAGGGCCGGGGACAGGGGCAGAGGCGACATTCTGGGCTCCAGAAGCTGAGCAACTGGGCGGTGGCACCTCCCGGTCAGGCTCAGAGGTTCAGGGGGTGGGAAGGGGGCTCTCAGCAATGCTGGGCACCAGTTCCATGGTGGGTTTGGCAGCCACGGCATGAGGAGGTTGGCTATCTTCTGTAGGGCCCCCACCCGGGAAGGAGGTCGATTGCTCCACACCAATGAGGGGTTCCACTGGTGGCTTAAGTCCCGGCCGCGTGGCACTGGCTGTCGCCTCAACAGGCTCGGCGGCCGTCAGGGGGTGCCATCTGTGGCTGGGTTGGTGGAGGAGTCCAGGGGCTCCTTGGAGGCAGGAGCAGAAGCAACGGTTGGGGGAGGGAGCTTGGGGAAAGGGGGGCTGGATTGAGGTCGCCCAGATCAAGACCCACTGGCAGAGGGTCGTCCTCCCCCTGGGTGACTGGGGTCAGACCCAGGGCCTCGATCGCCTCATAAATGGAGGGGAGATCACCTTCCACCACCCCAGGGTTCTCCCCCTGGCAACCGAAGCGACGGTAGGTAATGGGGCAGGAGAGGCTCCATCGGGGGCCTCGGAGGGAAGGGTCTCCTGAGGAGGGACGATACTGCCCTCCAGTGCTGCCACGTCTTCCCCAGCCGGCACCGGTGGATGGAACACACCCATGGGCAAGGCAGAAGGCTCGGCATCAGTGCCCCCCTTCCTGGTCTTCTGGGGGGCTTCCACATTGGTGGGAAGGAGCGGAGCTCGAGCCTTCCGCTTGCCCCACTTCCCCTGTACTAGGGCCCAGCCCTCCATGGCATCATCGGGGGGCTGGCTAGCAGGGGTCAGGTCAGGGGCGATGGCTCAGGGACTCGGGGGGGTGGCGGTGGGGCAGCACGAGGGAGGGAAGATTCTCCCTGGGGTGGGCCCTCTCCCATGCCCGGCAGTATCCCTGCCACACCCTCCTCCACGGGCCCCACCAGACTTCACGCAGCGGAGGTGGGGCTCTCCCCCTTGTCTGGGCATATTGGGGGAGGTGCCCCTTGGGCCTGAGCGGGAGCAGTTGTGGGGTGGGAAGGAGGAGGGGTGGCTCCGGTCGCCGGGCAGCCAGTGGTGCTGGTGGTGATGGGGCCAGCGCCCTGCTGGGGCTCGGGGGTCCCGGATGTCCGTCCTTGCTGGGCCAGGGGGAAGTCCCTCTGGATATGCCCCATCGCCCAACAGAGGTAGCACCAGGCCTCCGCTGTAGAATAATGCACCCAGTAACGGGCCCCCTGGTACGGGACCAGGAATGACCCCTGGAGCGCCTCTCCATAACGCGCTGCTGACGGCAGTTGAAGCTGCACCTGCCAGCGGAATGAGAGGACGTAACGGAGGGCGGGGTCTTTGCAGCCCAGTGGGGGAGGGCTGACAACGGAAATGGGTTTCCCCAGGGTCGAAAGGGCGGGTAATAGGGCGGCATTGGGAAGGAAGGGAGGGACGGAGGTCAGGACCAGGCGGACGCCCAGGTCCTCTAGCGGCTCTAGGGGGACAAACACCCCCCCCCACTGCCAGGCCCTTCTCCACCGCCTCTTGGGCGACAGCCTCCGATGCTAAGAAGACGACATTTCGGAGGCCGCCACAATGGCTGTGGGCCCCACCACCCTTGCCAACACCCACACATAGGTCTCTACATGGGGCGAGTCGGGCACCAGGAGGCAAAGAACGCCGTGCTTCCTGGTCAAGGTGGGGAAGGGGCCCCGGCGGCTATAGCTGGTATCGGAGGTGGTGGGCGGGAGAGACAACGTAGCGGCAGGTGGCGGGGGCTGCCGCCACCTGGGTGTATGCCCTGGGGGCTGGGGGAGGGGCACCCGCAGAGCTGGTGGAGGGAACAGCGGGGAGGGATGCCGTGGCCGGTGGCGGGGCCGCAGCAGTGGGGGCAGCCCCTGCCCTGGAGGGCTTGGTCTTTTTAGTGGGGCCCTTACCTTTCTTTTGGCCCTCTGAATTGTGCCAGTTCTCTGGCAGAGACGGATGCGTGGCAGAAAGGTAAATATCGAGATAGAGCAGCGGACCTGCGCTCCACCGGATGGCCTGAAGCGCGGGTGGGAGGGAGCTCACCTGCCGCCAGTCCCCTACCACCAAGCCAGAGCTCTTGACCCAGTTGACCCAGGCGGAGCAGGCTGCCGACTAAACGGCCTGGCAAGCCTCCACCCACGCCAAGTCGCCCGGGTCCTGGACCACAAGGAGCACATCGTCGGCATACGCCAACAGGACCAGCTGCAGCTCCAGCTCCCGCAGCGCCAACCCTGTCAACCTCCTGCGGAGGAGACAGAGGAAGGGCTCGATCGCAAGAGCATACAGCTGGCCCGAGAGGGGGCACCCCTGCCGTACTCCTCGCCCGAAGCTGACCGGTTTGGTCAGGGTCCAGTTGAGCCTACCAGACACTCTGCGGAGGCACCTGGAGAAAACCCACAAACTGGGGTCCGAAGCCAAATGCTCGCAGAGTGCTCAGGAGATACCCATAGTCCATCCTGTCAAAGGCCTTCTCCTGATCCAGGGACAGGAGGGCGAATGACAGACCGTCTCTACACCCGAGTTCCAAGAGGTCCCGGACCAGATATCGATTATCAAAAATACTGCGGTCCGGGACGGTGTAGGTCTGGTCTGGGTGGATCACGTCCGCCAGCACGGACCCAAGCCGCAGCGAGATGGCTTTCACTACGACCTTATAGTCCGTGCTGAGGAACAAAACGGGACGCCAATTTCGTAAATCGCAGAGGTTCCCCTTCTTTGGCAATAAGGCGAGCACGGCTCACCTGCACGAAAGAGGGAGGACCCCGCTCTGCAAAGACTCGGCCCAGATGGTGACTAGGTCTGGGCCAAGGGTGTCCCAGAACACGCGGTAGAACTCCACGGTCAGCCCGTCCATGTCTGGAGATTTATTGGTGGGCATGCGGCAGAGGGCTTCCGAGAACTCGGCCAGAGAGAGAGGCAGCTCTAGCCGGTATCGGTCGCCCGCACTGACCGTCGGGAGTTCGTCCCAGAGCACTCTGCAAGCGCTAGGATCGGATCCATGACGGGGGTGCCGTCCTCTGCGAGGAGGCAGGTGACGTACTTCTTGGTCCCTCTCTTTTTCTCCAGGGCATAGAAGAAGCAGGAGCCACGATCCATCTCCTGAAGGAGGCGGATGCGGGATCAAACAAAGGCACCCCGAGCCCGATGGCCCTCGAGGGCCCGGGGCTCCTCCCACTTCTCCTGGCACGCCCTGCAGAGGGATGGATCCTCAGGGCTGGCGGCCAGACGCCTCTCCAGCTCTAAGACCTCCCGTTCCAACTGCCCTATCGCCACATCCCTCCGTCGGCTGGCGCCCCGGGTGTGGTCACGGCAGAAGAGCCGGGCGTGCACCTTCCCCAGGTCCCACCACTGCTGCGCCGAGGGAAAGGCACACCGCTGCCCACGCCAGGCCAGCCAGAACTCCCGGAAGGACGCCATGAAGCCCACATCCTCCAACAAGCTGTTGTTAAAATGCCAATAGGCCGGCCCCAGCCTCTCTGCGCAGAGAGAGACCATCACAGTGGCTAAATGATGATCAGAGAACGGGGCCGGCCGGATGCTGGAGGAGTGGGCCTGTGAAAGGTGGAAACGTGATAAATAGATGCGGTCCAACCGGGAGTGGCGCGACCGATGGGCCTCCACCCGGACAAAGATGAACGTCGAGACGTCGTCCGGGTGGTGGTCGCACCAGACGTCCACCAGGGAGTGATGGTCAACTATCTCCTGGAGGACGTCTGCGGTGGCCATGCACTGCTCAGTCCCCGAGCGGTCCCGCTCCTCGAGGGTCATATTTAAGTCCCCGCCCAGGACCAGGCACTCGTGAGGATCCAAGGTGTCAAGGAAGGCGGACGCCTGCTGAAAGAAACGCAGCCGCTCCGGGCCCGATGTCAGGGTATAGACGTTAACAAGATTGACCACAAGCCCCTCCATACGGACCCAGAGGTGCAGCAGGCGGCCCGGCACAGCCTCGGCGACCCCCGGCACCTCGGGCCGTAGGTCGGGGGAGAACAGGGTTGCCACTCCAGCCGTACGAACTGTGAGATGGCTAAAGTAGACCCTGTCCCCCCATTCCAGCCACCAGCTATCTTCGGCGGCTGGATCCGTATGGGTGTCCTGCAGGAAAATCACAGAGTATCCGCCCTCCCAAAGGAAGGAGAGCACCTGGCACCTGCGGAGACCCATCCTACAGCCCTGGGTGTTCAACGTTGTGATGGTAAGAGGTGCCATGAGGAGGGCTGGGGGGGATCCTCACCGGCAGGGACGCTCGTGGTTCCCAACGGGCTGCGCAACAATCCATGACCTACCCCGTAGTTGAGTAGGGAGTCACGGAAGAGGCGGACCCGCTGGTAAGCCATGGCGGCCTGCTTCCCGGTCATTTTACCCTCCCCCATGAGGGCCCTCGCGGCCCAGAGGATTTGATGGAAGTCCCCCCATCGCTGGAGAGCGAGCTGCACCCTGTTACGGGAGCCCTGGACGTCCTCAAGGAACTCCCGCAGCTCCTCTCACAGCGTATGGGGGGCTGGGGTCACTAGCCCCTGTCTTTCCTCCAGAGGGACCACTGACACAGCCCCGTGGCCCACCGAAAAGGGCAGGCAAGGCGCGGACCCCCGACTTGGTGCCCGATTGGCTGGCACCACGCAACCCCCTTCAAACCCCGGCTCGATTCGGGGCGCTGGAGGGAAGATAGCAGCCCCTGGTGAGTCGGGACTGGGAAATACAGAGGCCGCTCCCTGGGAGCTATCTTCAAGGAGTGAGGAGATGACAGGGACAGCAATGATATCACGGGAGATGGAGGGGGCAGGGATGAGGTTGACATCAGGGGCAGGGCAGGGATCCAGAGTAGGGACAAGGCAGGGGTTGGGTGCAGAGTCAGGGAGGGGGCAAAGCAGGATCCTGGGCCCCAGTAGTCAGGCCGTTGGGAAAAGGCCCCTCTTGATCGGGCACAGGGAGCTAGGGGCAGGGCAGGGGACCCTCCGTGACGCTGGGCTCCGGCACCACAGCCAGCGTAGTAGCCACGGCATCTTCAGTGGGGTCCCCGCCTGGGAAGGAGATCGGTCCCCCCACGCCCATGAGGGACAGCCCGTGGGGCTTGGGTCCCAGCCTCGGTGGGCTCGGCAGCCAACAGCAGGGTGCCACCCGCGGCTGGGCAGACGGAGGAGCCCAGGGAACCCTCGGAGGCGGGAGCAGAAGCAGCGGTTAGGGGGAGGGAGCATGGAGAAGGCGGGGCCGGGTGAGGTCGCTCAGATCGAGGCCCGCTGGCAGAGGGTCGTCCTCCCCCAGGGTGACCGGGGTCAGACCCAGGGCCTCGATCTCCTCGTAGATGGAGGGGAGCTATCCTTCCACCACCCCAGAGATCACCGCAGCTCCTCTCGCAGCGTATGGTGTAGCAACTCTGACAGTGAAAGGTTGGCTACCAACAGCTGCTACCACAAGGGTTCCTGGGCCGGAACCCAGAGTAGAAGGCGGGCCCGGGTTCCCCCCAACCTGCCACTACAGAAACACCTCCTGGTAGGGGAAAACAGGCCCTTGTCAGGACAGGAGGCTAAAATGTTTTAGTATGAGGTTGTAGGAGCAAGAGACTGTGGGAATTCTCTCACCAACCTCCTTGCTGGCTTATGATGAAAAGGGCTCAGGAGACTGTATCCCTGGCCCTAGAGAGAGAAGGGCTACGTGAGGGTCACAGTGAGCCTCTGAAGCTAGCATAAACCCCCTGGAAGAGCGGGACCCATGGGGACAAGGTCGGAGCTCTGCCACAGTAGCTCACAGGGATGTGTGTACTAGGGAGTAGATGTTGTACTTAAAGTACTGTACAGGATCTTTTCAGTGGGAATAAGGCAAAGCACCACATTTATTGGTAATACATGTATCAATCAACACTGTATCATATGCATATGATATATATTACACTCATGCACTCACATACACACACACACACAAGCTGCCATAAATATAAAGGGAAGGGTAACCACCTTTCTGTATACAGTGCTGTAAAATCCCTCCTGGCCAGAGGCAACATCCTGTTACCTGTAAAGGGTTAAGAAGCTCAGCTAACCTGGCTGGCACCTGACCCAAAGGACCAATAAGGGAACAAGATACTTTCAAATCTTGGGGGGAAAGGCTTTTGTTTGTGCTCTTTTTTTACGTGTTTGTTCTCTCTTGGGATTGAGAAAGGCCAGACAGAAATCCATCTTCTCCAACCCATTCTAATCGAAGTCTCCAATATTGCAACCGGCAGAGGTAAGCCAGGCAAGGCGGATTAGTTTATCTTTTGTTTTATGTGAATTTTCCCTGTGTTAAGAGGGAGGTTTATTCCTGTTTTCTGTAACTTTAAGGTTCTGCCCAGAGGAGGATCCTCTGTGTTTTGAATCTGAATACCCTGTAAAGTATTTTCCATCCTGATTTTACAGAGATGATTCTTTTACCTTTTCTTTAATTAAAAATCTTCTTTTAAGAACCTGATTGATGTTTTCATTGTTCTTAAGATCCAAGGGTTTAGAGCTGTGCTCACCTGTACAAATTGGTGAGGATTATTATCAAGCCTTCCCCAGTAAAGGGGGTGTAGGGCCTGGGGGGATGTTTTGGGGGAAGACGTCTCCAAGTGGTCTCTTCCCCTGTTCTTTGTTTAAAACGCTTGGTGGTGGCAGCATACTGTTCAAGGCCAAGGCAAAGTTTGTACCTTGGGGAAGTTTTTTAACCTAAGCTTAGGATAAGCTTAGGGGGTCTTTCATGCGGGTCCCCACATCTGTACCCTAGAGTTCAGAGTGGGGAAGGAACCCTGACACAAGCACACACCATCTTCTTGTTTTTACCAACTATTTGCTCCCCTTAATTTCACTGGCCAGGTGAATTAGATGGGGGAGGGGTGGAGCCTGGCTTCTGCTGATCTACATTGATGCTCCGATGTTGACAAGATGAGACCCTGGGTCCTCTGCAAGACACCTCACATTTACAGCAGCTTTCCTCTCATGAAAATCTATCCCAGATACAAAATCTGTGTCCGTGTCTGTTGGTCTGTGTCCATTAGTCCTGCTGCTTCCCTCTGGGTGTTGTCCCAGTGCTGCAAAGAGGGTGTTCCTAAAAGAACGTGCTTGCTTCTAATCCCCAAGGCCATCAATATGTCTGCTCTTCTTTAGTGAGCCCACTTGGCAAGTTTTATTGTTCTTGGGTCTGGCTTCCATCCCCTCTCCAACTGTTGCAGCTGTCTGGAGGGGTATGCCTTACTCATTCACACCTTGTTCATTCAACAGGACAATTGCTTAAAAGAGTGCGGGGGAGATCTTATTCTACTCCTAGCAAAAAGACATTTTTCTTCTACTTTAACTATCCTTAGGGGCTATAATGTTATACCAAGGCTTAATACAAAGTTTTCTATATAGGGATCTGATACAAAGCTCCTATATCAAAGGACTTGATACAAAGTTGTATTAAAATAGCTTAATACAAGGTTATATGGAGACACATAATACAAAGTCATATGAGAGTTATGTGAAGATACTTAATACAGAGATTATCTACATAGAAGGTTGCCTCCTCTCATCCCATAATTTTCAGAATTGCACAAGTTCCTTGTTCATCCACTGGAATAATGGAAATGGGGTTGCAGAAATGGACTCCAAAACAAATAGAAACTTCCCAAAGAAAGGACCCTGATGTCAGAATAATGTGTGACTGAAAAATCAATTTGCAAATAGAGCCACCCTGGAATGTAGTGGACCCTCACTATACCATCGTAAAAGCTTTCTGATTTGGAGTTGACAGATGGAATATTGTATAGATGGGAGAAAGCAGCAGGTGATGTGTACAGGTATCATATTGTTGTACCAGATGCATGGAGAAAGGAGGAATTTACATTGGACAAGTAGAATTTCTATTGGGCAATGTAGTGGTCCATGGCTGTCCTTCCCCGTCAGGCTCGGAGGGAGGCCACTCTGCATCACTATATCAAACAGCCAAAACGTAGGGACTTGTGAGTCTTTGGCCTAGACTCCCGGCTAGGCAGACAACAATTAACTGTCTATAGCTCAGGCCCTTTGGGTGGGGCAGAGTCAGAAACAGTCTTCAGTCTAGTTTCCTGGCTAGGGCAGACAGTCACCACAGTCTGGGGTTCTGCCCCTCAGGGTAGGGCCAAGTAATAAGTAGTCTTTAGCTCAGGCCTTCTGGCTGGGCTGATGACCTGAACAGTCTGGGGCTCGGATCTTCTGGGTGGGGCACAGCAGGGAACAGTCTTGTTACCAGATGTGCCCGTTACTTTGGGTACACTTATTTATTAGGGTTACTCTTCTGGGGGGAGGGGTTCTGTAATTCTGTCAGTGTACTGCTTTTGTCACTTGTGTGTTCATATGGAGTTCTACTTCTCCCTTCTGCAAGTCCCCTCCCAACGGCGCTAACCTGCAGGACCTATGTTCCCCAGGACTGAGTTCCTTCAGCCCCAGAAGCAGATAAACACACACACACGCACTCACACACACACACACACACTAACAGAGCAAGTCTGAGTGGACCGGGTCAATCAGCACTCTCAGGCTGACCCCTTATATGTCCCTGGATTCCGTGGGCTGGGTCAAGCAGTATTTGCAAGCTGCCACCCTTATAGGCCCCTGGACTCAATAGGCTGGGTCAAGCAGCACTTCCAGGCTGCCACCCTGGTATGCCCCAGGTACCGCACCGGAATAGAGTGCACGTGAGCAGGCTGGGCCAAGCAGCACTTCCAGGCTGCTACCCTGGTATGCCCCTGGACTCAGCGGGCTGGGTCGAGCAGCACTTCCAAGCTGCCACCCTCGTATGTCCCAGGTTCAGCATGTCCCTATCCCCACTTTCACGTTACAATTGTTCTGGTAGGAACCCACTTGATGAGCAAACCCCACAGGATTTTTGAGAGCTACAGGGATCTTTAGCTTAGGTGAGAAGAGCATTGCTGCAGAGTAAATGGGGAAGCCAACAACAAAAAAGAGTAAGGGGGGAGGGGGAGAGAAAAGAGAGAGAGAGAACCAGCTTAACCATAAAAGTTATTTATTGAATAATAGTGATAACCACTCAAGCAGAGCCTAAACAGACATAACAGTTACATTATTAAAGATTTCAAAAACTGATCAAACAAATCAGGGTTAAAAAGTTATACCTGAGGTAGAAAAGAAAACAGAGCAAGAGAGAGCTGGGGTCTCACCAATCCATGAAGCTTGAACTGGTCGGGGTTCCCAGGTGATGGTGGTAGCTCAGGGTTCTAAGTGCTGGAGACAGGCAGAGCCCCCAGCACGATCAGTCAGGAGAAGATGAAGTTCCAGTGGAACTGATGCAGAGTTTGAATCCAGGCATCAGAACACTTACTTGAGCATGGGTAGGGGTCTTTGTAGGGAAACAACAATGCTTCAAGGGAGAACACTAGATTTGTTTATGGGTAAACTGATGATTCGGGGGTTTTCTTTAGGCTAGACAATAGGAACTAATCATTCCTGGCTATGGGTGGTGTTCCTTCAGGGGAGCTCACAATGAAATTAGGCAGCTTCAGTATTTTGGATACCAGTTAAGGATTCAGTACTAGAATTGGTCTGATAACTACTGAGCTGGGTGTGTGGAGGTAAGCAGTCAGTAGCAGCGGAATTTCCTTAAAAGTGAGGGGACCACTGGTACCCAAACCATGGCTCCAACCCCTGCAATGCCCCTTCCCCCTGCGGCCCGGCCCTCACGCCACCTCTTCCCCCCAAGGCCCCACCTCAGTGCCACTTCTTTTCCCCAAGACCCTGTCCCCCTCTCACTCATCTCCCTTCTCCCCCCCACCCCTTGCTCACTCTTACAGCAACTAAAAAGTGATGGGGCCATAGCTCCCTGGTCCCCCCTGTTCTGGCCTCCCCTGTTAGCAGCCACTATCACCAGGACCTCTGAGAACACCCTTGAAGCTGTAGAGAGACCTAAGGGAAATATTCAGTATTGAAAATTATTCTGGTTTATAATAAACCATAGGTATTTCCTGTGTGATGGGTGTATCGCTACATGAAATTAGGTGTCTTGTACGTCGAGAGCCAAAAACCAATCTCTTCCCTCTAGTGAAGGGATTATAGCTGCCAGAGTCACCACCTTGAACTTTTGAGATTTTACAAATTTATTTAGTAGTCTTAAATCCAAGAGTGGTCTCCACCTTTCATCCATCTTTGGCACAAGGAAAAACTTTGAATATAATCCTTTTCCCTTGTGAGGAGGTCGGACCGGCTCTATGGCTCCTAACCAAAGGAGAGGGTTCACTTTTCTAATAAAAGCTCATGAGAGGAGTCCCTGAAAAGGGACAGGATAGGAAGTGGAAGGAAGGGAGAGACTTAAAGTGGCTGTTGTAGCCCTATGTTATCCACTGGTTCCACCACCCTTATTGTCATGCATGAGACTCTTTCCTGCAAGTGTCAAAGAACAGGTTCCTATACAGCTGGATAGAAGACTGACTAGAGGTCTCCTTCATTCTCCTCGATATCCTCCACCGGAGGGCACCAGAAGAAAAGGGTGGAGAGTTCTGCAGCATCAGAGAGTGATGGTAATCCAGAGATAGGAGTCTCAGTACTGAGAGACACTCAGTACTCATAAAAAGAAAAGGAGGACTTGTGGCACCTTAGAGAAGTGGGCTGTAGCTCATGAAAACTTATGCTCAAATAAATTTGTTAGTCTCTAAGGTGCCACAAGTCCTCCTTTTCTTTTTGAGGATACAGACTAACACGACTGCTACTCTTAAACCTGTCAGTACTCATAGGCAGTGGAGACTCCGATTCCTCCATCACTGACAAGTCCTTAGAATACCTGAATTCCTGTGGTACTGAGTAGGAGATACCCGGTACCTATGTGGTCATCAAAGTACTGTTGATTGGGAGCGTACCAATGCAGGGGCCGATAATGTTTGGCCTCTTGGTTTGCTCGGTACCAGGGGTGCCAACTGGGGAGGTATCGATGACAGAGCTGTGCCAGATAAGACCAGTCTGGAGTAGTGCTTATCCTTACCCTCCTTGTCCTTCATAAACAGTACTGGGGGTCTGTCAGAGCCACTTTTTTCTTTAGAGCTCCAGGACTTTCCAGCACCGCCGGTGCCAGGGGAGCCTTTGCCTGTACAATACCAAGTCAAGAAGTCGAGGCCTCTGACACTGTGGATTTCATGGGGCACCTGGGCCTTATTCCTAATGGTGAGAGTCTGAGCTCCTCTTCTTTGAAGCTTTCCCTCCACAGCGTTCTCCTTCATGGGGGAAACCTGCGCTAAGGTTGAAGAGGGCATTACTCCACAATACAGGCATTGAGCAATGGAGGAGTGCAAGAGAGAGAAGTGGGGGCGGGGGAAGGAGAGGGGAAGATTGGATGGAGAAAGGACATGAAGGAAAAACTGGAATTATACATAAAAATATTTGTCTTCCTGTGTATTATCAGCTCTGGGAGGGGAGTGGGATTTAGTGCAGCAGTTCCAAAACATTTTAAAAAATTATTTTAAAGAATTCCTCCCAGTATCCCAGACAGCATGGAGGGCACCATTTTGCAGAGCAATATGGTGTCCTCCACACAGTGTGACCTCGGTACATATGGTGCACTCATGGTCACGCTACGCAGAGGATGCCATTTTGAAGAGCAATATGGCATCCTTCATGCATCGTGACCTCGCACGTCACATACATGAGAGGTCACAATATGAGGAGCAAAGGCATCCTCCGCACACTAGGGATTGCCGCAATCCACCTGCTGATGGTGTGAGCCACAGTTTGGGACCTGCTGATTTAGTGGGGCTGGAGCTGGGCACCAGGGTGTCTCAATTTTAGCCCAGCTCTGGGAGGAGAGTGGCAGCTGCTACCTGTCCCTGTAAAACCTGAGCCTGTTCTTTTAATTCCTCATCCTCCTTTCTGCATTCTGAGTGATCTGCCAAATGCCCCTTTTTGCTGCAATTCCCTGTTCCTGGGCTACCCAATAAATTATTTTAAGATTCACAGCCTGTCCCCACCTGCCTAACCTCAGTTCCTCGTACTGGCTGAACCTTGTCTGATAATCTCCCAGCCTTCCCTTCATTTCAAGCAGACTGTAAGCGAGAGGGGTATTCAAGTTACTTACGCCTTCCCCTTGCTGTTTTAATTCCTCCTTTGGATCTTGTTCTCCTTTTGACCCTACTTTGAGTTCCTTAATTTCTTTCCTTATTTGTGAAGCTTGTACTTCATAGAATGTGTCCCGGGGGCCACTTTTGTGTCGTGTGGGCCTCCTGAGTGAACAAGCCCCCATTTAGTTAGTGTCTTACAAAAGATTCACAAGCTCCCTTACTATTGTTGGCCCGTTGTTACTGTTAAATCTTGTGCTTGGGCATTTTGCTATGAAAGCAGAGTCTGAATGAGCTCTCCCCTGACATCTAGTGATGAGCTGGGGAACATAACTTCAGGAGCTGACCTTGTTTACATTGGCACACCCACCCTGCCTAGGTGCAAAGCATAATGGGGCTGCTTTGCCCAAATGATCACTATTGGCTGGTCATGGATCACAAGTCTCAGTTATTGGGGCAGGGGCACCAAGGGTTGTTATCCTTGTGTGAATCAAGGGCAGCAGAACTGTGCTTGGCATACCCTGATTGAGGCTGCCCCACTAACAGCTCAAATCACTGAAAGCTGTGTTAAGTGGTGGGACCTGAAAACATACCAGCAAAGAGAAGTAGCTGACCAGAGGTACAGTGGAGCAGCGGGTGGCTGGTGGAGAGGAGCCTCCTTGTCCCCCTTACCAGCACAGTAAGAGGTGAACTCTGTAGATGCACCTCTGAACTCTGGGTCTGCACTGACCAAGGACAGCAGCTGTGATTGGGGTGTGGAAAAGGAAGGGACACATTAAAGGAACTTTTGGTTCCTGGACTTAAGAACCTGAGGGGAAAGGACACTGCCTAACATACTCTGGGGTGGGGCTTTTGCTCATGGTTTATGTTTATGAATCCTGCTTCTGGCATTTTCCCAAATTGATGCTGGGTTACTTCCCTCCTTTTATTAAAAGTTTATTTTCTACACTCAGACTCTGTGCTTGCGATAGGGGAAGTATTGCCCACTAGAGGTGCCCAGGGTGTGGTGAGTAATTGTCCCAGGTCACTGGGTGGGAGCTCGAGCTGGTTATTTGTTGCATTGTTGACAAGGAACTCCTAGATATTGAACCCAGCCCTTGTTGCTGCCAACTCCAACTGGCAGAAGGGTTACAGCTGTTTTAGCCATTTGCTCTAAATAATCTCTGTGTCCTTACAATCTGGCATTTTCCCCAGAAAAGCATTTCCTTTTATTAGCTTCTGTTAACTGCTTATTTAAGGCATTTTGCCAAAGTCTGGACACAGAGAAAAGTTGCCATGACACGGATTCAAACTGAGATGGCTGCAGTTTGTGTGGCAGAGTATGAAACGCTACACAATCATCAGAACCTTCACCAGCAGCCCTTTCCACAGGCCCATGTCTTGCCATGCACAGAGCTCCTGAGTGTAGGTCCTTGCAGGAAATGGAAAAATTGGGCTCTTGTTTGTATTGTCTTTGGTGAGCAACAAGCATTGTCAGGAACAAGCCCCCAGAATTTGGCACCGCAGCTAAGCTGCCTTGTAAACAGGAGATCCTGCATTTGACTCCCAGTGGTGCCGTGGGGAGCTAACCTTGTCTCTTTTTCATCTATCTTTCAAGGAAGCGGAAAAGGCCTCCCTTTCCAAGCCTGGCAAGTGCTTGTGAAAGAGAGTGCACCATTTTCCACAGAAGGGCTGGAAAGGGGAAAGTATCCTGTCCATATTTGGTAAAATGTTGCAGTGACTCAGAGCCTAACCGAGGTTGCTGTCACTCCCCTTCCCCCCACCCCACCCGAGCACTAAATACAATCTGCCTCTCTGCCTCATTTAACATCTGGGACGTCCGCCTTCGTCCGCCTTCAACAGCCCGCTGCCCTCTCCTGCATCTCAATTCCAATGATTAAATTAACACTGGGCCTTTTAATATCTGGTAGGCCCATGCCACAGCCATCTCTGAAATTGCTGATCAGGCACTCAGCACTCGTGGCAGAGCGTCTATCTCCACTCACAGACCGCAGGCCCAGCAGCGGCTTTGACTTCAGCGTCCGTAACGCTGCCTGGAGGGTACCAAGACATTGCCGAGTGTTTGCCTGGCCCGGAGGGTTGGCCTGCTGAATCCCCCACTGAGCTTCCTCACTCAGGGAGTGTGGGGTTACACCTTGATTTTGTCAACCCCAGCCTTGGGAGAGCTTAAGCATAGCCACTACCTTCGCGCAGAGCTGCAGGGAGGGGAGAACCAAGCGCTGGGCTTGCGAACCCAGCCTGCATTTCATGAGCAGTAGGAAGACCGGTTCCCTGGGGGTGGCTTCTCATGTCGCTGCCTTCTGCTGGGTGTCTGGCTCCTGCTGCTGGAGCACTGCCAGGGGCGCAGGGCGAGATGGGAGCCAGTGTCTCATGCAGTACAGCAAACCGCCACAGGATGACGCCAAAAGCCGAGAGATGGGACCAGGCACAAGGGCTGTGATTTAGTGACACTAGGTGGCTTGGAGAATTGTCCTTTGCAGCCCGTAACGCTTTGCTCAATCTAGGGGGCCTGTTTCCATCACTCTGAGCTGCTCGTTTAGGAAAGCTGAATTCAAACTGGAACAGGTGCAAAGAAGGGCAACTTGGAAGGACATCAGAGGAAGACACCCTGCCTTAGGAGAGGAAACACAAGGAGCTTGGCTTGATCTGCCTAACTAAACAAAGGCTGAGGGGAGATGTGATTGCTCTCTCTAAATACATCAGAGGGATACAGGGAGGGAGAGGATTTATTTAAGTTAAGTGCCAATGTTGACACAATAACAGATGGCTATAAACTGGCCATCAGCTAGTTTAAGCTCGAAATTAGAGGAAGGTTTTTTTAGCCATCAGAAGAGTGAAGTTCTGGAACAGCCTTCCAAGGGGAGCAGTGGGGGCAAAAAAACCTAACTGGCTTCATGACTGAGCTTGATATGTCTATGGAGGGGGTGGTAGGATGAGACTGCCTACAATGGCATATAGCTAATCTGCAACTCCTAGCAGCAAATATCCCCAATGGCCAATGATGGGACACTGGGTGGAGAGGGCTCTGAGTTACTAGTCCCATGTCCTGTTGTTTGACAGTGTCAGCTGCTTCAGAGGGAATGAACAGAACAGGGCAATTAGATGACAAGGTGGATCACTCACTGGTCCCAGCTTCTAGCAGCCAGAGGTTTAGGGACACCCAGCACATGGGGTTGTATCTCTGCCCATCTTGGCTAATAGCCATTGATGGACCAATGCTCTATAACCTTAACTAGTTCTTTTTTTAACCCAGTCACACTTCTGGCCTTTACACCATCCCCTGGCAAGGAGTTCCCCAGGTTGATTGTCCAATGAGTGAAGAAGTGCTTCCTTTTTGTTTGTTTTAAACCTGCTGCCTATTAATTTCATTGAGTGATCCTGGTTCTTGTGTTTGCGAAGGGGTCTAGCTCACCCTGTCCAGATGTCAGAGCACACACCTGCCTCTTGGGGAGCCATCTCCCCGCATCCCCTGTGCTGGGGATTTCAAAAGGGCCAGAGGGCTCAGGCTCAAATGGGTTCAGGAGGGCTGGCTGGAGCTGGCATTGATAGCAGAGGGAAGGCCAGTTTAGAGGCCCAGCCCAGAGGCTGGGTGCATTGCTTGGCCTCCATTCTGGCCCCTACCATTGAGGTATGGCGCCATACAGAGCAGGAGCCTGGAGCTGAGCCTTCTTTAACAGTCTACTGCTGAGGTGGCAGCTGCAGGAGGCCCAGCTGTTGGGTTTAGTCGGGGGTGCTGGGTGGCGTTGGGGGCCTGTGATATACAGGTGGTCAGGTTAGATGAGCCAGAGGCCCCTTCTGGCCTTAAACGTATGACGCTGTGTGATGAAGTGGGGATGTTCCTTTGTTATGCTGTACATGAGCCTATGTGAGTCTTACTATTTTGCATGAATACTGTGTGTGCCTCAGTTTCCCTGTGTGCTGCACCAATATCTCGGTGGTGCGTGACTTTGGCTGAGACCCTCTGGGGCAGGTGAGGCTGCTGCACGTATGCTATGACTGGTGCCCTTTGTAACCGGAGACCCAGGAGGAGGATGCAACCAGGTGACAACCAGGTGACTCTGCCAGGGAAGTAAGACAAAGACAAGGAGGAGCAACAGCACTGGTGTGGGAGGTGAGATCGCTGATAGCAGTCTGCATGGGGAACTGGAAGAGGGGGAGTCCAGGGTGTCCGGCCCGGGACTCCCCAAGATGGATTTGGCTGGAAGACACTGATTTCTGTGCTAACAAGCTCACTGTGTTCCTTTTAATATGGAGATATAACTATCTCATAGAGCTGGAAGGGACCTTGAAAGGTCATCGAGCCCAGTCCCCTTCCTTCACAACAGGACCATCCCTTATTTTTGCCCCAGATCCCTAAATGGCCCCCTCAAGGATTGAACTCACAACCCTGGGTTTAGCAGGCCAATGCTCAAACCACTGAGCTATCGCTCCCTCCCCACCCCCCTGGCTGCTTCCCGTCAACTAATAAACCCTTCTGTTCTATACGCTGGCAAAGAGTCATGGGCAGACTCGCTGCGGGAAGTGCATGGTGGGGAAGGGGATGCTGAATGCTCTGAGGTCAGACCCAGGAAGGTTGAAGCTGTGTAAGCTTCTTGCCCTGGGAACAGTACGCTCAGGGAGAGGAGGCATGCTCTCCCAGAGTCCTGGCTGGCTTCATACAGAATAGTTCCAGAGCATCACCCTAGTGCCTCTGTGACACCCTGACCCAGAGCCGGAAACTCCGGGGCAGGAGAACTTCCCTGTGGTTCTGTCCTGGCTCAACAGATCTGGAATGGTAGCACAGGAGCAGAGAGGCCCTCACACTGCAGGAGGCTGGAGTCTCCCTGGATCCTTCCACAAGCAGAACTTAAGCCCCGCACTCTAGCTTCTCTGCAGGGGCAGAGTTCTAACTTCCCCACAGAGGTGTCATGGTCTCGGGCAGCATTCAGTCCCATCAGCCTCTGCCATTCCCATCCAGCCTCCACAGAAAACCCTGGGTTCTTCTTTGAGCCCTTGTCATTTGCTTTGTTCCCTTGCTGGGGTCACCTGCTCCAACTTCTCTCTGCAGCCACTAGGGCTAGAAACTTCTAGTTTAAAGAAAAAAAAGAAAAAAAAAAAAAAGGAAGTTGAGATTTTCTCCAAATGGCCCGATCCCAGGACTCAGGCTTTAAGAAGCGAGGCCTCAGAGGGTTTCTGGCACTTTCTGATCTGAAGGGCTTTGGAACCTGCCTGACTCTCCCTAGGGAAGGCAAGTGACCACTTTCTAAGTTCAGACTGACACATGCACAGTTGATTGTTTTGAGGACATGCTTCTTCATAATGCTTTTGTTCTGAGTAAATAGTACTTTGCTGGGGGAAGGTTGGATGGTCACAGATTAACCCTGTCTTTGACACCTGAGAGCAGGACTGTGGGTGCTGGACTAATGCTCAGCAGGCCTAAGATGGTGATCACAATGAATGGCAGAGGAATTGCAGTTTGAGCCCCCCAGATGGAGGAAGTGGATCACAGGACTCTGCCCTGAGAAAGGTGAGTGCTGGAGGACTGAGACCTGAGCAGGGGGCCCCTCAAAGAGGCAGGGAAGGGATCAGAGGTGCCATTACCTCAGGACTTGTGGCCTATATGAAAGCAGATTTGCAAAGGTTAAGGCCAGAGAGGACCAGCATGCCCATCTGACCTGTCACACACAAGCCATAAGATCTCGCCCAGGGATTCCTGGCTCCAGCCCAGAAGTCTGAGCTGAGCAGGAACGGTGTGACTGGACAGAAAGAAAATGGAAGTGAAGGCCATTGCACCCACCTCCCCAGCCCATGTTGTTAAAGACCTACACATCTTCATTTATACATCTCCTGCAGTCCTCTAGGCATCTGCTCCCTCCTGCACAATTTATTCAACGCTGTTAACTCATTGTAATCGGATCCTTCCCCCTCCTACCTTACACATAATGAGGAGCATTAGCAAAGTTAACCACACTTTAGAAAATCTAGCTAGTGGCATCCTCAGAGCAATCTGCTCCGGCTCTCTGCAGACTCCAGCGGCATTGTCGCTGCAGTCACACTTCAGCCATCTCACCTTCTCTGAGCCATTGGCTCAGGCTATCTGCAAACTCTGGCAGAGGTTGCTGCAGCAGTCACACTCAGATCATCAGAACAGTAAGAAGGAGTTTTTGTTCTATAGGAAGTGGAGGTTCCAGAGAACAATTGAGAGGCTCCTGGTGGCCCCACCAACTCTTTCCTGACTTCGCCCCGGGGGCATTTTTCAGACTTCAGAAGACACAGGTCTAAGAACTTGACCTCAGGGCTGGAAGCTATGGGTTGCCGTGCTCCAATCCCAGTCCTGCCCCTGAGTCACTTGTGTGACCTTGCGCACAGCCAACACATCCCCACTTCCCCATTTGTAAAATGGGGTTACCTACCCTTCTCGCAGGAGTCCAAGCTCAATAAATATTCAGAGCTAGTGAAAGGAGAAGTAACTGGGGATGGTTGAAACTTTTCCACCAACTCTTCTGTTTTTTGACAGAAAATTAAGCTGTTGACTAACCAAAAATTTTCCACAAATAGTGCCCATTTCCCATGGAAAAAATTGAGTTTTTGTTTAAAAAAAAAGAAAAAAGAAAAACAACACCCCAAAACGGAAACATTTTGATTCCAAAGCAGTGCCTTTTTCTCTCCTTCTCCTCTTTGGGCTGGGCTCCCTAGCTGAACTATATTTCCCATGAAGCCTCAAGCCCAAATCCCTCGATGTACCGCCTCCTTCACCATGAAGGGACACCATGGTCCATCATAGGAGATATAGTCCCCTGACAGCACTCCACCCTGAGAGAATGGCAGAATGAGCCATTTGAACTGCAACTCCGATAAGGAGGCGTGGCAGCATTTCAGAATCAAAACATTTCAGCATTTGATGGTTTTTGCTGTAAACTCAACATTTTAGTGGAAAATTTCAAATCCCCCTGCCCATCAAACAGAAAAAATAAAAATTCTGAGCCGCTCTCCCAGTAATATAAGTAGGTAAACAGGCTGAAGAGACCTGAATGGCACTGGATTCGACACACAAAACAGTGAAAATCAAATACTCAACATGGCTGGAATCTCCCATATTCAGACACCTCTCTGAGAGACGCCCTTCAAAGCCGCTCCTCCTGCTTAATGCACATGTGCGGATCCTAGATTCCAAGCTGTGATCAGCTACGCTGACCTCCTGTGTAACACAGGTCAGAGAACTGCCCCCAAATCATTCCTAGAGCAAAGCTTGTAGGAAAACATCCAATTTTGATTTAAAAATGGCCAGTGATGAAGAATCCACCATGCCCCTTGTTAAGTTGTTCCAGTAGTTAATTGCCCTCAAGGTTAAAAAGTTATGCTTCCTGTGTGGTTATCTCCTCAGTTCATCATACAGCAACTGCTTTGGCATTCCAGTGTCATCCATCCTCAATGCATGACCAGGCCAGAGCAACTGACATGACGCACGTGGCTTCTGTCCCTGCAGGGGGCTGCATTCAAGAACCTCGTTATCGAGAACTTTATCCTTCCAGTTGATGCAAAGCATGCCACACAGATGTTGTAAAGGTACTTACACGCTGTGATCAAGACACCCCTTAACCTTCTCTGTTAAGCTAAACATTCTGAGCCCCTTGCATCCTGATGGAAGCAGCAAAGCCAACAGGGCATCTCCAGAGAAGTAATTATGGTGCCTGTTTCTGCTAGTCAAAGATATAGCACAGATTTCCTTTCTGCTGTAGATTGCAACTTCCTTAACACCCACAACAGCCATGGCTCCTGCACTAGTTGATCTCTCCAAGTCCCTTTCACTGTACATTTCTATGATTCTGTGATGATTATTAAATTCCAGTAAAGCAGGGATTGCAGAGACTGAAATCAGGGCCCTACTGTCTAGCCACTCCCTGCCCCCAGGAGTTTAGAGTCAAGTAGAGATAGTGGGAAATTTTTCAAGGATTTTTTACAAATTATTTTTGGCCAAAAACTGTCAGTTCATTGACACCAAAACTGTTTGCAAAACAGTGTCAGTACTGACTCGTTTCCCAACTCAAAAAACCGTCGAGAAAAAAGTTTTGAAGTTGTCTAAACATCCCCCGGTCATTTTCAAAATTAAAAGTTTCAGGTTCACCTTTGGAAACATCCTTTATGTTTTAAAATTTAATGTAATTTGTGCTAAAAAAGAAAAAAAAGCTTAAAGAAAAAGAATCAAAATTGAACAAAACATTTCAAAATGGAGAAAAAAATATTTCAATTGACCCAAACAGATTCTCTCCCCTCCCCCGCCACCCCCCATTTTCCTTTGCAAAAAGTTGACAGACATTTTGGCTCCATTTGGGATGAAAAACCAAATTGAAATATTGGAAATTCTCCCAGGCTGGGAAGACCATTTCCTGGCTGGCCCTACAGCCTACAAAACCAAGACAAAGGCAGGGACGGGCAGAACACATGGTTACGCTCCAGTTCTAACTCTAGTGAAGGAATGGTTTGAGGACAGGTCTCTGCCCTGTGTTACACAGATCAGAAAAGATGGTCACAGTGTTCCCTACTGGCCTTGGAATCTGAGTCACCTCAGTGTCATTGATGGGGAACAGCAACCCAGCCCCCCAAAGGATTCCTGAAATCAATGGAATTTAGGCACCTAAGTACCTTTAGGGATCTGGGCCTAAATAATTTGGGGAGAGAAAGTGTGCGGCACAATTGAAGCCAGAGCTGCTGAATCTCAGTCCAATGTCTTTGCCATGAGGCCTCCCCTTGTTCCATGCATGGCTTTATCTCCATGGGCAAAATGCAGGACCATCATTCTCCACAGATGGTGAGATCAGTTAATGAGAGGACAGACCATCCCACTCATCATTTGGGCCAGGGCTTCTGGAGATAAGGGCCTATCAATAGGCTATGCCCGTAAAAACCAGAGTAGGAAAGCACCCGTCCCTCAAATGACAGCACTGATCTGCACCAAACTGAGTGCACCCACTGGGACTTGACTTGTGCTAGCACCCGGTGCCAGTTCCAGGTGAGACAACTACGTTTAAGAAGTTGTTAGACGTTCCATCTGGCTCTGTGAACTGGCCCACATCACACAACACGTACCAGGGGAGGTCCATGGGTGTGGGCTGTGAACCCATGGTAGTTGTCATGCCTGGGGCAATGCTCAATGGAGAGGTGTTACAGACATGCCAGTAAGAGCACCTGAGCCACACCTGCACTAAGGCTTCAACTCACAACCTATCCAAAAGCTGCTCTGGGGGTGAATTACATGGCCGAGTTTTCCTTAGCATAGGCCACACCTGTCCCTGAGTGCAGAGCAACAACAGGGTGGATATTCCTGACCACAGTCAGCTCACCTAGCCTTAGAGAGAAAGTGTATTTTCAGGGCCAGGTCCCAGCTGGGGTCAATGGGCCATGGCTCCACCGGGGTCAATGAAGCTGATTTACTGCAGCTGAGTCTCTAGCCTGTGATGGATTCAGACCCTTTCCCCAGGAAGAAGGGGAGTGGGGACCGGGGGAGAAGGCAGAAGAGGAAAGGAAAAGTTCTGGGCCCTGATGCAGGGGACAGGATCTGGGGCAGGCAAGGGGTCACTGCCAGATTGCCTCAGCCACTCAGCATTACAGAGCCAGAGCTCCCGAGCTAAGCAGCCACCTGACAGGGCTCAGATTCTGCAGCCCAGCTCCCCCGCCAGGGCTGGACTCCACTAGCAGCTTGGCCCAGAGCCAGAGCCCACAAGAATGGCCTGCACCCCCCAACCCAACAGCCCCCAGCAGCCCAGCGGAGATGAATTCCGTGAGGCTTGGGAGAACAAGCAATCCAAGGAGCTCAGGGTGTCAGGGCTGGGTTCCCCTTGTGCCTGTCCTCCAGAAGGCACTCTGCAGGGTGCTATCCTCTGCCCCCCGCTGGCCGAGCATGGCCTAGTGAGCAAGGTCCAGGAGGTCAAAGGGACATGACGTAACAGGGACACGCCCAAGACCGCAGCTGCCCCCACCGTTACCCAAAATCATTTATTGTTTCGTCAAGTGGCATAGAAAAAGTAATCTGTTGCTCTTGGCTGGGAAAGTGTAGGATAGCAGCAGAGAGTGAGCCAACTCCTTAGCCCCAGGACTCCCGCTGCCCCCGACATAGTGGGGAAGGGTCAGGGCTAGGCCCTGTCACCAATTACAAAATAATAGAGGCTTTAGACCAGGTACATGGTATAAAGGGCAGAGCGGAGGAAGCAGCCAGCTTGCAGGGACGGGGACAGAGGGACCCAGCAGCTCGGGGAGAGAGCGAGTGTGATACAAAGTGCATAGATGTGCCTCCTCTGCCCCCACTTCCACCCCCAAACTGCGCTCCCAGGGGGCCAGCTGTGCACAGTGGGCGGGCGGGCCGGCCGGGGGGAGTCTCCCATCACTGCGCCGTCCCCTCTTCCACCCTGACGAGCCTCTTTGGAGAGTCAGCTGTCCCAGCCCCAGCAGCAGGAGAGAAAGACCTGGAAGAGAGAGGAGAGACTGGCTCCCTGCAGTGTCACTGCCCCTCTGGAGGGAGTCTGGACAGCCGCAGCTTGTGTCATGTGCTCCACACTGTCAAGGGAGATTCTCCCTAGCCCAAGCAGTCCACGCCTGTTTCTGCAGCAGGATCTAAGCTTGAGTGGCATAAAGGCAACTGTATAGTGCCAAACAGGGCTCCCAGCCCTTCATCACCAGGAGGATGTTTTCCTGGGTAGACCCATTCGTGGATATTTGGGGAGGGGGAGGAATTCCCTGGCCAGATCCATCCCCCTGTCGAGAAACGATAGGGCTCCCGGCCCTTCTGGCAGGGGGGACAATTCCCAGCTGGATCTGCCCCGTCAGGAAGTGTTCCCCTGCTGTTCAGTGTGAATTTCTCCTTTCAACCGGCTTGGTTCCTGCCTTCCCCAGACAGGCTCAGAGCCATGCCCCAGAGGAAGGACTAGGTGCCAAGCACCACACTGTCCACCAGGTGGTGCAAGGAACCCTAAGAGCCGCTGGCCACACCATTTTGCTGCACTCCGGCCTGAGTCACACATGGCTCATGGCTAGAATTCAGGAAGCAAGGGGTGAAGGATACCACCAGCCTGACCTCCCTGGAGTCAGCACAGCCCCCACCTGCTCTGCCCAGGGACGGGAATGGGAAATCTCCCATAGGAGCACCCAGGGGGCCAGGGGCCAAGACCTTCCCCAAAAACCACGCCCTGCACCCATGTGTCTGAGATCTGAGGTACCAGAGCCCAGTCTGGGCTCCGGCTGCCCGATTTCCACTGGCTGACAGCCCACTTGTACACGCGTTACACCCCTGGGTTTGGACCAAATGTCCCTTGGCGGCGTCACACCCATTTGCAAGAGGGATCGTGCATCGCACCAGCCGGACGTGACTTTGAACAGAGCTCTGCTGGGTGTGCAGCATGTCGTGTGCAAACTGCCACAGTGGAAGTGCGACGCAGCTTTCGGTGCAGGCACACGGGGCCCTCACCTCAATGGGGCCATCAGGATTTCTTCTTTTTCAGCTTCAGCGCTTGCAGCCAGTGGGGCGAGGTGGCATCTGACCTGGGGGGCGAGGAGGCAGCGGCCATGGCAGAGCTGACAGGAAAAGGATAGAACTTCCTCACCCACCAGGGTCTACGCCCCCCGACAGCATCACATCTACACAGCCCCAACCCCCCAGTGTCTATGCACCCCCCCAATACCTGCAGACTCCCATTAACACCCCCAGGTGCACAGATACTTGCTGAAACCCACAAACCCAACCTCCCACCAGAGACACCCCCCCACACACTCACCCTGAGGATTTCTCTGGCTTGGGGGGCAGCACCAGGGGTTTCCCCCCCAAGCCGGGAATCTTGCAGGACTTGGAGCGCTGGACGTGGGGCTCCTTGGGAGGGGTTGGCTTGGCCTCCCCCAGCTGGGCCCCCTCTTCTGCAGAGCGGTTCCGGCCCCGCAGCTTGGCCTGTGGGGGGAGGAGGCGGGGAAGGTGTCTCAGACAGACACACAGATGCCCTGTCTCTGTCTGTACATCACTCCTCCACCCCCACCCCACAAACAGCACGTTCCCCTGACTGTCCCCAATAGGGTTGCCAACTGTCTAATTACACAAACCCTGCCCCCACCCCTTCTCCGAGACCCAGCCCTGCTCACACCATCCCCCTTCCCTCCGTCGCTCGCTCTCCCCCACACTCACTCACTTTCACTGGGCTGAGGCGGAGGGGTTCAGAGTATGGGAGGGGGCTCCGGTCTGAGCCTGGGGCAGGGGGTTAGGGTGCAAGAGGGGGGATGGGCTGCAAGCTCTGGGAGGGAGTTTGGGTGCTGGAGGGGGCTCAGGGCTGGGGCAGGGAGTTGGGGTGCAGGAGGCGGGGAGAGGTACGGGCTCCGGCCAGATTGTACTTACCTCGGGCGGCTCCTGGTAAGCAGAGCAGCAGGGCTAAGGCTGGCTCCCTGCCTGCCCTGCCCCTGCGCCACTTCCAGAAGTGGCCAGTACGTCCCTGCAGCCCCTGGGAGGGGGACCAGGGGTCTCCGTGCACTGCCCCTGCCTGCCGGTGCTGCCTGCGCAGCTCCCATTGGCCGCAGTTTCTGGCTAATTGGACCTGTGGAGTAGGCGCTTGGGGCAGGGGCAGTGCGCAGAGTCCCCTGCCTCCTCCCCAGGAGCCGAGGGGACATGCTGGCCCAACCTATTCCCCCCACACTTCCCATCCTGCACCTCACCACCCAAGACCTCCTCCAGCACCCACCTCACCCTCCAGCCCCACTTCTCCTCTCAAGACCCCTCCTCCTCCCCCATGACCATTTCCAACACCCCCTTCCCACTCCCTCTCCTACTCAGCCAACATCCCATGGGCACTGGCTGCATCCCTGGTGGGCACCCCGGGTCATTCCCACCCCTCCTCCGGCCCGGGAGCCCTGGCAGGCACTACCTTGAGAGCTGAGGGGTTCAGGCCCGGGAAGAGTGGCACCTTCAACCCCTTGGCCGCCAGCGAGGGCCGTGTCCGCCGGCTCTGGGGCTCCTCTGCCGCCTCCTCATCTGAGGACACCCAGCGCGTCGCTCTGGGCTCTGAGGGGAGACACAGGGTCAGTGTCAGGCCACTCGGGGCCACACGTCAGCACCGCCACTGCATGGGGACACACACCAATGCCACTGCCACAGCAGCACATGTGCATTGGTGCCGGTGCCATGTGGGCTCACACGCCAACACACATGCTCCACCCGGGAGTGGGGCACCAACACCATGCCCCATAATACACCCCTCACCCACAATGATGTGCCACCCAGAAACACACATAACCATCATGCCACATGGCAACATCCACCACGGCCACGCCAACACCCCTCCGACACAGGAACACACGCTAACAGCACGCCAAGAGCATGCAAGACAAACACCACGCCAACATCACGGCACACCACTGAACAGAAAGCCAGATCAACGCCAGGCTGGCCAGCGAGCCACAGCATGCCCCACCCCAGGTCCCACCTGTAGAGTCCCGGAACATCCAGTCGGCCACCTCCACCTCAGACAGTGCCAGGGTGCCTGCAGTGCGCATGGCCGGTGCCCGGTGACCTCGCTTACGGCCCAGGTTGGCTCTGCTCCGGTAGATGGTGCTGTCGAGAACTTCCATGTCCTGTACATGTCCCATACATGCCCCGGGGGGGAGATACTGATCAGTGCCCAGATGCGAGGGGAGAGCCCACAGGAGCACCACGCTGCCCACCAACCCCGCAGCTGCTACGGCTACCGATCCAGGAGAGCTGTGGACCCATGCTGAGCCATAAGGGGAAAGCCCACGGGGGTGCCAGGCTGCCCCATCTGCCTTGGGACTCCAGCAGGGGCAATCCCAGTCAACCCCTCAGAGGGACCCAATCCCAGAGGCAACCCACAGGGAAGTGGGTATGGATGGATGTGCTCCCTCGGGGGCCCTGGTACATGATCAAGAGCCTATGTGACTCACTAAAGCCAATGAAGGGTTAGTCATCCAGCCCTGGACATTTCCAGTCAGGATCCCCCGCAGCATGGCGGTGGGGGATTCTCAACCCAGACATGGGGTCCCCCAGCTGGAGGGTCACCAGGGAGGGCATGGGGAGAGTTCCCTTCTGAAGGCAGCCCACCCTGCCCCCATGCCAGTCACCACCTGGTGTCCCCATCGGCAGGGAAAAGTGGGGGCTTGAGGTCACCTGCCCCTACAGCCCCGGCTCCCAATGTGGACATGAGTGGTGGGGGAGGGAGGCCCATGTACCCAACCACAACCAGCACCAGGCCCAGGAGGGAGCAGAGGCTGCTGGGAAATCCCCCAGGGTCACCTCCAGGAAGGCGAAGTCCTCGCGTGGCGGGGAGGGCTGGCTCCCACAGTGCCCTGGCTGGCTCAGCCTCCTCGCTTCTATCGGCAGCCAGCCCCTGTCCGTGGCGTCCGATGGGCTGGGTGCACCATCCCCTTCGGGCCAGGGCCCGCCATCCTCCTCTTGTGGCAAGGGAGGGGGGTGGGCATCAGGACCAGGAGGCAGCCCCCTCTCCTCTCTGGGGCTCTTGCGCTGGGTGACTGCCTTGGCCAACATCTCTTCCAGAAGGGGGCTCGGGCTGGAGAGCTGGGGGCTGCCGGGGCCACTGCTGGGGGAGAGAACAGTGAGACCCTGCTCTCCCTGGTCCATGGAGCCCCCCACGCCCGAGTCCTCTGCTCCAGACCCCTCCCCCACACCCCTCCCAGCCTCCTCTGCTTCCCCTCCCCCATACCCCCTTACTCCCCTTCCAGCTTCCTCTGCTCCCCCCTCGCTGCGTGCGAAGCCCACATCTACAGTCCCCTCACCTGGCCTTATGGGGCATACAACAGATGGGGCTCCTCGCAGCTTGGCCTGGGCACCTGCCCAGGAGCTAGCCCAGGAAATGAGCGCAGCTCACCCCAATGTAGCACTAACTCTAGGGCCCAAACACTCCCTCCAAGAAGATCAAAATCATTATCCCCATGAGGAAACTGAGGCAAGGGACAGGGAGGCAACTTGCCCGGGGGTTCAATGGCAGAGCTGGGGATAGAACCCAGACACATTCTGATTTCTTTAACCTAGGTAGGGTAGGGCGGGAAGGTGTCCTGCCTGGGAGCAGCTGGCGGAGGCCTTCAGAGAGCCACAGGAGGGGTGCACAGCCTAGAGCAACAGGTGGGACAACAGAGCCAGGCCCCAGCACACAGCAGATCCCTGGCGTCAGGGAAGGAACATGCCAGCCAGAGAGGAGGAGCCAGTGCTGCCACTCTCACTCAGCAGGGTCTGGGGCTTGGGAAGAAGAGAATGGGAACCTGACAGGCTATCAGAGGCCGGTTAGCGGATGCAGAGTCTGGGGCTGATCAGCCCACTCCAGAGGTTGGGCAGAGGCAGTTTTTAAACACTGGATACTCCCAGCATCTGGCCCCGAATGCTGGGGAGCTCAACTGGGGCTTTGAGGGCAGTGGCTCTCTTTGTGTTTTGGAAGATCTTCCTCCAGGTCCTCTCCCTGTTCCAAGGAGGACAAATGGAGCATGTTAGTAGGGCGCTTGGACAGCACACTGATGGGCAGCCTGACGGATGCACAGACACAGGATAAAGGACACACGTGGTGCATCTCCAGCCTCAGCTACCCCAAAGGTGGGGGGAGAAACACACTGCTCTTGGCGGTGCCTAGATGCCATGGCTCGGCTGTTAGTTCTGCAGGGCCCCGATCCTGGGCAGCGCCCCGATCCTGGGCAGCCCCCCGCTACAACCCTGGAAGCAGTGCAAAGCCAGCTTAGCCAGCAGCCAGGACATTGAGTTTCAAGCCCCATGCAACAACTGACTGCTGGCTGGTTCCCATGATCTCCGACAACTGGACAGCTACTCCAGAACCAATTACATCATCCACCACCAACTGCAGCCTGAGTTCTTACGTGCCAGAGCCTTCCTGCAGAGCATGCAGACCAGAGCGCTGCTGTGAGTTCGGGGGGGAGGGTCCCCTTCTGTGGATGCATCCCCTGTATCAGAAGCTAATGGGGAACCAGGACTGCTCCACGGACTCCGGAGGGGGAAGCCATGTGCCAGAAGCTCATAGGCTCCCAGGCCGTGAAGGGGGTACTTAGCTGTTGTGGGACGCCAGCACATTTCCATCCAGCATGGACAGCCACCTGGAAACCCCAACCAGTGTTCCCTCTAATTTTTCCCATCCGTGTGCAGACTGTATTTTGTTATCTGCACTGCAATGGAGGTGATGTGTGACACATCACCTTCATATTGGTGCACATAACAAAATTCATGTGGTGGGGGTGGGGCTGAGGGGTTCAGAGTTTGGGAGGAGGCTCAGGGCTGGGGCAGAGGGTTGGGGTACAGGGGTGTGAGGACTCCGGCTGGGGATGCGGGCTCTGGGGTGGGACCGGGAATGAACGGCTTGGGGCTGGGGGGGGGGGGGGGGGGGAAGGAGGCTCCGGGTGGGGATGAGGGATTTGGGGTGCAGGAGGGTGCTCCAGGGCTATGGCGGGGAGACAGGACTTGCCCCAGCTCTCTCTCTCTCTCCTTGCAGCAGCACCTGGGCTGGGACACAGGATAGGCACCCCTCCACAGGTCCGGGCCGGGGTTGGGTTCAGGGAGGGGCACTTTGGCTATGACAGGTCCAGGTCGGGTTGGGGGCTGGACTAGGTTGGGGCCAGGGGAGGGCTGCCTCTCCCCCAGACTGCAGAAGGTCCCTGGGCAGGTCCCTTGAGCGCCTGCGTGGTGCTAAATTGGCTGTTGTGCAGCTGTGCAGCATACAGGGAATGTGGATCCCAACCCCGGGATACTCCATATGGGTCAAGTGAAGCTGTCGGACCCCGTGGAGGAACATGATAGGGACACATTGCCTGAGAGCTGGGAAGGAATCTGAAGAACTAAGCCAGTGAACTAAAGGAGGCCGGTTGGGAACAGCTACTACACGGGAGGGGAGGGGGTGCTGATGAGGCTTTAAGGGGAGCGCCACGGCACACGAGATGTCTCCAAAGCAGCACAGCTCCCATACAGCAAGAGCTCCCCACTCTGCTCCAACGCCTTGGCTAAGCTCTCCTCCCTCTACCTGATGGTGCTCTCCTCTGGGACTAGAGGCTGCTGGCGATCAGCCCTCAGACAGCACCCAGTGGGGAAAAGCACAAAGTACACACAACAGCTGTCGGGGGAAGGGTTCTTGGCAAGGGACCCTCCCCCACAATTCTGGAACTTTCCCCTTCCATAGGCGTTAAGGCCAGAAGAGACCAATCAATCATCTAGCCCGACCTTCTGCATAACACAGCCAGTTACCCCCATCCTGAGCTCAGTAATTTGTGTTTGGCTCAATGTGTCTTCTAGGAGGGCAGCCAGGCTTCATCTGAAGACACCAAGGGATGGAAAAATCCACTACCTCCCTTGGCCATCTGTTCAAAGTGTGGCCCTCCCTCCTAATCCGAATGTGTCATTTGATGAGGCTCAGGTGACTAGGATCCGGGAGATGACACAGGCCAGAGAACTGCCCCAACCACAGTGGCTTCCAATTTCCACAGTGGTTAATGATTTGGGGGGGGGGGAGCAATCTGAGACAGCTGAAAGAGGCTCAAGTTCTCAGAAAGCACTGAGCACCTGGGAAGAAGGTCCCTTGAAGGCACTTCCAGTTGGGCTAATGAGTTTGCTCAGTGGCTCTAATGGCTTAGACAAAAGACCCTGCACTGGAGGCTACTAAGAGTACGGGAGCAGAGGCAGGAGGGGAAGCGCTATCTCGGATTCGAAACCAGGAAGCGCTGTAAGAATGGACGGTCTGTTCTCCTAGCACAACGAAGCTAGTGGCAGAAAGGCCCGTGGGCCTGATGCACCATAGACTACACGCTGGACAAGGGAGGAGAAAATAGATGGGTAGCAACATTCACCAATGAGACGAAGCTACTGGACGGCCAAGGCCACCCACCGAGGCCAGGAAACCCAGCGACAGATGGAATTCAACAGACACAATCTAAGGTGTGTTGTAAGGAACAGCCTGCCCACCTGGGCCAGGGGGCCTGCGTCTGGCCACCCCTGGTCGACTCTCAGGGCGAGCTGGAAAGGGGTTTTCTAGACCGGGCTGGGGGAGCTCAGCGGGAAGGGAGCTGGGCTTTGATTTAGGGGGCTGAACAGAGGTGGGCATCCTCCTTTCAGCACACACAGATGGGAGGGAAATGTCTGGGCGCTGGAGCCCAGGGCAGGCAGAGGAGTGGTTCTCTGGGCAGACATCCTGCCTATGCTGAAGCATAAAACTTCCCTGAGACATAAGGATGGGCTAGCGCCTCCTGCCTGGGCAGCTGCCTCCAGGCCTGAATTAAACAGGCTGTGGGTGAACAGAGCTCCTGGCAGGGCCACGGGCAGCTCAAAGCCAAGGCCAGCTGAGCCAGCGGGAAAGGGGACGAAGATGCAAACGGGAATGTTCAAGTGGTCACGGCAGCTCTTTGACTCAAAGCCAAGGCGCCGAAGAAAGGAGGGTTACAGGAGAGGAAGGAGGAGGTCCACAGGTGGTGGGCGGAAAGCAACCCAGCTGCCCTGATCAAGCCAGCACGAGGAGGCGCATGACCATGCTGGGTGGCAGTCCACGGGAGGCGTCCCCAAGGAGAGGAGGTGTTAAGCAGTGGAACTCACTGCTGCAGAATGTTTGAGAGCAATGAGCTCAGCAGCAGGCATTTGCCATTTAGGCAAGCGCAGCAGTGCTGATCTCCACAATGGGAGTACTCTGTCTAAACAGCCCCACACTGGGATTGGGACGAGATCTCCCCCCTTCCCCTCTGCCCCACTGAACACAGTTGCTTTTTGAGACCGGAACCCAGCCTAAGTGGGGCACCACCTGCTCTGATGAGCAGTGAAGGACGGGATGGATCACCCTACACTTCAGCCCAACCTTCATGCACTCAGTGCAGCCCTCACCTGTCTCCATGCAGCTCCAAGCCAGTCATGGCTGTGGCATTGGTTTGTTTCCCACGTCCAGTCCTGTCCTCGCTGGCCCAGTCCATCTGCCCTGCTCCAGCCTCCCCGGTCTCAGCGGACCCCTTGTCCCCAGAGCCGAACTCATGGCTCCAGTCAGTCTGTCTCGCACTGGCCTCTGCTGGGCCCACGCTCTTGAAGCCACGGGCTGTGGCTGGGCCTCCCGTGCCGAGGTCGCTGGCCCCGTCTGGCTGCCCCACGCCAGGCTCTCTGGGTGTATCGAAGCCCTCCACCCCCAGACTGCTGGACGGATCCATGCTGCTCACACTCAGTTCATTTGTCCAGTCCATCCATCCCCTGCTGGGCTCCTCAGGACTGATTGCCCCCAGGCCAACAGAGGGACCTGTGCCATGGAGTCCTAGATCTTGGGCCCAGTCAGAGTGTCCCACACCAGTCTCTCTGGGCTCATCCAGGTCCACAGTCCTGGTATGGCCAGCCCAGTCAGTCCGGCTCTCTCCAAGCTCTGCTGGGCCCAGGGTCCCGAAGGCGCCAGATGGATCCAAAGCACTCAAGCCAAAGCCACCTGCCCGCTCAGTCCCAATGACACCGTACTGGCTTTCGTGCTCAGCTCCTCTGATCCTGAAATCACTGACACAATCCCTCCTAGCAAAGAGAAACTTGCTCTCCTGCCAGTCGGTGCCGCTCCACCCTGGCTTCCTGGCACCAGGCTCTTGGGCTGAGCTGTCGGGGTCTCCAACACCAGAACCAAAGGCACTCTCCTGATCTGTATGGTGAATGCCATATTCACCAAGCCAAGCTGGCTTGTCAGGGCTGAACACTCTGTCCTGCTGGGCATCATCACCGAACTTGCGGGTCCAATCTGACTTGTCCTCCGGGGCAGTATTGCCAACATCGTATTCACGGGTCCACTCTCTACCCTGCCCACTGGTCTTGACACTGCACTCATGGGTCCAGTCTAGCTTGCTGGTACCAAACTCTCTATCCTGTTGGTCTGTATCTCCGACATCGTGCTCGTGGGTCCAGTCTGGCTTGCTGGTACCCAACTCTCTATCCGGCTGGTCAGTATCCGGGCCGTATATGTTGATCCAGTCTGGCTTGCTGGTACCAAACTCTCTGTCCGGCTGGTTTGTATCACCACCACGATTGTAGGTCCAGTCTGGCTTGCTGGTGCCAAACCCTCTAGCCTGCTGGTCTGTATCACCGACACCGTGCTCACGGGTCCAGTCTGGCTTGCTGGTACCGTACTCTCTAGCTTGCTGGGCTGTATCACCGACACCGTGCTCATGGGTCCAGTCTGGCTTGCTGGTACCGTACTCTCTAGCCTGCTGGTCTGTATCACCGACACCGTGCTCATGGGTCCAGTCTGGCTTGCTGGTACCGTACTCTCTAGCTTGCTGGGCTGTATCACCGACACCGTGCTCACGGGTCCAATCTGGCTTGAGAATACCAAACTCTCTATCCTGTTGGTCAATATCACCGACACCAGGCTCATGGGTAGAGTCTGGCCTGCTGTTACCAAACTCTCTATCCTGCCGGGCTGTATCACCCACACTGTACTCAGGAGTCCAGTCTGGTTTGCTGGTACTGAACCTCTCGTCCTGCTGGGTGTTGTCCCCAATGCCATAGGTGCTGGTCCAGTCCAGTTTCCTGGTACTGAACTCCCCATCCGAGCTGACAGCACCACCAGTGTTGTATTGACTGCTCCAGTCTGGCTTGCCGGGGCTGAACTCCCCTTCCTGCCGGCAGCTGTCCCCGATGCCGTAGGCGTCAGGCCAGTTTCCGTGTCCCATGTTGGAATCACCCAGCAGCTCTGTCTCTTTGTACACGCCACTCCAGTCCCGTGTGCCGGTGCCAAACTCCCGATCCTGCTCTGTCTCACCAGCTCTGTAACTGCCGGGCCATTCTGTCTTCCCCGTGCCAGTCTCGCTAGCCCAGCCAAACTCACCAGCCCGGTGGGCCCCTCTGATGCCAAACTCGCTGCACAGATCCTTCCGTGACCAACCAAGGAGATCCTGGGGGGGGGTGAGGGGGGGGGAGGAGAATAGGGTTAAAAGAGGAAAGAGTTTGGGGGGAGGGGGATATGAGAGGATCAGCCTCTCCCTCCCAAACTGGCCAGGCTGTATGCGAGGCAGGCAGGATTCCAGGGGATCTGTCTCTTGGGGGCACATCCCCCACAGCTGCAGCATTGGGGTCCTGGGTTACCCTCCACTCCTGAGCATCACCCCTCCGCCCAGCAAGACAGGCAGGAGATTCATTCACCCTTCCTGAGGTCTCCGGTTCACTAGCCCCTCTGATCCTGCCCCAATGCCCTTTGCTCTCAGGGACCGCCCTTCTGCCACAGCACTTGGGAGGAGCGAGATCTCAACGGGCAGCCCCAGCCAATCTGAACTCCCCACCCAACCCAGCCCAGTGGAGCGGCCACAGGAACAAGGTCTCCTGGGTCCCCCCACCCAGATGCTGCCAGAAGCACCATCTGTACTCACAGCCGGACAGGGGGTGCTCCATTCACTCACGTGCCGAGCACGCCCAGCCTCATCCCGCAGCTCCAAGTTAGCCAAGAGTCGCTCCAGGACAGACATCCCACCAGCCTCCCTGGCCATGGCTGTGGCAGGCCACCCCATGCACCCCAAGAGGGATAGCCCAGGAGAGGCCAGCTCTATGGCTGCCTTCAACGGCTCTCCCTGTCCCAGCTCGCCCCAGCATGCTTCGCTCTGCCTCTGCCCAACCTGTCCGACTGCTCTGCACACTCCGCCAGCGGCCAATGCCCAGCCCTGCAGAACTGAGCCCAGTTTGCTCAGCGTAGAACACCCACCCCTCGCCCCAGCAGGGATGGGCTGAGAAGGGGGCTTTCGCCTCCCCCACATTTACCTGGGGAGAGCGCCCCCTGCTGGGCCTTGGGAGATGGCCCCCCCACCCACATACCCTCGGGAGATGCCCCCCCACATTCCCCAGATCCAGCAGGAGGTGCTCTACCCACAGTGAGACACCCCCCCACACTCACCCTGGGGAGATACCCCTCCCCCACACTCACCCTGGGGAGAGCACCTCCAGCTGGGCCTGGGGAGAGAGAGACACACACTGAGGAGACGAAGTCCTCCTCCCACCCCCCATCCCACCCCCACTGGTGCCAAGAGATCCCCCCTTCCCTCCCGCAGATGGTCACCCCTCCTTTACCTCTGGCCCTGCAGGGTCCCTGGGCTCAGGCATGCCCTTTCTCTTGGTCTCATCTGCGCTGGGCGGGGGCGATGCCAGCAGCTCATCCAGCCAGCGTGCATTGGGATGTGGCTCAGAACCCGCCTTGCCTGGCCTCAGGCCCTCCTGGCAGCTCCCCACTGATGCCAAGTCGTCCTCCTGGCATCGGTCAGCACCAACTGGCCGGGGAGCGTCAGACAACAGGACTGGAGCGGCTTGCTCCTGGTCTGGCTCCGGCTCGGTCAGCCGCAGGGGGGCGCCTAGCAGTGGCCTGCCTTGCTCCTCCCAGATAGTGCCCAACTCATCCACCGCTGCAGGGCCCTTCAGCTCGGCCACGGCTGCCTCCGTTTGTGCGACGGGGCCCCCAGGACATGTGGCCTCCAGGCCCCCCACCTCAGTCGCTCCCTGGTCACATGGGGCCCCCATGGCACCATCCAGGCGGGCAGAACTCCCTGCAGCCTCGGCGTCCTGCCAATCCAGGGCAGCGCTGAGCTGCCTTGCCCTCTGCCCCTCAGAGCTGCTGCTTTCCTCAGACCCTTTGGGGCTGGGGGCCAGGCCCTCCCCATCCGAGTCCCCCTGCTCAGAGAGGCCGGAGTCATCTGCCTCTCTAATGGGGGACCTGGGGGGCTCCCACTCCACGGCCCGGGATGGGAACGCCCACTCAAATGACTGTGACAGGGTCCAGTTGGACTTACCCTCCAGGGGTGGCCCAGGGTGGGGGGGCCCTCCCCTGGGCAGGGCAGCCAGGGAGCCCCCCAGCACTCCCATTCCTAGCCCCTTGTCTGGCAGCTGCACCACCCCATCTGAGGAGTGCTGTAGCCCCAGCTGTGGGCACTGGAAGTCCTTGTCTGCTGGCGCAGGCCCTGTGAATGGCTCCGCATCATTGGAGAGTGAAGGGGAGCCCCGCTCAGGAGATGGGGGGCTGTATGGGGACACTGGGGACTCAGTGGGTCCATCGGGGGACACCGGAGACCAAAAGACTCTGGTGGGGAGCTTAGGACACAGATTGGGGGTGTCTGGGGATGGAACAGGAGCTTTGGGGGCCCCTGGGGAGTGAGTGATTCTGCGGGGCAGCTCAGCAGGGACGCCTGGGGCCAGGGCCCGCCCTGCAGGGGGGCTATGGGGGAGCTCTGCGGGGGCATCCGGAGTGCCTGGTGCCATGCCTGCAGGGAGGCCGGAGGGGGGTTGGGACCCCTCACCAGGAGCCTCCAGAGACGCCAGGGAGCAGGAGATTCTGTGGCAGGGCTCAGCTGGAGCATCAGGGGCCGGGACTAGGCCTATGGGGAACTTAGCCAGAGACTCAGGGGTGCCTGGGAAGCCGGGCCCAACACTGGTTGGGAGTTCAGTGTGGGCAGGGGGCGAGCCCAGGGCGGGGAGCTCGGCGGGCACAGCAGGGGACCCCAGGGCTGAGGCAGGATGCTCGGCAGGGAGGTAGGGGGCCCCTGGGGCCAGGGCAAGGCCAGCAGAGTTGCCAGGGGCCACCCTGAGCGGGAGCTCAGCAGGAGCCACGGGGATGGGACAGGTCCGGGCCGAGGAGAACTGTGAGAAGAATGGGAGATCATTATCTATGCACACCCCCAGATCGATGGGGCTCCCCCCAAGATGGCTCCCAACTACCACTGCCCAGAGCTTCCATCACCATCCCCCGGTGCATCCCGATCCCCAGCGCCTGGAGCTTCCCCCCTCATCTGCCAGATGGCCCCTGACCCCCAGTACTTCCCCCCACCCCAGTGCCCGGGGCTCCCCCACATCCCGTGGATGGTCCATGACTCCCATCACCAAGAGCTTCCCCCCACCAGTGCCCAGGGCTGTGCCCCATCCCCTAGACAGCTCCCAACCTCCAGCTCCCAGGGCTTCCTCCCCCCCGGCCCCCAGCATCTGGGGCTCCCCCTGCCGGATGGCCCCCCAACCCCAGGACTATCCCCCCCCCACACACACACACACACACATTGCTTTCCCCCCAACCCACACCGCCTGAGGCTTCCCCCTATCCCTCAGACAGCCCCTGACCTCCACCAGCCAGGAATCACCCTTGGATGCCCCCTGACTTCTGCTGCCCGGGTCCCCACCAGAGTGTCCCTTCCCCATGGGGAGTGTCTCACTGGAGGTATTGAGGATGTTTCCCATGTGACTCAGCCCAGCTGGATCCCAATCTCCTTTGGGGGTGCTGCTGCCTAGCCCTGTCCCACCCTTCGGGCTCAGGCGACCCCTCCAGCCTGGCTCCTGTCCCATGCCCAGCTCCCTAGCTTAGCCTCAGCTGCAGTTTCCCATGATCTAGGGTGCCCGCCCCTTCCCCACTGCGAGGAGCCCCATGGCAGGGAGATGAAGGCAGAGAGGAGGAGGAGGAGGAAGAAGGAAGCAGGAGGAATCAAGCCATATGGCTGCAGAGTGGCATTCAGGGCTTTGGAGACCCCCAGCCCCAGGGCAGGAGGGTCAGATGCCCCCTCCCCCACCAGGGAGAATGGAAGGGGGCCCCAGTGTCAGTTCCCCACTCCGCCCCCACCAGGAAAAGGGAGTTAATGGTTAACCTCTTCCTGGCTATCTCCCAGGAATCCTGAGAGGAGTGGCTGGGGGGGGGGGGGGGGGCCCTCTCCACCCTCCCTGCCTAGGAGTTTGGCCAAGGGCCCAGTGGGGCTGGGAACCGCCCGCCTGCCACATACCTGCCAGGTCAGCGAGCCCAACACGGTGAGTCAGGGCTGCTCCCTCCTGGGCGCAGGCATCCAGGCTGAGAGTGAGCGCCGGGTTCCCAGTCCCCTGGGCCAACCACCCAGGGCTGCTGCCACGGGGGGAAGCACCCCCCTCAGGAGATCCTGATTATATTGGCTGGCCTGGTCTTGTGTGTCCACCCCGCTCCCCAGGGCTGGGCGAGATAAAACAGCATTGGCCTAGGAGCCTATGGGTGGAGGACCCATGGTGCCATGCAGTACACCTGGGTGCTTGATTACTCCCTTTCCATGCCTGGGTGAGGTTCAATAGGCCCAGGGACCCATGGTGCCATGCAGGACACCTGGGTTCTTGATCACTCCCTTCCCATGCATGGGGGAGGTTCAATGTGCCAAGGACTCAACAAGTGGGGGACCCATGGTGCCATGCAGGACACTTGAGTTCCTATGGCTCACCTCCCGGGAGAGCTGCAGGAGCTGGTGCCCTAGGGCTGGCAGAGGAGGGAGAGGAGACACGCACCCCAGAGAGAGGGAGCCCAGGAGGAGACAGGAGAGCCCGGAAGGAGAGCACTGAGCAGAGCAGCCGCCACGCTGGAGGGGGCGAGCCGAGAACTCACACCAGGGGGGAACGGCGACTTTCTGCGTCCGGACTGGTCCCCGTTGCAGCTGGCGCTGGCCGGGGAGAAGCCACTGAGAGAGAGAAAACATGGAGAAACGGGGGGTTAGTCTCCAGAACAAGGAATATTTTAGTCAGCAGGATGGAGGCAGCATGGCTTAGCAGGTAGGGCACTGGACTCTGGAGGTCTATTTGCAGCTCTGCTGCTGAGTGCCTTGGATATCCCTTCCCTGTGCCTCAGTTTTCCCATGTGTAAAATGGGGATAATGATACTGACCTCCTTGGGAAAGTGCTTTGAGATCTATGGATTTAAAGCTCTCCAGAAGAGCTCGATACTATTATCTTCACCAGGATCCACCCTGTCTTCTCTAACTCCACAGTTGCATCCCATTCAACTCCCACCTCCATTGATGGCCCCTTCTCCTCTCTACTAAGAGCCCCTCACCCTCACATCCAAGGCCAGTCAGAACCTCACCACCTGCCCACAGCTGATCTTCTCCCATCCTCTCCCACACCAGCCACCCAGTGTCCCCTGCACCATGATCATGCTCCAGGTCCACTCTCCTCTTCCAAACATTTCTCCAGGGTTCCTTCCTACCCGGCACTCTCGCCACGTACCTCCATGTTGTGTGTCTCAGACCGCCAGCTTTCAGGGAATGGGAACATCTCCCAGGCCTCATCTACTGTCAACTCACCTTGGTTTAATTAAACCAAGCGCACAGTCCTGACATGTGGACCCTTACTGAGCAGCTTATTTCGGTTTAGCTTAACCGCATTCCTAACCAACTCAAAATAAACCAAGGCCTTGTGGACATGTTACAATTATCTAATATCCACTCCCTCTGGGAATCGTGCCAAGTTTGTGACCTCAGCCACATCCTGTGGCAAGGAGTTCCACAGGCTAACTCTGTATTAAGTGTTAAGTTCTTGTCCATATGCAGAGCTGCACTCATCTAACTACAGGGTTGATTTTATACAGGTGTCAAAGAGCTGTTTGGATGCCTCTAGGATTCTCCTCTACATCCAGGAAGCACCATGTAACAATCCCCTTTCTGGCTTCCTCTCCGCTTCCCTGGGGGGAAGATCTGGCACCAGATCCTAGCGCCTTTGCCAGATTCTTACCCATAATGTAGTGCAGCACACCTTGCCCACTCCTCCTCCACACACACCCCTCCCAGCACAGAACAGACAAGGCCTTTACCCACAATGTCCTGCATGCCCCACCTCTGCACATCAGCCCCTCACCTTTCCCTGGAGGCTGAGCCAGGGTGTCTCTCTGCTTCTCCATCTGAGGGCTCTGGCGGGCGTTCTCCAATGGGACTCGGGCTTCCTTCCCTCTTCATCCTGCCAGCGACCGGCTTGTCCCCACAGGACGCTCTGCTCTCCTGTGCTTCAGGGGGCCCAGATACCCAGGAGGCCTCAAAGCGGGGGGCGATGGCATCACCTTCCCCTCCCTCAGCACTAGGCTGTCTCCGAAAGGCGGCATAGCCTTTGGGCCCGAAGCGGGAGCTGCCATCAGGGTTGAAGATTGAGCGCGGGCCCCAGGCCGGGTCAGGACTGCCCGACCCCTCTTTGCAGGGGCGCTCCATCTTGGCCAAGATCTCTTCCACTGTGGTGCCGGGGAAGCGCTCCCGCTTGGCCGCCACTGGCACCGGTTTCACTTTGAACGGGGCAGTGCCCTTGAGGACTCCTAGGGGCCCCCCATCAGGGAGTGTCACAGGAGCAAGCGATCTCTCTTCCGTGGGACAGAGTGGGGCTCTCGCTGCAGGTGGCGGTGCCCCCTTCCCATTGGAGGTCTCCCCCGGGGGGCTCTTGAGGCCGAAAGACAGGCGTTTAAGGGCGGTGCTGCTGCCACTGTATGGCTTGGGACCCGCCAGCAGGTTGATCTTCTCGGCAGAGGGGAACTCGAGGCGGGTAGGCCGCGACCCAGGGGACGGTGGGGGGGTGCAGGGCTTGGCAGGTACAGCCGGTTTGGGCAGCATGCGGGGTTTGGGACCAACTGGCGGCTTCAGGCGAGTGTCACCTGGGGCAGGGGGAGAGAAAGAGCTTCTCTCAGAGCCCAGCCACAGAGCAGTCACTGCCCTGGCCAGCCCCCCAGCAGGGGCAACCCAGACAGCCCAAGCAACCCCACCCCCGCAGACTAGCCATTCCGGGGTGGACATGGCTCTCCAGGGTCTGCGCTGACAGATGCTCGGTGCTGGGGGGTTGTGGTGGTTGCACCAGTCTGAGAACTCAAATTTGTCTCACAGATGGACCCCTGAAAAGCATGGCCCTGTGTCCCACCTCCCACCCTCAGAGTCAGCCTGGGGCAGGATCAGAGCAGATGTCCCCAGAGGGGAAAGGTTCCGTGTCCCACTCCACACCCCCAGAGTCAGCCTGGGGCAGGATCAGAGCGGATGTCCCCAGAGGGGAAAGGTTCCGTGTCCCACTCCACACCCCCAGGCATTTTCTGAACTCCATGATGCTCCTCTTTCCCCTGTGCCCATCACTCAAATGAGCTGCTCCCCAGCTCTGTTATTCTCCATCCCAGCCCCCCTCTACTCTTCCCTTACCCACCAGCACGTACCTGTCTCGGGGCTGCCTGCCGGCTGCCCACCTCTGGCCCCCATGCTGCCATTGGAGGTAGGGCAGGGAGGTGGGGGACGCAGGGGGTGTGTCTCGGAGGCCATGGTGGCACCTGGGCTGAGGCTCGATGAACTCGGTACACGCGTCAGCCCCTAGGCGAGAGATGGTAGATCAGGGCTGTCTGGGAAAGGAGCAGTCAGATTCGGTCCTCCGCACCCCCACCCCAGCTCCCAGCCATGGCCTGATTTTCCAGCATGCCCCTCAGCTCCAGCTGCAGCCGCCTCCTCGCTGCTCCTGTGAAAGCCCCACATGGCCCCCATCAGCCCCCGCCTCCCTCTGGTCACATCATGCTGTCACCTCCCGAGGATGCCCCCTAGCCACGCAGGGCATTGTACCACCCCTCCACCACAGGTCCCACATCTCACTGCACAGCCCCAGCCGCACCTCAACCTCCACTGCTCTGCATCCCATATACAGCTGGCAAACAAAGTCCCCTACCCCAACTTCCACCCTGCTCCCCCCACACAGTGCCGACCCCTGCACTCCTCCCACAGTGCCAGACCCTTGCCTCCCCTCAGTGCCCCCATGCACAGTATCAACTCCCCACCCCACCCCCACACATGGTGCCAAATACCCACCCCGCCTTATTCAGTGCCAACCCCCACCCCCACACACAGTGACAGACCCCTGCCTCCCCTCAGCCCCCTATGCACATCACCAACTTCCCACTCCTACCCCCACACAGTGCCAACCCCCTGCTCCTCCCTACGCAGTTCCAACCTCCCATGTCCCTACAGTGCCAGATCCCTGCCTCCCCTCAGCACCCCCATACACAGCACCAACTCCCCACCCCTACCACCACTTATGGAGCCAACACCCTCCACAGTGCCAGTCCCCCGGCCCACACCCCCAGCCCTCCCCACACATGCCAAGCCCCTGTACATAGTGCCAGTCCCCCTGCCCCACCCAGCCCTCTGCACACAGTTCCAACCCCTCACTCCCCCACAAACGCCCCAAGCCCTGTCCCATTCACAGCGCTGACTCCCCACCCACACAGTGCCAACTCCGGGTGCCAACCTGGCCCCCAACTCTCTGCCCGCCCCCGCACGCACGGTGCCCACACCCCTCTGGGTCTAGCGTGGTTCAGCACCAGCTGGACTCTCCTGGGCCGGCCGCCGGGAGCCTGGCTCACCTTCCCGGCAGCTGCCTCATCGTAGGCAGGGCTAGGGTGCACAAGCTCCCGTGACTCAGGCTGCAGGGACGAGAAAAACCAGCTCGCTCCGAGGGCCTGACTCCGAGCCCGCCCCTTCCAGCCCCAGCCCCAGCCCCAGCCCCGCCTCCCTCCCCTTCACCCCTCCTCCTGCCCCACTCCCCCTCTCCTCACCCTCCCCAGCCCCGCCTCCCTTCCCCCAGCCCCTCCCCTTCACCCCTCCTCCTGACTCATTCCGCATCTCCTCTCCCCCCAGCCCTGCCCCACTTCCCCCAGCCTTTCACCACTCCTCTTGCCTCACTCCCCCTCTTCTCTCCCCCAGCCCCACCCCCAACCCGTCCCACTCCCCCCAGCCCCGCCTCTCTTAGCCCGCCCACTCCTGCTCCGCTCCACTCCCCTTCTCTTCTGCCTCCCTTCCCCCTCCCCTCCACCACTCCTGCTGCCCTATCCCCCCTCTTCTCCAGCACCACCCGCTTCCCCCATTCCGTCTCCTAACCCGCCCCCCACCTCCAGTCACAGTCTCCCCATCCCGGCGCAGTGGGAATCGATCTCCGCCCCTCCCCAGGGAGCTGGCGTCACAGCTGCCTCAGCCAAGCCGGGCGGGGCGGGCACATCTGGAAGCCATCGGGTTTCTCTCCCCACTTCCCCCCCCACCCAATTTCCCAGCCTCCTGGCTCGGCGCTGGGATCCGAGGCGGCCCAGCTGCGCCGCGGCGGCCGGCTCCTGTCTGAATCTGCGCAGCGAGAGGAAGGGGTGGCGGTCCCGTGCCAACCCCAGACGGGCTTCTAAGAGACAGGGCGGCGCACGAATCGCGGGGTGCTGGGAGGGCGGGGCAGGAGGGAATTGGCGGGGGCCGCGGGGCAGAACAAGCATCAGGGAAGACTAGGCATGCGGAAGTTGCTTTCCCTCCTGGCAATACCCCCCATCACACCATGCCGCCTCCCGAAACCCTGCCTTCTCCTACTGTGCCAACCCACTCCACATAGCACCAACCCTCTGCCTCCTCCCTATGCCAATACTCCCCACATCCTACCTCCCCCTGGGCCAATACCCCTTATATCCCATCCACACCACACCCCCTCCCCACACCCTGCCTTCCCTCCACTGTGCCAGTACCCCCCAACACACATTTCCCCACTGCCTCCCCCACACTCTGCCTCCCCATGCTAATACCCCCCCCATGTCCCATCCACACATAGCCCCCTTCTCCACACCCTGCCTCCCCCCATATCAATACCCCCTTCCCACTCCCTCTTCCTCATGCCCACTCCTCTTGTGCCCCCTGACCCTCGCCTGCTTCTTCCCAACACTGCTGCAGCCTCCTGCCCATGCCCCTTGCCTTCCTCCCGCACCAGGCCCTGGCATCAGCAGACCTTCCAGCTGAGTGAGGATTCCTAGCGCTATCACCATTTGCCAGCAGTCAGCGCCCCTCCCTTACCTCCTGAGCTCTGCTCTGAGACCCTGCACAGCGCTCTCCCTTCAGTGGATAACAGATCCCAGCTTGTGCCAATCCCTAGGCAAGCCAGACTGCACAGAGGCAGGATCTGAATATCTCTGGTTCTCCTGCCTGCTGCGGGGCGAGTGGTTCAGTGGGCAGGTGCTGGGGGAGGCAAGGATGGTCATGGAGGGACACTCCTCTGGTGATCTGTGCCCCCAACCTGCCTCCCCCACTCCTGGGGAATCCTCTTGCACCCCAAAAGTGACATACCCCCAACACCATTGCAGACAACCACACAGCTCAGGCCAGGCCCCCGTGGGCTCTGCAGATAACTGAACCATTTACACAGTGATTCAATTACAGCATGGGTGGTCCACAGGCGAGGAATCAAGTGGAAGAGGATTTAAAAGTGGTTCAGGCCCCAGGGAGAATTAAGCTGCTTACAGATGAGTCCTGGGAGGAAGGCAAGTCTCAGGGGCCACCACAGGAGAAGGCTCATGGAGGAGGTCAAGTAGGGGTACAAGAGCCGGCTATAGGGTTCATGGGATAGAGTCATAGAACTTAGAAGGGTCTACAGTGATCATCTGTATGTAACACGTGCCATAGGACTTCCCTGACCAACTAGAGCAGAACTTTTAGGAAAACATCCCCTCTTGTTTGAAATCTTGCCAGTACTAGAGAATCCATCACAAGGCTTGGTAAGTTTGTCCAATGGTTAATTCCCCTTACTATTAAAAATGTCCACCTTATTTCCAGTCTGAATTTGTCTAACTTCAGCCTTGGCTCATTAGACCTTTGTTTGCTAGACTGAAGAAAAGTCATCAAATACTTACTAAAAGACCAGGTTGCTCCACAGAGGGGGTTGAGAACAGGACCAACCACGTAGACCGTGTCTACAGCCAATCATGGACCCAAAGAAGATGTCCAAGGACATGGGAGTCGTGGTTTGGGTTCTGCATAGGTGCAAGAAGGTGGATGGCAGCTTCTGGCCACACTGGGACATGGAGAAGGGAAACAAATCATCAAGGTGAGAGGAGATCCCTGTGGGACGAGCCTCAATAAAGATAGAGTCCACGGGCAGAGTAGCAAGCAAAGGAGACTTCGGCCATGTCTACACTATGGGCATTACAGCAGCCCAGCTAAGGTGCTGTAGCTAAGCTGCTGTAATGCTGTAGTGTAGACACACGCTACAGCGGCGGACGGAGGTTTTCCATCCATGTATCAACACCACCTCCCTGAGTGGCAGTAGCTAGGCTGATAGAAGCATTCATCTATCCACCTAGCCGCAACTACACATGGATTATTCACACCTTGGAGTGCAGAAAATGTGTCAGCCTAAAGCTAGATCTACATACACTACACACTTACTTCGGTATAACTATGTCACTCAGGGGTGTGGAAAATCTAACCCTCAGTTTAGGGAGCGCTGTGTTGGCGGGAAATCTTCTCTTGCCAACGTAGCTACTGACCTCTCTCCCGTCAGCTTAGAGCATCTTCACTGCAAGCACTACAGCGGTGCTGATGCAAGTTTCTAGTGTAGATTTTAAGTGGAGACCAGGCCTGGGGACAGAGGACAGTTCAGACAGAAGGAGGCCAAGGTTACTGGCAGAGGGTAAGCTGAAGCAGGGGAGGGAATACCCAAGGGTGCCAGGCCTCTGACGTGGGTCTTCCCATGGGACACCTCCATGTTCATATTGGAAACGTTCAAACCAGGCCAGGAACTATTTTAGGACAGGCAGAGGGAGTGAGCAGGAAGGAGTCCAAAGCTACATGCAGCTAGTCATGGTCACAGCTAACAGTGGTGCACAGGAGACCAAGGGTTTGTCTGCACTACAAAATTAGGTCAACTTCAGTTAGGTTGACCTACAGCCAACACAGCAATTAAATCAGCTGTTGGTGTCCACACTGCTCTCCTTCTGCCAGTGCTGCACATTCTCACCAGGAGCGCTTGCACCAACTGAAGTGGTTCATTGTGGGGCAATGACAGTGACACAGGGCTCACAAAATGTGAAATAATAGCAGCTGTGAAACTGACAAAAATGTCAGTTTCACTGCTGGTTGGCTCCCTGCTGTGAAATTGAGCCCCCTGGCTCAGACCTGGGCCCCAGGTCAGGGGGCAGTTCCAGCTGTGTGCCCTATGCCTGACTGACAGCTCAGGCTGTCAGCACTGGAAAGAGGGGGGAGGGAGACTCCAGCTGTCAGCTGACATCTGGGGCTGATAGCCAACAGGCAACCTAAGTAACGCAGCATCTATACAGGCACTGAATCACCCTAAGCACTCCTCCTCCACCACAGGTGGAGTTATTAAGTCAGTGTAGTGGGGAACTTACGGCAGGAGCCCCACTGTAGTATAGACACTGACAGAGTTAGGTTGACCTAACTGTGGTACAGACCAGGCCCACGCCTGGGGAGGCAAAGTGAAAAGAACAAGAGGGCCAAGCCCTGTGTGGCTCCAGGGATCAGCACAGTGCAATGGACAGGACCAAGCCCTTATTCGCAGGGACTCTGGCACCTGCAGAGCTAGGGGCCAGCCCAGCTGACCAGGCACTCGGATCCAGGAGGGTGAAAGGCAAAACTGAGCCTTCACCTTCCCCCTCCAGCAGGAAGGAGAAGCCTATTAGCTACTTTGCGGAGAGTGGCTGTGAGCTGTTGTAGCCAGAGGGAAACCAGCCCAGGCTGCTGCGGGAGGGAGAGGAAGGGTGGCAGGGAGCATGCAGATGGAGAGAGCTGGTGAGGAGAAGGTGTTCAGCAGCTGGGGTGGGGAGGCTGGGATCAAGATGTTGGACAAACACGGCCAGGCAGGGGTGGAGGCAGCAGGGCGTGTCCAGCTGTAGGCAGGCAGGAGGTGGATGCAGGGAGGGGTGGTCAGGAAAGAGTGCGTTGCTGATGAGAGCACAGGTTGGACTTCAAATGGGAGGGTTGGTGGGGGTGCACTCCTGACAGAAACCTGGGGCCAAGTGGCTGAGGGTGGCACTGTGAGCCCTGTCTGACTAGACTGGGTCCTCCCAGAGACACAGACACACAACCCTTTGCAGGCAACTCTATGAGCTGGTCCAGGGCCTGGCTCTGGCAAGGGCCCAGAGGGCATGGCCAACCGATGGGAGGAGCTGTGGAGGAGATACAGGTTGAATCCTCCAGGGCAGGCCGAGGCCAGAGGTCAGAGAGTGGGAGCTGGGAACAGCCCCAGGGTGTGGCTGAGGCCAGGGCCAGCTCTAGGCACCAGCAAAACAAGCAGGTGCTTGGGGTGGCACATTTCTAGGGGTGGCATTCTGGCGCCGGCCATGCCGCCCCAGGAATGTGCCCCCGCCACCCCAGCTCGCCTCCGCTCCACCTCCGCCTGCTCCCCTGAGCGCGCTGCCGCCGCTCCGCTTGTCCCCGTCCCTCCCAGGCTTGCCGCACGCGAAACAGCTGTTTGGCGCAGCAAGCCTGGGCGAGAGGGTGGAGAAGCCGAGTGGCGGCGTGCTCGGGGGAGGCGGTGGTGGTGGAGCGGAGGTGAGCTGGGGCAGGGAGAGGGTCCTCTACCCCCCCCGTTACTTCCTGCACTTCCGCATTTCCCCCCCACCCTCGCTCACTTCCGCTCCGCCTGCTCCCCTGAATGCGCTGCCTCTCCCTCGCCTGAGAGGGAGGGGGGAGAAGCGAAGCAGCGGGGTGTTCAGGGGAGGAGGTGGGCGGAGCGGAGGTGAGCTGGGGGGAGGAGGGGAGCTGCAGGAGGCAATGGTGGTGGGGGGGGAAATGCGGCACGCTCAGGGGAGGAGGCGGGGCCGGGGATTTGGGAAAAGGATTGGGAAGGGGCAGAGTTGGGGCAGAGCCTGGGACAGGGAGGGGGGCATAAAAAAAAGCAGGGGGGGCCAAAAAATTTTTTGCTTGGGGCAGCAAAAATCCTAGAGCCGGCCCTGGCTGAGGACCAGTGATGCTAGCGAGAGGCACCCTGGGACACTGTACTGAGACCCCCAGTGACACATGGGGCTGAGTGACACACTGTGTCTGGCCACCCTGGCATCCATAGTCTGCCCTTCCCCTCCATCACCCCGCCCCTGCTGCCATGCCCCCCACCACCCAAGTTGTTATACTTGGGAAAGTTTGTGACTTTCCTGCTCCTACCCATGCCTTGTCCCTTCCAAAGCCTCAAAACCCCATACCCCCTTTCCCACCACCTGCAGCCAACAAACACCCACCCCTCAACCTGGGACCCCAATCACCCATACACACCCCACTCCTGTTCTCACCCTCAACCCCACGCACACCCCATCCTGGGGACCCCCAGTCACACCACACACTCCTCCTTCCGGATACTCTCAACACAGACACCGGCGTCCCCTACCTACCCGGATCCCGGCAGCTCCTCACCGGCCTCCGCGCCGCGCTCGGAGTCAGCACCGCCCCGACCCCTCTGCGGCATATTCATGAGAAGCAAAACAAGGGCAGGGCGGCTCCGCCCTCTGTTGCATATTCATGAGCTATGCAAATAACTCCACCCTGGGTACGCCACTCTCACGTGTGATCTTGCTGAAGCCATCATCCAACAGGCAGGGTGAGCCATAGAGGGCGGAGCTAGAGGGGCCCCTCTCCTGCCCCACAGGTGGGCTGCGTCCTCCCCAGCTGTTACTGGAGTACCTGTCTCTCCACTCCTAGCTATCATTAGGGCATGACCCCTTCATCCCTACCACCACAGCCTGGAATGTCCCTGGGGCCTCTGCCAGCTGGAGAGCCAGGACCCCACTGGCACCAATCCCTAGGTGGGGGAGGGATCTCTTCCCCAGCTCATGTGTGTGGAGTTTGTGTGTATTCACCCTAGCTGGTATCTAGGGTGATCACAACAGGCAACTCCATGCCTGCCAGCTGCAGAGGGCTGCCTACTAGCCCCCACCATTCTCAGCCTGAGCCCCCATAGGTTGGTACCAGATGTCCTGCACCCAGAGAGCCAGTGCCCCCTAATAAACAGAATCACTGCAGTCCTTGATGCCCAGCTGCAGAGACATCTTAACTATTCACCCATGCTTGTCCCCTAGCTCCCCTAAAGCCTGCTCCTCTGTCCTCCCCCCTAATAAAGGCTCCTTGGTGTAAGAGTGACATGAACTTTAATGCTGGAGGGGCAAGGCCAGAGGCTGGAGTCCCCTCTCTGGATACACTCATGCCCACCTTGCTCAGTTTGTGAAAGCCTGTTCGTTAATTAGCATCTCTTGGGAAACCACCAGCAAGGAGGACAGGTCGGGGCGATAGCTCAGGGAGAGGACATTTGTCCGCATTGTGCTAGTCTTAAAACCCTCCATTTGTTTCACCCCCATTCAGACACGTCAAGTGTCGCTCACTGGGTGTGAGACTCACTCTTTAGCATGCTGTCTCACTCTCACATTCCTAAGCTTCTCTCATTTTGAGTAAATACACAAAGATTTAAAATATTTTTACTTGGGCCCAGCAAGAGACAATACATCCAGGGCTTAGGGCTTTGGAAAGCCGCTTTCTAAGCTTGGGTACTGTGGTGACCATGGAGACTACAGGCTCGATCTGTAGGAGAGGCTGGGGGGGGAGGGGGGAGAGGAGATACCTGATGGTCAAGAAATTATGGGTTTGCCAAAAAACAAGCAGGACTTGATTGAAAGTTCGCAGGTTCCGCAAAATAACAGTTCAAAATTTAAACCACACTGGCCAAATTCATGTCCTCCAGGCTCTCCAACCATCTAGGGTTTTATTTCAAACAGCTAATAATTATTAAAATCCACTGCTTTACATTGCATAGAGACTTCTGAAGTGCCCTAGACTTTAGTATGAATTAGGACATTTAAGTGTTTCATATGCAACATTAATCAGGGTACACTTTAAAACAAACTATTAAGTGCTGGTTACATTAAAATCCTGGACTGTTGGGTGGCACCAAGGACCAAAGATGAGAGCCCCTGTCTTAAGCAATGACCTAACACATCACCTGGAAAATCTCTTTGGGCCTATAAATCTCACTCTTAAGAACAGCCAACCCTTGGAATCTCTGCACCACACTGCCCCTGCCAGGCAGCCACCCTTCATAAGACCAACCAGTCTCATCATGGCAGCTGCTTACATTGCCCAGCACCCAGGGAAAAACAGCCCCCTAATTACAGCTGTGGTAGGATTGCAGGATGAACACAGGAAGGGCAGAGGCTGTTGTACCCACTCAATGCTATAGCTTTGTGTGATGGGAGAGGTGAAAAGGGGAAGCCCCTGGGGAACAGAGAGAGGCTCCACAGTCCTGTGGGCTGTAAGGCTTTGGTCTGATTTTGGTTGTTGGGTTTAGGGTGCAAGTGTTGGGTGGTTGTAACATCCAGGTGGGCAGACGTCCCTGCTCGTTTTAAACTCCACACCATTGCTGGACCCGTGTTCTAGCATAGTACATGGTGCTTGAAGAGAGGAGTTGCCATGGCTGCTTGCAGCCCTTCCTTCCCATTTACTCCTGGCAGCTGCGGAGTTCTGGTAAATAACCCACAGAAATTAGGCCAAAGGAAATGGGACCCTGGAGAATTTCCCATGGGAACCAGCTTCCATCTGCACAATTAACCTGCTGCAGCCTTGGTTATAAAAGCCACTGCCTCTGGGGCACATTCCTCTCCCTCCCACAGCACACACAGCTCTTTTCCCTCTCTGAGAGCTGCAGCCTGGCAGAAGTGCTGATTCAATTAGAGTGAGGCAGAGTGTGCCCTCTGACACACAGGTGACTGGAAGCGGAGCCAAAGACACTTTAATGGGGCACTGAGGTCCGATAATAGGCTCTAATCAGATCAGGCATCCTTCCTCCAGCTCAGATTAGTTGTCCTGGCAGCAAGGCACACTGAAGAAAGGCTTGTGATGGCTGTAATGGAGATGGATGCTGCATCCACCCGCTGGTCAGCGCCTCACACTCCTCTTCACCCACTCTCGGAGCTGGTCAGAGCTCCAGGCCCAGAAGGGATAGCAATGAGGCTCTCAGCCCTCCATGCAGCCCTAAGGGCGGCCGCTAGCAGAACCAGGTGGAGGGGAAGTTTTGGATGCCAACCAAGTGCCCACAGCTCCAGGACACTGCATCCCTCAGCAACATGCAGCTGGGAGGTACTGGGTATGTCAAGGAGGGAAGGGCTCCCCCAGCCTGGGTCACAGCAGCCCCTGCTGGCCTAGAGTTCCCTACATTAAGCCATCTTGGGAACCCTCCCAGCTTTGCTGAGGCTGGTGATGGCCCCAGCAGCCAGAGAGGGGAGGGAAGGGAGCCCCTAACACTTGGCTAAACCTCATTGCTATCGACTGCCTCCTTCATTAGGTGGCTCCCAAAGGCGCCTCATGGCCTTTAATACAATCAGGGCCACAGCCTACTGGAACGCAGTGAGATAAGGCTCTGGCCCATATTCAGCCCCATGCTGCAGGCAGAGCCGCTCCTGCTGCGATGCACGGGAAATGCGGCCGTCGGGAGGGGAGACCACAGCTGCAGAGTGGCCTCTTTCCCCCTCTGGCAAGAGGGGGCTTTGCCTGCTCTAGAGGGGAAGCTCTGTCGGCACTGGGAGATCCGTCCATCTGTCCCCTGGCCACGCTCCAACAGACAGGAGCGCCGTCCAAAGTCGCTTGGTTTTTATTCCGTCCAATTGCCATGTGAACAGACCAGAAATACAAAAATAAACAGAACATAAAAAACACAGATGGAGCCTGACTACAGGCCAGGGGATGGACCCCTCCCAGCCAGCCAGCTCCCCCCTGCAGGGCCTGTGGGCCATGCCCCCCACCGTTTGCTGGGAGGGCCTCCTGATAGGACAGAGGGGGCTCCCACAGCATGGAGAGAAAGGAGGGATGAGCCCTCTCCCCTGCTCTCTAGCACCCTCTGCTTTTATCCAGAGTTTAGCAAAGGTCCTGCAGTTCCATGGGGGAGGAGGGTCAGGGAAGGTCCGGAAGTAGGGCTGGTTCAAGCCAATGGAGGAGCCACATCACCCCTCCAGCCCATGCCCCTGGCAGAAGGGATGAGGGAGCACTGGGAAGAGAGGGTATGTCTAGGCCTCAACTCAGTGACCTGTGCAGTCAGGAAAGGGGCAGGGCTAAAGGGAGGGGTTGCTCTAATCCGAGCCAGATGCTGAGTCCTCCATGCTGGGGGGCGTGCTAGCGATTTCCTCCTCCTCTGAGTCCTGGGGGGGGGAGGAGAAGTGTGTTAACAGGAGACCACATACAGCCACAGCTGCCAATTGGGGCGGAAGCCCCTCCTGCCCCACCTGCACCTACCTCCTTCTTGTTGTCACCAGAGCTCTCCTCACTGGAGACGAACTCCTTGCTCTTGAAGCTCTCACCCAGCTGCTTGGCGGGGGACTTGGCTGGGGCCTTGGATGGTGCTGCCTTCCTCTCTGCTTTCCCCTTCCCCTGCTGCTTCTTCTTCTTGGATTTCTCTCTGTGCAGGGTGGGAGACAGCGAGCAATCAGCAGTCACCCCGAGCCCCTACTGCACTGGTGGAGGTGCCACGGGGCTGGGAGGAAATAGACAGTCCTCCACTCCTTGCGCTCCACATGGGCCACACCTTTCCCCGTCATCTCGCGCCTACCCTCCAGTGAGATGGGGCCAAGGCCCTTCGTCACCCACCCCAGTGTTTCCAACAGCTCAGCCAACTCACTTCTTGGAGTTCTCAGATTTGCCCCCCTCGCTGTACTCCTTCATGGCCTTCTCATAGTCCCTCTTGGCATCTTCCGCCTTGCGATCCCACTCCTGCTACCAGAGCACAGAGTTGGTAATGACCCTCCTTGCTCACCTGCCCACAGTTTAACTTCTGATCCCCATCAGATACAAAGCTACCCCAAGCCTGCTTTGCCAGCCCCCCAAAACCAGAAGCCCATCCCCATCCGCTCCCTAAACAAGACACAGCCTCTGCCCCATGTTGGGGTGGCCTCCAAGACCTCTTCCATTTGGTTCCCCAAGAATTCCCAAGCCAGGCCTACACCCAATACTACCCCTACCATCCCCAGACACAGCCCTGCCAGCCCACCCCCACACAGCCCCCTTCCTCCTCCCCCAAACAACCACACCACCAAAAGAGAGTTAGAACATGCCCCCGACCCCCAACCAAGGCCACCTCTTTCTTCTCCTTGGACATGCCCTTCCAGAGCTCCCCAGCCTTCTTGGACAGGTCAGTGATGCTGATGCCAGGGTGGTCTGATTTGATCTTCTCACGGCTGGCATTCAGCCATAGCATGTAGGCAGACATGGGCCTCTTTGGGGCGTTGGGGTCTTTCCCTTTCTTACTCTGGCAAGAAGAGGTGGAGGTACAGAGATAGAACAAGAAAGGGATCCATCAAGAAGTGGCTCTAGAGTTCCTTGGACCAGAAGCTCTGGCCCCCATGGCAAGGGCCCCTTGTGCCCCCCATTAACACTGGGGCAGGGCATTCGACATCCCAGCCCTTCCCCCCAGCAGCCAGACACACTCATGGGGCCCAGGCAGCACAAGACTAAGACAAGGCAGCAAAGGCCAAGGAGCCTGACGGAGACAGCGGGCCCAGCTGGGGGAGGCTGTCAGGTGAGGCTGGGGGAGCGGCACAGGGCTGAAGAGCTCCGTGGCATGGCGGGGACGGAGTCACTCACCCGCAGCTGGAGGCTGTTCAGTGTCCTAAGCTGGGGAGTAGCGGGACCTTCAGGACAGCTCCCCATCACAGAGGACACTCACTTGTGGCCTCATCAGCCTCTAAGCAGTGCGCCCAAAGGCTCCATCTCCCCACAGGGTTGGCCTGTGTGCTGGAGGTAGAGGATCCCACCCCTCAGAGCCAGCGGTCGGGACCCACGCAGCCACCTCCGCCAGGGCGGAGCTCTCACCTCTGATGGCTTCTTGCGGGGCTTGCGCTCCTTCACAATCTTGGCTTTCTTGGCTGGCTTCCTCTTTTCCTCACGGTCGCTGCCACCGTCACTACTGGCAGAGACTTCGCTGTCGAACCTGCAGGAGGGAATGGTAGCCTGGCGTCAGCCCCACCCCCAAACGCCCCTGGTCCCAGGGCCGGCAGCCCACAGCTCAGCGAGGTCAGCAGAGATCAGGCCTAGCATGGGCAGACTGCTCCAGGGGTGCCGACTGGAGGAGATAGGGCATCCCCAGTATGGCTTGGGCATGGCAACAGCTACTTCACCTGTCCCTGGAAACAGGGTGGCAAGGGGCTCTGCCAAGCACTCTGGACAGGGTACAAGGGGCACAACCAGCTCTTCCCCACACCAACTGTTCCCATCCCTGGGTGTCACCCCAGACCTGCTGGCAGCAGAACCCGAGTGGCAATGCCAAGAACATACATCCCCGCTGGAGAGACGTGGGCCCCTTTGAGCAGAGCACGGGGCACAGCACAGGCCTGCTCCCTCCAGGCCACTTCCCAGGTGACGGGTTCCCTGTTCCTGACATGGGACCCGACCTGGGACCGAGAGGGAATGTTCTGTAACATTGTTATGAACCTCATTTCATGCCTCAGTTTCCCTCTATACTTTGCACTGCTATGCAGGGGTGCAAAAAGGTTGAATCTGCTCTAAGAGCAAGAGCCACAAAGTGTGTGTGTCCCGTGGCTGGCTGGGGTGGTGAAAAGGGTTGGTGAAAACCAATCCACATCAATGGAGAATCTAGCAAGAGAGCGGGAACCCCAATGACCGGGCTGTTCACCCCTAACAGCCACCAGCCAGGAGGAGGGAGATATTCCCCTGGCCCTCAGCTGGGAAGCAGCGCAAAGGCCCCAGCGGGAGAACAAAGGGGAAAGGAGGCTGGTGGCCAGGCCTCGGGGCTGACAAGGAGACAGAGGCCATAACAGCTTGGCTGGCTAATTGCACCAGCGCTGGCCAGGCTGGACTATGGCTAAACCTTTGACTCTCTGTGCTAACCCAAGGCCTTTCTGATCCCATGGACCAGGCGGCTAATACGCTGTTCCCCCGTGCCTGGGAAGACTGCTGATGTCGCTGCAGATATCACTGACAGCACGGCGCCCCGAAGGGAGACGGTACAAACCTCCCGCAGGGGTCTGGCTTGGCTGGATTTGCTGCAGGGAGCCACAGAGAGAGACAGGGATCACTGGGGCCCCAAGGCCCAGTTTGGGAGTCCTGGAGGCCATGGGCCTGCCCCTGTGTGGGTCCTTGGGGCCTAGCACACTGAAGGGGTCACTCCTAAGGAACTGGTTTATAGGCTGGGCATGGACTGGACACTGTATCTGTGACACCATCCCACAGCCCAGTGGATCTCAGTGGTGGGAAATCTTCGCCAGAGTTCTCCCTGTTGCCATTTGCTCCCATCATGCCCTGAGTAGCACCCACAGATTCCTGGTCCTCCAAGGTCGAGGATTCACAGAGCTATACAACGTCTACCCACAGTTATTGCTGTTCCATGCTATAGAGGCATCTTCCCCATTAGGCAGTCCCCTCAGCCCCGATTGTTTCTGTGACTGCCAGCAGTGTTCCCCCTGGCAGGCGTGCCAACTGCACTGCTCCAGCTCATTCCAGAGCACAGATCTCTGCAAGCAGCAGAGGCCAAAACCTAGTGCATATCCTCTGCTCTGAAACCACCCTGCCTCATTCAGGGAGCCTATTATTTGTATTGTGGTTGCACCAGTCAGAGATCAGGGCCCCACTGTGCAAGACGCTGTACAGGCACATAGCAAGAAAGACAGTCCCTACCCCAGACAATCTAAGCAGCCCATTGATTTCAGACAGTTGTACAACCCAACACTGAGATGCAGCCACCTCAGAGGAGAAAGGCAGAAACTGTTTAACAGCTCAGGACGGGAAGAGAAGAACCCCACGTTCAACTGGGGCTACAGGGCAATTTAGGCCAACAGAAGGGTTGATGGCTGGCCACTGAGCCTAATGGCCTTAACCCTGTGAAAAGGGCCAGGGAGACAAAAACCTCAGACAGCACCACCAGGCCACCTAGCACACTGGAGCACTGGCAGAGGTGACAGTGCCTCCTGCTGAGCCATCTGCTCTGGAGACCCCACGAAGGGAAAGCACCCCGTACTGAGCCACTCGCTGCGCATGGCACCCATAGCACCAGAGGGAGTCCAGCACTGATGGCACTACATGTACAATGTCCTGCCCCTGTGGCCCCCGTGCGGAGAGTTCCCATCTGAGAATGGGCCAATCAAAGGGCGAGGTCACAGCCCGAAAGCCCCATGCCAGGCAGCCCCTGTCCCCTACTCACTCTTCTGCTACATCCTCGTCCTCCTCCCCCGGGTTAAATGACTCATCTGGAAGGAAAAGGAATGCACTGGTCATTCTCCCCCTCTGGGTGGGGGGCGGGGCAGGAGAGGGGGATGGGGATGGCAACAGCCATGGGGAAAGGGCTGAGTAAAGAGCATGGGAATGTTTCTCTGACCCCAGCTGGGGGCAGATCTCTCAGCCATGGGGAGGAGCCCCAGTCGCTGGAAAGCCTTGGGCAGATCTCACAGCCTGGGGAGGAGCCCCAAACACTGGACAGACAGGGCAAATCTCACAGCCAGGGGGAGGAGCCCCAGGCACAGGGGCACGTCTCACCAGTCTCCTCCCCAGACTCATCACTGCTGTCATCAGCATTCTCCTCCCGGATCTTTCCCTCCTCCTTCATCCTCTCCAGGTAGGCATCATGCTGGTCCTCATCAGAGTCAGCGTATTCATCATAGCTCTGTGGCATTGACTGCAGGGGGAGGTCATGTGAGTGGCACTCTCCACCCCTCCCACCTCAGCAGAGGGGAAGGGCAGACACCACCCCCCACCCCAAGTGTGCAGAAAACTGAGAACTACAACTCCCAACATGCTCCTGGGTGCACCCCCCACTCCAGGAAAGGATCCCCAGCACTTCCAGCACAGGCTGCATGCAGGGACCAGAGGAGTGGTGTTAACCGGGTTAGGTGGGGCCCATTTGGCAAGGAGATCGGGGGCGGGGGGGAAGGCATGGCCCCCCCTTCCCTCCCATGGCTCATGCGGGGTTACTGGGATTAGTAGAGAGCACCACAGCCATGCAGAGGAGACCTGCACCAGGAGGAGGGGAAATCGCACGGACCTTTTTCTTCTACAAGGGCAAGGAGAGAAGAGAAAGTGAGGAGGCAGAATCTGCAGGGAAAGAGAGAGAGAACCCCTGCCTTCACCCAGCCCCCCCCCGGGGAGGCTATGGGGCTCCTGGTTGGGATGGGACAGGGGACCCAGCAAGTGCCCCGCCCGCTCTCCCCCCCACTGCAGGTACCTCCTTGTGGCCTCGGTTCTTGATGTTCAGCTTCTTGGCGTTGACAAAGTCAAACAGCTTCCCGTACTCCTCCCTGCAGGTGGGTAACAGAAGGGAGACGGGGTCATGGAGAGGCGAAGTCTAACGCTCCCCTAACCATGAGCGAGCGAGAGGGCAGTGCACGGTGATGGCGTGGAGAATGGCAGCCCCCTGCACCGCCAGACTGTGGTGCCAAAGGCTTCCCCGGCCTGAGTGAGGAGCAGGATACCAGTGCAGGCCGTGAGAGGGTGGCGGCGGCCCAGGAGAACAGACGGGGCAATAGGCAGTACAGCCATGGGTGCAGAGAGCAGACAGCAGCTGCTTGGGCGGGGGTTCACCCTCACCTCTCTATGCTGCTGAAGGTGTACTGCGTGCCCTGCTTGGTCTCGATCTCGAAGTCGAAGGAGCGGGTGGTGGTGGTGCCGCGGGCAAAATTGACGAAGGAGATCTCATCAAAGCGAATGTGCACCGGGGGCTTGTGCACATAGATGAAGCCACGCTCCAGTGGGTAGAGCAGCCCCGAGCTGGCCTTGTAGGAGCAGGTGATGCATTGGGCTCCCGAGTGCCTTGGGGGGCGGGGGAGACAAAGTGGGGGTTACACCAGCAAGGCTTCCTTGCACAGACGCTCCCCCAGGGGACAGCAGCCAATGGGGGGCGGAATAAAGGGATGAGAATCTGTCACACTCTGAGGCACAACTCTTCTCCCACCCACCACTGGGAACTCCCAGCCACAGGATGGGGAAAAAGTCCACCAGAGCCAGGTGTGTAGGGACGGGACCTCAGATCAAAGTCATTTCTAAACATTTAATTAGCAACAGACTCTGTATCCCATTCCCTACCATCCGAGCTAGCCAGACCAGAATCGCAGCTGGTGCCCCCTAGAGATGAAAGGGCCCATATTCGATTCCCCACCCAAGACAATCTCCCACCTGGGACCAGATTGGAGCCAGAGCCTGTTAGAAGGAAAAGGCCCCGTGTCCCATTCACCACCCCCTGAGTTAGACATTACCCATGCCCTGGGACAGGAGCCCCCTAGAGGGGAAGGCCCCATGTCCCACTCCCCTGCGCGCTGTGTGCTCACCCCTGGAAGTTGCCGGGCACAGTGATTTTGCGGTTCACCAGCGCTTTCATGACCCGACTGACCATCTCATAGAGTGAGCCGGACATGTTCTTGGTGAGTCGGCCCTCAAAGCGCTTCTCCACCTCATCCCTACAGCATGGGGAGAATGGCAGCATGAGGACAGAAGGCAGGAGAGAGCCCAACATCAGCAGGAACAACACGCAGGAGCTCCCACGCCAACTGAGAGACAGCATGCCCTCAGCACCCAGAAATGAGAGGGCCACCATGGAGGACAATGCATAGTCCTCAGGCAACCTCTTCTCCTAGGAGTAGATGCTAACCCCCGCCCAAGGCTTGGAAGTGAGTCAGTCCGGATGGGGATGGCCAGACACTCATGCCAGGCAATGGCTGGGAGTCCACATGAGATTGGAGGGATCCTGCCAGGAGCATGGCAAGGATAGTAGAAGATGGGGGGTCTTGCCAGGGGGCAGAGCCAGGATGGCAGGAGTGGGCAGAAGAGAGGGGGTCAGGCCAGGGCACAGGGCAGGGCCAGGCTGGCAGGAGCGGAGGAATCCTGTGAGCGTACGGGGCTGGGGGCAGGGCCAGACTGGCGGAGGAGGAAAGAAAGGCCACTCACTCATTCATGTTAAGGGTCAGGGAGATGTCCTCGTCTTTGGAGAAGAGCAGGATCAGGAAGTGGTAGCGTGTCTGGCCCTGCTTGATCGGAGGGTCTAGGCTGATCTGGAAAGGAAGCCAAGGATATGGACAGGTGAGGAATCCCAGAACCCCCAAGGGCTCTCCTCCATTCCAGCCCGCTCCCACCTTCATGCAACATCCCTCCCAAGTACTGCAGGGCAGTCCCTGTCTGTCTCCCCCCCCCCCCGAGTTCTCAGCCCCCAACACAAGTAGCTGGTCTGGGCCTTCTGATCCGCTGGCTACCCCACCCCCCAGGCACACTGGAGTGGGATCTACCAGCCCCCCCATTCCCCTCAAATGCAGTGGGGGATCTGCCAGCTCCCTGCCCCCCTCCTCACCACAAAGAACATCTGGCGCTGGTCCTTATGGGGCAGCAAGAAGAGACGCAGCACGGTGGTGTAGGGGATCTTGTAGTCAAAAGTCTTGCCGTGCAGGTGCAGGAAGGTGGGGTAGATGCGGATATCATAGCGGCCGCGTGGCGTCAGGCACTGCAGCTCCCGGAAGATGCAGATGGCATCCCCAGTTGCCTGGATTACGTCCGCCTTGGACAGCACATTCTGGGCAAAGGCCTAAGGGTGGGGTAGGATGGGGGGCTTTATTCTGGACAGCTGTATGCAGCCCCCCATAACCCCCCCAAGCACCTTCACGCAGGCCACAACCCTATCCCCCATGAACTCCCACCTCCACGTCGGCCACGCCACCCCTACCCTGGCCCACACGCACCTCCACAGGATCCAAGCCATCCTCCTGAGTGGGCGGCACGTAGAAGCGGACCTCCATGAGCGACACCTCGGCGTCGTCATTCTGGTGGAACTCCAGCGTCACCTCATTCTTGCCCGTGGTGCACTGGGACACATTGCTGAGCGGGATCTCGAACACGGGCTGCTCCCCGATGTCAAATGACAGGAGCTGGCCTGCGGGGAGGGGGAACCCAGTGAGTCAGCAGGAGGCAATGGAGAACCTCCCACAGCCAGCTGCTCCTCCCGTCAGACAACCTCTGCAGTCAGCAGCCCAGATGGCAAGGACAGGGCGGAGCATCTTATAGCTGCTCATAGCTGGTACTGGGCAGACAGGAGCAACTCAGAGCTCCCCACAACACAGCGCCCCCTGCAGGAGAAGGTGGAGCTACAAACTACTCCCTCTACCGAGCCATCCACTCCCAATGCTAGCCCCCAAATCCGAGTCACTGCAGGAGCTGTGCTCCTCTCCCTGCTATACACCCCTCTTCTCCCAGAGCTGGTCTTCACCGGAGGCTTAACTCCAGCTCAGTCACAGGTTCTTCCCCAAAGTGCTCTGTGTTCACGCAGCCACATGCCGCAGGCGGCTGTCAACATGTACTGCTGCCCCGAGGTAGATGCAGTCAAGAAACAAAGCCACAGGCGCTCACACCCACTGAGACATGAGATCCTCCAATTCCTTCCCATCAGCCCCCTGACCGGAAATGGACTGTCTGTCTGCTTCTGCTCAGCTCTCCGTTTGCAGCCTCTCCACTAGCCTCCATCTGGTAGAGGAGGAGGCCAGCTAACCTGCCCAGGGATGAGCATCCAGGGCAGGCAGACAAGTCGTCCCCAATGCCCCATGAATACGAGCAGAGTGACACAAGGAGTTGTGGTGCTATGAACCTGGAGCTAGCTCTATTGCTTGCCAGGACCAGATACAGTGCCAGCACAGGTGTGGGGTGTGAAAGCAGGGTAAATGCACTATCATGGGTTAGGCTACCATAGGTAAACATATCCCAAGCTTCACAAGCAGCGAAGACATAGCCCCAGAGTCACCTCCAAACTTCACAGTCCCCCAGTTCCAGCCCTTCACACACAGATCCTTCTCCACCAGCTCCAGATGATAATGGGACTTGAAGAATTCTGACAGCTTGTCAAACTCCTGAGTGGGAAGTAGAGAACAGCCATCAGAAGCCACCATAACCTAGCAGCCTGAGACGTGATTCCTGGGCTCCTTCCCTCCCAGAGAGGCCCGGCCACTGCTACTACCCCACAGCTCCCCCTTGGTAACAAACAGCAGCAGCGGGGAGCTCCAGCGCTCTCCCATCTAGGATGGCTCGCTGCAACACATAGCATGTGCCAGGAAGCAAGTGAGCTGGGGAAAGAATCAGTCACTAGGAGAACTACGACCACAGAGCTAAGGGAGAGCAAACAGGAGTTACCAGCCCTGCATCTTTGCTGGATGCTCACGTGGAGCTGAAACCTCTCGGAGGGATACACCCACTACCTGACTGGCACCTGCAGAGGAGTCAGCCAGAGTCTCCAGCTGATCGGAGCAGCTGCAGCCAAAGCAGGGACACTTACATGTTCAAAGAACTCCCTGCAGTTTGACTGGACTTTTTCTACCTGGTGCTGATGGGCTGTTTGTTCCAGCCCTCCCACTCGCCTAAGTTCCCTTTAAGCTGTGTGGCCATGCAGCAGCCTATTAAGCGCTGCGCAGACACTCAGGGCTGTGGTGGGGAGAGATTCCTCTCCCACAGCCCCGGACGCAACCCAGCCCGGCTACAAACCTGCCACGGTCAGGGAAGAAGTGCCCCTCCCCCGGCCCAAATCCAGCCCCAGCCTGGACCCGCCACAGCCATGAGAGGCACCCCTCCCCCCCAGCCCAGGTGCTGCTGAGGGGAGAGAGAGCTGGGGGGAGTCCTTTCTCCCCGCCATAAACTCAGGGCAGCCTGCACCCCAAGCCCCTCATCCCCAGCCCCACCCCAGAGCCGTCCCTTTAGTATGGTGAACCGGGACAACTGCTCCAGGCCCCACACTTCAGTGTGTGTGGGTCGTGCGGGGGGCGATAGGCTGCCCCAGGAGGGGTGGGGTTAGGGGGCCCAGGCCAGCCCAGGAGGTTAGCAGGGGGGCCTGGCGCCGGCAGCCGGGGTCGGGCCTGCACTCGCTGGCAGGAAGCGCGCGTTGTATTTCTTGTTCTTGCTCGCCTGCTGCCACCATCCTAGTGCTGCCGGAACAAGCCAGGGCCAGGCTGACCCCATCCATTGCCCTTCCACCCCGGACCCCTCCCTTTTGCAGGATCCCCTAGCACAGGTGCCACCCTGTGACTCTGCATCATCCCTCGCCCCGCAGCACTGGTGTCCCCTCCCCACACCAGATTTCACCTTATAAAAAATGTTAAGGGGGGGGCCATACAGGCTGATTTGTCCCCAGCCCCACACCCCACTAGGGATGGCCCTGCCAGAGACCACACCCACAGCTGGAACCCTCACCTCCCCCCACAACCCTCTGCCCCAGCCCTGAGCCCCACCCCAGAGCCCGCACCCTAACCCTTTGCCCCAGCCCTGAGCCCCCTCCCATACTCCAAACTCCTTGGCCCCACCCCCACCACATGAATTTTGTTTGTGTCACACATCACCTCCATATTGGTTCACATAACAAAATTCATTCCACACATAAGTGGGAAAAATTAGAGGGAACACTGCCCCTCGCTCACAGTCTCTTCACCTAAATTTCCCTCAATACCTGTTCCATTCTCTCCCCCCATTCCCTTCGGCTGATCCCCTCCTAACTACACCCACCAGGAAAGAACACCAGGGCACTAACAAGACACTTGCTGCCATCACACAGTTCACTGGGCTTGTGCGTTCCACTCCCACTCCTGACCCAGTGTCTGTCTGGTCTATTTAGACTAAATTCTTCAGGGCAGAGACTATCTACTACTCTGTACAGAGCCTAGGGCAATGGGGCCCATTCTCAGCTGACCCTTAGGCACTACCATAATAAACACAATACTTGAAAAAGACTCCTAGGAGAGAGCCTGGAAGCTAAAACTCATGGCAAACGGTTTGGGCCAAGAACCGGATCCTTACGGCAGGACGAGAGAGGTGTTTACACAGAGCCACATGGGATCCAGGGCTCGTGAGCATGTGGGCTGCACTGAGGCACTAATGCCACAGGCAAATCCGGGAGGTTGCCAAGCAATTGTCACCTTGTAGCTGGTTGGGGATGCCCACCCACATAAATTCCCCCTGGGAGTCCTGACACGCGGTGGGGTGGGAGCTTCTAGGAGGGGGAGCCGGCCAGGCCAAAGGTCTCACCGATTCCCTGAAGCCATCATACTTGTAGACGTGTCCATTCTTGGTGAGCAGCTTGAGGCCGTGGCCTAGTGCCACACGGCGCCAGATGCCCTCTGCTAGCTCTGAGGCCTGGATGTTGTCCACCTTGCCTGTCTTGCTGTTCTTGAAGATGACACCCTGGCGGCTCAGCCGCAGCCGCCCATCATTCTGACAGAGAGAGATGGGTTGGTAGGGGGCACAGGGACAACATGCTGGCGAGAACAACAGTGGTGACACTCTGGAATGGTGTCAAAGAATACACCCGGAACCCCACATCAGCCAGTCACACCCTTCCTCTTCCAGGGAAAAGGCTACTTAACACCCATCCCCATGCACTTAAAACAGAAACCCCACCATCTCTCCTCTCCCACGCGGGGTGCACTCACCCCATATCCAACTAACACCACCCCAAACACACTCCCTCACCCGCATGCAAGCTTCACTCCAAGATTCCCCCCTCCTCCCCCTCCAACTACCCCCATATGCATCACAGGGCCATAGCACCAGCTCTGCAGTTTAAGTCAGCCAGAGTGGCACCATAAAGCCTGTATTCGCTTTAGCTTGAGGACTGACTGGCCACTTAGGAACAATAGCCCACTCAAGGGCATTTCTCAGATGTAGGGACAACAATCCCCAGTGTAACCATCACTACCAACAGCCAAAGATTTGGATTTCTTGGCATGGAAACCGACTCATTTATGAAGCTCAGGGCACCATGCACCTTCGCTGTAAATTGGCAACGATTAGGGGTTTGGAACGGGTCCCATATGAGGAGAGATTAAAGAGGCTAGGACTTTTCAGCTTGAAAAAGAGAAGACTAAAGGGGGATATGATAGAGCTATATAAAATCATGAGTGGTGTGGAGAAAGTGAATAAGGAAAAATTATTTACTTGTTCCCATAATATAAGAACTAGGGGCCACCAAATGAAATTAATGGGTAGCAGGTTTAAAACAAATAAAAGGAAGTTCTTCACACAGTGCACAGCCAACCTGTGGAACTCCTTGCCTGAGGAGGTTGTGAAGGCTAGGAATATAACAGGGTTTAAAAGAGAACTGGATAAATTCATGGAGGTTAGGTCCATTAATGGCTATTAGCCAGGATGGGTAAGGAATGGTGTCCCTAGCCTCTGTTTGTCAGAGGGTGGAGATGGATGGCAGGAGAGAGATCACTTAAACACTCATGTCTGGGAATAAACAGGATCTTGCACTGCATTTTCTGAAAGGCTCCCAAGTTTCAGCCATTCAGGCTAGGCCACACATCAGTTCCCACAGCACTTGGTGACATCGTGCAAGAGTTTAGAACGAAATGCAAGGAGTCTGCTCCCTGAAGTCCAACGGGTTGTGAACTTCAGTCAGCTGAGTGTTACCTACCAGAGCAGGAATGCAGCCAGGACACTGGCGCTAACTCCCCAACACCCAGGAAAGTGTCACTGGATCTTTAATACCTACAGGGGTCTGGCCATGTTTTGTCTCATCCCAGCTCCCCTAGCATGCTGCTTGATCTGTGGGCTCAGTAATGACTCAGGGGAAAAGCACACACCCCTCCCCCAAGTCACTTACAGCTTCTAGGTTTTACTTTGGGGTGGCACTCCAGCCGTGACACCACTTAGCTTGAGAGCTGTAATGAAATCGGAACCATGGTTCAGCACCTTCTCTCAGCCCTAGACACACCACTCAACCAGCCACAATAACGACACCTTCCCAGACTCTGTGCTTCCCACCCCCTGGAAGGCATGGCTTTCCAGGCTTCTTGCGTCTCTCACCATGGACCCCTTCACCTCCTGGTATATTTCGTTGAACTCCAGCGTGTCCGCCATGATGGCCCCTCCCCACCTCGCCCACTCTGGTGGGGTCCGTCTCCCAGCAACCGGTTTGGGAGAGCTTTGGAGACTAGGTTCAGTCAGGGAGCTCTCCAGAGATGATGAAGTTCTTCAGTCCCCTCCCAAGTCCCACATGCCCAGAGTAGCACAGGGGGGAGGAAGCCGCGAAGCACCTGGGGAGAAAGGAGAGAGATGACTCCACCAGCAGATGAGGCCCAGCAGGGACCCAGCTCAGGAACCCCCAGAGACTGAACCCATGGGGTAGCCACAGAGTAGATACAGGGGCTGGCTCCCATCCAACCAGCGAGCCTCACCCAGCCGGGCCTGGGCAGTTGGAGACCATTACAGAGGTCTCCAGGGGCTGGAGGCTGAGCCCCAGCAGAAGGATCACACAGAACCCTATCCATCCCTGGCTTCACCCCGCCACCAGACCCTCCTAGAGACCAATCCCCTCCCTGTCCCCCCCCAACCCCAACACACACCCCACCCTGCGCCAACCCCATCCCCAGACACCAACCTTCCCCACATCCCCTCCTTGCCCCAGTACCCCCTGCCTGCCCCAACCCTGGCACCAACACACACCCTACCCTGCGCCAAACCCATCCCCAGACACCGACCCTCCCCACATCCCCTCCTTGCCCCAGAACCCCCTGCCCCCCCCGACCCCAACATACACCCCACCCTGCGCCAAACCCACCCCCAGACACCGACCCTCCCCACATCCCCTCCTTGCCCCAGAACCCCCTGACCCCCTCCCCCCGACCCCGGCACCAACACACACCCCACCCCGCGCCAACCCCACCCCCAGACACCGACCCCCCCCACTTCCCCTCCCTGCCCCGGAACCCCCTGCCCCACCCTTCCCCTCCCTGCCCCAGAACCCCAACACACACCCCACCCTGCGCCAACCCCATCCCCAGACACCGACCCTCCTCACTTCCCCTCCCTGCCCCGGAACCCCCTGCCCCGGGCACTGACCCACCTCTGCCCCCAGGTACCCACACCCCCACCCCCCGGGGCGATTTCCCGCCTGCGCAGCACGAACCTCATGCGGAGCCTCCCTCCCCACCGGAAACCTCCCTCCATCCACCTTCCGGCCCGCGCTACCATAGAGACGCCGGCCATGAAGGGCGCCCCGCGCGTGCGCACTGCTCCTACCATAGAGTCCGAGTGCGGCTTCGGTTCGATGGGGCCCTCTGGGGTGGTTCCAGCTCCGCCCTCGAGCTGTCCCCCGCTCGCTTGTCTGGCAGCGCCGGGATGGGAGGCGGAGCTGGGGCCGCGCGCACACGGAGCCTCCCCCCAGCCCCCTCCCTCCGCCACCCTCCTAGACACCGCCCGCAACCCCCCCTCCCCGGCCTGTATCGCCAGACCACACCCCTAGGCCCCTCTCCCATCTGCACCTTGACCCTCCGGACTCTCAGCCGCCCCTTCGCCCGGCTTTGACCTCGCTGGATGGTCCCGCACAGCCGGGGTGACCCCCAGCTCGTAGCCCCCGTCAGCTGCGAACCGCCCCACTGGGACAGGGCTGCGATCCCTGTGTAGTGTGACCGAGGAGGCCGCCGTGACTAACAAACTGGGGGCCTGGCAAGCTGCTACAGCTTGACTGAAAGAACCACGGGGCTGCTCCCCCTCTGCACAGGCCTGGCTCGCTCTGCTGCCGTGCTCTTTCCAAGGGAAACTGCCTGGCAAGGGGAGATTACACCAGACACCTGCCCCCATTGCAGTATACTTGTGCAGCCTAGCCATCGCTTACATTGCAGCTCCTGCTCACGCAGCACCCTGTGCCTTGGAGGAGCAAACCTTACTGGATAGTCCATGGGAGGCTTGCAGCCTGGGCGAGCTGCTGCTCGGAGGGGGCCTGGTGGGATTTGCATGTCTCCGCAACACCCTTCCCCAACTGACCTGGAAAATCCACCCCTAGGGCTGTGGGAAACGACTGGGGGTCATTTCTTTTCTCTAGCAGAATGGGGGTGTCAAACACTGCAGAAGCCACCAGTCCCACTGGCGCGAGTTACTCAGGTGACTCCCTCTTGGCAGCCTAAGCAGAGGGGTCAGGGCCACAGATAGCCTGGGGGATGGGGATCTGTCTCACCCCTGGGGATGGACCCCCAGGGGAAGCCAAGCAAGAGCCGTGCATCAGCTCATACTGTGCATGCTCTGAGGATAATTACAGAACCTCAGGCTCAGGGACTGCCACTGCCCAGCATATTCCACCAGCTGCTAATTTGTCTCCAGAGAAAAATCAGTGTGGTGTTTGTTTAGCTGGCTCTCCTTTCTGGCTATTCTTCCACAGCTGCCTGTGTGTTGGGCCAGGGATGGGATAGCCAGGGGCTGCAGGTTGAGATTGAGGGACACCAGCAGAGCTGGGATGCGGTGGGGTGGGGGGAGCCCATGGCTGGGACAGGGGTTTGGGTTGGAAGTGAGGGGCACCAGCAGAGCTGTTGCAGGAAGGATGAGAGCTGAGATGAAATGTGCAGAGAGCAGATTCCTTTCTGGACTCATGGAATGCATTAAAGACCTTCCCACCCCCACCCCCCCACACACACCCCAGAGACTCCAACTGGTAATGGATGGGCTAGGAAGCCCCACCTTTCCCTGATGGCATCACCACGGGGGGCGGGGGGAGTATATTAAAGGGGTCCCTTGGCTCCAGGCAGCCCAGAGTAGCCGCAGGGCACAGGAAGACTCCACTTCTGTTCCCTATCTTAAAGGGACAGCCCTCCCAATTAGCCCTGGGCATCCATCACCCCCCTGGGGTACCCCTTGCCTCCTAGTCTCTGGTCCAGGCATCCCATATGCCCTGGGCTGCCACGCCCTGCTCCTGATGCCCATGCTCTCCTCCAGCATGAACTGCGTAGCTGAGTTCTTCACCTATGAGACCACCAAGTCGGTGGTGGTGAAGAGCTGGACCGTTGGCGTGATCAACCGGGTTGTGCAGCTGCTCGTCATCTCATACTTCATCGGGTGAGTGCCCCCCAGGCCAGGGGAGTCTCCCTGGCACTCGGGCTTCATGGCCAAACCCCTTTCCCCTTGGGCCTCGTCCCAGAGGACCAGGAGAATTATTCTCCAGGGTGGGTACCATCATACACTGATCTCCAAAGAGCCTCGCTCCCGGAGGAAGGAGGCTGGGGGATGAGTCAACCTCACCTTGGCACAGAATCACTCCCCAGGCTAAAGAGTCCCGCTTGCCCACCGACCCGGCCCTGCATGTGGGTTGCACAGGGGTCAGGGTGGGGAGGAGATGCTCTCTGGGAGGAATGTAATCAACTCGTCCAACAGCAAGGGTCTCTCTCCTCCCCGCTCCTTGCTGCTGATGGGCGTTGCCAGGTGGGGCTGTGCTGGGGGACACAAGAGGTCTGAGCCCTGCTGGCCCTAACCACTGGGGCCAGACAGCATCACCTAGAGAGGCAGCTATCCCCTTTTGCCACCAATGTGCTGAATCGAAGGGTGGGAGGCTGGTTTTGGAGAAGCCCTTGGTGCATGGTTGTACACACGTCCTGCCTGACAGTGCCCATCCCCGCCCATCAGCTTCCCCGCAGGAGAGTGTAAAGACAGTCTTTGGGTTGGGTGTCCGAGCAGGGCTGGTGTGTATGTGTGACTCTGTGTGAACAGGAGAGGTAGGGCTCTGTATGGATCTGAGAAGTGTGGGTGGGGAAGGTTGTGCGAGCTGAGGGTGAGCTGGGGGGGCTGTGTGAGCTGGGGGTGGGGCTGGGAAGAAGGGGTGCAGCAGAGGTTGTGTGAGCGGAGAGGAGGGGCTGGGAGGAGAGAGCAGAGGGTTGATGGGCGGGATGCATCGGGGGCTGGGAGGGTGGGGCACTTTCTTCACCATCAGTGAAGACCAAGGGAATTAACCTCCAGCCCTTCCCCAAAAGGGATGCTGTACCACAGACAGCGTGGGGCTGCTGAGCCCCCTCTAGCCCCCACCACAACCCTCTTGGCTCTCATGCACCCCTTCCCCCGCAGCCCAGTGACCCTTGCATGGTCCCCCAACCCAGTGACATTCACACAGCCCCCTCTCCTTCACCCCCTGCCCCAGTGACCCCCTTGGCACTTTTGAAAATGGGACTTGTGCTCCTAAATCACTTAGATGCTTTGGATTATTTCATCCTAAATCCCTGTGATTTCCAATGAGGTTCAGGGCCAGATTTTCAAAAACCTTTCACTCCCTTTCATGCCCCAAAACAAAAGCCCAGATTTCCAAAATATCTTAGCGATTGGCCCTGAGTTCTTGTAAACAATTAGGCTGCACCAGGAGCCATCACGTGCTTGGTGAATTTGGCCCCCATCGTGTGCCAGGTGACTGCAAAAAAAAAATCTGACTTTGTGCTCTTTTGAAAATCTCTTTTTCGGGCTCCTAAGTCCTGGGACGTTAGATCCTCCATTACCTGGGCACTTTTGGAAAATCTACCACGGAGCAACAAGAAAAAGCAGTGAAGGTGGTGGGGATACAACTGCAGAGAAGAATCTGCAGGGGGCCACTAGGTGGCACGAGATGTGTAGGAAGAAGAGCTCTGTGTGTCTTTTACAGCCAGGCTGGCTCTGAGTCCACTCCGCTCACTTGTTATTTTAAAGGGACATTTTAACATTTGCTGCCGCTTTTTAGAAGGAAGTGTCATTTCAGTAACTGGGGTTACTGAATCAACCCGCCCCCAAAATCAGGCAACAATCTTATAAAATTCCTTTGCCTTCTGGTTCCTGAGCTGGTAGGCGACATGGGGGTCCTGTTATCATGTTCTTCTTGGTAATCAGCAGGGCTAGACACTTGCATTTGGTTTCTGTTGATGAAAGCAAAGTGTGTGACCTCAGCTCACCAAGGGGCACTGCTGGCTGTGTGACAGTGTTTAAACAGGGAGGTGATCCCACAGCAAGGAATGCAGGTAAACGGACAAGCTGCTCCACGTGGGCAGCAGTGTAGTGTGCGATGGCAGCAGGAGGGAGGTCAGGAGCAAAATGATCGTTTTGAAAGGGGAATTCCAGGAACTCAGTCTGAAAGAGCTCACCCGCTTCCAAAATGGATTGATGAATGCAGCACAAGACGCTGGATCGGTTGAAAACAGGACACATGTGTGGACCCAATGCAGTTTAGGCTGAAGAAAACTAAAATTAACCCGAAAACAAAACCATTTGCATTTAGACAAGACCTAAGGTTGTCACTAAATCCCATGACTCCAGGAGGTGGGGCTTTAGCATGGCCAGCAAAGACTCCCAATAAAATCCCAAGAGTTGGGGACAATGCAAAGGGATCTTCACAGCTCTCTACCGAGCCTGTCGCAGGTTGGCAAATTGTGGGGGAGTTTCCCCAGCCTGCCCCTCCAGTGAGAGGCTAATGTGGGTCTCTGTCCCTCTCCCCCCCCCAGCTGGGTGTTTCTCCATGAGAAGGCGTACCAGGTGCGGGACACCTCCATTGAGTCCTCTGTGGTGACTAAGGTCAAAGGCTTCGGCAAATACACCAACAGGGTCATGGACACGGCAGACTACGTTACACCCCCACAGGTAATCCTCATGCTGGAGGGCCAGTATCAGAGGAGTGGTTAAAAATAGTCAGGACTGGGGTATTGTGCGATGGGAGCTAAGGATGCCCAAAAGGTCTGGAGGGACTTGATTATTACTGCTATTATTCATGTTATGGTAGTGTCTAGAGGCTCCAGCTGAGATCAGGGTCTGGTCATGCTGGGCTCTGCTCAGCCCGGACATACACACAGAAACAGGCCCTGCCCAAGCTGAGATCCAGGCCCTGTGGGGCCGGGCGCTACACAGACACACGGCGAGAGACAGGCCATGCCCTGACTAAGAAAATGAGGAGGTTAATAATACTTTGTCTAATCTTATCTAGCTAGCTCTTTGGGGCAGGGACTCTCTCTTACTAATGTGTGCAGCACCTGGCACAGTGGGGACCCCGATCTTGGCTGATACTACATTGATACAATGAATACTGGTCCCTACTGTCTACTGCTTCAGCCTCTAAGCTTGAATTCAAAGAACTATATCCCTGATACGTGCCTTATTCAATTAAACAACCAGCTGTCGGCCTGTGTACTCCTGAGTTCAGGAAATGCCCCCTGCGTGCCCCCTCACAGAACCGTGGCACCCCGGCAATCCCTTGTCTGAGAGGATGAGGACCCTAGATCAGAACAGGGAGAGATCTGTGGGCATCATGGCAGAGGAGGGGGTTGAAAGAGGAGAAGGCAGCAGCTTTATGAAGATGGAGGGGGAGACACCCATACACACACCTGTGGGGGATCTGTGAAGGGACCCATGAGCTAGGGGAATTTTGTTCCTTTACTTTGGCCTCATCAGAATCATAAAGCAAAATATCTGATCCCTCCTAAGAACAGCGTAGGACATAGGAGGTTAAATATAGCATTTTCCTGAGCCATCAGCAGCTTTCCTGTGTCCCCTTTACAAGCTGTGTGCACAAGCAGACAGTGTTCAGGATAAACAGACGGGCCTTGACATTGAATTGTAGCTACTGCTCCTTCCCCTAGCTCAAACAGGGACGTACAAACACAGTGCTCTCCTGCTTGGAAATTCCCAGAGCAGGTGCAGAGTAAATTAGGAAGATGGAGGATACTGAACTAGAACTGAGCAAAAATTGTAGTTGAACTGGGAGGGAGAGGGGAGCAAAAATTGCTCTAACCCCTAGGTCATGCTCTTCCTGGAGAAACCGCAAGAACTCAGTATGGGGCGCTTTCTCCCTCTAGTGGCTGCATCATGTAAAGCCTGCTGCTGGCTGTGAGCTGACAGCTGAATGAGATAATATCTTTTAATGGACCAGCTTCTGCTGGTGGAAGAGCCAAGCTTTCAAGCCGCACAGAGCTTCTATTCAGGTCGTTAGCTGAGATAGGAGGGGCTCATGTTTTTTAGTCTACAGATCCTGGGTGAGTCAAATGAAATTCTGTGTACATTGTTCATGTCTAATCACCTGTTTTTTGGGTGGATTTCTCCTTTTTTGCATGTTTTGAAAAAAATGGGGCAAATTTGAATTCAAAAAAGCAAAGTGAAAAATGACACAAACATCTTGAAAAGAAATGTTTTGACTTTTCGGAGGGGAATGCTGAAAAATGCATTTTTCGATGAGGGATCTGTTTGTCAATACAAATAAATAATTCTCCCAGCTCTGTGCACAGGGATCAAATCAAGGTGCTTTGATCTAAGAGACTTGCTGGTTGAAAAATTTCCATTAAAACTGTTTTTTAGTGGAAATGGGGTTTTCAGCTAAACACATTTTTTGAGAGAGGTGCCCGCTTTCCTCAGAAAATTTGGACTTTTTTCATTAAAAAGACCAAACACCCCAAACTCAAAAAAAATTTCAATCAGGAATTACTGCGTTCATTCCTCATGGGAGTTGTAGTTCATTTGCCCCTTGTTCCTGTTCTTCTGTGTAGGTTGGGCTCCTGGGCCAGACTACATTTCCCATGAATGGTCAGGGGCTTTCATGACACACCCACTTCCCTTCACCATGAGGGGAGACTGCAGTGCATCACGGGAGGTGTAGTCTGGCCAAGAAACCTGGCCTAGAGAGGAGAACCAGGGGATGCATGGCAATGCCCCTACATATACATCCCAAAATGCCATTGGCCTTCTTGGCAACAAGGGCACACTGTTGACTCATATCCAGCTTCTCGTCCACTGTAACCCCTAGGTCCTTTTCTGCAGAACTGCTGCCGAGCCATTCAGTCCCTAGTCTGTAGCGGTGCATGGGATTCTTCCGTCCTAAGTGCAGAACTCTGCACTTGTCCTTGTTGAACCTCATCAGATTTCTTTTGGCCCAATCCTCTAATGTGTCTAGGTCCCTCTGTATCCTATCCCTACCCTCCAGCGTATCTACCTCTCCTCCCAGTTTAGTGTCATCTGCAAACTTGCTGAGGGTGCAATCCACACCATCCTCACAGATCCTTTCCTCGGTCGTGGTGGTCCTTCTAAGCTGAGCTAGCCAGCCCAAGAAGGGGAGAGGCCCAAGGACACCGGAATCTTTGTAGAAGTGGGGGGCCAAGGCCAAAGTGCCACTTCCCCCTCTGCAGCTATCTGCTCCGGTGGTGAGCCAGCTGCCTTCTCTTCTGGCGCCACAGCAGCCCCTGGTGGGCGAAAGGTGTAATTGCAGTGCCTCCCTGGCAGAATCTATTATTCTACGTGGAAAAAAGAAATTTGCAGGGGACATGAATTCTACACTTCTGCAGTGGCGCAGAATTCCCCCAGGAGTACACAGTGTGTCTTGGCCTTTAGCAGTACAATTGTTTTTTCCATAACGCATATGTTTCTTTTGTTAAAAAGTGGGGAGGGGAATGGCCCCCTATACCTTCACCCCGGTTCCAGTGCTGGTGGGAGAGGCGACAGCTCAAGTGAGCTCATGTTTGCAGGCCAGTGTCATTTTGCAGTGTGGAGCTCTCACTGAAGCTGAGCTGACTCAAGAGGAGCTAACACCAGCATCACTCAAGTTATCTCTGCAGTGAGAGCAGACCTTTAGGAAAGAACCAGACGCTGTATTGCTGATTTACCCTCATCTGGGAAACTGATCTGCAAGACCCTGGATGTCTGCCACTGCTCAGCAGAGGGGGGACACAGGAGTCAGAATGAAAGAGAATGCACTCTTGAGATCCCTCATTCAATCCCCACTCATGTCTAACATGCCATTAATTACATCGATCCTGTTGTGTTCATGGCATACAGGCTGAGCAGTTAGATAAAAATTAGGGCTGTCAATTAATCACAGTTATCTCACGCGATTAACTCAAAAAAATTAATCGTGATTAAAAAATTAATCACAATTAATCGCAGTTTTAATCGCACTGTAATACAATAGAATACCAATTGAAATTTATTAAATATTTTGGATGTTTTTCTACACTTTCACAAATATTGTATTCTGTGTTGTAATTGAAATCGAAGTGTGTATTATTTTTATTACAAATATTTGCATTGTAAAAATAATAAAGAAATAGTATTTTTCAGTTCACCTCATGCAAGTACTGTAGTGCAGTCTCTTTGTCGTAAAAGTGCAATTTACAAATGTAGATTTTTTTGTTACATAACTGCACTCAAAAACAAAACCATGTAAGTCCGCTCAGTCCTACTTCTTGTTCAGCCAATTGCTAAGACAAACAAGTTTGTTTACATTTACAGGAGATAATGCTGCCCTCTTCTTATTTACAATGTCACCAGAAAGTGAGAACAGGCATTTGCATGGCACTTTTGTAGCTGGCATTGCAAGGTATTTACGTGCCAGATATGCCAAACATTCGTATGCCCCTTCATACTTCAGCCACCATTCCAGAGGACATGTTTCCATGCTGATAACGCGTGTTAAAAAAATAATTCAATTTGTGAATGAACTCTTTGGGGGAGAATTGTATGTCCCCTGCTCTGTTTTACCCACATTCTGCCATATATTTGATGTTATAGCAGTCTCGGATGATGACCAGCAGATGTGGTTCATTTTAAGAACACTTTCACTGCAGATTTCACAAAGCGCAAAGAACGTACCTGTGATGGGTTCGGTCACAGAAACCCCCTTGGGACTGTCACCTGATGTGCTGAAACTACCTCTGAGCCCACTTTCTTTGATGGCTTGTGTCATAAATATAAAGGGAAGGGTAAACCCCTTTAAAATCCCTCCTTGCCAGAGGAAAAATCCTCTCACCTGTAAAGGGTTAAGAAGCTAAAGGTAACCTCGCTGGCACCTGACCAAAATGACCAATGAGGAGACAAGATACTTTCAAAAGCTGGGAGGAGGGAGAAAAACAAAGGGTCTGTGTCTGTCTGTGTGATGCTTTGGCCGGGGTCAGAACAGGAATGGAGTCTTAGAACTTAGTAAGTAATCTAGCTAGATATGTGTTAGATTATGATTTCTTTAAATGGCTGAGAAAAGAGCTGTTCTGAATAGAATGACTATTCCTGTCTGTGTGTCTTTTTTGTAACTTAAGGTTTTGCCTAGAGGGATTCTCTATGTTTTGAATCTAATTACCCTGTAAGGTATCTACCATCCTGATTTTACAGAGGTGATTCCTTTACTTCTATTAAAAGTCTTCTTATAAGAAAACTGAATGCTTTTTCATTGTTCTAAGATCCAAGGGTTTGGGTCTGTGGTCACCTATGCAAATTGGTGAGGATTTTTACCAAACCTTCCTCAGGAAGCGGGGTGCAAGGGTTGGGAGGATTTTGGGGGGAAAGACGTGTCCAAACCACGTTTCCCAGTAAACCCAGATAAAGTTTGGTGGTGGCAGTGGAAATCCAAGGGTAAAAAAATTTTGTACCTTGGGGAAGTTTTAACCTAAGCTGGTAAAAGTAAGCTTAGGAGGTTTTCATGCAGGTCCCCACATCTGTACCCTAGAGTTCAGAGTGGGGAAGGAACTTTGACAGCTTGGGACTCCAGAACTCTGTCTTGTTGAGCCAGACACGCAAGCCTGGTGCAACACAGACCCACGCCCACATCTGAACCATGCCCCCAAAGCTGCAGACTTAACAGAAAACAGCTCAGAAAGTGTTCCTGTCTTCAGCACCCAGACACCCAGCTCCCAATGGGTTCCAAACCCCAAATAAATCCGTTTTACTCTGTATAAAGCTTATACAGGGTAAATTCATAAATTGTCCGGCCTCTATAACACTGATAGAGAGATATGCACAGCTGTGTGCTCCCCCAGGTATCACTTACTCTGGGTTTAATAATAAACAAAAGTGATTTTATTAAGTATAAAAAGTAGGATTTAAGTGGTTCCAAGTAATAACAGACAGAAGAAAGTAAGTCACCAAGTAAAATAAAGCAAAAACATGCAAGTCTAAGCCTAATACATTGAGAATCTGCATACAGGTAAATCTCACCCTCAGAGATGTTCCAATAAGCTTCTTTCACAGACTAGACTCCTTCTTAGTCTGGGCCCAATCCTTTCCCATGGTACAGTTCTTGTTAGTTCCAGCTCAGGTGGTAACTAGGAGATTTCTCATGACTGCAGCCCACTTTATTCTGTTCCACCCCCTTTAATAGCTTTAGCACAAGGCGGGAATCTTTGTCTCTCTCTGGGTCATAGAATCATAGAATCATAGAATCATAGAATATCAGGGTTGGAAGGGACCCCAGAAGGTCATCTAGTCCAACCCCCTGCTCAAAGCAGGACCAAGTCCCAGTTAAATCATCCCAGCCAGGGCTTTGTCAAGCCTGACCTTAAAAACCTGTAAGGAAGGAGATTCTACCACCTCCCTAGGTAACGCATTCCAGTGTTTCACCACCCTCTTAGTGAAAAAGTTTTTCCTAATATCCAATCTAAACCTCCCCCATTGCAACTTGAGACCATTACTCCTCGTTCTGTCATCTGCTACCATTGAGAACAGTCTAGAGCCATCCTCTTTGGAACCCCCTTTCAGGTAGTTGAAAGCAGCTATCAAATCCCCCCTCATTCTTCTCTTCTGCAGACTAAACAATCCCAGCTCCCTCAGCCTCTCTTCATAAGTCATGTGCTCTAGACCCCTAATCATTTTTGTTGCCCTTCGCTGGACTCTTTCCAATTTATCCACATCCTTCTTGTAGTGTGGGGCCCAAAACTGGACACAGTACTCCAGATGAGGCCTCACCAGTGTCGAATAGAGGGGAACGATCACGTCCCTCGATCTGCTCGCTATGCCCCTACTTATACATCCCAAAATGCCATTGGCCTTCTTGGCAACAAGGGCACACTGCTGACTCATATCCAGCTTCTCGTCCACTGTCACCCCTAGGTCCTTTTCCGCAGAACTGCTGCCTAGCCATTCGGTCCCTAGTCTGTAGCGGTGCATTGGGTTCTTCCGTCCTAAGTGCAGGACCCTGCACTTATCCTTATTGAACCTCATCAGATTTCTTTTGGCCCAATCCTCCAATTTGTCTAGGTCCTTCTGTATCCTATCCCTCCCTTCCAGCGTATCTACCACTCCTCCCAGTTTAGTATCATCCGCAAATTTGCTGAGAGTGCAATCCACACCATCCTCCAGATCATTTATGAAGATATTGAACAAAACCGGCCCCAGGACCGACCCCTGGGGCACTCCACTTGACACCGGCTGCCAACTAGACATGGAGCCATTGATCACTACCCGTTGAGCCCGACAATCTAGCCAGCTTTCTACCCACCTTATAGTGCATTCATCCAGCCCATACTTCCTTAACTTGCTGACAAGAATGCTGTGGGAGACCGTGTCAAAAGCTTTGCTAAAGTCAAGAAACAATACATCCACTGCTTTCCCTTCATCCACAGAACCAGTAATCTCATCATAAAAGGCGATTAGAGAGGAGGAGAGGAGAGGTCCCCACCTCTCCTTCTAAATGGAAAAGCACCAGGTTAAAGATGTATTCCAGTTCAGGTGACATGATCACATGTCCTGTGAGGCTTCATTACCCACGTGCTGGCACACATGTTTACAGGAAGTCTTACAAGTAAACAGAGCCATTTACAACCAATTGTCCTGGTTGATGGGAGCCATCAAGATTCCAAACTACTATTAATGGCCCACACTTTGCATACTTACAGTAGGACCTCAGAGTTATATTTAATATTCCTAGTTTCAGATACAAGAATGATACATTCATACAAAAAGGATGACCACAGTCAGTAGATTATAAGCTTTGTAATGATACCGTACAAGATACCTCTTTCATAAAGCATATTCCAGTTACATCATATCCACACTTATAAACATATTTTTATAAAAATATGGAGTGCAACGTCACAGTACCAATGTGAGATTTCTAAAGATAGCTACAGCACTCGACCCAAGGTTTAAGAATCTGACGTGCCTTCCAAAATCTGAGAGGGATGAAGTGTGGAGCATGCTTTCAGAAGCCTTAAAAGAACAACACTCCAGTGCAGAAAGTACAGAACCTGAACCACCACCAAAAAAAAAAAAAAAAAAAATCAACCTTCTGCTGGTGGCATCTGACTCAGATAATGAAAATGAACATGCATCAGTCTGCACTGCTTTGGATTGTTATCAAACAGAACCCATCAGCATGTCCTCTGGAATGGTGGTTGAAGCATGACGGGACATATGAATCTTTAGCGCATCTGGCACATAAATATCTTGTGATGTCAGCTAGATTCCATGCTCTCAAGTTGCAGTGAGGGACATTTAGGTTGGATATTAGGAAAAACTTTTTCACTAGGAGAGTGGTGAAGCACTGGAATGGGTTACCTAGGGAGGTGGTAGAATCTCCTTCCTTAGAGGCTTTTAAGGTCAGGTTTGACAAAGTCCTGGCTGGGATGATTTAGTTGGGGATTAGGTCCTGCTTTGAGCAGGGCGTTGGACTAGATGACCTCCTGAGGTCTCTTCCAACCCTGATATTCTATGATTCTATGATTCTAACAGTGCCATGCAAACGCCTGTTCTCACTTTCAGGTGACATTGTAAACAAGAAGCGGGCAGCATTATCTTCTGCAAATGTAAACAAACATGTTTGTCTGATGGTATGTCTACACTATGAAATTAGGTCAATATTATAGAAGTCGATTTTTAGAAATCGATTTTATACAGTCAATTGCGTATGTCCACACTAAACGCATTAAGTTGATGGAGTGCGTCTTCACTACCATGGCTAGCATCGGCTTACGGAGCGGTGCACTGTGGGTAGCTATCCCACAGTTCCCGCAGTCTTCGCCACCCATTGGAATTCTGGGTTAAGCTCCCAATGCCTGGTGGGGCAAAAACATTGTCGAGGGTGGTTTTGAGTACATGTCAGTCGCCCCTTGTCCGTGAAAGCAGTGGCAGACAATCGTTTCACGCCTTTTTTCCATGCGGACGCCATACTGCTTTCAGCAGACGGTGCAGTAGGACTGCTAACCGTTGTCATCCACCGCTTCCGCTGCAACTCTGCTCTGCTGCTATTGTCTCAATAGCGAATTTCTCCATGTTGTCTGTCATGGGCTCCTGGGTATGTGTGTTCTTCCTCGGGAAATGTGCGCGGTGCTAACCGTCGTAATCCACCGCTTCCGCTGCAACTCTGCTCTCCTGGAGACGCCATACCATGGCAAGCATGGAGCCCGCTCAGATCACCGCAGCAGTTATGAGCATTGTAAACACCTCATGCGTTATCCTGCAGTATGTGCAGAACCAGAACCTGCAAAAGCAGGCGAGGAGGCGATGGCAGTGCAGTGACAAGAGTGATGGGGACATGGACGCAGACTTCTCTCAAAGTACGGGCCCCGGCAATTTGGACATCCTGGTGGCAATGGGGCAGGCTTATGCCGTGGAACGCCAATTCTGGACCCAGGAAACAAGCACAGACTGGGTGGGACTGCATAGCGTTGCAGGTCTGGGATGATTCCCAGTGGCTGCGAAACTTTTGCGTCCGTAAGGGCACTTTCATGGAACTTTGTGACTAGTGACTAGTATCAGGGAAGATCGCTCCCAGCCAAACACAGACAGCTCAGCATTAACACCCGCTACCCCCACCACCGTATGGCTAAAAGCAGGGATGATTTCTTTTCGGCACAGGCAAACAGCCCAGCAGGAATGGCCACCTCTGAATGTCCCCTTAATAATGTCCCTGGAGGATTTCCGCTCCATCCCCAGACACGTTAACAGACTTTTGCAGTAGTTGTACTGGCTGCGAATGCATCCCAAGTCTTCAGGGCAAATTAATCATTAAACACGCTTGCTTTTAAACCATGTATTATATTTACAAAGGTACACTCACCAGAGGTGCCTTCTCCGGCTTCATGGTCCGGGAGCCCACCTTGGGAGGGTATTGGCTCCAGGGTGATAAACAGTTCCTAGCTGTTGGGGAGAACAGTTTCTCCACTTGCCTGTTGGGTGCTATCCTCCTCCTCCTCATCATTTTCCTCGTCCCCAAAATCCTCATCCCTGTTGCTTGAGACTCCCCCCTTGCAGGTGTCCACGGACAGGGGTGGGGTAGTGGTAGGGGCACCCCTTAAAATTGCATGCAGCTCATCATAGAAGCGGCATGTCTGGGGCTCTGACCCTTAGTGGCTGTTTGCCTCTTTGGTTTTTTGGTAGGCTTGCCTGAGCGCCTTAATTTTCACGCGGCACTGCTGCAGGTCCCAGTTATAGCATCTGTCCATCATGCCCTTGGAGATTTTTTCAAATATATTGGCATTTCGTCTTTTGGAGCAGAGTTCTGATAGCATGGATTTGTCTCCCCATACAGCGATCAGATCCAGTACCTCCCATTCGGTCCATGCTGGAGCTCTTTTGCAATTTTGGGACTGCATGGTTACCTCTGCTGATGAGCTTGCCATGCTGGCCAAACAGGAAATGAAATTCGAAAGTTCCCAGGGCTTTTCCTGTGTACCTGGCTAGTGCATCTGAGTTGAAAGTGCAGTCGAGAGTGGTCACAAAGGAGCTCCTGGAGGCCAATACCATCGAATTGCGTCCACACTACCCCAAATTCGACCCGGCGATGTTGAGTTCAGCGCTAATGCCCTCGTCAGGGAGGAGTACAGAAATTGATTTTAAGAGCCCTTTAAGTCGACAAAAATGGCTTTGTCATGTGGACGGGTGCAGGGTTAAATCGATCTAATGCTGCTAAATTCGACATAAACTCATAGTATAGACCGGGGCTGAGTGATTGGCAGAACAAGAAGTAGGACTGAGTGGACTTGCAGGCTCTAAAATTTTACATTGTTTTATTTTTAAATGCCGGTTTTTTGTACATAATTCTACATTTGTAAATTCAACTTTCATGATAAAGAGATTGCACTACAGTATTTGTATTAAGTGAATTGAAAAATACTATTTCTTTTGTTTTTTTACAGTGTAAATACTTGTAATCAAAAATAAATATAATGTGAGCACTGTACACTTTGTATTCTATGTTGTAATTGAAATTAAGGTATTTGAAAATGTAGAAAACATCCAAAAATACTTAAATGGTAGTCTATTATTGTTTAACAGTATGATTAATCATGATTAATTTTTTTAATCGCTTGACAGCCCTAATAAAATTATCAAATGCTCTTGCTGGAAGGCTGCCACATAACAGGGTTTTATTTCTTAGAACTCAGAACCTTAACATACTAAAACCAAAAGCAGAGCGAAACAAAGCAGGCTGCTCTCTAGCACAACTCACCCCCCCACCTTACTCTAGGCTGGCTCTCTGCAGATTGATGCTGATTGCATGCAGGCCTGGAAAAATCCCAGAGAATTTAAAGTGATCACTCACGATTTTAACACAGTTTTCAACACGCCCTAACTCCTGGCTGTTTCACTTGCTCTGTTTCTTCTCTGCGCCCTTCCCTATCCTGTCTCTCTGACCCCATCCCATCTCTGCAGGGGACGTCCGTCTTCGTGATCATCACTAAGCAGATTGTCACGGAGAACCAGGTGCAAGGCTTCTGCCCTGAGGTAAGCAGGTGAGGAGTGAGGGAGAATGGTGGGAGGGCTTGGGAAGGGGAAGGAGGGTTGATCTTCCCCAGCTGAAAGTGAAGCTATTCTCTGGAGAGGTTGCCTTGAGGTACCCGCTGTTGGGGCATTTAGGGTCCCCACCACCATCAGAGCAGTGGCAGGAAGGGGGGGGCAATCTATATGCCTGCCTGTCTGTCCCTGGTGCTCATTCCCTCTGCCTGCCTCCCGCTTGCTCTCCTTTTCCAGAGTGAAGTGAAGTACAGCTGTGTGTCTGACAGCGACTGCCAGAGGCCTGTCCCTACCACGGGAGGCGGTAAGAACCCAGAACCACACAGCAGCTCCAACAGGAGGCTGGGGCCTAGCATGTGGGAATGGTGGGCGGATGCCCTAGTATGGGGCGATGGCCAGGAGGGAGCAGCATCAGCCTGTGGGGTGAGGGAGAGGGATCGGTGAGGGAGGAGAGAGTGAAGAATAGATGAGTGGAAGAAGAAGGGGTGGATGGATGGATTGATGTGTGACAGTGTCTGAACCTGCTGCATCTGGATGTAAAATCAGGAGTTGCTATGGCGTGATCGAAAGGCCAGGCTGGCCAGCTGGGAGGTGGTAGCCAATTCAAACCTCTCTGCAGGATCTGGGCTCTGTGGGGGTGGCAGCAGGGACCAATGTGGGCACAGGAGGCAGGGTGGAGGGGCTGGGAGTGGGGTTTGTGGTGCTAATAAATAGGGGGCGGTTCCACAGGGATCCTGACTGGCCGGTGTGTGAACTACAACAGGAGCCTGTGGACCTGTGAGATCCAGGGCTGGTGCCCGGCTGAGGTGGACACCATCCAGGCGTAAGCTGGGCCCTTCGGGGCAGTCCCCCTTTCCCCGCTTCAGCACCCTGTTCTGTCAGCATAGGGGTCCCCATTCTGAGAGCCCTCCTGGAAGTCACCGGCGCCTAGAGGAGTCTGGGTGCCGTACCAGGGCCACCTTCTGGTGGCAGTTGTGCTTGGCTGTGTCACCTGTTCCGCATGGCCTGGTGCAGAGAGCCTCCCACATCCTCACCTCTCGACATGAAGGGGGGACCCCACTGTGCGCTGTGCTGTGGCTATTCTCTGCCCCATAGGGGGTGAAGCAGGGATGTGGTATATCAGGTGGCACTGCACTGTGGTTATTCTCTGCTGTCCAGGGCCAAGAGAGGACAGATCGGGGTCATGGCGAGGGTGCACTGTGCTGTGTCTATGCTCTGCCCCCCAGGGCCTATAGGGGCCGTGGCCTGGTGGCACTGTGCTGTGACTATGCTGTACCCCACAGGGTCCATAGGGGGTGGATTGGGGCCGTGGTCGGGTGGCACTGTGCTGTGGCTATTCTCTGCCTCACAGGACCTATAGGGGGTGGATTGGGGCCATGGCCGGGTTTCACTGTGCTGTGTCTATGCTCTGCCCCACAGCGTCCGTAGAGGGTGGATTGGGGCCATGGCCTGGTGGCACTGTGCTGTGACTATGCTCTGCCCCACAGGGCCCAAAGGGATCTTTACTGTTTAGTCACCTTGAGCTCAAGCTACTGCCATCCACACTATATCTGGCCTCAGAGCCCATCCAGCCCGACAGGATTATTCTCAATCACATCAGCGCCCCTCAGCCCAGGCCATGTACAGCTTTCCCTGATTGTGCAAGGAGCTGCACAGACTCCACAGACACAAAGAGCCCTAAGCTGCGGTGGGTAAATAGCAGGAGCAGGGTGGCAGATGGGAATGGGACATTGCCACCCAGGCAAGCCCCAGGCCACAGCCCCCTGCCTATATCCCATGTGGGTGATTTCTCGGGGCACTCTCCCTGCAGGCCCATCATGCTGGAGGCAGAGAATTTCACCCTCTTCATTAAGAACAGCATCCGCTTCCCGCTCTTTGACTTCGAGAAGTGAGTACTCGGTGCGGTTGCATGGGATGTGTACAGGACCCATCCGCCTCAGCTCACCTTGGGGTCAGGGCCTGACACTCAGGGACATGGAACTTGCTTTGCCCTGCATTGGCAGTGTAGAGGGGCCTTGAGGTGGGTGGAAATGACCCCTGAGGACCCATGGTGGAGGAGTCTCCCCAGCTGGCATGGGACTGGGGCAAGGGCCCTGCATGCACCCTGCTCCCAGACACTAGATCAGAAATATGGCCCAGGTGGCACTGCATTGTGGTTATTCTGTGCTCCCCAGGGCCCATAGGGGGTGGATTGGGGGCTTGGCCAGATGGAACTGCATTGTGGCTATTCTCTGCCCCCCAGGGCCCATAGTGGGTGGAACGGGGGCATGGCCAGGTTCTCTGCGGTGTGGCTATTCTCTGCCCCCCCATCTCCCCCGAGTCCATAGGGGATGGAGTAGGGTCGTGACTGGGGGTGATGGCACTGTGGCTGTTATCTGCCCCCCATGGGCCATGGAAAGTAAGGTCTAAGTCCATGCAGCCCTGAGGCTGCTCTAATTGATACTGAGGACCAGGCAGGCCCCCAGAGTATGGCGAGTGCAAAGCAGTTCTGAAGCCCCTTTACCTCCCCATCTGAGCCTGCCCCAAGCACAGGATCTGGCAAGCTGAGGATCGGACCTTCTGCATCACAGAGAGCCATACCCCCAGGCTGTGTGTGTCTGATCGGCTGCATTGCAGATAAACAGGACTTCCCAGCTCCTGGAGCCACCCTCCTCCTGGTGATGGTCAAGATTTCCCTCCAGCTGGGAATAACAGCAGGAGAGCCTGTGGCCGAGCCAGCCGGGGGTTGGGGTTGGGGTTATGGCTGGGGTTAGGGTTAGAGACCATGGAAGGGGGTTAGGATTGGGAGTAGGCTTTGGGTTTATGGATGGGGTGGGGTTAGAGATGGGCTTTCCCCATGGGACACTGTTCTCACAGTCCCCTCTCTGTGTCTCCCTCCCTCCAAGGGGTAACCTGCTGCCCAACCTCACGGCCCAGGACATCCGGACGTGCCGCTTCCATCCCGTCACCCAGCCCTTCTGCCCCATCCTGCGCCTGGGCGACATCGTCCGCTTTGCCGGCCAGGATTTTGCCAAGCTGGCCTCCACGGTGAGATTCGCGGCTCCCCCCATGGGCTGTGGCCTGACAGCCACATGCCAGGAGAGAGCACATGTGTGATGGCGCATGTGAGCTAGGACCATCTCCAGGGAGTGTCCTTCAACATGCAGCGGAAGCGGGGAGCTGCAGGGGACTCTGGGGCCTTGGTCAGTCCCTTAGCATGGGGGAAGGGGTCTGTCCAGTGACCCGGCGTAGTGGCCCCTCTATGATGCTGCCTGGGGTAGTTTGGCCTAACACCCCTTCTCTGTGCACAGGGAGGAATTCTGGGGATCAAGATCGGGTGGGTGTGTGACCTGGATCGCTCGTGGGAGCACTGCGTGCCCAGCTACACCTTCACCCGCCTTGATAGTGTCTCCGAGAAGAACAACGTCTCTCCCGGCTACAACTTCAGGCAAGCACAGAGGGTGTACATGCACACATGCAAACACAAGGAAAAAGCTGTGTGAGACCCTGGGGTTAACTCACTCGCTTGGACACGCTCTGGGCACATGTACCTCTTCTCACACGGGCATACTGTACCTTCCAGCTACACACAGACACAGCATATACCCCTGACTATGTACACTGCCCTCTACATACACTCTGACACACCAGATACACCCAAGTACACACACCGCTTTCCAGATACACACTAACACACCAGATACACCCAACTACACACACAACGCACACTGCCCTCCACATACACACTAGATACACCCGACTCACTATTACACACACTCTCCTAGTTACACACCCACACCTACATAGTGACTCACCCAGTTACATACACCCTCCCTGCTACACACACGCAACCACTACCTTCATACCAGACCCTTTCTTCCACACACTGTGTGTTACACCCCCCTCATACACAGCCGCCCGTCGGTGTGCACACCTTGGTGCAGCGGGGACCAGGGGATGGCAAGTCACAGCCCCTCTCCCTGTCCCCCAGGTATGCCAAGTACTACAGGCGAGAGAATGGCACCGAGTACCGGACCCTGATGAAGGCTTTCGGCATCCGTTTCGATGTGCTGGTCTACGGGAACGTATGTACGGCCAGGCAGCCAGCAGGGTCACTGTGAGGAGCCAGCACTGAAGCCCTAGGACAGGGGAAGGGAGCTGATGGGGAATCACCAATGTGTCTGAGGGGTCTATACAAGGCTTGTAGAGACCACCCTGTAAGCATGTGTAGCTCTTGGCCAATCAGAACATTGGAGCTCCTCCTCCCCTCCATGTGGTCCAGGCTTGGGACTGCCCCCATGTGCCTGACTCTCCATGCCACCCCACCTCCTGTTGGTGAGGAGGGTTCCAGCTTGGCCCCTCACTATCCCTCCTCCCCATGCAATGAGAATGGAGGACTCCCCCGCATGGACTCAAGCCCCTGCCGAAGCACCATGGGGTGTAGGAGGAGTTGGCTGGGTGTGGTCGTGCATCTGGAGATGCAGTGCCACCTGGTGGCCATGTTTAATGAAGGAGGACAAGAGCCCTAAGACTCACGTGCCCAACAGAAGCCACAAGGCAGGAGGGGAGGGGACCACAGATCCTGAGGCTGGCTGTGGAGAGGGGTTACACCACCCTGTACAGGAGAAGGAGCGGGCCCCCCCCTTCATGTGGCATCCTAGGGGCAAACCTTCCCTCCCCTAACCACTAACTCCACTCTCTGTCCTCTCAGGCTGGGAAATTCAACATCATCCCAACCCTGATAAACACCGTGGCAGCCTTCACCTCTGTCGGGGTGGTGAGTGCAACAGTCTCTCTGCCTCCTTCTTCCCCTCCGCCTGCTCCACAGGAGCCAGGGTGAGCAAGCCCCGGGCTGCAGGGAAAAGGGAGGCCCTGGGCCGAGCAAAGAGCTGCCCATCTGGGCAGGCCTCCTCGCTGCTTAGTGAAGCCCTGAGTCAAAGGTCAAATCCAGGCTTGCCAGGGACAGCAGAACCACAGAGAGAATCCAAGATGGGACCATGGTGATGCCACGGGAGGTGCTCTGGCGCTGTGGTGTTGGCACAGGGGAATCCAAGTTGGCGCTGTGGTGATGGCACGGGGGCATCCAAGATGGTGCCATAGAAACAGGGTGGGACGAATCCAAGACAGTGCTGTGGAACGGTGCAGGGGGAATCGAAGATGGCACCATGGCGGCCCAGGGGAATCCAAAATGGCACTATGGCGATGCCACGGGAGGTGCTCTAACCTCCACTCAGCAGTTTGTCACCCACCCCACGCAGTGTAGGGCTCTGTCCCTGCTAATGGTGGCCGGACCCCAGAAAGAGGTTACTGATGCTCCAGCAGTGTGGGCTCTGAACACACTAGTCCGGGCACCTGCGCTCAGCCCAGCTCTGAAGGGGAAGGGCTAGGCCAGCTCATCAGCCTCTCTTGGCTAAGGATCCATGTCCAGCCTCCTGCTCCCAGAGTCCCCCCGGCCTGTGGGTCCTGCCCTGCTGCCTTGGGCCCCTGTCATCCCCTGGCCCCACACCCAGAAAGGAAGGCCCTGCTGTAACGAGGCTGGTTCTGGCGGGACCCAACTGAGAGTGCCAATTCAGGACAAATTGCTTAAAGCAGGGCAGTTACAGCCCAAGGCTGGGGTTTCTGTGCACACCAAGGCAAACCAAACCAGCCAAACAGAGAAGACTTTGGTTTTACCCCACTGGCTAACCACAAGTCACACAAGCAATTCCCTTAGACATTCCATTTTCCCAGTATCACCACCAGTGCCACTCGTCATGGGGACAAATGGTTATGAAAACCAGTACCCCCGTAAAAGAAAAAAGGTTCTCTCGATCCCAAAGGACCAAGGCCCAGACCCAGGTCAATATACAAATCAGATCTTACCCACAAATCACGCTGCTGCCAATCCTTTAAAATCTAAAGGTTTCTTCATAAAAGGAAAAAGATATAGATGAGAGCTAGAAGTGGTGAAATGGAATCAATTACATACAGTAATGGCAAAGTTCTTGGTTCAGGCTTGCAGCAGTGATAGAATAAACTGCAGGTTCAAATCAAGTCTCTGGAGCACATCCACAGCTGGGATGGGTCATTCAGTCTTTCGTTCAAAGCTTCAGCATAGTAAGGTTCCTCCAGAGGTAAGAAGCAGGATTGAAGACCAGATGGAGGAGCTGCAGCAGCTTTCTATAGTCTCTTGCCATGTGGTCTCTCTTTCTTTGTTCCAAAGACAAGCTGTCCATCACATGGCCTGGAAACACCTCAGAGTTCTGTCCATAGGCAGGTCCCTGCATACCTTGCTGAGTCGCAAGGCGTGTCTGCCTTCTCTCAATGGGTCAATTGTATAGTTGATGGTCCTTAACAGGCCATCAAGCAGGCTAGGCAGAGCTGACACCAACTTGTCTGGGGTGTTCCCCAAAAGCATAGCACAAGTTTGTAAATACAGACAGTATAGAGCCAATATCATAACTTTAACTACAAAATGATACACACATATAGACAGCATAATCCTAACCAGCAAACCATAACCTTGTCTTAGACACCTCATTTGACCCTCTTTATACAAGATTTGGTGCCACTACAGGACCTTGGTTGCAACAATGATCTATATGGTCCCAGATTATGTCAATAACTCACACACGCCCTCTGCTGAGCCTGGCTGGGCCCCCCTTCAGCTTGTCTCCCCTCCCCTGCAGGGCACTGTGCTGTGCGACATCATCCTCCTCAACTTCCTGAAGGGCGCAGAGCAGTACAAGGCAAAGAAGTTCGAAGAGGTGAGTCCAAGGGAGGCGGAGCCTGGCATACCCAGCAGAGAGCGGAGTGCAGGCTCTTGGGGATGCTCCTGGCTACTCCAGTCCTGGTGTCCCCCAGCAGGGGGTGCTGCAGGGAGCAGGGTGGGAGCTTTGGCTGTGGGGGGAGCTTCCGGCTGCTCCAGTCCTAGCCTCTCCAAGCAGGGGGCACTGGGGGGAGTGGGGTTGGGAGCGCTGGCTGTCGGGCAAGGGGAGGTCACTCCATGCCCTTGTGGTGGGCACTGACCCGGCTCTGTGCCCCCTGCAGGTGACGGATGTAACCCTGTGCCACAGCCCCGTGTACAGGAGCAGCGAGATGCTGGGAGGCCGGAACGATGAGAAGCAATCCACCGACTCGGGGGCCTACTCCATCGGCCTCTAGTGCCCCTGCCCCTGGCAACTAGACAGTTTCCTGCCCGCCCTCTGTTGCCGCAGGCACCTTGCCCCTGCTCATTGGCAAGGGCATCTTTTGTACACTCCCCTCCTCTGATCCTCTGCTTCTTCCATCTTCCTCATCACCGGCCAGAGTCTTCCTCATAGGTTCCTTCGCCAAGGGGGTGGAAATCTCTCCTCCGGAATGTCCTCAAGAAAGCATTGCCATCTCCCTCAGGAAGCATGTACCATTCCCTCCCCATCGAACCTGGACAGTGCCAAGGAGCAGGCATGGCAGGCAGAGGCCAATGTGGTGGCTGCTGGTACTGGCACCACTCAGTTACCAACATGCCTGGCACTGTACAAGAAATGGGCAGCACTCCTCACCCTGTGGAGCACGTGCTCCTCAGCAGGGCACGCTCTCTCCAGGTTTGGCTGGGTGCTGAGAGCTCAGGAGGGCACCCTTTCAACGGAGGGGTGGATGGGATTGGTTCCCTTGTCCCAGCAGGGGGCTGTCCTTCCAGCTCAGGCACTCTCTCCAGCACTGAGAGGGGCACCCCAAGGGTGGGAGTGTGGGGTCTCCTTTCGCCAGCGGGGGGTTCTCTCCCCATCTTCGCCCCTATTTCCATCCTGGCAGATTTCCAGATTCCAGAGGGGGGAGGAGGAGGAAGCAGGCCTTGGCGGGACAGGGCATCCGGACCCAGGGACATGCTATTACCCCTCTCCAGTGCTGACTCCATTCTCCCACGCCAGGGCTTTTTAATCAATAAAACTCACTTTCTTGTCAGTGTCCCTCTGGGCTGTGCTGGGGCAGGCGTGTAGGTTGCGGCTCTCTCCAGGGCTTGCTGGGGGACATGGAGGTGGCAGGCACATGTAACAGGACCTTTCTGCTCTGTGTGGCAGGTGTTACCATCACCACTGATCAGCGCTGGATTGGCCAGAACCAGGGCTCGTCTGTTCAAGCCCAACTAGGGAGATTGCTGAGATTTCAGTACCATGACCCCACTGCTTGGGGAAGCGGTCGTACTGCTGCTTACCAGAAACATCTTAGCTTTTTTCAGGCTGGGGCTCTCCTTGGGGCATAGCCTCAGCTTCTGAGCCCTCAGCTACAGCAGAAATTTTACCAGTCCTGGCACGACCCCCACCAGTGTGGACCTGGTTAGTGTCACTAGTTGGGGCGACTGCACCTGTATTTCCCCTCCTTAGTCCAGCCAGGCCACCACCTGAAGGCTTCTAGCTCCAGGGCGGTCCCTACCCATACACAAAGTATGCAGCTGCGTAGGGCACCAGGAAATTTGGTGCTCCAAATTTCCTGGTGCCCTGCGCAGCTGTGTGCTGTCCAGCTCCTGCCCCGCCCCTTCCCCATGGCCCCTGCCCCTTCCCCATGGCCCCCGCCCCTGCTCTGCCCTAGCCCTGCCTCTTCCCACCCCTGCTCCACTCCAGCCCTGCCCCCACTCAACCCCTTCCCCAAAGCCCCTGCACCGCCCCTTCCCGCCCCCACTCTGCCCCAGTCCCACCCCCACTCCCCTGAGGACTGAAGCAGGGCCGGGCCTGCACTCACCAGCAGCGGGAAGTGCAGCAACCCGGCCCCAGCTGTGCTGCCAGTGAGTGCTGGGGGGTGGTTCCCCCCTGCCCCGCAAGCCAAGCCCTGCCCACCCTGTGGAGGCCTGCCCCCCTTGCAGGGGGGCTGCATAGGGCCCCAGAATAGCTAGGGACGACCCTGTCCAGCTCCCCGGCCACTGCCTTTCACAGGGAGAGACCCATGTTTGTCTTTCTCTTGCCAGGCAGCACAGTGTTATTCCCTCACAGTGCACAGAGAGGGGAGTCGTCCCCCAGCAGGGAGCGCTTTCCCCACCTTTCCCCTTCACATGTGTCCTGGCCCATCCTTTCAGGATCAGACTGCCTATGTAGGCCTGCTTGCTTTCTCGCCATCGGCTAACAACAGCGTAACTGCCCACAGTTAGAAGGTACCACTCAGCTCTTCTAAGCAAGCACATTTTATTCTTATGGTAAAGGCACTACAGAGAAAACATTCAAACCGTAAAAGAACCTACATGCCTGCTACTCAGCTCATCCGAGCTCAACCCCTCCAGCATGGGGCTGGCAGGAGCCACCCCGGCATTACACATTTGTCATACTTTGCTCAGAAAGAGAACAACCTGTGACTCTGACTCAATCATTGCTCCCGTTTGGGCCTGTGAAGAGATCCTGAACAGGCCATCAGACAGACACTGGGTCACTGCTCACCATGCTGCTGCAAAAGGAGGGGTTTGAGGTGGGTTGTTTGCATTTTTCTACCCCTCCGTGGATTTCCCAGCAAATCCACTTCAGATGTATTGCCCCCAAAAGTCCTTTGACGTCCCTAATGTCTTCCCACAATTGCATTAATCGTGGCCTTCCCCCTATGCCATCTCCCAATAAGGGCAGAAACATTTGCATTTTCAATACACTGGCCTCCCAAAATACTGACACTTAATTCAATGAGGTTCAACTTTGTTCTGTAAGGTTTGTCCAGGCTTGTTGTACCTGTCAAAGTCAGACCAGCGTAATGGTGCTTTATACTGAGACAGTGACCCCTGTTTGGGAAGGGGAGTGAGCTCCCCTGGTATAAGACACCTGTGCCAGGGTGCCTGCCCCTTTAAGGCCAGGAGGCCTGGTCTAGCCAGCCATAGTTCAATCAGCCCAGGCTGTGCCATAATCAGTGGCCTCCCAGCCTATGAGAGCAGGACTAATTGGGGTCATGTGATAGCAGGGGTCAGGCCCTTAAATAGCCAGGCCACCCCGTCACAGTACCTTTATAACTTCTGCCCTAGCGGTGGTGCCAGTATAAGTGTGCCAGTAAATTACCCACAGTTGTAGCCATGGTAATTATTGGGTCTGCTCAGCACTGGCGACCCCAACCCTTAGAGGTGCTTTGACCATGCCAGGACTTAGAGGCAAGCACTGTCAATGCATCAGCAGCTAGGGTTTGTAGGCACTAGCCCCCCATGGGTGCCAAGAGGCATAAGCTGTGACAGTCCACAATGAGCAATAGAGGTTCTTGTTTCAGGACAGGCCTACAGGGCTGGTGCCTACAGTGCCCTCACCACTCCAGTCTCCAGTCTCCAGTCTCCAGTCAAGCAAACGAGCTTGCAGGTTTCCCTGCCACGCTCAGTTGGCATCTCTCACTGGGGCCCCTCTGCTGCTGCCGTGCACAGACCTGCACTTGGCTGTGCTGTCTGGCACTCGCAGCCAGTTCCACACGCGGCCCTGGGTACAGTTCCTGGGTGTGCCTCTCTGCATCCAGCTTCTCTGCAGCTCCCTGCTGCCAGGCAGTCACTGCTTCACAGGGTTGTGATCTGCAGGATTGTCCTGGAGTCTCCAGGAATTAAAGATTAATCTTTAATTAAAGATCATGTCGTGTGAGGAAACCTCCAGGAATACGGCCAACCAAAACTGGCCACCCAACTTCCCAACAGAACATGCCCATTTCCTGCGGCAGGATCTTTTCATGGATTTTTTGCGCTCTCCTACCTGGCCAGTGGAGAGGGGGTTGATGGGAATCGTAGGTGCCTGCTTGGCTTGTTCATCCCAGAGATACCTCAGTACAAGCTGCGCATTGAGCAGGCCTCAGTCCATGAGGCTATTTCACTCTTTGTTTAATATCTTGGCCCTGACCCACCCCAAGGGAAAAAATATATGCTCCTGGTGGCACAGTCAGTCAACCAGTGGTATTTCTACAACAATATGTGGGCTGAGCAATACCAAGTTTATTTCAAAGGCTGGAAACAGACGCTGGACAAATTCAGACTGGAAATAAGGTGTACATTTTTGACAGTGAGGGTAGTTAGCAATTGGAACAATTGACCGAGCGTCCTGGTGGCTTCTTTATCATTGGCAATTTTTCAGTCAAGATGGGCTAGTTTTCTAAAATTCTGCTCTGGGAATGATTTCAGGGCAGGTCTCTGGCTTGTGTTATAAAGGAGGTCGGATTAGATGATCACAGTGGTCCCTTCTGGCATTCAAATCTATGCAATAGTGTCACCCCCAAGCATTCAAAAATGGTCTCAGCTCCCCCAAAATTCCTAAGATTGGTTTAACAATCATGAGATTTTTAAGGTTGGAGTCTCGGTTCTCCTCTACATTTGGAGTCTTTGCAGTCACGTTTGCAAGCCTTTCTGGGCAGCCACGAGGGTGAGACTTCTCTTCCCTGTTAAATGGATGCCGGGAGTCCCACAGAATCACCTGACTCCAGGAACTGGGGCTGTAACAGAAACCCCACATATGAAAAGATGCATCCTCATGTCTGGAGAGATGGCAGCACTGACAAAGCTCCCAGGGACCAAGCTCAACCCTCTTAGGGCCAAGCTGGGTCAGACCCGAGATCTATCTCTCAGTACCCCATCACTGGCCAGTGCCAGATGCTTCAAGGGAAGGTGCAAGAGCAGATCACCAGCAAGGAGAAGGTGTGTGTATGCGGGAAAGGGGATTAACGCTAATTGCCAAGAGCTATTTTGTGCTATAGACACTCAACTGCTGTGGCCTGACGCAAGACACCAAACTCATGTAACCCTTCTGACTGTCAGAGTTGGCAGCAACAAGGGCCGGGTTCAGTATCTAGGGGTTCCATTCCAATAACACAATCCAAAACTGGCTTGAGCCCCCATCCAGTGCGACAAATATATACCACCCCTGCTGGGCGCCTCCAAGAAACAATACTTCCCCTCTCACAAGCACAGAGTCTGAGTGTAGCAAAAAGCCTTTTAATAACAGAGAGAAACAATGTGGCATTATGTTGGGGAAACACCACCAACAGGATTCATAACACAACCCATGAGCAAAAATCCCACCCCAAGCAAATTGGGGCATGTCCTTTCCCTTTGGTTCTTGAGTCCAATGACCCAAAAGTCTCTGTCCTTGGTCAGGGCAGCCCCAGAGTTCAAAAGTTTATCTGCAGAGTTTTTACCTCCCAACCTTGGTGGAGTGGGGGGGGGGGGTGTTAAGGGGCACCTTACGTGGTCCAACACTGATGGCCCCAGCTCTCCATGGGGTTCTGCTCCACTCACCATCCCACAAACTGAACTGCTCCACCAACCACTCTGCTCAGTGTCCTGCAAACTGCTCCACCAGCCACTCCGCTCACCATGCTGCAAACAGCTCTACCATATAGCTTCAGGCTCCCCTACTACTTAACACAACACTCAGTGATTTCAGCTTGTAGTAGGGGAGCCATTAGTGCTAGTACACCATTAGCCCAAAGTGAATTCAGCTCAGTAGCCTGTAACTAGACTCCTAATGGAATCAAAATTAGCTCTGATATTCTACAGTGGAGAGAGGAGGAAGTGCAATTAGCATATAAGGCCCTCACCGGGGGGGGGGCAGCACATGCCACCAGGTATCAATACCTGTTCCCAGCCTCTCTATTCACAGAGTTTTGGAACCCATGTCCCTTGCCTAGCGAGTGCTACTTAGTTGATGGCGAGTCCCTCTATCATAACAAAAGGCCAAGTACAGTTCCACTGTCCTTGATTCCCATAATCAGGGTAATAACAACTTATTCTTCCTGCCCCAATAACAGAGACACTGGGGATCCCACAGCAGCCAAAGTGACCATTTGGGCAGCTATGGCCTCATTCTAGGCTGGGTGGGTGTGCCTATGCAAATGAGATCAGCCCCTGAAATTCTTTTCCACAACTTGCCACACCTCACCACCAGATGTCAAGGTGGAGCTCATCCTGACTCTGCTTACACTCATAACACATGCCATAAGCCACCAAACAGCTGTCATATGGTATGGGCTTGGAGTTCAAAGCCAGGCTGTATTTGACCCAGCAATCTAGAGGCCAAAAGTCTTCTATGCCCATTAGTAGCCGTGGACTCTTTGCTCCGCATGCCCAGCTTGGTTTGAAGACTGTCGTGTTGGCCAGTGAGAGAGTCATGTTGACAGCAACAGAAAAAACCCTTCCATTCTGCTCCGTGGACTTGGCTCTGCTCCCAGCCTGACCCCAGCTCCCCACATGGTGGGGAAGCCCCTGTCCCCTACTCTTGGTGAGTGCCTGTGACTCCCTGCAGTAAAAAATTGCATCATCCCCTGGTATCGCTCCTTCCTGCCCCAGGACCAGGACACCAACTGCCCTTCAGCTCCATGGGGCTGGGCCAGGGGAAGTGAGGGGTGGAGCCGGGGTGGCCAGGCTGGGGAGAGAGGGCTGGGTCCCTAAGGGCTGCCTGTCAGCATCTGCCCTGGTTCTAGCAGCTTCACCCGAAGGTGGGAGCATCTGTCTGAGAGATGGGACCCTGGGGCAATGCAGGGGTGTGTGTGTGGGGGGGTGTTGGTTGTTTGGAGGCTTTAGGGAGTATGGGGGGGGCTGTAGATGATGGGGGAGTACATTGGGTGGTGGAGTGTTGGATGTGTTGTAAGGTCTGTGGCCTTTTTTTTTAGTAAGCAGCAGCAGCCATGAGCTAAGAAGCAGAAAGTCACATCATCCCCTTTCATCTAAATTGTGTAATATCAGGCTGTTAAGAAGGCTGGCTCTGAGGTGTGTCTCTGAGCTGTGGGGGGGCTGGGACAGCAGTGGGGGTGGGAAGGGATTGAGGGGCATTGTGTGAGCCATGTGGGACCCTGGCCCTGGGATCTCACTCCAGACCTGGTGTCCCCAGCACTGGGTGCCAAGGTGTGGAGGGGAATGTTACACACACAGCAACTCAATGGGACCCGCCCCCACTGGGAGGTTGGGGTCAATAGAGCCAAATATGCTTTACACCATCTGGGATCTGGCCCATTGACTCCAGTGGAGCTATGGCTGATTGACACCAGCTTGAATCCCGCCCATTGACCCTAGCTGGGCTGATGCCCCATTTTGTCAGGTGAGGGATTCTGGGGCTGAGACGTCCCTTACAGTGCCAGTGTAAAAAGAAAAGGAGTACTTGTGGCACCTTAGAGACCAACAAATTTATTTGAGCATAAGCTTTCATGAGCTACAGCTCGCTTCATTGGATGCATTCAGTGGAAAATACAGTGGGGAGATTTATATACACAGAGAACATGAAACAATGGATGTTACCATAGTTTGTGATTTGGCCAATTCCACAGCCTGAAGGATGGGGACTGCCTTCTCTGGGGGCTTCAACACTTTCCCACCTCCCCCCACCCCCAGTAAACTCCCCCAGCAGGGACAGTGCCATATTGGTCAGTGGGGCAGGACTCTGCCTGGTACTGGGCATCATGGCACAGCAGGCAGTGGGCTGGAAGGACCCAGCTCATTGACTTCTGGCAGTTCCTCAGAGCCCAATGCAGCAGGGTCTTGCATGTCAGAGGCATGTCGGCAGAGCTGTTGGGGGTGGGGAAGGCCAGTAGGGACTGCGGGTCAGGACTGAGAAGCACTGCTGTCAATCGCATGCCCCTGTTCTCCCCTGCCCCCAGGACCAGCCGTGCACTAGCTTGGGGCGTCCCTGCAGATAAGCATCTCCCCGCCATGCTGGGCAGGTTTCACAAGGGCATTTCACACTGTAACAGCCACTCTGGGACCCTGTGTCTGGGCCGTCCTGATAACCCCGGGGACGTTTCACCTCAGGCCGCAGCGCTGGGTGACAGGGAACGGGGAAGCCACCAATGGCTGCTGCCAATGACCCCCTGAGTGCCAGGGTTGGGGTCCCCTCCCCTCCCCCGCCAGCTCCCAGCCCCTTGTGCTTCCTCCCCAGCACTGCACAGCTTGCGACACCCCCACACCCAGCCTGGGCTCTGATCTACGAGCTGCCCCATGTCGCCACCTAGGGGCCATTGGCAGAGTTTATAAATGATCTGCCTACAAAGTGCCCCCAACTCCCCATAGAGCATAGGGTATCTTGGGTTCACCCCCCCTCCTGAGGGTAGTGGAGAACTGGGCTCCCAGCCACTCAGAGACCCACTTTAGAGAAACCCAGGATATAAGGCTGGGTTAGCAGGGGCTGTGGGTCAGGAGAGAGAGGCACCGGCAGAGCTGAGGAGGAGGGGAGCCAGGGCTGCGCAAGCAGGGGCTGTGGGTCGGGATTGAGGAGCGCTGCTGCCAGGCCTCCACCCCACCCCCATCACTGCCCTGCTCTCAGGCCTCACTGGCTTGGGGCGTCCCTGCAGATAAGCATCTCCCCGCCATGCTGGGCAGGTTTCACAAGGGCATTTCACACTGTAACAGCCATGCTGGGACCCTGTGTCTGGGCCGTCCTGATAACCCCGGGGCCGTTTCACCGCAGGCCACAGCGCTGGGTGCCCGGGAACAGGGCAGCAGCCAACGGATTGGTGCCATCTACTCCCTGAGTGCCAGCATAGGGGTTCCCTCCTCTCCCCCACCAGCACTCTCTGGGGGGTGGCCCCTCGGAGCTAGGGGTCCCCCACACTGCCATGGGACTGTGCCCATTGGGGCTGGGACTGGAGTGAGGTGATCACCCAGAGCCTGGCACATGGCCCTTCCTTGCCTGCGGTGAACAGAGGCTCGGGGACCCCTGAGCCTGGGGGGGATTGGTCAGTGCTGAACCCTGGGGCACAAATGGGCTCCCTCACTTCCCATAGTGCCCCCCCCACACAGTTGGCACTGATGCCCCTGGAGAATGTGGGGGTCTCGGGGCCCCGAGTGGGGGCTAAGTGGGGCCTCTTCTGTGGAGCTGCTGTTAATCCAAGCAGAGCCTCCTAGGCCTTGTCCACACTATGAAATTAGGTCAAATTTATAGAAGTTGGTTTTGTAGAAAGTGTTTTTATACAGTTGATTGTGTGTGTCCCCACACAAATGCTCTAAGTGCATGTAGTCGGCGGAGTGCTTCCACAGTACCGAGGCAACCGTCGACTTCCAGAGCGTTGCACTGTGGGTAGCTATCCCACAGTTCCCGCAGTCTCCGCCGCCCATTTGAATTCTGGGTAGCAATCCCAATGCCTCATGGGGCTAAAACATTGTTGGGGGTGGTTCTGGGTGCATATCGTCAGGCCCCCCTTCCCTCCCTCCCTCCGTGAAAGCAAGGGCAGACAATCATTTCACGCCTTTTTTCTTGAGTTACCTGTGCAGACGCCATACCACGGCAAGCATGGAGCCCGCTCAGCTCACTGTCACCGTATGTCTCCTGGGTGCTGGCAGACGTGGTACTGCATTGCTACACAGCAGCAGTTTATTGCCCTTTGGCAGCAGACAGTGCAGTATGATTGGTAGCCATCGTCGACATAGTCCTGGGTGCTCTTTTAACCGACCAGCCTGGACAGACATAGGAGTGACTCAGCCAGGTCATTTCCTTTTTAAGTTTTGTCTCATGGTGATTGAGTCCTACCGGCAGTGCACTGTCTTTTAATCAGCAGCCAGCAGAAGACGATGGCCAGCAGTCATACTGCACCGTCTTCTGCCGAGCACCCAGGAGATGACAATGGCTAGCAGTCGTACGGCACAGTCTGCTGCCAGCAAGATGTATAAAGAGAGATGAAGTGGATCAAAACAAGAAATAGACCAGATTTGTTTTGTATTCATTTTTTCCTCCCTCCTTCCGTGAAATCAACAGCCTGCTAAATCCAGTTTTGAGTTCTATCCTTGAGGTTTTGAGTTCTATATTTAGGGGGGCCATTCTATTTCTCACAAAGCCACCCCCTTCATTGATTTTAATTCCCTGTAAGCCATGTTGTCAGTCACCCCTCCCTCCATCAGAGCAACAGCAAACAATCATTTTGCACCCTTTTCCCTGGATTGCCCAAGCAGGAGCAGACAACATAGCACAGCAAGCATGGAGCCCGTTCAGCTCACCGCAGCAGTTATAACCATTGTAAACACCTCGCGCATTATCATGCAGTGTATGCAGAACCAGCACCTGAAAAACCAGACGAGGAGGCGATGGCAGCGCGGTGATGAGGACATGAACACACTTTTCTCTAAAACCGCATTCCCTGCCAATTTGGAGATAATGGTGTTAATGGGGCAGGCTCATGCCGTGGAACGCCGATTCTGGGCCTGGGAAACAAGCACAGAGTGGTGGGACCACATAGTGTTGCAGGTCTGGGATGAGTCCCAGTGGCTCCAAAACTTTCGCATGCGTAAGGGCACTTTCATGGAACTTTGTGACTTGCTTTCCCCTGCCCCGAAGCGCAAGAATACCAAGATGAGAGCAGCCCTCACAGTTCACAAGCGAGTGGCAATAGCCCTGTGGAAGTTTGCAATGCCAGACATCTACCGGTCAGTCAGTAATCAATTTGGAGTGGGCAAATCTACTGTGGGGGTTGCTGTGATGCAAGTAGCCTGCGCAATCATTGAGCTGCTGCTATCAAAGGTAGTGACTCTGGGAAATGTGCAGGTCATAGTGGATGGCTTTGCTGCAATGGGATTCCCTAACTGTGGTGGGGCTAAAGACGGAACACATATCTCTATCTTGGCACCGGAGCACCAGGGCAGCCAGTACATAAACCGCAAGGGGTACTTTTCAATGGTGCTGCAAGCACTGGTAGATCACAAGGGACGTTTCACAAGCATCAACGTGGGATGGCCGGGAAAGATTCATGACGCTCATGTCTTCAGGAACTCTGGTCTGTTTAAACGGCTGCAGGAAGGGATTTACTTCCCAGACCAGAAAATAACTGTTGGGGATGTTGAAATGCCAATAGTTATCCTTGGGGACCCAGCCTACCCCTTAATGCCCTGGCTCATGAAGCCGTACACAGGCACCCTGGAGAGTAGTCAGGAGCTGTTCAACTATAGGCTGAGCAAGTGCAGAATGGTGGTAGAGTGTGCATTTGGACATTTAAAGGGTCGTTGGCACAGTTTACTGACTCACTCAGACCTCAGCGAAACCAATATTCCCACTGTTATTGCTGCTGCTGTGTGCTCCACAATCACTGTGAGAGTAAGGGGGATGTTTATGGTGGGGTGGGAGGTTGATGCAAATCGCCTGGCTGCTGAATACGAGCAGCCAGACACCAGGGCGGTTAGAAGAGCACAGCAGGAAGCACTGCGCATCAGAGAAGCTTTGAAAACCAGTTTCATGACTGGCCAGGGTACTGCGTGACACTTCTGTTTGTTTCTCCTTGATGAAAACCCGCCCCCTTGGTTGCCTCTAAATTCCCTGTAAGCCACCCGCCCTCCCCCTTTCGATCACAGCTTGCTTGTGTAACCCTTCTGCCCGTCAGAGTTGGCAGCAACAAGGGCCGGGTTCAATATCTAAGGGATCCATTCCAATAACACAATGCAAACCGGCTCGAGCCCCCACCCAGTGACCTGGGACAAATATATACCACCCCCGCTGGGCGCCTCCAAGAGGCAATACTTCCCCTCTCGCAAGCACATAGTCTGAGTGTAGCAAAAAACCTTTTAATAACAGAGAGAAACAATGTGGCATTATGCTGGGGAAACACCACCAACAGGATTCATAACACAACCCATGAGCAAAAAAAAAAACCCACCCCAAGCAAATTGGGGCATGCCCCTTTCCCTTTGGTTCTTGAGTCCAGCAACCCCAAATCACCCAAAGTCCCAAAAGTCCAGTGACCCAAAAGTCTCTGTCCCTGGTTAGGGCAGCCCCAAAGTTCGAAAGTTTATCTGCGGAGCTTTACCTCCCACCCTGGGTGGAGATGGCACGGGGGTAAGAGGCACCTCACATGATCTGAAGCTGACCCCCCCACAGCTCCTTCGCTCTGCTCCGCCAGCCGCCCAACGAACTCCTTCGCTCAGCTCCGCAGCCCACAAGCAGCTCCCGCCGTCCACCAGCCGGTCCACAAACTGCTCCACATCCCACCAACAGCTCCCACCATCCCACAAACTGCTCCGCCAGCCTGTCCACAAGGCACTCCAGCCGTCCCACAAACTGCTCCACAATATATCTTCAGGCTCCCCCACTACTTAACACAATGCACAGTGATTTCAGCTCGGCTCTTTTGTGAATTCAGCTTGTAGTAGGGAAGCCTCAGTGCTGGTGCACTATTAGCCCAAAGTGAGCTCAGCAGCCTGTAACTAGACTTCTAATGAAATCAAAATTAGCTCTGATATTCCACAGTGGAGAGAGGAGGAAGTACAATTAGCATGTAAGGCCCTCACCAAGGGGCCCATACCACCAAGTATTAATACTTGTCCCCAGCCTCTCTCTCTATTCACAGAGTTTTGGAACCCATGACCCTTGCCTAGCGAGTGCTACTCAGTTGATGGTGAGTCCCTCCATCATAACAAAAGGCCAAGTACAGTTCCAAGCACAGTTCCCATAATCAGGGTAATAACAATTTATTCTTCCTGCCCCAATAACAGAGACACTGGGGATCCCACAGCAGCCAAAGTGACCATTTGGGCAGCTATGGCCTCAGTCTAGGCGGGGTGGGTGTGCCTATGCAAATTGAGATCAGCCCCTGAAGTTTTTTTCCACAACTTGCCACACCTCACCACCAGATGTCAGGGTGGAGCTCATCCTGACACTGCTTACACTTGCAAAGGAAATAAAGTCACTATCATTTAAAAAACATGTGTTCTTTATTAATTGATTATAAAAATAGGGAGATAACTCACAAGGTAGCCCAGGTGGGGTGTGGTAGGAGGGAAGGAAAAGGCCACTTTAAAACTTGTTGAATGCCAGCCTTCTGTTGCTTGGGCTGTCCACTGGGGTGGAGTGGTTGGGTGCCCGGAGCCTCCCCCACCCCACGTTCTTGGGCATCTGGGTGAGGAGGTTATGGAACTTGAGGAGGATGGAGGGTGGTTAAGCAGGGGCTGCAGCGGCAGTCTGTGATTCTGCTGCCGTTCATGAACCTCCACCAGACGCTGGAGCATGTCCATTTGATCCCACAGTAGCCCCAGCATTGCCTCATGCCTCCCCTGATCTTCCTGCCACCACCTCTCCTCACGTTCATTGGCCGCTTTCCTGTACTCTGCTATTGTGTCCCTCCACACAGCTCTGTTAGAGCAGGACGACTGCATGAACTCAGAGAACATGTCATCGCGCGTGCATTTTTTTTGCCACCTTATCTGAGATAGCCTTTGGGATGGAGGAGGGAGGCTTGAAACATTTGCAGCTGCTGGAGGAAAAAAAGGGAGTGAAGTATTTTAAAAGATACATTTTACAGAACAATGGCTATACTCTTTCACGGTGAACAACGCTATTCACATTACATAGCTCATGTGATTTTGGTACAAGGTCACATTTTGCATCTTATACTGAGTGCCTGCAGCTTTGGTGTTAGAGATCACACACGCAGCGCCGGGCAACAGAATTCGGGTTGCAGGCGGCCATGGTAAGCCATAGTCTTTTGGCTTCTGCAACCTTCATAACAGCAGCCCCCTCCTTTCCCATACCAAGAAAAGCCCGTTGAGTTGGCCATTTAGTGCTGCAGTTTTCCTGTTAACGTGCAGCAGCAGAAACCAAACTAACCCCCTCCCCACATCCAATTCTCTGGGATGATCGCTTTTCCCCTCCCCCCACCGCCTGGCTGGTATCAGGGAAGATCCCTGCTAGCCAAACGCGAACAGCTCAGCGCCAATGGCCTCCCTGTCCCACCGAGTGGCTAACTGCGGGGAGGATTTCTTTTCAGCCACAGGCAAACAGCCCAGTAGGAACAGGCACCTCTGAATGTCCCCTTAATGAAATTCCCCTATTTCAACCATGAACGATATCACTCTCCTGAGGATAACACAGAGAGATAAAGAACGGATGTTGCTTGAACGCCAGCAAACACCGGGACCATACGCTGCCAGGCTTTGTCATGCAATGATACCAGATTACTTGCTACTAACATGGCGTGGTAAAGTGTCCTATCATGGAGGACGGAATAAGGCTGCTCTCCCCAGAAACCTTCTGCAAAGGCTTTTAGAGTACCTCCAGGAGAGCTTCAGGGAGATGTCCTTGGAGGATTTCCGCTCCATCCCCAGACATGTTAATAGACTTTTCCAGTAGCAGTACCGGCCATGAATGCATCCCAAGTCCTCAGGGCTACTTAATCATTAAAAATTGCTTGCTTTTATAACATGTATTATATTTTAAAAGGTACACTCACCAGAGGTCCCTTCTCCAGCTTGGTTGGGTTGGGAGGGTATTTCATAGAATCATAGAATCATAGAATATCAGGTTTGGAAGGGACCCCAGAAGGTCATCTAGTCCAACCCCCTGCTCAAAGCAGGACCAATTCCCAGTTAAATCATCCCAGCCAGGGCTTTGTCAAGCCTGACCTTAAAAACCTCTAAGGAAGGAGATTCTACCACCTCCCTAGGTAATGCATTCCAGTGTTTCACCACCCTCTTAGTGAAAAAGTTTTTCCTAATATCCAATCTAAACCTCCCCCATTGCAATTTCAGTCAGGGTGATAAAAAGATCCTGGCTGTCGGGGAGAACGGTGTGCTGTGTGCTCTCCCCATGCTCGTCCTCCTCCTCCTCATCTTCTACATCTGCAAAATCCTCAGCCATGGCGGAGAGTACCCCATCATCAGAGTCCATGGACAGGGGTGGGGTAGTGGTGGTGGCCCCCCCCAGAATAGCATGCAGCTCGGCGTAGAAGCAACATGTCTGGGGCTCTGTCCCGGAGTGTCTGTTTGATTCTTTGGTTTTCTGGTACGCTTGTCTGAGCTCCTTAAGTTTCACGTGGCACTGTGTTGCGTCCCTGATGTAGCTTCTGTCCCTCATGGCCTCTGAGATTTTTTGAAATGTTTTGGCATTTCGTCTTTTGGAACGTGGTTCTGATAGCACGGATTCCTCTCCCCATACAGCGATCAGATCCAGTACCTCCCGTTCGGTTCATGCTGGAGCTCTTTTTCGATTCTGGGACTGCATGGTCACCTGTGCTGATGAGCTCGCCTGGCCAAACAGGAAATGAGATTCAAAAGTTCCCGGGGCTTTTCCTGTACACCTGGCCAGTGCATCCGAGTTCAGAGTGCTGTCCAGAGTGGTCACAATGGTGCACTGTGGGATAGCTCCCGGAGGCCAATACCTTCGAATTGCATCCACACTAACCCTAATTCGAAATGGCGATGTCGATTTCAGCTCTAATCCCCTTGTTGGGAAGGAGTACAGAAATTGGTTTTAAGAGCCCTTTATGTCAAAAAAATGGCTTTTTTGTGTGGACAGGTGCAGGGTTAATTCGGATTTAATGCTGCTAAATCTGACATAAACTCATAGTGTAGACCAGGCCCTAGACTCCAAGAGCAGGCAGCCCATTGTGCCATCTGTCTGCGCTCCAGCGTCACGCCAGGGGCTCCTGCCTCCCGCCTCAATGCAGCCAGAGCACAGCCTTTGGAGAGAGACCCCAGTCTGGACTGTAAGACTCTGAGTGACAGAGCATCTGCAGCCCTCACCCCACCCCCTTCCCCAGGTGTGTTGGCCCCAGGGCTGTGAGCGCTGAGTTTACCCCTGCACCTCCCAGCACCTGCCCACTGAGTAGCCTGGTCAGGCCAGGCCTGGGCCTGGTACATCCTGGGAGAATCGTCAAGTCGGGAGGTTAAGATGGGTTTAGCTGGCTCAGTGGGCAGGACAGCAAGTGGGAGTCAGGACACCTGGGTTCTTCGCCTGGCTTTGCACCCACCTGTGATGTGACTATGGGTCAGTCACATCCCAGCCCTGTGTCTCAGTTTCTCCTGCCCACCATTCTCCTTTCAGACTGTGAACTCTTTCAGGTAGCGGCTGTTTCTTGCTTGTTGTATATGCAGCACCCAGCACAATGGGGGCCCTGATCTCGGTCAGGGTCTGGGCAGTACCCAGCACATGGCAGTTACAACTCTCCATGGGGTCCTGTGTCCAGGCTTCTGGCAGTGCCCCTATTCCTTGCCATGCTCCAGGCCTAGCTTTTCCCCAGGGCAAGTTCTGCAGCTCTCCGACTCTGGGACGGCACCTTCAGGCTGCAGCACCCCCACCTCCCCGATTCGCCCTGTGGCTCGACAGCGAGTGAAAATGCTTCCACTGTTTAGAGCCTCCTGCCCCTTCAGGGCGCGGCGCAAGCCGGACGGCTCTGCAGTGACGCACGCCAGCCTACTCAGGACAAGCTGACATTGCGCAGCCACTGGTCCGTGGCCTCTGAGGGGCGGTAGGTTGGCTGGGAAAGCCAGGCTGAAGGCGGAGGGAATTCGCTGACAATCAATGCCCAGTGGCAGCTGCCTGGTGGGAGCTTGGGCCTGTCCGGAACTTAAATATTAGAAAATCAGGAGCTACAGCATGAAGATAAATGCCCGTGTAACCTTAACTCTGCCCCCTGGAGCTGGCTCGAGTCACTGGCAAATCTCTGCACGCACTCTGGCTGCAGTCACTGGGCTAGGTGTTACTGTACTGAATGGAGGAGAGTTTGGCTGCAACTGCTTGGCAGAGCTGTGATGGTGACATGAGGTGCCCTTAGGGGTGATGCCCCTCTAGGGTTATATGTGAGCCCCTCTCCCTGTTCCATGCCTCTGCCCCCCCCCATGATCCACCAACAGCCATCACATGGTGTGGGCTTGGAGTTCCAAGCCTGGCTGGATTTGAACCTTCAGTCGAGAGGCCAAAAGTCTTCTATGCCCATTAGTAACCACGGACTCTTTGCTCCACATGCCCAGCTTGGTTTGAAGGCTGTCTTGTTCGCCAATGAGGCCTGTTCTACACCTTAAACTTAGGTTGACTGAAATCACATCACTCAGAGGTGTGAAAAATTCACGTGCATGAGACACATATTAAGCCAGCCTAACCCCCGGCGTAGATTACAGCTAGGCTGGTGGAAGAATTCTTCCATCGATCTAGCTACCACTTCTCAGAGAGGTGGATTAACTACAGCAACAGAAAAACCATTCCACCACTGTAGCGAGTGGCTACACTACAACGCTACAGCAGACCAGCATCTGGAGCGTAAACATAGTCTCAGACTGTACCAGCCCAATCAGACTCTCCTCTGTCACCTGGGTAGGGGCAATACTGTGACAGTGTTCAAGGCGGTCAGGAGTAATGAAGGACGTGGGCTTGATTAGCTAAGCTCAGAGGTCGTTGTTCCTACATTGCCTGTTACTAAAACCCTTCTCAGAAGCATTATACAATCCCAGGGACATACCCACACCCCTGCCCCAGTCACCTTTAGCAGCAGTTTTCTGAACCAATAGCTAACAGTGCTGAGAGGCAGGGCCCCCCACCACCACCACCCCGCTGTCTGACAAGAGGAGGGAAAAGGGATACAATTGTACCAGAGCCCTGTGCTCAGGCAGCCACCCCAAAACATCTGTCATTGGGGTGAAATGGGAGGGGAGGCCCCAGCAGTCGTGATGTTCTGGAGCCCTGACTTTGTCTCTCCGGGTCTGCCTCAAGGGTCTTTAAGTCCCAGCGAAACAGACCCAGAAACACCCTGCAGTGCACAGGGCATCTGATTTAAGAATGTGTCTCAGATCAGTCACTCCAGCAGCTGCTGAAAAAGAGCAAGGAGCCCAGATCTTCGGGAAGGGGCGTGTGGTGGGGAAACACCCATGTTAACACCCTCAACAGTGTCACAGGACCAAGCCTATGGTCATCCACGCAGGAGCAGCCTTGAGGGCCCTGGTTCCTGTGGGTGGTGTCAAAGTCAGATTCAGGACTCACATAATTTGTCAGACCACTCTGTTTATTAGCAAAGCGCTTTGCCAATGCACCCAGATCTGTGAGCCCCTCTCTGAGGCTCAAGCTAACTTATTTATACAGCTAAGCCAAAGCCAATTTAACATAAGAGACAAAAGGAAGCAGAAACTGACAAATATACATACATATCTTATTTGCATACTAACGTTTACCAGTCTCCTAGCTCAGTAGGAGCTCTAAGTTAATTAGTTTGAGGACCCATTGTCTCACACTCCTTAATGTTTCTCTTCCTGACAACTATATTTCAACAAACTCTTCAAGTAGCATTTCTTTAATGAATTATAATTTCAATATAATAATTCATTCTACTTTCACAATCCCTCCTTTTGGTCAAGCTACGCAATGACCAACAATGACTGGGTTCCACATATCAATCGTTCTTCATCTCTTTGTTCATCAGTGATATTTAAAATCATCAAATTAGCACTCTGGTTTGGGGCAGCTATCTGTGTAGCATGCCTGACACAATTTTGGATACAACAGGAAAGTAACTGAAAACATACAAAAACTATTAGGACTAAAAACAGGAGAGTTAGGGCTCCCTGAAATAACCAGTTTCCTATGCCAGAGAAATTGAAAAGGTTACTTAGCCACTTCCATAAAGAACTTGGCTCTTTGTGGGGAAGATATGCGATTTGTTCTAAGTGGCTAGCACGATCTATTACCTCATTGGTGTTGTCTGGTATATACACACAGCAGTCTTTTCCAATGAGAGCACAAGTCCCTCCTTTTGCCACCAGCACTATGTCCAATGCCTGGCGGTTTTGGAGGGCCATCTGTCGGATTGCCCCTGTTTCTTTGGCCAGGGCTCTTAAACTTTCTCCGGTTTCATTTGCCATTATTTCAACTACTGCTTGTAACCTTAGGAGCCTTTTTGCATTGTGTATTACTCCCCTTAATGGTATTAAGGAACCGCCAATGTCCTCTTCCCAGGTTAAGGGGCTTATGTTATTTACATACCATTGGGCATCTGTTAAGTCCCTTCTTTTTCGCCTGAAATTGCGGTGGCGTTCTTGAGGGAAGGTTCCTAGCACTCGGAATTGTGGCAAGAATCGGGTGGGATAACAGATTCCTGACCAATTAGCTGGTAGTGCGATATAAGCTCTGGTCCCACACACCCAGTGATGGCCTATTAAGGCAGGGAAGGGTCGGTTGCACCCATTTGTCATATAGGTGTTTGCAAAGGAGGAGTAGTATTCCCCAAAGGGTACAGGGTAATTCTCCTTACGATGAGTGGTGTTATTTCCATGACATTGAAAGATTGCATTGTTTTCACTAAGGTTGCTGTAGGGGGAACATGAGATTGATTTCTCTGTTTGATCCCAGGTTGAGAAAAAATTCATATCTCCATACCCGGCCCGCCACTTTTTAGTTTTGTTTGCATAATTCCATACACCATTGGCCACAATATGCTGAAGGCAACGGCTTTTCCCCAGATCCAGCCCTGTCCCATTACACACCCAACACCAGTGACCTTTCCCCTCCACCACACTTATCCATTTAGATGCATTTATTCCCACCGCTTCCCAAGTGTCATTGCTGTTCCATATTTTGTTAAATGGACGAGGCCCTCCAGTGAGGTCTGGGGACTTGAGTGGGATAGCCAGGACAGGAACACCAGTTTGAGAGTGGGCTGGGATGTGGCTGCAGACCCAGCAATTAGAAATATTAAGGGTCTGAGCTATCCACACCTGCTGCTGGATAAAAGAATTGTCATCGTGGTCTCCCCAGACCGTAAGATACCAACAGCCGAGGAACAGCGTCTGCTTCTGGCAACCCTTACGAGAGCGTAGATTGTAAGGTATTGCAGACTGTTCCTCTATGTCTTCTTCTGGAGTCAAAATTGACTCTGCGTTGTCCTGAGGTGATGATTGGTTCTCTGGGGATGGTGCCTTCTTACACTGTGAAGCATGTATCCACGCTGCGATGCCAGATAGTTTAACAGCCGTCTGTGCAGTAAGCAGTACCTGATGAGGACCCTTCCACCGGGGCTCCAAGGCGTGCTTTCGATGATGGCGCTGTACGTAGACCCAATCACCTGGCTCAAGGTTGTGGCAAGCGTCGGAGGTGGGTTCCGTGGGCCAGGCGGCTCAAACCTGTGAATGGAAGTGACTTACAGCTTGCATTCGTCCCTTGCAATACTGAAGGAGCGCACTGTGAGTCAAGTTCAAATCTGGAATGGGAGTAATGGTAGTCATAGCTCGCATAGGGCGACGCATAACAATTTCAAAGGGACTTAATTTATGCCTTTGGGATGGAGTGGATCTTATGTCCATAAGGGCTAATGGTAAGGCTACTGGCCAGCTTAATCCTGTAGAGTCACAAATTTTAGCAAGCTTATTCTTAAGTACACCATTTCGTCTTTCAACTGCACCTGCACTCTGTGGGTGGTAGGGACAGTGCAACAGGTGTTTGATATGCATTATACGGTCCAGGTGTTGAACAAGTTGTCCAGTAAAATGTGTACCCTGATCACTGGACAGAGTAGCAGGAATTCCCTTGGCAGGCATAATATGATTTAACAAACATTTGGCAACAGACAGTGAGTCAGCCTTGTGACAAGGAAAGGCTTCAATCCAACCAGAGAATAAGCATACCATAACAATATAAATTCATATTGTTGACACTTAGGCATTTGTACAAAATCAAGTTGCCAATGCAAGAATGGTGCTTGAGGCAGACCCCAGAACCCCTGGGCCACTTTTACAGGTTTACCAATATTATGGCTTTGGCAAATGGTACAGGCTGCACAGTGGCGGGCTGTAAAAGAGCTAAAATGGGGGGCCCACCATCCTGTCTTAGTTACAGCAGAGACCATCCCCTCCTTTCCGACATGTGAAACACCATGTAGCAGGGCGGCCAGAGACGGGTAGAGTGAAAAGGGGGCTACAAAGGCGCCAGTAGGAGATCGCCAAAAAGAATTGGGATGTAGAGCACAACCTTGGGCAACCCAGGATTCTCTCTCGGTTTCTGGGGCAGAGTCTTGGAGCAGGGTGAGGTCAGTGAGGGACCCGGAGGGTAAGAGGAGAGCAGAGAACAAGGGAATCAGACATTTCGACTAGGCACACTGCAGCAGCCACAGCACGCAGGCAGGGGGGTAAGCCTTGGGCAACAGGGTCTAAAGTGGCAGAGAAATAAGCCACTGGGCGGTTCTTTTCTCCGTGCATCTGAGTGAGAACTCCAAGTGCACACCCAGATTGTTCGTGGCAGAAAAGGGTAAAAGGCTTAGAATAGTCAGACAGCCCTAAGGCAGGGGCAGAAGCCAAATCCTGTTCGAGGGAAACAAAGGCAGAATTGGCCTCAGGGGGCCACGGCATGGGGTCCGGCACAGAGAATTGAGTGAGTTCCTGGAGAGGTTTTGCAAGGGAGGCATATTGGGGAATCCATTGTCTGCAAAATCCAGCCATGCCTAAAAACTTCTGGACCTGGCGTGGGGAGCGGGGTTGGGGAAAGCTAAGGATAGCTTGGACGCGGGTGGGAGAAAGTGCACGGGAACCCTGGGAGAGGAGAAAGCCAAGGTATGTGACAGAAGCTTGACAGAGTTGTAGTTTAGAGCGAGAAGCTTTGTGACCCTTATTTGCTAGGGCAGTAAGGAGCACTAAAGAGTCAGTTTCAAAGGCAGACAATGAAGGGGAACAGAGGAGTAGATCATCTACATATTGGACTAGTGTGGACCTGGATGGGAAAACAAGGTCAGCAAGGTCTCGGGCTAATGCTTGGGAAAAATATGACGGGCTTTCAGTATACCCCTGGGGCAGTGTGGTCCATGTGTACTGTTGCCCCTTGTAAGAAAAGGCAAACAGGAACTGGGAGTCAAGGTGAACCGGGACAGAAAAGAAAGCAGAGCACAAATCAACAACAGTAAAATGAGTTGCATCTGGTGGGATAGAAGCCAGAATCTTTGAGAGAGGCAAGTTTTGATTCTGTCCACCTATGATTTGCCTCTTCCCACCACTGCATGAAACAATCAACCTCTTCTTTTGCCAATTTAGTTTTAGGTTGGCCGAGTTTGTCTTTTAAGACGTCTACTCGGTCTTTGTCCCAAGATCCTAACAGTGGCCACTGAATTTGGGGATTCTCCTGAGTTAGCCTAGACCATTTTCCCAGAAATTTACAGGAGTCCGGACCCTGACTAAAATACATAAATTGAGCAGGCGTTCCTTTAGGGAACTGTCCCAACTTAGACGTCTGGTTACCCATACAGGAGGACTTTACACACCAATCACACAAGAAGGAAAGTCGGGTTTGTCAGAGTGATGCCCGGTGCAACACACAAAAGGAGCCCACAGGCTACTGCCTCAATCGCCCTTTGGTCAGCTGATCCCCAGACGGAGACGGCACCCATACTCAAACACACCACAGGAGGACGGATAGACACAGAGACAAGACAGTCCTCAGTCTGGACAAAACACAGAAATAATTACATGACCAGAGTCCTGATGTCAGATCCAAGGATCCCTACCAGAACAGAGTGGGAACCAACAGGTTCGATGGCGTAGACTTCACTGTGGTCATGCACGCTTCCGTTCTGGTGGAGGACCGCTCGGGCCAAATGCCCGGGTGCCGGCTTGCCACGGCTGTCCTAAGAATCATAGAATCATAGAATATCAGGGTTGGAAGGACCTCAGGAGGTCATCTAGTCCAACCCCCTGCTCAAAGCAGGACCAATCCCCAACTAAATCATCCCAGCCAGGGCTTTGTCAAGCCTGACCTTAAAAACTTCTAGGGAAGGAGATTCCACCACCTCCCTAGGCAACGCATTCCAGTGTTTCACCACCCTCCTAGTGAAAAAGTTTTTCCTAATATCCAACCTAAATCTCCCCCACTGCAACTTGAGACCATTACTCCTTGTTCTGTCATCTGCTACCACTGAGAACAGTCTAGAACCATCCTCTTTGGAACCCCCTTTCAGGTAGTTGAAAGCAGCTATCAAATCCCCCCTCATTCTTCTCTTCTGAAGACTAAACATCCCCAGTTCCCTCAGCCTCTCCTCATAAGTCATGTGTTCCAGTCCCCTAATCATTTTTGTTGCCCTCCACTGGACTCTTTCCAATTTTTTCACATCCTTCTTGTAGTGTGGGGCCCAAAACTGGACACAGTACTCCAGATGAGGCCTCACCAATGTCGAATAGAGGGGAACGATCACGTCCCTCGATCTGCTGGCAATGCCCCTACTTATACATCCCAAAATCCCATTGGCCTTCTTGGCAACAAGGGCACACTGTTGACTCATATCCAACTTCTCATCCACTGTAACCCCTAGGTCCTTTTCTGCAGAACTGCTGCCGAGCCATTTGGTCCCTAGTCTGTAGCGGTGCATTGGATTCTTCCGTCCTAAGTGCAGGACTCTGCACTTGTCCTTGTTGAACCTCATCAGATTTCTTTTGGCCCAATCCTCCAATTTGTCTAGGGCCCTCTGTATCCTATCCCTACCCTCCAGCGTATCTACCAATCCTCCCAGTTTAGTGTCATCTGCAAACTTGCTGAAGGTGCAATCCACACCATCCTCCAGACCATTTATGAAGATATTGAACAAAACCGGCCCCAGGACCGACCCCTGGGGCACTCCACTTGATACCGGCTGCCAACTAGACATGGAGCCATTGATCACTACCTGTTGAGCCCGACAATCTAGCCAGCTTTCTATCCACCTTGTAGTCCATTCATCCAGCCCATACTTCTTTAACTTGCTGGCAAGAATACTGTGGGAGACCGTGTTAAAAGCTTTGCTAAAGTCAAGGAATAACACGTCCACTGCTTTCCCTTCATCCACAGAGCCAGTTATCTTGTCATAGAAGGCAATTAGATTAGTCAGGCATGACTTGCCCTTGGTGAATCCATGCTGACTGTTCCTTATCACTTTCCTCTCCTCTAAGTGCTTCAGAATTGATTCCTTGAGGACCTGCTCCATGATTTTTCCAGGGACTGAGGTGAGGCTGACTGTCCTGTAGTTCCCAGGATCCTCCTCCTTCCCTTTTTTTAAAGATGGGCACTACATTAGCCTTTTTCCAGTCGTCTGGGACTTCCCCCGATCGCCATGAGTTTTCAAAGATAATGGCCAATGGCTCTGCAATCACATCTGCCAACTCCTTTAGCACTCTCGGATGCAGTGTAATCTGGCCCCATGGACTTGTGCTCGTCCAGCTTTTCTAAATAGTCCCAAACCACTTCTTTCTCCACAGAGGGCAGGTCACCTCCTCCCCATGCTGTGCTGCCCAGTGCAGTAGTCTGGGAGCTGACCTTGTTCGTAAAGACGGAGGCAAAAAAAGCATTGAGTACATTAGCTTTTTCCACCTCCTCTGTCATGAGGTTGCCTCCCTCATTCAGTAAGGGGCCCACACTTTCCTTGACTTTCTTCTTGTTGTTAACATACCTGAAGAAACCCTTCTTGTTACTCTTAACATCTCTTGCTAGCTGCAGCTCCAGGTGTGAACGGTCAGGAGTCACACGGCCCCAGTAAAGACGGTTGCCATCTCAGTGGGACCTCCAAATTGTCAAAGTCAGATTCAGGACTCACATAATTTGTCAGACCACTCTGTTTATTAGCAAAGCACTTTGCCATTGCACCCAGATATGTGAGCCCCTCTCTGAGGCTCAAGCTAACTTATTTATACAGCTAAGCCAAAGCCAATTTAACATAAGAGACAAAAGGAAGCAGAAACTGACAAATATACATACATATCTTATTTGCATACTAACGTTTACCAATCTCCTAGCTCAGTAGGAGCTCTAAGTTAATTAGTTTGAGGACCCATTGTCTCACACTCCTTAATGTTTCTCTTCCTGACAACTATATTTCAACAAACCCTTCAAGTAGCATTTCTTTAATGAATTATAATTTCAATATAATTCATTCTACTTTCACAGTGGGGAGGGTAGGTCAGAGACAGACATCTCTGCAGCCTCCCTTATGAGCCCCCCAGCCCAGCCCTTGCTGCATTGCACTCCACGAGACACACTGGCCCGAACACACCCAATCATCTCTATGCTCTCAGGCCTCCAGTCCCGACCTGACCTGGGGAGGGGATACACTCTCTTCACACACGCACATAGTCTCTATGGTCCGAGCTAAGTGACTGACAAACTATAGAGACTAGGTGCGTGTGGATTGGCGCCTCACTCCCACTGCCTGTTGGGTCTCCCTGTTTCCCTGGGACACTCAAGCTCTGTGAGAAGTCAGCAGGAATCTTCCAGGGAAAAAGATCCCCTCGGTCTCCCCATCCTATGCCTCACTGCCTGTGGCCGGTGGCCAGAGATTCTCCCTAAACACATCACAAACACCCCCCCACAGTCCCCCCACACCGCTCACCACCACCATTGGTGGTCAGTTAAGAACAGATCGTCTGGGGACTCCAGCTCCTGCACGATTATGATTGGCAGGGTGTTGGGTCTGGCAGCTCTGATCCTGGGTTGTACCTGGAGTTAGGTTTCAAAGAACTTCCCTTTGGACCCCAGTTTATACAGTGAGTGAAACTTGAGTCCTGCTTAGCTGAACCTTACCCAATCATTAAAATGAAAGTCCTACAAAACGGTATTTTTCACCAATTCTAGCCCATTACGAAACAATTCTTTACCCTATCAGACCCAACCACCTTAGTTGATATAGGTCTTGCAAAGTTAGTTATGCAACAGACAGAAACCATCAAAGAACCAGACAGAGACCCTACAGATAAACAGGAGAGAAGTGGGGACCACAAAGGCAAAGCAATAGACTTATAGATCTCACAACCACAACTGCTGATAAGTGATTTCTTGCTGGACAGAATGCTGTCGAACAAAGTTTTCTTTAAAGATCTGAAGGTCTCTTTCTTTAGCTGGTGATGGTGGGTGCTATTAGGACAGGAGCCTTCTTAACAGCCTGATATTACACAATTAGATGAAATGGGATGATGTGACTTTCTGCTTCTTAGCTCATGGCTGCTGCTGCTTACTAAAGAAAAAGGCCGCAGACCTTACAACACATCCAACACCCCACCACCTAGTGTACTCCCCCATCATCTACAGCCCCCCGCATTCCCTAAAGCCTCTAACCTCCAAACACCCAACACCCCCCACACCCAATGTACTCCCCCATCATCTACAGCCCCCTGAACTCCCTAAAGCAGAGGTTCTCAAACTGTGGGTCGGGACCCCGTTTTAAGGGGGTCGCCAGGGCTGGTGTTAGATTTGCTGGGCTGAAGCCAAAGCAAGAGGGCTTCAGCCCTGGGTGGCAGGGTTCAGATTACAGGCCCCGCACCTAGGGCTGAAGCCTTTGGGTTTTGGCCCTTCCGCCCGGGGCAGTGGGGCTCAGGCATTGGCTTTGGCCCCCAGCCTAGGGTGACACGGCTTAGGCAGGCTCAGGCTTCGGTCCCCCCCTGGGGTCATGAAGTAATTTTGTTGTCAGAAAGGGGTCGCAGTGCAATGAAGTTTGAGAACCCCTGACCTCAAGCTTCCAATCTCCAACCACCCAACACACACACACACACCCCTGCATTGCCCCTGGCTCTCATCTCTCAGATAGATGTTCCCACCTTGGGGTGAAGCTGCTAGAGCCAGGGCAGATGCTGACAGGCAGCCCTTCAGGACCCAGCCCTCTCTCCCGAGCCTGGCCACCTCCTTCCCCCCCTTCCCTCTGGTTCAGCCCCATGGAGCATACAGGGCCCTCAGTGTCTCAAAGCAGGAAGGAGCGGCACCCGGGGGAGATGAGTGAAGCACTGTTTTATTGCGGGGAGTCACAGAAATGACCGAGAGCAGGGACGGAAGCTGCCCCTCCTGGGTAGCTGGGGCAAGCCTGAGAGCAGAGCCAAGTCCAGGGAGAGGGGCGCCTCCAGCAGGGTTGAGCGGATAGTCCCAGGCCTGCAGAGCGGTGAGGACAGCGGGACCCCGTGCGGGGAGCAGCCACCTCAGTGCTCACAGATAAAGGGCAGGAGAGTCTGGCAGTCGGTGCTTCTCCAACGACCATTTGGCAGAGAGAGAGGTGTTAGTGCCCTCCTGGCCGGCAGCTGGCACCAAGCAAACCCCAGCTCCCCCCAAAGCCCCAGCCCCAGGGGCCTCTCCTAGGCCCGGCTCCCCCTGGCCCCAGCCCCCAGGGCCCCACCTAGACCCGGCTCTCCCCGGCCCGGTGCTCCGCCTAGCCCCCAGCTTCCCCCAGCCTGGGGCCCAATCTAGCCCCCGCTCCACACATACCCCCCACCCCAGCATCCAGGGCCACACCTAACCCAGGCTCCCCCTGCAACCCCAACCCCCAAGCCCCACCTAGCCCCAGTGGTCCCTGACCTGTGGTGCACAGGGCGACACAGGTGTCCCTAGAACGGCTGGGGCTCCCGCTGGCCCAGTTGGAGTAGTTCCAGGGGGTGCAGTCTATCCAGCGGGATAATGTGCTTCCGCCCTGCAAGGAGAGCAGCTGGGGTAGGATCAGTGTTGCCCCAGTCGCCGGGCACCCCAGGGACCTCCCCAAGGGGCCGGGGCCACCTCTGAGCCGGCAGAGTCCATGGGCTATAGCCAGGGGCTGCGGGCTCACTGGGTAGGGGGCAGGACACACCCAGCACACACTGGCACCAGTCTGTGCCCTGGCACCGGCCCCAGGCTCCTCATGGGCAGCCAAGGTCAACGGACCTCAAGGAGACTCCCGGCCATGGAGGGGGCTGGGACAAAGCCCCAAACTGCCAGAGTCCCCCAGGGCCGACTCACAGGGGGCGGTCGGGCTTGGGCTGGGGCTGCCCAGAGTGGGGTCCCAGATGGAGACACAGAGCTGCAGTGGGGGATGGGTCATCCCCCAATAATAGGGAGTTTGGGTGTCCTGGGCCGGGCCCAGGCAGGGGTGGATGGAGCAGCAGGGCCAGACGATCTCCTTACCGAGGAGGAGGTGATGCCCCCGACCCACACCTGGCTCCAGCGGGTGATTATGCTCGCTGCGCTGCGCAGTTGCTCGTTGGCCGAGTTGCTGTGGATGGAGGCCAGGTGGCCGCGGAACATCTGTGTGCACTCGGTCTGTGTGGAGAGAGAGGGTGGGGCGTAGACAGATACCAGCTGACAGCCACTGCCACATGCTCCATCGAGTGCCCCCCGTCTTCCAGCCCCACCCATTATCCACTGCCCCCCATCCTCCAGCCCCGCGCACCATCCAGCACCCCCCATGCCCTATCCTCCAGCCCCACGCACCATCCACTACTCCCACGCACCATGAGCCAGCCCCACGCATCATCCACTGCCCCCACACACCATCTTCCATCCCCACGCATCATCCACTGCCCCCGCACACCATCCTCCAGCCCCACGCACCATCCACCACCCCAACACCCCATGAGCCAGCCCCACGCACCATCCAGCACCCCCCACGCTCTGTTCTCCAGACCCTCCAGCCCACGGCCACTGCCACATGCACCATCAAGTGACCCCCGTTCTCCAGCCCCATGCATCATCCACTGCCCCCCATCCTCCAGCCCCATGCACCATCCAGCACCCCCCACGCCCTGTCCTTCAGCCCGACGCATCATCCGATGCCCCACACACCCCATCCTCCCGTGCATCATCCACTGCTCCCGTCAGCCATGCCACACACCCTCCATTGTCCACATGCACCATAAGCCAGATCCATGTATCATCTGGTGCCCCCCACACCCCGTCCTCCAGCCCCATGCACCATTCACCACCCCCACGCACCATGAACCAGCCCCTCGCACTATGAGCCAACCCCATGGCACATTCACTGCCCTGTGCATCCCATCCACCAGCCCCACATCCTATCCACCACTGCCATGCATCATCTGAGAGCCCCATAGATCATCCGCTGCCCCCATGCACCACCTTTCCCTTCCCGCTTCCCCCTATACTCACCATGGCCCCATGAAAGGTCTTGTCCTGTTTCACCACTTCGTAACGAAGCCTCTGGCCCACTGCACCTCTCCCCGTGAAACTCTTGCCCTCCCCCGGGCACGGTGGCTCCAGCTCCCCGAGCTCCTCCTCCAAAACGGACCTGCCCTGCTCGGCTACTTCCTCCTGCCCCAGGGTGCCCTCGGCTGGCGGGTGAGAGAGACCAATAGGTCCTTCCAGCCCCACTGTGCACCCCAGACCGCAAACTACCGGGGAGAGGGTCTGCATGGCTGCATGGACCAGGGGGTACAACGGCAGGGGCTGGGGGCACATACATGGGGTCTGGGTCTGAGACAAATCATGGCTGGGGGTCAGTGGGGGATGGGGAACCCAGGTGCCAGGACAGAACAAGGGTGGGGGTCGGAGAACCCCAGTGTCCAGAATGCAGTGGGGCTTGGGGTCAGTGAGAGCACAGGTCTGGGGATCACAAAGCCCTGTACTGTCCGTGCTGGAGTCTCACCCAAAACCGAGGGGCCCATGCAGTAGCCCTCTGTAGGGGGTCCCCATTGGAGGCAGTGGCCTTGGGTCAGGCTCCCCCCAGGGCTGAGGGAGGAGGGTCCATCCAGGGGGCACCAGGACTTACAGAGACGGCGACTAGAGACGGCTCCCAGCAGGGCGAGCGCCAGGAACAGCTTCATCTCATGCAGACCTGGGGGGAGACACCATGAGACAGAGATAGATTGACTCCCCCCACCCACATACAGCTCCTCACTGCCTAGAGCCACCCCCCATGGAGCCCACACTGCCCCCAGCCTGGAGCCCTCCGCCATCCTCACCGAGCCCAGACTGACACCCTGCACTTAGAGCCGCTCCCCCCTCACCTCTCATCTCTGACTTCCTCCTCCAGCCAGCCAAGCCCCTTATACTGAGCTGGAGGACGAAGCTGGGGATGGGCCTCTTGTGCTCCCCCACACCTGTACCCCACGGCTTGCGACATCTCCACACCCACCCTCGGCTGTGACCCACAAGCTGCTCCATGTCTCTCCCTAGGTGCCATCGGGGGGTGGGTCTACAAACGAGCTGTCTATAAAGTGCCCCCAACTCCCCATAGACCTTATGAGGTCCTGGGTTCACCCCCTGTGACATTACTGACATAAACTGTGACCGTATAGATCATTGTTGCAACCATTGTTATATATTTGCAGCGAATATTGTACAAAGGTTATCGTGTAAGGTGTCTATGGAAAGGTTATGATTTGCTGGTTATGATTACATTATCTGTATGGGTGTATCATTTTTGTAGTTGAAGTTATGAATATTGGCTATGTACTTGTATCTCAATGTGTTTTGATTCTAAGTAGCCTGAGTGAAGCATTTGGTCAGCTTCTTGAGAAGGGGCTGTTCTCAGTAAGTGCCCAGTCAAGGAACACTTAACTGACAATGGACTTTGGGAGACGCCAATCCACATCTGAGCTTTCCTGGGAACGTTCAAACTCACATGTAAACAATGGGGTCAGCCTGTAAAGAACTGAGTCATGCATGGACATGTGACTTGCCCATGTGACTCCAGACTCCATCTTGCTGCTGTGAATTCCACAGTAAGAATGGAGGGGTGTCCTTCCACATGACAGAGGATATAAAAGGCCCTGAAAACCCCTCCATTTTGTCTTCAATCCTGCTTCTGACTTCTGGAGGAACCTTGCTACAAACTGAAGCTCTGAACAAAGGACTGAGTGACCCATCCCAGCTGTAGATGTACTCCAGAGACTTGATTTGAACCTGCATCTTATTCTATCACTGCTACAAGTCTGAATCAAGCACTTTGCCATTACTGTATGTAATTGATTCCGTTTAACCAATTTTAGCTCTCATCTATATCTTTTTGCTTTTATGAATAAACCTTTAGATTTTAGATTCTAAAGGATTGGCAACAGTGTGATTTGTGGGTAAGATCTGATTTGTATATTGACCTGGGTCTGGGGCTTGGTCCTTTGGGATCAGGAGAACATTTTTTCTTTTACAGGGGTATTGGTTTTCATAACAATTTGTCCCCATAACAAGTGGCACTGGTTGTGGTACTGGGAAACTGGAGTGTCTAAGGGAATTGCTTGTGTGACTTATGGTTAACCAGTGGGGTAAAATCAAAGTCATCTCTGTTTGGCTGGGACTGCCCTGCTCAAAGCAATTTGTCCTGTATTGATACTTTCGGAAGTGTCCCACCAAAGACAGCATCGTTACACCCCCCTCCTAATGGTAGCAGAGAGCTGGGCTCCCAGCCACTCGTGGACCCAATTAGGGAGGCTTAGGCTGTACGGCTGGGCTAGCAGGGGGCTGTGGGTCAGGAAACAGGGGCACCAGCAGAGTTGGTGGTGGGGGGAGCCCATGGCTGGGCTAGCAGGGGGCTGCAGGTTGGGATTGTAGGGGAATCACCTGGGCTGTCCGCAGTTCACCGCTGGTGGTAGAGCGTGCATCCAAGAGGGATGGGATGGGCTGGCTCTGAGATATGGTGCTGAGCTGTTGGGGGGCTGGGACAGCAGTGGGGGTGGGAAGGGATTGAGGGGCATTGTGAGAGCCATGTGGGACCCTGGCCCTGGGATCTCACTCCAGACCTGGTGTCCCCAGCGTTCTGGGCAGGGAGCAGCAGTGGCTGGGGGCCTCAACACTCTCCTCCTCCCCCACCTTCCCCGGGAAACTCCCCCAGCAGGGAGAGTGCCACATTGGTCAGTGGGGCAGGACACTTCCTGGTACTGGGCATCATGGCACAGCAGGCAGTGGGCTGGAAGGACCCAGCTCATTGACTTCTGGCAGTTCCTCAGCACCCAATGCCGCAGGGTGCTGCGTGTCAGAGGCACGTTGGCAGGGCTGGGGGGTGGGGGAGGTCAGGGCTGGGCTAGTAGGGGCTGAGGGTCAGGACTGAGAATCGCTGATGTCAGTCGCATGCCCCTGCTCTCCCCTCCGCACACACATTCCCCCCCCCCCCGCCCCCTTACTCCCAGGACCAGCCGCGCACTGGCTCGGGGTGTACCTGCAGATAAGCGTCTCTCCGCCAAGCTGGACAGGTTTCATATGGGCATTTCACACAGTAACGGCCGTGCTGGGACCCCGCATCTGGGCCGTCCTGATAATCCCGGGGACGTTTCACTGCAGGCCACAGCGCTGGGCGCCCGGCCACAGGGAATGGGGCAGCCACCAATGGGCTGGTGCCAACGACTCCCTGAGTGCCAGGGTCGGGGTCCCCTCCTCTCCCCCACCAGCTCCCAGCCCCTTCTACTTCCCTCCCCTGCACCCCACAGCTTGCTACACCCCCACACCCAGCCTGGGCTCTGACCTACAAGCTGCCCCATGTCACCACCTAGGGGTCATTGGCAGAGTTTATAAATGAGTTGCCCCCAACTCCCCATAGACCACAGGGGGTCTTGGGTTCACCCCCCTCCTGATGGTAGCAGAGAACTGGGCTCCCAGCCACTCGGGGACCCGCTTTAGAGAGGCCCAGACTGTAAGGCTGGGCTAGCAGGGGCTGTGGGTCAGGAGAGAGGGGCACCGGCAGAGCTGAGGAGGAGGGGAGCCAGGGCTGCGCAAGCAGGGGCTGTGGGTCGGGATTGAGGAGCGCTGCTGCCAGGCCTCCACCCCACCCCCATCACTGCCCTGCTCTCAGGCCTCACTGTCTCAGCGCCTCGCTGCAGATAAGTATCTCACTGCCACGCTGGGCAGGTTTCACAAGGGCATTTCACACCGTAACAGCCACGCTGGGACCCTGCGTCTGGGCTGTCCCGAGAACCCCAGGGCCGTTTCACCGCAGGCCACAGGGAACGGGGCAGTAGCCAATGGGCTGGTGCCATCTACTCCCTGAGTGCCAGCATAAGGGTTCCCTCCCCTCCCCTGCCAGCACTCCCTTGGGGGTGGCCAGGAATCCCCTGCACTGCCATGGGACCATGCCCAGTGGGCTCCCCTCACTTCCCATTGTACCCCCCCCACACACACAGCTGGCACTGATGCCCCTTGCAGAGTTCATCTGGCCCTTTGAGCCCCACTTTCAACCCCCTGGAGAACGTGTGGGCCTGGGGGCCCCGAGGAGGGGCTGAGTGGGGCCTCTGCCATGGAGCTGCTGTTAGTCCAAGTGTAAGCTGGGGAATAGTCCCGCTATTGTGGGGAACTTTCCTGGCTTCTGCACCACCCCGGTGAAGTGGCTAGCGAAAGGATCTGAGTCCTTGCTCCCACTTCCTTTACCCAGTGGCCTCCCTGCCCTTGAGGACTCCCCTTCCACTCTCCTGTCTGGCAGAGTCCTCGTAACCCCAACAAGGCTGGGCCCAGGATTCCTGTGGGGCTCGACCCCCAACCCTGCTGTGGTCACCTAGGACAGGGGCTAGGGTGTCCCCACTCTGGGGTACTCTCTCTGCACTAGGCACTTCTTTGACCCACTGACCACTACACACAATTTAAAGCAAATGCAAGTTATTTAATCAACAATTAATCTTAAAAAGAATAAGGAAAAATGGGAAAGGTTAAAAGAAACATCAACCCGCTCTGTGGCAGGGAACATCACAAACAGTGTCTCGGGAATGTCAGGGCAGTTCAGTCTGTTCCTTGTAAGTCCCAGGCCTTCTCTGGGCTGCGGGGATGCTGTGGGTTGGACACTTGCTCTGGTGGTGGCCTCATGCTCTCGGGCTCCAAGTGGTAGGACCCTTCTTCCCAGTCTCGCTCCCGCCCTGTCGGGGTTATCCAAGCCTGGCCTGCAGAGCCTCTTGGCTGACGCATCTCCCTGTGCTGGGCCTGATGCCCAGGGTCGCTCTCAGTCTCCCCAGCTGCTCACCACACCCAGCTCCAGACTGCTCCAGGCCCAGCTGCACCACTCTGTCTCAGCGCGGCTGCTGCTCTGCTTCCAGCTCCCTGGGCTGCTTCTTTGGCCCCTCTGCCTCTGGTTGCTGCAGCTCTGCTCCCAGGACAGGTCTGCTCTGCAGGCTGCTTCTGTGCCTCTGCTCCCAGCACTGACCTGCTTCGTGGGCTGCATTTCTGGCCCCTCCGGTTCTGGTTGCTGCAGCTCTCCTCCCAGAGCAAGTCTGCTCTCTCTGGGCTGTGCCTCTGGCTTTGGGGCTGCAGCTCTGCTCCCAGGACAGGGTCTGCTTTCTCTGGATCTGGCACAGCTCTGCTCCCCAGCTCAGCTTGCGCCCCTGCTGTCTCCTTAGCTCGGCCCCACTCTGTCTGACCCAGGCAATTCCAGCTCACATGGAGGACAGGACCTCCCTGGCCTCCTGACTCCCTGATTAGCCTGCCCGCCCTGTCATTCAGGGTGCATTGGCCTCTCCCCATTGTTTGTGGGGACTATCAGTCTCAGGGTCCTGATTTCCCCTTAGACCCTTCCCCTTTTAGTACTGGGAGCTAGCACCTAAAACGCCCCCACTGAATGTTAGTAAGGGGGCAACAGTCCCCTTACACAAGCAGAGCTTCGTAGACTCCAAGAGCAGGCAGCAAATTGTGCCGTCTGTCTGCGCTCTAGTGTCACAATGGGTCCCAGCCTTGACCAAGGGCTCCTGCCTCTCGCCCCAACTGAGCCAGAGCGCAGCTTCTGGAAAGAGACCCCAGTCTGGACTGAAAGACTCTGAATGATAGAGCATCTGCCCCCACCAGGCGAGTTGTCCCCAGGGCTGTGAGCACTGGGGTTACCCCTGCACCTACCCACTGAGTAGCCTGGTCAGGCCAGGACTTGGTCTGGGGCATCCTGGGAGAATCGTTAAGTGGGGAGATTAAGATGGGTTTAGCTGGCTCAGTGGGCAGGACAGCAAGTGGGAGTCAGGACAGCTGGGTTCTTTGCCTGGCTTTGCACCTATCTGTGATGTGACCATGGGTCAGTCACATCCCAGCCCTGTGTCTCAGTTTCCCCTGCCCACCGTTCTCTTTTCAGACTGAACTTTTTTGGGTAGCGGCTGTTTTTTGCTTGTTGTATATGTAGAACCCAGCACAATGTGGGCCCTGATCTCGGTTGGTATCTGGGCAGTGCCTGGCACAATGGGGCCCTGATCTTGGTCTGAGTCTGGGCAGTACCCAGCACATGGCAGTTACAGCTCCCCATGGGGTCCTGTGTCCAGGCTTCTGGCAGTGCCCCTATTCCTTGCTATGCTCCAGGCCTAGCTTTTCCCCAGGGCAAGTCCTGCAGCTCTCCGACTCTGGGACGGCACCTTCAGGCTGCAGCACCCCCACCTCCCCGATTCGCCCTGTGGCTCGACAGCGAGTGAAAATGCTTCCACTGTTTAGAGCCTCCTGCCCCTTCAGGGCGCGGCGCAAGCCGGACGGCTCTGCAGTGACGCACGCCAGCCTACTCAGGACAAGCTGATATTGCGCAGCCACTGGTCCGTGGCCTCTGAGGGGCCGTAGGTTGGCTGGGAAAGCCAGGCTGAAGGCGGAGGGAATTCGCTGACAATCAATGCCCAGTGGCAGCTGCCTGGTGGGAGCTTGGGCCCCTCCAGAATGGCAAGTTCAGCCAAACTTAAATATTAGAAAATCAGGAGCTACAGCATGAAGATAAATGCCCATGTAACCTTAACTCTGCCCACCAGAGATCGCTCGAGTCACTGGCAAGTCTCTTCATGCAGTCTGGCTGCAGTCACTGGGCTAGGTGTCACTGTACTGAATGGAGGAGAGCTTGGCTGCAGTTGCTTGGCAGAGCTATGATGGTGACAGCTGTGATGAGGTGCACTGGGGGGCTGTGCCCCTCTGGGGGTGTATGTGAGCCCCCTCCCATGTTTCTGATAACAGGAGAGGTGCACATATACCTGGGGAGATCTGATCCGCCTCATTTCAGTGCTGAGTTGTGTACGTCGTGTCACTAGCAGAGCACAGGGGCTTCTTGCTGTGGGGATTGTCAGCAGTGAGGTAGGAGCTGAGGGTGGGCAGTGGGGTTAATGAAGTTGTGACACTGCACCCCATATTCTTCCTCGTTATATTATTATGATGTAATTATGACATAATTATGATGCATTTTGTACAAGATATTTCTTGTTAGGTGAAAAGAAAAGGAGTACTTGTGGCACCTTAGAGACCAACAAATTTCCACTGCATGCATCTGATGAAGTGAGCTGTAGCTCACGAAAGCTTATGCTCAAATAAATGTGTTCGTCTCTAAGGTGCCACAAGTACTCCTTTTCTTTTTGTGGATACAGACTAACACGGCTGCTACTCTGAAACCTTCTTGTTAGGTGTCATTGAAAAAGTTATGATTTGCTGAATATGATTATCCTAGTTGTATACATGTATCATTTTTGTATCTGAAGTTATGAATATTGACTAAGTATCTGTATTTCAAATGTGCTTAATCTGGAAACACCCACAGCTAACCTTTCAGGTACAGCAATGAAGAAGGTAAACAGCACTGATGACCCTTCAGCAAAGACAATGGGCCATGGAAGAGCTTAGCTTTCCTGAGAAAGCTCCAGCCAGCCTGTAAGTAATGGCTTCTATGACTCAGCAGGGCATGGAAGGGCATGTGACAAGTCCATTGGACACTGAATTCCATTTTGATACCTGTATTTTTCCACAAGCTGGTCTGGGAACTGAGTTTCAAACAAAGGGTTCCCGCTGTATGGTAAAGCTATATAAGGCAGGGTGTGACCTCATCTAGTGACCTCACTCCCCACACACGGACACACCTGGAAACCACCAGAGGAACAAAGACTGAACTGGGGGAAGTGCTGGTCCCAGGTTAAAAGGATTTCTAGCATGTGTATGGAAACCTGGTGGACTACTTGTATCATGAGTCAGGGTGAGAAATTGCTAATTCATATTCAATCTTTCTAGTATGTTATGCTTAGTTTGCATTTTTGTTTATTTACTTGGTTATCTTTGATCTGTTTTCTATTTCTTACAATCACTTAAAATCTATCTTTCTGTAGTTAATAAACTTCTTTTTGCTTTATCTAGACCAGTGTGCCTTTGAGTGAAGTGTCTGAGGAAAAATCTCAGCTTGGTTAACACAGGCTTGTTGCATATCTTTCCCACATCGAGGGGAAGGCAAACTTTATTAATGAGCTTACATTGTACAGATCCCTGTGCAGCACAAGACAGTACAATTTTGGGTTTATACTAGGGCTGTCAAGCCATTTAAAAAAAAATCATGATTAATTGCGCGATAAAAAGATTGTGATTAATCGTACAATTAATCACACTGTTAAACAATATTTGAATACCTTTTGGATGTTTTCTACATTTTCAAATATATTGATTTCAATTACAACACAGAATACAAAGTGCACAGTGCTCACTTTATATTTATTTTTGATTAGAAGTATTTGCACTGTAAAAAAACCAATCGTATTTTTCAGTTTACTTAATACAAGTACTGTAGTGCAATCTCTTTATCATGAAAGTTGAACTTACAAATGTAGAATTATGTACAAAAAAGCCTGCATTCAAAAATAAAACAATTTAAAATTTGAGCCTCCAAGTCCACTGAGTCCTACTTCTTGTTCAGCCAATCACTCAGACAAACAAGTTTGTTCATATTTGCAGAAGATAATGCTGCCTGCTTCTTGTTTTACAATGTCACCTGAAAGGGAGAATAGGCATTTGCATGGCACTGTTGTAACCGGCATCGCAAGATATTTATGTGCCAGATGCGCTAAAGATTCATATGTCCTGTCATGCTTCAACCACCATTCCAGAGGACATGCATACATGGTGATGATGGGTTCTGCTCAATAACAATCCAAAGCAGTGCAGACTAATACATGTTCATTTTCATTATCTGAGTCATATGCCACCAGCAGAAGGTTGATTTTTATTTATTTATTTATTTAGGTGGTTCAGGTTCTGTCGTTTCTGCATTGGAGTGTTGTTCTTTTAAGACTTCTGAAAGCATGCTCCACACTTTGTCCCTCTCAGATTTTGGAAGGCAGTTCAGATTCTTAAACCTTGGGTCAAGTGCTGTAGCTATCTTAAGAAATCTCACATTGGTACCTTCTTTGTGTTTTGTGAAATCTGCAGTGAAAAGAAAAGGAGGACTTGTGGCACCTTAGAGACTAACAAATTTATTTGAGCACAAGCTTTCATGAGCTATAGCTCAGTGTTCTTAAAATGAACCACATGTGCTGGGTCATCATCCGAGACTGCTATAACATGAAATATATTATGTCCCCTGCTCTGGGTAAAAAAGAGCAGGGGACATACAATTCTCCCCCAAAGAGTTCAGTCACAAATTGAATTAACGCATTATTTTTTTAATGAGTGTCATCAGCATGGAAGCATGTCCTCTGAAATGGTGGCCGAAGCATGAAGGCTCATATGAATGTCTCCTGTAAACTAAAACAAACTTGTTTGTCTTAGCCCTGGTCTACACGAGGGGTTGAGGTTGAATTTAGCAGCGTTAAATTGATTTAACCCTGCACCCGTCCACACAATGAAGCCCCTTTTTTTCGACTTAAAGGGCTCTTAAAATCGATTTCCTTACTCCACCCCCGACAAGGGGATTAGCGCTGAAATCGGCCTTGCTGTGTTGAATTTGGGGTACTGTGGATGCAATTAGACGGTATTGGCCTCCGGGAGCTATCCCACAGTGCTCCATTGTGACCGCTCTGGACAGGACTCTCAACTCAGATGCACCGGCCAGGTAGACAGGAAAAGGCCCACGAACTTTTGAATTTCAATTTCCTGTTTGGCCAGCATGGCAAGCTGGAGGTGACCATGCAGAGCTCATCAGCAGAGGTGACCATGATGGAGTCCCAGAATCGCAAAAGAGCTCCAGCATGGACCGAACGGGAGATACGGGATCTGATCGCTGTATGGGGAGAGGAATCCGTGCTATCAGAATTCCGTTCCAGTTTTCGAAATGCCAAAACATTTGTCAAAATCTCCCAGGGCATGAAGGACAGAGGCCATAACAGGGACCCGAAGCAGTGCCGCGTGAAACTTAAGGAGCTGAGGCAAGCCTACCAGAAAACCAGAGAGGCGAACGGCCGCTCCGGGTCAGAGCCCCAAACATGCCGCTTCTATGATGAGCTGCATGCCATTTTAGGGGGTTCAGCCACCACTACCCCAGCCGTGTTGTTTGACTCCTTCAATGGAGATGGAGGCAACATGGAAGCAGGTTTTGGGGACGAGGAAGATGATGAGGTTGTAGATAGCTCACAGCAAACAAGTGGAGAAACCATTTTTCCCGACAGCCAGAACTGTTTCTCACCCTGGACCTGGAGGCAGTACCCCCCGAACCCACCCAGGCTGCCTCCCGGACCTGCTAGGTGGAGAAGGGACCTCTGGTGAGTATACCTTTTAAAATAAATATGGCAGGCGACCAGCTTGGCTTAACAGTGAAATCCTTGCTGATCTTAAACACAAAAAAGAAGCTTACAAGAAGTGGAAGATTGGACAAATGACCAGAGAAGAGTATAAAAATATTGCTTGTGCATGCAGGAGTGAAATCAGGAAGGCCAAATCACACCTGGAGTTGCAGCTAGCAAGAGATGTTAAGAGTAACAAGAAGGGTTTCTTCAGGTATGTTAGCAACAAGAAGAAAGTCAAGGAAAGTGTGGGCCCCTTACTGAATGAGGGAGGCAACCTAGTGAGAGAGGATGTGGAAAAAGCTAATGTACTCAATGCTTTTTTTGCCTCTGTCTTCACGAACAAGGTCATCTCCCAGACTACTGCACTGGGCAGCACAGCATGGGGAGGAGGTGACCTGCCCTCTGTGGAGAAAGAAGTGGTTTGGGACTATTTAGAAAAGCTGGACGAGCACAAGTCCATGGGGCCAGATTACACTGCATCCGAGAGTGCTAAAGGAGTTGGCAGATGTGATTGCAGAGCCATTGGCCATTATCTTTGAAAACTCATGGCGATCGGGGGAAGTCCCAGACGACTGGAAAAAGGCTAATGTAGTGCCCATCTTTAAAAAAAGGGAAGGAGGAGGATCCTGGGAACTACAGGCCAGTCAGCCTCACCTCAGTCCCTGGAAAAATCATGGAGCAGGTCCTCAAGGAATCAATTCTGAAGCACTTAGAGGAGAGGAAAGTGATAAGGAACAGTCAGCATGGATTCACCAAGGGCAAGTCATGCCTGACTAATCTAGTTGCCTTCTATGATGAGATAACTGGCTCTGTGGATGAGGGGAAAGCGGTGGATGTGTTGCTCCTTGACTTTAGCAAAGGTTTTGACACAGTCTCCCACAGTATTCTTGCCAGCAAGTTAAAGAAGTATGGGCTGGATGAATGGACTATAAGGTGGATAGAAAGTTGGCTAGATTGTCGGGCTCAACGGGTAGTGATCAATGGCTCCATGTCTAGTTGGCAGCCGGTATCAAGTGGAGTGCCCCAGGGGTCGGTCCTGGGGCAGGTTTTGTTCAATATCTTCATAAATGATCTGGAGGATGGCATGGATTGCACCCTCAGCAAGTCTGCAGATGACACTAAACTGGGAGGAGAGGTAGATACGCTGGAGGGTAGGGATAGGATACAGAGGGCCCTAGACAAATTAAAGGATTGGGCCAAAAGAAATCTGATGAGGTTCAGCAAGGACAAGTGCAGAGTCCTGCACTTAGGACGGAAGAATCCCATGCACTGCTACAGACTAGGGACCGAATAGCTCGGCAGCAGTTCTGCAGAAAAGGACCTAGGGGTTACAATGGACGAGAAGCTGAATATGAGACAACAGTGTGCCCTTGTTGCCAAGAAGGCCAATGGCATTTTGGGATGTATAAGTAGGGGCATTGCCAGCAGATCGAGGGACGTGATCGTTCCCCTCTATTCGACATTGGTGAGGCCTCATCTGGAGTACAGCGTCCAGTTTTGGGCCCCGCACTACAAGAAGGATGTGGAAAAATTGGAAAGCAACCAGCGGAGGGCAACAAAAATGATTAGGGGACTGGAACACATGACTTATGAGGAGAGGCTGAGGGAACTGGGATTGTTTAGTCTGCGGAAGAGAAGAATGAGGGAGGATTTGATAGCTGCTTTCAACTACCTGAAAGGGGGTTCCAAAGAGGATGGATCTAGACTGTTTTCAGTGGTAGCTGATGACAGAACAAGGAGTAATGGTCTCAAGTTGCAGTGGGGGAGGTTTAGGTTGGATATTAGGAAAAACTTTTTCACTAGGAGGGTGGTAAAACACTGGAATGCGTTGCCTAGGGAGGTGGTGGAATCTCCTTCCTTAGATATTTTTAAGGTCAGGCTTGACAAAGCCCTGGCTAGGATGATTTAGTTGGGGATTGGTCCTGCTTTGAGCAGGGGGTTGGACTAGATGACCTCTTGAGGTCCCTTCCAACCCTGATATTCTATGATTCTATGATTCTATCATCCTAAAGCTCTAGCTCTCTGTGGGGCATGGTGGCTCTGGCTCCCCGGGCTCCTCCTCGTCTTGCTCGGCTGGTACCTCCTGCTCCAGGGAGCCCTCATCTGAGGGTGGGTGCGAGAGACACCAATTGGCCCTTCCAGCAGCAATATGCAGCCCAGATCTCAAACAATCCATGGAGCAGGGAGATGGAGCTGATCCAGTGGCCGGGGACACAGGTGTCCGGGATAGAGAGGGTCAGGGTGTCATTTGGGGGTCAGGGGACCTTGATGTTCCAGATGGAGAGGGTCATAGGGTTATTGAGGGGCCAGGGGACCCTGGTCTTCAGGCTGCAGTGGGGCTGAAGGTTATTGAGGACAGGTGGCTCAGGTGTCCAGAACAGAATGGGGCTGGAGACTTGCTGAGCACAGATCTGGGGTTACTGAGCCCCGTACTGTGCTTGCTTGGGTCTGACCCAAGCCCATGGGACCCATACAGTGTCTGCTGGGGGTGTGGAGGTTCCCACTGGGGCAGTGGCCTGTGGGTCAGGCTCCCCACAGGGTTGGGGAGGGGCTGTAGCCACAGAGACTTGGGCCCGAGGACTTACGGAGCTGGCGAGCAGAGATGGCCCCCAGCAGGACGAGTGCCACGACCAGGAACAGCTTCATCTTGAGCAGACCTGGGGTGGCGAACTGCTGTGAGACAGAAACAGATTGAGCCCCTTCTACCCAGCCCCCCCCCACCAACAGTTAGTGAGCCCATCCCCCTCCCTCCACTTAGCTCGGATTGACCCCCACCCCCCCGCACCTAGGGACCTCCTGCCACTGCACCCTGACCTACCACCTGTCATAAATATAAAGGGAAGGGTGAACCCCTTTAAAATCCCTCCTGGCCAGAGGAAAAATCCTCTCACCTGTAAAGGGTTAAGAAGCTAAAGGTAACCTTGCTGGCACCTGACCAAAATGACCAATGAGGAGACAAGATACTTTCAAAAGCTGGGAGGAGGGAGAAAAACAAAGGGTCTGGGTCTGTCTGTATGCTGCTTTTGCCGGGGACAAAACAGGAATGGAGTCTTAGAACTTTTAGTAAGTAATCTAGCTAAGTATGTGTTAGATTATGATTTCTTTAAATGGCTGAGAAAAGAGCTGTGCTGAATAGAATGACTATTCCTGTCTGTGTGTCTTTTTTGTAGGTTAAGGTTTTGCCTAGAGGGACTCTCTATGTTTTGAATCTAATTACCCTGTAAGGTATCTACCATCCTGATTTTACAGAGGTGATTCCTTTACTTCTATTAAAAGTCTTCTTGTAAGGAAACTGAATGCTTTTTCATTGTTCTAAGATCCAAGGGTTTGGGTCTGTGGTCACCTAAGCAAATTGGTGAGGATTTTTACCAAACCTTCCTCAGGAAGTGGGGTGCAAGGGTTGGGAGGATTTTGGGGGGGAAAGACGTGTCCAAACTACGTTTCCCAGTAAACCCAGATAAAGTTTGGTGGTGGTAGTGGAAATCCAAAGGCAAAGGGTAAAATGAATTTGTACCTTGGGGAAGTTTTAACCTAAGCTGGTAAAAGTAAGCTTAGGAGGTTTTCATGCAGGTCCCCACATCTGTACCCTAGAGTTCAGAGTGGGGAAGGAACCTTGACACCACCAAACTCCTCTGGGCTGATGACCGCCCTCCAGCCAAGGCAGCCATTTCTAGCTAAGGTAGGGCTGGGCCAAGCAAGGGGGAAGAAGAGAGCCTGGGGCCTTGGCTCAGCTGGTGGGGAGGCAGGGGGGCTGTCACTCGCCTGCCCTGTAACACAGGGATAATGGGCTATGGGCATCCATTGACTATTGACAGAAAGTGGCAGAGAGAACCCAGCATGTGCTGTTAGCCTGTGGAACTCCCTGCCACAGGATATAAGGGGCCAAGAGCACTGAGCAGTGCCAGGCCTTTCTGAGCATCAGAGCAGCCTCAGTGGCCAACAGTGAGGCCTTGTGATCTCAGTCTCCAGGGCAGGAGCTGAGCAGCCCCTGGAGTCAGGCAGCGATCTGCTCCTCCCTGCCACAGAGAGGTGAATAATGGCAGTCACTTCTGCAAGGAAACCAGCACTGGCTGCTGTAAGAGCCAGGCCCCAACCGAGTGACCCCACTCTGGAGCGGGTCCCCATCACCCCCCATAGCCCCTGGGGTCACCCAGAGACCCCTCCCACATCCACCTCTGTGATGACTGTGGGTCCTCGGCAAGCTCCGATGGCTACAGCCATCCCAGTCCCTTATATTGGGCTGGAACAGGAAGCTGGGGTTGTGGAAAGAGCCACTATCAGCTCCCAGCCCCTTGTGCTCCTCCTCCCCCCACCCCTCACCCCACGGCTTGCGACACCCCCACACCCAGGCTTGGCTCTGACCCACCAGCTGCCCCATGTCACCCTCCAGGGGCCATCAGAGGAGTTTACAAACGAGCTGTCTACAAAGTGCCCCCAACTCCCATAGACCATAGGGGGTCCTGGAGTCACCCTCTGCTGATGGTAGCAGAGAGCTGGACTCCCAGCCACTCGAGGACCCGCTTTAGAGTGACCCAGACTGTAAGGCTGGGCTAACAGGGGCTGGGGGTCAGGAGAGATGGGCACTGGCAGAGCTGAGGAGGGGGAGAGCCAAGGCTACGCAAACAGGTGCTGTGGGCAGGATTGAGGAACGCTGCTGTCACTCTTCCCCCCCCCCCCCCTCGTCACCAGCCCACTCTCAGGCCCTGCTGGCTCAGGGCGTCCCTGCAGATAAGCATCTCCCCCAAGTGCTGGGCAGGTTTCACAAGAGGATTTCACAAAGCAACGGCCATGCTGGGACCCCGGGGCCGTTTCACCGCTGGCTGCAGTGCTGGGCGCCTGGCCACAGGGAATGGGACAGCAGCCAACGGGCTGGTGCCATCTACCCTGTGAGTGCCAGCATTAGGGTTCCCTCCCCTCCCCCACCAGCACTTCCTGGGGGGCGAACCCCTCAGAGCCATGGACCCCCTCCACTGCCATGGGACCCTGACCAGTGGGCCTGGGACTGGAGTGGGGTGATCACCCAGAGCCTGGCAAGTGGCCCTTCCCTGACTGTGGTGAGCAGGGGCACTGGGACCCCCAAGTCTGGGGGGAACTGGCCAGTGCTGAGCCCTGGGGCACAAATGCACCCCCCTCAGCTTTCCATAGTGCCCCCCCACACAGCTGGCACTGATGCCCCTTGCAGAGTTCATCAGGCCCCATGAGCCCCACTTCCAACCCCCTGGAGAATGTGGAAGCTCTGGGGGCCCCGAGTGCGGGCTCAGCGGGGGCTCTGCCATGGAGCTGCCTTTAGTCCCAGCAGAGTTTCATAGACTCTAAGAGCAGGCAGCCCATTGTGCCGTCTGTCTGTGCTCCTGCATCATACCAGGCACTAGCCCTGCCCAGGGGCTCTTGCCTCCCACCCCAACGGAGCCAGAGCGGAGCCTCTGGAGAGGGCTGGACTGAAAGACTCCGAGTGACGGAGCATCTGCCCCCACCCCGCCCCCACCCTCCACAAGCGAGTTGTCCCCAGGGCTGTGAGCACCGGGGTTACCCCTGCACCTCCCGGCACCTGCCCAGACAGCAGCTGGGTCAGGCTGGGCCTTGGCTTGGTGCATCCTGGGAGAATCGTTAAGTGGGGAAGTTAAGACGGGCTTAGCTGGCTCAGTGGGCAGGACAGAAGGTGGGAGTCAGGACAGCTGGGTTCTTTGCCTGGCTTTGCACCCACCTGTGTTGTGACCTGGACCAGTCACATCCCAGCGCCATGCCTCAATTTCCCCTCCCCACCCTTCTCTATTCAGACTGTGAACTCTTTTGGGTAGGGGGCTGTCTGTGCAGCACCTAGTACAATGGTGGCCTCGATCTCAATCAGGGTCTGTCCGGTGCCTGGCACAAAGGGGGCCCTGATCTTGGTCGACAAAGCCAGGCTGAAAGGCTGAGGGGATTTGCTGACAATCAGTGCTGAGTGCCAGTTGCCTGGTGGGAGCTTGGGCCCACCCAGAACAGTGAGTTCAGCCAATCTTAAATCTCTGGCAACCAGGAGCTACAGCGTGAGGGTAAACTGACACCGTGCTGTGGCGAGATAAGTAGCAAAAATTCCCAAGCCAGTGGTCCTTCCACTAGACCACAAGGTTGCTCTCCAATTCCGCCTGCCCCCTTCTGTACAGTTTGGTGCAGTGCAATTGAAGCATTTGCAACATGTAGCTGCGAACTGGGCCGCTGTGAGACACCCCACCCCCTCCCGTGGACTCTCTGGTCCCGAACCTTGGCAGTTTGATGACCCGATTGTCACTGTAGCTGCAAAGGTGTGTGTGGGGATCTCTCTCCTTCTCCACCCTCTGCCCCACCACAGGAAGTCCCCCAACCTTGCCCACGCCCCTCCCCTGCCCAGTCCAGGAAGCCATTCACTAGCTCTGCAGAGTCCCTGAAAACGAAAGCGGTGGCCCTGGCTGTCTCCTGCCCTAGGCTGTTGTGTGCACCTGTCACAGGCAGCTGCTTATTGGGGGGGCCGCCCGCTGCCGCCCGAGCTTCACCGTGTGTGGGGCCCCCCACTTTGCTCTCCACCCCTGGTGGGGCGCCTGCCCCTGCTGCAACCACGCTTCCCCAGCCCAGGTCCCTCCTCCAAACCCAGCCCCTCGCCCCCACTCCAGCTGGCCCCTCCCACCTCCCACAGGGGTGGTGTGTGTCCAAATGGGCCATTTCCTACTTTTCAGATGTTCCTGATCCCCTCAGTCCCCCTTTCTGTCCCCTATCCCAGCACACATGGTGGGCAGGGATGAGGGGCTCAGGCACCTGCAGAGGGACAGAGCCTCTCAGAACCCCTCCCATCCTAACCCCTCACCTGAACCCCTTTCCTCCCCTACCACTCATTCACCCCTCCCCATAATACCCCACCTCTCGCCACAGTCCCAACCCTCTTGCCCCTGCTAGCACCCCAAATCCACCGCCCCGTGAGCATTCCAATGTGCCATTTATCTTCTCTTCTGAAATAGTTTCCACCCGTTCTGGCTGATCTGCCCTGCTCAGATCCCCATGTGAGTCCAAACCCCACACCCATGGAGGTGGCTTTTTCCCCACTCGGCTCTACCTCGTTGACAGATTCCAGCCCAGGGCCGGTTTCAAAGTTGCCTGACCTGTGAACTTTATGAAATGCCGGCATTTTGCTGGGGGCGCTGTATCTCAGCAACCCCTCAGGCCAACGACCCCACATTTGGGTTGCTCACCCTGCCCTATGCGCCTATAAGGCCTGGCGCATTTCAAGCCAGTCCATGGCCGCGGGCGGATTTTGGAGTACTGAGAAGACTCACAGAGTCGGCCTTTAACTGGTAAAGGCATCCTGCCACAAACTACAGCCTGGCTAGTGCCAGGCTGGCAGGAGCTCTGAAGGGGCTCTACGCAGCTCTCTGCAGTACTGCGGGATCAGAGTGGGACACTCCACACAGCTGAAGGAGAACGCCCCGTGGAGATGAAAACAGCCCAAAAACAATAGCTCGGAGCTGCTCCCTGCATGTTAGCAGCTGTTCCCATCCCCCTGGCTCAGGGCTGCAGGGCCTGTGATATTCATCAAGCATGTCCAGTCTCAGCTCCTCAGCACAGTGTCCTTGGAGTATGCACCAAAATGGCAGAGCTTAGGCCAGTTTACACCAGCTATGGCCCATTGACATCAGCTGGGCTAGAAGGAGGCCGTGGGTCAGGGTTGAGGGATGTCGGCAGGCTGGGAGCGTGGGGAGCTCAGGACTGAGCTAGCACGGGCCGTAGGTCAGGGATGAAGGCAGTTGGCAGGGCAGAGTGTGTGGTGACCCCAGGGCTGGGATAGCAGGGGCCATGGGTTGGGGCTGAGTAGGGTGACCAGATAGCAAGTGTGAAAAATCAGGACAGGATGTGGGGGGTAATAGGTGCCTATCTAAGACAAAGCCCCAAATATTGGGACTGTCCCTATAAAATCAGGACATCTAGTCACCCTAGGGTTGAGGGATGTCAGAGGAGCTGGGTGTGAAGGGAGCTCAGGGCTGGGCTAGAAGGAGGCCGTGGGTCAGGGCTGAAGGCGGTTAGCAGGGCAGAGTGTGTGGGGAGCTCTGGGCTAGGCTAGCAGGGGGCCGTGAGTTGTGGTTGAGGGAAGCTGGCAGAGCTGGGTGTGTGGGGAGCTCAGAGCTGGGCTAGCAGGGGCCGTGGGTCAGGGTTAAAGGAAGTCGGTGGGGCTGGGTGTGTGAGGACCTCAGGGCTGTGCTAGCAGGGGCCGTGGGTCGGGGATGAAGGCGGTTGGCAGGGCTGAGTTCGTAGGGAGTTCAGGGCTGGGCTAGAAGGGGGCCATGGGTTTGGGTTGATGGAAGTCTGCAGGGCTGGGGGGTGGGCGGTCTAGCAGGGGCCATGGGTTGGGGTTGAAGGAAATCTGCAGGCCTGGGTGTGTGGGGAGCTCAGGGCTGCTGTAACGATGCTGCCTTTGGTGGGACACTTCTGAGAGTATCAATTCAGTACAAATTGCTTAGAGCAGGGCAGTTACAGCCCAAGGCTGGGGTTCCTTTGCACAGACAGGCAAACCAAACCAGCCAAACAGAGAAGACTTCAGTTTTACCCCACTGGCTAACCACAAGTCACACAAGCAATTCCCTTAGACACTCCACTTTCCCAGTATCACCACCAGTGCCACTCGTCATGGGGATGAATGGTTATGAAAACGAATACGCCAGTAAAAGAAAAAGGTCCAAAGGCCCAAGCCCCAGACCCAGGTCAATATACAAATTAGATCTTACCCACAAATCATGCTGTTGCCAATCCTTTAGAATCTAAAATCTAAGGGTTTATTCATAAAAGCAAAAAGATATAGATGAGAACTAGAATTGGTTAAATGGAATCAATTACATACAGTAACGGCAAAGTTCTTGGTTCAGGCTCGTAACAGTGGTGGAATAAACTGCAGATTCAAATCAAGTCTCTGGAGTACATCCACAGCTGGGATGGGTCATTCAGTCCTTTGTTCAGAGCTTCAGTTTGTAGCAAGATTCCTCCAGATGCAAGAAGCAGGATTGAAGACAAAATGGAGGAGTTTCCATGGCCTTTTATATTTTTTCTCTTGTGGGTGGAAACCCCTTGGTTCTCCTGTGCAAGAAGACAGTAAGATGGAAGTTTGGAGTCACATGGGCAAGTCACATGTCCATGCATGACTCAGTTCTTTACAGGCCGACGCCATTGTTTACATGCTAGTTTGAACCTTCCCAGGAAAGCTCAGATGTGGATTGGCGTCTCCATTGTCATTAAGTGTTTCTTGACTGGGCACTTACTGAGAACAGCCCCTTCTCAAGAAGCTGACCAAATGCTTCACAGAGGCTACTTAGAATTAAAACATATTGATATACAAGTACATAGCCAATATTCATAACTTCAGCAACAAAAATGATACACCCATACGATAGCATACTCATAATCAGCAAATCATAACCTTTCCATAGACACTTTACACAAGAACCTTAGTTCAATATGTGCTGCAAATATATGTGTGTTGCAACAATGATCTATATGGTCACAGGTTATCTCAGTAACATCACAGGGGAGCTCAGGGCTGGGCTAGCAGGGGCCCGTGGGCAGGGGTTGAGCGAAATCGGTGGGCTGGGTATGTGGGGAGCTCAAGACTGGGCTAGCAGGGGGCTGTGGGTCAGGGTTGAGGGAAGTCGATGGGGCTGGGTGTGTGGGGAGCTCAGGGCTAGGTTAGCAGGGGGCCACAGATTGGGGTTGAGGGAAGTCGACGGGGCTGGGTGTGTGGGAAGCTCAGGGCTGGGCTACCAGGGGGGCATGGGTGAGGGTTGAAGGAAGTCTGCAGGGCTGGGTGTGTGGGGAACTCAGGGCTGTGCTAGCAGGGGCCGTGGGTCGGGGTTGAGGGAAGTCGGCGGGGCTGGGTGTGTGGGGAACTCAGGACTGGGCTAGCAGGGTCCATGGGTTGGGTTTGAGGGAAGTCTGCAGGGCTGAGTGTGTGAGGGAGAGTAACAAAAGTGAGAATTGTCTGTAATACTTTTCTCAGGAAGAGGCATCTCCTTTCCGCCATTGGCCTTGGCATGGTCACCTGCTGGGTGCGAAGGGGTTTTCATTCTTCTCCTGGCACAGAGCCAGAGGCATGAGGCCTTTGGGATGGTAGCTGGCTGAGGTGGTAAGACTACACCATGATGAGCTGTTTGCAACTATCACGTGCTAACAGAGGAGACAATGGCCACAGCCAATGACCGACTATACCAGCCATCAGCCCCAGCAGGCGGAATGGGTGTAAAACCCGAGTGCCTACGGCTATGATCCAGGCAATCGCAGAGGGGCTCAAGGCAAAGAGGGGTCCCCTGAAAGCCAGATCTGGCCCGCCTGGCATCAGCTGCTCTGTCTGCTCACTGTCCTCTGTACAGCGTGGCCTGGCAGGTATCATATATGGGAGCACCCTAGAGTTGCTGTTGGAGCCCCCTGGCACAAACACCGTCACTGCTTCCGGTGACTGTAGCTAGATGGATGGACTCTTTCTTCTGTCTCCCTAGCCATGTCTACACTGGGGGTTAGGTCGGCCTAGCTGTGGTGCTCAGGGGGCGGGGTGGGGGGGTGCATTTTTCACACACACACGCACACACACACACACACACAGCGTGGCTTAGCTCGGTGGATCTAAATTTGGGGTGTAGGCCTGGGTGAGCTCAGCAGGACTGGAGGAGTCAGGAACCAGCATTATCAGGACAAGGTTCCCAGACACACAGGAGCTTGGCTTGGGACAGAGGCTGTGTCTACACTACCCAGTCTGTGCCAGCACAGCTCCCGGGGTAGACATACCGTAGGCCAGTGGAGGAGCCTTTCCTGCTGCTGTAGAGATGCCATCTCCCTGAACAGCGTTCACTAGGCCAATGGCAACATCCGTCCATCTGAGTCCACTCTGGAGGTTGTGCCAGCACAGCTACTCTGGGTTCCCTGATGTTGCCGTGCCAGTGTTTTAAGTGTAGACCAGGCCTGAGAGGCAAAGGGACGTAGCAAGCCAGAGCCACAGCGTGGCTGGCTGGGGCCCTGGCTGCTGCCAGGCTGAACTCGGTCTCTGTGCCGAGTGAAGCTGGCCCGCTTGGGGCAAGGCTGCCTGGTGCTTATGCGAACACAGGAAGCTGTGCCCCTGCCAAGGGGAAAAGCCTCTGCACCAGGCAGTGCTAGCGGGGAGAAGCAGGAGGGCTGGAGGATGCAGCTGTGTGGCCTGTCCGTGGGGAAAATCACAACTTCTTGGGGGGCTGGGCAGGAAGAGGCAGACCCAAAAGACCAGGGACAGGTCCCATGGGAGCAGATCTCTGAGACAAGATGGCTCCAGGCTGTAGTGGCCAAAGGCCGAGTGAGACCCGATGGCCGGAGATGGAGGCTAGAGAGATTCAGGGCAAACCTAAGGCAGGTTTGAACAGTGAAGGGGATTCTCCCTGGGGACAACTCACCCAGGCGGGGGCAGATGCTCCGTCACTCAGAGTCTTTCAGTCCAGGCTGGGGTCACTGTCCAGAGGCTGCGCTCTGGCTCTGCTGAGGGGGGAGGCAGGAGCCCCTGGGCAGGGCCGATGCCCGGTGTGACGCAGAAGCACAGACAGACGGCGCAATGGGCTGCCTGCTCTTGGAGTTTACGGAGCTCTGCTGGGACTAAAGTCAGTTCCATGGCAGAGCCCCCACATCAGCCCCCACTCATAGGCTTTAAGGTCAGAAGGGACCATCATGATCATCTAGTCTGACCTCCTGCATATTGCAGGCTAGAGAATCTCACCCACTCACTTCTGTAATAGACCCATAACCTCTGGCTGAGTTACTGAAGTCCTCAAATCATGATTTAAAGACTTCACATTACAAAGAATCCAAACCTGCAATTGACCCATTTCCCATGCTACAGAGGACAGCGAAAAAACCCCAGGGTCTCTGCCAATCTGATCCGGGGAGAATTCCTTCTCAACCCCAAATATGGCAATCAGTTAGACCCTGAGCATGTAGGCAAGATCCACCAACCAGACACCTGGGAAATAATTCTCTGCAGTAACTCAGAGCCCTCTCCATCTAGTGGAGTTTCTTCAGGTATGTTGGCAACAAGAAGAAAGCCAAGGAAAGTGTGGGCCCCTTACTGAATGAGGGAGGCAACCTAGTGACAGAGGATGTGGAAAAAGCTAATGTACTCAATGCTTTTTTTGCCTCTGTTTTCACTAACAAGGTCAGCTCCCAGACTGCTGCACTGGGCATCACAAAATGGGGAAGAGATGGCCAGCCCTCTGTAGAGATAGAGGTGGTTAGGGACTATTTAGAAAAGCTGGACGTGCACAAGTCCATGGGGCCGGACGAATTGCATCCGAGAGTGCTGAAGGAATTGGCGGCTGTGATTGCAGAGCCCTTGGCCATTATCTTTGAAAACTCGTGGCGAACGGGGGAAGTCCCGGATGACTGGAAAAAGGCTAATGTAGTGCCCATCTTTAAAAAAGGGAAGAAGGAGGATCCTGGGAACTACAGGCCAGTCAGCCTCACCTCAGTCCCTGGAAAAATCATGAAGCAGGTCCTCAAAGAATCAATCCTGAAGCACTTAGAGGAGAGGAAAGTGATCAGGAACAGTCAGCATGGATTCACCAAGGGAAGGTCATGCCTGACTAATCTAATCGCCTTTTATGATGAGATTACTGGTTCTGTGGATGAAGGGAAAGCAGTGGATGTATTGTTTCTTGACTTTAGCAAAGCTTTTGACACGGTCTCCCACAGCATTCTTGTCAGCAAGTTAAGGAAGTATGGGCTGGATGAATGCACTATAAGGTGGGTAGAAAGCTGGCTAGATTGTCGGGCTCAACGGGTAGTGATCAATGGCTCCATGTCTAGTTGGCAGCCGGTGTCAAGTGGAGTTCCCCAGGGGTCGGTCCTGGGGCCGGTTTTGTTCAATATCTTCATAAATGATCTGGAGGATGGTGTGGATTGCACTCTCAGCAAATTTGCGGATGATACTAAACTGGGAGGAGTGGTAGATACGCTGGAGGGGAGGGATAGGATACAGAAGGACCTAGACAAATTGGAGGATTGGGCCAAAAGAAATCTGATGAGGTTCAATAAGGATAAGTGCAGGGTCCTGCACTTAGGACGGAAGAACCCAATGCACCGCTACAGACTAGGGACCGAATGGCTAGGCAGCAGTTCTGCGGAAAAGGACCTAGGGGTGACAGTGGACGAGAAGCTGGATATGAGTCAGCAGTGTGCCCTTGTTGCCAAGAAGGCCAATGGCATTTTGGGATGTATAAGTAGGGGCATAGCGAGCAGATCGAGGGACGTGATCGTTCCCCTCTATTCGACACTGGTGAGGCCTCATCTGGAGTACTGTGTCCAGTTTTGGGCCCCACACTACAAGAAGGATGTGGATAAATTGGAAAGAGTCCAGCGAAGGGCAACAAAAATGATTAGGGGTCTAGAGCACATGACTTATGAGGAGAGGCTGAGGGAGCTGGGATTGTTTAGTCTGCAGAAGAGAAGAATGAGGGGGGATTTGATAGCTGCTTTCAACTACCTGAAAGGGGGTTCCAAAGAGGATGGCTCTAGACTGTTCTCAATGGTAGCAGATGACAGAACGAGGAGTAATGGTCTCAAGTTGCAATGGGGGAGGTTTAGATTGGATATTAGGAAAAACTTTTTCACTAAGAGGGTGGTGAAACACTGGAATGCGTTACCTAGGGAGGTGGTAGAATCTCCTTCCTTACAGGTTTTTAAGGTCAGGCTTGACAAAGCCCTGGCTGGGATGATTTAACTGGGACTTGGTCCTGCTTTGAGCAGGGGGTTGGACTAGATGACCTTCTGGGGTCCCTTCCAACCCTGATATTCTATGATTCTATGATTCTATGATTCTAGTGTCCTCTCACCAGCCCTTGGAGATATTTGCTGCTAGCAGTCGCAGATCAGCTATGTGGGCAGTCCCATCATGTCATCTCCTCTGTAAACTTATCAAGCTCAGTCTTGAATCTTAGGCTTTTTGCCCCCACTATACCCCTTTGAAGGCTGTTCCAGAACTTCACCCTTCTGACGGTTGGAAACCTTCACCTAATTTCAAGCCTAAACTTGGTGATGGCCAGTTTATATCCATTTGTTCTTGTGTCCACATTGGTACTTAATTTAAATACCTCCTCTCCCTCCCTGGTATTTATGAGCCATCATATCTCCCCTCAGCCTTCTTTTGGTTAGGCTAAACAAGCCACACTCCTTGAGTCTCCTCTCATAAGGTAGGTTTTCCATTCCCCAGATCATCCTAGTAGCCCTTCTCTGCACCTATTCCAGTTTGAATTCATCTTTCTTAAACATGGGAGATAAGAACTGCACACAGTATTCCAGGTGTGGTCTCAGCAGTGCTGTGTATAATGGTACTAACACTTCCCTATGTCAACTGGAAATACCTCTCCTGATGCATCCTAGCACTGCATTAGCCTTTTTTCATGGCTAGATCACACTGGCAGCTTAGTCATCCTGTGATCAACCAATACACTCAGGTTTTTCTCCTCCTTTGTCACTGGATATATCCCCAGATTATAGCAAAAAATTCTTGTTGTTAATCCCTAAATGCAGGACTTTGCACTATTAAATTTCATCCCATTTCTATTACTCCACTTTACAAAATTGTCCAACTCTTCTTGTATGATATTCCAGTCCTCCTCCATGTTTGCAATACGTCCCAACTTTGTGTCATCTGCAAATTTTATTAGCACACTCCCACTTTTATCAAAAAAGCTGACAATCATCAAAAACTGCATATAGGTAGCTGATGCAATGACAAGTGCCCATCATTGTTACCTTCATCTGCTCCTTACTTTTTGCTTTGACTGTTACACCCACTTTCTACAGCTTAACTTTAGACTGTTAAGTCTTTGGAGAAGAAACTTTTTACTACACATTTGTACAATGCCTAGCACAACAGAGCAATGATCACAATTATGTACTCGCCTCAATCACTTTGCCTATGATTTAGGTTTCAGAACTGTTACTAGTAAGCGTCCAGCAAATCACTCCTTTCTTCTTACAGCATATTCACACTTTTCTTGCTTTCTCTCATCATTTTCAGTACCCGTCATTTGGAGTTCAGAGGCTAAGGTCCAATCATAAAATTTAGTTGGATACAGCTATGTCAGTCAGGGACATTGTACGATAAGTATAAAATTAAAGAAGTAAAGTTAGCTTATTGGTTAAGAAAATATATGTGCGTTGTAAAGAAAGTCCCTGACTAGCAAGTAGAACAGGGGTTGGCAAACTTTTTGGCCTGAGGGTCACATCGGGGTTGCGAAACGGTATGGAGGGCCAGGTAGGGAAGCCTGTGCCTCCGCAAACAGCCTGGCCCCCACCCCCTATCTGCCCCCTCCCACTTCCCGCCCCCTGACTGCCCCCGTCAGAACCCCTGACCCATCCAACCCCCGCTGCTCCTTATCCCCTGACGGCCCCTCCAGGACCCCCCCACCCCTGAACGTTCCCCAGGACCCCACCCCCATCCAACCCCCCCTGCTCCCTGTCCTCTGACTGCCCCGACCCCTATCCATACCCCCGCCCCCTGACTGCTCCCCAGAACCCCTGACCCATCCAACCCCCCCCACACTCCTTGTCCCCTGACCACCCCGTCCCGGGACCCCCATCCCTAACTGCCCCCACAGGATCCCATCCCCTATCCAACCCTCCCTGCTCCCTGTCTCCTGACCGCCCCTCCCCCTGAACCTCCACCCCATCCAATCACCCCCTGTCCTGACTGCCCCCGGGACCTCATGCCCCTTATCCAACCCCCCCACCCCCTTACCATGCTGCTCAGAGAGGCAGGATAGGCTTATTGGAGAGCCTTGGAGGTGGGCGGGCGCAAGCCATGCAGCTGCAGTGGCATAGCTGCAGGGGGACAGCGGGGTAGGGGCTGGGGGACAGCCTCCCTGGCCAGGAGCTCAGGGACCGGGCACGGGCCATAGTTTGCCCACCTCTGAAGTCGAAGGAAGGCCTTGGAAAGAATGTGTTATAAGGTTGAAAAGAATGAAATAGGGAGGATATCTGGTTCAAAAAATAACTAATGAAATAGGGGGAAGTTTTGAAAAAGAAGGCCTGTGACTGATAGGGGTGACTGCAGATGGTTTTAAATTAAAACAAAGAATCTGTTTTAAAATGAGCCAACACAGCCCTTCCCCAAACCACACACTAACGTTAAAACCTGTGTAAACCCAGGTGCAAAGAAAAACTGTTGGTTAGCAGGAAGGAGGGGAAGAGATAAGGAGGAAGAGCCAAAGGAGTTTGTAAATCTTATCTGGATTAAGACTGGAAAAAAGGGTGAACTGATTCAAATTGTTTTTTTAGCTGAAGACAGTCATTGGCAATGACATCACTTGTTTGTTAAAGGGTATAAGAAGTAAACCCTTAAAGGGTTCATTGCTGATATCTGCCTGACCATGTTGGAGCCAAGCAATATGGGTCTAAAGCACCCGCAGGTTTAGCCTATTTGTAAGTATCTTATTCAAATGCTTATAATTCTTTTGTTACTGTTTGGATTTAGTAGATTGCTTATTAGACATACTTTTTAGACATGTTTAGAACAACTGTATAAATATCATTTGGCCTCTGGATTTAATAAAGGAATTTATGGTTACATTAGTGTTTGGTGGTTTCAAATATCAATATTAATAATTTCAGATATTAATAATTCCAACTACTGTAAAATTCCACGCCCCTGAGCAGTGTAGCTATGCCTACCGAACTGCCAATGTAGGCTCAGCTAGGTCAAGGGAAGGATGATTCTGTCAACCCAGTTACAGAATTGGGGAACTGGTGATTCCACACGAATGGAAAAAAAATCCCTCCATCAGAGTATGTTGCATCTACACTACAGGGTTATATTGGCATAACTATAGCATCATAGCTATCCTGGTGCAGTCCCTGGACCGTAGACCCTGAGTGTTGAAACAGTATTTCACAACAGTTGAAAAAGCAGTTTAAAGAATTTACTGAATGGAATTGGTGTTAACATCTTGTATTTCTTTGTTAGTAGATTTAACATAACTCATAATATTGCCATAATCCGAATTGAATGTTGGAAAACACAAATTTCAATTTAGGGGAGTAGGAGCAGAAAAAAAATCCCTTGTTTAAATTTAAAACTATAAAGATCTGGCAGTTTTGCATAGCCATGACCGTAAGAAACCTGCTGGTAGTTTTTGTGATTCCAGCTGGTTCAAACACTACAGGCTGACTGCTCTCTGGGCTCTTTGTTGAAAGAATGCATCAAACACATCACTGAAGGGCAGTTTTTCCACACAGTCAATATTTCTTGACCTGCTGTTCCCAAAGTACAGTGTTAAGGCTGTCAGTGCGTAACATGCCTCCTCAAAGGAGCCACCAAAAGTTCACTCAGGGTTCCACACGCTCTCCAGGGGTTGGAAGTAGGGCTCATAGCACCAGATGAACTCTGCAAGGGACACCAGTGCCAGCCGTGTGTGTGTGTGGGGGGGGCACTATGGGAAGTGGAGGAAGCCCATTTGTGCCCCAGGACTCAGCACTGGCTAGTCCCCCCAAGGTTCTGGGGTAGCTCGTAGGTCAGAGCTCAGACTGGGTGTGGGGGTGTCGCAAGCCATGAGGTGCGAGGGAGGGGGGAGGAGCACAAGGGGCTGGGAGCTGATAGTGGCTCTTTCCCCAGCTTCCTGTTCCAGCCCAATATAAAGGGCTGGGATGGCTGTAGCCATCGGAGCTTGCTGAGGACCCACAACCATCACAGAGGTGTGGGGGGGTCTCTGGGTGACCCCAGGGGCTATGGTGGGTGATGGGGACCTGCTCCAGAGTGGGGTCACTCGGTTGGGGCCTGGCTCTTACAGCAGCCAGCGCTGGTTTCCTTGGAGAGGTGACTGCCATTATTCACCTCTCTGCTCCTCCCTGCCTGACTCCAGGGGCTGCTCAGCTCCTGCCCTGGAGACTGAGATCACGATGCCTCACTGTTGGCCACTGAGGCTGCTCTGATGCCCAGAAAGGCCTGGCACTGCTCAGTGCTCTTGGCCCCTTGTATCCTGTGGCAGGATGTTCCACAGGCTAACAGTACGTGCTGGAATTTTCCTGACTGCTTCTGCCCATAGCCAATGTGTGCATGTACCCCCTTGTCCCTGTGTTTCTGGGCAGGTGAGTGAGAGCCCCTCTGCTCCCACATTGAGCCAAGGACCCGGGTTCCCTCCTCCCCCTTTGCTTGGCCCAGCCCTACCTTAGCTGGGAAAGGCTGCCTTGGTTGGGGGGTGGTCATCCACCCAGGGGAGCTTGGTGATAGGTCATGGCTCAGTGATTGGGGTGTCCCTAGACGGGGGGGGGTGGGGGGGTCAGTCTGAGCTAAGTGGAGGGAGGGAGTGGACTCTAGGCAGGGGCGTCAGTCTTGGCTCAGTGATTGAGGGGGTCTAGATCGGGGGGGTCAATCTGTCTCTGTCTCACAGCGGTCCACCCCCCCACCCCCCAGGTCTGCCCAAGATGAAGCTGTCCCTACTCCTTGCCCTCCTGGGGGCCATCTCTGCTCGCCAGCTCCGTAAGTCCTAGGGCCCAAGACCCCGTGGCTACAGCCCCTCCCCGACACTGTGGGGAACCTGACCCACAGGCCACTGCCTCCAATGGGAACCTCCACCCCCGTCCCCAGCAGACACTGCATGGACCCCATGGGCTTGGGTCAGACCCCAGCAAGCACTGTACGGGGCTCCGATACCCCAGACCTGTGCTCGGTTAGTCCCCAGCCCCACTCTGTTCCAGACATCTGGGTCCCCTGCCCCCAGTAACCTTCTGCCTCACCATAGCCTGGACACCAGGGTCCCCTGGCCCCGCAATGACGCCCCTACCCTCTCTATCCTGGACACCTGTGTCCTCGGCTGCTAGAGCTGATCCTGCCTCCAAGGATTGTTTGAGATCTGGGCTGCGTCTTGCGGCTGGAAGGGCCAATTTGTGTCTCTCGCACCCACCCTCAGATGAGGGCACCCCAGAGCAGGAGGTACCAGCCGAGCAAGGCGAGGAGGAGCTGGGGGAGCCAGAGCCACCATGCCCCATGGAGAGTGAGAGCTTCAGGATGATAGTGCCGAGCACTGAGGGCCACACCTGTCACTATGTGTTTGTGAACAATTGCCAGCCATTTTAGAGAGCCCAAGTGAGTGGGGCAAGGGGACAGGTGGTGGGGAGGACTCGCAGAAGAGTCAGGAAGTGGGGTGGAAAGCCCATGGAGCTGGTGAATGGCCCATGGAGGAGGCATGGGGCTGGTAGAGGGGTGGCATAGGGGTGATGGGGGCCCATGGAGGCAGTGGAGGAGGCACGGGGCTGGTGGAGGGGTGGCATAGGGGTGATGGGGGCCCATGGAGGCAGTGGAGGAGGCATGGGGCTGGTGGAGGGGTGGCATAGGGGTGATGGGGGGGCCCATGGAGGCAGTGGAGGAGGTATGGGGGCGGTGGAGGGGGCATAGGGGGTGATGGGGGGGCCCATGGAGGCAGTGGAGGAGGCATGGGGGTGGTGGAGGGGGCATGGGGTGGTGGCATAGGGGTGATGGGGCGCCCATGGAGGCAGTGGAGGGACAGTAGATGGAGGCAGTGGGGTAGTGGAGACAGTATAGGGGCAGTGGAGGGGACGAAGGGGTGACATGGGGGGCATAGGGGCAGTGGATGGTGCATGGGGCGGTGGCCGGTGGATGTGACTCTGTGCCTGGGCCCTGACTGCCCCATGTCCCCATCACTCTTTCCCCACAGAAACTGTGTACTCGCTGCTACCGTGGCCGCCTGGCCTCCATCCACAGCCATTCGACCAATGAGCGCCTGCGCTGCACAGCGCACGCCCACACCAACCGGGGCCAGGTGTGGATCGGAGGCGTCACCTCCCGCTGGGTAAGGAGAGCGTCTGGCCCTGCTGCCCCCGTTCCTCCCTGCCTGGGCCTGGCCCAGAACACACACACCCCGACTCCCTCATCAGGGCCCTGCCAGCTCTGAGGCTGGCCTCCCCTCCAGTGCAGAGCGGACAGGGGGATCCATCCTCCACTGCAGCTCAGTGTGTCCCCAGCTGGGACCCCGCTCAGGGCAGCCCCAGCCCACCCCCCGCTTGCACCCTGGGAGGTAGGCCTGGGCAGCTCAGGTGTGGGTCCCGGCTGACCCCCAGATAGCTGGCAGTATCCTTGTGACTCATTGACCTTGGCTGCCCATGAGGTGCCAGGGCTGGTGCCAGAGCAGAGACTGGTGCCAGCAAGTCACAGGTACTTCCCAGCAAATCCAGAGCCCCTCACTGTGGCCCCCGGCAGGCTCCAATGCAGGGGCTGGAGGGGAGGGGATTTCCTGGGACACTCTGCAGATGGGACAGCACAGATCCTACTCCAGCCACTTCCCCACAGTTCTGGCGTGTGCGCTCCTGCTGGATCAGCCACAGTCCCTGGAACTACTCCAGCTGGGCTGGAGGGAACCCCTGGTGCTTTTGGAAAATGTGTGTTGCCCTGTGCACTGCAGGTGAGGATCCCGCTGCGGGGGGAAGGGCGGAGGTGGTGATCTATTCACTGCTTGTGGGAACAAGAACCATTGGGCAGGGAAATCTGGGATCTGAGTGTAGGTGGGGTCATGGGGTGTAGGGCAGGGGATGCGAGGGGAGGTGAGGCCGTGGGGTAGGGGATCTGAGGGTAGGTGGAACCGTGGGGTGTGGGGCAGGGGATCCGAGGGTAGATGGGGCTGTGGGTTTGGGGCAGAGGATCTGGGTTAGTGGTGCTATGGGAGTCTGGGGCAAGGAATCCAGGGTTTGCTGTGAGCTGGGTGCCAGGTGCCAGCTGGGAGGGGACTAACCTCTCTCTCTGCCAGGTGATCACTGAAGAAGCGTCAGCTGCCAAACTCGCCTGCCCTTTACCTGCAAGTACTGAGGGGGCTGTTCCCCCCCACGGGATCCTGCTGCCCACACCTCTCCGCTGGCCTGAGACTCCCCACTCTGCTCTGCCAGAAACGCCCCTGCTCCCTGGACTCAGCTCTACTCCCGGCCCTGCCCCAGCTCCCTGAGGGGGCAGCCACTACCCTCCACCCTCGCTCATTGCCTGTGACTCACTGCAATAAAACAGTGCTTCACTCATCACCCCTGATATGCTCCTTCCTGCCCCGGGACAAAGAGGGCCCTCCAGGGGGCAGGGCCAGGGTGGGGGGAGGGCAAGAGGTGGCCTGGGGGGAGAGAGGCTGGGGGTTACCTCCACCCAGGGATGGAGTTGGGAGGGGGAGTTACCACTTCACAGGGCATTATGGAGCCTACTAGTGGGAACCGCATCCAGTTCTGGGGTCCCCCTACCCCCGGGACATTCCCAGCAAGCAAAGGGCTCAGAAAAGCCCAATCAGAACGGAGCTGAGGGCTGCAGCCCCTGCCATAGGCTGCACCATCAGGAAGTGCCAGCCATTTTGTTCAGCAAGAGCAGCTTTGGGGGTTTTTGTGCCCAGTCTGTGCGCCCCGTCGGTGGGAGGAGATTTCTCACAGCAGAGGCTCTTCAGTCTGGCAGGGGCTGGGCACAGGCACGCACCAAATTCAGACCACAAACAGGGGGCATGTTTTTTACATGGAGGGTATCTAACTCCTGGATCCTCTTCCCAAGAGATGGTGGGTTTTCCAGCGCCTGGGGGCACCGAATCAAAACCGGACGCCTGTCTCAGACAATACGCCATACTGGAGCCTCTTGGGGGGGGGCAGCGGGGGGGGAGAGCGCTGTGGGAGGTTCAGGCAGTCAGACAAGATGGGCACAAGCCGGGCAGAGTGGGCCAGGGGCCTCCAGTGACCTCTGGAGAAGGTTAAATGCAGATCTGGATTAGTTCCTCGTTAGCATTTATGTGATTTCAGGGAGGAAGGCGCTGGGGTGTCCTGCTCCCTCGCTTTTACAAAGAAGCACAGAAATAAATCTCTGTAATAAAAGAGAAGGAAATAGGGGGGATTGAAATACACCCTGCCAATAAGGGGAACTAGAATACACCTCCCATCCCCCCTCCCTCCGCCACACACCCTGGGAGGAGGGAGAGGGAAAGGCTGGATTTATACCAACCGAGCTATACAAAAACCTAGAAAATCAAGTATCTGTAAAAATAACCCATCGTGACCCCCCACCCTGCCGCTGGAGAGGAGCGAGTGTATGGCTGGAGCGGATGGTGACAATGCTGGGCTGGAGGGACACAGCTGGGGACTGGCTGGGGCTCAGCTGCACTCCTAATTCCCTTTCCTCATTCCCTTTTGGGCGGGAGGAGCCCTTGAAGATTCCTGCTGGGGGTGGGGGGTCTGTTGGATGACTCCACACCAGCCTTGGCCAGGGTCAGGGGGTGTGAGTCAACGTGTTGCTTTTTCTGCTCACTCTCCCGGTGCTGGTACTCCCGCAGCACCACCAGTGGGCTGATGAAGGCCAGGAGGATGACGATGATGAGGCCAATGTTCACCTGGATGGGAAAATCAGGTTCTGAACAACACAGAAGTGGGGTGTCAATAAAGTTCCCCAGGTCCTGTATGGGGCACCCCCTGTCTCTCACTGCAGGGTGTCGATAAAGTTCCCCAGGCCCCAGACAGGGCATTCCCCGTCTCTCACTGCAGGGTGTCGATAAGGTTCCCCAGGCCCCAGACAGGGCATTCCCCGTCTCTCACTGCAGGGTGTCGATAAGGTTCCCCAGGCCCCAGACAGGGCATTCCCCGTCTCTCACTGCAGGGTGTCGATAAGGTTCCCCAGGCCCCAGACAGGGCATTCCCCGTCTCTCACTGCAGGGTGTCGATAAGGTTCCCCAGGCCCCAGACAGGGCATTCCCCGTCTCTCACTGCAGGGTGTCGATAAAGTTCCCCAAGCCCCGACGGGGCACTCCCTGTCTCTGACTGCAGGGTGTCAATGAAGCTCCTCAGGTTCCAGATGGGACAGGACACTCACATAGAAGGGGTCATCGCTGAGTGGTCCCTTGATGAGTGCGAAGCAGGGGTATTGAAGGAGTGACACCACAGCTGACATGCCCATCACCAGCCCATATAGCTTCCCAAAATGGTCCAGTGGGAACCTGTGGAGAGCCGACCCGGGGGGGGCGGTAGGGGAGGAGGGTGTTACAGATGCGGGGGGCATTGCTGTGAGACAGGCCAGAGGTGTACCCTGCCCCACTGCCAATGGCTGGGCATCTCTGTGCCCTGCCATCCCTCCCCTCCATTTCCTTTCCTCCACCCCAGCTCTGCACCCCTGCCCCTTTCTGCCCCGTCCATGTCTAGGATCTTCCCTCCCCCAGCCTGTGTCCCCCAGGTGACTCACGCGATGGCCAGGAAGGCGGCATTGCCCCCGTACAGGAAGGAGCGGCTCAGCACCTGCAGGATGAAGGTGGCGTACTGCACTGGCAGCACTGGCACGGAGGCACACACCGAGAAGGCCACGCACTGCAGCACCGTCACTGCCAGCGACAGGACGCAGGAGTGCAGGTCCGCCAGGGAGTCCGAGCCACCTGAGAGACAGGAGACACACTGGCAAGAGGCAAGGGAAAGGCATGGGGCACTGGCTGCGGGGAAGCTCGCAGCACCGGGATCCCGGATGGGCACTGGCTGCGGGGAAGCTCGCAGCACCGGGAGGAGCAGCAGTGGGCAGAGCTGGGTCCAGCAGCTGGTGATGGATGGGGTGATTACCTTTGGCACTGCCATCCTTGCTCTTCCCACGTTTGTGCCGGTCTAAGATGAGCCCGTTCCAAGGGGCGCACAGGACCCCACAGAGCTGGGTGAAGGCGAAGGCATTGGTGTAGGTGCTCACTGGGAACAGAGACAGGCAGCAAGACATAATGCTTGAGACTCCACCCCGCATGCTCTGCTCACTTCCTGATCCACTGGACAGGAGGATGGCCTGCATTGGCCAGGCACTCCTGGGTCCCGCACCCAGCCCTGGGTGACCTTGGCTAAGCAACTGCCCCTCCGCCTGCCTCAGTTTCCCATGCGTGACAATAGTACCAAGCTCATCAGGTCACTCGAGACACTGGGCAGGAAGGGCCAAAGTTTGTACTTGTTCCAGCCTCCCTCCCCTCCTCTGAAGCCTACCCCATTCTCCCCTTCAGTTCTCCTCACTCCATCCATACCAATAAGTACAATGCATTCATCAGACAGCAGGGGGCAGAACTGCCCAGCTCAGAGACATCGCTGCCTACCCAACCTTACCTACAAAATCTCTCTTCATCCCACCTGTTCTATTTCCTCCCTGGTTCCCTCCATCATCTCTCTCCATTCCTGTCTGCTCCATTCCCTCTGACCTTCCCTCGATCATCTCTCTCCAGCCCCGCCTTCTTCATTCCCTCTGACCTTCCCTCGACCATCTCTCTCCATCCCTGCCTGCTCCATTACCCAATCTTTCCCTCAATCATCTTTCCATCCTTCCCTCTATCATCTCTCTCCATCCCCACCTGCTCCATTCCCCCGTCTTTCCCTCAATCATCTCTCTCCATCTCTGCCTGCTCCATTGCCTCCATCCTTCCCTAGACTATCTTTCTTCCCCCTCTGCCTGGTCCATTGTTCTGTTCTCCCCCTTCCCCTGTACCCCCGCTGTGGTAGGCCAGGTGCCCCGTACCTAGCGTGGTGTCACGGGCGGCCAGGTGCTCCAGCATGGGGTTCAGGGTGCCGATGAAGAGGTAGTGCCGCAGCTGCATCACCGACAGCCACATGAGGTGCCAGAAGAAGAGCTTGGAGAAGACACAGGCCCGGAAAGACATGGCAGGGAGCTCTCCATGGCCTGGCCCGGCCCCCGACTCTCCTAGGGATGGACACAGTGCACTCAGTATTAGCCCTAGATCTGGAGGTGGGGTGGGGGAGGGGGGGAGCCTGCACCCGGAGGGGGTGTAGTTTCAGAGTGGGGGCCCGTGCCTAGGCGATCCAAAAAGACAGGGACGCTGCAGGGGGCATGAGGGGAGCAAGTGACCTGAGCCTGTGAAGGCTGGAAAGAGAATGAGGAGGGAGAGTAGGGATCAGCTCCCGGCCCTGCTGGTTCACCCCACCCCAGCCCAGGTGGCGGTGGCTGTCCATCCTGGGATCCACCACAAACCATCCCCCAACCTCCCCCGCGGGCTCCTGTGGTCAGAGATGCCTGCCTAGGAGAGGGCCGACCCCAGGGAGCCCAGAAAGACGCCTGCATCTGGGCTGTGGCTCCCCGGGAACAAGAACAAAGGGCTGAGGTGGAGGTTAAGGGCGGGGGGGGTGTTAAATGTGGGCTGTTGGGAGCTGGAGTCTCCCCTGAACTGGGCCAAAAGCAGGGTCAGAGGGCTCAGGGCTGCCCAAACTGGCCCCTGTTTTACCTTTCCGTTCTCTCCAGATGTCGCAGCACTGGCTAGTCACTGCAGAGGCTGCGGGGGGGGGCTGCCCTGCTCCCTTGGGGGCACAAGGCTCTCCTCGCACCCATCTCAGACGGAGTCACTGAAGGGAGCTCACGGCATGAAGCAGGGGTGCTGGAGTCTCTGAGGTTTGGGCCCCAGAGGCAATGGCTTACCCCAGTGACAGAGTGAGAGCCTAAAGGGGGCGGTCCTCCAGGGTCTGTCCCAGAGCACCAGACCTGTGGATCCGTGGGGGGCTCACTGGAGGCCATGGGTGTTGCAGAGGCAGAGGGTATTTTGGGGGCATTTCTTGGGTGGGGCCCCAGGAGGCAGAGGAGGAATTTGTGGTGGTGGGGGGGACTTCTCCAACCCTACCTTTGCCCATGACGGCTTTGCCGGCATCAGCACCTCCTGGGCCCACCTCCGAGCATGGGTCGCTGGTCTCGTGAGCTCCATCGCCCAGGCCTGGCCGCTGCTCCTCATGGGTATGGTACGAGCACCCCTGCCTCTGGCACCTCAGCCTGTGGGCACAGCAAGCCAGTTACTGCCCGCCACAGCCCAGGGCATGGGCAGAGACAGCACCCACCCAGGCCCACCACTAGGACCAGCGACCCCCATGCAAGAGCCGAGGCTCCCCAGCACCCACCAGTGCTCACCTGCAGCATGGGAGCAGCCCCGAGGCAGCATGGCCTTGGGGCCAGGGGAGAATCGCTCCCAGGGGTTCGGCACTGGTGCTGCCAGGACTGAGCCCCATTCACCCAGCAGAGCCTATTCCCTGAGAGAGGGCAGCAAGGGTGCAGTGGAGTTACAAGACAGACTGCGATGGAGGCATCCATGGGAAGCAGACTGGGGGGCACAGAGCCCAAATGGGGGACAGAGAGGTCCACAACAGGCAGATGGGGGGGTGGAGGGGCTTGGGGGAGGCAGATGTGGGGACAAAGAGGTGCATGGGACACAGATGGGGGATGGACAGCGCAGAGACACCTTTTGGAGGCAGATGAGGGGTGATGGGGCCCATGGGGAGCAGAGGGGCCCACAGGAGGCAGATGGGGGATGGAGGGACCCATGGGGGGGCAGAGGGACCCAGGGGAGGCGGGGGGGGGGTGGATGGAGGGACCCAGGGGAGGCAGAGGGGCCCACGGGAGGCAGACAGGGGATGGAGGGACCCATGGGGGGCAGATGGTAGGGGTAGTGGGTGACTCACCCGTATGTGTATCCTGGGGGCAGCGGGTAGGGGATGTGCCACCTAGGCATCAGGAAGAAGGTGCGGGTCAGGTGCCAGGCACTGCAGGCCGAGAGGAAGAGGAACATGTCTCGCAGGGTCAGGCCTTGCTCGTACATCAGCTGGGGGCGAAGGAAGTTGTCAGCGGGTGCATACGGGGCCAACCTAGACTTAGGGTGGCTCCCAGAGGCTGCAGCCAGGATCGGGGCCCCCATTGTGCCAGGCCCTGCACAGACCCCCACTGAGATCAGGGCCCCCATTGTGCCAGGCCCTGCACAGACACATAGCAAGAGACATCCCGTGCCTTGAAAAACTCAGTCTAAACAGATAAGGGGAAACTGAGGTATGGGGAGGGGAAGTGACTCAACCTGCCCCCCGAGTCAGTGACAAGGCCAGGAATAGCTCCCACATGGCCCTATTTCCAGACCCGTTGTTTAACCACATCCACACTTCGTCCTGCCCTCATCCCAACAGCCCAGCACCTGTCTGCCCCCAAGTGGCTCAGGTGCCCTTAATACATTTCAGCACAGGGCTGGAAGATCATCACAGGATTATTTCTCTCAGCCAGCCCTCGCTGCGGAGACACAACTTCAAGTCGGTTGTTCCCACGCAGCGCGTAAATCCCATGGCAGGGCATGGCCTGGAGAAGGGTAGGGGGGAGAGGAACAACTCACAGCCCAAGCCAAGGGAAAGAACATGGAAGCAGTGGGAATCTCCGCAGCTAGGATCTGTGCAGTGTCCAGCCCCACAGGGCCCTGATCCTCAGCTGGGGCAGGGCCTGTCTCTCCCTGTGTGTCTGTGCAGCACCTGGTTCAATGGGGACCTGATCTGAGCTGACGTTCCAGGAGCTACTCTACATGCTGTAGTGTCATGAAGTGGCTTGCCCATGGGCTGGAGAACTGGGGCTAAGCCAGCCCCTTACCTAATGGGTCCCATCTGGGAGGAAACAGGGCTTCCGCGGCTCCCAGCACGCGGGGGTGACAGAGAGGAGATGCTCAGGCTGAGCCAGAGACACAAATCTGAGACACTGTGGCTGGCTTGAAGCAGCAAGACTGGCTCCCGAGGAGAAACGGCCCAACTCTGGGAAAGAGGGCCGGGAACCCCCTAGCTAAGGGGCCTGGAGGGCTGGAGTGTACCAAGGGACTGAAGAAATTGGGTGGGAAGTGTTTCAGTTTTCCTCTGGCCTGTGTGAAGTTGTTGGCATAGGGCGCCCTGTGAAGGAGACCGCAGGGGTGGGTTGCCGCAGAGGCACCTCTGACCACGAGGGGGTGCACGGGAGACAGTCAGTGGACAATGTGCTGCACCTGGCTTCAAAACGGCTGCCTGGGGTGGCTGCAGATGTGCAAGGGGTGCAGGGCACCCTAAGCCAGTAAAGCCTCTCTCAGGAAGCTGATCCCAGCTACACTCGCAGCAGAGAGAAATGGGGTACTGGAACCTGAAGACTCGGAGGCATAGGGGCCACCTGGCCTGGTGGGGGGCACCCAGCACACTAAAAATGCACCACCAGGGGCAGAGCACCTCAAGGCCTCTATGGAGATCAGAGCCACCCTGCGCTAGGTACTGTAATCCAGAAAGAAAAGGAGGACTTGTGGCATCTTAGAAACTAACAAATTTATTTGAGCATAAGCTGTCTTGAGCTACAGCTCACTTCATCGGATGCATTCAGTGTAGCTCGCGAAAGCTTATGCTCAAATAAATTTGTTAGTCTCTAAGGTGCCACAAGTCCTCCTTTTCTTTTTGGGAATACAGACTAACACGGCTGCTACTCTGAAACCTGTAATCCAGAAGGAGACAATTCCTGCCTCGGTGAGCCAACGCCATCTACATGGACAAAGGGCAGGAGGGGACACTGAGGCACAGAGAGGGGGTGGGACTGGCCTAAGGTCAGAGCAGGAGATAGAAGCCAGGTGTCCTGAGGTCCAGCTCTGTGCTCTCTCCACTGGGTCACACTGTCTTTCCACTCTCCTGGCTACGGACAGCCCCAGTCCTGCTACACAAACCAGTGGTTTTCTCTGGTACCCTTGCTGGACTAGAGCTGACTTGCAGCCCAATGTTGCTCCCTCAGAGGGGCAGCTGGGGCTGGGTGCTGGCTGAGCTCAATCCTGCACAGGTGAGGCCGTCTGGGGGAACAAGAACACAGTGCAAACCCCAGGGGGTGTGCAGGAAGGGTGATAAGAACCTGAACATTTGCATGTCACAAGGTTTAGGAGGTGGCTGTATCTAGGGAACTCCTTGCTTAATGGACCCCAAACATGCACCTTTAACCCTGCCCTCGGCCCCCATGCAGCAGAGCTAATTTTGATACAATCCAAGTTGGCACGTGGGCGCTAAGACAAAACAGTGCTTAGACAATGTGAGAGCTGCAAGCTTAACTCTAGCAGCTGCCTCTTGTCGCTGGGCCAGCCAACATGAAACTCACCCCAGCGCTACCAGGTCAGGGGTTTTGAGGGGAACCCCAGAACACACCCAGCATTCCCCCTGGTCAGCTGTCTCCCTCTGGGGGATCCCAGAGCAGGCCCCACATTCCCAGGGTCTCTGGGGGAATCCCAGAGCACATCCCACGTTCCCAGGGGCTCAGGCCTCTCCCTCTGGGGGCTCTCAGAATACATCCCACATTCCCTGGGACTCAGGCATCTCCTTCCGGGGGACCCCAGAACACTCCCTGCATTCTCCAGGGCTCAGCTCTCTCCCTCCGGCGGATCCCAGAACACACCCTGCATTCCTAGGGTGTCTGGGGGGATCCCAGAGCACTTCCTACATTCCCAAGGGCTCAACCCTCTCCCTCCGGGGGGGATCCCAACCCTCCAGTTGCTGGCTAATTCCACCACTGGTGGGACCCGGGACCTGCCAGATCCAGATTGATGACAGAGGAGACATTATCTGATATTGTGACACTCAGGCTGGGGTTTCCAGGAGGTGTTCTGACCCACTCCTCCCACCCTCCCTATTGCTCTTTCCTCCAGCCACCTCCTCTCCCTCCATCCCAGGAGCTAGGGCCCAGGGGCTCACCTTGACCACTAGGAAGACGGCAGAGGACGAGTCGAAGGCCCCATTGTAGAGGGTGATGATGGTTGAGCGGTGCTTCCCAAACAGGTTCCCCACCTGAAGGAACGATACACCCCCACACCCAATCAACACCACCCCAAGGGCACCCCAGTCCTGCCAGGCCACAGGGACCATGGGATGGGGGCTGATTGAGCACTGTGGGGTCTGGGACCCACAGGGAGCTGGATGGGGGAGGGTGGCACCATGTGGCCTGGGGTGCCCTAGGGAGCTGGGCTGTGGGCTCCTGCAGGGTCAGGGTTCCCCCAGGAGGCTGGGTTGTGGGAGTGGCACTATGGGGTATGGTGTCCCTGCAGAGTTGGTCTGAGGGGGGCGCTGTGGGGTTGGAGATCTCCTAGGGAGCCAGGCTGGGGGGTGCTATGTGGACTGGGGTCTCTGGGGAGCCAGGCTGAAGGAGGGCTTGTTCTCTGCCTCCATTATTCAACTGGCAGCTGTTCTGGCAGGGCAGCTGGAGCTGGGGGTATCTGCTCCCATGAGGACGCACTCACCCCCAGCTCTCTGCTTTTCTGCGGGGGGCTCTGATTCTATATACCATATATAAGTGGGATTTTGATTGGATTCATGCTAACACAAAAAAAGAACAAAACAATCATTTGTGGCCTCTGCTGACACTGATTTTGTTCCCGTTTCTGAAGCTTTCACACTTCAAGTGTAATTAATTTTTTTCAGAGACTTTCAGTTGCTGGAGACAGGGGTATGAATTGGTGGCACTAATCGCCATTTTCCGGCTGCTAATGGTAGTACTGCACAGTGCTTTATTAGTATTGTTTGAACCTCCCTTCAACTGGATGTCACGTTCGAGAAGGAACGCTAAAGTTAGAAAGAGAAAACACTAAGCAAGCTACCCAAATGTACAAACTATTTCTCTGCTAGTACGGCTTCTAAATCAGCTTCCAAAGATACCAGGTCAGATTACTCCAAAAATGATAATCACAGTGAAGCTATGGCTTTGAACTTCTTCCCTCAGGAGAGGGCAAAAGAAAAGGCAAGCATTCCTGAAATCCAGGACAAAATGTCATGATGAAAGAGAAGACCCACTTTTCCTTCCACCTGTCTGAACAGAAGGTGGAGAGACGAGTCGTGATAAGGAGGATAAAGTGGCCATTAAGATAAACGAAGATCTGGATAAATGGCCTTTGATAATGGAGGAGTTTTGCACGCAGTGTATGGAGGAAGGTCGGCTCTATTTTTGAACTGCATCCTGGAGGGAAGTTTTAAGGCTTGTTGTGACAATTGAGCTTCTCGCTGAATGTGGTTTAGCATTTAGAGGACATTATCGGCTCTCCTGAAAATGGAAATTATCAAGGTATTCTTGAAGCTATTGCCCGAATATGATCTGTGTCTACGTGAGTGAGTTAAACACAATGGAAACATCCTACTTGTTGAAAACAATCTGTGATGAGTTCATTGAGCCAATGGGATGTAAGGTTTTGGAATTCATTGTAAGTGAAGTCAAAGAGGCGAAATACTACTCTTTGATCACAGGTACAACTCCTGCTATCACTCATGTTGGACAGTTATCTGTCATTTTCCGATATGGCTTGCTCATATCTGGCACTGTGTGTCTCGTTGGGTTTATACCCATCAAAAGCCACACAACAAAGTCGCTCTTCCAGCCCGCGGACCCTTTATTGGACACAAACAACACTGCTATTGAAAACTGCAGAGGTCAATCCAATGATAATGCAAGTTACAGCTCTGGAAAGTATGAAGGTCTTCAAGCTCAGATCAAAAGACTAAGCCCACTAGCTGGGTACGTGCCACACACAGCTCATCTCTGAACGTAGCTGGAACGTGTAGCATTGATGCATGCATGAAAGCCATAAACTTTCTCTGTTTTGTTCAGAAACTAAAATGTTTTTGTTTTGCAGCATCGCCCAGGCGATGGCAGCATCTGTGCAAGAGGCTGACCAAGAGTAACCAAGTAACTCTCCTTGTCCTGAAAACCCTGCCAGATACAAGCTGGTCCTGTCAGGCTGAATCTTGTAAAGCAATTGTAGTGAACCGTGAGGACATTCAACATTGTTTCAAAGAACAATGGACAATGCCAAGGAAAAAAGTGAAACTCAAAGGAAAGCGCAACCACCTGCACCTTATAAGTGCCCTATGGAATGGGATATTAGAAAGGTTGGACAAAATTAGCCTAAGGATTCAAAAGCCAGGCCTGGGTCTTGTCATTGCTGTTCATTTGCTGCCTTCCTTGCAAGAATTCACCACAAGCTTCCGATCTCAGTTTGACTATTTTGAGATGCAAGCGAAAAGAATTGGGAAGTGAAGGTGATGAGTCCTACATGCAAACCACAAATGTTCTGTAACCCAAATACTTCCAGATGGCAAAGTGAGGAAGGAGGAAATCGGAAGTTGAGTGCTGTTCTCCTCTCCTCCACCAGCTAAGCTGGGAACTGAAAAGAAGAAGTGAACGTTGTGCTGAACTGTCATGCATGCCAGCACTACTCGACGCTTACCCAAATGATTTAGAGCCTCAGCTTGTCCCCGAAATGGATCAATTTTCAGCATTTATAAGATACTGTGATTTCAGGAGCATACTCATCCTGCACATCATCACATTTTTGCACGACCAAGGCCTGAGTAATGTCTTCCTGACTGTTTGCATCATGTTGAGGCTGTATTGGGCTGTGCCCATTGCCAGCTGCGGAGGAGAGCGAGCGTTCTCAAAGCTCGCCTTAATACTCAAAGCTTGGGGGGAGGGATAGCTCAGTGGTTTGAGCATTGGCCTGCTAAACCCAGGGTTGTGAGTTCAATCCTTGAGGGGGCCATTTAGGGATTGGGGGCAAAAATTGGGGATTGGTCCTGCTTTGAGCAGGGGTTTGGACTAGATGACCTCCTGAAGTCCCTTCCAACCCTGATATTCTATGATTCTATGAATACAAAAACGTCTTCTGCCAACGATGGCAGAAGCAAAGCCCAGAGCTCTTGCTATGGTGGCCGCTGAACGGTATGCATTTCGCACACTGCCATTTGAGGGTACAGTCGCTGAATTTTGCGGCACTTAAAGCTTGCAAGATGCCAGTTGAAACGTTCAGCCTTTCATTTGACTCGCATTGTTCTATGTTTATCCAGGCGGTATGTACCCTGCTCAGCATCTTCGCTTCTCTTTCTGTGTCACAACCAGGTGGGCCTTTCTCTGGGGCCGTCTCAGTGTCCCCTCCTTTTCCAAAGCTCTCTCCCCACTTCAGAACCGTACTCCAGCTTTCCTGGGTTCTCCGCTGTGGGGGTCTCCCACTTCAGGGGACGTTCAGTCTCATAGGCTCCTTATAAAGATCTAATTAATATATGGAGGTCCGGCATGGCTGGACCCTGGGTGTCTGTTGCGGGGCAACAACTCACTGCTGTGGTGCCTCCTATTGGTTGTCCAGGGAATTAGCTCATTTCAGCCAGGAGCGCCCTCCGCCGGTCGGTGTCTCACCTGCCACTGGCACTGTGCCCGTCCCAGACCCCGGTGCCCTTCTAGCTTAGGGTTCTGCCCCCTGGCAGTACCCCCTCAGTCTGGGTCTCCTCTCCCTGGGGGAACCCCCAACCCCAATTCCCTTCTTTGCCTCAGTGGCTACTGTCAGTCATTGTCTAGCCCCCGCTTCCTGGGGCAGACTGCAGTCTGCACCACTCATCATTGGCAAGGGCCGGGGGGGTCGGACCAGCTGCCTCTGTCTAGGTCTGGGCTACTCCTCTGCAGCCTTAGTACCCTTTCGTGGGCCTTTACCCCGGCCTGCAGCTCTGCTAGGCTGGAGCTCCCCAGCTCCCTCTGCCCTTCCCCAGCACTGCTCAGCCCTAGGTACCCTCCTCAGCTTCCCAGCAGCCAGGTCCTCCTCTCTCCATGTAGTTAGAGAGAGTGTCTCTCCTTCTGGCCCACTGCCCTCTTATAAGGGCCAGCTGGGCCCTAATTACACAGGCTACAGCTGTGGCTGTTTTACTAAACAGCCCAGTTTTTTCCCCTCTCAGCCCTCTCCCAGGCATGGGAGCCCTTCAAGGCATGGCAGGGGGGACCACCCCACCACAGTGTCCCATGGTGATGAGTTTACCCTGGATCTCCTAAGTCCATGTGGGCGGCCGAAGCTTGTCAGCTGTTCCCTCTCTCTGCTCTGTAGCAAGAGAAGGCTACCTTTCCTCCTGGCTGCCGCCCCGTCTGTGCCAAGCTCCCCTTTTAACCTTGCTGCCTCAGGCTCTGCAGCTGGGCCGATCCGGTAGCGCTTGAGGCCAGAGGAGCTCCTGAACCTTGCCCAGATCGGGGTGGGGGCATGTTCCATCCCAGCCCTTATTCAGTCATGTACAGGACTTGTTGATTGCCTCCAAAAACCATTAGCCCTGGGCCTGCAATCTCATCAATCCAGCCTTGCTCTCCCCAGGGGGACCAACAGGAGGCAGCAAACCTACCCCCTCTCAGTAGGCCCCTTCCTCAGTGCCCAGCTAGAAATCACTCAGCCCTTGCCTGGGGCAGCCCCCATCCCATGGCTGGCACCCCCGGGGGAGCTCAGACGGAGGGGGGTGGGAGGGTCAGACCTGCATGTTGGTGAGGATGAGGAGGATCCCACCGATGGAGAGCAGACACATAGCTGGGAAGAGGATCAGCGCAGTGGCTGCAGGGGACACACAAGCACCACATGTCAGGGAGCTGCACACCACAGACACGCACCATACACCGCACACACCAAGGCACCCGGCACGCACACAGACAGCAAGTGCAACACACACACAGGGACATACACTATCGGGCTTTTTAACAAGCCCCAGTGAGTGTAACACACACACGCATGCACAATCATGAGATATAACAATTCCTTGTGAGTGTAGCACACACACACCCATCTGGCCTCAACAAACCCCAGTGAATGTACACACACACACACACAGAGTCAGGTCTCATAACAAGATGCAGCGTAACACACACATGCACACACACAAAAGTAGGCCTCATAACAAGCCCCAGCGAGTGTTTCACACACACATACAAACACACACACCCACACACCATGTCGGGCCTCCTAACAAGCCCCAGCAAGTGTCACACACACAAAATTGGGCCTCATAACAAGCCCCAGTGAGTGTCACACATACACAGACCCCGTCGGGCCTCGTAACAAGCCCCAGCAAATGTCACACACACACACACACACACACACACACACTGTCAGACCTCATAACAACCCCCAGCAAGTGTCACACACACACACACACACACACACACCCTGTTGGGCCTCATAACAAGCCCCAGCTAGTGTCACAGACACAGACACATCTGTCAGGCTTTGTAACAAGCCCCAGCGAGTGTCACACACACAGACACAGAGGTAAGTGCCCAGCCACACTCGCCCAGAGGGGACTCCAAGTGACGGTGGCTCAGGACTGGCTCTCTTTGCCCAGCAGGAGGCAGAGCTGTGCCCAGAGCCCAATCACAAGCGGAGACAGAGTTACCGGCCCAGTGGGGGTGCTCCTACACTGAAGGGCTGGGTCCCCCCAGTGCTGCCATGAGGGTGCTTGGTGCCCCAACCCCAGCTCGGGTCATCAGGAGGTACCCTGCCCCATTGCGCCCCACATGCAGAGGCCTCACCTGCTGTGGAGAAGGCAATAAGCAGTGTGCCGCTGGTGTAGAGGGATCTGAAACACACATACACAGGGCTATGCTGGGGGAGCGACCGGGGGTGTGGGGCAGAGGACACCCCCCACCCCCTCCCCACTGTGGCTCCTGTCCCACATGAGGAGGCTGCAGCTCCCATCACAGCTCTGGGGGTGGGGGGAGCAAGGGAGGGCTAGCTGAAGGCAGTGGTGGAGTAGACAGTGGGGGAGCTAGACACTTGGGGTGCAAGGGGGGCAGGGAGAGGGAGTGGAAGGAAGAAGGAGGACAGGGAAGGGCTGATGGTTGGGGTGGGGGGCAGGGAAGGATGGGGGACAGAGGCAGGATTTAACCCCACAGTCAAGGCGGTGGAGGGCAGGAGACAGGGCTGGGAGGGGGGCCCAAGTGAGCCAGGAGCCGCAGGCCAGAAGCTGCAAACACTGGTTGTACCCCAGGGGATGCTGGGAGCAATAAGAGTGGGTTGGCTGCGCACGACAAGGGACGCTGGCGGAAGGGATGGAACAGGTGACACTACGTGGTGGCTGGGGCAGAGCTGGGTTGGGGTCAGGGGGCTATTAGTGGGTGTTGGCAGCTGGGGCACAAATGGTCACAGCATGGCCCTGGACACTGGGGCTCAGGCCAGTCAGCTTGTCTGCACCTGGGAGACTGACCCCAGTACTGCAATGCTCTAAGGAGTGAAGAACCGGGTCCCCCAGGGAGTTACCCTGGCCTCAGGACAGCCAGGAATGGTACAGCCTGACTGGTTAATATACCTGGGCAGACCTGCCCTCAGTTAGTGCCCTTCCTGAATGGGATAGATAGATGGCTAGATGGATGGGGTGCTTGTAGACAGATGGATGGATGGATGGATGGATGGATGGATTGGGTGTATGTAGATGGATGGATAGATGGATGGATGGGGTGTATGTGAGTGGAGGGATGTATGGGATGGATGGATGGATAGATGGATGGATGGATGGATGGATGGGGTGTATGTAGATCGATCAATCAATGGAGGCTATGTCGATGGATGGATGGATGGATGGATGGATGGATGGATGTGGGGGGTGTATGTCAATAGATGGATGGATTGGGTGGGTGGGGTGTATGTCAATAGATGGATGGATAGATGGATGGATTGGGTGTATGTGGATGGATGGATGGATGGATGGATGGATGGATGGATGGAGTGTATGTCGGTGGATGGATGGATGAGGTGTATGTGGATGGATGGATGGATGGTGTTAGGACATAGATATTCAGGCCTGTCTGCAAAGGCCTATACTTTAAGAATGTAGGTATATGTTTATCATTTAGCTAGTTATAGAGGAATAAAAGAAAGAATCAAAATCACTGTCTGACTGTATAAGGCCTTTTCTCACTGTGACAGTCTGAGGCCCTGTTCTTAGGCTAAGGCCTTTGGCTAAGACGCAGAGGCAGCCTTAAGCTGGGAAGCGAACGGTCACATCCTCACATTCCAGACCAGTCACACTGAAATAAGGTGCTATTGGGCTGTTGGGAATACAATCCTGTCCTGATCGTGCCTATCACCTCCAGAGAAAGGGAAGTGCCTAGAAGGCACTTTTAAAAAAGGGAAGAAGGAGGATCCTGGGAACTACAGGCCAGTCAGCCTCACCTCAGTCCCTGGAAAAATCATGGAGCAGGTCCTCAAGGAATCAATTCTGAAGCACTTAGAGGAGAGGAAAGTGATCAGGAACAGTCAGCATGGATTCACCAAGGGCAAGTCATGCCTGACTAATCTAATTATCTTCTATGACGAGATAACTGGCTCTGTGGATGAAGGGAAAGCAGTGGATGTGTTGTTCCTTGACTTTAGCAAAGCTTTTGACACGGTCTCCCACAGTATTCTTGCCAGCAAGTTAAAGAAGTATGGGCTGGATGAATGGATTATAAGGTGGATAGAAAGCTGGCTAGATTGTCGGGCTCAACGGGTAGTGATCAATGGCTCCATGTCTAGTTGGCAGCCAGTATCAAGCGGAGTACCCCAAGGATCAGTCCTCGGGCCGGTTTTGTTCAATATCTTCATTAATGATCTGGAGGATGGTGTGGATTGCACCCTCAGCAAGTTTGCAGATGACACTAAACTGGGAGGAGTGGTAGATACGCTGGAGGGTAGGGATAGGATACAGAGGGACCTAGACAAATTGGAGGATTGGGCCAAAAGAAATCTGATGAGGTTCAACAAGGACAAGTGCAGAGTCCTGCACTTAGGACGGAAGAATCCCATGCACCGCTACAGACTAGGGACCGAATAGCTCGGCAGCAGTTCTGCAGAAAAGGACCTAGGGGTTACAGTGGACGAGAAGCTGGATATGAGTCAACAGTGTGCCCTTGTTGCCAAGAAGGCTAATGGCATTTTGGGATGTATAAGTAGGGGCATTGCCAGCAGATCGAGGGACGTGATCGTTCCCCTCTATTCGACATTGGTGAGGCCTCATCGGGAGTACTGTGTCCAGTTTTGGGCCCCACACTACAAGAAGGATGTGAAAAAATTGGAAAGAGTCCAGCGGAGGGCAACTAAAATGATTAGGGGACTGGAACACATGACTTATGAGGAGAGGCTGAGGGAACTGGGGATGTTTAGTCTTCAGAAGAGAAGAATGAGGGGGGATTTGATAGCTGCTTTCAACTACCTGAAAGGGGGTTCCAAAGAGGATGGTTCTAGACTGTTCTCAGTGGTAGCAGATGACAGAACAAGGAGTAATGGTCTCAAGTTGCAGTGGGGGAGATTTAGGTTGGATATTAGGAAAAACTTTTTCACTAGGAGGGTGGTGAAACACTGGAATACGTTACCTAGGGAGGTGGTGGAATCTCCTTCCCTGGATGTTTTTAAGGTCAGGCTTGACAAAGCCCTGGCTGGGATGATTTAGTCGGGGATCGGTCCTGCTTTGAGCAGGGGGTTGGACTAGATGACCTCCTGAGGTCCCTTCCAACCCTGATATTCTATGATTCTATGTAAAAGGAAACTTAGTTTGATAGCATCCTGTGTGGCAAGAACTCACGTATCAATAGCTGGGATGTGAAATCCTCATTTCTTTCAGAGTAGCAGCCGTGTTAGTCTGTATCCGCAAAAAGAAAAGGAGTACTTGTGGCACCTTAGAGACTAACAAATTTATTTGAGCAGCTCAAATAAATTTGTTAGTTTCTAAGGTGCCACAAGTACTCATTTTCTTTTTCCTCATTTCTTTGTTGTTCTATCACTGTAGTCCCCATTTCCCTATTGTTTGTCTGCATAATCTCTGTCTGGTTCTGTGATTCTTTCTGTCTGCTGTATTATTCATTTTTTCTGGGTGTAAACTAATTAAGGTGGTGGGATATAATTGGTTAAATAATCATGTTACAATATGTTAGAATTGGTTTGTTAAATTTCAGTAAAATGATTGGTTAAGCTATAGCTAAGCAGAACTCAAGTTTTACTATATAGTCTGCAATCAGGAAGAAAGAGGGGGAATGGGAATGGGGGAGGGGGAACTGGAATCATGTTTTGCTAAGGGGGAGGAAATTGGAATCATGTTTTGCTAAAGGGGGAATGGGAACAGGGACACAGGCAAGGTTCTGTGGTGTCAGAGCTGGGAATGGGGACACTAAGGAAGGAAATTGGAATCATTTCTTGATGGAAGTTTACCCCAATAAACATCGAATTGTTTGCACCTTTGGACTTCGGGTATTTTGGCGCTCCGTTCATGCAAGAAGGACCAGGGAAGTGAGCGGGTGAAGGAATATGCCCCTAACAGATGGATGGATGGATGGATGGATGGGGTGTATGTTGGTGGATGGATGGATGGGGTGTATGTAGATTGATCGATCAATGGAGGGCATGTCGATGGATTGATGGAGGGTATGTCGATGGATGCAGATCAATCAATCGATTGATGGAGGGGATGTTGATGGATGGATGGATGGGGTGTATGTCAATAGAGAGATGGATAGACAGGTAGCTGCCTGCATTCTTTCACCTCTCGGGCGCGGATCAAGACCTTGGGAGGGCAAAGGCATATGTCAGAGGCCCAGGCAGTGGGTGGCTAACCTTAGTCCTGTGGCAGGGCCTGGATCCCTAGGAGGGGGCTGGCTGAACCCTGCCAAGCACAGGGGGAGTAGATGAGCCCTAGTGAGGGCAGGTGGCACCTGGAGCCTTTTGCCTGGAGGCCTGTGGGTCCAGTTAGTGCCCGTACCCCCCACCTCATAGCCGGAGCCTCCTCCCCAGCCCAGGCAGCAGGCCTTTGCTTTGACTGCCATGGGCTCTGGGGCTGGCCCACAGCATCCTGGTGAGGGAGCTCAGCTGAGCGGGAGGGACTGGAGCTGCAGAGCTCCCAGCAGAGCCCCAGAAGCAGCAGCCCCAGCTCTGCAGTGTGGACGGGTGAGGGAACAGCTTGTGGGTAAGCAAGCAGTGAGCACTTCCTTCCGGGCACTTGTGCAACCTTAGCAATAGCCTGCTGGCCATGCTCTGGGGTGCAGGGGAGTTAGCCCAGAGCCAGCTGCACCAGTGCCCCTGGGCCCAGTCGCATACAGGACCTGCTGACTTAGTCCCTGGCCAGTTAACAGATACTAACTCAGCCAAGGAGAAACAAATGAGCTGCAGGTTCCCTGGAGCCCTAAGGGCAAGGGACAGCTGGCAAACACCGGTCCCAGCTGTGGGGAGGGGCCTGTGCTGGGGGGGCTGACCGTGTGAAAGTGTGGAGGGGGGCTGTGCTGGGGGGCATGGTCTGTGAGGCTGGCTGCTACAGGCACTGATCTGTGGGCCCAGGCAGGGCCGTGCTGGGCGGGAGGCAGATGGGCTCACTGGATAACCTGGGCTGGGCGTGGTCCCTGATTTTCACCGCATTGTGGGGAGAGCGAGGAAGAGAAACAACCAAAGAAAGAAAGAGTGGGGAGGGATGGGGATCCTGTCCTGGGGAACCTTCTCCCCTCCCCCCGACTCCATGGGGTTTATCCCACACACACACACTAGCCAGACTCATGGAGATGAGGCCTGGCTCCAGGGGGGAGAGTGCCCCATCCCCCATCCCCGGGTCCCCAGGGATCCTAGGGGAGGGGTTCCGGAGGGGATTCAGTTCATGGGGAGGGATCCAAGAGGAGGGTCCCAGTGGGGTGGGGTGGGACCCAGAGAAGGTCCTAGTGGAGGGGGGTAAGGGTCGCAGTGGGGGTGGTGCAGCAGCCCAGTGGGAGTATCCCACGGGGTGGATCCCTGGGCCCCCCTCCCCCACACTCACATGGCCAGCAAGCGGGCTGGCACAGTGCCAAAGCGGTCAAAGATGTAGCCGGTGGGGAAGGTCATGAAGTTGTTCATGAAGGAGCCGACAGTGAAGATGAGTGACAGCTGCTCGTCCTGTGCCCGGCAGTCTGGGGAGAGCATGGCCTGAGACACTGAACTGACCAACCCACCCCCACAGCTCCCACATGCCCCTCATGGACTCTGACACCCCCCCACACACCCCTCTACCTGGATCCCAACACCCCTACAGGACCCTAACATGGATTCACCCCCAGACACGGACCCCCTGCCCTGACACCCCATCCCATCCCATACACACGTCCCCCACGCCTGATACCCTCCCTCACACCATTCACTCATGGCCCCTCACATGCCCTCTCCTCCGCCACACCCATGGCCCAAGAGGGTGTCTAGGGGAAATGTGTGGCACTGGGCCAGAGGGGAGCTCAAGGTTGGGAACCAGAAAAGGAAGGAACCTTAATTTAGGGATATGCAAATGAGACAATGCATAGTCCTGAATATGCAAATAAGGGTGTTGCATTATTTGCATAGCCTCGTCAGCCTTCTGGCCCCGGTGCAGCACCTGAGATGGAGACATCCCCCTATCCCCCCGGCCCCTGCTTTGCTGCCCCATCCCCCTCCAGCACTGCCCACTCCCCTGCAACGGCTCACCCCTGTCACTCTAGTGCTGCCCCCTGCCGTACCTGGGCCCTGCGTGCCATTGCCCGTGCCATTAGCCGCCGGCACACACAGCTCCTCGAAGTAGTGCATGTCCTTGAGCACATAAACCAACGAGGCCCAGCCAAAGATGATGCCGGCAAAGCAAATGCATTCCAGCAGGCCCGAGAGTAGCGTGCCCAGCCGCTTGGCCAGCCCTGCGCCCTGCTCCTCCATGGCACCCTGTTCGCTTCCCTTCTGCTCCTGGGAGGGTCCCTTTCTGAGCCTGGAACCACAAAGAGACACTCCAGGAGGTCAACAGTTTGCAGAGAGAGCCCATGCCCAGTGCTGAGATGCAGCTGCTTCTGGGGAAGGGGGGGATCAGATGTTCATACAGGGTTCCCCCACCCAACACTGAGATGCAGCTGCCTCGGGGGAAACCTATATCCTAATATGTGGGCTAGGAAAGATGTTGGTAAAGTACAGGTGAGGAACAGTCAAATGTAAGCATCCCGTTTAAACACAACACATGGAGGTAAGCACCTGCATATAGACAACATGAACAAGTGCTTATACACAGATGCTAGACATCTAAATACTAAGATGGATGAACCTGAGTGCCTGGCATTAGTGCCAGTATCCCCCACCTGATATAACAGGCAGCACAGAAATTTGATGGAATGAGGATAATCCATGGGACACAAATACCAGGTAGGAGGGTATGAGAGAGCAGGGCGTGCTGGTGGGGGAGTGGCACTGTATGGGAAAGAAAGCAACAAGTCAAATAAAGTAAAAATCTTAAACTACTCAAACAGTTCGATGGAAACTCTATGGATAGAAACTCCATGCTTGAACAATGAAAGTACAGCAATAGGGATATACTACCGAACATATGACTGTGAAATGCTCAGGGACATCAGGGAGGCTAAAATAACAGAAAACCCAATAATAATGGGGATTTCAACTTTCCCATATTGACTGGGTACATGTCACCCAAGACAGGATGCAGAGATAAAGTTTATAGACACCATAAATGGCAGCTTCTTGGAGCAGCTAGTCCTGGAACCCACAAGGGGAAAGAGGATTCTTGATTTAGTCCTCAGTGGCACACAGAATCTGACCTCGGGGTGAATACAGCTGAACCACTTGGTAATAGTGGCCACACTGTGGTTAAACTGTGCAGCCACGTAGGGGAGGAAATACCAAAAAACCCACCACACTCATACTTAACTTTACAAAGGGGAACGACAAAAATGAGGATGGTAGTTAGATGGAAATTAAAAAGAGTAGTGCCAAGGGTAAAACACCTGCAAGCAGCATGTAGATACTTACAAACACCATCCTAGAGGCTCAGACAAAACCCACCCCCCAAATCCAAAAAGATGGCAGGGGGGCTAAACAGCGAAGTAATGGAGACTGCTAGAGGCAAAAGTAAGGAACAAAAGATGTATCCAGCTGGAACCACAGGGAAATTGGGTGTGGCAAACTGGAATTAACCCTCTGGGAAACAGGCCAGCGCATGGGGGGAGGTCTTCCTCCTCGTGAGCCTCTGCCCTGCTCCCTGAAGCACAGCGCCCCCTAGAGCTCAGGTCTGCACTGACTCTGAGGAGAGTGTGCCCTCTACTGAACCATTTGGGTTTCTCCCAGTCCCCCATCCCAAAGCCCCCCCGACTTAGTGGGAGGCCTGCAGGGTCAGAGCGAGTGTCACTTCCCCAGCGGAGACGTCTGTATTAGCTGCCACCTGCACAGAGCCAGGGGCCGATGGGTGTTGGAGACCCCAGGGCATGGCTGCTAGTTAAGTCAAGGGGATGGAAGGCCATAAGGGTCGAGGAAGTCTCCCTGCTGTAGGCCTAAGGGCTTCTTGTCAACCCCCCTTAATAGAACTCAGGCCTGGCTGGTTTGAGTAAGCTCTTTTGCTCTTAAAACAATGTTGCAGTTGTAGATAATGCCTCATAGTGTAAGGTTTGCTGATGCCAAGTTAAAGATAACAGGAGAGACAGCTACGAGGCCAGACAGGATGTGCTGGTTGTTTAAGTTGCTAGGAATGCTTGTTAGAGGTTGCAGGAAATAAACATTGTTTAACCCATATAAGGAAGGCAGAGTATTTGTGCAAAGCTTTGATTGGCTGATGTGTAGTGCAGTAGCATTAAGGAATATAAAAGTGTGTGTAATGACCTGCTCTGATGTGCAGGATTTGAGATATCTCTTCCTGTACCTTTCTTTGGAATTCCAAATAAACTTTTATGCTTCTCCACCCTGTTGTGTTTATTGGGTGACGCACACTGGGCAACGAACCCCTGCTGTTGTTTTGCCTCTGGGCACTGGGTGCCGGCAACATGGGGGATCAGTAGGGGACACGTGCTGAGCTCAGTGCAAATGAATGTGGCGGTGGGGAAAATGAGGGATATGGATCAGGGAACCAACAAAAGCCTCCCCCTCCGTCTCCCATGCTCCTCCCCCTCCTTCTCTCTGTGCCTCTTTGCCCAGCCTGGACTATGTTGGGGGCTCTGGCACTGTGCCCAGGCTGAGGAGGAGCCAGTCGGGTTACTCCCTGCCCCCCAGTGCCGAGAATCAGCTCTTCACCCTGGGCAGGCTGTGCTCTGGGGACGATAAGGGCCTGGCTGGTGCTGGCCGAGCGTGGGAGCCAATGCCTTGGGTACTGGCAAGGACAATCCTGTCAGCAGGATTTTAATGCTGAGCTAGGAAGGACACAGGGGGCACTCAGGGGCAGGGCCATGGGCAGTGATTTATGGCATCCCCAGAGGACCAGTTCCCTGGAGCCCCTTGGCAGGGTGATCTGGACTCAGCACTCCAGGACCCTGGTGGGATTATAGAGACAAAGCTGGGGGGCCAGAGGCAGAATGGCCCAGGGTCCAAATCACTAGCCTGCCGCTCAGGAGATTGGGTTCTAGTCCTACCTCTACTGGGTCAAGTCTCTGCCTATGGGCAAATCACTGCCCTGCTCTGTGCCTCTGTTTCCCCATCTGCCTTGTCTAATTGGAGTGTGAGCTCTTTGGGGCAGGGCCTGACTCTCACTGTGTCTGTGCAGCGCCTGGCACAACAGGGCCCTGATCTCAGCTAGGGCAGGGCCTGTCTCTCGCTGTGTGTCTGGGCAGTTCCTGGTGCAAAGGGGCCCAGATCTCACTTGGTGCAGGGCCTGTCTCTCACTGTGTCTGTGCAGCATCTGGCACAATGGGGCTCTGATCTCTGGGTGCTATTGAAATAGAAACAGCAGCCAAGCGGCAGATGCCCGCAGAGCCCAACAAATCGTTCCCACTGAATCGTTTACTCTGAGCATTTCCATCAGCCCCAGTCACAGGGGATCTGTCTGCAGGGCTGTGACCAGGAGGCTGGTGGGAATCCAGGCAGGGCCGCCCACACAGTGCAGTTTGTGATCCCCACTTGGGCTCATGTGATGTAGCCACGTGGCACGAACACTGCAATTGCCAGCACCATGAGGACAGAGTCCATCTGGAAACCAGCTGTTAGTGGCAGCAGAGCCCCTGGGCTGTGTAAAGGGACCAGGAGCAAGGCGGGGCTGGAATGTGCTTCCATAGTGCCAGGGAGAGGGGTCACAGGATTCCCTGCTACCCACCCACCCATCGCCTCGCCCTTTATCTATCCCATATGCACCCACTAGCCTTCCACCCTTCTGTTCCTGTATTCCATCCGCACCTGCCAACCCCACACACTGCACCTGTCCCCTACTCACCCTCTGTCTATCCATCCAGCCCCATACACTTCATCTTTCTTCCCATCTATCTCCCGCCCTTCATATGATGGTCATTATCACACTGTCTGACCACAGTATATACACCAGCGGGAAGGAAGAGGCAGGTGTATTCTTTACATAGATAGATAGATAGATAGATATCCCAGCCCCTAGGTGACAGCCTTCCCCAGCTCTGGCCTCTAGACTGGAGGTGCACGGGTGACTCATTAATGGCACGTTGCTGTACTGAAGCCTGTTCCTCTCAGCTGTGGGTGGTGGGAAATGTTATAAATAATCATCTGCATTTCTATGGCAGCGCCACATGCCACTCGCCAGGCGCTCCCCCCTCCCCCATGCATGGAGCCCCATCCCCATGGTATGTGCCTGCTCCCCAACTCCCCGAAACTCAGGCACAACCAGGGGCTGTCTCATTCCAGGCTACATACCCTGGAGCGAAGGCCGGATCCCCCTCAGCCCTGACCCTCATGCACCCTGCGTGAGTTGGCATGCATATATGTGACACAACTGCCATGCAGCCTTTGTGAGATGTCACACATGTGTGTGATACAACTGCCACGCAGTGGGTGTGTGGTGTCATGCGTGTGTCATACAACTGCCATGCAGTGTCTGTCAGGTGTCACATGTGTCAGACATGACTGCCATGCAGCATGTGAGATGTCATGTGTGCGATACGACTGACATGCAGTGTGTGTGTGAGGTGTCACACGTGTGCAATGAGACCCTATGTAGCATGTGTGCAACACAACTGCTGTGCAGTGTGTGTGCAACATGTCACATGGATGTGCGTGACATGACAACCAGGCAGTGTGTGTGTCATGCCCCCTTGCAGTATGTGCAACACAACCCTATGAAATGTGTATGTGCAATGTCACACGCATGTGTAACATGACAACTGCGCAGCCTGTGTGTGACCCAACAGCTGTGCAAAGTGTGTGGAGATAGATAGATAGATCCAACACTGACAATTTTTCAATCAAGGGGGGCCGGTTTCTAATGATTTGGGGGCAGGTCTCTGGCCTGTGTTATCCAGGAGGTCAGGCTAGATGATCAGAACGTTCACGTCTGGCTTTGGAATCTATATGTGTGTAACACAGCAGCCACGTAGAGTGCCAGACACCAACCCGTGCAGCATACATGTGCCATGTCACTTGTGTTACCCGACCTCTGTGCACCATGTGCACCTGGGATTCTTCGCTTGCTGTCACCACCAGGGGCCCTGCTTTTCCCCAGGGCAAATGCCCACCCAACTCGCAGCCCCCAGCTTTCCCTGCAAGGAGCAGCCTTCCAGCCTGACACAGCCCAAGAGACACAACGTGCATTGCCCTGGGGGAGGAATGGCAGTGTCGGGACCAGCTGGCTGCCAGCCCCCCACTCCCTACGCGTGTCATTAGGCATCACTGCTCTCTGCCCTTGCACATGCTCCGAGCTAGACAGACACAAACCCAGGGGCGTTCTCCCCACTTCCCAGGGAGTCTGAGATCCCACATATAGGGCAGGGACACTACCAACTACCCTGTCCCTATCTTCCCTGGCTGGGGCACAGGGTCAGCGAGCGTAACAGGGGTGGGGGCTGGAAGGGTGGTGGCACCAAGGCACTGACCATGGCCAGTGGCCTGACTGCCCTGCTCCACCTGCAACCCATCCCTCCCTTGGTGTCTCTCCCACTTACCTGATCATCTACCAACTCCATACATACCCCTCCATCTATCCATCCATCCGCAACACCCCATCTATCCATCCATCCAGCCATAGAATCATAGAATATCAGGGTTGGAAGGGACCTCAGGAGGTCATCTAGTCCAACCCCCTGCTCAAAGCAGGACCAATCCCCAACTAAATCATCCCAGCCAGGGCTTTGTCAAGCCTGATCTTAAAAACCTCAAAGGAAGGAGATTCCACCACCTCCCTAGGTAATGCATTCCAGTGCTTCACCACCCTCCTAGTGAAAAAGTTTTTCCTAATATCCAACCCAGACCTCCCCCGCTGCAACTTGAGACCATTACTCCTCGTTCTGTCATCGGCTACCACTGAGAACAGTCTAGATCCATCCTCTTTGGAACCCCCTTTCAGGTAGTTGAAAGCAGCTATCAAATCCCCCCTCATTCTTCTCTTCCGCAGACTAAACAATCCCAGTTCCCTCAGCCTCTCCTCATAAGTCATGTGTTCCAGTCCCCTAATCATTTTTGTTGCCCTCCGCTGGTTGCTTTCCAATTTTTCCACATCCTTCTTGTAGTGTGGGGCCCAAAACTGGACACAGTACTCCAGATGAGGCCTCACCAATGTCGAATAGAGGGGAACGATCACGTCCCTCGATCTGCTGGCAATGCCCCTACTTATACATCCCAAAATCCCATTGGCCTTCTTGGCAACAAGGGCAAACTGTTGACTCATATCCAGCTTCTTGTCTACTGTAACCCCTAGGTCCTTTTCTGCAGAACTGTTGCCAAGCCATTCGGTCCCTTATCTGTAGCGGTGCATGGGATTCTTCCGTCCTAAGTGCAGGACTCTGCACTTGTCCTTGTGAACCTCATCAGATTTCTTTTGGCCCAATCCTCTAATTTGTCTAGGTCCCTCTGTATCCTATCCTACCCTCCAGCGTATCTACCTCTCCTCCCAGTTTAGTGTCATCTGCAGACTTGCTGAGGGTGCAGTCCACGCCATCCTCCAGATCATTAATGAAGATATTGAACAAAACCGGCCCGAGGACTGATCCTTGGGGTACTCCGCTTGATACTGGCTGCCAACTAGACATGGAGCCATTGATCACTACCCACTGAGCCCAACAATCTAGCCAGCTTTCTATCCACCTTATAGTCCATTCATCCATCCATCCATCCGCATACAATATATCTATCTGCATACACCCCTCTATCAAACTATCTGCATGCTCCCCATCTGTCTATCTGCAGATACTCTATCAATCTATCTGCTTACACCCTATCTAATCTATCTATCCCATGCACACCCCTTTCTTTCTTTCTTTCTTTCTTTCTTTCTTTCTTTCTTTCTTTCTTTCTTTCTTTCTTTCAATTCTCCTCTCTCCCTCTCTCTGTCCCCCATCCCCAGATTATCTGGGAACCTCCTGAACAGTAACGCCTTCCCATCTCTCCCCCCTTTGCGCCCCATGCCCTCCCCCCAGTGTCTGAGTCACTCATCCTTAGCAGCAGCCAGAGCCACCCACCCCTCCCCCTACATCACTCACGATGCATCTGTTTTCTCTTAGACTATCTCTACACTAGCACTTTTGTCCGTAAAACTTTGTCACTCAGGGGTGTGATAAAAACACACCCCGACTGACATACGTTTCACCAGTAAAAGCGCCGGTGTGGACAGTGCTGTGTCGGCGGGACATAGCTACTGCTGCTCATTGGCGTTGGTTTAATTAGGCTGGCAGGAGACTCTTTCCCATGGGCATAAAGCGGCTACGTGGGAGACGTTACATGGCGCAGCTGCTGCGATATAGCTGTGCCGCGGGAAGGTCTGTAGTGTAGACACAGCCTGAGCCACGTCACCAGCTAAGTATTTCCAAAGCCCCCCACACCCTTGCCCCTCCCCCATCCACCCTTCCCTATGTTGTCCCCCAGGTGCCTGGCTGGGCACTTGCGAGATCTGGGGTGGAGGGTGTCAAGCAATGGGGAAGCAGATGGCAGGGGGGAAGCAGTGCCAGAGGGACACAGCCTACCTGACCCCTGCACAACCAGCATCCCCCTCCTCTGCTCTTGCCCCTCCTCCCGCAAACCTCTGGGCCCCTCCCAAAACAGGTGGACGGGGAGACTCACCGTGGGTCACCAGCTCAGGAGCAGGGCTGTTTGCATGGGGCTACCAACAGCATGAGAGCACAGCCAAGAAACTCCAGGGAACGCCCTCTCCTCCCTCCCTGCTCTGTCTCTCTCCCCAGCTCCACCCCCGCCTCTGTCCCCTCCCAGGAAACAGATGTTGGAATGAGCACTCACTGCTCGCACGCACACATGCTCATGCATGCACACAACATGCACACACAGCACACACACACACACACACATTTGTATGTGCACACACAGCACACACGAATACATGCACACACATACATACACCCAGCATGTATACACATACACTCCACTCATACATGTACACACACGCACATACATGCTGCATGCACACACAACACACATGCTCACACACACACACACGCAAACACACACACTGTTGCAAATCTCTGCTACCTCCCCCTGCCCCCCCAACACCCAGTTGCTCTCAGGGGCTGTCACAGGGCACTGTTAAAAAAGGGATTGTCCCTTTTGCATGTCACAACATTGTATCAGACATGGCCCACTGACCTACCCCTTCTTTCATCGCCATCAGGTGACAAAAAGTCCTCAGTACCACCCTTGTTCACCTGGTGTACCTTTGGCCCCAGCCCTCCATGCGGGGCAAGTTTATAACCCTTAGCCTCCTGGCTGAGGCAGACAATAGCAGTCTGGGGCTCCAGCCCTCTGGGCAGGGCAGAACAGTCTATAGCAATGATCCCCGGCTGTAATGCCTAGTGGCAAGCACGGGATGAGGGTAGGGATATCCGGGTCCATCCTACTCCACTGGGTTCCGACCAGTGCTTAATTTGTGACAGGGCTTGGCAGGGCTAAGCTCTAGCACCTCCGGGCTTGGCAGTTCACAGTCCCAGCCCCACTGGGCTTGGCAGTTCACAGCCCAGCACTTCTGAGGTTGGCCGTTCATACTCCAGCACCTCTGAGCTTGGCAATTCACAGCCCTGGCACCTCTGAGGTTGGCAGTTCACAGTCCCAGCCCTGCTGGGCTTGGCAGTTCACAGCCCCAGCACTTCTGAGGTTGGCCGTTCATACTCCAGCACCTCTGGGCTTGGCAATTCACAGCCCTGGCACTTCTAGGTCTGCCGTGGCAGTTATGAAAGTAAAAAAATTGCTTAAGCCCCAGCACCTCTTTCATTACAAATTACGCCCTGGTTCTGACCCAGGATCCTGTGAAAACTGTAACCTGCTTATTAAGTATTCAAGTGTCAGCTCCCAATGCAGTCTGTGGGTCACTTCTTACCCTTGAGCCTTCCGCAGCTTTGTCTTCCCTGGGCAGCGGCTTGGCGTCTCCGTAGCTGGTGGATCCCCTGAGGGGTAGTCTGGGATACCCACCTCAGCAATCTGGAGAGCTGACAGTTCTTCAGCAGAAGCCTGCGGCACGTCCATCCTCCTCCTCAGCCAGCCCCAACTGAACTGACCAGTTGCCTTTTATTTGTTCTCTCCACCAGGAGCATGCAAAGCAGGGGCGAGCGGGCATGGCCTCCTCTGCCCAAAGTGATTTGTTACCCCTCTCCTGACCAGTGCTGGGTTTATACACCCTGTCGCACATCCTCCCCCTCAAGTTAGGGCCCGATGTTACCCCCTCTCACTCAGGAGAAGTCAGCATTCGCATGAGCCCTACCCAGATGATGAAGGACCTGGAACTCATAGGGCTGGAGGGAGAGGTACCACCTCGTAACCCTGGCGTTGGTGTCCTTTGTGGAGTTAATGCACCGAAGGAATGTATGGTCAGTGATGAGTTGGAAAGGGCTCCCCAGCAGGTAATACCATAGGGCTTCGACTGCCCACTTGACTCCCAGGGCCTTTTTCAATTGTAGAATATTTAGTTTCACGGGGGAATAACTTCCTGCTTAAGTAAAGTATGGGGTGCGCCTCCCCATCCCACTACTGGGATGGAACAGGACTGGTTCCTGTCTCAACCGGCCCTTAAGGACCTGGAAGCCCTGTTCAGACTCCTTTGACCACTGTACTTTCCATGGCCAGGAGTTTTTCGTCTTTCTGTAAGGGGCGCAGCTAGGTGGCGAACTCGGGCACAAAACGCCTGTAGTAGCCAGTCAGCCAGAGGCACTGCCTCACGTGCCTCGTGGTCATGGGCAGTCTCTCAGGACTTGGATCTTTTCCACAATCAGGTGTAACTGACCCTGTCCCACCATGTACCCTAGGTATGTTACCTCCCTTTGCCCTAGGTGACATTTAGCCAGGTTCACAGTTAGCCCGGCTTCCCCAAGTGCTTGCAGCACTGTGGTGAGGTGTCATAGATGATCTTCCCAGCTGGTATTGTAAATCACGATATCAGCAACATAAGCCGCTGTGTACTGGTTATGAGTCATCAGTCATCAGGTCCTGTCCTCTCAGATGAAAGAAGGGTACCGTAACGTGGGTGGACAATGGAAGCTGTCAAGGTTCCTTCCCCACTCTGAACTCTAGGGTACAGATGTGGCGACCTGCATGAAAGACCCCCTAAGCTTATACTTACCAGCTTAAGTTAAAAACTTCCCCAAGGTACAAACTTTTGCCTTGTGCTTGAACAGTATGCTGTCACCACCAAGCGTTTTAAACAAAGAACAGGGAAAGAGCCCACTTGGAGACGTCTTCCCCCAAAATATCCCCCCAAGCCATACACCCCCTTTCCTGCGGAAGGCTTGATAATAATCCTCACCAATTGGTACAGGTGAACACAGACCCAAACCCTTGGATCTTACGAACAATGAAAAATCAATCAGGTTCTTAAAAGAAGAATTTTAATTAAAGAAAAGGTAAAAGAATCACCTCTGTAAAATCAGGATGGTAAATACCTTACAGGGTAATCAGATTCAAAACACAGAGAATCCCTCTAGGCAAAACCTTAAGTTACAAAAAGACACAAAAACAGGAATGTACATTTCCTCCAGAACAGCTTATTTTACAAGCCATTAAACAAAAGAAAATCTAATGCATTTTCTAGCTAGATTACTTACTAACTTTACAGGAGTTGTAAGGCTGCATTCCTGATCTGTTCCCAGCAAAAGCATCACACAGACAGACAGACTCTTTGTTCGTCTCCCCCCCGCTCCAGATTTGAAAGTATCTTGTCCCCTCATTGGTCATTTTGGGTCAGGTGCCAGCGAGATTACCTTAGCTTCTTAACGCTTTACAGGTGAAAAGGTTTTGCCTCTGGCCAGGAGGGATTTTATAACACTGTATACAGAAAGGTGGTTACCCTTCCCTTTATATTTATGACAGAAGCGTTATAAGGACTTGCTGAAGGACAACCTAAAAAAATGTAATATTGACATTGACACTTGGGAGACACTTGCCCAGGATCGCTTAAAATGGAGTGAAGTCCTTCGTGATGGTCCCCTTCATTTTGAACTTGCTTGCTGACAAGCCGAAGAGGACAAGAGGCACAGGAGGACGGAGAGACTGGTCTCCAGTCATGGTCAACAGCCTCCTCCTGAGCCTGAAAACATCTGCCCTCATTTAATAGAACTTGTGGTTCAAGGATTGGCTTTATTAGCCACCTGAGGACCCATAACTCCCACGGAAGATGATCGTACTTGGTAATGAGTGATTGCCCATCTTTGGTTATGAGGTGCAGCAGCTGGTCCGTTAGCCATTGAAAGGTCGCTGTGGCCTCATGGAGTACGAACAGCAAGGTTATAAACTGGAAAAGGAATGGCAAAGACTGTTTTCTCCCGTAATGTTGGGGTCAGGGGAATTTGCCAGTATCCCTTTGGATATATATATCAGCATGGATATAAATTCCCTAGAGGTTTGAGTAGCTTGTGGCACTGAGGTTTGAGTAAGCATCGAAATGCAAGACAACACCGACTTTCATAAAGTCGATGCAGAATCTCATTGACCCAGATACAATGGGGCTCCTGCACTCCCTTCAAGACTCTTCTATGACCCCCATGGCCAGCATTGCTTTGAGCTCCTCTTGGATGTCTACCCACATCTTCTTGGGTAGTGGCTGATGATGGTCTTGAACCTTCTTCCCTGGGCTGGTGGCAATGTGATAGTGCGTTAGGTTCATCCATCCGGGGCAGGACGATAGCATGGCTAGAACAGATTGGACCAGTTGTCGCATCTACTGCTGCTGCTCTCCACTGAGCTCATGTACGATTGACACGGGAGTCGGATCAGATAAGCCTAACGCTATTGGCACCAGTTCTGGTTCGGAGGGGTAGGGGGCAAACAACAAACCATCATGGGCCTTCCAGGCCTTCAACAGGTTAACATGGTACATACAGGTCTCTCGTCAATGCAACTGGACTTCATGGTCTACCAGCCCCACTTTGGATCACTTCCAATGGTCCTTGCCACTTAGCTAACAACCTGGACTTGGCTGAGGGCAGCAATAATAGGACTTGGTCCCTGGGGTTTGAAGGTCTGTAATTTGGTCCCATGGCTCTATCTATGCTCCTGGGACTGCTGGGCTCATAGTAGTTTCTCCCGGGCAAATTCCCCAAGCTTGTTAGGAATTCACAAAGTTGTAAGATGCTTGGAACCAACCCCATGACTCCCAGGTCTCATGGAGGAGGTACAGGATTCCCCTGGGGTCCCTCCACAGAGCAGTTCGAACAAGGAGAACCCCATGAAGGCTTGGGGGACCTCTTGTATAGCGAACAATAAGGCAGGTAGTAGTTTTTCCCAGTGTCATGGATCATCGTCGACGAACTTCCTGAGCCTTGATTTCAGGGTCCCTTTCTACTAGGCCATCCGTTTATTGTTGGTAGACAGATATCTTAAGGCCATGGATGTCCAATAGCCTGGACAGTTCTGCCATGAACTGGGATGAAGAGTTAGTCCCCTTGTCCTTCAGTATCTCTCTTGGTATCCTGACCCAGGTGAAGATGTTCAGGAGCTCTGCCACTATCATAGGTGCCATAGCCATACGCAATGGAACAGCTTCGGGATACCAGGTTGCGTAGTTTACCACCACGAGTATATGGCAGAACCTCAACCCGCTTCTTTCCAGGGGCCCCACTAGATGCATGCCGATCCTTTCGAAGGGCACTCCGACCACAGGGAACGGGATCAGGGGGGCCTTGGGTATACCTTGGGGACCAGCATGTTGGTATGTTGGGCATGAGGCACAAAAATCACTCACCTCCTTATGAATGCCAGGTCAGAACCTAGGTGCCACTCACTATAAGGTCTTCTCTCTCCCGAGATACCAGGCCCAGGGCACCGAGTGAGCTAAACGCAGCAGACTCCGTCAGAATCTCCAGGTTACCAGTAGCTGTCGGTGCATCTCTTGGGTTTGCAGGTCCCTGGGTAGAACGGGATAATTGGTTGTTGTGGACCTCAAAGCGGGGCCCTTGGGGTATCCGTCAGTTGGCGCTCCCCTCCTCTTCAGAGTCAGTCACTTCTTCCCAGATGTGACTTAATGTTGGGTCTTCCTTCTGCTCCCTCACAAAATCTCCACCAACAGCTACTCTGGCTCCACCCGGTATCTCTGTCTTGTCAGGAAGTGGTTCAGGATCTTATCATAGAATCATAGAATATCAGTGTTGGAAGGGACCTCAGGAGGTCATCTAGTCCAAAGCAGGATGAATCCCCAACTAAATCATCCCAGCCAGGGCTTTGTCAAGCCTGACCTTAAAAACTTCTAAGGAAGGAGATTCCACCACCTCCCTAAGTAATGCATTCCAGTGTTTCACCACCCTCCTAGTGAAAAAGTTTTTCCTAATATCCAACCTAAACCTCCCCCACTGCAACTTGAGACCATTACTCCTCGTTCTGTCATCTGCTACCACTGAGAACAGTCTAGATCCATCCTCTTTGGGACCCCCTTTCAGGTAGTTGAAAGCAGCTATCAAATCCCCCCTCATTCTTCTCTTCCGCAGACTAAACAATCCCAGTTCCCTCAGCCTCTCCTCATAAGTCATGTGTTCCAGTCCCCTAATTATTTTTGTTGCCTTCCGCTGGACCCTTTCCAATTCTTCCACATCCTTCTTGTAGTGTGGGGCCCAAAACTGGACACAGTACTCCAGATGAGGCCTCACCAACGTCGAATAGAGGGGAACGATCACATCCCTCGATCTGCTGGCAATGCCCCTACTTATACATCCCAAAATCCCATTGGCCTTCTTGGCAACAAGGGCACACTGTTGTCTCATATTCAGCTTCTCATCCATTGTAACCCCTAGGTCCTTTTCTGCAGAACTGCTGCCTAGCCATTCGGTCCCTGGTCTGTAGCGGTGCATGGGATTCTTCTGTCCTGAGTGCAGGACTCTGCACTTCTCCTTGTTGAACCTCATCAGATTTCTTTTGGCCCAATCCTCTAATTTGTCTAGGGCCCTCTGTATCCTATCCCTACCCTCCAGCGTATCTACCTCTCCTCCCAGTTTAGTGTCATCTGCAAACTTGCTGAGGGTGCAATCCACGCCATCCTCCAGATCATTAATGAAGATATTGAACAAAACCGGTCCGAGGACCGACCCTTGGGACACTCCCCTTGATACCGGCTGCCAACTAGACATGGAGCCATTGATCACTACCCATTGAGCCCGACAATCTAGCCAGCTTTCTATCCACCTTATCGTCCATTCATCCAGCCCATACTTTTTTAACTTACTGGCAAGAATACTGTGGGAGACCGTGTCAAAAGCTTTGCTAAAGTCAAGGAACAACATGTCCACTGCTTTCCCCTCATCCACAGAGCCAGTTATCTCGTCATAGAAGGCAATTAGATTAATCAGGCATGACTTGCCCTTGGTGAATCCATGCTAACTGTTCCTGATCACTTTCCTCTCCTCTAAGTGCTTCAGAATTGATTCCTTGAGGACCTGCTCCATGATTTTTCCAGGGACTGAGGTGAGGCTGACTGGCCTGTAGTTCCCAGGATCCTCCTTCTTCCCTTTTTTAAAGATGGGCACTACATTAGCCTTTTTCCAGTCGTCCGGGACTTCCCCCGATTGCCATGAGTTTTCATAGATAATGGCCAATGGCTCTGCAATCACATCCGCCAACTCCTTTAGCACTCTCGGATGCAGCGCAACCAGCCCCATGGACTTGTGCTCATCCAGTTTTTCTAAATAGTCCCAAACCACTTCTTTCTTCACAGAGGGCTGGTCACCTCCTCCCCATGCTGTGCTGCTCAGTGCAGCAGTCTGGGAGCTGATCTTGTTCGTGAAGACAGAGGCAAAAAAAGCATTGAGTACATTAGCTTTTTCTGTCACGAGGTTGCCTCCCTCATTCAGTAAGGGGCCCACACTTTCCTTGACTTTCTGCTTGTTGCTAACATACCTGAAGAAACCCTTCTTGTTACTCATAACATCTCTTGCTAGCTGCACCTCCAGGTGTGATTTGGCCTTCCTGATTTCACTCCTGCATGCCTGAGCAATATTTTTATACTCCTCCCTGGTCATTTGTCCAATTTTCCACTTCTTGTAAGCTTCTTTTTTGTATTTAAGATCAGCAAGGATTTCACTGTTAAGCCAAGCTGGTCACCTGCCATATTTACTATTCTTTCTACACATCGGGATGGTTTGTCCCTGTAACCTCAATAAGGATTCTTTAAAATACAGCCAGCTCTCCTGGACTCCTTTCCCCCTCATGTTATTCTCCCAGGGGATCCTGCCCATCAGATCCCTGAGGCTGTCAAAGTCTGCTTTTCTGAAGTCCAGGGTCTGTATTCTGCTGCTCTCCTTTCTTCCCTGTGTCAGGATCCTGAACTCAACCATCTCATGGTCACTGCCTCCCAGGTTCCCATCCACTTTTGCTTCCCCCACTAATTCTTCCCGGTTTGTGAGCAGCAGGTCAAGAAGAGCTCTGCTCCTAGTTGGTTCCTCCAGCACTTGCACCAGGAAATTGTCCCCTACACTTTCCAAAAACTTCCTGGATTGTTTGTGCTCCGCTGTATTGCTCTCCCAGCCGATATCAGGGTGATTGAAGTCTCCCATGAGAACCAGGGCCTGTGATCTAGTAACTTCTGTTAGTTGCTGGAAGAAAGCCTTGTCCACCTCATCCCCCTGATCTGGTGGTCTATAGCAGACTCCCACCACAACATCACCCTTGTTGCTCACGCTTCTAAACTTAATCCAGAGACACTCAGGTTTTTCTGCAGTTTCATACTTGAGCTCTGAGCAGTCATACTGCTCTCTTACATACAATGCAACTCCCCCACCTTTTCTGCCCTGCCTGCCCTTCCTGAACAGTTTATATCCACCCATGACAGTACTCCAGTCATGTGAGTTATCCCACCAACTCTCTGTTATTCCAATCACATCATAATTCCTCGACTGTGCCAGGACTTCCAGTTCTCCCTGCTTGTTTCCCAGGCTTCTTTCATTTGTGTACAGGCACTTGGGATAACTTGCTGTTTGTCCTGCTTTCTTAGTATGAGGCAGGAGCCCTCCCCTTTTGCGTTCTCCTGCTCGTGCTTCCTCCCGGTATCCCACGTTCCCACTTACCTCAGGGCTTTGGTCTCCTTCCCCCGGTGAACCTAGTTTAAAGCCCTCCTCACTAGGTTAGCCAGCCTGCTTGCGAAGATGCTCTTCCCTCTCTTTGTTAGGTGGAGCCCGTCTCTGCCTGGCACTCCTCCTTCTTGGAACAGCATCCCATGGTCAAAGAATCCAAAGCCTTCTCTCCGACACCACCTGCGTAGCCATTCGTTGACTTCCACGATTCGACAGTCTCTACCCAGGCCGTTTCCTTCCACGGGGAGGATGGACGAAAACACCACTTGTGACTCAAACTCCTTTATCCTTCTTCCCAGAGCCACATAGTCCGCAGTGATCAGCTCAAGGTCATTCTTGGCAGTATCATTGGTGCCCACGTGGAGAAGCAAGAAGGGGTAGCGATCCGAGGGCTTGATGAGTCTCGGCAGTCTCTCCATCACATCGTGAATCCTAGCTCCTGGCAAGCAGCAGACTTCTCGTTTTCCTGGTTGGGACGGCAGATAGATGACTCAGTCCTCCTGAGGAGAGAGTCCCAGACCACCAATACCTGCCTCCTCCTCTTCGGAGCAATGGTCGTGGAACCCCCGTCCCTAGGACAGTGCATCTCATGCCTTCGGTCGGCGGAGTCTCCTTCTGTTCCCTTCCCTCAGATGTATCATCTAGTCCACTCTCCGCATTAGTACCTGTGGAGAGAACATGAAAACGGTTGCTTACCTGTATCTGCGCTGATGGTACATGGACGCTCCCCTTTCTTCTTCTGGAGGTCACATGCTGCCAAATTTCTTCACCGTCCTTCTGTCCCCGCAGTGCAGCCTGCTCTGAATCTTCAGAACATTGTGCCCATAGAAGCATATCCTGACATCTGTCCAGGAAATCTTCAGTTTCCCTTGTGCAACGCAGGGTCGATACCTGTTGCTCCGGACCTTGAACCTTCTCTTCCAATATGGAGGCCACCTTGTACTTTGTACAGACAAAGTTGCATTTGTCCTGTGGAAGAAAGACAAACATAGCACATCCAGTGCAGGTCACAACAGCTGAACTCTCCCCATCCACATTACCTTTCTTCTACGAGCTTCCTCAGGAGTTGTAGTAACTACTCAGAGAAGCCGGCAAGATGTAAGCCTCAGTGGGCTCTCCCCAGGCAAACTCCCAGGCAAACTCCCTCTGTTAGCCTCTCTGCTGTTCGCCACTCAGCTGGTTCGCAGCTGACTGGCTTTTTATAACAGTCAGGCCCACTCAAGGCTCACCTGGAACAAAGCACTCCCAATTCACACTTTTCAAACAAACAACCAATCAAGCACACGGTCAAACTGTCAAACTGTCCCCACAACAGACACTCAGATACTCACCAACACAGCCTCCCTAATGCAGCCCTTAGCGTACCTCCTCTCTTCCCTCTGTTCCTTCGGTCTCCCTCTGGCCCAGGTCTCAGATTTGTTTCTGCCAGCAATTGGCCTCCCCATTTATGCAAAGCCTCCCCAAACCATCTCCAATCACATCCCAGGATCACAGGTACGAAAGTACCATGGCCAAGCCAACCCAGCACATTTGATCATGTCCAGGATGGTTGCCTTCATCATAGAGTAATCAAGTGTGTCCGTGGGGTCTACTTACTGATAAGAGGACTGCACAGGCCTGGTCAAGTATGGGGCCACTATGATAGACCAATGCTCTGGAAGCCAGCAGATCGCAGTGGTGACCCATTCGATAGAAACCAGAAAGGCCTCCCCATTTTGGCTAGTCATTATGGTAACCCGGTTGAGGTGTTCTCCATCCCGATACACACCTCTCCATCTACCCATTCATCCCCATACACCCCCCGCCCCACCACCCATCAATCCCCATGCACATCCCTCCAGCCACCCAACCATCCCCATACACACCCCTACAGCAACCCATCCATCCCCATACACACCCCTACAGCCACCCATCCATCCATGTCAATACACAATCTCCATCCACCCATTGTGATGGAATAGGGATTGGGGCGGATTGACTTGGGAATATTGCAGGGGAGTTTTATTGGGACTGTCTGCATTGGTGATGGGATACCAGGGTGTGACTTCACTTGAGGGACAACACCTGAGCATGTAACCTGAACCCAGAAGGGGGGTTGGGGCCAGGTGACACCTTTTGCCCGGGAAACTGGACAAAGGCTGGAGAAGGAGCCAGGGGGAGGCTGGGTGAGACTGCTGGAGAGAGTTTCAGTTTGGAGCTGGCTGGGGAAATGGAGGGAGGCGTAGATGGGGCTCTGGCCTCCCTGCCCCCAAGATGGACCTGACTGAGGGGTCCTGTTGTCTGTACCTACATGCTCTGTTTTGGACTGTGTTCTTGTCATCTAATAAACTTTCTGTTTTACTGGCTGGCTGAGAGTCATGGTGAATCGCAGGAAGTGGGGGGTGCAGGGCCCTGACTCCCCCACACTCAGTGACAGCCATCCATCCACATACACTCCCCTCAGGCCACCCATCCATCCATTCACATACATACCATTTCAGCCACCCATCCATCCATCCATCAATCCACATACACACCCCTCCAGCCACCCATTCAACCATCCCCATACCCAGCCCTCCAGCCACCCATACATACCCACACACACCCCTCCAGCCACCAATCCTTCCATCTCCATACACACACCTCCAGCCACACATCTATCCATCTCCATACACACACCTCCAGCCACACATCCCTCCAGCCACCCATCCACCCACCCCATCCAACACCCCTCCAGCCACCCATCCTGCCATCCCCATAAACAACCCTCCAGCCACTTATCCAGCCCCATACACACTGCTCCATCCCCATAAATACCCCACCAGTCACCCATCCATTCATCTCCACACACACCCCTCCAGTCCCACATCCCTCCATCCCCATACACACCCCTCCAGCCCCGCAACCCTCCATCCCCATACACACACATCCATTCATCCATCCACATCCACACCCCTGAAATGACACATTCATCCATCTCCATACACACACCTCCAGTCACCCATCCTTCCCTCCCCACCCCAAAAGCCACCCATCCACACCCATATATAGCCCTCCATTCAGCCATCCATCCATCCCCATACACTCCCCTTCCTCCACCCATCCTTCCATCCCCATACACACCCCTCCGGCCACTCACCCATGCAGCCATCCATCCCATTTTCACCCAGGTCACATGGTCCTCCTTCACTCCATGATTGGGTGAAGGGAACTCAGAGTTGGCTTTCCAGTACCCATGCCCTCCAATGCTATCCTGACCCGGCCTCCTCACTTGACACTCATCCTAGCCCAACCTGGGCCCCTCCACACCCACTCCACCCCCTACTTTTCCCAGGCTCCCCACTCCAGGCTGTGCCCAAGGCTGTCTGCTCTCATCTCCCACATCTGCACTGACCACCACCCAACCATCCCCGCTCAGCCCTCGATGCCCACCCCAGCCCACCTGCCCCATCCCCAGCACTATGTCCCCCTCTTCTCCGTCACATCCTGCGGCCTGCCCGGCGAGTCCCCCAGCTGCATTGCTCCACCCTGCCCAGTCTCTGCCAGCTGCACCCACCTGCCCTGTTGCTGCTCCACTTGCTCTCAGCAAAGCTGCTGCCTGATCCCCTTGCCACCCCCACCCCTTAGAACCTACCTCTACCAATCCCTCCCCCTGGCATCAGCCTGGCAACCAAACCCCCCAGAAACACACACACATTCCTGTTTCCTCGGCAGTTGCATCCCTGCTGCCCCTCTCCCCTCCCCCAGCCTGTTTCGTCCTCTGGCATTGACTGTGGGAATCCAGGGCAGAGAGCTCTGCTTTATACCTCTGCCCAGCACCCCCAACGGGCTCTCCCCACCTCTAAGCCCCCTCCCTGGTTGGGGCCCTGATGGGCTACTGCAGAGAGGGATCATCCTCATTGTCATTACACCAGAGAGGCAGTGTGGCCTAGTGGACACAGTGCTGGACTGAGGTTCACACAACCTGTGCCCTCTGTCACTGTGCCTCTCTCCCACCCTGTGCCTCAGTTTCCCCATCTGAAGGGATAACGATAGTGACCTTTGGAAGGCATTTTGAGGTCTACAGATGGAAAGCACTAAAGATGAGCTAGGTAGTGTTACAATCTACCTGTCTGTCTCCACACACCTAGCTCCATTTTCATGCTGTGCCCCTCATCATGGCACCTGTGCAGCTCAGCCCCTAGAACTTGCACCCCAGCAGATTCTCCCAGGCTCCAAGCCTCTCCGATGAGACAACCCCCCCTCCACACACACACATTGTGTGTGGCAGCTGGCACTTACCAAAGCCAACTTCTAATCCACAGCGCTGCACTGCTCCCCATTGGGTCGGGATCAGCTAGCCATCCCCTTCTCCCCACAGGTGCTGGTCTCTGCCCTGACACCGGAGCCCAGTCCCACACCCAACTAGGAGCCTCCTGCTGGGCAAGAGCTGAAATCCTGGACAAGTCTTTGGACCTTAGCCCATGGTTATTTCTGTCGATTAACAACTCTCAATGAGGGCTCCTTATCTCCGGGGTTGAAATGTCCAAACAGTTACATCCCTGGGGATGCTGGGAGCTGCCAAATGTGCCAAGAGCTCGCAAGCTTTCGAGACAGCTGGAGCCTCGCGCCTTCTATTTCTCATGGGCTATTTTTAGATAACTCAGCAGGCTGGATGTTGGGGTGAAAGCTGCTTTCAGCGGCTGAGTGAAAGTAATTTTGACCCAGGGTATGAGAGAGATTAGGGGAGTGAGGAGGAAAGTTAATGGAGGAAGAAGGAGACAAGCAACAAAGGTAGGCAGTATGGCCTAGTGGGTGGGGAGCTGGGCTCAGACTCAGAAGAGCAGGGTTCTAGTCCTAGTTCTGTCACTGGGCACGTCACTTCCTCTTGCTATGTGCCTCAGTTTCCCCAGCTGTATAATAGGAATAATGCTACTGACCTGCTTTGTAAAGTGCAGTGAGATCGAGGCATTATGATTGGAAAGGGGGCATTACCTCTAGCCTCTTCAAGATCTGAGCTCATCCAGCAAGCCTGCCACAACATCCGTGCTGCTAGCTTCAGCATGCTAACGCGTGTGTCTGCCTTACTTGGGCTGGGAGATTGGCGCCCAGCTGAAGCCCAGATATACCCTGTGAGCTCTGGGGTAATGGATTTGGCTACAATGAAGGATGTGATCGAGTCACATGGCATCATTTTTCCTCCTACAGAGGGAAAGTCCCAAGCCAAGTTGATATCATGGGTAACTCACCTGATATTGGTTGGGATATAAGGGATGGTTTCATAGAATCATAGAACTGGAAGAGACCTTGAGAGGTCATCTAGTCCAGTCCCCTGCACTCAAGGCAGGACTAAGTATTATCTAAGTATAATCTTATTATAATATTATAAAATATATTTTATTGATTATATATTAATTATATATTAATTATTAAATTATATATAATATTATAATATTATAATACTATCTAAGTATTATCTAGACCACCCCTGACAGGTGTTTGTCCAACCTGCTCTTAAAAATCCCCAATGATGGAGATTCCACAACCTCCCTAGGCAATTTATTCCAGTGCTTAACCACCCTGACAGTTAGGAAGTTTTTCCTAATGGCCAACCTAAACCCCCCTTGCTGCAATTTAAGCCCATTGCTTCTTGTCCTATCCTCAGAGGTTAAGAAGAACAATTTTTCTCCCTCCTCCTTGTAACAACCTTTTCTGTACTTGAAAACTGTTACCATGTCCCCTCTCAGTCTTCTCTTCTCTAGACTAAACAAACCCAATTTTTTCAATCTTCCCTCATAGGTCATGTTTTCTAGACCTTTAATCATTTTTGTTGCTCTTCTCTGGACTTTCTCCTATTTGTCCATGTCCTTCCTGAAATGTGGTGGCCGGAACTGGACACAATACTCCAGCTGAGGCCTAATCAGCGTGGAGTAGAGTGGAAGAATTATTTCTCGTGTCTTGCTTACAATACTCCTGCTAATACGTCCCAGAATGACGTTCGCTTTTTTTGCAACAGCGTTACACTGTTGACTCATATTTCGCTTGTCATCCACTATGACCCCCAGATCCCTTTCCACAGTACTCCTTCCTAGGGAGTCATTTCCCATTTTGTATGTGTGCAACTGATTGTTCCTTCCTAAGTGGAGTCCTCTGCATTTGTCCTTATTGAATTTCATCCTATTTACTTCAGACCATTTCTCCAGTAGGTTCAGATCATTTTGAATTTTAATCCTATCCTCCAAAGCACTTGAAACCCCTCCCAACTTGGTATCGTCCGCAAACTTTATAGGTGTACTCTCTATGCCATTATCTAAATCATTGATGAAAATATTGAACAGAACCGGACCCAGAACCAATCCCTGCGGGACCCCACTTCTTATGCCCTTCCAGAATGACTGATCAGTGAACCACTGAGAGCTACTCTCTGGGAATGATTTTCCAACCAGTTATGCACGCACCTTATAGTAGCTCCATCTAGGTCGTATTTCCCTAGTTTGTTTATGAGAAGGTCATGCGAGACAGTATTAAAAGCCTTACTAAAGTCAAGATATACCACATCTACCCACGAGGCTTCCCCCCTACCCAACTGTTGGAAATGGTTACCACATCACCGTAATTGAATTGGTCTTGTTAGCACTGCCCCCCCACTGGGTAAGGCAACTCCCATCTTTTCATGTGCTGTGTATTTATACCTGCCTACTGTATCTTCCACTCCATGCATCTGATGAAGTGGGTTATAGTCCACAAAAGCTTATGGCCAAATAAATTTGTTAGTCTCTAAGGTGCCACAAGGACTCCTCAGAGTTGAATTATTGTTTGCAGATGAGATTACCCAAAGATATGGTGTACAGGGAGAAGAGAAGGGAATCATGGACACTGCCCTGTGGACCCCCACAGAAGGCTGGAGGGGTGATCCTCTGAAGGACGTGCTGAAGGAGTGACTAGAGAGGTAGGAGGAGAATCAGGAGAGGACAGGGTCATGGAAGCCAGAGGAGCAGAAGATCTCAAGAACTGTGTGGTCAACAGTGTTAAAGGCAGCTGACAGGTCAAGGAGGATGAGGCTGGAGTATGGTTCTGAGCTTTGTCTAGGAAGAGCTCAGGAGAGACGGTTTCAGTGGAGTGCAAGAGGCAGAAGACAAACTGAAGGGGTTCTGGGATGGAACTGGAGGAGAGAAGCTCCAGAATGCGATTATAGACAGCGCATTCAATGGCAGCCGGAAGGGAGATGGGGCAGTAGCTGTAGAGGCCAGCGGGGTCAAGGGTGGGGTTTCTGAGATGGCAGCTGTTACCCGACATAGGGCCAGCTAGTAAGCTTAGGGAGGACTAATGACGCACCAGAGTTTGGCAGAAAGCAGCAAGTTTATTATACTGACAGCTAAGCTCAAAAGAAGTGAGGGGAGGTCACACTCACACTTGCATACTCACGCTCCCAGGACAGGCACGGCACTGGAGATGTCAGGATCCTTCAAGGTAAGTGTTCCACAGCGCAGCAATGGATGGTGCGATGAAGGTAAGTCTTCCCGAGGCACAATGGAATGCAACATGGAGAACCACTGGCCAGGCGGTCCGGGCGAAGGGCCTTCATGGGAGGTACAAGCTTGTGAGTGCACTCCTAAGCACATGGCCCCTTCCCCTTTTAAGGACCTGCTCCTCATGGCCTGCGACTAGAGATGACTTGGCAATGTCTAGTTGGTCACACTCCATTTCAGACAGTGTCCATGCAGTGTCCATGCATTAGGGGTGTGAGCACTGCCTAATCAGAGTGTCATGACCTATGACTAGAGATGACTTGGCCGCGTCTGGTTGGTCACACTCCACCTCGGGCAGTGTCCATGCATTGGGTGTGTAATCGCTGCCTAATTAGAGTCCCAGACACCTTGTCTACCTGGGAGCTCTTCTGATCTTCCAGCTGTTCAACCAGCCCATTCATCCCACAAGCATTCCAGGTGGGAGGAGGAGCAGGGAAAGCCACTTCACAGGTATTCAAAGAGGGAGAGGAGACAAAAGGGCGGGGGGGGGGGGGGGAAGAGGTGTAACAGACCTTTTGAGCATACAGGTTATACATAGCATAGTCATACAGAGCATACAGATCACTGCTGCTCCTACAACACTCCGCTCCTTGATCTATGATCATTACAGTATTCCGAGTAGCAGCCGTGTTAGTCTGTATTCGCAAAAAGAAAAGGAGTACTTGTGGCACCTTAGAGACTAACCAATTTATTTGAGCATAAGCTTTCGTGAGCTACAGCTCACTTCATCGGATGCATTGGCACAGGTCATCTGTTGCAAACAAACCAAACAATCATAACCAGGTGAATATAACTAAAACCATTACAATTGACTAAACACCAGATATAATATAAACACAAATGCAAACAATCACAATTATAATAATTGGGAATACAATAAAACCATCACCATTAATGATATGATCACGTGTTATTTTTTTTTCCATAGGACCCCGGCCCTGGTGAAGAATCAGGACTGTGCAGGGAAGGGGGCTGCTGTCTGCAAGACCCCTGCCTCGTTTGTTGCAGAAGCTAGAAGGTATGTTGCACGAGAGGCAGGGTATCGGGGCGGGGGGCGAAGGGGGGGCAGAGAAGGGAGGGTCTCATGGCCAAGGCAGCTCAATGCCACCCTGGAGAACTGGATTCTAGCCCTGTCTCTGCAAGTCATGTAAACCAAACTGAGCACTCCCAGCTGCATCGGACATCAGTGGTAGCTGCCCTCTGAACACACAAAGTGGCAACCTAGCACTAAGTGTGCTGGGAAGTCAGGACCAGGCACCTCAAACTGGGCACCCACAATTAGTGGCGACAAATGGGTGACAATTTTGGCTTTGATCTCCATGCCTCAGCACCCCACCTGCAAAGTGGGGATATGCCCACACCCTCGCCTCCCACGGGGACAGTGAAGATGGGGTCACTAGTGATTGTGAAGCTCTCCAATGCTATAGTGACAGGCACCACAGAAACGCCCAAGAGGAAATTAAGAATTCTGTCTTCAGAACTGGGTTAGAATAGAAGGCAGTCAATCAGATCAGGGGTCATGCACTGAACAATGAGGATACAAAGAAATATTGAACAGCTACTCAGTGAACAAGCCCCATCCATCCTGTGCGCTGAATGAGGCAGGGACCCTGTGAAAAAACTCTGTGATCATGTAATTAAAGACCTGATTGTAATACACAAGAGGGGTGAATTTAGATTGCTCTGGCATCCTGAACTCTGGCATTTCCTAACTTGGCAGTGCTTGGCACTGCAACCTCAGTGTTCTTTTAATGTAGCTGTTTCAGACAAAATAGCTCAATCGATATGTTTCTCATGCAAGAGAGTTTGGCTCTTTAGAAAATAACACACAGCTTGTCAGAGAAGCTTCTGATAAAGAGCAGGAATACATTATTTTATTTTGTATAAGAAATGTTTTATTATCTTTTTGATCATATCACCCATGGAAACACAAGGTATTAGCTACATCACACAACGTGCAAACCCAATGCCACTAGCAGAAGCTCCGACTACCCCACCATTTCCTCTCCACTTCAAGAAGCTACATTACGGTAATGAATTCAAATCACCAAAAGAAAATATTTTCTGCTGCTCATCAGATTGCTAAGCATCAATGGCCATTTATGCCGGTGAAAAGGAAGTGCAAAGCGGATGGACGTTCACATGAGTGAAATTGCCACCAGTGCTATGAGAGTGCTGAGTGGAAATGAATAACTGAGAAGTCAGTAGCTGAAAAGGCTTACAATAAATAGGAATAATAACAACAGACCAGGAGATCTGAGGAGCATCTTTGGCTATCTGAAGCTGATCAACATGACTCTCATGGATAGACTTTCTTTGCTGAGCATACAGCCACCACACCACCCCAGAATGACAAGAATGATTAAGGTTCCAACAAGCACTCAAGAAAGATACCATCTTATCCAACCAAATTAATGAACAGCGCTCATGATACCAAACAAAGTCCCATTATAATCTCTTTGCTGGCTAAATCTCCACTAATCAGCTGGCAGAAACCACAACTGTCACTGATAAAGAAGATCTAGGCCCCTGCCACCTTGATATAGCAGGAAACGTTCACAGGATTCTCTTCCAACAGCGAGAGACATCAGCGCATTGGAGCCTGCGGGTCTGGACAGATTTGCTCCATCATTTCCTATTTTGTCGCTTTCAGAGTTTTTTGAGAACTAAACAGCTCTCTCCAATCTTGGTCCTTTTGCCTCGTTGGCTCAAAAAGGCAAATACTTGTTATGCAACAGTTCATAGATTGCAAGGCCAGCAGGGGAGCCAGCAACTGTGACAAAGTGGGAATTGTTTGTAATGTTTTTATAAATGCCGTGCATGGCAGTGGCTCACTTATCTAGGGACTGCTCCCCCCTGGGTGCAAAAAGGTTAAACAGCTGTTCCTGGGGCAGAGCAAGGGACAGAAGGGGTGTGTGTCTCACAGCCGGGTGGGGAGCTACAAATGGGTCCTTAAAGGACTAGCTGAAACCGACCCATAATTATGAAGGATCTGGCAAGACAGTGGGAACCCCAAGCGTCGGGGACATATTAGCAATCAGCAGCCAAGAGGAAGCAGATCTCCCCTCATCTTTCTGCACAGAAGCAGAGCAAAAGGTTGGAGCTGGAGAACAAAAGATTAAGTGCAGGGCCAGCAGCTCTCACCTTGGACTGACAGACAGAGGGAAAGAAAACTAAAATGGATTCAACAACAGCTTGGCTGGGGAGGGGCCTCATGCTGGCCAGTTTGAACTCTAGCTCAGGGGTCCTCAAACTGGAGCTCAGGACCCCTCAGGGGGTCATGAGGTTATTACATGGGGGGGTCGCTATTACATGCGAGCTGTTAGCCTCCACCCTAAAGCCCGCTTTGCCTGCAGCATTTACAATGGTGTTAAATATATTTAAAAGTGTTTTTAATTTATAAGGGGGTTTGCACTCAGAGGCTTGCTATGTGAAAGGGGTCACCAGTACAAATGTTTGAGAACCACTGCTCTAGCTTTACCTTTGCTTCTTTCTGCTAACCCAAGGCCTTGAGATGCTGTGCACCAATCACAGACCCTTATTTGGTTTGCAAAGGCTGCCCCGTGTCCCTGCACAATACATGCTCAGGAGCACTGATCTCTGAGGAGGGCAAAAGATCTCTGACCAGGATGCCTGTCTCTGTTGGACTTGCTGGGCAGAGCTCACCGCATGAAGCAGGAGGGCTAGGTACTTATAGAATATGATCAAGTCACCTCTGAACCTTCTGTCCCTCACCAGAACAAGGGCCGGGTTCAGTATCTAGGGGTTCCATTCCAATAACACAATGCAAAACCGGCTCAAGCCCCCACCCAGTGACCTGGGACAAATATATACAACCCCCGCTGGACGCCTCCAAGAGGCAATACTTCCCCTCTCGCAAGCACAGAGTCTGAGTGTAGCAAAAGCCTTTTAATAACAGAGAGAAACAATGTGGCATTATGTTGTGGAAACATCACCAACAGGATTCATAACACAACCCATGAGCAAAAAACCCACCCCAAGCAAATTGGGCTGTGTCCTTTCCCTTTGGTTCTTGAGTCCAGCATCCCAAAGTCACCCAAAGTCCCAAAAGTCTCTGTCCCTGGTCAGTGCAGCACCCGAGTTCAAAAGTTCATCTGCAGAGTTTTACCTCCCAACCTGAGTGGAGATGGAGTGGGGGGAGGGGGTTAAGGGGCACCTTACACCATCTAAAAGCCACTCCACTCTCACTCTGGCAGCCACTCCCATGAGCTGCTCCAGCTGTCTTGCAAACTGCTCTGCAACATATCTTCAGGCCCCCCCACTACCTAACACAGCGCTTAGTGACTTCAGCTCTTAGCACGTTTAGCTCTTTTGTGATTTCAGCTTGTAATAGGGGAGCCTCAGTGCTGGTGCACCATTGTCCCAAAGTAAATGCAGCTCAGCAGCCTGTAACTAGACTCCCAATATAATCAAACTTAGCTCTGATACTCCACAGTAGAGATAGAAAGTACAATTAAAATGTAAGACCAACCCTGCCTGCCTGCCTGAATTCACTGAGTTTTGGAACCCATGTCCCTTGCCTAGCGAGTGCTACTTAGTTGATGGTGAGTCCCTCCATCATAACAAAAGGCCAAGTACAGTTCCACTGTCCTTGATTCACATAATTATTTATTTATTCTTCCTGCCCCAATAACAGAGAAACTGGGGATCCCACAGCAGCCAAAGTGACCATTTCGGCAGCTATGGGCTCATGCTAGGCGGGGTGGGTGTGCCTATGCAAATGAGATCAGCCCCTGAAGTTCTTTTCCACAACTTGCCACAACTCACCATCAGATGTCAGGGTGGAGCTCATCCTGACTCTGCTTACACAGATAAGGTTTTGGCTCATTCAGTTGCCCTATTAGCTGCGTGAGTGGCAAAAATACAAAACAAATGGTGCAAAAATTAATGTTTCTCTGGGGTTCCAAGAGAATCCAATCATTCCTCCAGAATCCATTTGATTCTGGCATGTTGCTTTTCTGGGCTGTTTTTAAAGTGTCAGTGCAATTAAGAAGGTGGAATTAGTGCTTTTGCATCTCTTAGAGCGTGAGGATTCTCACATGTGAATTTTGCTTGTTGAGCTTCAGGGTTAGCTGCTAAGATGCTTTGTTAATAAATGGGACTTTGCGTGGAAACTCACCCAGGTGCAAGGAGGGTGGAGATTGGGTGGAAACTCAGGCCGGGAATCCACACCACTGCAAAGTGATTACCAGGTGGGTGGAAATACACACTGGTTGAGCGAGGACACAAAAGGGGAGAAATGAACACCAATACAAATGGGGTGGAAGTTCACACCAGTGCAAGACGAGCATGAACTGGGTGGAAATTCACAATGGGGAATCCACAGCCTTGCAAGGTGGGTGAAAATTCACACCAATGCAGGGGCAGTGCAAACTGCTACCAGTTGGGTTCAGCAGCTTTCCATCCCATCTTGCACTGGTGTAATGATGAGGTGAGGGGCAAGAAATGGTGAACCAGGTGCATGGAGCTCCTCGGGCACGACTCTCACTTATCCCAGTGTATTTTTGGGGGTGCTTCCCATGGGGCCCCTTCAGATTTACAGCCCTGGATCACAGATCAGAATCTCCCCCTCAGTGGGTGAGAGTTAATTCTGGGACATCAGTCCCTCACTGCCTTTCTACCGTGGGTTGCCATCTGGGAGCACGGCCAAGGGCAGTTAACCCTGCCCTCGCTGAGCTGCAGTTTTTGCTCACTCACTGATCTCCCCCTCTCCTCGCATTGACGCTGCTTGCGGGACAGTTCCACCATGCATGTGGGGAAGCGTCCTGTCTACACATGGATGGCCCTTCTTCACAAGGCCATTTTGGATAGTTCTGAGCCAGGAGCAAAACAGGGAGGAATTCTTCACATCCAGGAGGGGGGAAGGGGCTGGACACGGAGATTAGGCCACATCAGAACTTGGGAACGCAGCAACGGCCAGGCTGGATCTGATCCCAGCCCCATCTTGCTCAGTCCCCAACACCATCCGGCAACAGCTGCTTCCCAGGAAGGCGCCAGTGTTGTACCAATAAAATAAAAACCAGCAGGATCTTATTAAAGGGAAAAAGGCAAAATACCACATTTATTGTGAATACAGAAAGAATCATAGTAAGCAGTTAGTTACAGCTGTAACATTCCATTCAATCTCATCTTTATTCACACATTCATTCATACACACACACACACACAGGTTCTGCAAGGTTGTTATCATAGTAAGCAGTTAGTTATAGCTATAACATTCCATTCAATCTCATATTTATTCACACATTCACTCATACACACACACATACACAGGTTCTGCAAAGTTGTTATCATAGTTACCAGCCTTAGAGTTGCTCATGCCAAGCCACTGGCCAGGTGGCCTGGACATGAGGAGGGAGCAGGGCCTTGTCAGATGCTCATCTGATGCTCCTGGAAGTTGGTTTGCAGAATCAGACCCCAAAGTTCTCACTTTTTAGAGTCTATTTTTATAGGAATTTCTTCCTATGCCAGTCTATGGGAATTGCTGCATCATGCTGTTGCTGAATCAATCAGCAGATAGCACATTCCTGACGGCTCCTAGATGTTATCTTGTTCTTTGGTTCTCCCATTCTTGAGGCTGTTGGGTGGATTCCAGTCTGCCCTCCGGGGGTCCTCTGGTTATTTCCACTTGACGCCTTCTTCAGCCGATGGACACTGGATTCTTAGGCTGGCACCTCCCTGATCATTCAGTTATTATCCACACCAAGCATCCATCCACATACATCCTCTATCTCTATTTTAATCACAATTGTTAATACAACAAAAGGGCGGGGAGTCTCTGGGTGCTGTTTCTATTGTTAGAGTGTTGCTTTGAGTCTCTGTGAATTGCTTTGAGAACAGACTCTGTCTTAGAATGTACTAACACAACTAGCAGCTTGCAAGTTTCACACACAGAGGGAGAGAAACAGTACCAAAAACCAAGAGACCTCTTAATTAGTAATACCCTGGAATTTAAACTATGGGGAATCAAACTCATTTGTGGTTTTAATACAGAACTTCTTTAATATGATCCAACACCAGGACCCTACAGTCATGAACCTGTCATGATCCCAGTGCCCCACGTTGGCAACAGATGGGGAAACACAGCTGAGTGTACCCAGGGACTAGCTTAAACAGGCCCATCCCCTGTGAGTGCCACCTTCCTGATATTTCCCCGAAAGGGGCTGGGCATGGCCTCTGCCGAAAACTCAGAGCCTACTGGTTAAGAACAGAATGGCCAGACTGTGTCAGAGCAATGGTCCATCTAGCCCAGTGTCCTGTCTCTGACAGTGCCCAGTGCCAGGTGCTTCAGAGGGAATGAACAGAACAGGGCAATTCCATCCCCTGCTGTCCAGTCCCAGCTTCTGGCAGTCAGAGGTTTAGGGAAACCCAGAGCATGGGGTTACATCCCTGACCATCTTGGCCAATAGACATTGACGGACCTTTCCTCCATGAACTTATCTAGTCCTTTTCTGAACCCAGTTATACTTTTGGGCATCACAGCCTCTCCTGGCAACGAGTTCCAGTTGCCTGTGTGCTGTGTGTAGAAGTGTTGCCTTATCTTTGTTCTAAACCTACTCTTTGGTTGTCATGGTTATTGTGGGATTCACATACAGGAAATAGTCGAAGCGTATGTCTATATGTACAGCGCTGCAGCCGCATCGCTGCTCCAATACAGCTGCACCGCTGCAGCGCATCTAGGAAAGATGCTCTATGCCGACGGGAGAGAGCTCTCCCGTCGGCATAAAAACCCACCTCTGCAAGCAGCAGGAGCTGCCTTGGCAGGAGAAGCACTCCCGCCGACACAGCACTGTGCACACCAGCGCTTATGTTGGTGTAACTTATGTCGCTCCAGGTGGTGGCATATTCACACCCCTGAGTGACATATTCTTTCCCAACATAGGCTGTAGTGTAGACAAGTCAGGTACCATGTAGAATATTGTGGCCAAAGCTGCTGGACGTGAAACTGGTCACCGGACAGGCGGGAGCGTTCTCAGACCTAGCTCAAAGTGAGAACTGCCATCTTTCGCCCCAGCCTAGCCAAGTGTTCACAGCCTAGACAGAGGCTGGCTCAGGCCTTTACAAAGCTCCAAAGAACCCAGGGAAAAGGACCCTGCCTAGGGGGCCCAGCAGGGGAGAGCTGAAGTTGGGAAAAGAGACAAATATAAGCTGTATAAGACGGGAAAGGAGGGCACAAAATGACATCCGTTATGGAGGGGCACTGCCCACCCGCATGAGCGTCTCATGCAGAAAGAATTCCAGCTCTCAACTGGCCAAACGCTGTCCAGATCGACTGACCACTGGGTGAGAAATACCTTAGTAGGCAGGGCAGGAACTTGTTCCTAAGGAGGGGCTCTAGAAGGTGTTTTCTATCTTTGGTTTATCTGTAACAAGATGTTTCCGATCCTTCCACTCACTTCTGTTTGAAGCTTTATCTTAAGCTTTGTCACATAAACTCCCAATTGGTTTTACTGCAGACATGGTCAGTACTGGGTGCCAAGGAGAAGCTAGTGTGCAGGGGGTTCTGCTTCCGCAGGGTTAGCAAATCCGTGCACATTGCGGTGTCCAGAAGTCAAGGGCCTGGGCACTCAGTGGGATGCTGGGAGGTGTACAGACATGTTGTGGAGGCTGATGAGCTCCATAGATTTAGCCACAGGGTATGTCTGCTCTGCCCCAAGGCCCCACGTAGGGAGCCCAGGGGCTGAGGAGTATAAATTGTTAGCCTGAGGCGGGTAAGAGCAGGGCTTGCGGAGCCCAGAGTGGCCACCAGCCAGTGGATTGGGGCCAGTTTTCCCCAGTGGGCACGGACAAGGCTCCCTCGTAGTTTATTCACCCTGCACCTCCTGAGTTACCCCAGAAGTGTCACACTTCCCCCTGCCCAAGGGAAGTCCCCTCCTGCCTAGGTTCACCGGGGGAAGGAGACCAAAGCCCTGAGGTAAGTGGGAAAGCGGGATACCGGGAGGAAGCACAGGCAGGAATGTCTGTGAGGGGAGGGCTCCTGCCTCATACTGGGAATGAGGGGCGATCAACAGGTTATCTCAAGTGCTTATATACAAATGCACAAAGCCTTGGAAACAAGCAGGGAGAACTGGAGGTCCTGGTGATGTCAAGGAACTATGACGTGATTGGAATAACAGAGACTTGGTGGGATAACTCACATGACTGGAGTACAGTCATGGATGGTTATAAACTGTTCAGGAAGGACAGGCAGGGCAGAAAAGGTGGGGGAGTAGCACTGTATGTAAGGGAGCAGTATGACTGCTCAGAGCTCCGGTACGAAACTGTGGAAAAACCTGAGTGTCTCTGGATTAAGTTTAGAAGTGTGTGCAACAAGAGTGATGTAGAGGTGGGAGTCTGCTATAGACCACCGGACCAGGGGGATGAGGTGGATGAGGCTTTCTTCAGGCAACTCACGGAAGCTACTAGATCGCATGCCCTGATTCTCATGGGTGACTTTAATTTTCCTGATATCTGCTGGGAGAGCAATACAGCGGTGCATAGACAATCCAGGAAGTTTTTGGAAAGCGTAGGGGACAATTTCCTGGTGCAAGTGCTAGGGGAGCCAACTAGGGGGGGCGCTTTTCTTGACCTGCTGCTCACAAACCACTACCTGGGGGAAGCAAAAGTGGATGGGAATCTGGGAGGCAGTGACCATGAGTTGGTTGAGTTCAGGATCCTGACGCAGGGAAGAAAGGTAAGCAGCAGGATACGGACCCTGGACTTCAGGAAAGCAGACTTTGACTCCCTCAGGGAACAGATGGCCAGGATCCCCTGGGGGACTAACATGAAGGGGAAGGGAGTCCAGGAGAGCTGGCTGTATTTCAAGGAATCCCTGTTGAGGTTACAGGGACAAACCATCCCGATGAGTCGAAAGAATAGTAAATATGGCAGGCGACCAGCTTGGCTTAATGGTGAAATCCTAGCGGATCTTAAACATAAAAAAGAAGCTTACAAGGAGTGGAAGGTTGGACATATGACCAGGGAAGAGTATAAAAATATTGCTCGGGCATGTAGGAAAGATATCAGGAGGGCCAAATCGCACCTGGAGCTGCAGCTAGCAAGAGATGTCAAGAGTAACAAGAAGGGTTTCTTCAGGTATGTTGGCAACAAGAAGAAAGCCAAGGAAAGTGTGGGCCCCTTACTGAATGAGGGAGGCAACCTAGTGACAGAGGATGTGGAAAAAGCTAATGTACTCAATGCTTTTTTTTGCCTCTGTTTTCACTAACAAGGTCAGCTCCCAGACTGCTGTGCTGGGCATCACAAAATGGGGAAGAGATGGCCAGCCCTCTGTAGAGATAGAGGTGGTTAGGGACTATTTAGAAAAGCTGGACGTGCACAAGTCCATGGGGCCGGACGAATTGCATCCGAGAGTGCTGAAGGAATTGGCGGCTGTGATTGCAGAGCCCTTGGCCATTATCTTTGAAAACTCGTGGCGAACGGGGGAAGTCCCGGATGACTGGAAAAAGGCTAATGTAGTGCCCATCTTTAAAAAAGGGAAGAAGGAGGATCCTGGGAACTACAGGCCAGTCAGCCTCACCTCAGTCCCTGGAAAAATCATGGAGCAGGTCCTCAAAGAATCAATCCTGAAGCACTTAGAGGAGAGGAAAGTGATCAGGAACAGTCAGCATGGATTCACCAAGGGAAGGTCATGCCTGACTAATCTAATCGCCTTTTATGATGAGATTACTGGTTCTGTGGATGAAGGGAAAGCAGTGGATGTATTGTTTCTTGACTTTAGCAAAGCTTTTGACACGGTCTCCCACAGCATTCTTGTCAGCAAGTTAAGGACGTATGGGCTGGATGAATGCACTATAAGGTGGGTAGAAAGCTGGCTAGATTGTCGGGCACAACGGGTAGTGATCAATGGCTCCATGTCTAGTTGGCAGCCGGTGTCAAGTGGAGTGCCCCAGGGGTCGGTCCTGGGGCCCGTTTTGTTCAATATCTTCATAAATGATCTGGAGGATGGTGTGGATTGCACTCTGAGCAAATTTGCGGATGATACTAAACTGGGAGGAGTGGTAGATACGCTGGAGGGGAGGGATAGGATACAGAAGGACCTAGACAAATTGGAGGATTGGGCCAAAAGAAATCTGATGAGGTTCAATAAGGATAAGTGCAGGGTCCTGCACTTAGGATGGAAGAATCCAATGCACCACTACAGACTAGGGACCGAATGGCTAGGCAGCAGTTCTGCGGAAAAGGACCTAGGGGTGACAGTGGACGAGAAGCTGGATATGAGTCAGCAGTGTGCCCTTGTTGCCAAGAAGGCCAATGGCATTTTGGGATGTATAAGTAGGGGCATAGCGAGCAGATCGAGGGACGTGATCGTTCCCCTCTATTCGACACTGGTGAGGCCTCATCTGGAGTACTGTGTCCAGTTTTGGGCCCCACACTACAAGAAGGATGTGGATAAATTGGAGAGAGTCCAGCGAAGGGCAACAAAAATGATTAGGGGTCTAGAGCACATGACTTATGAGGAGAGGCTGAGGGAGCTGGGATTGTTTAGTCTGCAGAAGAGAAGAATGAGGGGGGATTTGATAGCTGCTTTCAACTACCTGAAAGGGGGTTCCAAAGAGGATGGCTCTAGACTGTTCTCAATGGTAGCAGATGACAGAACGAGGAGTAATGGTCTCAAGTTGCAATGGGGGAGGTTTAGATTGGATATTAGGAAAAACTTTTTCACTAAGAGGGTGGTGAAACACTGGAATGCGTTACCTAGGGAGGTGGTAGAATCTCCTTCCTTAGAGGTTTTTAAGGTCAGGCTTGACAAAGCCCTGGCTGGGATGATTTAACTGGGACTTGGTCCTGCTTTGAGCAGGGGGTTGGACTAGATGACCTTCTGGGGTCCCTTCCAACCCTGATATTCTATGATTCTATGCCCTCCCAGTCCTTAGAGCCTGGTTCATGCCTGGAGGCAGGGGGTGAGAGCCTCCCCACAGCACCTTTGGTAAACAGAGGGAAGGTGACCTCACACAGTGTGTGTGTGTGTGTGTGTGTGTGTGTGTGTGTGTGTGTGTGTGTGTGTGTGTGTGTGTGTTAGAGAACACTGAAAATCTCTGAAAGTCCCATGGAGCTACGGCCGATTGACACCAGCTGGGATCTGATTGAGTCCCATAGACCTACGGCCAATTGACACAAGCTGGTATCTGGCCCATTGAGTCCCAGGGAGCTACGGCCGTTTGACACCAGCTGGGATCTGGCCCATTGAGTCCCAGGGAGCTACGGCCGATTGACACCAGCTGGGATCTGGCCCACTGAGTCCCACAGACCTACGGCCAATTGACACAAGCTGATATCTGGCCCATTGAGTCCCAGGGAGCTACGGCCGATGACACCAGCTGGGATCTGGCCCCATGCCCAGTCCAGCCCGTTCCCACTGTCCCGCCTGCAGCAGGAAAGGCACAGTCGGTCTGGCAGGGGCTTTCCCCTCTACAGTGCCACTCCGAGCACACCACCAGGCCAGAGTCACAGCCACAGCCAGGACCGAAGCAACAGATGCCATTGTCCAGTCAGGGCCCCGCCCGGCGCGGGCTGGGGGCGATGCCAGCCTGCTCCATCGGGCTGCCTGCTCCATCAGCAGCCCCCTACTTCCAGGACCTTCTCCCAGCCCCACTCCGGTGCCCAGGGCTCCCTCCCCCACGTGCTCCAGTCCCCTTCCCCAGCCCCACATACGCTGCCCCAAGCCCCCTCTGTCTCCCAGCCTCCGTGCGCTCCCCGATCTGCCCCTCCTCCCCCCCGGGGCGGCGAAGCCTCCAGCGGCCCCAGCCCAGTGGATCGGCGGGGCGGGCTCCCCCGGGGGCTCCAGGCCGTGCCAAGCACTCACCGCCCGCCTCACGCCACGATCCCGCGGCTCCTGCCACCACCGCCCGCCGCCGTCCAGCGCGGCCACTCGGACAGCCGCCTGGCCGGCCCGGGGCGTCTCCTCCGGCCAGCTGGCCCCGGCGCGGCGCCACAGGAAAAGGGGGACGGGAAAGGGGTCGGCAGCACAGCGGGGGACTCTGCCGGGCGGCCAGCAGAGGGCGCCCCGGGATCGCCAATGGCCCAGGCGGTAAGGAGGGAGCTGAGTCCGGTCCTGGAGGGACGCCGGGGTCATGGGCGAAGGCGGTGGCGGATTCAGAGTTAGTGGGGCCCTGTGCCCAGCTTCATTTTGGGGGGGGGGGGGGTGCCCTCTGGACCCAGCCAAGAAACAGAACATTCCCTCTTATCTTCCCCCCTTTTTCATTCTTTTTTTCTTCATCCTCCTCCTGTATTATAAGTAATAGGAAGTAAATGAAAATAAAAGTGAGGCACCTTGATTGGGGCAGGGGGTTGGGTGCGTGAGTCGGGATCTGGGAGGGAGTTTGGGTGCTGGGTGCGAGCTCTAGGCTGGGGCAGGGGGTTGGGGTGTGGGAAGGGGTGAGGGGTGGGGGCTCTGGGAGGGAGTTTGGGTGCTGGGTGCGAGCTCTAGGCTGGGGCAGGGGGTTGGGGTGTGGGAAGGGGTGAGGGGTGGGGGATCTGGGAGGGAGTTTGGGTGCTGGGTGCGAGCTCTAGGTTGGGGCAGGGGGTTGGGGTGTGGGAGGGGTGAGGGGTGGGGGCTCTGGGAGGGAGTTTGGGTGCTGGGTGCGAGCTCTAGGCTGGGGCAGGGGGTTGGGGTGTGGGAAGGGGTGAGGGGTGGGGGATCTGGGAGGGAGTTTGGGTGCGGGCTTTGGGCTGGGGCAGGGGGTTGGGGTGCAGGAGGGCACACCAGCACACTCCTCTGGCAGCGGCTTCTAGGTGTGGGGGGAGGGGGTCTCTGTGCGCCACTTCCAAAGCTCAGGGCGGGGGCAACACGTAGAGACACCCCCCACCGCCAGCCGGGACTCGGGGCCAGGTTGTCAGATGAGATTTGTCGTGCATTTTGGGGGCCCCCGTCATTGGGGGTCCTGTGCCACCACACTGTTTGTTTCATGGTAAATCCACCACTGGGCGAAGGTGACTGTGCACGCCTATCCCCTGAGCACTGGTTCCTAGCCACAGACCTCACTATCCCCAGAGCATTGTCCGTCTATCTGTCCCCAGACCCACTGGCTAGCTAGCCATCCAGACCCTCTCACTAGCCTTCCCCAGAGCATCATCTGTCCATCTGTACCTATACCCACCAGCTAACTAGCCATCCAGAACCTCTCACTAGCTATCACCAGAGAATCATAGAATCATAGAATATCAGGCTTGGAAGGGACCTCAGGAGGTCGTCTAGTCCAATCCCCTGCTCAAAGCAGGGTCAATCCCCAACTAAATCATCCCAGCCAGGGCTTTGTCAAGCCCAACCTTAAAAACCTCTAAGGAAGGAGATTCCACCACCTCCCTAGGTAACCCATTCCAGGGCTTCACTACCCTCCTAGTGAAAAAGTTTTTCCTAATATCCAACATAAACCTCCCCCACTGCATCTTGAGACCATTACTCCTTGTTCTGTCATATGCTACCACTGAGTACAGTCTAGATCCATCCTCTTTGGAATCCCCTTTCAGGTAGTTAAAAGCAGCTATCAAATCCGCACTCATTCTTCTCTTCTGCAGAGCATCATCCATCCAACTTTCCCCATACCCACCAGCTAGCTAGCCATCCAGACCCTCTCGCTAGCCATCCCTGGAGCATGAACTGTTCATCTGTCCCCATACCCACTGGTTAGCTAGCCATCCAGACCCTCTCGCTAGCAATCTCCAAAGCATCATCCAGCCATCTATACCCATACCCACCAGCTAACTAGCCATCCAGAACCTCTCGCTATTCCTGCCCAAAGCATCAGCTGTCCATCTGTCCCCATACCGACTGGCTATCTATCCATCCAGACACTCAATAGCCAGCCCCACAGAATCATCCGTCCATCTGTCCCCATACCCACTGGCTAGCTCACCATCCAGTCCCTCTTGCTAACCTTCCCAGAGCATCTTCAAGCTAGCTATCCCTATCTATCTATCTACCTATCTATCTATCTATCTATCTATCCCCATACCTACTAGCAATCTATCAATATATACCCTGTACCTATCTATACCCCATACCTATCCATCTCCAGAACATCTATCCGCACATACCCGGCTTTCTATTGCTATATACAACCATCTGTCTATCAATCAAACAGTCTATCTACCCCATAAACATCTGTCTAACCTATGGACCCTCTATCTATCTATCCCCATACATATAATCTATCTATCTATCTAAAGAAAACACCTGCCTGACCACACAGTGTATATACAGTGGTCAAACTGGTGGTGAGTGCAAGATGAAGTGAAGGAGATTACATGTTGAGGAGCTCCATGCTGGGAAGCAGTGGTTCTGAAACAGATTTTGGGTAGGGATAGAAAATCAGCTGAACATGAGCTCCCAGTGTGACACTGCGACCAACAAGCCTAATGCGATCCTGGGATGCATAAACAGTGGAATCTTGAGTAGGAACAGGGAGACTATTGTACCTCTGTATGTGGCTCTGGTGTGACCGCTGTTGGAATCCTGTGTTTAGTTCTGGTGCCTACAACTCAAGAGGGATGTTGATACATTGGAGAGGGGTCAGAGCAGAGCCATGAGAATGATTAAGGGATTGGAAAACCTGCTTTATAGTTGTCATAAATATAAAGGGAAGGGTAAACACCTTTAAATCCCTCCTGGCCAGGGAAAAAACTCTTTCACCTGTAAAGGGTTAAGAAGCTAAGATAACCTCGCTGGCACCTGCCCAAAATGACCAATGAGGAGACAAGATACTTTCAAAGCTGGAGGGGGGGAAACAAAGGGTTCTCTCTGTCTGTGTGATGTTTTTGCCGGGACCAGAGCAGGAATGCAGGTCAGAGCTCCTGTAAAAAGTCAGTAAGCAATCTAGTTAGATATGTGTTAGATTCTGTTTTGTTTAAATGGCTGATAAAAAAAGTTGTGCTGAATGGAATGTATATTCCTGTTTTTGTATCTTTTTGTAACTTAAGGTTTTGCCTAGAGGGATTCTCTATGTTTTGAATCTGATTGCCCTGTAAGGTATTTACCATCCTGATTTTACAGAGGTGATTCTTTTATTTTTCTTTAATTAAACTTCTTCTTTTAAGAGCCTGATTGCTTTTCATTGTTCTTAAGATCCAAGGGTTTGGGTCTGTGTTCACCTATGCAAATTGGTGAGGATTTTTATCAAGCCTTCCCCAGGAAAGGGGGTGTAGTGCTTGGGGGATATTTTTGGGGGGAGACGTTTCCAAGTGGGCACTTCCCCTGTTCTTTGTGTAACACTTTGGTGGTGGCAGCGTTTAACCTAAGCTGGTAAGAATAAGCTTAGGGGGTCTTTCATGCAGGTCCCCACATCTGTACCCTAGAGTTCAGAGTGGGGAAGGAACCTTGATATGGTATCAGCAGTGGGATTTATTTGAAATCATTTTGAGATTTTTTTTTTGAACCAGAAATACAGAAGGATTTTAAAAGATTTTAAAGGGTTTTGTAAAAGGGGACAAAGCAACAAGCATAACAAAAGGGATTTGTCTTTTGTGAGCTGGAGTTTCTCTACCTAAAGGCAAGGTAGTTAACCTCCTGCAGGGAAATTGCCAAGTTTTTCACAGACCTGAAGAGGTTTTTTTTGTTAGTTAGTTTGTTTTAGCTAAGAGAAACTAGAGGATTTTTCTGTCTATTTGCCTGGAGACAAAGGTGGTGTTAGGGTTTTTTTTTAAAAGGGTTTTTCTGTCGGCTGACAATCCCTGTCCGAGAACATCAGTATCCGGTGACAGCACAACCTATTTTTTTTTTTGACAAGCCAAGTTTTTTGTTTGTTTTATTTCTACCTCTCGGGTGTAAAGTTAGTTAAAAGCAAAGAGGCAAACATGACAGAGCCCAAGGCAGAAACAGCCAAAGAGGCTGCCCACAGGAGAGAACTGGAGGCAGCAAAAGAGGCAGAAAAAAACCAAGAGGCTGCCCACAGGAGAGCTATGGAGGCAAAGGACAAAGAACTGGAGGAGAAGGAAAAAGAGGGGAAGCATGAACTGGAGTTGGAGAAGGTAAGGGCTGAGCCTAATCTACTGGATCACCCTAACCATCTTTCCCCAACAATCCACAAATGGGAGCGACTATGTCCACAGTATGATGAATCCAGTGATATTGCTGAATATTTTCTCACCTTTGAGAGACTGTGCACTCTCCATAAAATTCCTGAAGCTCACAAGATGGCCACATTGGTCGCAAAATTGACTGGAAGAGCTCTGGACATATTCAATAAGATGCCTATTGATGAGGCTTCTGACTATAATAAGTTCAAGGATTTGGTTTTAAAACAATTTCAAATTACATCTGAAACTTACAGAGTAAAATTTCGAACCCTTAAGAGAGGGCCTGGACTAAGTAATGTGGCTTATCTAAACCAGATGAAGGATCTGTTAGATAAATGGGTCACAGGAAGGGGTGTCACTAGCTTTGAAGGAATGTGTGATTTGATAGCTCAGGAGCAATTCCTGAATATGTCCAAGGAGGAAATAAAACAGTGTTTATGGGATAAGGAAATGGACTCAGCAGAAAGTCTTGCTTCTTATGCTGATTGATACAAGCAGTCCCAGACTGCCAAAGAGGTGGGGCAAGCCGGAACAAAACAGGTGGAGGGAGGAGAGAGGAACAACCCTGGTTGCAGTTGGAGCGAATACCAGAAGGGACACCCTCAGACCACACCCTACTACCGGGGGCAGCCCAAGGCCCCAACTACACACCAAGGAATACTCCAGACACCTTATCATCCTGCCACACCATTCTCCAGCAAGCCACCTCGCCCCAGTTACCCATCAGCTGGATGATGTTTTAAATGTAACGAAATGGGGCATGTAAAGGCCAACTGCCCCAAGAACCCCAACAGATTACGGTTCATTGCACTGGAATCACACCAGAGGTCCTCAGGCCCAGATACCTCCCAGATATCCTCAGAGCAGAGGGAAACTGTGAGTGTGAGTGGGAAGAAGGTCACTGCGTGGAGGGACACCAGAGCACAAGTGTCGGCTATCCATGCTTCCTTAGTGGACCCAAATTTAATCGACCCAGAGATCCAAGTGACAATTCAACCCTTCAAGTCCAACTCTTTCAATTTGCCTACAGCCAAGTTGCCTGTCCAGTACAAGGGCTGGTCAGGAACGTGGACTTTTGAAGTCTATGATGATTATCCCATCCCCATGCTGTTGGGAGAAGACTTGGCCAACCATGTAAAGCTAGCCAAGAAGGTGGGAATGGTCACCCGCAGCCAGGCTAAACAAGCCGTCACGCCTAGCTCTGTTCCGGAAACTTCTACCAGGTCCCAGTCAGAGGTGATGGAACTGGACCCCATGCCAACATCTGCAACAGCAGTAGTGGATCCAGTCCCAGAGACCCAGACAGAGCCAGCCCCAGAACCGGAACCGACGGAACAACTAGCACCAGACCCATTGCCAACACTGAATCCAGTACTTGCAACCCCAACACCAGAGGGCCCCACCGAACCTGAACCGGCAACAGCCGATAACCCTACACAAGAGGCTCAGCCGGAGCCTGAACCCAACACAGTGCACCAGCGGAGAGCGGTTCACAGACAACGGAAACAGCTCCATCCCCTACATCGCTTCCAGAGGGACCAAGCCCAGGTCCACAATCCAATGAGGAACTGATGTCTCCAGCATCAAGGGAACAGTTCCAGACCGAACAGGAAGCAGATGAAAGCCTCCAGAGAGCTTGGACGGTGGCACGGAGCAACCCACCGCCTCTCAGCTCTTCTAATCGCTCCAGGTTTGTTGTAGAAAGAGGACTTTTATACAAGGAAACTCTTTCTGGTGGACACCAGGAATACAGGCATCCTCAGAGACAGTTGGTAGTTCCAACTAAGTACTGGGTAGAGCTCTTGAGCTTAGCCCACGATCACCCTAGTGGCCATGCTGGGGTGAACAGGACCAAAGACGTTTGGGGAGGTCATTCCACTGGGAGGGAATGGGCAAGGATGTTTCTACCTATGTCCGGTCTTGTGAAATATGCCAAAGAGTGGGAGAACCCCAAGACCAGGTCAAAGCCCCTCTCCAGCCACTCCCCATCATTGAAGTTCCATTTCAGCGAGTAGCTGTGGATATTCTGGGTCCTGGGTCGAAAAAGACACCCAGAGGAAAGCAGTACATACTGACTTTCATGGATTTTGCCACCCCATGGCCGGAAGCAGTAGCTCTAAGCAACACCAGGGCTAAAAGTGTGTGCCAGGCACTAGCAGACATTTTTGCCAGGGTAGGTTGGCCCTCCGACATCCTCACAGATGCAGGGACTAATTTCCTGGCAGGAACTATGGAAAACCTTTGGGAAGCTCATGGGGTAAATCACTTGGTTGCCACTCCTTACCACCATCAGACAAATGGCATGGTGGAGAAGTTTAATGGAACTTTGGGGGCCATGATACATAAATTCGTAAATGAGCACTGCAATGATTGGGACCTAGTGTTGCAGCAGTTGCTCTTTGCCTACAGAGCTGTACCATATCCCAGTTTAGGGTTTTCCCCATTTGAACTTGTATATGGCCGTGAGGTTAAGGGGCCATTACAGTTGGTAAAGCAGCAACGGGAGGGATTTACACCTTCTCCAGGAACTAACATTCTGGACTTTGTAACCAACCTACAAAACACCCTCCGAACCTCTTTAGCCCTTGCTAAAGAAAACCTACAGGATGCTCAAAAAGAGCAAAAAGCCTGGTATGATAAACATGCCAGAGAGCGTTCCTTCAAAGTAGGGGACCAGGTCATGGTCTTAAAGGCGCTCCAGGCCCATAAAATGGAAGCGTCGTGGGAAGGGCCATTCACGGTCCAGGAGCGTCTGGGAGCTGTTAATTATCTCATAGCATTCCCTACCTATAACCGAAAGCCTAAGGTGTACCATATTAATTCTCTAAAGCCCTTTTTTTCCAGAGAATTGAAGGTTTGTCAGTTTACAGCCCACGGAGGAGACGACGCTGAGTGGCCTGAAGGTGTCTACTCCTCAGGAAAAAGATCCCCTCTGGCAGTGCCTGGGCATCTCCAGTGGTTCAGGCTCCCAAACCAGAGGGGGAGATACGTTTCTGCGTGGACTACTGTAAGCTAAATGCTGTAACTCGCCCAGACAACTATCCAATGCCACGCACAGATGAACTATTAGAAAAACTGGGACGGGCCCAGTTCATCTCTACCTTGGACTTAACCAAGGGGTACTGGCAGGTATCGCTAGATGAATCCGCCAAAGAAAGGTCAGCCTTCACCACACATGTCGGGCTGTATGAATTTAATGTGCTCCCTTTCGGGCTGTGGAATGCACCCGCCACCTTCCAAAGACTTGTAGATGGTCTCCTAGCAGGATTAGGAGAATATGCAGTAGCCTACCTTGACGATGTGGCCATATTTTTGGATTCCTGGGCAGAACACCTGGAACATCTGCAAAAAGTCTTTGAGCGCATACGGGAGGCAGGACTAACTGTTAAGGCTAAGAAGTGTCAAATAGGCCTAAACAGAGCAACTTACCTTGGACACCAGGTGGGTCAAGGAACTATCAACCCCCTACAGGCCAAAGTGGATGCTATCCAAAAGTGGCCTGTCCCAAAGTCAAAGAAACAGGTTAGGCTTGGCCAGATATTACAGGTGATTTGTACCGCAATACAGCCAAATCGCCGCCCCACTGACAGACCTAACCAAAAAGAAACAGCCAAATGCCATTCAGTGGACCGAAGAGTGTCAGAAGGCCTTTAACCAGCTTAAAACGACACTCATGTCTGACCTTGTGCTAAGGGCCCCAGACTTTGACAAACCGTTCCTAGTAACCACAGATGCGTCCAAACATGATGTGGGAGCAGTTTTAATGCAGGATGGACCAGATCAAGAATTCCATCCTGTTGTGTTTCTCAGCAAGAAGCTGTCTGAGAGGGAAAGCAACTGGTCAGTCAGTGAAAAAGAATGTTACCCATTGTCTACGCTCTGGAAAAGCTACGCCCATACGTTTGGGGAGGAGGTTTCCACCTGCAAACCGACCATGCTGCGCTACAGTGACTTCATACCACCATGGGAAATAACAAAAAACTTATTCGATGGAGTTTAGCTCTCCAAGATTTTGATTTCGACATCCAACACATCTCAGGAGCTTCTAACAAAGTGGCTGATGCACTCTCCTGTGAAAGTTTCCCAGAATCAACTAGTTAAAATCATCCTTCAGATGTGGAAAATATTGTTAGTCTTTATATACTTGGTAGTATATTTAGAGGTGCATGTGTCTTATTAACTCTGTTTTCTCCTAGAGCTCCAGGAAGAAATCACAGCCAGCGTTTCACCCTATCTGTGATTTGGGGGGTGTCATAAATATAAAGGGAAGGATAAACACCTTTAAATCCCTCCTGGCCAGAGGAAAAACCCTTTCACCTGTAAAGGGTTAAGAAGCTAAGATAACCTCGCTGGCACCTGACCAAAATGACCAATGAGGAGACAAGATACTTTCAAAGCTGGAGGGGGGGGAAACAAAGGGTTCTCTCCGTCTGTGTGATGCTTTTGCCGGGACCAGAGCAGGAATGCAGGTCAGAACTCCTGTAAAAAGTCAGTAAGCAATCTAGTTAGATATGCGTTAGATTCTGTTTTGTTTAAATGGCTGATAAAAAAAGTTGTGCTGAATGGAATGTATATTCCTGTTTTTGTATCTTTTTGTAACTTAGCCCTGGTCTACACTAGGAGTTGAGGTCGGATTTAGCAGCGTTAAATCGATTTAACCCTGCACCCGTCCACACGACGAAGCCCTTTTTTTCGACTTAAAGGGCTCTTAAAATCGATTTCCTTACTCCATCCCCAACAAGGGGATTAGCACTGAAATTGGCCTTGCTGGGTTGAATTTCGGGTACTGTGGACACAATTAGATGGTATTGGCCTCCAGGAGCTATCCCATAGTGCTCCATTGTGATCGCTCTGGACAGCACTCTCAACTCAGATGCACTGGCCAGGTAGACAGGAAAAGAACTGTGAACTTTTGAATCTCATTTCCTGTTTGGCCAGCGTGGCGAGCTGCAGGTGACCATGCAGAGCTCATCAGCAGAGGTGACCATGGTGGAGTCCCAGAATCACAAAAGAGCTCCAGCATGGACCGAACGGGAGATACGGGATCTGATTGCTGTATGGGGAGAGGAATCGATGCTATCAGAACTCCGTTCCAGTTTTCGAAATGCCAAAACCTTTGTCAAAATCTCGCAGGGCATGAAGGACAGAGGCCATAACAGGGACCCGAAGCAGTGCCGCGTGAAACTTAAGGAGCTGAGGCAAGCCTACCAGAAAACCAGAGAGGCGAATGGCCGCTCCGGGTCTGAGCCCCAAACTTGCCACTTCTATGATGAGCTGCATGCCATTTTAGGGGGTTCAGCCACCACTACCCCAGCCGTGTTGTTTGACTCCTTCAATGGAGATGGAGGCAACACGGAAGCAGGTTTGGGGGACGAGGAAGATGATGATGATGAGGTTGTAGATAGCTCACAGCAAGCAAGCGGAGAAACCGGTTTTCCCGACAGCCAGGAACTGTTTCTCACCCTGGACCTGGAGCCAGTACCCCCTGAACCCATCCAAGACTTCCTCCCTGACCTGCCAGGTGGAGAAGGGACCTCTGATGAGTGTACCTTTTAAAATACTATACATGGTTTAAAAGCAAGCATGTTTAATGATTAATTTGCCCTGGCATTCGCGGCTCTCCTGGATGTACTCCCAAAGCCTTTGCAAAAGGTTTCTGGGGAGAGCAGCCTTATTCCATCCACCATGGTAGGACACTTTACCACTCCAGGCCAGAAGCATGTACTCGGGAATCATTGTAGAACAAAGCATTGCAGTGTATGTTTGCTGGCATTCAAACAAACATCCATTCTTTATCTCTCTGTGTTATCCTCAGGAGAGTGATATCATTCATGGTCACCTGGTTGAAATAGGGTGCTTTTCTTAAGGGGACATTCAGAGATGCCCGTTCCTGCTGGGCTGTTTGCCTGTGGCTGAACAGAAATGTTCCCCGCTGTTAGCCACAGGGAGGGGGAAGGGGCTAGCCATGCACTGGGGGAGGCAAAATGCGACCTTGGAACAAAAGCACATGTGCTATGTATGTAATGTAAACAGCAAGGTTTACCATGAAAGAGTGTACCCATTGTTCTATAAAATGTGTCTTTTTAAATACCACTGTCCCTTTATTTTTCTCCACCAGCTGCATGTGTTTCAAGGATCACAGGATCTTCTCCTTCCCAGAGGCTAGTGAAGATTAGAAGGCAAAAAAAACGCACTCGCGATGAAATGTTCTCTGAGTTCATGCTGTCCTCCCACACTGACAGAGCACAGACGAATACGTGGAGGCAGACAATGTCAGAGTGCAGGAAAGCACAAAATGACCGGGAGGAGACGTGGCAGGCTGAAGAGAGTAAGTGGCAGGCTGAAGAGAGGGCTGAAGCTGAAAGGTGGCGGCAACGTGATGAGAGGAGGCAGGATTCAATGCTGAGGCTGCTGGAGGATCAAACTAATATGCTCCAGTGTATGGTTGAGCTGCAGGAAAGGCAGCAGGAGCACAGACCGCTGCTACAGCCCCTGTGTAACCAACTGCCCTCCTCCCCAGGTTCCATAGCCTCCTCACCCAGATGCTCAAGAACGCGGTGGAGGGCCTCCGGCCACCCAGCCACTCCACCCCAGAGGATTGCCCAAGTGACAGACGGCTGGCATTCAATAAATGTTAAAGTTTTAAAGTGCTGTGTGACCTTGTCCTTCCCTCCTCCACCACCCCTCCTGGTGCTTCTCTCCTCCATCACCCCTCCTGGGCTACCTTGGTAGTTATCCCCCTATTTGTGTGATGAATGAATGCATGAATGTAAAGCAACAATGACTTTATTGCCTCTGCAAGCGGTGATCGAAGGGAGGAGAGGAGGGTGGTTAGCTTACAGGGAAGTAGAGTGAACCGGGGGCGGGGGGTTTCATCAAGGAGAAGCAAACAGAACTTTCACACCATAGCCTGGCCAGTCATGAAACTGGTTTTCAAAGCTTCTCTGATGTGCACCTCACCCTCCTGTGCTCTTCTAACCGCTCTGGTGTCTGGCTGTGCGTAACCAGCAGCCAGGCGATTTGCCTCAACTTCCCACCCCACCATAAAAGTCTCCCCCTTACTCTCACAGATATTGTGGAGCGCACAGCAAGCAGTAATAACAATGGGAATATTGGTTTCGCTGAGGTCTAAGTGAGTCAGTAAACTGCACCAGCGCACTTTTAAATGTCCAAATGCACATTCTACCACCATTCTGCACTTACTCAGCCTGTAGTTGAACAGCTCCTGACTACTGTCCAGGCTGCCTGTGTATGGCTTCATGAGCCATGGCATTAAGGGGTAGGCTGGGTCCCCAAGGAGAACTATTGGCATTTCAACATCCCCAATGGTTATTTTCTGGTCTGGGAATAAAGTCCCTTCCTGCAGCTTTTGAAACAGACCAGAGTTCCTGAAGATGCGAGCGTCATGAACCTTTCCTGGCCATCCCACGTTGATGCTTGTGAAATGTCCCTTGTGATCTACCAGTGCTTGCAGCACTATTGAAAAGTACCCCTTGTGGTTTATGTACTCGCCGGCTTGGTGTTCCAGTGCCAAGATAGGGATATGGGTTCCGTCTATGGCCCCACCACAGTTAGGGAATCCCATTGCAGCAAAGCCATCCACTATGACCTGCACATTTCCCAGGGTCACTACCCTTGATATCAGCAGATCTTTGATTGCATGGGCTACTTGCATCACAGCAGCCCCCACAGTAGATTTGCCCACTCCAAATTGATTCCCAACTGACCGGTAGCTGTCTGGCATTGCAAGCTTCCACAGGGCTATTGCCACTCGCTTCTCAACTGTGAGGTTGGTATTCTTGGTATTCATCTTGGTATTCTTGCGCTCAGGGCAGGGGAAAGCAAGTCACAAAGTTCCATGAAAGTGCCCTTATGCATGCGAAAGTTTCGCAGCCACTGGGAATCGTCCCAGACCTGCAACACTATGTGGTCCCACCAGTCTGTGCTTGTTTCCCGAGCCCAGAATCAGTGTTCCACCACATGAATCTGCCCCATTAGCACCATGATGCCCACATTGCCAGGGCCCGTGCTTTGAGAGAAGTCTGTGTCCATGTCCTCATCACTCTCATCACTGCGCTGACGTCGCCTACTCGCCTGGTTTTGCTTTCCCAGGTTCTGGTGCTGCATATACTGCTGGATAATGCGTGTGGTGTTTAATGTGCTCCTAATTGCCAAAGTGATCTGAGCGGCCTCCATGCTTACCATGGTATGGCCTCTGCACAGAAACAAGGTGCGGAACGATTGGCTGCCATTGCCCTGACGGAGGGAGGGGTGACTGACGACATGGCTTACAGGGTTGGCTTACAGGGAATTAAAATCAACAAAGGGGGTGGCTTTGCAAGAAACTGAATGGCCCCCTCAAGGATAGAACTCAAAACTGGATTTAGCAGGCCGTTGATTTCATGGAGGGAGGGAGGAGAAAATGAATATAAAACAAATCTCGTCTATTTCTTGCTTTGAGCTACTTCATCTATCTTTATACATCTTGCTGGCAGCAGACTGTGCAGTACGACCGCTAGCCATCGTCATCTCCTGGGTGCTCGGCAGAAGATGGTGCAGTATGACTGCTGGCTGTCATCTTCTGCTGATTAAAAGACAGCGTACTGCCGGTAGGACTCAATCGCCATGAGACAAAACTTAAAAGGGAAATGACCTGGCTGATTCACTCCCATGTTTGCCCAGGTGCCCCTGACCTTATTGAGGTTGGTTAAAAGAGCACCCAGGCCTACGTTGACAACGGCTACCAGTCATACTGCACTATCTGCTGCCAAATTGCTGCTGTGTAGCAATGCAGTACCACGTCTGCCAGCACCCAGGAGACATACGGTGACGGTTAGCTGAGCGGGCTCCATGCTTGCCGTGGTATGGCGTCTGCACAGGTAACTCAAAAAAAAAGGCATGAAATGATTGTCTGCCCTTGCTTTCACGGAGGGAGGGAGGGAGGGAAGGGGGGGGCCTGACGATATGTACCCAGAACCACCCGCGACAATGTTTTAGCCCCATCAGGCATTGGGATTGCTACCCAGAATTCAAATGGGCAGCGGACACTGCGGGAACTGTGGGATAGCTACCCACAGTGCAACGCTCTGGAAGTCGATGGTTGCCTCGGTACTGTGGACGTACTTTGCCGACTACATGCACTTAGAGCATTTGTGTGGAGACACACACAATCGACTGTATAAAAACGCTTTCCACAAAACTGACTTCTATAAATTCGACCTAATTTCGTAGTGTAGACATACCCTTAAGGTTTTGTCTAGAGGGATTCTCTATGTTTTGAATCTGATTACCCTGTAAGGTATTTACCATCCTGAATTTACAGAGGTGATTCTTTTACTTTTTCTTTAATTAAAATTCTTCTTTTAAGAGCCTGATTGCTTTTCATTGTTCTTAAGATCCAAGGGTTTGGGTCTGCGTTCACCTATACAAATTGGTGAGGATTTTTATCAAGCCTTCCCTAGGAAAGGGGGTGTAGTGCTTGGGGGGATATTTTGGGGGGGGAGACGTTTCCAAGTGGGTACTTCCCCTGTTCTTTGTGTAACACTTTGGTGGTGGCAGCGTTTAACCTAAGCTGGTAAGAATAAGCTTAGGGGGTCTTTCATGCAGTTCCCCACATCTGTACCCTAGAGTTCAGAGTGGGGAAGGAACCTTGACAATAGTGATAGACTCCAAGAGCTCAATCGATTTAGCTTAACAAAGAGAAGGCTCAGGGGTGAGTTGATCACAGTCTATAAGTACCTACATGGGGAACAAATATTTAGTAATGGGCTCTTCGATCTAACACCATCCAATGGCTGGAAGCTGAAGCTAGACAAATGCAGCCTGGAAATAAGGGGTAATTTTTAAAAGTGAGAATAAATAGCCATTGGAACAACTTACCAAGGCTCACAGTGGATTCTCCAGCACTGACATTTTTTAAATCAAGAGGGGATGTTTTTCTAAAAACTCTGCTCTGGGAATGATTTGTGGAAGCTCTCTGGCCTGTGTTAAACCGGAGGTCAGGCTAGCTGATCCTTCTGGCCTTAGAGTCTATGAATATCGATAGATAGATAGATTAGATAGATGATTAGATATGTAAGCAGAGTCAGGATGAGCTCTACCCTGACATCTGGTGGCGAGTCATGATGAGTTGTGGAAAAGAACTTCAGGGGCTGATCTCATTTGCATAGGCACACCCACCCTGCCTAGATGGTTACTTTGGCTGCTGTAGGAGCCCCAGTTTCTCTGTTATTGGAGCAGGAATAAACTGTTATTATCCTGATTATGTGACTCAAGGACAGTGGAACTGTACTTGGCCTTTTGTTATGATGGAGAGACTCACCATCAACTAAGCAGCACTTGCTAGGCAAGGGTCATGGGTTCCAAAATCCAGTGAATAGAGAGACACTGGGGACAGGTATTAATACTTGGTGGTATGGGCCCCTGGGTGAGGGCTTTATGTGCTAGATTTCCTTCCTTCTCTCTCTACTGTGGAATACTAGAGCTAATTTTGATTCTATTAGGAGTCTAGTTACAGACTGCTGAGCTGAATTCATTTTGGGCTAATGGTGCACTAGCAGTAAGGCTCCCCCACTACAAGCTGAAATCACTGAGTGCTGTGTTAAGTAGTGGGGGAGCCTGAAGATATATTGCAGAGCAGTTTGCAGGATGGCTGGAGCAGCTTATGTGGGTGGCTGCCAGAGTGGAGCCCCATGGAGAGGTGGGGCAATTGGCTTTTGGACCATGTAAGGTGCCCCTTAACCCCCTCCCTCACATCTCCACTCAGGTTGGGAGGTAAAACTCTGCAGATAAACTTTTGAATTCTGGTGCTGCACTGACCAGGGACAGAGACTTTTGGGACTTTGGGTGACTTTGGGTTGCTGGACTCAAGAACCAAAGGGAAAGGACATGCCCCAATTTGCTTGGGGTGGGATTTTTGCTCATGGGTTGTGTTATGAATCCTGTTGGTGGTGTTTCCCCAACATAATACCACATTGTTTCTCTCTGTTATTAAAAGGCTTTTTGCTACACTCAGACTCTGTGCTTCCGAGAGGGGAACTATTGCCTCTTGGAGGTGCCCAGTGGGGGTGGTATATATTTGTCCCAGGTCACTGGGTGGGGGTTCGAGCCGGTTTTGCATTGTGTTATTGGAATGGAAACCCTAGATACTGAACCTGGCCCTTCTTGCTGCCAACTCTGACGGGCAGAAGGGTTACAATAGATAGATAGATAGAGGGTGAGTATGGGACATGTGCAGAGTGTGGGGTTGGAAGGTGCAGATGGAATACACGAACAGAAGGGTGAAAGGCTAGCAGGTGCATATGGGATATGTAGAGGGCGAGGCGATGGGTGGGTGGGTAGCAGGGCATCCTGTGACCCCTCTCTCTGGCGCTATGGAAGCACAATCCTTCCCCGCCTTGCTCCTGGTCCCTTTCAGTCCCTGGGGCGTCTGCTGGCACAAACAGCTCGTTTCCCAATGGACCCCATCCTGATGGCGCTGGTGATCGCTGTGTTCATGCCACGTGGCTACATCACATGAGCCCCCAAGTGGGGATCACAAGCTGCACTGTGTGGGCAGCCCTGCCTGGATTCCCACCAGCCTCCTGGTCACAGCCCTGCAGACGGATCCCCCGAGACTGGGGCTGATGGAAATGCTCAGAGTAAATGATTCAGTGGGAACAATTTGTTGGGCTCTGCGGGCATCTGCCACTTGGCTGCTGTTTCTATTTCAGTAGCACGCAGAGATCAGAGCCCCATTGTGCCATGTGCTGCACAGACACAAAGCGAGAGACAGGCCCTGCACCAAGTGATATCTGGGCCCCTTTGCACCAGGTATTGCCCAGACACACAGTGAGAGTCAGGCCCTGCCCTAGCTGAGATCAGGGCCCTGTTGTGCCAGGCACTGCACAGACACACAGGGAGAGACAGGCCCTGCCCTAGCTGAGATCAGGGCCCTGTTGTGCCAGGCACTGCACAGACACACAGGGAGAGACAGGCCCTGCCCCAGCTGAGATCAGGGCCCTGTTGTGCCAGGCACTGCACAGACACAGTGAGAGTCAGGCCCTGCCCCAAAGAGCTCACACTCCAATTAGACAAGGCAGATGGGGAAACAGAGGCACAGAGCAGGGCAGTGACTTGCCCATAGTAACCCAACAGAGGCAGGACTAGATCCCAGTCTCCTGAGCGGCAGGCTAGTGATTTGGACCCTGGGCCATTCTGCCTCTGGCCCCCCAGCTCTGTCTCTACAATCCCACCGGGGTTTTGGAGTGCAGAGTCCGGGTCACCCTGCCAAGGGGCTACAGGCCTGCCGCGTCCCGTGGGAGCCAGTCCCATGGGCTCCATATTTCTATCTAATCCTCTATCTATCTCCATATACAATCATCTATCTGACTTTCTATCTAACTCATAAGCCTGTATTTATGGATCTATCCCCCTGCCCCATAGAGATCAATTTACCTATCACACCCCCTTATCCAGCTGTCTGTCTGTCTACTAAATGGCAAAAATCTTTGTTACTGCCCAGTGATGATTGCCTGTCTCTACCTCTTGCCCTCCTGAAACATCAAGTTCAGCCAGACTTAAACTTCTGAAAACCAGGAGCTACAGCGTGAAGGTAAAAACTCATGTAACCTTAACTCTGCCCCCTGGAGCCGGCTGGAGTCACTGGCAATTCTCTGCATGCACTCCAGCTGCAGTCACTGAGCTAGGTGTTGAACTGAATGGCGGAGGGGTTGGTGGGTGCAGCTTGGTAGAGCTGTGAGTGTGACCTGCGGGGGCGGGACCTCTCAAGAGGGGTTGGTGAGCCCCTCTCCCTGCCCCCTGTGTGTGATCAAAGGAAAGAGGTGTGTGGGTGGGACACTTTTGGGGGTTAGCCAAGGTTCTGGGAGGAATCACTGCCACCTGCTGACAGCAGGAGGGAGCGCTGTCTGTGCCCACCAAGGGAAACCCACCCCAATCACCAGCTGCTGGCAGCAGAGTCGCTCCGCACCATGCTCCATGAGCCCGGCTCTTTCCCAGTGCAGGCTAGCAATTGACAGACCTCACTTTGCTACACTCGGTGCCCAGTCCCCTGTCTTCTGGACACCCACCATGCACACTGATCTGCTGTCCCCAGGCACTGGATTTGATTCAACACTCTCCTTAGCACAGGGCACTTCAACCTGTTTAGAGCAGAACCAAACTGAAGTTTATTAAATAGCACTAGAGGGAAAGATTCAAATAAAAGCAGGTATAAGGAGTTGGAAACATCAGGTTACAGGAAAAATAAAAATATCAGATGCAATCAATAGACTGTACTTATTAAGTAGTCCTTTTCTTGTTATGGTGCATGGTGTCACGGTCTCACAGGTCATGCCCACTCTTGGCCCCGTAGGGTCCCTGGGGAGAACCCCCTTCAGTGAGACAGCCCTTCTCACGGGTCCACTCTCTCTCAGAGGTTAAGCCCCCTCCGTCTCCTGGAACTGTACCTCTTTGAGCCTTTAGCACGCCTGTCTCTCACCGTGGGCCCTCTCAGGGAGTCCACTCACTCTGGACCCTTGGGGCCTCCACTCCCAGAGGGAATAATGCAACCCTGTTCTCTAGACCGGAGAGACTCTCAGCCAGCGTAAAGCAGAAGGGTTTATTGAACATCTGAACACAGCATAGGAAACTCTCAGGGCCCTGAGGCCTGGTGTCTCCGGCATCCAGGTGGGCTCTGCCTGCTCTCTCCCCCCAGTCCAAAGACCCCGCGCTTTCCAGCTGGGCATCTGATATCACCTCCCCCCAAGCCCTGCCTCTGTCCATTGTCTTCTGTCCAGATAAACAGGGTCGCCTGGGCCTCCTCTCCTCTCAGCCTCTCCTCTCATCCATCCTTTGTTCCCCACTGGCTGGAACTGGCTGGTCAGGTCACCGACAGCCCATTGTCCTCCCACTGGCCAGAACCAGCTGTGGCATCCGAGCTAGGCCTTCTGTCCACTAGTCACCAGTCGCTGGAGTATCCATTCTCCCAGCCATTGGCCGGGGTCCAAAGTTCCCTCGCTGGTCCTTGACAACAAACTCCCTTTCCCATCACCTCGTTAAACGAGTAACACCCAGGGAAACAGAGCCCCACCCCTCCTCCTTGCAAATCATTGAAAAAAACAAGAAAAAAAAAACAAGAAAATCCCCCAGTTCATCACATCTTTCCCCCCTTGGAGTCTGAACTGAGCGTTGTCACTTAGCCAGTGACCTGGGGAAGTTCAGGGGTCCCGCTCCATGATAAAGCATTGGCTATAACATTGGCATTCCCCCTCACATGGACCACCTCCAAGTCATAACCCAGCAGGAGCAGGCCGCTTCTCAGGAGCTTGGCATTAGCCCCTTTCATTTGGTGTAGCCACATTAGAGGCGAACGGTCAGTGTACACAGTGACGCGCCACCCAAATAGATATGACTGCGGCTTTTTAATGGCCAGGCGTTCCTTCTCTATGGCCGCATTGTGCTGGTCCCAGGGCAGCAGCTTCTTGCTCAAGTACACAATGGGATATCTCTCCCCCTTAGTATCAGTTTGCATCAGCTCTGCACCCAGCCCGGTGTCTGAGGCGTCGGTGAACACCAGGAAAGGTTGGTTAAAATCCAGGTTTACCAGCACCGGGCTTTGGATGAGTGCCCCCTTCAGCGCACAGAGAGCCCTCTGGCACTGCTCGATCCAGACCACCTTGTCCAGCTTGCCCTTCCTACAAAGCTCTGTCAGGGGAGCTGCCAGGGAGCTAAAGTGTGGCACAAACCTCTGGTAGTACCCCACCATCCCAATGAAATCCTGGACCTGCTTCTTAGTCTGGGGAGCGGGCCAATCCTTGATTGCCTCCACTTTGGCCAGCTCCGGCTTCAGGTGGCTGCTCCCCACCTTGTGGCCCAGGTATGACACCTCTGCCATCCCCGCCTTGCACTTTCCAGCTTTTATAGTCAGCCCTGCATCCTGGAGGCAACCCAGCACCCTCTTCACTTGGGACACATGATCCTCCCAGGTTTGGCTAAATACACATATCGTCAATATACGCTACAGCAAAGTCCTCCATCCCCCTTAGTAACTAATTCACCAGGTGCTGGAAGGTTGCAGGTGGCAGGACCAGGAACTCGAAGAGCCCTATTGGGATGGTGAAGGCAGACTTCGCCCTGGCCTCTGGGTCCAAAGGCACTTGCCAGTAGCCTTTGGTGAGGTCCATGGTTGTGAGGTACCAGGCAGCCCTCAACTTATCTAGGATCTCGTCAGTCCTAGGCATGGGGTAGGCATCAGACATGGTGATAGCATTAAGATTCCTATAGTCCACACAACACTAACATCATGGGAGAGGCCCAGGGGCTGGAGGACGGCTGGCTCACCCCTAAAGCCAGCATGTCTCCAACCTCTCTCTCCAAGTCCTGGGCTGCTTTCCCAGTGACCCTGAACGGGGAACACCTGATGGGAGGGTTGACTCCCGTCTCCACCCAGTGAACAGCCAGGTTCGTGAGCCCAAGTCAGTTGGAAAACAGCTGCCGGTATGAATGCAGCACCCCTCTGATCTCAGCCTTGTGGGCAGGGATTAGCTGGTCTGATAGGGGAATTGATTCCAGAAAGGGGTCAGCCCCAGCCTCAGGGAGGAGACCCACCAAGGGATCCTCTCCCTTCTGCCCACACACAGCCAGCCCCAACTTCTCCCTGTCCTGGTATGGCTTCATCATGTTGTCATGGTACACCCAGTGGTTGTGTGCCCAGTTGGACAGTTCCACTACATAGTTCACCTCATTTACCTGTCTGATAACCTTGAAGGGACCGTCCCAGGCAGCTTATTCTTCCTCATGGGGATGAGAAGCATCATCTGGTCTACGGTAGCATAGGATTGTGCACATGCTGAGCGGTCGTACCAGACCTTCAGCTTCCTTTGTGCCCTGGCTAGGTTTCCCCTGGCCAAGCTCATGAGTTCAGCAAGCTTTTCCCAGAAGGTCAGTACATACTCCACCATTGATTCTCCATTGGGAGAGGCCTTCCCCTCCCACTCGTCCCTCATCAAGTCCAGGGGTTCCCTCACTCTCCTCCCATACAGCAACTTGAACGAGGAAAACCCTGTGGATTCCTGCGGCACTTCCCTGTATGCAAACAGCAGGTGCAATAAATACTTTTTCCAGTCCTGTGTGGAGCAGGCATGGCCACCTGGAAAGATGTGCTGAGACCACTGCACACATCACCAAGCAAACAGGAAGGGGACTTTCAAAATTCCAAAAGAATTTATGGGGTGGGGATGACGGTTGGTCACCTGAGGGTAGAGTTCAAACTGATGACCACAGGGGCGAGAACAGGCATTGTGGGACACCTCCCGGAGGCCAATCGCAGCGCTGTAATCGACCATGGTGTCTACACTGGCACTGTAGCCCTGACGCCTCTCGTTGGGGTGGTTTTGTTACAGCACTACTACTGCACAGTTTCTGTGCACTAAGTGGCTTGGCAGTGTGGACACCTCAGGAGTTACAGCTCAGAAAGCTGCTTTACTGCCCAGAAACTTGCCAGTGTAGACAGGACCTGCATCTACTCCAGACAGTAAACAGCAGCTGTCTCCAGGGGTGTCCCTTGTCCTCACGTTGATTGGCTCAGCTCTCAGACCTCCCCTCTTCAGGTGCTAGGTTTCGCTCCCAGGCATCAGATTTGGAACACAAGATCCGAGTGTTCTGTAACTCTACAGGTGTTTCCTGGACAAACATCTTGCAATAACCATGGCAATCAGCTCGACCATCGCTGTCGGCAGAGACCCCACACAATCCCCATTGCAGTAAGAGCGATAAAATCATAAAATCTTAGAACTGGAAGGGACCTCGAGAGGTCATCTAGTCCAGTCCCCTGCACTCAAGGCAGGACTAAGGGATAGACCATCCCTGACAGGTGTTTGTCCAACCTGCTCTTAAAAATCCCCAATGATGGAGGTTCCACCACCTCCCTAGGCAATTTATTCCAGTGCTTAACCACCCTGACAGTTAGGAAGTTTTTCCTAATGTCCAGCCTAAACCCCCCTTGCTGCAATTTAAGCCCATTGCTTCTTGTCTTATCCTCAGAGGTTAAGAAGAACAATTTTTCTCCCTCCTCCTTGTAACAACCTTTTCTGTACTTGAAAACTGTTATCATGTCCCCTCTCAGTCTTCTCTTCTCCACACTAAACAAACCCAATTTTTTCAATCTTCCCTCATAGGTCATGTTTTCTAGACCTTTAATCATTTTTGTTGCTCTTCTCTGGACTTTCTCCAGTTTGTCCACATCCCTCCTGAAATGTGGCGGACGGAACTGGACACAATGCTCCAGCTGAGGCCTAATCAGCACGGAGTAGAGCGTGTTAGAGAGCTTATTCCTTCACTCTCCCACTTCCCTGGTCCTTCTCGCATGAACAGAGAGCAACAATACCCGAAGTCCGAAGGTGCAAACAATTCGATGTTTATTGGGGTGAACTTCCAGCAAGCTTAAATACAAGTTCCTTTTTCCTTATTTTCAAATCCCAACTTACTTCCTGTTTGCCCCTAATTTATATAGTAATATTCTTAGCTATACCTTAACCAATCATTCTACTGAAATTTAACTAACCAATCCTAACATATTGTAACATGATTAGCTAACCAATTATATCCCACCACAATAATTAAATTACACCCAGCAAAATTAATTATACAGCAGACAGAAACAACCACAGAACCAGACAGAGATTATACAGACAAACAATAGCAAAGTGGGAACTATAATGACAAAACAATACAGAAGTGAGGATTTCACATCCCAGCTATTGATAAGTGAGTTCTTGCCAGACAGGATGCTATCAAACTAAGTTTCCTTTTACATTTTCTAGGCACTTCCCTTTCTCTGGAGGTGTTAGGAATACAATCCTGTCCTGATAGTGCCTGACAGCCCAATAGCACCTTATTTCAATGTGACTAGTTTGGAATGTGAGGATGTGACTGTTCGCTTCCTAGCTTATGGCTGCCTCTGCTGCTTAGCCAAAGGCCTTAGCCTAAGAACAGGGCCTCAAACTGCCACAGTAAGAGAAGGCCCTTACACCAGCAGACAGTGATTTTGATTCTTTCTTTTATACCTCTAGAACTAGCCAAGTGATAAGAATACCCCTAAATTCTTAAAGTACAGGCCTTTGCAGACAGGCCTGAATATTTATATCCTAACACTCCACCCCCTTTTTTTTTTCTTTTTCTTTTGGGATCCTCCTGCCCAGGTATCCCTGGAAAAGCATAGGACATATGGCGACACATTTCCTGATAGGGCCAGACATCAAGGTGGGAGGTGTCGATGCTCCATCTGTCCCACTGCCCCTTGTGTAGTACCAAGCCCTGCACCTTCTCTCGTACGGGCACACCACACCTATTCCAATTAGTGTTCCAGACTTCCCAGTATAGTGGGCCCGGGAAGGTTGGGTTTGGGTTGTCTAGTACACTTGGAGGGGTGGGGGGGGGGCTTACTACATTACTTATAGGTTATAATTAGTGGCTGTTCTCTAGGGGGTTGTGCCCCCCTTGATCATTTCCATATGCAATGTAACACACATATAGTTAACAATACACCAGCTGCTATGATAATCCACAGCAACACTGAGAGTCCTGACCACTGCAGTATGGTCCAACATCCTGGCCACCACCAAAAACACTGCTTCTCCTCCTTTGATAAGGTTAAAATTTTGTCAGCGCCATCCTGTAGTGTTAATTGTAAGTGTGTCCAACTGTTGGCGCTTGCAGCAAGTTGCTCTTGTAATCTTTGTGTACTTTTGTCCATATTGTGTGTCCATTGAATATCCACAGTGAAATTTGGTATTGTCCAAACCAATTCAACTACTTGGTACGGTATGGGGTAGTAGGTGCTGGTTCGATTGTTTACAACGATTAAGTCCACTGATCCATTGGTGCACCATAGTCCAGGTGGCAGTGTATAGAAGTTCATAATTTTGTCATACACTGGAAGGATTTTGCCTCCTAGTGTTATATTGCAGGATTGCATACATTCCCAACAGAATACACCGTACCCCATATACATTACCCCTAAATGCCCCCCCCTTGCAATAGGCCATTGATCCTGCTCCTCCATAGTCATAGGACAGGGGCACATCCATATTCCTCCTCTGGATATACAACTGCTTAATGTGATGACAGTCCAATTTACCCCATTCCACTCCCCCACCTATTCCCTAGTGGCTCCCAATGTGCTCCCCCTTCCCTACTTACTCCCATAGGGTTCAAGGGAACCACCTTATTTGCATTTCCTTCCCATGGTATCATAGTAACAATTACACAAGAACTGTCCCCACAGGTCGGGGATGTTATTTTCCAGGTAGATGGGTATGTTTTTGCAATTGTGGATAGATATGGGCTAGCCTCCCGATTTAATACTGAAGGCCATTGTTCTGACCAAGCATCTCTCGTAATATCCATTAACATTATTAACTGAGCATTTTGAATACCTATGCACACTTCTCCCCATGTTAGTCTTCTGAAGCCCTCCTCTACCCATGTCACCAGGTTCCCTGCCCAATGAGTTAACTGCAAGTTTACCTCTACTGCTGTCCTCCACCCTGTGGCAACTGCTGATAGATGCTGTGCCATTAATTCATTAATTTGTTGTTGAAATTTCACATTTTGGCTTACTAATTGTTTGGTTATCCACTTGTCCCCCAGATTCCATGTACCCAGCATAGTGTTCCCAGCTGCCCACAATCCCCTTTTCCGACGACGATTCCAGGTGTGTCCCCTCACCCATGCATTGAATTGTTGTTTCAATCCTTTTATGTACATACTACAGTTAAGATGGATTTGGTCCACCCACCATTCCTTGAGGCGTACCACCCATGTAATAGAGTGAAAGGACACGTTAAAAAGTGCTGGCTGCACCTGCTCCCACAATGGCTCCCAGACATTTGCTCGTTGGGGAATATTCTTGGCTCCAGGCTGTGGCCACTTTAAATTTGGATTCTTCCAACTTGGCATCCATATCACCTGTAGGGTTACATTCTGTAAAATGGTTAACTCATCGTACACCCAGCGTCCCAAAGGGGATTTTACGCCTAATGTAATATGTACATAACAATCACACCCTCGGGGATTATCTTCCATGGAAGTACCATTGTGGTTACATATGGTAACATCACACCCTAAATGTGGGGCCCTATTTTCCCAAGAGGGTTCATTTGCTCCAGGAGACCAGAGGGTTATATTCTTTGGACCCTCTGTAACAAACCACATAGCTGGGTAACTGTGTTTTCCACTATCGTTAATCAAGGCAGCACCCAGGGAGTACCATGCGATATTTTCTGATAAATTTGATATTCTCCACCAGGTTGGGATTCCCCCATCTAATCCATAAACCATATACCAACACTGCCAAATTCCTGTTGGAGTATTAGTGGTACATCTTTCTATGGGGAGATTCTCATAGTCTTCATTAGCTTTATTGTCACAGGTTGCATGTGTAGCTGTCCATGTGTTTCCTCCTTTTGACACTTCACATCGTGGGATCTGAATAGAATTTGTAAATGTGACAATTGTGATTAGCACTAGTAATTGTTCCATCCAGGGCCAGGGAATTTTCATCCTTTTCTCCTTTTTGAATTAACCTGTAATACACACATAACAAAATTTACATGTCCCCTTTCCCAATCCCCTGTTTGTACCTTTTTATTTGCGTGCAGTGAACCCACTCCAGTCCTCCATTCTCTGTACCCAGTAATAGCAGACTGGGCCCTAATTGGTCAAGGACAAGATAGGGGCCCTTCCATTTAGGAGCTGGGAATGGATGGTGTTGACCTGGAATCTTGTACATCACTAGATCTCCCACCATGGGTAGATTACGCTCCCCCATGCTTTGACTCTTGCTGCTCCTTGCTCGTCTCGCCAGGCCACCGCCTGCTGTACTTGTTTTACATGTTCGATTAAAGTTAAAATCCATTCTTGTGTTAAGCCGTGTGTAGTGACTTCCCCAGGTACTGGGGTAAGTAGATTTTCCCACCGTTCCATGGGCCTTACCATGAGAGCCTCATATGGAGAAAATCCTGTGCCCTTTGATTTTCGGGCCCTTATTCTCATTAAGACAAAGAGCAGTAACTGTGACCAGTTTTTCCTCCCATTTCCACTCCCTTTCTTAGCTCACTTTTAATGGTGCGGTTCATGCGTTCCACCTGCCCCGCAGCCTGGGGGTGATAAGCAATATGGAACAACTGTGTGATTCCAGTGAGGGCTGATAGCTCCCCTAACAGATCTGACTGAAAAGCAGCTCCTTGGTCTGAGTCAATCACCTTTGGGATCCCCCAGCGAGTGAATACCTCATTTACCAGTATTGCAGCAGTTACCCGGGCAGTTTGATACTTTGTGGGGAAAGCTTCCACCCACCGGCTGAAAGCATCCACTACCACCAACATGAATCGGTTTTTCCTGTGATCTGGTGGTAGGGGTCCTGTGTAATCAATCTGTATTCTTTCCCATGGTCCCCTTGGAGTTTGTCTCATTAATTCTCCCCTTAGCACCTTGTGAGGTGGGCTGTGCCTGGCACAGTCCAAACATTCCAGATGTGATTTTAAATCAGCTGCCATTCCTGGCCACCAGCACAACTTTTTAAAGTTCCCAGTGCCTCCTCAAACCCGGGGAGTCCCCCTGCCAAGCTTCCATGCACCCAGCTTAAGAAAACGGTCCGGCTTCCCTGAGGGCACAACATTACCGGTCCCTCAATTGTTAAGACACACCAAATCCCTTCCATTAGTTCCACCTTTGGCACATGCCTGTCCCCAAGTTTCATGATGCCTTCCAGTCCTGGGTCAGATTCTTGCAACTCTCAAATTCGCCCTCCCCGATCTGTATCCACTCCGCTTCTTGTTATCAGTGCTACAGGCACACTCTCTTCTGGCTCCCAGGGCCATGGGGGTGCCTCTGTTGCAGCCCGCTTGGCCTCTACATCGGCCAGATTATTCCCTTTGCTTAGGGGTCCTGTTTTCTTGTGTGCCTTTACCTTTACCACATTGATCCTGTGACTGAGCTCCTCCACTCGCTTCCACCAGGTAGCATGCTTGATTGTGGAGCTGTCTGTTGCCCTGACATGATTATCCACTCGCCATCTCAGCATTAATGTGGCACCATGAAATATATAATCTGAATCTACCACCACCCAACATTCTGGCTCAAATTTGGGATCCACTTCATTTAAAGCTGTTAGCAAGGCTGCCAGTTCTGCCTCCTGAGCTGACCTTGGTTCTAGTGAGAAACCAATGGTGCTGACTGTCTCATTGCCTCTGATTCCCACAACAGCTAAGCCTGCAGTTTTCCGTCCCCCTTGATACCTACAACTTCCATCCAAAAACCATACCAGTGTCCCCTCCTTTACCTGATTGGGGTTAGCCGCCCGAAACACCTGATGTTGGGTTTTACTTGGGCTGGCTTCACATTGGTGTGGGGTGCCAGCCAGATGTAATCCAGCTACCCAGACTATGGGTTCCTTTAACACCTCTGCTTTAATGTTTTCTGCCTGTAGAGCCAGCAACCATTGGGCAATACGCTGCCCACTCACTTGTCCCTGTAAGATTGTGTGCATTTTTAACAGCCGCAGGGGGTCATGATGAGATCGGACTATTACTTTCTGCATTCCCGTAAGGTATTTAAATTTCCCTACCCCCCAGTAGGAGCACAACAGCACCTTTTCACACCATCCATACTTCAATTCCACAGCACTCAAAAGTCGAGAGGCAAAGGCCACAGATTGGTCCTTTGCTCCATACTCCTGTGTTAATGCACAACCAATGGTAGCGTCCGATACCAAAGGGTACAGATAAAAGAGTTTCTCCTCATTTGGGGAGGCCAGCACTGGAGCACTGGCCAGGTTTTCCTTTAGCACTCTCACTGCCTCAATACACTCTTCTGACCATTCCCAAGTTGAGGCTCGGGTTAGGTCAAATAGAGCTGGGCTATTTCTGCATAATTGGCCACAAAATCCCTGCAAAATCCAGTTAGACCCAGAAAACTTTGCAAGCTTTTAACATCCATAGGCAGAGGCAGGGACTGGATCAGTTGCACCCATCCCTTATCGATTTCCCTTCCCATCTGAGACACTTCCACTCCTAAGTAGAAAGAAAAGGAGGACTTGTGGCACCTTAGAGACTAACCAATTTATTTGAGCATGAGCTTTCGTGAGCTACAGCTCACTTCATCGGATGCATACTGTGGAAACTGCAGAAGACATTATATACACAGAGACCATGAAACAATACCTCCTCCCACCCCACTCTCCTGCTGGTAATAGCTTATCAAAGTGATCATCAAGTTGGGCCATTTCCAGCACAAATCCAGGTTTTCTCACCCTCCGCCCCCCCCCCCCAAACTCACTCTCCTGCTGGTGCAGGAAATGGCCCACCTTGATTATCATACACATTGTGAAGAGAGTGGTCACTTTGAATGGGCTATTACCCGCAGGAGAGTGAGTTTGTGTGTGTGTGGGGGGGGGGGGGGCGGAGGGTGAGAAAACCTGGATTTGTGCTGGAAATGGCCCAACTTGATGATCACTTTAGATAAGCTATTACCAGCAGGAGAGTGGGGTGGGAGGAGGTATTGTTTCATGGTCTCTGTGTATATAATGTCTTCTGCAGTTTCCGCAGTATGCATCCGATGAAGTGAGCTGTAGCTCACGAAAGCTTATGCTCAAATAAATTGGTTAGTCTCTAAGGTGCCACAAGTACTCCTTTTCTTTTTGCGAATACAGACTAACACGACTGTTACTCTGACTCCTAAGTAGGTAGCTCTTGTCTGTCCAATCTGAGCCTTTTTCCCATTGACCTTCAATCCTGCTCTTGCCAAAGCTTGCAGGACCTGCTCAGTTAGTTCCCTGTCTTCTTCCTCTGTCCCTGACATTAGCAACAGGTCGTCTACATATTGTATGCACCTTGCTGAATCCACCCCCTCCAGAGCCTGTCTCATGTATCTGTGAAAAATTGCAGGGGAGTCCCTATATCCCTGGGGTAGGACTGTCCAGCAGAATTGTCTGCCCTCCCATGTGAATGCAGTTTTATACTGACACGAGGTAGCTAGTGGCAGAGACCAAAACCCATTAGCTATGTCCAAAACAGTGAAAATTCGGAATTGGGGTCCAATACCGGCCAACATTTCAGGGTACGCTGCCACCACTGAGGCTGGTGAATTGGCCAGAGCATTTAGTGCCCTGTAATCCACAGTGAGGCGCCAGGTACCATTTGGCTTCCTCACGGGCCACACAGCAGCATTACAAGGGGATGCAACTGCCCGAATCAGCCCCCTCTGTTCCAACTCCCCAGTAGTTGCCACCACCTCTGCCAATGCCTCCCGAGGAATAGGGTACTGTTTCTGTGGGGGAGGGTCCCCTCCCTCCATCAGTACCTCCATGCTGCCCCTACCACAATCCAGGTTATCCTTCGCCCACACAGGGATGTGTTCCCACCCAGCCGGGGGTGGTGGGAAGGCATGTGCCGCTTTAATGGTCATAGTGGCTATCCCCATGGGAATGGTATAGCCCTGACTGTCCTGCATTTGCCCCAGTAAACACACCCAATTGGCTAAATCCAGTACAAGTCCCAGTTTGTGTAAATCTCCTGCCCCCAACAGATTAAGCATATCATTACAACCCCACATAATCTCCCCTTCCCCCCAGATTCCTTTGATTTGTCCCCACCTCAGGGTTAACTGTGTCTCCCCTCCCCTTGCCCCTCCAATTGTCACAGTCCCTTCTGAGGGTCTCCCCTGCCCCCATGTGGTTAAACTGATGGCTGCTCCAGTGTCTATCAAAAAATCCCTCATGGGACTCCCTTCGATTGCCTCCTGGAGCGTGGGGCGACCAGATGCGTCCCGTCCTAAACTGAGAACATGGACAGGACGCCTCCCAGGGCACCCCTAAGTTGCAGCACCCACCTCTGTCCCTCCCACTGGTTCATGGGGGGACCGGGGGTCCTGGCACTGAACACATTCCTGTCTCCATGCAAAATTGTGTGTCTGGCATTTCAGGCAGTCCCAGTCCCTTGGTCTCTGGGACCACTTTCCCCCTGATCTGGTAAGATCCTGGGTAGTCAGTTTAGCCTGCAGTCTCTGGATCTGTTGCTCTATAGCTGCCCGCTCGTCCCTGACTACCCTCCCAAAGCCACGAACTCTCCCTCTACCTCCTCCTCTCCACTCCTTTCCACCTTGTATTGATCCCCCGCAGTAATAGCATGGACTGGCTCTTCCCCCTGATGCATCTGCCTCCACACATCTGCCTGTTCCAGAAACTGGGGTAGCTGATTGGGAGCAAGTTCAGGGTGCTGCAACCTTAAATGCCCCACGAACTGCGGATTGCTCAGCTCCAACCATTTGTCCAGCAATTCCACACCGCTACCCTGCTCCACACCCCCACCAGGTCCCGGTGCCCCTGCCTGTGGCATCACCCATGGACCATACAGGGGATCCACCCAGCACCGTGCCCATGCCTGTATGCGATTAAGCGTATCCCGCCCTGTTTCCCCAGGGATTCGCTTCATCTTATTCATCCCCGCAGTACGAGAGTACACCCCAAACAAGTGTTTTGCCACCTGTCCGGGGATTAGAAATGGGTGTGCCACTCCTGCCACATCGATTCCCAAGGTACCTCATCCCAAAAGACTACGCCATAAGATCACCTGGTCCTCACGAGTTAGAATTATTTCTCATGTCTTGCTTACAGCACTCCTGCTAATACAGCCCAGAATGACGTTCGCTTTTTTTGCAACAGCATTACACTGTTGACTCATATTTAGCTTGTGATCCACTATGACCCCCAGATGCCTTTCCGCAGAACTCCATTTCCCATTTTGTATGTGTGCAACTGACTGTTCCTTCCTAAGTGGAGTCCTCTGCATTTGTCCTTATTGAATTTCATCCTATTTACTTCAGACCATTTCTCCAGTTTATCCAGATCATTTTGAATTTTAATCCTATCCTCCAAAGCACTTGCAACCCCTCCCAGCTTGGTATCATCCACAAACTTTATAAGTGTACTCTCTATGCCATTATCTAACTCATTGATGAAGATATTGAACAGAACCAGACCCAGAACCGATCCCTGCGGGACCCCATTCATTATGCTCTTCCAGCATGACTGTGAATCACTGATAATTACTCTCTGGGAACGATTTTCCAACCAGTTATGCACCCACCTTATAGTAGCTCCATCTAGGTTGTACTTCCCTCGTTTGAGAAGGTCATGGGAGACAGTATCAAAAGCCTTACTAAAGTCAAGATATACCACATCTACCACTTCCCCCCATCTACAAGGCTTGTTACCCTGTCAGAGAAAGCTAGCAGGTTGGTTTGACACGATTTGTTCTTGACAAATCCAGGCTGACTGTTATTTATCACCTTATTATCTTCTAGATGTTTGCAAATTGATTGCTTAATTATTTGCTCCATTATCTTTCCGGGTACAGAAGTTCATAGAATCATAGAATATCAGGGTTGGAAGGGACCTCAGGAGGTCATCTAGTCCAACCCCCTGCTCAAAGCAGGATCAATCCCCAATTAAATCATCCCAGCCAGGGCTTTGTCAAGCCTGACCTTAAAAACTTCTGAGGAAGGAGATTCTACCACCTCCCTAGGTAACACATTCCAGTGTTTCACCACCCTCCTCTTGAAAAAGTTTTTTCTAATATCCAACCTAAACCTCCCCCACTGCAACTTGAGACCATTACTCCTTGTCCTGTCCTCTTCTACCACTGAGAATAGTCTAGAACCATCCTCTCTGGAACCACCTCTCAGGTAGTTGAAAGCAGCTATCAAATCCCCCCTCATTCTTCTCTTCTGAAAACTAAACAATCCCAGTTCCCTCAGCCTCTCCTCATAAGTCATGTGTTCCAGACCCCTAATCATTTTTGTTGCCCTTCGCTGGACTCTCTCCAATTTCTCCACATCCTTCTTGTAGTGTGGGGCCCAAAACTGGACACAGTACTCCAGATGAGGCCTCACTAATGTCGAATAGAGGGGAACGATCACGTCCCTCGATCTGCTCGCTATGCCCCTACTTATACATCCCAAAATGCCATTGGCCTTCTTGGCAACAAGGGCACACTGCTGACTCATATCCAGCTTCTCGTCCACTGTAACCCCTAGGTCCTTTTCCGCAGAACTGCTGCCTAGCCATTCGGTCCCTTATCTGTAGCGGTGCATGGGATTCTTCCGTCCTAAGTGCAGGACCCTGCACTTATCCTTATTGAACCTCATCAGATTTCTTTTGGCCCAATCCTCCAATTTGTCTAGGTCCCTCTGTATCCTATCCCTGCCCTCCAGCGTATCTACCACTCCTCCTAGTTTAGTATCATCCGCAAATTTGCTGAGAGTGCAATCCATACCATCCTCCAGATCATTTATGAAGATATTGAACAAAACCGGCCCCAGGACCGACCCCTGGGGCACTCCACTTGACACCAGCTGCCAACTAGACATGGAGCCATTGATCACTACCCGTTGAGCCCGACAATCTAGCCAACTTTCTACCCACCTTATAGTGCATTCATCCAGCCCATACTTCTTTAACTTGCTGACAAGAATACTGTGGGAGACCGTGTCAAAAGCTTTGCTAAAGTCAAGAAACAATACATCCACTGCTTTCCCTTCATCCACAGAACCAGTAATCTCATCATAGAAGGCGATTAGATTAGTCAGGCATGACCTTTCCTTGGTGAATCCATGCTGACTGTTCCTGATCACTTTCCTCTCATGTAAGTGCTTCAGGATTGATTCTTTGAGGACCTGCTCCATGATTTTTCCGGGGACTGAGGTGAGGCTGACTGGCCTGTAGTTCTCAGGATCCTCCTTCTTCCCTTTTTTAAAGATTGGCCCTACATTAGCCTTTTTCCAGTCACCCGGGACTTCCCCCGTTCGCCACGAGTTTTCAAAGATAATGGCCAATGGCTCTGCAATCACAGCCGCCAATTCCTTTAGCACTCTCGGATGCAACTCGTCCGGCCCCGTGGACTTATGCACGTCCAGCTTTTCTAAATAGTCCCTAACCACCTCTTTCTCCACAGAGGGCTGGCCATCTACTCCCCATGCTGTGATGCCCAGCGCAGCAGTCTGGGAGCTGACCTTGTTGGTGAAGACAGAGGCAAAAAAAGCATTGAGTACATTAGCTTTTTCCCATCCTCAGTCACTGGGTTGCCTCCCTCATTCAGTAAGGGGCCCACACTTTCCTTGGCTTTCTTCTTGTTGCCAACATACCTGAAGAAACCCTTCTTGTTACTCTTGACATCTCTTGTTAGCTGCAGCTCCAGGTGCGATTTGGCCCTCCTGATTTCATTCCTACATGCCCGAGCAATATTTTTATACTCTTCCCTGGTCATATGTCCAACCTTCCACTTCTTGTAAGCTTCTTTTTTATGTTTAAGATCCGCTAGGATTTCACCGTTAAGCCAAGCTGGTCGCCTGCCATATTTACTATTCTTTCGACTCATCGGGATGGTTTGTCCCTGTAACCTCAACAGGGATTCCTTGAAATACAGCCAGCTCTCCTGGACTCCTTTCCCCTTCATGTTAGTCCCCCAGGGGATCCTACCCATCCGTTCCCTGAGGGAGTCGAAGTCTGCTTTCCTGAAGTCCAGGGTCCGTATCCTGCTGCTTACCTTTCTTCCCTGTGTCAGGATCCTGAACTCAACCAACTCATGGTCACTGCCTCCCAGATTCCCATCCACTTTTGCTTCCCCCACTAATTCTTCCCGGTTTGTGAGCAGCAGGTCAAGAAAAGCTCCCCCCCTAGTTGGCTCCTCTAGCACTTGCACCAGGAAATTGTCCCCTACGCTTTCCAAAAACTTCCTGGATTGTCTATGCACTGCTGTATTGCTCTCCCAGCAGATATCAGGAAAATTAAAGTCACCCATGAGAACCAGGGCATGCGATCTAGTAGCTTCTGCGAGTTGCCGGAAGAAAGCCTCATCCACCTCATCCCCCTGGTCCAGTGGTCTATAGCAGACTCCCACCACTACATCACTCTTGTTGCTCACACTTCTAAACTTAATCCAGAGACACTCAGGTTTTTCTGCAGTTTCGTACCGGAGCTCTGAGCAGTCATACTGCTCCCTTACATACAGTGCTACTCCCGCACCTTTTCTGCCCTGCCTGTCCTTCCTGAACAGTTTATAACCATCCATGACAGTACTCCAGTCATGTGAGTTATCCCACCAAGTCTCTGTTATTCCAATCACGTCATAATTCCTTGACATCACCAGGACCTCCAGTTCTCCCTGCTTGTTTCCAAGGCTTTGTTAAGCTGACTAGTCTGTAATTCCCCGGGTCGTCCTTATTTCCTTTTTATAGATGGGCACTATATTTGCACTTTTCCAGTCTTCTGGAATATCTCTCACCTTCCATGACTTTTCAAAGATAATTGCTAATGGCTCAGATATCTCCTCAGTCAGCTTCTTGAGTATTCTAGGATGCATTTCATCAGGCCCTGGTGATTTGAAGACATCTAACCTGTCTAAGTAATTTTTGACTTGTTCTTTCTCTATTTCAGACTCTGATGCTACCTCATTTTCACTAGCATTCACTATGTTAGATGTCCAATTGCCACCAACCTTCTTGGTGAAAACTGAAACAAAGAAGTCATTAAGCACCTCTGCCATTTCCACATTTTCTGTTATTGTCTTTCCCCCCTCATTGAGTAACAGGCCTACTCTGTCCTTGGTCTTCCTCTTGCTTCTAATGTATTTGTAGAATGTTTTCTTGTTTCCTTTTATGTCCCTAGCTAGTTTCATCTTGTTTTGTGCCTTGGCTTTTCTAATTTTGTCCTTACATACTTATGTTATTTGTTTATATTCACCCTTTGTAATTTGACCTAGTTTCCACTTTTTGTAGGACTCTTTTTTGCGTTTTAGATCATTCAAGATCTCCTGGTTAAGCCAGAGTGGTCTCTTGTCATACTTCCTGTCTTTCCTATGCAGTGGGATAGTTTGCTCTTGTGCCCTTAATAACGTCTCTTTGAAAAACTGCCGTCTTCAGTTGTTTTTCCCCTTAGACTTGCTTCCCATGGGATTTTACCTACCAACTCCCTGAGTTTGTAAAGTCAGCCTTCTTGAAATCCATTGTCTTTATTGTGCTGTTCTCCCTCCTATCATTCCTTAGAATCGTGGACTCTACCATTTCATGATCACTTTCACCCAAGTTGCCTTCCACTTTCAAATTCTCAACTAGTTCCTCCCTATTTGTCAAAATCAAATCTAGAGCATCCTGTCCCCTAGCAGCTTTCTCCACTTTCTCCACCTTCGGATGGAGCTGTAATATCCCTGCCAGCACACACCTGGACATCTCTGTGTCAAAGTATGTACCTGGGGAGATCCGGTCTGCCTCATTTCCGTACGTCATGTCACTAGCAGGGCACAGGGGCATCTTGCCTTGGGGATTGCCAGCAGTGAGGTAGGAGCTGCAGGTGGGAAGTGGGGTTAATGAAGGTTAAGTGAAGGTACAGTGGTAGATGGCATGGTGCACATAGAATCATAGAATATCATGGTTGGAAGGGACCTCAGGAGGTCATCTATTCCAACCCCCTGCTCAAAGCAGGACCAATCCCCAATTTTTGCCCCAGATCCCTAAATGGCCCCCTCAAGGATTGAACTCATATCCCTGGGTTTAGCAGGCCAATGCTCAAACCACTGAGCTATCCCTCCCCTCCCCCTCAAGGATCAGGGAGAAGGACCCGTAAAAGGGGCTGAAGGGGTTGTACAATTCAGCAGCTGTGGGATTCTTCCTGTGGAGCAGGCTTAGTATTTAAGTGTAAGGGGCTCCTCTTTGGTACATAAGAACGGCCATACTTGATTAGATCAATGGTCTATCTAGCCCAATATCCTGTCTTCCAGCAGGGGCCAGTGCCAGGTGCTTCAGAGGGAATGGACAGAACAGGACAGTTATCTAGTGATCCACTCCCTGTCGTCCAGTCCCAGGTTCTGGAAGTTGGAGGTTTAGGGACACCAGAGCATGGGGTAGCATCTCCAACCATCTTGACTAATAGCCATTGGTGAACCTATCTTCCATGAACTTATCTAGTTCCTTTTTGAACCTTGTTATACTTTTGGCCTTCACACCATCCCCTGGCAACAAGTTCCACAGGTCAATAGTGTGTTGCGTGAAGAAGTGCTTCCTTTTGTTTGTTTTAAACCTGCTGCCTTTGTTTTAAACCTGCTAATTTCATCAGGTGACCCCTGGTTCTTGTGTCATGCAAAGGGGTAAATAACACTTCCCTATGCACTTTCTCCACCCCATTCATGATTTTATAGACCTCTGTCATATTCTTCCCATTCACCTCTTTTCTAAAAAAAGGTCAAAGGCAGAGTGTGAGTCAATATTATGGGTGTTGTGGGGCATCGCTCAAAGAGGGCAGAGTTAGGGTAAGATGGCACATACCTTAACTCTGGATTTCCTCATTTTCAGAGGTTTGAGTTTTGCTGAACTCACCATTCTAGAAGGGCACAAGATACAAAAGAGGCAACATTAACAAAGCTTTTCGCCATTTCAGTTCCTAGTTTTCTGAACAGAAAGTGAAACGTTGCTGGTAGGTTCTTTAGGCAGTTGTAATTATTATGTGGATGTGCAGTTTGGTCACTTCTCTGGCCAGATCATGATAATAATACCAAGTTCTTACACCGCGCTTTTCATCAGGAGATCTCAAGGAGGGAAACATCGTCAACCCCATTGTACAGGTGGGGAAACTACGGCACAGAGAGACAAAGTGTCTTGGTGTCACAGGGCAGGGTCCCACTCCTGTCTCTTTATAAGCAACAAACCGCTCACAGACCTTCTGGTCAAACACCTCATGTTTTCCCCACCATCCTCTACAAACTGGTACAGCCCTGTATTTACAATCTCATCCAATGCATAGTTCACTCGGCCAAGGATGGGGGAGACAGACGGTATCTTCCCCCTGAGAGATCTCTCCTGGCTCTGAAGAACCTGCTAGGCACACCCTTCCTGTGCCTTTTCCACCTCTTGCGTAATGGGTAAATGAGCCTTCTGTGGTCTCCTCAGCCTGTCCCAATCCACCAGTCAGGCACAGGTCTGCCAAATCAAGGATCCTCCCGAGCAACTACTTGGAGCTGCAGTGACCAGCATCAGCTGCTGTTGTCCACCCTATCACACATGTGGCCAAAGTCATCCCACGGGCCAGTGGCAGAATCAGTAGCAGAGCCCAGGTTTCACAAGGCCTTATCTACCATTGTCCCCACTAGGCCACACAGTTGCTATGTGGCCGCTATGCGCCCCTCCCCTCCCCCCCAACACACACACGGTCCCCCTGTACACGTTGTTATGCTGGGATGGGGATAATGGTCATGCTTTGAAATGTTTGGAGTGTGTAGCTCAGGGGTTGTCAAACTGAGGGTCGGGGACCCCTCAGGGGGTTGTGAGGTTATTACATAGGGGGTCGCGAGCTGTCAGCCGCCACCTCAAGCCTCGCTTTTCCTCCAGCATTTATAATGGTGTTAAATATATAAACGTATTTTAAATTTATAAGGGGGGTCACACTCAGAGGCTTGCTATGAAAAAGGGGTCACCAGTGCAAAAGTTTGAGAACCACTGGTATAGCTGCTAAAAGGCCGGTGAGAAATCTCAGACCTGGTCCACGGCCCAAGAATTTGACAGATTTATTACATGATCCTTACAGGAACTTTAAGCTTGTGAGAGAAGACTGGTGTGGTTCTCTCCTCCCTTCCCCACCCCCACAATCCCTCACAACATATACCCCTCTCCCCATAGTTTCAGTTTACCGTCCTCTGCCCATCCCATTAAGCCATTAGCATTTGAGGAGCCAGGTGGGCACCAAAGAAGTTGGTAGAACTTTGTGAAATGCTTTTTTTTGGGAGGGGAGATTTATCTTGGGAACTTCTAGCTCAAAAGACCCCAAGTTCGGCTCACTAACCCTAGCCCTTGCCCTCGCCCACATGAGGCACATCAAAGGTCAAGGCAATCTGACTATCTGGGCAGATTTTAGACCAATTAGGAGAGCCAAGCTTTAAACTGAAAGCTGATTGCCGATAGAAATATACCTGGCAATTTACTATACTAGTGGCAGATCTGAGGGAAGGGGCTGTACGCAGCTCTCCACAGGACAGCAGGCTCAGAGTGGTGGGACAGGGCCCATCTCCCAATGTGACGCTCTCAGCTGAAGAACACTCCGTGGAGATGAAAACAGCCTGAAACAATAGCTCGGAGAGGTCTCAGCTGCTCCATGCATGTCAGTAGGTGTTCCCATCCCCCTGCGCCAGACCTGGAGAGCCTGTAATATGCATCAAGCATGCCCAGTCTCAGTTCCTCAGCACTGTGTCCTTGGGGCATGCTCCCAGTTTGCCTGTTCTCAGCTTCACACCCAGAGGGGCAGGGCATCCCCAATCCTGGCAAACATGGGGGTTAGGGAGACAGGCTCAGACCCCCAGAGAGGGACAAGATCCCCCCAGATCCCAGATGATCCCCAGATCCTGGGACACACACAAAGATAGGGAGAAGAAAAGGAATACTTGTGGCACCTTAGAGACTAACAAATTTGTTAGTCTGTAAGGTGTCACAAGTACTCCTTTTCTTTTTGTGGATACAGACTAACACGGCTGCTACTCTGAAAGATAGGGAGAGATGCTCAAAGCCCCAAAGAGAGATAGCCCCTATGTCCTGGAACCCATGGGAGGGTAATGGGGGGCTGGCAGCTGCCCCTATTATGCTCCAGCCCCCTATCACTCACCCCCATGTCCACCTTCCCAGTACATGACCCCACCCTTCCATCTCCATCAAACCCCCCTCCCCCACCCACCAACTCTCTCCTATCTACCCAGCTCTATGTATCCCACTTCCTAGTGTCGCCCTCCCTTCACTGAACCCCAAACCCTCTCCCCCTATTCCCACCTATTCCTCCACCCCCAATCACCTCCCAGCCAACATTTGCATGTTTTTTGGGGGGATCAAAAATAGTGCCAACGCCTTCTGAATATTTAGCAGCCTTCCAATTAGATTTCCCACCCCCCAGTCAAAACCCCTTGGCCATCTTGGAGCAAGGTGCCTCCTTTCTTCATTTCAGATTTCTGCCCTGGGCAGATATGAACTGTTAGTGCCTGGGTGACACTGAGATTTAGCAGCTACAACAGGCGCCCCTAGAACCACTCACACCCAACAGATCACAGCCACATTTCCACCCCCATAGCCGCTCTCTCCGCAAATGCACAGCACTATCCATTTAGGCCATGCCTACACTAGCATTTATGTTGGCAAAACTTTTGTCACTCAGGGGTGTGAAAAAAACACACACAGCCCGAGCGACATAAGTGTTGCCGGCATAAGCACTTGTGTGCACAGCACTGTGTTGGTGGGAGATGCTCTCCTGCCAGCTCTGCTACTGCTGCTCGTTGAGCTGGTTTTATGATGTCGACAGGAGAGCTCTCTCCGGCTGGCATAACATGGCTACATGAGTGCTCTTACTGCCGCACAGCTGTGTCGGTACAGGCAGCTGTGCCACTGTAAGCTTGTAAGTGTAGACATGGCCTTAGCCCTCCTAACTGGAGAACCAAACCCTTTGACTCATAACATTGTAATTTGATTCCCCCCGCTCCTCCGCCCCCAGGGCTGGGGGTACGGTGCACTCAGCTGGGGTAACTCGAGAGCATTTGAGATCCTGGTGTGATGATCTCAACTCTGGTTTGATCTCCAGCTATCTACAAAAAAAAAAAAAAGACAAAACATGTCAATTTTTTCATGATTTGTGTGTATAAAAACAAACATCTTCTGTATTTTCCACAGTATGCATCCGATGAAGTGAGCTGTAGCTCACGAAAGCTCATGCTCAAATAAATTGGTTAGTCTCTAAGGTGCCACAAGTCCTCCTTTTCTTTTAACTTTAAGACAAGATTTTTTTTTGCCTGTATCTCAGGACCCCCAGGGTCAATCTGCCACCACATTGCCTTTGGGGGGAGGGATAGCTCAGTGGTTTGAGCATTGGCCTGCTAAACCCAGGGTTGTGAGTTCAATCCTTGAGGGGGCCATTTAGGGATTTGGGGCAAAAATTGGGGATTGGTCTTGCTTTGAGCAGGGGGTTGGACTCGATGACCTCCTGAGGTCCCTTCCAATCCTGATATTCTATGATTCTTGTGATCTCCTTAGATCTCACAAACTAACCAGCCATGGACCTGGCTATCCTGGAAAGGCAAACCTCCAACAGGTGGTGGGAAATTGGAGAGGGGTTAGAGAAGAGCCCCAAGAATGATTAAAGGATTAGAAACCTGCCTTATTAAATGTCTACTGTATCACAATGGTTAGATAGCAAATGGTTAATATATTATGAGAAGTTTATGTATGTTTTGTTATGTTTGTTTTTTCTACACATCTTTCTAAAAAATAACAAACACTTGAAAAGAAAAGAAAAGAAAAGAAAAGAAAAGAAAAGAAAAGAAAAAGAAACGTTATAGTGGTAGACTGAAGGAGTTCAATATAGTTTAACAAAGAGAAGGTTAAGGGGTGACTTGATCACAGTCTCTAAGTATCTACATGAGGAGCAAATATTTAATAATGGGCTCTTCAATCTTGCAGAGAAAGGTCTAGGATAATCCAATGGCTGGAAGTTGAAGCTAGACAAATTCAGACTGGAAATAAGGTGTAAATGTTTAACAGTGAGGGTAATTACCTGTTGGAACAATTTACCAAGGGTCCTGGTGGATTCTTCATCACTGACCATTTTTAAGGCAAGATTGGCTGTTTCCCTAAAAGCTGTGCTCTAGGAATGATTTTGGGAAGTTTCCTGGCCTGTGTTTTCCAGGAGGTCAGACTAGATGATCACAGTGGTCCCTTCTGGCCTTGGACACTCTGAGTCTATGAAATAACCCCCAGTTTGGCTCAGTAACTGAACTCTGCCCATGCGCCCCCACCCCACCAGGGGACACCAAATTTGGAGGCCATTTGAGGCTGTGTGGCCCTCAGAGCACTTACAAATGTTGAGCTGTAAACAGAATGCTAGTCTTAATATTAACTATAGCAGCGCTGGGGTGCCACGACTGTCTGTCTCCCTATCTATTAAATAGCAAAACTCTTTGTTAATGCAGAGTGATGCATGCCCGGTGCTATCTCATGCCCTTACAGAACATCAAGTTCAGCTAAACTTAAATCTCAGAAAACCTGCAGCTACAGTATGAAGGTAGATGCCGCCACAACCTTAACTCTGACCCCTGGAGCCAGCTGAAGTCACTGGCTATTCTCTTCATGTACTCTGGCTGCAGTCACTGGGCTAGGTGTCGCTGTACTGAATGACAGAGAGGTTGGCTGAAGCAGCTTGGCAGAGCTGTGATTGTGACATGAGGTGCCCTGGAGGCTGTGCCCCTCTGGGGGCGTATGTGAGCCTCTCTCCCAGCCCCCCATGTGTGTGGTCACAGGAGCGGTGCACGTACACCTGGGGAGATCCGATCTGCCTCATTTCAGCACTGAGTTGTGTACGTCGTGTCACTAGCGGGCCACAGAAGCATCTTGACATGGGGATTGTCAACAGTGAGGTGGGAGCTGCGGGTGGGCAGTGGGGTTAATGAAGGTTAAGTGAACGTATGGTGTTAGAGAGCACCATGTGCATAGGCAATCAGCTATCTGTCCACCAATCCATCAATCTCCATAGCTATACATCAATCAATCTTTCTATCCAACTATCTGTCATGTGCACATCTATCCATCCCTCCATCTCAAACACGACAATAAATATATCTACCCATACACACCTGTCTAGTTGTCTTTCTATATGAACTTCTAACTATAGCATTCACCCCACATCCCCTACAGCCCCTCTGTCTCTACCTATCTGCTCACATCCCCTCTATCTATATCAATCTATCCCATACATGTCTGTCTGTCTGTCCAGCTCAGGTCCTGGGGGACAGCTCTCAACTCATGTTGACATGGGGGTCAGAGGTCAGTGCCATGGATCCTCTCAGGGGCATTATTCCTCACCCCATGATGCTAGAGGGATATTGCACTTGGGCCTTTCCTATCCATCCAGAGACCAGGCCATACCTTCCCTGGTGCCAGGGGAGGGGCTACAGTGCCAGAGGCTGCTGGTACCCACCACCACAGACACCCCACCTTGCCCCTGGGGTGTCCAGCTCCACAGCCTGCTCCCCTCTGGTGAGTGGGGGGCAGGCAGCATGAGGCTCTGCATGTGGGGGTGAGGACATCTCTGCCCCACATAAGGCTCCCAAAGGATGCTGGGAAGCAAAGGAATTTTACCTCTCACTGACAATTAACCCTTTGGGGCCCAGACATGTAATGGGGGTGTGTGGAGAGGGTGGGTAGCTATGTGGGGTGGGGGGCACAGTGGGGGTTTGGTGTGCTGGAGGGGGCGGGTAGCTCTAGGGATGAGGGGCACAGTGGGGGGTTGGGTATGTTGGAAAAGGGGGCATGGAGGGCATTGGGAAGCACCCAGACTCTGCATAGCCCATCCCTGCTTGGGTCCCCAGTGCATTTTGGGTCCCTCTTGGGCACGGAGCACATGGCCAGCAGCGGATGACAGCCCCCTGAGTCAGCGCCCACCGCCCACCCGCACCCGCAGCGTCTGTCTCTCCATCTTGTGATATTTCGCTCCCCGGGAGCTGCACCGGAGGCAGCGCAGCAAACAAATCCTGCGCCAGCTTGTGCCGCAGCAGCCTGGCATAGCCCACCAACCCAGGCCCCCACCCCCCCTGCCCAGCCCTGGGCAACATGGCCATGGTTGGGGCACACACAGCCCTGCCAGCCACAGGGTACAGCTCATTTCAACCCCCCGGGGCACAGACTGCTGGGCTGGTGGGGGGCTGGAAGTGTGAATCCTGGCGCTGGTGCCCCAGGGCACGGACCCTTCGCGGGGGAGGGGGGCTGGGAGTGTGAATCCTGGTGCCGGTGCCCTGGGGCATGGATCCCTCTACTTTCAGCTGTGCATACGCTCCAGAACTGCCCCGACATGGCAAGATGAGCAGAGAAGGGGGGCAGGGTGGGCACAGGGCCAAAGTTGCTGGTTGGTTTCCTGGGAGTGTGTTGCCTGCTGGCAGATGAGTCCCTGGCAACGCCAGCACCAGCTGGTGCCCATTCCCAGCTCTCTGGCAGCGGCTCCTCCTCCCCCTCCCACCCAGCTCTGTTCCCAGATGTGCCCGTCAGAGCCCCAGAGCAAGGGAGGGGTTGGATGGGGAGGATCCCTCTCTTGGCTCCTCCCACTTCGCACCTTAAGCCCCGGCTCAGCCCCCAGCTCCCTTGCCCTGCTAGACGGTGAGCCAGCCCAGCCCCCAGGATGGCTGGCTCAGGGGGGCAGGGGATGGGGAACAGGGCCTTTCCCCTCTCGGGGGCGCTGGATCTGATCGCACCCAGAGCAGGGGACTGGCTGGCTCAGGGAGGTGGGGAATGGGACGTGGGGCCTTTTCCCTGTGAGGGTGCCGGATCCCATCCGCCCCGCGGTGATGCCCTCCCAAGGATGGGGAGGCTGGGGCGCGGTGTCCTGCCCACTGATCTCGCCTGTTGCAAGGGGCACTGGCTTCCCCGCTCCCCGCCCTTTGTTGGCATCTGGAGCCCAGAGCCCTTGGGCTGCCCCCGGTGGGGCGGGGCGGGGCGGAGCCCGGCCCTTAAAGCGGCGGCCCCGCGGCAAGGGGAGGAGCCGCCGGGCCGGGATAAGGCTCCGCGGCTCGCAGAGCTCACTCCTTCCCGCGAGCTGCCGGGAGCGCACCGTAGGGTGTCCGGAGCGCAGCGCCCCCAGCCCCGCCACGCCCCGTCCCGTTCGCGCCCCCACCCCCACCGGCATGAGGCCGCCGTGCGCTCGCTGTCGCCGGCGCAGCGGGGGCTAAGGTGCCCTCCAGGAGCGCAGAGAGAGCGCCGGGTGCCACCGGGCTGAGCGCACCGGGCACCAGCATTGGAGAGTGCTGTGCGCTCAGCGCCCCTGCCCAGGCGCGGGCACTGGACTGAGTCCCCCCGAGCGCTGGAGAGCACCGCAGACTGAGCGCACCGGGCACCGGACTGAGCGCACCCGGCACTGGCATTAGAGAGTGTTGAGTGCCCTCTGCCCAGGCGCCAGCACCAGACTGGGCACTGACACAGAGCCGAGCACCCCAGGCACCAGCGAGCACTGTGGCCTGAGAACCCAACGCCTGGGCACCGGTAAGCCCTGCAGACTTGGCAGTGGACTGAGTTCCCCATGCATTGGTATTGAGCCCCTGCAGACTGGGCTTTGGCAAACACCGCATCCAGCTGGATCGGCGCTGGGCACCTGGACACTGCTGGCTGAGGGTCACTGAGGCTTGGATCTGCCCCTGCCCTGCTCCGTCCATCTGCCCTTCTACGCTCACCTTGGCAACATGCTGCCCCGGCCAGTACGCCTTCTGCACGGTAAGCGCCATTGCCAGCTGGCTCCTAGGCTTCACCCTGGGCCCGGTGGGACTGGATGGGAGCTGCTGCTGGCTTGGCAGCATGGGGAGGATAGGATGGTGCTGAGGGGTAGTACCAGTGGAGGGTAATGCTGGGGGGGGGCACAGATGGGGTGGTGTTAGGGTTGGAGGACACAGTGTCCTGGGTGACGGGAACATGGACAGGACAGTGCTGGGAGGGGGAGAGGGACAGTGCTGGGGGGGTTACAGATGAGACATTGCTGAGTGGGGGACACAGCACCCTTGGGGGGGATGTGTCAGGGATGGAGGGAACAGTGACGGGGCACTGACAGCACAGCTCCCTGCGGTGGTGCTGGGGAGAACACAAGCACCCTGGACGGGCATGGAAGGGGATAGCGGCGGGGAGGATGGGAGGGTACAGTGCAGCTGTGGACAGGAGGGTGCCAGGGGGCAGCAGGACACACAGCATTGGGTGCATGAGCAAGACAAGCCCTTGGGTGGGTGGGGACTGTTCATGCCCTGGCCTGGGGGGTGCAGGGCACTGCAATGGGGGAGTGGGAAGCCAGAGCAGTGCAGGCCACACTCTGTCTCCCCCCACCCTGCAAGCACAGGGACAGGGAACGGGGGAGCTGAGCACCCCCTGCTCCCGAGGCCAGGGCTGGCGCCACCCTCCTTGCCACACACTCAGATGCTTAGTTACCTGGGGGTAGGCCAGGGAATGGGCCATGGGATCTTCCCCTCTAGGGGGTGCTGGCTCTGATTCAGCCGTGGAGATGAGGGGTTGGTTGGCCGGCTGGGGGGGTGTTCTCCCAGACCCCCAAATGCACGCATCTGGTGAGAGGCGTTCCAGCTGTGCCCCCTGCAGGACAGGGCTGGGGTGGATGAGGGGGGGCATGTTCTTCTCTAGGGTATTTGGTGCTCAGGGGCTGGTACTCCAGAGCTGACTCAGCTGATGAGAGGGGGAGGGAGACAGATGGGTGGGGGAGGGATTGGCAGGGGGGATATGAGGGGGCGAAGCAAGGATCAGAGGAGCTGAGCACACAAGGGGTGGGTCTGGTGTTGCTGCTCCCCTGGCACTGTGCGCAGGGGGTAAGCTTGGCAGCACTGCCCCCTGCTGGCCTGGTCCTGGTGCCCCAGGCGATTGGTGCCATTTATAGCCATTGCGTTCTGCAAGAACTCCCGGCGCGGCTAGCAGCTTATTTTGGGGGTCTTAAATTTTATGGACAAGCACAGAGCAGCTCCCGGCAGCACGGAGCCCCCTCGCCTGCATCACACGCTGCGTCACCACCCCACGGCCTCCCTGCCAGCCTTCGCTCTGCTGCGGAGTGTGGGAGGCTGTTCTTTAGGTATTGCCCCCTGCCCTTCTGCTCCCCAGAGCCTTCATCCTCACCCCACCTTCCTCTTTGGGGGCTCCCTCAGCTGTGGAGCCTTCTTTACCAGCCAGCTGCCTCCTCTTAGGGCTCCCCCCTCCACATCTGTCTGAGCGTCTGATCCTATGGGGACCACCCCTCACCTTCGTTCCCATCAGCAGCCATCTCTGCACTGCTCCCACCCTCCATCCCCACCATCCTCTTCCTCTGTGGGAGGCTGGACTGCTCCCCCGGGCTTTAGATCTGCAGTTTCTGCCCCTCCACTTCCCCTCCCCTTCTTCTGATTCCCCCCTTGATCTCCCCTTCCCCCAGGGCTCACTGCCATGGTTTGGGGGGGGGGGCATGCCCACCAGATTCTATACCTGCCTCCCTGCTCCCCTCTTTCCATGGCCAAGTGCCATGTCCCGGGGACCCCACTCCCCCAGCTCCGCCTCCTGGGTCAGTGGTTCCCCGGTTGGTTGGTCAGCTGCTCAACTGGGCATGAGCTGGGGTGGCACAGACACTGCCCCAGCCCTCGGCAGGAGGAAGAGGGGGATCAGACAGCCACAAGGGAGCTACCTACAGCCGGTGCCTGGGTCACTGCAAAGAGCCAAGAAAGTGGCTGGAGATCTAGAAAGGGAGGGACTGCCACAGTCCTGGGGGAGGGCATGGGGAATATGCCTGGGCAGGGTTCTGGGGTGCTGGCATGGGGCCCACAAGGTAAGCAGGAGGGGAGAGGTGGCAGCTGTGCCAACCCCCCCACCCTGGGGCCAGGTGCTGATGAGGCAGGAAGGCTGGTGAAATGCAGACTGGGTGAGGGGTGCCATCCCAGCCTCTCTTTGGGGAGCGGAGTCAGACTCTGGTAAGGGACCCCTGCCCACTGGCTGGTAGCAGGGAGTGAATGGAGCGGCAGCCCAGCTAGGGCAGGTACAGGGCCTTGGGAGAGGGGGATCTGAGGGGGAAGGGTTGGGGCAAGGAGAGAGAATAGGACAGGCCTTGTGGGAGATGAGCCCAGGGGCACAGGCAGAGCTGCCCTGATGGCACAGACAATGCTGATGGCCATACAGAAGTGGGAGGGTGGGTAGGCTGAGAATCTTCCAGCCCCCCTCCCCCTTCCTCAACCTGCACTTAGAGAGAGCCACAGGCCTGAATTATGGATGAGGCTTCTTGGGTTACAGCTGCTCGACCAGGGGTGGGGGCCCAGAACAGCCCCCCCCCAGGCACTGGGCATTGCTGGACTCCTGCCCATCCCCAGAGGAGTGCTAAGGAGGCACTGCTGGACCAGTCCTAAGGGGACACTGCTTAATCCTCTGAGAAGGATTAAGGGATCAGAATTCGGCTCCTGAGATTCCCAGAGAGAGACAGGAAGTGCCCCATACAGGGCCTGGGGGAACTTTATCGACACCCTTCAGTGAGAGACAGGGAGTGGAGTTGGCAAGGAATGCTCCTAGGAACTACCACACTGGGTCAGACCAATGGACCATCTAGCCCAGTATCCTGTCTGCCGACATGGGCCAATGCCAGGTGCTTCAGAGGGCATGAACAGAACAGGGCAATTATTGAGTGATCCATCCCTTGCTGTTCAGTCCCAGCTTCTGGCAGTCAGAGGCTAGGGACACCCAGAGCATGATGTGATTGGGATCGTCCTTGGGGAGCTCTATGACTGTCCTATACCTGACTGAGCCTGGGGGGTCTGAGTGTGGGGATCTCCCCCTGAGTAAGCCCCCCCCCACACACACACACAGAGTGGGTGTGTGGCTGGAGCTGCTTTGTGGAGAGAGGAACACGTGTGGGTCCTGAGTGGGGAAGGGGAGAGGAGGAGGCGGAGGTGGTGTGAACAGGAATGGCAGCAGCTTGTGTCACTCGCTCTGGCGTCAGCCGCCCACCTACACATGCTCTGGGCACATGCGTTTGCACATGGGACACGCGCACAGAAGTGTTCACACGAGAACACACGGGCGCGTTTGCCGCCTGGATCAGGAGCAACCATGGCCCCAGGCCTGGGAATACCCACCCATCCCCCTGGGAATGGAGACTCCATATTGGAAGGTGCCCAAAGGACACCCCAACACACACACACACACACCAGAATCACAATGCTTGGGTAGGAGAGCACATGCAAGGCAGGGGCGTGGGGGTTGCCCTGGCTGGGTGGAGTTGGGGCTCTAGTGCACTGGGTGGTACTGGTGCAACAGCCCCTCTCACCTCCTGCCTCTCTGTTTTCCAGGCTCTGTCACCCCCCTCTTCTGCCTTCTGGCGCTGATGGCGGCCCTGCCCCCGGGGGTGCCCACCTGCCCCATGCTGTGCACCTGCTACTTCTCCCCACCCACGGTCAGCTGCCAAGCCAACAACTTCTCGTCGGTGCCCCTGGTGCTGCCCCCCAACGCCCAGCGCCTCTTCCTGCAGAACAACCTGATCGGGGCACTGCGGGCGGGCACCTTCGGGCCCAGCACCATCACGCTCTGGCTGTACTCCAACAACATCTCCTCCATCCAGCCCGGCACCTTCCGCCACCTGTCCGCCCTGGAGGAGCTGGACCTGGGGGACAACCGCAACCTGCGCAGCCTGGACCCCGACACCTTCCGGGGGCTGGAGCGCCTGCAGTCCCTACACCTCTACCGCTGCCAGCTCAGCAGCCTGCCCAGCACCCTCTTCCGCAGCCTCTTCAGCCTCCAGTACTTGTACCTGCAGGAGAACAACCTGCTCTACCTCCAGGTGGGTGGGGGCAGGGATCCCGGCCACAGGGATGGACATACAGATGCCTGCGTGCCAGCAGCTCGGACTGGGGCACTGGCTGGCTCCAGGGGTGGGGAATGTGACATGGCCTTTCCCCTCTAGGGGGCGCCAGTTCCCACCCAGCTCCAGGGCGGGCTCAGAAAGTGATGAGTGGGACCTGGGAGCCTTTTCCCTCCTAGGGGGCACCAGCTACAGTCCTGCTGAGCTGGGGGCTGTATTCTCTGGGCTTAGGCTGAGATCCCCACCTGTCCTCTTGCTGGGAGTCGGGCTGCCCGGCCGATGCAGCTCCCCTCCCCCACTCTCCTGCAGGCAGGCAGGGGGGAGCAGAGGGGCTCTTTGGTGCCTTGCCAGCCAGCTACTCTCAAACCACAGTGCATCCGGCCCCGGGCGTTGCGGCTCCTCCACAGAAAGGAGCAGCCCAGCCCCTGCAGCTTGCACCAGGGTGGGGGGGCAAGGAGAGGGAGGCCCTGCCAGACAGCACTGCCTTCAGCATAGCGTGCCCTGCCCTGCAGAGATCACAGGGCTGGGAGCTGGGTGGTTAGGTGGCAAAGCTTGTGTCATGTCATCTGACTTGCCTGCCATCCGTCCCTCCCTCTCACTGTCATCTCGCCCCTCTTCCCTTCCTCTCTCTCTCCATCCCTCTTGCATCTCTTCCTCTCCTCCTGCTTTCCTTCCACCTCCCTCTATCATCCCTGGATCCTTCCTTCCATTCCTCCCCCTCTATTCCACCATCCACCCTTTCCTTCTTCCATCCACCTTCTACCCCCATCTATTCCTCCATCCATCCAACTCTACCACTCCTCTCTCCCTTCTTTCTACCCGCTCTGTCCATCTGTGCTTCCTTCCATCCATCCACCCCGTCTCCATCTATTCCTCCATCTATCCATTTCTATCCCTTCTCTCCCCTCCTTTTTCTTTTTTTCTACTCGGCTCTCCATCCGCCCCTCCTCCCCTTCTTTTTCCCCGCTCTCCATCCTTCCCACCTTGATCTCTCAGGACGACCTGTTTATGGACCTAGCCAACCTGAGCCATCTCTTCCTGCACGGGAACAAGATCCGGGTGCTGTCAGAGCACGTGTTCCGGGGGCTGTGGGGGCTGGACCGGCTGCTGCTGCACGTCAACCGGCTGCACTCAGTGCACCGCTGGGCCTTCCGCGACCTGGCCAAACTCACCATCCTCTACCTGTTCAACAACAGCCTGGCGACGCTGCCGGGCGAGACGCTGGCCGAGCTGCCCTCGCTGGAGTTCCTGCGCCTCAACAACAACCCCTGGGCCTGCGACTGCCGCGCCCGCTCCTTGTGGGCCTGGTTCCAGCGCTCCCGCGTCTCCAGCTCGGCCGTGGCCTGTGCCACCCCGCCTGAGCGCCAGGGTCGTGACCTGCGCCACCTGAGCCAGGCCGATTTCTGGGACTGCCTCCCGGCCAACCACGCCCCGGCCTGGCCTGCCGGGGGCACCAAGCCGAAGTGGGGTGGGGAGGCCGAGGCAGGCCGGCCCCGCAGCAACAGCTCCTCCAACCACCTGTACGGGCTGGGGGAAGCTGGGGCGCCTGCCGCCGACCCCTCCTCCTTCTACCGGGACCTGCCGGCCAGTGACATCCGCAGCCCCAAGTACGACTCGCCCACTGAGGTGGACTACTGGGCCGGCTATGGTAGTGAGGAGGGCCGGCTCAAGGAGGGTTGTGCCGGGCCCGGCTGCTCCCCGCTGGACTCTGGGGCCTGCCAGCCAGGCACACTGCCCGCAGCCCTACCCCTACTCCTGCTGCTGCTGTTGGGGCCCCCTGGGCTCTGACCCAGCCCAACTAGACTGCCCAGGACTGAGCAAGGACAGCGACTGTGGGAGGAGGGGAGGACAGGCCCTAAATAACCCCCCACGGCACTGAGACTGAGGGGGGCAGGCCCTCAGCCCCCATTCTGGGACTGAGCCTGCCTTGTTTCTCTCTCACACTCACTCTCACACACACACCTGCCCTTGTGGGCAGCTGGCTAGGGGGGAATGTGGAGTTTGAGCAACGGGTGCTTTCTCGATGCCCAGTGGATTCCTGCTGCTTGTCTGCTTTTGGATGGGAGCCCATCAGTGCAAACAGGACCCCCAGAGAACCCCCTGCTGGCACCCCAGCTTCCCTCCCCATTAGGCCCCCACAGCTCCAGGGAACACCCCCATAGGACCCCACCCAGCAGCACCCACCTCTGATCTCCCCCACACCCAAGGGACCCTTCCATGCTAGCCCCCAACCCCGTTGATGTTGCTCACTGGACCCCCCCACCCCCTGCACCATCTCTCCCACCCTGGCTAGAGCCCCCCCTTCCTATGTGACGAACTGTGCAGGGGGACCAGCTGTTGGATGCCTCTTCCCCCCGCAGAAGTCCACAGCATGGTCCCTAGGAGTTATAGCTCCCCTCCTGCTGAGGAGAGAGGGGGATCAGTGTCTTTTTAATCCCCTACTGTCCCTTCTAAGCCACACCACCCCCTGCTCCCACATGCCCACAACCGCCCCCCCAGCCCATTCCCCGCATCCTTATAATCTCCACTCCAAGCTACTGCCTCCCCCCCACACTGCCTCCTAATGGAGAGAGAGAGAGAGCAGCGTCCCCTCCCCTGCAGTACTCCCAGCCCCTTCTTTCCCTCTCCCACATGACACCCCCCCTCATCCCCACCCACCTCTCCCTTCCCCCATCTCCGTGTTCCTGGACTGGCCCTCGGGGATGAAAGCTCTTTCCTTCTCCCCTTCCCTCCTCTGAATCTGGTGGGATCTCCCCCCAAGCCCCGCTCTGCGGCTCTGACCCCCCATTTGCCGACACGTCTGATGCTGGATGTTTTTCTGCTGCTCACCCTGGCCCCCATCTAACAAGCAAAAAAAAAGGGGGTTGGAAAATTATTTATTAAAAAAAATTCTATTATTTTAGGCCGGTTTTTTGGACTTAGTCACTCAAGCACGTGGGCAGCAGCTGCCTTGGAGTCCAGTTCCTGAGCTTGCCCGCTCTTGCCTGGGCAGCACAGGGGTATTCAGATTGCTGGCTCCTGGCTCGCTCTCTGGATCCCATCTCAGGCCAGGAGGGTGCCAAGCCTGGTGGGTCTGAGTCCTGATGGGGTAGGTGCCCTCCTTACCAGCTCCTCATGCCAGCTGGCACAGATTCCCATCCCCGCAGAGCGGGCATGGACTCAGCAGGCAGAGGAGGTGAGCAGCAGCAGCTCTGGCAACTTTTGGTCTCTTGCCCACAGAATCTGCTCTCATTTCAAATCAGCAGCTTCTGTCTCCTGAAGCTGGCAGTGATTTGGGGGAATCCTGGTGGCCCAACCTATTGGCCCCCTGCCTCCCCCCCCCCGATGACTATCCCCATTGCAGGCTCTCACTCTCAGCATCGTAGAGAGAACCCTACAGAGGCGCGACGTGCATGCTGCTGCCTGAGTCTGCAGCCAGCGTGAGCCGATGGCCTTGGGGGTGTCCCTTTCAGCTGAGTATGCTGTTAACTCTGGAACCCAAGGGTGGTGATCACACTGAAAATGACATGAACTTGTGGGTTGCTGCCCAAAGCCCCCTGCCCAGCATCTACTTTCAGGGGCCTGGCACACTTGGACCCCATGTTCACTCGTGCTCTCTTGCCCCCCTGCACTTCTGTCTCCCCATTATTGGGGTTAGGGGTGGGTGCAGGGTGAGCATGAGGTTGATCATGGGGTGGAGGTGAGGGATGGGGTGGGGTGATCACATGGGGATGGGAGTTGGAGGTCAGTGAGGGGGGTCAAAGCAGGGTCTCACTGGAGCCCTGTGCTGTGGAGGTATAGGCAGGTCTGGCGCTGTGCCAGAGGGGGTGGCTCTGCCTTTCCAGGTCATGTCATTCTCCTCGTGAAATATTCATGGCCTCTCTTGCAGAACAGCAGCACAAGCCAGTGAGCACTGCTGCGTGAAAGAGCCTTCCCGCAGGGCAACCCAGCACTCCCTTCCCCCATCCGCATCCAGGGGTCGCCTCATGCCACATGAACCCCAGTCCCACCCTTGCCCCTTCTACCCCAATCCTCATGAGGCTCAAGGGGGCCTGGCCAGCCATGGGGGGAGAACAGAGCGCAGGACAGAGCAACCACCCCGCAGCCAGCCAGGGGACACCAGGGAGGCGGGAGGGACAGGTCTGGCCATGGTACAGCTTTTGTGTTTACAAGAGGAGTTAAAGCCACAGAGGGCTGGGACCGGCTCAGCCTCCCCTCAGCAGGCTGGCTGGTGTGAGCCACCATGTGAGGGGCTCTAGCCCAGAGCTATCTTCTCCCCTCCCTCCCTCTCCCAAAAAAAAAACACACTTGGCTGAGGGGCAGGTAAGGTAGCTCAGTGCATCTGTATCTCAGCACTTCTCTGGCCCCCTCCCGTCTCCATCTGTAATGTAGTTACCAGTGCCCCATGCAGCAGGGCTATTCTCCCCATCGTACAGAGAGAAACCGAGGCACAGAGCAGCTCTGTGTGCTGACACAATTCCCCTTCCCCCCAAAAAAAGTTTTCTGAAATGATGCCCCTGGGTGGGAAGCTAATGGGAACAGAGTCTAACCAGAGGGAGTGCTGCGTGCCTGAGTCTGCCCGCAGCTGAAACAACAGCTCTAGCATGGGTACTAGCCACCCTTATTCATCACATGGAGCTGTCAACTCTGGAGTCTACTGGTGACCCCTGTGGTGCCAACCCAGTGAAACATGGCTCTGCTGCTGATCAAAGGAGTGAGGAAGCAGAGGAAGGATGGAGAGAGATTTGTACTCCTGGGAGTGGGTCTTGGTTTGGGGGACAGGGCTTGGGAGGCTGCAGCTCAACCACAGTGCAGCGTGGTGGGATAGTAAGGGAGGTCTGCCCAGCCCCTGCTCTGGCAGCCACTGCCAGCCCCAAATTCACACACCCCCCACTCCCCAGTGTCACACTCTCCTGCACAACAACTATTGTGAACACACGTGCAATTGAAGGTGGGGAAGCAGCTGAGGGAACAGGGCTGGCCCTTTAAATCTGGTGGGGGAGGAAGGCACCTGAAGGCAATGTGGCTGGCCCTTTAAAGTAGGGGGAGTGCATGGGCAAGGCAGCTGGGAAGAATGGGGCTGGCCCTTTAAACCCTTTAAATCAGTGAGCCAGGATGGAGTTTGCAGCTGGGGTCAAGGCCAGGCCCAGTGCCTGCCAGCAGGGGGCACAGCCACATACCATGGGGAGCAGCAGCGGGGCTCTGAGGTCCCTATAGCACCCCAAAGCTGTCCTCAGCAGATCTTCATAGCCAGTGCCCATTGCACATCGAACCCCCTGCCACTCAGCCATGCAGAGCCCGGCTCAAGCCGGTAACCGCCCAGCTGGCTGGCCCCTCTTCCAGGCTGCTACCTTGTTCTCCAGCGACTGGGCCAGGCGCCGACTGTGCGGAAGCGCCTGGGAAAATATTGAGGACAGGGAGACACGTAACACAAGGGCCCAAGGCAGCTCTCCGTGGCTATGTTCTCTGGCAGGCCAAGCCCCGGGAATAACCTCACTGCAGAGCCATGAGATGGGAAGGTGCGACAGAGCTGTGAGCATTCAGGATCAGCCCAATGGGCAACATGGCTAGAGCACTCCTGGGTTCTATTCTTGGCTCTTCTGCATGACTTCAGGCAAGTCACTTTCCCTTCTGGGCCTCAGTTTCCCCTCCCACTCCTCATCTATTCAAGCTGTGAGCTCTCTGGAGCAGGGGCTGTCTCTCATTGTGTGTCTGTGCAGCCTCTGGCACAAAAAGGATCCCGATCTTGGCTCAGGTCTGTGCAGCCTCCAGCACAACAGGGACTCCAACCCTGGTGGGGGTCTGGGCAGCACCTGGCACAATGGGGGCCCTGTGGAGGGCCTATCACTGCACTGTGGCCTGACATGACAGGGGCCTGATTTTGGTTGCTGCCTGTAGGTGCTACAAATAGTAATGTTCTCTCCCACTCCCTGTGCCAGGAGAGAGCCGGGAAGCCTCTGCCGGGGGTCATCAGGGAATTGCCACACACAACCTATTGGGCAGCCATGCGATCTCCCATTAATGAAGTTCCAATTTAATGGCCTGAACAGCTGTTCGCCGCGGGATCAGGGGATTAAGCGGCAGGAAAGCAAAAGATAAACATCTTCAATGGTTTTATATCTTAAAGCCATAAGGCTATTAGAGAGTACGGGACACGATTCAGGGAGCCAGCTGCACCGTAGGAATCCCCATAGCCTGGCAGCTGGTGGGACCGGCCAGGGGTGCTGATCAAAGCTACAGTCTGGCTGCCTGATGGGACCAACCCCCCTGTGGTAACGCCAGGGGGGTAGATCCACCCTGGTGGGGCTTGGCAGGGGGAACATGAGCCGTAGCACAGGCCCAGCCCAGACGACACCCCCTCATGCCCCAGAACATCTCCTGTTGTGAATGCAGCCTGGTGCCTGCCCACCATGCTGGGGTGAGTCTCCCCTGCCCTGTGGTGGTCTACAGGGCCAGGGCAGAGGGATGACTCAAAGAAGGGGACAGATGGGCGGTTCTTAGCCCGGCAGTGTGGGGCCATGCTGGCAGCTGTGGGGGGGTGGGTGCAGAAAAGTGGCCCAATGCACTCAGCTTCTGAGCTGGAGAGCAAGCACATGGGGCTGCGGGCAGCTGATGCCCTTACAGGGATCTGAGGAGACAGGCAAAGGAAGAGCAGGTATTTAGCTTAACAAAGAGCAGGTTATGGGGGTGACTTGATCACAGTCTAAATGTATCCACATGGGGAACAGATATTTACTAATGGTTTCCTTAGTCTAGCAGGGAAAGATCTAGCATGATCCAATGCCTGGGAGCTGAAGCGAGACAAATTCAGCCTGGGAACAAGGCGTAAATGTTTAACCACTGGACCCACTTAGGAGCCTTGTGGTGGGTTCTCCAGCAATGGCAATTTTTCAATCAAGAGGGGCCGCTTTTCTCCACTCTGCTCTGGGAATGATTTGGGGGCAGGTCTCTGGACTGTGTTACACGGGAGATCAGACAAAAGAATCACAATGGCCTTGGCATCTAGGAGGGAGCCAGGAGTCCAGGGAGCCCGGCCTTGGGATGATCAGGTATCAGAGTCTGGGCAGGAGAAGAAACCAACTGCAACTGGACAGCGCATTGTGTGTGCCCATGTCTGAGGGTGCTGTGCCCAGTGTGCCCAGTGTAACAGGCTGAAGGGTAGGAAAGAGACAGGCCCTTGGGGCAGACCGATCCCCCCTCCCCACTTCCCTGACCAATTCACGCTCTGCAATAAGAGTCGACCCCCCTGCCTCCAGTGATCCTCTCTGTGATCATGTGTCCCAGGTGTGCACCTGCTTTCCCCTCCTCAATTCTGGAGAGGATCCGTTGCATTGGGAAGAGCCCTTTGGTTAGCCCTCTGCTGGAGGGGAGCATAGATGTGTGTCATGGGCCCCATACTGCTCCCAAAAAATGACAAATCCCGGATTGTCCAAGTGCTGGGGTGTGGGAGGGGCGCTGTCTGGGCAGGAAGTCTCTGGAGAGGCAAGGCTCTGCACAGTACAGCAGGGCGCACTCTCTGTGCAGGGGGCACTGGCAGGGCAGATTACAGCCACGCTCTCCCTGTGTCTGGCCCAGATTCCCGGGCCCCCGGTGCCCAGAGCACAGCACCGCGTGTGACATCACAGCAGCTCACTGACCCACTTTCCAGCCAGTCAGCGAGCCCCACGAGCGCAGGGTCCCTGGGACGCAGGGCACTTCCCGCACGCACTGATGCACACATACAATGATACACACTCACACACACACACACATAGAGTGACATGCACACACACACCAATGCACACGCACTCACAATACGCACAGAAACATCAGATACACATGCTCACACACAGAAAGACACGCAATGGGCACTGCTGCGGGGAAGCTCGCAGTGCTGCAGGCAGGCTAGTACTGTTGCAGGGAAGCTTGCAGCTCTGTGCTCAGGCTGGCACTGCTGTGGGAAAGCTCGCAGCACCATGGGCAGGCTGGCACTGTTGCAGGGAAGCTTGCAGCTCTGTGCTCAGGCTGGCACTGCTGTGGGAAAGCTCGCAGCACCATGGGCAGGCTGGCACTGCTGCGGGGAAGCTCGCAGTGCTGTGGGATGGCTGGCGCTGCTGTGAGGAAGGTCGCAGCACCGTGGGCAAGCTGGCAGAGCCGAAGTCTGTAAAGTGACCCATGGCAGTGGCAGTGCAGACAATGCAGCGGGTCAGGTTACCAGCATGAATGTTTAATGCCCAACAGCCCTGTCAGACCTTCCGAAACCCTAGAGATGCCACTCACCTTATGCCCCTGCCCCCCACTCCAGCTGGGCCCTTCCCCCCACAGCCAGGCAGCTGATCCCCTCCCTCCCCCCCATCTTCAGCTGCCTCCGTGATTCATTGTCCCTCCCACAGCCTCTGGGCTCTCCAGATCCTGTCTCTGTGGCCGTCTCCACTGCCTCTGGGCCCCAGCTCCTATCTCTGGGGCCCCCACTTCCTCTGGCCCGCAGATCCTGTCTCTGGTTCCCACCCAACACCCCCCACTGCCTCTGGGACCACAGATCCTTCTCTGTACTCCCCCCCACCTCACAACCTCCCTACACAGGGACACAGAGAAACAATTTTGCCCCAAGTAACAAGGGGGCGGGGGGCAGTAGGGTCCAGCCTGCCCAGAACATAAGCAAGGGCCCCTCTATCCCCCCCTTTCCGTCTCTCTTCATCCCCTGTCTCTCTCCTGCCCCCCCCCCCATTGCGGGGGTGACCCCTGGTCTTGCGGACTCAGCTCTTTCTTTTCCCTGGGGACAGTCCCTTCATCATCCTGCCCAGATCTGCACACGAAGCCTGGCCTGTCGTCCGCTGTCCCAGGCACACACCTGCCTGCCCTCCTCCCCGCAGGGAGCACAACTGACCAGCCCCGCACTCCTCACCCCAAAGGAGATGAAGGGGAGTTAACCCTTCCCATGCTGGCGGGGGGGCATACCCAGGAAGAACCCTTCCCCCCAGGAGTTGGGGGAGCAGTCAAAGAAGGGGGGAATCCCTTTGTGAGGAGGAGGACCAGACTCAGTTATTGATGCTATTAAATGCCTGACCCCCTCCCCCGCCATGATCTTCGGTGCCCACCCCATGCACCCCGCACGCCCCTTGCCAGTGTGGACCTGACTGCTCAGTGTGGGGAGGGCGGGAGGAGAGGCATAGGCTGGGGAAAGGGGGATAGGCACAGGGGGGAGGAGAGATGGCCCTAGGACACTGGAGTTAACACCCCACAGTTACCCATGGGGCAGTTCACCCCTCTCGGAGAGATCAGCTCAGGCCCTGTGCAGAGTCAGGCAGCGTGTCAGTTACACACGGGGCTGTTCACACCCCTCCCAGCGATGAGCTCAGACTCAGGCAGCGTGACAGTTACACACAGGGCTGTTCACACCCCTCCCAGTGATGGGTTCAGGCTATGTGCAGCCCCAGGCAGGATCACTGCATCGCTCACACCAGGGTCACAATTTGATGCGTTTTCCGAAGGCAAGAAACTTGCTGCTGCTTTTTTAACTGCCAGCGGAGCTGGATGCAAACCCGGGAATCCTGGGCTGGGGCTGTGGCTTGGGGCTGCAGCACCTGGGCCTGAATCCAGAGGCCTTCACCTAAGGTGATGGACGTGGAGGAGGCAGCTGCATCTCCTCCCTCCCCTGCCCCATCACCCAGGACCCGGGCCTGGCCAGAGCTAAGGCAGGGCCATGCTGGGAGCCAGCGCTGAGGTAGGTACCCCCACCTAGGATCCCAGCCATGCAATGGGCAGGTTAGTGCAGGGTGTGCTGGGCAGGTGGGGTGAACCCAGGGCATGCTGGCAGGTGCTCCGTCTCCCTCCCCCCATGGCCCCATGCGGGTAGGAGAGGGTTGACAGCCCCTGAAGTGCCCACCTGGCACACACAGGCCCCTGCCCTCCTGCTGTGATACTGCCTGGTCCCTATTGTCTCCCCTCCCTCGTTTTGTGCCCCTCCCCCTGCCCTCCCCCAGCTCACGCCTCTCCCCTCCTGTGGTGCAAGCTCAACACCTTGCCAGGCGTTTGCAGCCCTGACTAAGCGAGAACCTCCCACTCACAGTGCCAGGCCTTTGTTAACCCTGCCTGACCCCACTCCAGCTGGGGTGGGGGGGGAGGCTGCCCTTGCTGGGAAGGAGGTGCAATGACAGAGAGCTCAGAGGGGGTGCTGCACCCCCCTTCCCAATCAGGACAAGGTACGCTGGGGGCATAGGCAGAAAGCATCCTTAAAACTTGGCTGGGGAGCCGTGGAGAGGGCAGGGGGAGCCATGTGTATGTGGGGCAGGATTTTCCTCCTGGCAGAGCTGCACCAGGGCCCCACTACTGCCCACTGGCAGGGCAGTGCCCAGAGGGCACAGATCCCCCGCTCAGGGACCCCTATGTCGATGGCCCTGGGGCAGTGAGGATGCTTGGGGGGCAGCCTCACCCCCTGGATTCTTGGGGGTGCAGAGGAGTGCTGAGGGGGCTCAGCCCTGCTCCCTGGCTTCAACCCTCCTCCATGATCCCTTCGCCCAACACGCAGCCCTTTTGCAGCATCTGTTCACTGCAAAAATCGGGTTGTTTTCCCTTTTCTAGCCCCTCCCAGCGCCTTTGTTTGCTCATCGCTGCCTCCTGCCCCCATGCCAACTTCGGGGGGAGGAGTCCAGCCCTCACCCCCAACAACATCTGGGCCCCTCCCCACATGTCCAAGACCCTCCTCCCCAAGCCAGCCCTCCCCTCCTGGCCCTGCAATGAGCAATCAGGGGTCCCTACGGGAATGGGGTCCCCTTTCCGCACCAGGGCATGGGTTGAAGGCAGACAGAGTGGGGTGTGTGGGGCATGCTGCTGTGGGGGAGATCCATGACCAAGGATGATCTGACCCCCAAGTGCACAGGGGCCCGTCCTGGTGCCCTAGACATTAGTGCCTAGTGCTGCTCGTCTCTCCCTGCCCTGACCGCAGCCAGTGCCCGTCTACACAGCAGCCAAGTGGGAGATGGCATTCCTGGTCCCTGCCTGCCAACACCCAGCTCTGCTGGGCCTGACCCCTCAAGGGTTAATACTGGAGGCTGCCTTCCCAGGGAACCAAGACAATGGGTGGGGGACAGGGGGCCCTGTGGCCTGGAGACCCCAGCCTGATTGCCCCCTCCCCAGGAGGGTCAGGTCCCTCGTGCCCCTGCTTGGGGAAGAGACCACCCCAGGCATGTGGCTGTGCCAGCCCCCACACTGACCCCCCAGCCCCTCCCCACTAGGCCCATGACCCCCCCTCGGGTGCCAGGATTAGAAAAGGCGCAGTCCGGCTTCTTCTAATAATCTTCCCTGCAAGGGGAATTACTTCCTCCTGCAAGGATTAGCATGGGCAGGGAGAGGGAAGTGAAGGGCTCTGGCTGGGCCGTGGGTGGGCCTGCCCTGATTGCCTGGCTGCCTCCCCACTGCTCTACTGCAGATCGGGGAGGTGTGGCATAGTGCCACACCCCGGGGTGGTCCCTCCCGACAAGCAGCATGGTGCTGCCACTGCCAGGTGGGTGGCCCTGCTCTGGCCACTTGGGCTGGGCCTGAGGCTGCCGGGTGAGACCCCTCCACACCTCCCCCAACTGGTGTCTGCGCTCCCCAGGGCTGCGGAATGGCGGCCCCCTGTGCCCATGGGAAGGTGGCCCACACAGGATGGGCAGCATGGTCTCTCTGGTCATGGTGCTGCAGCACCACCGGCTTGGCATGCGCCCGCTGGCACCCACAGCTTCACCCATGGATTGAATGGGCACCAGCCAAGCCTCTGCCCCTGCCCTGCCCAGCTGATGTTGTGGGTGGAGATCTCACTGGGCAGCCAGCCACTCATGGGCCATTGCTCCGCTCCCCTGCTCCCGCTGCCCCCAAGGTGGTCTCCTCTGCCCCCGGGCAACTGGCTCTGTGCCCCACCCCCAATGGGCTCTGGGTGCAACTGCCCTGGGAAGAACTGGGACGGGATCCTGGCATCTCGGCACATGAAATAACCTCAGTGAGAGACAATGGTGAGAAAGGTCGTATAACACAAGGGGTCACTGTGGGGGCAGCCACCCCTAGTGTGGGGGCACAAGGCCTAGTGAAACCCTACCAGTGGGAGAAGAGTGGTGTCTAGTGGTTACAGCAGGAGGAGGGGCTGGGAGCCAGGATTCCTGGGTTCTATCATTAGCTCTGGGGGGGGGGGGTCGTGGGGACTAGTGAATAGAGCAGGAGTGGGCCTGGGAGTCAGAGTCCTGGGTTCTATTCCTGGTTCTGGCACTGACATGCTATCTGGCCTTGGGTAAGTCACTTCTCCTTTCTGGGCCTCAGTTTCCCCATCTGGCCCATGAGGAGATCAATACTTGCCCACCCCACAGGTAGGACGGGGAGGCTCCTTTCATGGGTATTTGCCAAGTGCCCTTTGTGTCACCTGCCCTCCCTGCGGGTGAGTGTATTAAACCCAGCAGTGGAGTAAGCTTTGCCCTGGAGCCCATCTTTTAATGGCAAACTTGGATCTCACCCCTGGGCTTATTTCCTCGAAGCAGTGCCGGAAAGGGGAGCAGAGCGTTCCCTTCTTGCCCCTGGGGTTGGGGAAGCAGCCAAAGAGTTAGTGGGGCCTGGCTGTGCCCTCTTGCCTGTGCCCTTTTCCTGCCCAGCGAATAGGAGCACCCGCCCCCATCTGATGGAAGTCTACCTGCTGCATCTCCCTGCCATCCGTTGGCATGAACTGAGATGGCAGCCACCAGCGTGGCGCTGGGCCAGAGGAAAGACGTGAGACAAGAACATCAAAGAAAGAAAGAGAAAAAGAAACTCTGTGTTTATTAACATAAATGGCCTTTAGACTCAGCCCTAGCCGATAAATCATATTTCCCTTTTCCCCTCTCTAGCCTGTTCCAGCCCCAGAGGTCAAAGTCCTTTGTCATTAACAAATTAGCCACATGACCCTCCCATTACTCCCTTTCGACAAATGGGGAGACTGAGGAACAGAGCAGGGAAGGGACTTGCCCAGGGTCACCCAAAAGGTCAGAGCCAGGAATAGAACCCAGGAGTCCTGGCCCACAGCCCAGTGCTTTAATCTTCTTCAGTGTATCACATCCTTGCACCTGGATGTGATACATACTCTTCTGGCAATGGGCAAGCCCCTCCCTCCCCCCCCCTCTTTTTTTTTTTTTAATTTAGTATGTATGGGAGGATTTGGTACCGGACAGGAGAGGGGTCTGGGATTGCCATGGGCACAGGGCGAGGTGGTCTCAAGGCTAGGGTGACCAGATGTTCTGTTTTTAAAGGGACAGTCCCATATTTAGGCCCTCCTGCAGATGTCCCGATTTTTTCTTAAAAATGGGTAAATTGTCTTGTATTTTCTTTCTCCCCCCATCAGTACTGGCAGGTCCTGCTGCTGGTCAGATCGCTGCTCGCCAGCCACCCGCCCACCAGTGGAGGGGGGGAATCCAGTGGCCGCTGATGTGGGTGGGTGTGCAAGGCTGGTTGGTGGGGTGAAGATGCAGCATGCGGGGCTGGCCACTCCCCCTGCTGGTCCGTCAGCACAGCCCCCGCTGCGTGCTGGCTTTGGGCCTGCAGGGCCCCAACCCCTGTCCCGTTTCCAGCTGGCGCTAGCTGCTCACTGCAAACTGCAGTGGCTGGTGATGTGGGCAGGAGCCAGGCAGTGGCCAGTTACGGGTTGCCTCTGCTGCCCACCCATTGGCCCTTTACGTGCTCCCCCTCTCGCTGTCCTCTCCCTGCTTTGCCCCTTCACCCCCCCAGCCCCGCTGCTCCTCCATATCCCCTTGGTGGGGCACGTCCCACTTCCAGTGCTGTGTGGTGCCCCCCCCTGCCCTCTGTTGGAGCGCTCAGCTCACTAGCAGCTGGGCCAGCAGGCTCCTTCCTGCCTTAAAGATAAGAAGGTAAATAGCAAGAATCCAACTACGCAGTATTTCTTTTTAACAGGGGCTCAGTCAACTTGATGTTAATTTGAATGTTTGTACTGCATAGTTCTGACTGATTACTGTTGAACTCACTTGAATATTAGTAATTTTTTCAGGTGTCCCATATTCAGCATAGGGAAATATGCTGAAACCCTACTAAGGGCTGACTGTTCGGGTCACTGGCTGAGGGCACGGCCTGCATTACCTCACTGAATTCTCCTTTGATTTTTGAAAAAAAGAAAAACGAAGGAAATTCTCCCGTCCCCTCCCCCCAGGCAAAACACCTGCTGTTAACCCCGAACTTCCTGCAGGGTTCGGCTGCTCTGACCAGGGCACCATCCAGCCTTGCTTTGCATTGCATGAGAGAGAGCATGAGAGTATGTGAGAGAGAGAGCCCAGACCCACCCCCCCGCCACACATGGAATCCAGCAGCTGGGCCCTGCGTAGGGGAAGGAAGGGGCCAGGGACCCCACACAGTGTGTACAGGCTAATACGTGACTGACCCCAGCACCAGCACTGCTGGAGCTGGCTCCTACGGAGACACGTGAGGGCACCAGTGTGTGGTGGCACTGGGGAGGGCGGGCGGGGGCTGGACCCACCAGAGTCGGCAGGAGATGGCCACTAGGGCACAGGGGCTGGGATTTCCCCACAGAGCTTGGAGAGACAGAGGCTGGAGGCTGCACCCTGACACAGACCCCTGTAGTTGGAGCCTCACCTCCTCTTCCACTCATTGGTGCCCCCCAGCCATTAGCCCCTCTACCCACCCCATCCCAGGAGTCTCAGCTCATGAGGGAGCCCCCTCCCAGGAGCCTTGCTCCCCCCACTCTGCTCCTTCCCTTACCCTGCCTGCTGGCAAGCCTCGCCCTCGGCCAGTGCGTCCATCATGCTTGCCGGCGGGTCCCTGGCACTGAGAGACGCAGCCCATCGAGCGGCAGAGTGGGATCCAGATGCCACGCCTATCGTGACTGGGAGCACACTGTGCTGCCAAGATACTGAGGGGACAGCAACAGGGGACAGTCCCCCTAAATACAACCCCAGCTCTGGGCAATCATGTGGATCTGGGCTTCAGCTCCACCACGAAGAGGATGGGGCAATAACATCCATGTCACTGATACTGCAGGCCGAAGGACCCCCCACAGCCCTTTCCAGGGGCAAATGCAAATGCAGCCACCTCTGGGGGGAGGCGCAGTAGCTGTTATTAACACTACAGCAGAAGCATTTAGGCAAAGAAACAGACCAAAGCACTGCTCAAATGAAACTCCATGGGGCAGTGAGGGAAAGCAGAAGATAAATACAGGGTGGAGTTGCGGGGGGGGGGGGGGGGGGGGGAGTGAGGAAATGCCCCTGTGCTTTTGGAAAGTAAACAGGCTCTTCTGTTATTGCACCTAAGCCAGGCCTCATTTTTCAGTTTCATCTGAAAGCTAGAACCTAAAACAGCACCGAGCCCCTTAATGCCACATTGAGGTCAGCACTGACTGTGAGGGGAGAGCGCCCCCTATCTAGTCCCCCACTCCCTGCAGCACAGTGCCCCCGAGCGCTGCGCTGGGGCATTGGAGGCTGCACTGACTGTGAGGCGAGATGAAGCCCTACAGAGCCCATACCCTGCTCTTTGTAGAATGGCATGCCCAGTACCCCAGTGGGGCACTGGGGCCAGTCTGGAGTGGGAGGGAAGAGTGCCCCCTACTGAGCCCCGTGACAAATATAGGAATTTTTGTCATATTTGTATGACTCAATGCGTGCCTCAATTTCTCTTAGTGCTCCATGCGGCTATACACGGAGTGTAAAGCACAGGAGACCCGAGGCGTCTGGCATGTGTAACTGCATGGGGTGATCTGAAGGACTCATTAAGGGCAGACTGGCACCAATGCCAATCACTGGCAGAGCCTACAGAGACAACGGCAACCCCAATGACCACCACCAAAGAGCCGCGATTGCCAGTTGTTTCGCTGCACACACCGTCCCCAGCAAGTGAAGCTGAATGCCTCCCTACAGAGACTGCTGAACATGTCAGCGCAGCCCAGTGCCATCCGGAGCAGAGCAGTAGCAGGAACCTGCAGTGAGTATTGGCCTCCCAGAGTCACTGGTGCTCTCCCCTGGGACCGAGATGAAGCCAGGAAGCCAAGGATGGTTCCTAGAGCAGCATGGCTCTAAGGAGCCCTGGCATGGACCAGGCTGAGCTCTGTCTCACCCTCTGCCTCTCCCTGCTGACCTCAGGCCTTCCCCATGCGTGGGGCCAGGTGACTAATAACCCTGGAGATGGCAGCCTGGGGTCACTGCAGATAAGTGTAGAGGTGCGCTGGTCACCAGCCAGGCATCTGGCTCAACTGGACATGCTGGGCGCAGTTCGCGGGGTGAAAGAGGAGGGCTGGAGCCCAGATGCTTGGTCTTGGAGGTGTTGAAGCCACATGGCCTGTCCTGGTGCAAAGGTGTGACCCTTTGGGGGTCTGGCGTGCTTAAAGGAGTCTTCCCAAGGGAGGACTTCCAGGCCAGGGCATAGCATAGAACCTGTAGATCCGTGACACCCCACCCTTGCTCCCTGCAGCACAGGGCCCCCTAGCACCATGCTGGGGCACAGGAGCCAGCACTGACTGTGAGGGGACAGCACCTCCCACCACAGTACTAACCAGACCCAGCCCTGTTCTGACTGGGTGATCACAGGGTGTCATGAGGCTGCAGCGAGTAGTGCAGCCAGTCACCATGGAGGACACGGAGCCCAGCCAACTGGAGCAGAGCCCAGGGCCATCTAGCCCAGTTTCCCATCTCCAGTAGTGGCTGGAACCAGCGGCTGCCCTGGAAAGTGTAAAGAATCCCGTAGGATCCAATGTGGGATAATCTGCCCACACACACACACACACAAGTAATCAGAGATTGGCTTAAACCTCACAGCCAGAGCTCTAATATCCCTGACCCAACGCAGGCAGCATTCACTAAAACTCAGCCTAGTCTTGTTACCCACAGAAATGGCCAGTCCCTTTTTGGAGCCCTGCTGTTGGCCTCACTGCAATATTGTGGCAGGCAGTTCCCCTGGCTAATGGTCTCTTGTATAAAATAAGACTTTCCACTCTTGGGGTGGGAATTTGCCCCCTTTCCACATCTCCAACTGTCCCCTTGTATCAGGAGACAAGGAAAGCAGCAGCTCCAGCTCTCCCTTTGGTATTTTATCGACTTCCATCCTGTCCGCGCCCATATCCCTTTTAAGGTAACAATCCCCCATTTCTTCACTCTCTCATTGTTGGAGCATGTTTCCAGGCCCTTGGATCATTGTACCCTTCCTGGAACCCCACAAGATCTGCACCATCCTTCTGGGGATGGGGCGACTTGTGCAGCGCATGGTGTCCAGAGGAGACTGCGCCATCCACTGATATGAAAGCACGATAATATCCTCACTATTATTCACCATCTCATTCCTTCGGCATCCTCACAGCTTTGCTGCTCTGACCGTGGCTGCGCATTGAGCAGAGCTCTCCACTGATCTGTCTGCAATGACACCCAGGCCCCTTTCTGAGCTGCAACAATTATTTCAGACCCGTCAGGTGGGACGTGGGGTTCAAATTCTTCCATCTCCTTGCATGGAGCAGACACTGAATTCCAGCTCCCGGCATGTCACCCGCTCCTGTCCCTCTGGGCTCCCTCGCTACGCCTTGACTGACCTCACGCTCTGGGTGTGCTCTCCGCTGCAGCCGCTTTGCCACTGACCTTCTCTGCCAGCACGCTAAGAGCTTAGACACGGGAACCGGTGCAGAGCCAGCAGACCTGGCATTAACCCGCTGCCAGGATGATCTTGCCCTCCGATTCCTGCCTCTTGGCCCATTTTTGATCTGGGGCAAGACTTGAGCCCCTGTTCCTTAGAAGCCGCCTCCTGAGGGGCCTTGTCCTGAGATTCCTGGAAGCCCCAAGAGAGATGGGATATCACTGGGGTGGGGCCCAGATCCCCTAGACACAATCACCACCAGGCCTCATATTTGCCTTTTTATTTCCTCTGAAACATATGAGCAGAACAATAAATTAAATCCCCCCCGGCTGTGGAGCACCAGCGATGGGGGAGGAGAGAGACAGTGGGGCTTACAGAGAGGAGGGGGGCAGGGGCCCATTCCCACCCCTTCCTGGCCAACCCCTTTGCTGGCCCCCGGGAAGGGGGTGCAGCACCACAGAGAATGGATGCAACGCCTCCATGGATGTCACTGGAAGGTGGCCAACTGTGGTTGCTCCCCAGCGCTGCCTGGAATGACAGAGATAGCCTGTGATTTCAAGCACCTCCCTTCAGGACTGCCAACCCAGTGCCTGCACCCATCCCCCTAGAGGGCCGCAGCCAGACTCAGAACCCACTGTTGGATCTGATCCACCCTTAGTACCATTTGTGGACATGGACGTTTGCTCTCTCCCAAATAAGAGATGAATAGGAGTACCTGAGAAATATGCACCTGGCAGCCACTCACCCCAGACACCTCCCAGGGTCTGGTTCTGCTGGGGTGGGGTGGGATCCACAGCCACCATACACAGCGAGATAGCTTATAAAATAGGGGAGGGGAAACTTGATCAACACTCCAGTGTCAGGAGACAAGAGTGTGTCTATAACAGAAGGAAACTTGATCAACATCCCAGAGTTAGCAGATAGAGGGTATCTTGGTGTGGGGTGGCCTGAGAAGGGAAGGGAAACTTAATCAGCACCCTGCATTGGCAGACAGAGGATGTCCTAGAAGAAACAGAAAGCTTTATTGACACCCCAGCGTTGGCAGACAGGGGACATCCTAGAAGAGAACATAAGAGTGGCCATACAGGGTCAGACCAGAGGTCCATCTAGCCCCGTATCCTGTCTTCTGACAGCGGCCAGTGCCAGGTGCCCCAGAGGGAATGAACAGAACAGGTAACCATCAAGTGATCCATCTCCTGCTGCCCTAGGGTGACCAGATGAAACGAAGAAAATATCGGGACACATGGGGAAAGCAAAAAAAAAAAAAAAAAAAAAAAGCGGCCGGAGTTGATGAAGCAAAAAAAAAAAAAAAAACACGCCAGAGCGGCGAAAGCCGCAATATCAGGACAAATGGCGTCCCCACCGTGCATCAGTCAGAATGCGGGACAAAGACCTAAACATCGGGACAGTCCCTGTGCTGCCCATTCCCAGCTTCTGGTAAGCCAAGGCTAGCGACACCATCCCTACCCATTCTGACTAATAGCCATTGATGGACCTACCCTCCATGAATTTATCTAGTTCTTTTTTTATTAACCCTGTTAGTCTTGACCTTCACAACATCCTCTGGCAGAGTTCCAGCAGGCTGACTGTGTGTTGTGTGGAGAAATACTTCCTTTCATTTGTTTTAAAAGAAACTTTATCAACAACCCAGTGTGAGCCAATGAGGGACATCCTAGCAGGGTGAGGAAACTTTTTGACCCCTCCATGTTAGCAGATAGGCGAAGGCTCAATCAGGCAGGGCAGAGAGGGGGAAGTTGTGATTCAAACCCAGGACCTGGCAGCTAGGCAGTTTCCCCATCTATAACATGGGGGGAGGAGGGGAATTCTGATACTCACCCACCACAGTTTGACAGATGAAAGTGGCTAGGTAAGTGCTACAAATTATTATCCTGAATGCCCTGATCCAGCACCCCTTTCCAAGGGGCAGATCTTTATGGGAAGGTGCGTCCTGATTTGGGGCTTAGGAGTGCACCCCGATCTTTGGTTAGCTATTTACAGCCATAGAGCTTTATAAAGTTCACTGCAAAAATATATAGAACTCTCTCTCTCTCTCTCGATATATATAAAAAAAACTATTAGAAATTCGACGCAGCTCGGCTATTTCCATGGCTCCCGCGTATTGAAACCTACAAGTGTTTCTTTTTCCTGCTCTTAGTGTCTCATCCCATCTGTTCGGCAATCGTCTGATGAGCGGATCTGGCATTTTGTTCTATGTCACCCACGCTCTCCCCCCCGCCCCCCCCATTCTCCAGCCCCCCCTATGCCTCAGTGTCGTCAGCACTCAGCATGCCATTGAGGGCCACGCCGTCTTGGAGTTTGACTTGGGCACCCTCAGCCAGGTCCGGGATCTCTCCGAGCGTCGCCTGGTCCCGGAGCAGGGTGCGCCGGAAGTAGCAGAGGTAGAGAGGCAGCAGGAAGCCCAGGAGAGAGAAGATCAGGAGGCCAAAATTGACCTGCGGGGGGGTGGGGGGGGTGCAAAGCAAGTGGGAGAGATTTGGAGGGGGGGAAAAAAATCAGTGATTTCATCTCACAGCTGAGCTACCCACTCAGTGATTCAGCCACCAAAATATGTTCCTTCTCCACCCCCTATTAACTGCACGGCATGCTGGGAAAGGGGCCCGCTCCACAGCCCTGCACTCCTCCCCTGGGGGGGCAAGACCTTTTTAGTGCCAACTGGGCAGCTTTGCCAGTCTGGACACAGGCACCTGCCCCACCAGGGACTGTCCCACTCCAAGCCAGCCAGGCGCAGGGGCCAGCACTCCCTAGAGGGCAAAGACTCTGGGTCTTACCCCCCAAGCCAGTCAGTGACCCCATCCTGGGGTCAGATCAGAGCCAGTGCCCCGTAGAAGGGAAAGGCCCTATGTCCCATTCCCCTCTTCCCTGAGCCATCCTGTTCCTTCCACCCAGTATACCAAAAGATGCTCCTTTTCTCCAAGGGCAGGGAGGTCCCTGTGGCCCCTTCCAGGATGGTAGGAGGAGCCTGGGTCTAGCCCCACCCCTCACCTCTCCAGTGTCAGCTAATGCATTCAACTGGGGCAAATGGCAACCTCTGGTCTAACGGGGCCAGGTGCTCCGCAGAGCCCCCTGCCCAGCCAGGGGAAAAGGGCACCAGATCCAACCCCCCGCCCCAGCCTCCCTCACCCCTTGGTGGATCAGCCCCAGAGCGGGGCAGAGTCTAAGCCCTTGGGGGTGGGTTCAGGAACTGGTATTGCCCTGCCCCCTTGCCGTATGCTAGCTCCATGGGGTGGGGCGGGGGTTCCCCAGCCTGAGGCCTGTGGGAAGGGGATCCCAGGACAGGGTTGGCCCCGGGTCACGGCCCTCGCGCTTACCCAGAAGGGGTCGCCGGCCAGGGGCCCCACCACGACCATGAAGAGTGGCTGCTGCAGCAGAGCAAAGACGGCGCTGATCAGCGACTGCAGGCCAGTTAGAGTGCCAAAGTGACTGGACGGGAACCTGCAACCACAGGCCAAGCGGCCAATGAGGGCTCTGCCCACCTGGCACTCCTTCTGGGTAACCAAAGTCCTAGGAGTGAGGCCCCCTTGATTAGTGACCCCCAAACCTCTCCCCTTGGCCCCAACAGACAGGAGAATGAGAGGGATCAAGGGGGCAACCCCCCATCTCTCCTCCCACCTGCCCCACATCCCAGCTGGTTTGTACCCCTCCCCCCATATATTTGGCCATCAAGAACGACTGACCCACACCGAACTCCATCAGCCTTAGCCAGCGGGGCTTGGACCCCCAGGAAGATTAAGGAGGGAGGGAGACGGGGTCCCCAGCTGCTGGATCATGCCCCTGTGGGCATCCCCGGCCAGTGCTCCAGGACTGGGTGTGGCAGGGCATGCAGGAAGGTCGGGGCGGGGCTCGGGGGGGCGACTCACACAGCTGCGTAGAGACCCCCGCAGGCAGAGTGGAAAAAGCCTCGCACCATGGTGTGAAGGACAAAGGTCAAAAACTGCAGAGAGAGAGAGAGAGAGAGAGGCATCAGAATGGGGGGGCACCACGGGGGAGCAGCAGCAGACAATGACCATTGGGCCTGGGGCACAATGGGAAAGGTCAGGAGACTCAGGGCGGCACCAGCTCTGGCGGGCCATGGGGTGGGAGGGAGCAGGCCAGGGGCGGCACCTGCCTGGGGCACCGTGGGGGAGCAGGGCAGAGTGCCAGCGGTACCTGCAGAGGTAGGTTGTTGATGAGGCAGGTGACCCCGAAGCCCCCCAGCAGCAGGTTGGTGAAGGTGAAGGCCCGGATGGCGTTGGTGAGCTTCTGGATCTTGCGGTAACGGGGCCTAGCAGGTGACTTCTCAGCCCTGGCGCTGGGAACGGCAGGGGAAAGAGTCACCAGCCAGCCCAGGGGCGTCCGTGCCCTGGGGCATGAGCACTAGGATTCACACACACACCCATCCCCCCAGCAGGGTCCATGACCCGAGGCACCAGTGTGAGGATTCACCCCCCAGCTTCCTCAGCAGAGTCATGCCCCCGGGCATGAGTGCCAGGATTCACCCCCCAGCACCCCCACTAGGGTCTGCGCCCTGGGGCACCAGCATTCACACCCCCAGGCCCCCAAGCTGGGTCTGCACCCCGAGGGACTAGTGCCAGGATTCACACTCCCAGCCCCTCAGCAGGGTCCACGCTCCGGGCACACACTCTCACCCAGCTGCTGCAGTGGCACCCATGCCCAGCGGCCCGTCCACACAGTCCTTCATGCGCCAGTCCATCACGTAGCCGATGAAGGGGCAGGTGACGAGGCAGAGCAGCTGCATGACCCCGAAGACGGAGGCGTAGAACCCAACTGTCCATCAGGGAGATGGTGAGAACCCGGTGCCCAGGCCCCGCCCCCAACCCCACTGCCACAGAGACTCCCAGGACCTGTCCCCACCCCCATCAGAGCAGAGACCCCTGTGCCCAGTCCCCACCCCCAATCCCTGATCAGGGAGGAGACCCTTATGCCCATGCCCTTCCCCATCAGGGGGAGAACCCCACACCCAGACCCCATCCTTCTGCCCTATAGGGGAGAACCCTGCCCGCAGGCTCCGCCCACACAGCACCTGGGGAGGGCATCGGTGTATCGGCCACCTCATGTGGGAGACCCCACTTCCACTTTTTGCCCCACTGGGGACTGGGGCTCCCCAGTCTCTTGGCAGCTCCATAAATTGCCAGAGCTGGGGCCAGGGACAGGACTCTGGGATGCTCCCACAGCATTGCCTCTCTCTCCACCCCGGCCTGGCTAGCAAGGCTGGAAGGGCAGGGGGCAGGGCTGGCCTTGGCTACCCCCCAGCCGCTCCTACCTGTGTCCTCGGCCTGCTCCATCCGCTCCTCCGGCACTGGAGTCAAAGAGGGGGAGAGACACAGACAGGGGATAAAGGGCCTGGAGAGAAGGTCCCCTCCCTCATCCTAGCTTATGTCCCTCCAACATCTTCTCCTCCCCACACCCATACCCAGCTCCTCCTGCTGGCCTCTGCCTCCCCCTCCTACCCCAACTCCCCACACACACAGCTCCCCCTGATGCTCTATGCCCTCCTGTGATGAAGTGATGATTTTCTGAGATATTTTTATGCATGACTCAGTTTCCCTCTGTACTTTGCCTTGCTACTTGTGGGCACAAAAGGATTAAAAGAGGTTCTGGGGGCAGGAGGTGTTGGGTCCCATAACAGCCTGGGGCCTGGCTCCTCATCGATCAAGGGTCTGTAAAGCCAGTGGAAGCCCCAGCGATCCCTGGGATCCTCCTGCAGGTGGATGGACGAACTCAGCCCTTGGACAACAAACTGAGAGCCAGCTGGGCTGAGAGTTAGGGCAGGTTTGTGCTGAAAATCACACTGGCACGAAGAGTGGATGTGTCTGTGGCCAGGAGCCCGGCTTGCGCGGCCTCACTGAACAGAGCTCCCGGTGGAGCCCAGAGGCGGGGAGGCCGCGTGACTGGCCCTTAAGGAAGAGTGGGGCCCTCTGTGGGGCTCCTCCGAGGGACAGGGGAAACGTCAGGACACAGTACACACCCTGTGGGTCCATGAGAGCAGGCCCCCACCTAACGCCTCCACCTGGCCTATGTCCCCTTGTGACCAAGTGGAAATTTTGTACTATGTTTATGAGTCCTATGCGTGCCACAGTTTCCCTCTGTGCTTTGATTGCTCTGCACAGGAGTACAAAGGGTTAACCAGCTGTTCTTGGGGCAGAGCAAGAACCATGAGGTGTGTGTGTGTCCCGTGGCTGGCTGGGGTGGTACAAAGGGTAGGCAAAGGACTGGCGAAAACCAACCCACATCAATGGAGAATCCAGCAAGAGAGCGGGAACCCCAATGACCGGGCTGTTCACCCCAGCAGCCACCAGCCAGGAGGAGGGAGATATTCCCCTGGCCCTCAGCTGGGAAGCAGCGCAAAGGCCCCAGCGGGAGAACAAAGGGGAAAGGAGGCTGGTGGCCAGGCCTCGGGGCTGACAAGGAGCCAGATGGAGATCGAGGCCATAACAGCTTGGCTGGCTAATTGCACCGGCGCTGGCCAGGCTGGACTATAGCTCAACCTTTGCCTCTCTGTGCTAACCCAAGGCCTTTCCGATGCCATGGGGCAGGCGGGTAATACGCTGTTCCCCCGTGCCTGGGAAGGCTGCTGCTGTCGCTGCAGATATCACTGACAGTACAGCGCCCCGAAGGGCACAAACCTCCCGCAGGGGACTGGCTTAGCTGGATTCGCTGCAGGGAGCCACGGAAACAGACAGGGCTTGCTGGGGCCCTAGAGGCCATGGGCCTGCCCCTGTGGAACTAGGTGGGGCCTTGGGGGCCAAGGACTGGTGAGAGGTTGGGCATGGAGCAGAGCAGAGCCTGTGGATCCATGACACCCCTCCGCACCCCTCTGCTCCCCTCACCGTCTTGGCCGCCGCCTGTCACCTGGAACTCCAGCATCTTGTTCATTGCTGCCATGTAGAAGATGACGCGCAGCTGGGTCATGCCCATGGTAATCAGGCTCCACAGGAAGATGGGGGAGCAGACACTGCGGCGGAAGGGGATCAAGTCTGCAGGTGGGGGCGGGGGCAGGGAGAAGGCAAGGAGGAGATGTCACTGTCAGCCCCAGACAACCCCCACATCTCCTCCACCAGACATGATAGTACCCACCATCAGAGACACCATCATCTCAACAGCCTCAGCTAGAGCCATCCCCACACTCCCGAAAATGCAATTCCCATCCCCCCGACAGCCTCACCCAGAGTCATCCCTAAGCTCCCCCGACCGCAGCCCCCATTCCCCCAACAGACTCAGACAGAGTCATCCCCACACTCCCTCCGATTAGAGACCCCATCCCCCCGACAGCCTCTACCAGAGTCATCCCCACATTACCCTCCCCCACCGCAGCCCCCATCCCCCCAACAGCCTCAGCCAGAGTCATTCCCATGCTCTCCCCACCGCAGCCCCCATCACCCCCCTACAAACAGACAGGGGTGTCTGTCACAGCCCACCTCTTCTCTCCTATGTGGGAAAGGTGAATCTCAACACTGTTGAATTCTTGGCTTCTACTCTCAGCTCTGTGAGAGGGAGGAGTGGGGTCTAGTTACGGGGTGGAAGTCAGGACTCCTGGTTGTAGCCCAGCTTTAGTAGGTCAGTGGGATTTAGTGGTTGGGAGAGGGGGGGTTGTTGGAGCCAGGACTCCTGGGTTCTCTCCAACCTTGAGCCCAGTCTAGCAGCTGCGCAGGAGGCTGGCCGCGTGGGTGACTGCGTGCTCCGTTCCCCCTGTGGGTTAGGGCCGCCCCAGATCCCGCAGGCAGAACCCAGCGCAACTTATCGGCATCGGGCATATGGCCGGAGAAGCTCAGGCTCCCCGATCCCGCCAGCAGGTGGAGCCAGACACCCAGGCAGCGCCCCTTGGCCTGCAGAGTCACTGCCTGATGCAGGAGGTACCTGGCCTTGCACGGAGCAGCTGCCGGGCCATAAAGTGGCAGGTTGGGGGCATAGCTGGCACCACCCACACACAGCTTGGGGAAGCCCCACGCACACACCACCTGCTGCCCCAGGCTGCACCCCCCAGCCTGGGAGAGCCCCTGCAGCACCCAGCCTGTTAGAGCTTGGCACCTCCCAGGCTGGGAGAGCCCTGCACCTCCCTACGGTCCCCTGTACCCCCAGCCTAGGAGAGTCCTGCACTACAACCCCTGCACCCTCCAGCCTGGGGAGTCCCCACCGCCCTGCACCCCCGACCTGGGAGAGCCCTGCACTCAGTGCTGGGTTTACAATGGAGCCGGGCCCATGCTCAGAAGGGGCCCTGCCTGCTACATTTGCACTGCGCCCCGAGACCCCACTGGCTCCCTGCCCACCACTTGCTCATTTCAGCCCACCCACTGGCTGGCCGAGGGCTCCTCTCCATCCTCGTCCCCAGCCCCCTGCTTCTCTCTGCCCCCCGCCAGCCTCCAGTGCATCTCTGGCTCCGAGCAGTCTCTGCTTCCCACCACCTGTGGGGCCCCGCATGTCTCCCCACAGCTGAGCTGCCTGGGACTGGTGCAGAAGCCTGGCCAGTCTCAGGTCTCAGCCGGTGCGGGGGGACGACAGTGGTGGGGAGAGGGGGTCTGGCTGGGCCTCTCCAGGCAAGTGGGTCCTCAGGGAGCCCTGCCGGGGCAGGCCCTGTTTGGCTGATCGCGCCACTCCCAAGGGGCCAGAGCGATTCCCGGACCTGGGACCAGCCCTGGCTGAGCTGACAGTTCAGCCTGGCAGACAGTCGCCTCCCAGCAGAGCCGGTGAGCACGGCCAGAAGGCAGGGCATGGGGGAGTGGGTCTCTCTCTGTGGCGGTGCTGGGCTGTAAGTGGGCAGGGAAGATGTGTGTGTTGGGGCACTAGGAGTGGGGGTTCTACGGGGGGTGCAGGGCACTTGTGATGGGGTTCTGGGCAGGGGTGGTGCTGTGCAAGGCGCTGTGCATTTGTGGAGGGGTGGAGAGGGCACTGGGCATAGTGGATCCAGGGGGGCCCTGGCCATAGGGAGTCGGGAAGTGTTGGTTGGGCTGGGCCCAACCGAGGGGAAGGGGTATGCTGGCAGCACAGGGCCGGGCAGGCCACTGTGCGTCTGGCAACTGCCGGTTTGTAAATAGTGCCCTCGCACTGGGCTGGGCGGAGCAGGGCCTGCCATGCCATGCCCCATTGCCCATGGCTGGCCTTGCTCTAGGGACTGACCTCCCCGTGCCATGCTCCATTGCCTCCATGGGGGCCTACAGATATGTTTGGTGCCGGGCCCACAAAAGGTTAATCTGGCCCTGCCTGCACTGCACCCCCCATGCAATCCCAGCCTGGGAGAGCCCTGCAACTCCCTAAAGTTTCCTGTAGCTGCAGCCTGGGAGAGCCCCACACCCCCCCGCCTGACAGAACCCCCTCACACACACTGCTCCCCCGTGGGGGTGTCCAACCCTCAGACACTCTTGGGTGGCCCTGTCACACTGCCGTCCTCAGGAAGCGCTGCCCCCCACCTTGGCAAAGCCCTTCCCCCTTAACACCTTGAACCTTCCCCCCACACACTCTGGGGAAGCCCAGCAGCCCCCAAACCCTGCCCACCCGGGGCACACACAGCCCAGCAGGGAGCGCTGCAGCAGGACTTCCCTCACCCAGAGACCCTGCCCTCTGCAAGGTACCCTGAGATCTGCCCCCATGGGTGCTGGGGCCACCCCAGGCTGGGTCCAGCTGGCACTCACACTCGGCAGGCATCGTGGCCCCGTGGCACAGGTCCTGCGTGGATGGGCAAAGCTCCTTGCCCTCCTGCGGGCACAGCCCCTTCTGGCTCAGGCGCTGCCCCACGGTGGTGACATGGGTGTAGAACCGATCGCCTGTCACCCTGTGATCCAGCGCCAGCCCGCTCAGCTTGATCTTCTTCCTGACCCAGGAAAGGGGGGTGAGAGGAGAACCAGCGCCCCCTGCTGGGGGAGACCTACCACTGCCCCCCATTGCACCCCCTGCTGCGGGAGACCGGCCACTGTCCCCATAGCGCTGCCTGCTAGGGGAGACCTGCCACTGACATCTGGTAGGAGAAGCTGAAGCTGGAGTTGCCGGGAGCTCCCCCCACAGCCAGTGCCCCCGCCCTGCTCCCTACAGCGCCCCCTGCTGGGAAAGGCTGGAGCTCCCCCACCCTCACTCACGTGTAGTTCGCCTCCTCGGGTGCCGGGAAGGACTCCTTGGGCCAGTTGACCAGGCAGTTGAGGAAGATGAGGCAGGCCAGGCCTGACCAGGTCAGCATAATGGCAATGAAGGAGACGCCGGCGTCGTAGATCAGCTGGGAACAGGGAAGCAGGAGGTTAGGGGGGCGGATGTGGACAGGGAGGATCTGGCTGGCCTCTTGGGCAGGGGTCACCCTGATACCTCTGATTTCTCCCCACGTAACCCAGGGGTGCTGATAGCTCTCTGTGAGCCCCCCAGTCCAGCAGCCCAGGCCACCCACTGCTCTGGGGCAGGAAGAGGGGGTTGAACCTGCCTTGACTGCGGGGAAGGTGACGGCCGAGGAGGCGTAGGAGCCGATCATCAGCGCCATGAAGGTGGAGCGCAGGTTCCCAAACATGTTGGGCAGCTGGGGAGGACACAGAGCAGAGAGGTTAGTGGGGGGAGAGGCACGGGGGGGTGGGGGACAACTCCCTCCCCCTTCAGCCCATGGACACCACTTCTCCCTGCTGCAGGCCCCTCCCCGGGCCCGGCTCAGGCCCACTTGCCCTGAGGGGCCCAGCTCTCCTCAGGCCTGGGGTAGCCGTTTCCCTTTGACCCCCGCTGAGGGGGGTGTCTCACTAGAGGAGCAGCAGGTGGGGGAAAGGAAGAGGAGGCCTGGATTCCCCCTGGGGAGGGATCCTAGATACAGGGTTAGGGTGCCATGGGGGAGGGTTAGGGCTGGATCCCAACTCTGGACAGTGTCGGGGCCCCATGAGGGAGGGGATCAGGGCTGTTCCTCCCCTCCCACAGATACAGCTGCAAGCAGCAGGGCACCTTGGTTTAGTAAACAGGCCAGCACGTGGTTGGGGCCCTAGCCCAGCTCCAACACGTGCCCTGCCTCCCATCCCCTCAGCAAGGGGGTGTGCCCCACGATCCTGCCTTCCTATTGGCTGCCCAGCTACCTGCCCAGGTCACGTGACTGCTGGCAGGTGTGGGGGGGGGCTGTGCCTGTGCCAAGATGCAACATGACCCCACAGGGGTGGGGAGTGTGTAACCCCTCATATGCTGGATGGAGAGATTCCCCTCCCCTGACCCAGGCAGTGCCCCACGCCACAGGCTGCAGCACTGCCCACTCTGCTCTGCCCTGCCCATATAGAGCAGTTCCCATCCCTTTGCCAAGGTCACCTGGCAGCCCGGCCCTGAGGGCTCGCTGGCACCCAGTGCTGGCACACTTCCCCGCTCAGAGTGCTGCATGCAGCGTGTGCACAACCCCCGGGTCAGACCCCATCACAGAGACGGCAGCGTGCGGGCTCACGCTGGCAGCTGGCATGTGGATATGGCCCCCAAGAACACCCCAGCCTGCCGTCTGGGGCCCAGTTCCAGCAACTGGGGACCCAGCCCCGCCCCCAAAGGAAACCCTGCAGCGACATTCCCGCCAACCGGCCTTCTCTGTGTGCCCAGAACCGCAGTGCCCAGCTGCGCACCTCCCAGAAACCAACGCAGACAGGAGCATTCAGCATGGGGCGAACACAGCCCCAGCCGCCACCTGACCCAAGCGGGCGCACAGGCCCTCCTGTGCCAGGCTCAGAGCTTGGCCCTGTCCCCACCCCACAGGGCAACCAGTCCCACCCAGCCACGCTGGGTGCCAGGCCAGTGCCCCTGCCCCACCGTACAAGCCACCAGTCGGGCCCATGCAGAGGAAGCCAGGAGGCAGATGGCTCAGAGCCTGGCCCAGAGCGATGGGAGCCGTGGACATGGAAGGCAGGCGAGTGGCACATCAGCCCGAAGCAATGAGGGGAGAGCATGTTGAGCCTGGGAGATGGCGAGAGACAGCACAGAGCCCCCTGCCAGTGAGCACGACGTTTCGCACTCACACACACACACACACACACACACACTGGGGACCCAGGCTGGGCCCCACCCTGAAAGCTGGGTGCTTCGCCATGCTCCTGAACCAACCCTCACATGGGGCAGGAGTGGCTGAGTGAGCTGTGACGCCCCCACTCTTGGGCACAGGCCTCCTCAGCGGGGCAGGGCACAGCACAGCAGAGAGCCGTGGAGACCCAAAAACAGGCAGGGGAGCTAGTCACTCCCCTGCCATGTGACTCCAGGCCAGGGTCCTGCCACGCCACCTGCCTCCTCAGTACTCAGCTGTGGGGTTCAGGCCCCCATGCCAAGACGTGGGAGGAGACCAGGGCACTGACCCCTTTGGGCATCAAAGGGGGAGCCTTGGGACCAAAGATATTTTGTGCCCCTGGGGAGGGCTGGCATGCTACCTCTTCCTCCCCTCTGCTGCCCCCAGCCAGCCTTCCCAAGGGGCTCAGCACTCCGTCCTGCCCCACAGGGACAAGCACAGCCCGTCTCCCCAGGGGGGCACAGATCCCACACTTACCGTCAGCGAGGTGAATGTCAGGCAGATACCCCCGAAGCCATTCAGGGACAGGCCGAGGAAAATCAGTGGGGAGAGAACTGGGGGAGAGAGAGACGGGGAGAGTAGATGAGTCTGAGCTGGGGAACTCGAAAGACGGGAGACCAGAGGAGCACAGGGCTGGGGGTTTGGGGGAGGGATAGCTCAGTGGTTTGAGCATTGGCCTGCTAAACCCAGGGTTGTGAGTTCAATCCCTGAGGGGGCTATTGAGGGATCTGGGGCAAAAATTGGGGACTGGTCCTGCTTTGAGCAGGGGGTTGGACTAGATGACCTCCTGAGGTCCCTTCCAACCCTGATATTCTATGATTCTATGACGGGAGAGCGGAGGAGTGCGGGGCTGGGGATTTGGGGAGAAAGGAGAGCAGAGGAGCGCAGGGCTAGTGTTTGGGGAGGACAGGAGAGTGGAGGAGCGCAGGGCTGAGGATTTGGGGGGACAGGACAGCAGAGGAGCGTGGGGCCGAGGATTTGGGAAGATGGGAGAGCAGAGGGGCACAGGGCTGGGTGTTTGGGGCATGGCAGAGCAGAGGAGCACAGGGCTGGGGTATTGGGAGACTGGGGAGCAGAGGAGCGCAGGGCTGGGAGACTGGGGGACGGCAGAAAGCAAGATAAGCAGTGGAGATGGGGGGACTGTGTCAGTGGAGGTATGGATCGGCTTCAGGAAACAGGTTGGGGAGACGTAGGGGTGGGGAGCTGTGGGAAAGGGCCCTCACCTCACCTGGGGGGTCGTAGGCAGCCAGGGCCATCACAGCACAGGAGACAGCAAAGCTGAAACTACAGGGACACAGGGCAGTAATCAGCATCCCCTATGGCCCTTCCCCAACCCTGGAATCCCTCCATCCCCGTGGCCATCTCCCACAGTGCCCCCTACTTTGAGATCTAGCCACCCTAAGCATATCCCGGAGGCCCCCCCCACAGGACCAAGCCTCCCCCATGGGCACCTCCTGCACCCCCCACCTTGGGACATCCCCAGTAGACACCTCCCCCTCCATTTGCCTTGTCCCCCCACTCCCCCAGCCACCTCTCCCATCTTAGGACCCAGCCCTGTTTCCTCAGGGCCACAGCTCCCAATCCATGGGCCCCGCTTCCACACAACCCCCACCCAGGGGGTTCCTGACCCCCAGACTCCCCCGCACCTGCCGAGGAGGCGGAGGGGCCGGGGCCCCAGACGGTCCATGAGCACCCCCAGGGGCAGGGTGGCAGCGCTTAGCAGGAAGGACCCGATGGTGAAGCCCAGGTTCAGCATCTCCTCCTGCTCCACGCAGCTAGGCCAGTGGTTGGGGGGCAGCTCCAGAGCCGAGCTGTTGGTTCCGTTTTCACCTGGGGACATTTGCAGTGTCAGACCAGCCCCCCTCACCCACCCTGACCCCCCTTGCCCCAGGGCCGTACCCACCTCTCACTCCATGGCTGGGCAGGGGCCCCCGGCGGAAGCTATTTGGGGGGGAGCACAGAGTTTCGTCAGGGAGCAAGAAGGCTCATGGGGGGCAGGAAAGCTCTCAGTGGGGGAACAGGGGGTCCAATGGGAGAGCAGGAGGCAAGAGGTTTCATGAGATTTAAGCAGAACTCTCAATGGGGGCAACAGAGTCTCTCTGAGGGTTGAGGGGGCCCTATGGGGGATAAGGGGCAAAGGGGGAGCAGGGGGCTGTCAGGGGGAAGGTCTGGGTTCCCATGGGGAAACAGGAGGCAAGGGGGGATGGGAGGGGCAGGGGTTCCCATGCAGGGAGCAGGATCCCATTGGGGGCAGGAGTGAAGTAGAGGTGTCCCTGCGGGTCTCCAGCCTCCCAGCCCTGGCTCAGGAATGCTGTACGGCGTCACGCCTGGCAGGGTCTGTGACAAGCGCCGGTCTTGCTGTCACCCTGTCCACAAGCATGCTGCAGCCCCATGGGGTGGATGTCAGGGGGGCCAAGGCAGGATGTGTCCCTGCACAGCCTGGCACAGGGCAGACATGTACATGAGTGCCCAGGGCCCATTGAGGGGGGCCTGGCCTGGCCTGGCCCTAAGCAGCTGGGGTCGGTGGGAGGAGCCAGAGGCATGGTGCCTGTCAGTCCCCCACAGGTCCGTCTGTGCCTCCCCGGGCTGTGTCTGGCTGGCTGTGTCTCGTGCCAGGCAGAGCGACCCAGACCCTGTCAGATCCATCCACCCCGCCGGGCCTGCAATGAGGGGCCAGAACCAGCCCGGCTGATCTGGGGAGGAACCCAGCTATGTGGGGCCTCTGGCAGGGACTGAGCCCCAGCCATGCCCCAAACACACCCACATTCCCACATGTCCCCATTCCACCATCTTCCTGTGGCTCCTCCCACCCCATCTCAGCTCCGCCCCATCTCATCTCAGGCTCTACCCCTCCCCTGCTTGGCCACACCTGTCCGCATCTCAGCTCCTCCTCAGATTGCCCACTCCCACTGCTTCCCTTTGCCCTCCATTCCTCATATCATCCCCCACTCCTCTGCTGATTGGCCCCTCCCATTTTATTGTTGTCCTTCCCCTTTCATGTTTGGCCCCTCCCACTCTCTCTTTGACCTTCCTCTCTCCTCTCCAGCTTGGTCCCTCCCACTCTCTCACTCAACCCCACTCACTTTCCCTGGGCCCCTCCCCTCTCACCTGTGCACATGTGGGAGTAGAAGCCCTCATGCTTGAGCATGATGAGCAGGGAGCCCCAGCCCAGCAGCACGGCGGAGAAGAAGAGGTTCTCCAGTACGGCGGTGCATGCCATCCACCAGCGCCGATGGTACGCCTGCTGCAGTGTCAGCGCCATCCTGGCTCCACTGGGGCCACAGGCTGAGGACACAGAATGACTGGCTCATTCTTTGCCTCTCCCATCCCCGGCTTGCCCCCTCCCACTTTCTCTCCTTGCCCCTCCCCTCTCTAAATAAATAGTAAAGCATAGGAGGGGGGTGCTGCAAAGATCTGGTCTTATTTAACCTCTGCTGTACCAGTCTGGAAGAGGGAGTAAACAGCACAGTATCCATCTGTCAAAGAGACTTACCTGGCCTGTAGTGTCTGAGCCCCTCAATGCCTTTGTAGCCTCACACAGACAGGCCAATTATCCATTTTGTACAGATGGGGAAAACTGAGGTACAGAAAAGCCAAGTGACCTGCCCCAGGTCTGTGGCAGAGCAAGGAACTGAACCTAGGTCTACCCAGTCCCAGGCTAGCACCCTAACCACTGGGCCATCCTTCCTCCTATTGAAAGTCACAGATGCTATGAGCCAGGCCAGGGAAATACCCACCAGGGCTGGGAGAGCTAGTCCACCTGGGCAGGAAATGGAGACTGGCTGTTTTTCTAGATCTGCTCTAGCTCAGCCGTGTTTGCAGGGTCGCTGTAGCTGTGCTGGTCTCTGTAGAGCTGGAAAACTGGACAGAAGTTGGTCCAATGAGCGGGGTTACCTCACCTACCTGGTCTCTCTCTTTCAAACACAGACTCGGTCAGGGCAGCTGGAGGTCAGACGAGCGGTTCACAGTGGGCCGGTCTGGCCTTGGGATCTGTGACTCTCAAATACCAACACGGGATTTCACATGGGAAAGCCAGTGCTTGATTTGTAACGAAAGAGTTGCCAGGCTCAAGCAATTGTTTTGCTTTCTTAACTGACACAGCAAACTCAGAGGTGTGGGGGCTATGATCTGCCAAGCCCAGCAATGTGGGGGCTATGATCTGCCAAGCTCTGAGGTGCCGGGGCTGAGCCCTGGCATAAATTAAGCACTGGGGAAAGCGGCAGCCAATCCAGTTGGAACAACCCGATCCCAAAGCCAGGCGCCCCCCCACCGGGGCTGAGGGCAGAGACTTTGAAAGAGACCAAGGTGGGGGAGTGGGGCAGTGCTCCCCGAAATGAGGCACAAGTTTGGAAGCTGGAGTGAAGAGGCCGGAGCAACATGGGGCTGGAAACCACGCCATCCCAGCCAGGCTTGCCCTTGGCCTGGTGCTGGGGCTGATCCTACACGGGGCTCATTTCCAAGGGGAGACAAAATGTTCGGAACTCTGTTGAGTTTGCAAATCTCCAAAGGTGGGATGAGAGAACATTAAGAAAGATGAATTTAGGTGGGAAAATGGCTTCAAAGGGGAATAGCCCCCTGGGGGAAGGGCCAGGAGCCCCGTCGCTCCCTCACAGGGGGATGGATCCAGCCAAAGATTTGTTCCCTGGGAGAAGATCAGCCCCTAGACCAACCTGTGTACCTGAGGGGCTTGCCCTGCCCCTGGGCTGTCCCACAACCCCCTGGCGGGAGTGGAGGTGCTAGGCCTTCCCCAGCCGCCAAGATTCTCATGTCAGGCTTCTCTGGCAGCACTCTGGGGTACCCCATCGCAGGGGTCTCCTCTCCAATGCCCCCGTATCCCTCCAACATCCCAGCTCTGTAATCGACTCAAGCATCCTCTTCAGCATGGCCTCCCACCACCCAGCAGCCTCCGTGAGTCCCCCTCACCTTCTCTTCCTGTTCCAGCACAGCCAGCCACATGGCCCTACCCCTCCCCAAAAATAGCCCAGAGTCAATACAGGGCTGGGCTGGGCCCGGCCTGGCTGACCTGCCACGTGGACCGCACAACGATCGCTTTGCCCCAGTCACACATGTGTGACACACTCCAGTCCCCTTGGCCCAGCTGGCCCCCTCCCCAGCCACCACCTCCCCTCACACCGCTCCCCCCTTGGCACCTCCCGCCCAAACTTACCCTCCTGAAGAAAGGGGTCGGGGCTGGGGGGGCGGGGGCCCAGCTCGGTGATCCCGGGGCAGGGAGAGGTTGAGCAAACTCTCCCTCTCCCTCAAGCCACTGGCTAAGCGGGTTGTTTTTTTGCCTGCTGTTTGCCAACAGCTGGGGTTACAAACGGCTCCGGAGTTGAAGAGCGCTTGTGTGTGTCTAGCAGTGCAGGAAGTGAAAAGAGCATGTGCCTGTCTGCTTTATAAGGGCATCAACTCTGCATATGTGTTTGAGAGAGAGAGAGAGCAAGAGCCAGGAGAGGGATAAGAAGAATAAGGAAATATGAAGGAGCTAAAAAGGCAAAGAACAAAATAAAGAGGGAATTGAAAAATGAATAAAAGAATGAATGAGTTAAAGAAAGACTGAAGGAATGAAAGAACGAATGAGCAAAGAAAGAGTGAATTAAAGAAAGACCAAATTAAAAAAAGAACAGGCAAAAAATGAATTGAAGGAGGAAAGAAAGAATCAGTGAAAGAATTAAAGAAGGAATGAAAGGCAGAAGAAATGAAAGAACAAACTAGAGAAGGAAAGAAAGAGTGAGTTACAAAAAGAATGAATGAAAGAAAGAACAAAACGTGAAAAAAAGAATGAACTGAAGGAAAGAATGTATGAGTGAAAAAATTAATTAAAGAAAAAAACAGTAACGAAGAACAGATTGAAGGAGGAAAGACAGAATGAGCGAAAGCATTAAAGAATGAATGAAAGAGAAGAAATGAAAGAACAAACTAAAGAAGGAAAGAATGGGTGAAAAAGAATGAATTCAAGAAAAAACAAGCAAAAAATGAATTGGAGGAAATTCAGTGTTGATAAATGCAAAGTAATGCACACGGAAAACATAACCCCAATTCTACATACAAAATGATGGGGTCTAAATTAGTTGTTACCACTCGAGGAAGACCTTGGAGTCATCATGGTAGTTCTCTGAAAATATCTGCTCCATGTGAACTGGCAGTCAAAAAAACGAACAGTGTTAGGAACTGTTAGGAAAGGGATTGATAATAAGAGAGAAAATATCATAATGCCAGTATGTAAATCCATGGTAAGCTCACATCTTGAATACTGCCTGCAGCTCTGGTCGCCCCATCTCAAAAAAGATGCATGAGAATTGGAAAAGGTGCAGAGAAGGGCAACAAAAATGGTTGAGGGTCTGGAACAGCTGGCACCTGAGGAGAGATTAAAAAGACTGGGACAGTTCAGCTTGGAAAAGAGGTGACTAAGGGGGGACATGACAGAGGTCTATGGAATCAGGACTGACGTGGAGAAAGCGAATGAGGACGTGTTATTTACCCCTTCACATAACAGGAGAACCAAGGGTCACCCAATGAAATGAATAGGCAGCAGGTTTACAACAAATGGAAGTACTTTTTTCATACAACGCACAGTCAACCTGTGGAAGTCATTGCCAGGCGATGTTCGGAAGGCCAAAACTACAACTGGGTTCAAAAAAGAATTAGGTAAGTTCCTGGAGGACAGGCCCATCAATGGCTATTGTCCAAGATGGTCAAGGGTTCCAACCCATGTTCTGAATGCGCCTAAATATCCAACTGCCTGAAGCTGGGACTGAACAACAGGGGATGGATCACTTGATAATTTCCCTGTTCTGTTCATTCCCTCTGACGCACCTGGCACTGGACACTCTTGGACAACAGGACACTGGGCTAGATGGGCCATTGGTCTGACCCACTCTGGCCATTTTTATGTTCTTGTGAAAGAATTAAAGAATAGACAAAAGATAGAAGAAACAAAATACAGAATGAACTAAAGAAGGAAAGAAAAATGAGTGAAAAAAAATGTTAGAAAGAACAAAGGAATGAAGGAAAGAACTAAAGAAGGAAAGAAAAAACAAGTGAAAGATGGAATAAATGAAAGAAAGAAGGATTAAGGAAAGAAAACAGGAAAAAATGAATGAGAAAAAAGAATTAAAGAATGAACTATAGAAATAAAAGAATGCATTAGAGAAGGAAAGAAAACAAATTAAAAGGGGAAAGAAAGAAGAAAAGAATGAAAGAGTGACAGAAAGGAAAGAATGAACAGAAAAAAGGTGTGAGAGAGGAAGGAAAGTCATGCCTGACAAATCTAATTGCCTTCTATGATGAGATAACTGGTTCTGTGGATGAAGGGAAAGCAGTGGACGTGTTATTCCTTGACTTTAGCAAAGCTTTTGACGCGGTCTCCCACAGTATTCTTGTCAGCAAGTTAAAGAAGTATGGGCTGGATGGTTGCACTACAAGGTGGGTAGAAAGTTGGCTAGATTGTCGGGCTCAACGGGTAATGATCAATGGCTCCATGTCTAGCTGGCAGCCGGTATCTAGCGGAGTGCCCCAAGGGTCGGTCCTGGGGCCAGTTTTGTTCAATATCTTCATTAATGATCTGGAGGATGGTGTGGATTGCACCCTCAGCAAGTTTGCGGATGACACTAAACTGGGAGGAGTGGTAGATACGCTGGAGGGTAGGGATAGGATACAGAGGGACCTAGACAGATTAGAGGATTGGGCCAAAAGAAATCTGATGAGGTTCAACAAGGACAAGTGCAGAGTCCTGCACCTAGGACGGAAGAATCCAATGCACCGCTACAGACTAGGGACCAAATGGCTAGGCAGCAGTTCTGCAGAGAAGGACCTAGGGTTGACAGTGGACGAGAAGCTGGATATGAGTCAACAGTGTGCCCTTGTTGCCAAGAAGGCCAATGGCATTTTAGGATGTATAAGTAGGGGCATTGCCAGCAGATCGAGCGATGTGATTGTTCCCCTCTATTCGACATTCGTGAGGCCTCATCTGGAGTACTGTGTCCAGTTTTGGGCCCCACACTACAAGAAGGATGTGGAAAAATTGGAGAGAGTCCAGCAAAGGGCAATAAAGATGATTAGGGGTCTGGAACACATGACTTATGAGGAGAGGCTGAGGGAACTGGGTTTGTTTATCTACAGAAGAGAAGAATGAGGGGGGATTTGATAGCTGCTTTTAACTACCTGAAAGGTGGATCCAAAGAGGATGGATCTAGACTATTCTCAGTGATAGCAGATGACAGGACAAGGAGTAATGGTCTCAAGTTGCAGTGGGGGGAGATTTAGGTTGGATATTAGGAAAAACTTTTTCACTAGGAGGGTGGTGAAACACTGGAATGCGTTACCTGGGGAGGTGGTGGAATCCCCTTCCTTAGAAGTTTTTAAGGTCAGGCTTGACAAAGCCCTGGCTGGGATGATTTAGTTGGGGATTGGTCCTGCTCTGGGCAGGGGGTTGGACTAGATGACCTCCAGAGGTCCCTTCCAACTCTGATATTCTATGATTCTATGCGTGGATAGAGGAGAGAGACTGGGAGAGAGCAGAGGGAGAAGGATGTGGGGAAGAACAGAGTAGAGATTTCCAAATGGGACAGAAGAGAAGAAAGTGAGGCAGGGAGAACAGAGGAAAAGACCATGTTGGCTGGAGCGTATACTGGGAACACGCAGATCTCACCAGTGGGGGTCATCCTTGGGAAACGCCAAGATCACATTTGTGCAGGGCGTGTCTCACCCTTTCCTTTATGTCTCCCACAGGTCTGGTGCAGTTGGAGCCCTTCCCCCTCCCAGTTTCTCATTGGCCACTGACCAGCCTTTAGCTGCTGTGATGAGTCCAGTTGCGCTAACACAACCTACAACTCAACCTTTAACTCCCTGGGTGCCACCCACAGGTGCCCCCTCCCCTGGCCGGCCTACGTGTTTGTGCTGCATGTGCACATTCATATGTGTGTATAGTTGTGCCGGTGGTTGTGTGTGTGTACAGATGGTTGTGCATGAAGAGTGGGTGTACATATAGTTGTGCACAGTGGGTGGTTGTACATGGTGTAAACATGCATATGTGGCTGTGTGTGTGAGGTTGTGCATGTGCGGCTGTGCCTGGTGTGGTTATGATAGCATGTATGTAGCTGTGCAAGGTGTGTGTTTGTCCCTGTGTGGTTGTGCATGGGGTGATTATGGTTGTGTGTGACACTGCATGGTGTGTGATTGCATGTGTGGTTGTTCATGGTGTATGTCTGTCCCTGTGTCATTGTGTCACATGGATCCACAAGATCAGTGCTACACCCCCAGCTTTGGAACAGTCTCTTGGAGGAATCCTTCAGCGTGCCAGACCCCCGAAGCGTCTCACCTTCCTTCAGGGCAGGCCGTCGGGCCTCACTGCCTCCTGTGACTGACCCTCCTGCCTCACCCCATGAGCTCAATTCAGTGGGCCCAGCTGGGACAGACTCCCGGCACAGCCTTATCTGCTCTTAATGCCCCTCAATAAGTATTTGCAGTGAGGCTCAGTGTTGTCCAAACAGCCGGGTTCAGTAGTCAGCTGTTGCAGAGCACAGGAGGGCCGTAGGTGAGCACAGAGAAACAAAGGTTAAAGCATGGCCCAAGTCCATCCTGCTCAGCCCAGAGCCCAGCCAAGCTGTGGTGAACCCCTTGTTCAGGCTCTGTCTAAGTCTGACCTCCGTGGCCAGTTCCCAGGTGAGAGCCCCGACCCCTTCCCACAGCCAACTCCTAACCCCACCTGCCGCCTTCCTGATCTTTTGTTCTCCAGCTGCGGGGTTTGCTCAGCCTCCCAGCTGAGAGGTGGGGAAATCCATCCCCCTCTGGGTCACAGGCTGCTAGGCGTTCACGTCCTGGTGTGTGGATTTGTTGTCTTAGGGGGCCGCCCTCAGCCAGTCCTTCCTTTTTAATGATCCGCTCAGGCAGCCACATAACATTCACACCGAGGTCTCCCAGCCTGCCCAGAAAGCAAACTGTCCTTTTTCCCCACCAGGTAACAATGCAACATAAAAGGGGGGGGGTTGTGACATTCTATACCTAGGGGGAGCCTGCTGTAACTCCCATATTCCTCATTTTCATATAATCATGATCTTATGTATAAAGCATGCCTTGGAAGGTATTAGGGGAACAGTTATGATCTGCTGAAAGTCATTTCTCTGTCCATATATGTGTATCATTAATGCATATGAAGTTATGAGAATTGTGTTGTATGGGGGTCACTAAAGCATGCTGTAACTTGGGGGAATCAGCCAGATATTAGCTCCCCAGAGGCAATGGCAAGAAAACCAATGCCCGGGCGGAGTGTCAAACAACCCATCAACAGCCATTGTCAGCAAGGGGGCTACAATGCAATGACTCACCTGCATGAGGCCACACCAGAAGAACTGCTCAACCTTGCTTGGAGAGGTTCCAAGTAATACTCACCTGACTCTGAAGGGGGTGGCAAAGCCAAGAGGGAGGAAAGAACATGACAAAAGGAAGAGACGTTTGCGATTCTCTTCCTCTATCTTCCACCTACATCTACAGCAGGGATCTCAAACTCAAATCACCACGAGGGCCACATGAGGACTAGTACACTGGCCCGAGGGCCACATCACTGACACCTTTTCATACAAAGATACAAAAGCCCCCCCTCCCTGCCCCTGGCTCCGCCCCCACTCCACCCCTTCCATGAGGGCCTGCCCCACCTCTTCCCACCCCTTCCCCAAAGTCCCCACCCCAACTCCGCCCCCTCCCTGCCCCTATTCCGACCCCTTCCCCGAATCCCCGCCATGGCCCCATCTCTTCTCTGCCTCCTCCCCTGAGCATGCTGAATCCCCGCTCCTCCCCCCTCCCTCCTGGAAAGTCCTATGCAACACCAAACACCTGTTTGGCGGCGGGAACCGCTGGGAGGTAGGTGGAGGAGTGGGGACGCAGTGCGCTCAGGGAGGCGAGGAGCTATGGCAGGCCACAGGAAATAACTCTGCGGGCCACAAGCAGCCCGCGGGCCACGCGTTTGAGACCCCCTGATCTACAGACACCACCACCAAGCAACTGAAGTGCTGATCAAAGGGGAGAGCCTGGCTGAAGAGCAACCAGCCAGCCTGTGGTGAGACGCATCTAAGTTTGTAAGGACATTGAAAGTGTTAAGATCAGCTTAGAATGCATTTTGCTTTTATTTCATTTGACCAAATCTGACTTGTGTTTTGATTTATAATCACTTAAAATCTATCTTTATAGTTAATAAATTTGTTTGTTTATTCTACCTGAAGAACTGTGTTTGGTTTGAAGCATGTCAGAGACTCCCCTTGAGATAACAAGCCTGGTACATATCAATTTCTTTGTTAAACTGACAAACAAATATAAGCTTGAGGCGTCCAGCGGGCATTACTGGACACTGCAAGACCGAAGTTCCTAGAGTTGTGTCTGGAACCGGAGATATTGGCTAGTGTCGTTCAGTTGTAAGTAGCTGGGAGCAGCTGACATGCCAGAGGCTGTGCGTGAACAGCCCAGGAGTGGGGGTTCTCACAGCAGAGCAGGGTAAGGCTGGCTCCCAGAGACAAGGATTGGGGTGACCTAGCAGATCACCAGTCCAGATAACACCAGAGGGGAATGTCACAGTGTTTAAGGGCTATAGGGAGCCGGTTCCCCAGTCCCATGACCAGAGACACTCAAGGGTATTAACTGCTAGGAAACAGGCAGCTGTCCTTCCCAGGACAGCCTGTGGATCTCCCCGCCACTGGATGTCAGTGGGTTAAACGCTGTGGTGGGGTTTGTGGAGGGGCTGGGGAACACTGGGAGCAGAAAACTCCTGGCCTGTAGCCTCAGCTGATGGCTGGGTTCAAGTGGGAATGGCTGGCATATGCTACGGGTGGCATAAAATAGCTGGCAAGGTGCTCAGCTCCCAGATGGCAGTCTCACCTGCAGGCATCAGCGCGATCCTGCAACAGTTCATGGCTCAGAGAGCACCCCAGGGGACATGCTGGGAGACCGCTCCTCCCCAGAGCCCACTGCACTGGAGCCAGTTAGTCCTCCTACCCCCTCTCAGGGTCTGTATGAAATCACCCTGGGGCACAGCATCCCCAATGCACCAGGGAGACACAGAGACGGTCCCCATTACTGGGGCTGGCTCCCACAGCCGCCCACTCCTGTTGGGGCCTGGCCCTCTGTCCCCTGTTCCCTACCCCCTCCACACACACACACACACACACACAGCCCCCCACGCTCCAAAGTAGACTTGTTTCCCTTGGGCTCCCCTCCCCACCACTGCAGCTTCAAAGCCCTGCTCACCTCCCTCCTGGGTCTAATGCCAATGGCCTGAAGCCAAAGCAAACGAGGCTGGAACTAAGGGGCTCATTTTAGGCCATTAACCCTTGGGGCCCACTGAGGCACGGGGCAGATTCTCCATCACTCTGAGCTCTCTCTTTCTCTCTCTCTGAACGCTCCACTCGGGCTCCACCACGCAGGCAGCTCTGGCCTGGGCTAGCCAGGTCACACTCACTGATCACACCACTGGCCTGGGAATCTAGGAACTCTGCCCCTCCACCCATCCAGCTTCACGCTGCTCCCCTGCCCCCAAACTGCCAGCCGTTGGCATCATTCCTGCCGTGCCTCCTTCTCTGTCCCGACCCACAGCTGTTGCCCTCCTAGGCCGGCTCCAAATGTCCCGGGATAGAATAACCACAGCCACATGGCTGCCAGTATTGTTAAACCAGCACTACCCTCAGAACAGAGAGGTGCCTTACACCTGTACAACTTAGCACCCTTCTTCTACAGCAGAGGTCCCTAAACTGTGTGGTGTGCCCCCTAGACGTTGGGGGGGCACAGTGGGCTAGGCCAGCCCCCATCAGGGGCAGCGAGGGAGGGCCACCCAGCCCTGCCCTCAGCTCTGCTCCAGCTCCGCCCCACCCCAGCTGCATCCTGACCCCGTCACCAGCGCAGCTCCGTACCTGGCTGGGGCCCAGCTGCTGCTCCGACTCCAGCCTCAGCCCCTAGCCACAGCTCCAGCCCTCTTATCCCGTCCATGCCCCACCCCCTCTGTCCATGCACCCCCTGCTCCTGGCTGTGGCTCCAGGGGTGCACGGACAGAGGGAAGGGGAACATGACCCTCAAAAGTTTGGAGACCACTGCTCTCCAGGAATCCTATCCCAGTCTAAGCATCTTTCCACCACTGTAACTGCGTCCACCCATCAGGGCTTTGCACCACTTGAAGCCTGGTCTACAGTCAACGCTTGCACTGGCAAAGCTATGTCAGCAGGGGTGTGGGGCAAAATTTTAGTGTCATCGATAAGCCTTGGTGTAGACACACACAGACTGGGGAAAACATCCTTTTGCCAGTACAGATTGAGGATGCAACCCTGTGTCATAGAGCACCTTGAGATCTGCTGATGGCAAGTGCTACAGACGAGTTAGACGTTAGGATTATGTTACGCCACCAAAAGAACGCTTTTGCTGGGAGAAGCTGGGTCTCAGCCAAAGCTCCACCGGTTTATCTATCCCAGCAAACCTTTTCTAGTGAAACAGGGATTCACTCTACGGGGAGAGCTGAAGGGGCAAATGGGGTGTGTGCAAACAAGACTGCTTCTGCTACCACTATGAATGCTCGGTTTGTCTGGCTGTCCTCCCACCTCAGGTGTGTCTGTCTATCTGCAGACCGTGATCAAAGTAGGGCAGGGACTATCCCTTCCTGAAGGTCTGGGAAGCCCCCAGAACACAGGGGTGTTTCCACAATCTAGCAGCCAAAGATCTAACAAGATGCAGTGACTGGAAGTTGAAGCTAGATAAATTCAGACTGGAAACAAAGCACAAAATGTGAACAGCGAGGTAACCCCGGAAACAATCTACCAAGGGCTGCAGCAGATTCTCCATCACTGACAATTCTTCTATCAAGATGGGATGTTTTTCTAACAGATCTGCTAGTTCAACCAGGAGCTAATTCAAGGAAGTCCTCAGGTCTGTGTTACACAGGAAACCAGACTAGATAAGCACAGCGGTCCCTTCTGACTTTATAATCTATGACTCCTCCTTATTACAGCCCCATTCCTCTAGCATTTTCCCCACCAGAGAGGCCACCACCCAGCCAAGATGAACAAAACCTCAAGTCCGTTAAAAATAACTCCCAGCTGGTGCCTTTTAATCCAATTCTGATCTCTAAGTAGCTGGGATGGGAGAATTCAGCCTCTGGCAAAACAGAGCTGCCATATAATTAACCTGCAGTCAGCACTCTGAATGAGACAAAGGCAGGGAAACAACCCAATTAAAATCCTGGGTTGTTAAACATGTAGCACAGCCAGGAGCTGTTAGACCAACATGGTTATTAAGGGCCATGTGCTCTGCAGAGAGCAGCACGCCCCCTGGTGGGCACACAATGCACCATCAGTCCACTGTGCTTGCCAGGATGAGTTGACTGAAATAAGAGACAAACTCTTCACACAGGCATGCATGGATCTGCAGCCACCTCTGGGGTGGGCGGTGATTAAAGGGGAAGAGTGACATCCCTCTACTAGGAGTTTGGGACAGGAAGTGAAAGGTTAACTGCAGGGGAGGGGAGGTTATCCAAACTTGATCAGGACCCTGCCATTCACACACCGATCCCAGTGACAGTACCAAGGATATTTAGTGTGCACAGCAGAAGAGGAGCTGAGCTTTACAGCGCACGAGGAAGATACGCCCCTGCCCCAGCAGCACAGCGCCCCCTAGAGCTACACTGGGGTACTAGCAGAGGAAAAAACAGCCAGATGTCAACCTGGCCTCCTGCAGAACTGCTCCCCATGCAGGAACTGACCTCCATTAACCCTCTTCTCCCATGAAGTGGCAAAAGGACAGAACAGGGCTCTTAGCCCCGCCCCGAACTGGCCTGCTAAATGGGAGGGTCAGTTGGACAGGGCAGAACTGGGATCCTATCCACTCAGGGATGGAGCAAGGTGGGGGTGGGAGGGGGAAGTGGAACATCCCATTGGTGTATCCCAGCCCCTGCTCTTTGAAATGTCCTTGCAGGAAAAGACCTAGCTTATACACAACTGCAGAGGTTTTATTGATGGGGGGGCACAGGCTTGAGTCCAGGGTGCAATGCTGGGGCCACTGGGCCAATCATGCATGGTGTCCATGTTCAAGAGGAAGCCCCTACACTGGCCCTGCCCCCTGCTGCATCCTCTTCATCAGCTCCTCATCCTGCATAGAAAGCTCTGTCAGTTTCTTGCCCATGCGCTCGTGGATGTCCAGATACTTGGCGACGCAGCGGTCCAGGCACACAGACTCCCCCTTGGAGAGCTCTGCCTCCTTGTAGTGGGGAGGGACGCACTTCCGGTGACAGGCGTTGGTCATTCTGGGCCACAGAAGGGGAGAGCATGAGAATCCACAGGCGCCCCTGTGACCCCAGCCCTCCCTCCTCCCCACAGACCCCCTACTATCCCAGCCCTGAGTTCCCTCCACTCCCTGCCCACAGTTCTGCCGGTGCCCCTGAATCCCAATCCACAACCCCTGCTATTGCAGTTCTGGGCTCTGCCAATTCCTCTCAATCCCAACCCATGGACCTTTGATGTTCCAGTCCTCAGCTCCAGCACACCCACAGCCCACCAGTTACCCTTCATTGTGACCCACATCCCATCTTGATTTAAAACTCATCACTGATGGAGAATACACCATGACACTTGGTAAATTGTTCCAATGGTTAATTACTCTCACCATTAGAATCTGATGCCTTATTTCCAGTCTAAATTTATCTAGCTTCAACTTCCAGCCATTGAATCATATTAGACCTTTCTCTGCTAGACTGAGCACCCCATTATTAAATATCTGTTTCCCATGTAGGTACTTACCAACTGATCAAGTCATCACCTAACCTGCTCTTGGTTATGCTAAATAGATTGAGCTTCTGGAGTCTATCACTAGGCGGCATATTTTCTAATCCTTTAATCATTCTTGTGGCTCTTCCTTGGACTGTCTTTAATTCTGATGAAGACAATGATCCCTGCTGGCTTTCAAACCTATGACACCCCAGCAAGCTGCACTCTGGGGGTGGGGTGGGGGGGGGGGGGAATGGGATGCAACCCTGCCCTTGACAAGGAGCTGCCGCGATGGGGTCATTACCTGTTGTACATGTCAGCCATCATCTCCACCTCCAGCTCGGCTGCCAGCTGCTGGGCCCTGAGCGGATCCATCGCGCCCCAAGTGACCAAGTCCCCGGCGTTGGGGTGGGAAGCAGCGACTTGCTCCTGGAAACACACAGAGCCTGTCACAGCTGCCGCCCCCGCCCCCTAGTGCAGCCCCCCCCATGCCCCAGGGTCGCAACACCCCCCTGCCAGGGCAGCCCTTGGCCCCCCACCACTACACAGTGTACTCCCCCCACCCGCCCCAGGGCGGCACCCAGCCCCCCAACACCACCCTGCGCAGTCCCCTCCATGCCCCAGGGCGGCAGCACCCCCCGGGCAGTCCCCCCAGTGCGGCCACCCCGACACGCTCCCAGGGGAACGCCACCGCCCAGCCGGGCCAAGCGACCCCAGCCAGCGCACTGGGGGACTCGGGCCCGCGGGGAGGGCACGCCCCACACCTCAGAGCTGCCCCCGGCCCTGGGCGGGACCCCTCACCCTCCGCGCCCCTCGGGGGACCACTGACCCCGGGGTCAGAGGTCAAGCCCAGGCCGGCCCCTTTCTCCTGGATGTAACGTGACTTTCCCCCGCCAACCGGAAACACGCGAGGAACAGGCGCTTCCGGCATAATGGGCCCCTCTCTCCTCCAAGGTACAATAGAGTCAGGTTTGGGGGAGAGAGCGGTCCACTTCCGGTATGTGGCGGACTCAGCTACCACAGAGTTACCTGCAAGAGAGCAGGAGGAAATAGGCAGGAGACTAGGGGGGCAGTTCCAAACCATAGAGATGAGCCGGGACTGGAGCTAGAGCGGAGAGGCGCTGACTCCAGAGGAAGGCGGGGAACCCAATTAGAGCATAGAGCTGGGGAAGGACCTAGGCTAGAACATACCGGATGGGAAACGGGATGATGGACGCAGCCATGTTACTATAGAGATCTAGCTGTTGCTAGACAAGCTAGGAGGTCTAATGACCCTAGACTAGTCGGAGGGTCAGTGTCCCACCACGGGGGGAGGAGGGGGTGTAGGGGCTCAGCCCCAGAGGGTGCAGGGGAGGGAGAGAGGCCCCTGGGTAACCTGCCTCAGGCTGGGATCCCGCAGGGGTTCGGGGACAGCAGGGATGAGAGCAGCTGGGAGAGTGTGGGGTTGGGGTGATCGCAGTGGGGCCTGTCAAGTAACAAGGGCTGTGGGAGACACGGGGTGGGGTCTGTCAGGCGGTGGGGTGACAAGGGCTGTGGAGGTTCCAGGGGTGGGGGATGATCACAGTGGGGGCCAGCAGACAGTGGGGCTGTGCTGTTATTTGCAGTATGCCCCCAGAGTCCCCTGTACCTGGAGCAGGAACAGGACAGGAGCAGAGTTGCCAGAATCCAGGCACAGCCTGGCTCCGCCAGCCACTCTCTCCATTTGACCCCAAGCAGCATCTCCCGCCATGAGCCCTTGGGAGAAGTGGCAGCACCGCAGTGTGGGACCTGGGACCGACCCCCCAGCCAGTGGGGCTGGAGCGGGCCCTGCCCGATCGCTCCCCAAACACATCACAAAAACGTGCCCTAGCCTGGCTGCCAGTCTTACCACCTGCCCGCCACTTACGAACGCCCTGGGCTCAGTGTCCCTGTGGCAGTGCCTGTCTCTGCTGCTACCGATTTTACATGGAAAGGGGCATCTGACTCTGAGCCAGTGACGGTCTGAGCCTCCTGCTAAACAGAGCCAGGCAGCTCGTCCTGGGCAGTGTGTGTGCCCAGTTTGTCACACCCCACCACCATATTACACATGGGGAAACTGAGGCACAAAACGAGGCAGGGACTTGCCCAAGCTCAGAATCAGGACAGAACACAGCTCTCCTGACTCCCAGTTCCTGGCTCTACCCGCTAGAGCACGTAACTTTTGCCTTTAGAAGGGAGGCAGCAGCACAGCTGAGCCTGAGATGCCAGGGGAGGCAAGGAACGGCTGCAGGGGAGCCACCCAGGGCTTGGATTAGGTGAGACCTACCCTGTCTTTTCCTTCTACCCCATAGATGGTGCCCATGTGACTGCCTAGCTGGCTGGGTTGGCATGCCAGGCCCTAGAGCTGCCCTGGGGACTGAGACAGGTTGTATTACATAGAGTGGCCTAGATGCTCCACAGAGACATTCATGAGGATTGTGAGGTGGGGCAGTCTCCTTCCTGATTGGCTGCCTGTGCAGTGGGGAGTGACCCCCAAATCCCTGATGCTCTAGCAGCCAAGTGCCTGCATCTCACAGGCTCAGGAGGGGGACCCTGCCCAGTGTTTGGGCGCCCCCAGCAGTGCAGAGAGGAGGAGATGCCCTTTGGTCCCCCTTGCACTCCCCCATGGCTCTGTTAGCTCCAGCCCTGGGGTGCGAAGCTGAATGGCTGGTGCCCCCTGGAGCAGGGGCAGTACTCTGGGGTGCAGGAGGGAGAGGCTCCAGGTGCTGTCAGGGTGGGATCCCCTGTGGCTGTTTGTCCTTTCGATTCACTCCCCATTTGAGACCTCTCAGCACGAGAGTCCCCTGCCAGGGTTAGTGGCTGCACTTCCTGCCTGGTGAGGTCCCCCCTTAGCCCCTCAGGCTCATCCCAGGGGAGTCTCACCAATATGACCCTGGGAGAGTGGACCCCCCCCCGGAGGACCAGGGGAGCTGGCATTGTGGAAGAGTATAAATGAAAGTAGCATCTGTTCCTCTCCTGGTAAAAATAGGCTGTGCTGCCCAGGGAGAGGGGCTGTGCCAAGGGCGGTGACACAAAGAGCGGGACAGACGGGGACCGAGCCCAGAACCAGCCCATCCCAAGGAGCAGCCAGCAGGTGGGTGCAGCCCTAGCCAGCACCCCTATGCCAGGGAGGGCCCAGAGTGGGGGGGGGGGGGGAGTGGGGCATTGAATGAACCCCTCTGGTAGGGGGAGCTGGGTCGGGCTGGAGACACCACCTACCCTGGCTTATGGGACTCAGGGTGCAGAGAAGGTCCACTGCCCATTGCCCCGGCTCAGGATCCCCCAGAATCACCCCAACCCCCTTTCCTCTCTCAGGCACTGGGAGAGACCATCTGAATTAAATGCAGCTCATGGGAACCCAGGTCTGGAATAACAGGGGCTGCAGGTTGGGATTGAGGGGCACTGGCAGAGCAGGGGGGAGCCCTGGGCTGGACTAGCAGGGGGCAATGGGATGGGACTGAGGGGCACTGGAAGAACTGGGGGGAAACTGGGGCTGGGTAGCAGACAGAGGTGGGTCAGGATAGAGGGGCACCGGAAGAACTGGGGGAACTGGGTAGCAGGGAGCATCTGGGTGGGATTGGGGAGCACTGGCAGAACGGGAGGAGCCCAGGGTGGTGTAGCAGGGGGCAATGGGGCGGGATAGAGAGGCCCTGGCAGAGCTGGGGTGGAAGCCTGGGGCTGCAGGCAGTTTACCATGAGGGGGGTGGCAGAGCCGTGGTTGGCAAATCCCCCATTCTCTGGGTCTGGCAGAGCGGTAAATGTCAGGGGTATATTTAGCTGCTGAGGAGGGGGGTCACCTGCCCCATCTCCAAGGTGCCCTCCCCCCACTGCAGGTTTGGGGCCTGAGTCAGAGGCCTGTTCCAGCCCCTGGGGATTGTTTAGGAGGGGATGGGGGGTGGGGCATCTTGCTTTAAAGGGCCAGCATTCAGCCTGGCCTCCTATTCCACTTGAAAGGGTTGACAGCGCAGCCAGCCCCAAGGGCACTCTCCCTGGCTGCCTCCCCAGCTCTCTCGGGTTTAGGTAGGTCCTACAGTATTTACTGCATAGTCATACCTCGCTGGTGTTCATTGCACGAACCAGGGGCTCCCGGCTCCCCTCCACAAGGTCCATGGGTGCAACCCTCCATTTCAGGGACACCCTGCAGCTCCCCCACACCGGGGGCTGTGTGTGCCCCCATTTCCTCTCCTCCCAGGTTTCCCCAATCTCTCCCCAACACCAGGGTGTCTGTGTGCCCCCCATTCTCCCTCCCCCGCTCAGTCTCTCCCCCAGGCTGCATTCCCTTCTCCCCCCCCCCCCCCCCCCCCCCGAGAAAAAGAACTGCATTGGAGCTGATGTAAGCTCCCTATTGCAGGCCCCACAATGCCATGGTATGGCCAGCAGAGGGTGAGCCGATGCCTCCTGCCCTCTCCCCCCCCCCCCCAACTTGGCAATGATGGGGCTCAGGGGTGGGGGTAGACAGAGCGCTGGGGGGGATCTGGTAGGCCGGTTCCTAGGCAGGCCAGTCGGGGGGTCTCTCGCAGCCCCTATCCAGGTCTCTGCTGCCCCCATCTGACCCACATGCCTCTTGTCTCCTTCCAGAGATGGAGGCACAGGAAGGCACCCCTCGTCCCAGGCCGACAGCAGAGGACCCCAGGGCCACAGCTAAGGAGACTGAAGGGGTGGCTGGGACTGGAGCCAAGGAGGTGGCTCGGGGTGGGGATGGGCTGGGGGAGAAGGGGAGAGCTGGTGATGCTGGGAGCGATGCTAAGGAGGGAAGTGAGGGCGGGGGAGCAGGGGATGCTGGGAGTGAAGCCAAGGAGGGTGGTGAGGCCGGGGGAGCAGGGGATTCTGGGAGTGATGCTAAGGGGGGCGGTCAGGCCAGCAGAGCAGGGGATTCTGGGAGCGATGCTAAGGGGGGCGGTGAGGCCGGGAGAGCGGGGGATGCTGGGAGTGATGCTAAGGGGAGCGGTGAGGCTGGGGGAGCGGGGGATGCTGGGAGTGATGCTAAGGAGGGCGGTGAGGCCGGGAGAGCAGGGGATTCTGGGAGCGATGCTAAGGGGGGCGGTGAGACAGGGGGAGCAGGGGATTCTGGGAGCGATGCTAAGGGGGGCGGTGAGGCCGGGGGAGCTGGGGATGCTGGGAGTAATGCTAAGGAGGGCGGTGAGGCTGGGAGAGCGGGGGATGCTGGGAGCGATGCTAAGGAGGGTGGTGAGGCTGGGGCAGCAGGGGATTCTGGGAGCGATGCTAAGGAGGGCGGTGAGGCCGGGAGAGCAGGGGTTTCTGGGAGTGATGCTAAGGGGGGCGGTGAGACAGGGGGAGCAGGGGATTCTGGGAGCGATGCTAAGGGGGGCGGTGAGGCCGGGGGAGCGGGGGATGCTGGGAGTGATGCTAAGGAGGGCGGTGAGGCTGGGAGAGTGGGGGATGCTGGGAGCGATACTAAGGAGGGTGGTGAGACAGGGGGAGCAGGGGATTCTGGGGCTGGAGCACAGGAGAGGGAAGACAGAGGGCAGGGGGCTGGGGCAGAGGAAAGGGAGGCAGTAGGTGGGTCTGGGCCTGAGTCGCAGGATGGGGCTGGAGGGGCCGAGCCAGAGACGCAAGGGACTGAAGCCGAGGAGGCCAGCAGTGCCGTGGCCAGAGAGGTGAGTATCCCCCTGGGTCAGATGGGGTAATGGGAGGGAGGAGGGAAACCCCCCCACACACACCTCCCCACAGGGCCAGCTTGCCCAGAAAGTGCTGCGGGTGCCCATGTGCCCTCCCTGATGCTGTGGGGGCACAAGCATGCCCAGGCCATCGCAGGGAGCGGCCCAGGGCTCAGGATGGGCTGCGGGATTCAGCCCCAGTGGTAACCCCCAGGGGAGGTGGGTTCAAATCTCACCGGGGGGGGGGCGGGGAGGCCATGCAGGGGAGGACAGGAGCTGGGGCCAGCAGCAGGGGTCTGGGATTTGGGAGGCAGGGGCCTGTTAAAGGGCTTTGTTCCCTCCCAGGGGCATGATGGGAGCACCTCAGAGGAGCCGCTGTCCCCAGAGATGGGGGGCGAGGAGGAGGCGTGGGGTGAGCCTGCACCCAGCTCCCCCGACGAGGGGCTGGCCAGCCCCACAGGGGATGCTGCCTTTGGGAAGGAGACTGGGGCCCCCCAGCCGGGTAAGGCCAACTGAATCGGGGAATGAGGGTGGGGGAAGAATACAGGGAGGGGACACCCCCTCACCATAGCCCCGCACAGCCCCCAGTCCCTCCTCCCACTCACACAGGGTCACCCCCCCCCAGCACAGCCCCCCAATCTCAGATATCCAGTTGAGCTTGTGGTGACTGTTTTTAACATCAAAACTTTGTAAATTCCTTTCAGGAGGCACCTCCCAAGGCCGAGAAGCCACTCCAGGTGGCAGCGCCAGGTGAGAGCACTCGCAAGGGTCCCCAATACCAGGATAAGGGACTCCTACCCCCAGCACAGTGCCCCCTGGTGCCAGGCAGGGAGGTGGAGGCATACAGCCAGGGGATGGGGGATGCCCCTCTAGCACAGTGCCCCCTGGTGCTAGGCAGGGAGGTGGAGGCATACATCCAAGGATGGGGAGAGCCTGCCCTCCCTCCTCCCCCGCCCGCCACAACACACCACGCCCTCTCTTCCTGGCCCATTCTCTGATCCGCTTCCCACCTCTTCGCAGCACTGGAGGGACAGCCCATCAGGACAGTGCGCAGAGCCCTGCACCTGAAGGAGCTGCGCCCCCCAAGGAGAAGCCAAAGAGACCAGCGCTGGATCGGAGGGAGCTGACCCGACCCCGCCTGGCACCCAGGGCCCAGTCCCGCAAGGCCCTTGTGGAGAAATTTGGGGGGTGCGCAATCCCATATTAACATCCCCCAGGGGCTACGAATGGGCTGGCCTACACACGAGAGGGCGGAGCTTGGAAGAAAGGCCCTGGTCGGTCAACCAATGGAGAGTGCCCAGTGCCATTAAAGAGAAACACGCCAAGAGAGGGTGTAGGGAGGGGCACCTAGTCACCTGTGGAACTCACTGCCACTGGACATTAGGGGCAAAGTGCTCGGGGCAGCTCTTGTGGCACCAAGGGTACCATGGGGGTTAACCCCTTCAGCTCCTGACCCACGCAGGCTCAGGGGCTGGTGGGCAGGGAGGAAAGGCCGAGGGATGCGGGAGGGAGGGGACCTGGCCAGTCACTGCCCCAGCTCTGGGGCTCTGCAGCAGAATGCGCATTGTCCCTTCTCTCTGTGACACTGGCCCCTCCATCCCCCCTGCAGGGCAGCCAGCGGCCCTGCCCCCAACATCAAGAAGACTGGAGGTGCCAACGCCATCAAGAACATGCTGCTGGAGTGGTGTCGTGCCAAGACGCGTGGCTATGAGGTGAGAGGCTGGCAAGGGTGAGGTAGGTGCCTTCATGGGGGTGACTAGACCTGGCCCCGGGGGGAAAGATGGCAAGGGAAGGCAGCTGGGATAGCCCCTGGGAAGCATTGGGGTAGGTGGCTGGCCCAAGGGGTACAGCATGGGGGGGTTCTACCATCCCCAGGTGAGCAGCTCTGCCCCAAGGCCCTGGGTCACCAGTGCTGACTACAACATGGAGAAGAGGAAAAGCAGAAAACCGCCTGCTGCACCAGGCAGGCCTCTGCCACGCTGGACACAGTGCTGCCACCCATCCACTGTGGAGATGGCCAGAGAACATAGCTGGCAGCTTTCTGCCCCAGCCTCTCTTCCTAGTGCATGGGAGGGGTGGGCAACCCACAGGATCAGGCACCCCCAGACCCTGCAGTGCCCGCAAAGAGACTAGGGGGGAAGCCCACCCAGTGCTAGTGGGGAAGCCCACCCAGTGCTAGTGGGGCTGACTGGCTCTCCCTCTCTGTGTCCCTACTCTACTGCCCGGCTGCCAGCATGTGGACATCCAGAACTTCTCCTCCAGCTGGAGTAGTGGCTTGGCCTTCTGCGCCCTCATCCACAAGTTCTTCCCTGATGCCTTCGACTACACGGCCCTCGACCCAGCCAACCGCAGGGAGAACTTTGCCCTGGCTTTTGCCACTGCTGAGTGAGTGCACCCTACACCTCACCCCCCCAATGGCCAGGATAGCCAGCCCCACCCAGGGAAGGGCCTCTGCCACCCATCTGACATGGGGCTTGGAGGCAGAGTAGGAAACTGCAGTTGCCCAGTAGGGGTGCTGTGACACCAGAGATGGGGAGGAGCTTGCACTGCCCAGCCCCACCCTCCCCAGCAGCAGGCGCTGGGTATAGCACCCCACCCTATGTCAGCTGGTGTAGGAGGCCCTGCCGGGTACTGCATCCAATAATTGAGGCTGTTAGCTAATTAGCGGTATTCCCTCTGCAGCTTGGCCACCCTGTGGTTCCTGGTAGCTCTGCCCTCTCCCCCCACCAACTCCCTGAGGCCAGAGCACAATGACCCGGACGGTGTGGGCCCAGCCACACAGCCAAACGCAATCAGAGCAGGGCACGGCCCTGCTGGGACAGGGCTGGAAGCAGCTCCAGGGACGCACCCTCCAGCCTGGACTGGACACTGAGCCCTTCCCTAGGGCACCAGCTCCGCGGTCCCTTCCCATCCCCTGTCACAACAGGCACATCCTGGACCACTTCCCCTTTGCCCACTGGCATCAAACACTGCCTGGTTTGCAGAGGGGCCATGGCTCAAGGTATGGGGTCTTTGGCCAGGGAGGTCAGTGGGACAGCCATGCCCAGGGGACACACAGAGCAAACCAAGGGCGCCAAGCTGTGCTGTGCTGACCCCTTGCCTCTTGCCCCACAGGCAGCATGCTGACTGCGCCCCACTGCTGGAGGTGGAGGACATGGTGCGCATGAGCTTCCCGGATTCCAAGTGTGTCTACACCTACATCCAGGAGCTGTACCGCAGCCTGGTGGACAAGGGGCTGGTGAAGACCAAGAAGAAATAGGTGGAGGGGGGAAGCAGCCAGCTGGGGAAGCACAGAGAGCGTCCGGTGGCATGGGTGAGGAGGGGCCGCCCAGACATTCAGCCTGGCACAGGGGGGCATGGGTGAGGAACTGCAGGGGGTGCTACCCTCCCTCTCACTGCCCACGTGGGATGGAGGGGCTCCCCGGTGCCTGGACATCACCTCCTCCCAGAGGGGCAGATCAGGCTAGGTATGGGGGGGTGGGGTGCTGTGCCCACCCCAGCAGTCCAACCCCACCAGGACACCACCATGGGGTGTATGTTCTTCCTGCAGGCCCATGCAGGATGGGGCACCTCCACCACCACTCCAGTTGGCCTAGCCCAGCCCCTGGCTGAGCTGGGAGCCTATGTCTGAACACTCCATGGGGGTAGGGCAGAAGTGGCCATGGGTGGGGAGGGGGTTTCCTGCTCTGGAGAAAGGCTTTGCCCCTTCACCCCAGAGCATGATGGGGAGGAGCTATCCTCTCCCTCCCCCAACCTCCTGAATAAGAAGTGCAGGGGGCTCAGCACTGCCCCTGTGGTGGTCCCCTCCATGAGGCAGGGGGGGGAGAGGAGGGAGAGAGAAGAGGGTCCAGCAGGGCAGGGCAGCTCCAGGGGCATCTTCTCTCCCCTGCCCAAGGTAGGGAAAGGGGCATAGGGTGGTTACAACCGATTCTTTCTAGTGGCCTCTTTTCAACAGAGCCCCCCCCCAAGCCTGGTTCAGCCTTGTGCGCAATGATCAGCAGTGGAGCCCACTGCTCGGCAGACCTGCTACGGGCAGGATACCCGGGCTTGGCCCCTGCCCCCTCTCCCAGCCCCTGGAGTCCTTGGCTGAGGATGCCCCAGCTGGTGGGAGACAGAGTGAGCTTCCAACAGGTGCCACCAACGCCTCACTGGGGTGTGTGGTAGCTGGCAGGGACCCCTCCAAGGCAGAGTTCCTGAAACAAGGCCCCCGTCAGGCATTCTCCTCGGGCATTCGACCCCCACAATACCTGCTCCCACTCTCCCAACAGGTCTGTCCTGGAGCTCTCCTCAAACGTGGCATCTCTTCCGCTGGTAACCCTCCACAGCCATCTCCTGCCTGCCCCCTTCCCAGTGCTGCAGGGCTCAAGCGTGCACGAGAGACCCTGGCAGATCCAGTAAAGCAGAACAGCTCCAAGCTCAGGCAGACCCAGGCGGTTTCTTGTGGTTCGCTCGGGAAGGTCAAGGGCTCCATCAGCGTGGGCCACATTCCTTGGCCAGGGCGCGACAGATGTGGCTGGGGCTGCAGCCCAGTCAGGAGAGATGCCCATCAGCAACAGGAAGTCACCTCTGCCCCCTGCCAACGCCAGATGAGCACATTTCACCACAGGGCTGGGGCCAGTGCTCCTCGTGGATCCCAGCTGGCAGCAGGTGTCTGGAATGCGTCTTTGGCTGACCGCAGTAGGGCTAGTTCTCCTGGCACTCCCAGGGTCCATTAGAACCAAGCGCCCCACACATAGGGCTACCCCCACAGGAGCTGCCTGGCTCCAAGTGACAGTGAACCAGGGCTGCCTTCCTGCTGGTGCCAGTGTGACACCCAGCTGGGTACCAATGATCTTCCAAGCTCTGAAGGGCCTTGTCCAAGTGCAGGCTTCTGCTCTGGGCCTTGGCTCAGCTCTGCCAAATCCCACAGCAGGTGGTCAGCAGAGGGCCTGGAAGTCATATGCTTATGGGCTGGAAGGGAGCAGGGGTCTGTGCACAACTACAGGCCCCATAGCTCTGTGCTGCCCTCTGGTGGCAGAGTCTTGTTAGTGCTAGATTGTGGATGGTCCAGACTGATGACAGCACCAACAGCAGCCACTTCCCCCAGCTCCAGGGCACAAGGCAGCAGCTGCTCAAGAGCCATCAGAGATGGCCCTGGCCTCTGGAGGTGCAGGTCAGGGTGCTGAGGTGACCTGCATTTAGGACAAAGTGGAGGAGTGGACCGTACCAAGGGAGGAGAGAGAGGGGTAGGGTGTGATCACCCGCCTGTGGGATTTTTAATGGGCACAAGCAGCTAAAGACCTCAGTTTTATGTCCCCTGGGAATGCAACCCCCCCCCCGCCCCCCCCACGCTGTCCGGGGGGGCCCTATAGGATCACACACATGGCATTGGCAGCTCTCAGCTGGGCAAATCCATGGTCTGAACCTCAAGCCAGCTCGTGGTAACTGGGGAGGGTGGGGCTGGGGGGAGCTGACTAGGAACAGCACCCAGCTCCATGGGAACATGCTGGCCCAGGGAGCTGGGACAGGACTCAAAGCCCTTCCCCTCCAGTGCGGAGCATGGGGCGGAGATCAGAATGATTCATCCTCAGGGCATCTGCTCCAATCCCACCTCAAAGGGGGAGGGTGGAAGTGGCTGGGGCAGGAACAGCAGGAAAGAGGAAGAGTCTAGAGATAGTCCGAGATCCCCAGAGATTGGCCCCACACCAGGTTGGGGCGGGGAAGGCAGCTGCCTGGGAAATCATCCAAGGGGGGGATCTGCACATGGGAGTGGAGGGATCACGGTCCATTTTTATTGACCAGAAAAAGGAAGTTATTTCACACACACAACCCCCCACCAACAAAGGGGCTATTTTAAAAAAACATTTCTCATCACACTATTCCAACCCAGAATCACCCTCCAGCCTGACACCCTCCCACGCAGCCCCAGTCACCTACCCAGCTGCAGGGCTCCTGGGCGGAATTCCCCCCCACATCGCTCCCTGTCTGCATGGGCTGGGTGCAGGGAAGGCATTTGGGGCTGTTCTCCCCACCCCCCACCCTCCCTTCCAGTCTTTGCAGCTGAGGTTTTAAAGTGCCAGGCGACAAACCAAAATAAGATCAACAAAGGCAGTGGGGTTCGTGGCATAAAGCTCAGTGCCCAGGGAGAAGCCTTTGGCCTGGCCACTCCTGGCAGGCCTGGGGGCCACCCACTGAAGACGGGGTGAGCAAAGGAGTCAATCAATGAAGGGAAGGGGAAAGCCCACGCACCCAACTTCAAAACCCCCTGGGGCTTCAGTGCCCCCTCACAGTTGAAGGGCTCCTACAAGTGACAACAGTGCTACCGTGAGGTGCTGGTCCCCCCTTAGTCTGGGCAGGGGTGGGGCACATGCCCCAGAATTCCATGGGGTGCATCGCCATGACAGCATGCAATGGTGGGAGAGGCCATTTTGGCCCCACCCACCCACTAGATTTCACCCACTAAGTGCATAGGCCCCACCCCTGCCTGGGACAGCGAGTCTTCCCCACCAGGAGTCGGCAGCAGGGTGCCAGAGCAGGATCAGGGTCACTCGCAGGGCCGCTTCTCGCTGAATTTGCGGGTGTGATCCTCGGCGTTGCGCAGGAACCTCTTGTAGTCGCGGGTGAACTCCTCGGCCAGGTCGGCGCGCAGTGGGTGGCCCGGCTCAGGCTCGTTCACCAGCGCGATCAGAGCCTGGATCACTGCACAGAGGGGCAGGGAGGGGGTGAGCATAGCATGGAGTGGGGCAGGGTGTGCCTGCTCCCGCACACTGGCCCCGGCCCCCCAGACACCCAACACAGTAGCAGCCTCACCCACCCACGCTGCCCGCCGGCACTACCAACTGCCCCACAGGGTACCAGCCTCACCCACCCATGCTGTCCCCCGGTACTGTCAGCTGCCCCACGGGTACCAGCCTCATCCACCCACGCTGCCTGCTGCCATCGCCACCCAGCCCACAGGATACCAGCCTCACCCACCTTCACTGGTCCTGGCACATAAACTACCCCAGCCCGCCATCCTCACTCACCCCTACAGCCACATCACTGCCACCCTTGTTGTAACCCCCCAGACTCCATAGGCCCAGCGCTTTTGGGCACCACCCCCACTAGCTCCCTGGCGGCATGTACATGTGGCAGGGGGGCATGTACCTTGATCTGTCTTGGTGGCGGGTTTCCAGTTCTCAGCACTGATGATGGGCAGGCAGACCTGCCCCTTCTCGTCCACATTGGGGTGGTAGATTTTAGTTTTGAAGGTGACCTTGGGGGGCTTGAAGGGGTACTCGGCTGGGAAGCTGATCTCTATTCGGAAAGCACCTTTGTTGTACGGAGGATTGTCCTGGTCATAGGGCAGGAGAGAGAGGGCAGAAAGCTACAGAGCCAGCAAACACTGATCCCTGGGAAGAACTCGGGGCTTGCCCCATCTGTCTTGGACAGCACAGACCCCTCTGGGGCAAGCAGCCCGTGCTGAACCCCCGCCCCCACCCCTCCAATCTCCCAGTCCCCACACTCACCGGCACCAGGAGCCCTTTCCACAGGAGAACATTGGTGTCGTCCACCTCAATGTCCTTCAAGCAACGGGACCCAGACCTCTTCAAGTCATCCAGCTCCTGCAGTGGGAGAGAGCCGAGTCGTCAGGGACCACATACCGCCCCCACCTCAGAACTGCCCCCCAATTGGCCCAGCCTTCTGCTCCCTAAAATTGCCACCCCAATAGGCCTCAGACTCCCACTTCCCCATCCACCCCCATGTAGCAGCACAAACCAAACCACCAGTGGCACCAATTCAGATCTTTCTGAGGGGAGGGGAGGGGTGAATTCCAGTTCCTGACACACATACACACCAGGAACCTGGTCTAGTCCCCACTTGTCACCCCCTCCACTGGGTAAATTTATAAGTGCATTTGTATGACAAGGCTGCTTGTGATGGCAAGGTCTGGGTTCAGCAGCCCTGGGGCTCAGTTCCAGTTTATGTCTTGTGTTCCTGATGCTCGTGCTTCAGGATTTCAGCCACAGCCACCCACAGGAGTAAGGAAGGGATTTCCCATCTCTCAACGTACTCTGGAAGAGTTTTTTTCTCTCCTTTGAAGCATCAGGGATGGCCACAGCTGGAGATGGGCCATTGGGCAGTCAGGCATCTACCATTCTCTCTCAGAGGTGCTTGGCAGGCTGGATCCTGCTCTCATGCTCAGGGTCTAACTCAGGGGTGGGGAACTTCCGGCCCACGGCAAGTCTCCACGCCGCAGGCCAGAAGCCCCGAGCCTCAGCACTCCCCTGCGGGGCTGGAACCGCGAGCGCAAGCTTGTCCCGCTGCAGGGGAGAGGATTGCCAGGCTCTTAGAAGTCCAGTCGGCTCTGCGCAACAACCGGAAGCATGCCCCTGTGGCCCCTAGGCACAGGGGTGATCAGGGAAGCTCCCCATGCTGCCCACATGCCCAGCACTGACTCCGCAGCTCCCACTGTCCAGGAACCACAGCCAACGGGAACCACCGCCTTTGGATGGAAGGGCAGCTGGGCCAAATCCGACTGGTACTGTGACCCTATGTGCCAGGTTGCAATGTCACTCACTGAAACGTGACCTGGCCACTCTCCCGTCAGGACAGAGGGACAACCGGGGCAAATCTGAGCACTGCTGAGACCCTGGCAGCCAAAGCGATGCTCCGGCAGCAGCTGTACTGATTTAGTACGGGACCACTGCTTAAAAGTGGTCGGCCATGGCACTCCCCGGCTCCAGGAAGTATGGAGCACTGAGCAAATGCAAACACCCTGGGGTGGCGTTCACCCATCCCGTAAAGGCCACACAACTGGGACCGCTGCGAGCCACCCTCTCTCGCCCATAGTCTCCCCACACCAGGGCTGCAGCAACCAAGAGCTGGGCTGAGCTCTGCCCATCTCTGCAGCTGCCCAGGCACATTTCTCAGAAACTCATTGAAGGGGGACGGGGGGTGCGGGAGACAAACTCACTTCCTGCTCCCAAAGGCAAACAAACAACAGAGCCTCCTGCTGCAAGCAACCCAGCCGCTCACCTCCCCCTAGTGAGGCATCCCAACTCCCAGGGACTGGAGGGAGCCTTAGGTTACCCAGTCCCCCCATCTCACCCTACTCTAGGGCTTCCCTCCCCATGCCCCTGAGAAACATCACTCCAGAGGAGAGAGTCCACTCCCTCAGCTCAGCCCGCACCCCCTGAGGCTCCCCATTCATCCTCACCCTGCGCTTTTGGTTTCCAAGAAACCAGAAACCAGCCAGGGACTTTCCGAGGCATCAGCCATAGAAAGTGAAAGCACCTGCCTGGTCCTGACACTTACTTTTAGACATCACTCCTAAAATTAAATGCCTCCTTTCCTCCTGCTTCATCCTCACTTCGACCTGAACCACCCCACCCTCCCCCACAGCTCCCCCTCCATGGCAATCTGGCCTGGATCCTTTATAAAGCTGGCACCACCAGGATCAGCATGGTGCATTTGTCCGAAGTTGGCCAGGACACAAAGGGTGAACTTCTGTGTCAGCCCCCATCACCTCACCCTAAGGGGGTCCAGGGCCCCACTTTTTTCTGTAGGTCACTCCAGCCACTCCACCCCCACCACCGTGATTTTGATACATTACCAGTCATTTTTTTCAATCTGGGTTTTATTCCCATCTGGTCATGGGGTTGGGCAGCCAGATGCTGACCAGAGCTGGAGACAACCGCCCAACCCCCCTTGCACAGGGATCACAGCTTCACCTTTGATCCGGCTCCAGGCACATGACAAGCAAAGGGCAGGGGCAGGTGTGACGGGATGGGGGGGTGGAGGGAGAGACACAGGAAGGGGTTAACCTCATTGCAGGGGGCCTTTGGAGCCGCAATGGGACCGGGAGCCACATCAGAGACCTGGGGTGGGTCCAGCACCCCCCGGCTAGCCAAGGGCACCCAAACAAAAGTGAAAGTAATGCAAAGCTCCCACCGCAGCCTTACCTTGTGTCCCACAACCAGCCCCCCACGCGGCCTCTCCCCAGCCCCCCAACTCACCCGGCCCGGCCCCGCCATCATCCTCAGCCCCCCCGCACTCCCCGCCCTGCTTCAGCCCAGCCCTCCCCCCGGGCCGGTGCCATCAGCCCGCGGGGGGCTGCGAGGGCCAGAGACCCGGCCCGGCCCGGCCACCGCACCTTGCCCACTCTCCTGCTCGCCGCCATCTTCCCAGCCCGAGCCCAGCCCGGCCGGCTCAGCGCGGAGCAGCGACTCTGCGGGGCGGTGGCGAGAGAGGAGCCGCCCCCGCGGCCGCGCACCAGCGCCCTCCCCCTTCCCGCCCCCGGATCAGGGCGAGGGGCGGGGCTAGAACGCTCCCTCTCCCCCGCCTCCTCAGGGATCACAGAGATAGGGTGTGGAGGGGCTAGAACTCCCCCTCAAGGATCATAGAGAGGGGTTGGGGGCTAGAGTGCCCCCAGGCCTCCTCCGTAGGGCTGCCAACGTTCCAGTGTCACGAAACCGAACACTCTAGCCCCGCCCCTTCTTTGCCCCCCGCTCATTACATTCCCCCTCCCTCCCTTTCACTGGGTGGGGCAGGGGGTTGGGGTGCGGGAGGGGGTGAGGGCTCTGGCTGGGGGGGCTGGCTCTGGGGTGGGGCCAGAAATGAGGGGTTCAGGGTGCCGGAGGGGCTCCAGGCTGGGGCAGGGAGTTGAGATGCGGGAGGGGGTCTGGGCTCTGTGGTGGGGCTGGAGATGAGGGGTGCAGGAGGGGGCTCCCAGCTGGGGGGTGGAGCCTAGGGATTCAGAGTGCAGGAGGGGTTGAGGCAGGGGTTGGGGTGCAGGAGGGGATACAGGCTGTGGGTGTGGGCTCTGGGATGGAGCCAGGGATGAGGGGTTTGGGGTGCAGGAGGGAGCTCCAGGCTGTGGGGTGGGGCCGAAGGATTCAGAAGGCGGGAGGGGGCTGCGGGTTGAGGCAGGGGGTTGGGATGCAGGAGGGGATACAGGATTCAGGCGGGATCTGGGGTGGGGCTGGGGATGAGGGGTTTGGGATGCAGGAGTGTGCTCCAGATTTCAGGGAGGGCTCAGAGTTGGGGCAGGGGGTTGGGGCACGGGCTTACCTTGAGCAGCTCTTGGTCAATGGTGCAGCGGGACGGGGGCTAAGGCGGGCTGCCTGCCTGTCCTGGCACCGTGCTGCTTGCGCCCTGGAAGCAGCCACCAGGTCCGGGTCCTAGGTGGGGAGAGGGGGCAGGAGGCTCCATGCATTGCTCTTGCCCACAGAAACCGTGTCCCCCAGTTCCCATTGGCTGGTTCCTGGCCAATGGGAGTTCAGAGCTGGTGCTTGGGGCAGGGGCAGTGGATGGAGCCCCCTGACCCCCGCACCTAGGACCCAGATCTCCTGGCCACTTCTGGGCACAGCATGGTGCCAGCCAGGACAGGTAGGAACTAGTCTGCTTTAGTGCCGCAGCTCCACCGACCAGACTTTTAACGGCCCAGTTGGTGGTGCTTACCAGGGCCGCCAGGATCCCTTTTTGACTGGGTGTTCCGGTCAAAAACCGGACACCTGGTCACGCTAGTTTCACTGGGAGTCTCCCGGAATCATGCTCAATCTCCCAGAGGCTACTGAAGCCAAACCAGGAGATTTTAGGCCACTAATGGTCTGGCAGCTCAGTGGGGCTAAAGCAGGCTCCCTGCCTGCTCTGGCCCTGCGCTGTTCCTGGAAGCAACTGGCACATCCCTGTGGCCCCGGGGGAGGGGCAGGGGGTCTCCGCGCGCTGCCCCCGCCCCGAGCACCGACTCCGCAGCTCCCGTTGGGGCCTTTGGGAGCTACCAGAATAGAAATAATGTACAACAGTGGAAAGTGAAGCCAAGAAGAAATGGGCTGTGTAGCAGAGGTTAGCTGGGGAGCCAGCAAGTGAAGGAGTTTATTATAAGACATGTTGGTGGTGTAAGGATAAGGCCTTTGTCTGCAGCCATATTGTAAGGCCTAAAGCCTAAGGCCTTCGTGTGCAACCAGATTAAAAGAGCAGCCAAGCAGCAGCCATTAGCTGAGAAGCAGAAAGTCACATCCTCACATTTCATCTAAATTACATTAAAACAATGTAATATCAGGCTGTTAAGAAGGAGACCGTGTCCTAATGGCCCCCACTATCACCAGGTAAAGAAACAGATCTTAAGATGGTTAACGAAAACTTAGTTTGATATCATTCTGTCTGTCAAGAAATCACTTACAAATAGTTATGGTTGTGAAATCCTAATTTTTTTATTGTTTTGTCATTATGGTCCCCACTTCCCTATTGTTTATCTGTATGAAGAACAGGAGTACTTGTGGCACCTTAGAGACTAACAAATTTATTAGAGCGTAAGCTTTTGTGGGCTACAGCCCACTTCATCAGATGCATAGTATGGAACATATAGTAAGAAGATATATATATATACATACAGAGAAGGTGGAAGTTGCCATACAAACTGTAAGAGGCTAATTAATTAAGATGAGCTATTATCAGCAGGAGAAAAAGACTTTTGTAGTGGTAATCAAGATGGCCCATTTAGACAGTTGACAAGAAGGTGTGAGGATACTTAACTTAGGGACATAGATTCAATAACTGTAATGATCCAGCCACTCCCAGTCTCTATTCAAACCCAAGTTAATGGTATCTAGTTTGCACATACTAACCCACAGAATCCTTCCTACCAACACTACAGAAAGAAGGATTCTGCGTGGACTCCTCCTGAAAGTCGAAACAACAGCCTGGACTTCTACATAGATTGCTCCCGTCGACAAGCATGGGCTGAAATTGTGGAAAAGCAGCATCACTTGCCCCATAACCTCAGCCGTGCTGAACACAACGCCATCAACAGCCTCAGGAACAACTCTGACATCATAATCAAAAAGGCTGACAAAGGAGGTGCTGTCATCATCATGAATAAGTTGGAATATGAACAAGAGGTTGCTAGGCAGCTCTTGAAGGGTATGTCTACACTACGAAATTAGGTCGAATTTATAGAAGTCAGTTTTTTAGAAATCGCTTTTATATATCGATTGTGTGTGTCCCCACACAAAATGCTCTAAGTGCATTAATTGCATTAACCCAGTGGAGTGCTTCCACAGTACCGAGGCTAGCGTCGACTTCCGGAGCGTTGCACTGTGGGTAGCTATCCCACAGTTCCCGCAGCCTCCGCTGCCCATTGGAATTCTGGGTTGAGATCCCAATGCCTAATGGGGCAAAAATATTGTTGCGGGTGGCTCTGAGTACATGTCGTCAGGCCCTCCCTCCGTGAAAGCAATGGCAGACAATCATTTCGCACCCTTTTTCCTGGGTTACCTGTGCAGACACCGTACCACGGCAAGCATGGAGCCTGATCAGCTCACTGTCACCGTATGTCTCCTGGGTGCTGGCAGACGCGGTACTGCACTGCTACACAGCAGCAGCTCATTACCCTGTGACAGCGGACGGTGCAATAGGACTGATAACCATCGTCATCATGTCCGAGGTGCTCATGGCCGCCTAAGTAAGGTCAGTCAGGAGCGCCTGGGGAGACATGGGCGCAGGGACTGAAATAGGAGTGACTCGAGCAGGTCATTCTTTTTAGTCCTGCCGGCAGTCGTATTGCACCGTCTTCTGGCGAACAGCCAGGAGATGAGGATGCTAGCAGTCCTACTGCACCGTTTGCTGTCAGACAAAGATGTAAAAGATGGAGTGGATCAAAACAAGAAATAGACCAGATTTGTTTTATGTTCATTTGCTCCCCCCTCCCTCCCTCCCTCCGTGAAATCAATGGCTGACAGTCATTTCGGTGAGGTCTGTCAGGGGCACCTTGAAAAGTTTAATGGAGATTCAGTCCTGCCTGGAATAGCGGCGGGAGGGATAGCTCCGTGAGCTGAGCATTGGCCTGCTAAACCCAGAGTTTTGAGTTCAGTTTTGAGTTTGAGTTTGGGGGGGGCCATTCTGTGTGACAGTTGTTTCTGTTTCTCCTTGATGTAAAGCCACCCCCTTTGTTGATTTTAATTCCCTGTAAGCCATATCCTCAGTCGTCCCTCCCTCCATCAGAGCAATGGCAGACAATCGTTCTGCGCCTTTTTTCCATGCAGACGCCATACCACGGCAAGCATGGAGCCCGCTCAGATCACTTTGGCAGTTAGGAGCACATTAAATACCACGCACATTATCCAGCAGTATCTGCAGCACCAGAACCTGCCAAAGCGAAACCGGGCGAGTAGGCAACATCAGCGCAGTGACAAGAGTGTTGAGGACATGGACACAGACTTCTCTCAAAGCATGGGCCCTGGCAATGTGGGCATCATGGTGCTAATGGGGCAGGTTCATGCTGTGGAACGCCGATTCTGAACTCGGGAAACAAGCACAGACTGGTGGGACTACATAGTGTTGCAGGTCTGGGACAATTCCCAGTGGCTGCGAAACTTTTGCATGCGTAAGGGCACTTTCATGGAACTTTGTAACTTGCTTTCCCCTACCCTGAAGCACAAGAATACCAAGATGAGAGCAGCCCTCACAGTTGAGAAGCGAGTGGCAATAGCCCTGTGGAAGCTTGCAACGCCAGACAGCTACCGGTCAGTCGGGAATCAGTTTGGAGCGGGCAAATCTATTGTGGGGGCTGCTGTGATGCAAGTAGCCAACACAATCAAAGATCTGCTGATATCAAGGGTAGTGACTCTGGGAAATGTGCAGGTCATAGTGGATGGCTTTGCTGCAATGGGATTCCCTAACTGTGGTGGGGCTATAGACGGAACCCATATCCCTATCTTGGCACCGGAGCACCAAGCTGGCGAGTACATAAACCGCAAGGAGTACTTTTCAGTAGTGCTGCAAGCACTGGTGGATCACAAGGGACGTTTCACCAACATCAGCGTGGGATGGCAGGGAAAGGTACATGATGCTCGCATCTTCAGGAACTATGGTCTGTTTCAAAAGCTGCAGGAAGGGACTTTATTCTCAGACCAGAAAATAACCGTTGGGGATGTTGAAATGCCTATAGTTATCCTTGGGGACGCAGCCTACCCCTTAATGCCATGGCTCATGAAGCCATACACAGGCACCCTTCACAGTAGTAAGGAGCCGTTCAACTACAGGCTGAGCAAGTGCAGAATGGTGGTAGAGTGTGCATTTGGACATTTAAAAGCGCATTGGCGCAGTTTACTGACTCACTTAGACCTCAGCGATACCAATATTCCCATTGTTATTACTGTTTGCTGTGCACTCCACAATATTTGTGAGAGTAAGTGGGAGACGTTTATGGCGGGTGGGAGGTTGAGGCAAATCGCCTGGCTGCTGATTACGCACAGCCAGACACCAGGGCAGTTAGAAGAGCACAGGAGGGTGCGGTGCGTATCAGAGAAGCTTTGAAAACCAGTTTCATGACTGGCCAGGCTACGGTGTGAAAGTTCTCTTTGTTTCTCCTTGATGAAACCCCCCGCCCCTTGGTTCACTCTACTTCCCTGTAAGGTAATCACCTCCCCTCCCCACTTTGATCACCACTTGCAGAGGCAATAAAGTCATTGTTGCTTTACATTCATGCATTCTTTATTAATTCATCACACAAATAGGGGGACAACTGCCAAGGTAGCCTGGGACGGGTGGTGGAGGAGGGAAGCACCGGGTGGGTGGTGGAGGAGGGAAGAACAAGGCCACACAGCACTTTAAAACTTTAAAAATTATTGAATGCCAGCCTTCTGTTGCTTGGGCAATCCTCTGGGGTTGAGTGGCTGGGTGGCCGGAGGCCCCCTCACCGCATTCTTGGGTGTCTGGGTGAGGAGGCTATGGAACTTGGGGAGGAGGGTGGTTGGTTACACAGGGTCTGTAGCGGCGGTTTGTGCTCCAGCTGCCTTTCCTGCAGCTCAACCGTACGGTGGAGCAAATTAGTTTGATCCTCCAGCAGCCTCAGCATTGAATCCTGCCTCCTCTCATCACGCTGCTGACACCTTTCAGCTTCAGCCCTCTCTTCAGCCTGCCACTTACTCTCTTCAGCCCGCCACCTCTCCTCGCGTTTATTTTGTGCTTTCCTGCACTCTGACATTGTCTGCCTCCACGCATTCATCTGTGCTCTGTCAGTGTGGGAGGACAGCATGAGCTCAGAGAACATTTCATCACAAGTGCATTTTTTTCGCCTTCTAATCTTCGCTAGCCTCTGGGAAGGAGACGATCCTGTGATCATTGAAACACATGCAGCTGGTGGAGAAAAAAAAAGGGACAGCGGTATTTAAAAAGACACATTTTATAAAACAGTGGCTACACTCTTTCAGGGTAAACCTTGCTGTTAACATTACATACATAGGACATGTGCTTTCATTACAAGGTCGCATTTTGCCTCCCCCCACCGCGTGGCTACCCCCTCAACCCTCCCCCCTCCCCATGGCTAACCACGGGGAACATTTCTGTTCAGCCACAGGCAAACAGCCCAGCAGGAACGGGAACCTCTGAATGTCCCCTTAAGAAAAGCACCCTATTTCAACCAGGTGGCCATGAATGATATCACTCTCCTGATATCCTAATGATATCACAGAGAGATAAAGAACGGATGTTGTTTGAACGCCAGCAAACATACACTGCAATGCTTTGTTCTGCAATGACTCCCGACTACGTGCTACTGGCCTGGTGTGGTAAAGTGTCCTACCATGGTGGACAGAATAAGGCTGCCCTCCCCAGAAACCTTTTGCAAAGGCTTTGGGAGTACATCCAGGAGAGCTTTATGGAGATGTCCCTGGAGGATTTCCGCTCCATCCCCAGATACGTTAACAGACTTTTCCAATTGCTGTACTGGCCGCGAATGCCACTGCAAATTAGTCATTAAACACGCTTGCTTTTAAACCATGTATACTGTTGAAAAAGGTACACTCACCAGAGGTCCCTTCTCTGCCTGGCGGGTCCAGGAGGCAGCCTTGGGTGGGTTCGGGGGGTACTGGCTCCAGGTCCAGGGTGAGAAACAGTTCCTGGCTGTCGGGAAAACCGGTTTCTCCGCTTGCTTGCTGTGAGCTATCTACAACCTCGTCATCATCATCTTCCTCATCCCCAAAACCTGCTTCCGTGTTGCCTCCATCTCCATTGAAGGAGTCAAACAACACGGTTGGGATAGTGGTGGCTGAACCCCCTAAAATGGCATGCAACTCATCATAGAAGTGGCATGTTTGGAGCTCTGACCCGGAGCAGCCGTTCGCCTCTCTGGTTTTCTGGTAGGCTTGCCTCAGCTCCTTAAGTTTCACACGGCACTGCTTCAGGTCCCTGTTATGGCCTCTGTCCTTCATATCCTGGGAGATTTTGACAAACGTTTTGGCATTTCGAAAACTGGAACGGAGTTCTGGTAGCACGGATTCCTCTCTGTCAAGGTTCCTTCCCCACTCTGAACTCTAGGGTACAGATGTGGGGACCTGCATGAAAACCTCCTAAGCTTATTTTTACCAGCTTAGGTTAAAACTTCCCCAAAGTACAAACTATTTTACCTTTTGCCCTTGGACTTTATTGCTGCCACCACCAAGCGTCTAACAGATATATAACCGGGAAAGAGCCCGCTTGGAAACGTCTTTCCCCCCAAAATCCTCCCCAAACCCTACACCTCCTTTCCTGGGGAAGGCTTGATAAAAATCCTCACCAATCTGCATAGGTGAACACAGACCCAAACCCTTGGATCTTAAGAACAATGAAAAAGTAATCAGGTTCTTAAAAGAAGAATTTTAATAGAAGAAAAAGTAAAAGAATCACCTCTGTAAAATCAGGATGGTAAATATCTTACAGCGTAATTAGATTCAAAACATAGAGAATCCCTCTAGGCAAAACCTTAAGTTACAAAAAGACACAAAAGCAGGAATATCCATTCCATTCAGCACAGCTTATTTTCTCAGCCATTTAAATAAACAGAATCTAACGCATATCTAGCTAGATTACTTACTAAGTTCTAAGACTCCATTCCTTTCTGTTCCTCGCAAAAGCATCACACAGACAGAGAGAGCCTTTGTTTCTCCCCCGCTCCAGCTTTTGAAAGTATCTTGTCTCCTCATTGGTCATTTTGGTCAGATGCCAGTGAGGTTATCCTAGCTTCTTAACCCTTTACCCTCTGGCCAGGAGGGATTTTAAAGGTGTTTACCCTTCCCTTTATATTTATGACAGTCTCCCCATACAGTGATCAGATCCCATACCTCCCTTTCGGTCCATGCTGGAGCTCTTTTGCGATTCTGGGACTCCATCATGGTCACCTCTGCTGATGAGTTCTGCACTCACCTGCAGCTTGCCACGCTGGCCAAACAGGAAATGAGATTCAAAAGTTTGCAGGCCTTTTCCTGTCTACCTGGCCAGTGCATCTGAGTTGAGAATGCTGTCCAGAGAAGTCACAATGGAGCACTCTGGGATAGCTCCCAGAGGCCAATACCATCGAATTGCATCCACACTACCCCAAATTCAACCCGGCAAGGCCGATTTCAGCGCTAATCCCCTTGTCGGGGGTGGAGTAAAGAAATTGATTTTAAGAGCTCTTTACGTGGAAAAAAAGGGCTTCATCATGCGGACAGGTGCAGAGTTAAATCGATTTAACGCTGCTAAATTCTACCTCAACTCCTAGTGTAGACCAGGGCTAACTACATATTCTACAGGCCATTATCCTCTGATCCCACTGAGGATTACCAAAAGAAACTACACCATCTGCTCAGGAAACTCCCTGAAAAAGCACAGGAACAGATCTCTGCAGACACATATCTAGAACCCCGACCAGGGGTATTCTATTTGTTACCCAAGATCCATGATGCCCCATCATCTAAGGCATTGGCACCCTAACAGCAGGATTGTCTGGCTATGTGGACTCTCTCCTCAGGCCCTACGCTACCAGCACTCCCAGCTATCTTCGAGACACCACTGACTTCCTGAGGAAACTACAGTCCATCAGTGATCTTCCAGAAAACACCATCCTGGCCACTATGGATGTAGAAGCTCTCTACACCAACATTCCACACAAAGATGGACTACAAGCTATCAGGAACTGTATCCCCGATAATGTCACGGCAAACCTGGTGGCTGACCTTTGTGACTTTGTCCTCACCCACACCTATTTCACATTTGGGGACAATATATACCTTCAAGTCAGCAGCACTGCTCTGGGTATCCGCTTGGCCCCACAGTATGCCAGCATTTTTATGGCTAACTTAGAACAACGCTTCCTTAACTCTCTTCCCCTAAGCTACCTAGCCCCTACTCTACTTGTGCTACATTGATGACATCTTCATCATCTGGACCCATGGAAAAGAGGCCCTTGAGGAATTCCACCATGATTTCAACAATTTCCATCCCACCATCAACCTCAGTCTAGACCAATCCACACAAACGGTCCATTTCCTGGACACTACTGTGCTAATAAGCGATGGTCACATAAACACCACCTGTCAAGGTTCCTCCCCCACTCTGAACTCTAGGATACAGATGTGGGGACCTGCATGAAAACCTCCTAAGCTTACTTTTACCAGCTTAGGTTAAAACTTCCCCAAGGTACAAATTAATTTTATCCTTTGTCCTTGGAATATCCACTGCCACCACCAAACTCTAACTGGGTTTACTGGGAGACGTAGTTTGGACACGTCTTTCCCCCCAAAATCCTCCCAACCCTTGCACCCCAGTTCCTGGGAAAGGTTTGGTAAAAATCCTCACCAATTTGCATAGGTGACCACAGACCCAAACCCTTGGATCTGAGAACAATGAAAAAGCATTCAGTTTTCTTACAAGAAGACTTTTAATAGAAATAGAAGTAAATAGAAGTAAAGGAATCACCTCTGTAAAATCAGGATGGTAGATACCTTACAGGGTAATTAGATTCAAAACATAGAGAATCCCTCTAGGCCAAACCTTAAGTTACAAAAAAGACACACAGACAGAAATAGTCATTCTATTCAGGACAGTTCTTTTCTCAGCCATTTAAAGAAATCATAATCTAACACATATCTAGCTAGATTACTTACTAAAAGTTCTAAGACTCCATTCCTGTTCTATCCCCGGCAAAAGCAGCGTACCGACAGACACAGACCCTTTGTTTCTCTCCCTCCTCCCAGCTTTTGAAAGTATCTTGTCTCCTCATTGGTCATTTTGGTCAGGTGCCAGCGAGGTTACCTTTAGCTTCTTAACCCTTTACAGGTGAGAGGATTTTTCCTCTGGCCAGGAGGGATTTTAAAGGTGTTTACCCTTCCCTTTATATTTATGACACGCCCCCCAAATCTCAGCTAGGGTGAAACACTGGCTGGGATTTCTTCCTGGAGCTCTAGGAAAAACAGAGTTAATAAGACACATGCATCTCTAAATATACTACCAAGTACATAAAGACTAACAATATTTTCCACATCTCAAGGACGATTTTAACCAGTTGATTCTGGGAAACTTTCATGGGAGAGTGCATCAGCCACTTTGTTAGAAGCTCCTGAGATGTGTTGGATGTTGAAATCAAAATCTTGGAAAGCTAAACTCCACCGAAGAAGTTTTTTGTTATTTTCTTTGACCGTGTGAAGCCACTTCAGTGCAGCATGGTCGGTTTGCAGGTGGAAACGCCATCCCCAAACATATGGGCGTAGCTTTTCCAGGGCGTAGACAATGGGTAACATTCTTTTTCACTGACTGACCAGTTGCTTTCCCTCTCAGACAGTTTTTTGCTGAGAAACACTACAGGGTGGAATTCTTGATCACGTCCTTTCTGCCTTAAAACTGCTCCCACGCCACGCTCGGACGCATCTGTGGTTACTAGGAACGGTTTGTCAAAGTCTGGGGCCCTTAGTACAGGGTCAGACATGAGTGTCGCTTTAAGCTTGTTAAAGGCCTTCTGACACTTTTCGGTCCACTGAACGGCATTTGGCTGTTTCTTTTTGGTTAGGTCTGTCAGTGGGGCGGCGATTTGGCTGTATTGCGGTACAAATCGTCTGTAATAACCGGCCAAGCCTAAGAAGGATTGAACCTGTTTCTTTGACTTTGGGACAGGCCACTTTTGGATAGCATCCACTTTGGCCTGTAGGGGGCTGATAGTTTCTTGACCCACCTGGTGTCCAAGGTAAGTCACTCTGTTTAGGCCTATTTGACACTTCTTAGCCTTAACAGTTAGTCCTGCCTCCCTTATGTGCTCAAGGACTTTTTGTAGATGTTCCAGGTGGTCTGCCCAGGAATCCGAAAATATGGCCACATCATCAAAGTAGGCGACTGTATATTCTCCTAATCCCGCTAGGAGACCATCTACAAGTCTTTGGAAGGTGGCGGGTGCATTTCGCAGCCCGAAAGGGAGTACATTAAATTCATACAGCCCAAGATGTGTGGTGAAGGCTGATCTTTCCTTGGCAGATTCATCTAGCGGTACCTGCCAGTACCCCTTGGTTAAGTCCAAGGTAGAGATGAACTGGGCCCGTCCCAGTTTCTCTAATAGTTCATCTGTGTGTGGCATTGGATAGTTGTCTGGGCGAGTTACAGCATTTAGCTTACGGTAGTCCACGCAAAAACGTATTTCCCCATCTGGTTGGGGAACTAGAACCACTGGAGATGCCCATGCACTTCCAGAGGGGCGGATTACACCCATCTGTAACATATCCTGGATCTCCCGTTCTATAGCAGTTTTAGCTTGAGGAGACACCCGGTAAGGCTGGACTTTAATTGGGCGAGCATTACCTGTGTCAATGGAGTCAGTCAGTCCTGGGGTGGCTGAGAACGTTGGCGCGTAGCTAGTGCACAGCTCCTGGATCTGCTGTCACTGCATACGCCCAAGGGTCATGGAGAGGTTCACCTCTTCCACACCACCAACACTTTTCCCTTCGTAGTAGACACCTTCAGGCCACTCAGCGTCGTCTCCTCCCTGGGCTGTAAACTGACAAACCTTTAATTCTCTGGAAAAAAAGGGCTTTAGAGAATTAATATGGTACACCTTAGGCTTTCGGTTGGAGGTGGGGAATGCTATGAGATAATTAACAGCTCCCAGGTGCTCCTGGACCATGAATGGCCCTTCCCACGATGCTTCCATTTTATGGGCCTGGAGCACCTTTAAGACCGTGACCTGGTCCCCTACTTTGAAGGAACGCTCTCTGGCATGTTTATCATACCAGGTTTTTTGCTCTTTTTGAGCATCCTGTAAGTTTTCTTTAGCAGGGGCTAAAGAGGTTCGGAGGGTGTTTTGTAGATTGGTTACAAAGTCCAGAATGTTAGTTCCTGGAAAAGGTGTAAATCCCTCCCGTTGCTGCTTCACCAACTGTAATGGCCCCTTAACCTCACGGCCATATACAAGTTCAAATGGGGAAAACCCTAAACTGGGATGTGGTATAGCTCTGTAGGCAAAGAGCAACTGCTGCAACACTAGGTCCCAATCATTGGAGTGCTCATTTACGAATTTACGTAACATGGCCCCCAAAGTTCCATTAAACTTCTCCACCATGCCATTTGTCTGATGGTGGTAAGGAGTGGCAACCAAGTGATTTACCCCATGAGCTTCCCAAAGGTTTTCCATAGTTCCTGCCAGGAAATTAGTCCCTGCATCTGTGAAGATGTCGGAGGGCCAACCTACCCTGGCAAAAATGTCTGCTAGTGCCTGGCACACACTTTTAGCCCTGGTGTTGCTTAGAGCTACTGCTTCTGGCCATCAGATGGCAAAATCCATGAAAGTCAGTATGTACTGCTTTCCTCTGGGTGTCTTTTTCGACCCAGGACCCAGAATATCCACAGCTACTCGTTGAAATGGAACTTCAATGATGGGGAGTGGCTGGAGAGGGGCTTTGACCTGGTCTTGGGGTTTTCCCACTCTTTGGCATATTTCACAAGACCGGACATAGGTAGAAACATCCTTGCCCATTCCCTCCCAGTGGAATGACCCCCCCAAACGTCTTTGGTCCTGTTCACCCCAGCATGGCCATTAGGATGATCGTGGGCTAAGCTCAAGAGCTTGGTCCAGTACTTAGTTGGAACTACCAACTGTCTCTGAGGATGCCAGTCTTCCTGGTGTCCACCAGAAAGAGTTTCCTTGTATAAAAGTCCTCTTTCTATAACAAACCTGGAGCGATTAGAAGAGCTGAGAGGCAGTGGGTTGCTCCGTGCCGCCGTCCAAGCTCTCTGGAGGCTTTCATCTGCTTCCTGTTTGGTCTGGAACTGTTCCCTTGATGCTGGAGACATCAGTTCCTCATTGGATTGTGGACCTGGGCTTGGTCCCTCTGGAAGCGATGTAGGGGATGGAGCTGTTTCCGTTGTCTGTGAACCGCTCTCCGCTGGTGCACTGTGTTGGGTTCAGGCTCCGGTTGAGCCTCTTGTGTAGGGTTATCGGCTGTTGCCGGTTCAGGTTCGGTGGGGCCCTCTGGTGTTGGGGTTGCAAGTACTGGATTCAGTGTTGGCAATGGGTCTGGTGCTAGTTGTTCCATCGGTTCCGGTTCTGGGGCTGGCTCCGTCTGGGTCTCTGGGACTGGATCCACTACTGCTGTTGCAGACGTTGGCATGGGGTCCGGTTCCATCAGCTCTGACTGGGACCTGGTAGAAGTTTCTGGAACAGAGCTAGGCGTGACGGCTTGTTTAGCCTGGCTGCGGGTGACCATTCCCACCCTCTTGGCTAGCTTTACATGGTTGGCCAAGTCTTCTCCCAACAGCATGGGGATGGGATAATCATCATAGACTGCAAAAGTCCACGTTCCTGACCAGCCCTTGTACTGGACAGGCAACTTGGCTGTAGGCAAATTGAAAGAGTTGGACTTGAAGGGTTGAATTGTCACTTGGATCTCTGGGTCGATTAAATTTGGGTCCACTAAGGAAGCATGGATAGGCGACACTTGTGCTCTGGTGTCCCTCCACGCGGTGACCTTCTTCCCTCTCACACTCACCGTTTCCCTCTGCTCTGAGGATATCTGGGAGGTATCTGGGCCTGAGGACCTCTGGTGTGATTCCGGTGCAATGAACCATAATCTGTTGGGGTTCTTGGGGCTGTTGGCCTTTACATGCCCCATTTCGTTACATTTAAAACATCATCCAGCTGATGGGTAACTGGGGCGAGGTGGCTCGCTGGAGAATGGTGTGGCAGGATGATAAGGTGTCTGGAGTATTCCTTGGTGTGTAGTTGGGGCCTTGGGCTGCCCCCGGTAGTAGGGTGTGGTCTGAGGGTGTCCCTTCTGGTATTCGCTCCAACTGCGACCAGGGTTGTTCCTCTCTCCTCCCTCCACCTGTTTTGTTCCGGCTTGCCCCGCCTCTTTGGTGGTCTGGGACTGCTTGTATCAATCAGCTTGTATCAATCAGCTGGAAGGGACCTCAGAAGTTCATCTAGTCCAACCCCCTGCTCAAAGCAGGACCAATCCCCAACTAAATCATCCCAGCCAGGGCTTTTTCAAGCCTGACCTTAAAAACCTCTAAGGAAGGAGATTCCACCACCTCCCTAGGTAACGCATTCCAGTGCTTCACCACCCTCCTAGTGAAAAAGTTTTTCCTAATATCCAACCTAAACCGCCCCCACTGCAACTTGAGACCATTACTCCTTGTTCTGTCATCTGCTACCACTGAGAACAGTCTAGATCCATCCTCTTTGGAACCCCCTTTCAGGTAGTTGAAAGCAGCTATCAAATCCCCCCTCATTCTTCTCTTCCGCAGACTAAACAATCCCAGTTCCCTCAGCCTCTCCTCATAAGTCATGTGTTCCAGTCCCTTAATCATTTTTGTTGCCCTCCGCTGGACGCTTTCCAATTTTTCCACATCCTTCTTGTAGTGTGGGACCCAAAGCTGGACACAGTACTCCAGATGAGGCCTCACCAATGTCGAATAGAGGGGAACGATCACTCGATCTGCTGGCAATGTCCCTACTTACACATCCCAAAATGCCATTAGCCTTCTTGTCAACAAGGGCACACTGTTGACTCATATCCAGCTTCTCGTCCACTGTAACCCCTAGGTCCTTTTCTGCAGAACTGCTGCTGAGCCATTCGGTCCCTAGTCTGTAGCGGTGCATGGGATTCTTCTGTCCTAAGTGCAGGACTCTGCACTTGTCCTTGTTGAACCTCATCGGATTTCTTTTGGCCCAATCCTCTAATCTGTCTAGGTCCCTCTGTATCCTATCTCTACCCTCCAGCGTATCTACCTCTCCTCCCAGTTTAGTGTCATCTGTAAACTTGCTGAGGGTGCAATCCACACCATCCTCCAGATCATTTATGAAGATATTGAATAAAACCAGCCCCAGGACCAACCCTTGGGGCACTCCACTTGATACCAGCTGCCAACTAGACATGGAGCCATTGATCACTACCCGTTGAGTCCGACAATCTAGCCAGCTTTCTATCCACCTTATAGTTCATTCATCCAGACCATACTTCTTTAACTTGCTGGTAAGAATACTGTGGGAGACCATGTCAAAAACTTTGCTCAAGTCAAGGAACAACACGTCCACTGCTTTCCCCTCATCCACAGAGCCAGTTATCTCATCATAGAAGGCAATTTGATTAGTCAGGCATGACTTGCCCTTGATGAATCCATGCTGACTGTTCCTGATCACTTTGCTCTCCTCTAAGTGCTTCAGAATTGATTCCTTCAGGACCTGCTCCATGATTTTTCCAGGGACTGAGGTGAAGCTGACTGGCCTGTAGTTCCCAGGATCCTCCTTCTTCCCTTTTTTAAAGATGGGCACTACATTAGCCTTTTTCCAGTTGTCCGGGATCTCCCCCGATCACCATGAGTTTTCAAAGACAATGGCCAGCGGCTCTGCAATCACATCCGCCAACTCCTTTAGCACTCTCACATGCAGCGGATCCGGCCCCATGGACTTGTGCTCGTCCAGCTTTTCTAAATAGTCCCAAACCACTTCTTTCTTCACAGAGGGCTGGTCACCTCCTCCCCATGCTGTGCTGCCCAGTGCAGTAGTCTGGGAGCTGACCTTGTTCGTGAAGACAGAGGCAAAAAAAGCATTGAGTACATTAGCTTTTTCCACATCCTCTGTCACTAGGTTGCGTCCTTCATTCAGTAAGGGGCCCACACTTTCCTTGACTTTCTTCTTGTTGCTAACATACCTGAAGAAACCCTTCTTGTTACTCTTAACATCTCTTGCTAGCTGCACCTCCAGGTGTGATTTGGCCTTCCTGATTTCACTCCTGCATGCCCGAGCAATATCTTTATACTCTTCCCTGGTCATTTGTCCAGTCTTCCACTTCTTGTAAGCTCCTTTTTTGTATTTAAGATCAGCAAGGATTTCACTGTTAAGCCAAGCTGGTCGCCTGCCATATTTACTATTCTTTCTACACATCGGGATGGTTTGTCCCTATAACCTCAGTAAGGATTCTTTAAAATACAGCCAGCTCTCCTGGACTCCTTTCCCCCTCAGGTTATTCTCCCAGGGGATCCTGCCCATCAGTTCCCTGAGGGAGTCAGAGTCTGCCTTTCTGAAGTCCAGGGTCCATATTCTGCTACTCTCCTTTCTTCCTTGTGTCAGGATCCTGAACTCGACCATCTCATGGTCACTGCCTCCCAGGTTCCCATCCACTTTTGCTTCCCCCACTAATTCTTCGCAGTTTATGAGCAGCAGGTCAAGAAGAGCTCTGCCCCTAGTTGGTTCCTCCAGCATTTGCAGCAAGAAATTGTCCCCTACACTTTCCAAAAACTTCCTGGATTGTTTGTGCTCCGCTGTATTGCTCTCCCAGCAGATATCAGGGTGATTGAAGTCTCCCATGAGAACCAGGGCCTGTGATCTAGTAACTTCTGTTAGTTGCCAGGAGAAAGCCTCGTCCACCTCATCCCCCTGATCTGGTGGTCTATAGCAGACTCCCACCACAACATCACCCTTGTTGCTCACGCTTCTAAACTTAATCCAGAAATACTCAGGTTTTTCTTCAGTTTCCTACCGGAGCTCTGAGCAGTCATACTGCTCTCTTACATACAATGCAACTCCCCCACCTTTTCTGTCCTGCCTGTCCTTCCTGAACAGTTTATATCCACCCATGACAGTACTCCAGTCATGTGAGTTATCCCACCAAGTCTCTGTTATTCTAATCACATCATAATTCCTCGACTGTGCCAGGACTTCCAGTTCTCCCTGCTTGTTTCCCAGGCTTCTTGCATTTTTGTATAGGCACTTGAGATAACTTGCTGTTTGTCCTGCTTTCTTAGTATGAGGCAGGAGCCCTCCCCTTTCACGTTCTCCTGCTCGTGCTTCCTCCCGGTATCCCACATCCCCACTTACCTCAGAGCTTTGGTCTCCTTCCCCCGGTGAACCTAGTTTAAAGCCCTCCTCACTAGGTTAGCCAGCCTGCTTGCGAAGATGCTTTTCCCTCTCTTCGTTAGGTGGAGCCCGTCTCTGCCTAGCACTCCTCCTTCTTGGAACACCATCCCATGGTCAAAGAATCCAAAGCCTTCTCTCCGACACCACCTGCGTAGCCATTCGTTGACTTCCACGATTCGACGGTCTCTACCCAGGCCTTTTCCTTCCACAGGGAGGATGGACGACACCACCACTTGCGCCTCAAACTCCTTCTTCCCAGAGCCACGTAGTCTGCAGTGATCCACTCAAGGTCATTCTTGGCAGTATCATTGGTGCCCACGTGGAGAAGCAGGAAGGGGTAGCAATCCGAGGGCTTGATGAGTCTTGGCAGTCTCTCTGTCACATCATGAATCCTAGCTCCTGGCAAGCAGCAGACTTCTGTTTTCCCGGTCGGGGCGGCAGAGTCCCCTGAGGAGAGAGTCCCCGAGTCCTTCTCTTGGGAGCGGTGGTCGTGGAACCCCTATTCCTCTTCTAGGCACTTCCCTTTCTCTGGAGGTCATAGGCATTATCAGGACAGGATTGTATTCCGAACAGCCCAATAGCACCTTATTTCTAAGGTCAGGCTTGACAAAGCCCTGGCTGGGATGAGTTAGTTGGGGATCGGTCCTGCTTTGAGCAGGGGGTTGGACTAGATGACCTCCTGAGGTCCCTTCCAACCCTGATATTCTATAGGTATGTCTACACTACGAAATTAGGTTGAATTTATAGAAGTCGGTTTTTTAGAAATCGGTTTTATATATTCGAGTGTGTGTGTCCCCACAGAAAATGCTCTATGTGCATTAAATGCATTAACTTGGCAGAGTGCTTCTACAGTACCGAGGCTAGCGTCAACTTCCGGAGCGTTGCACTGTGGGTAGCTATCCCACAGTTCCCGCAGTCTCCACCGCCCATTGGAATTCTGGGTTGAGATCCCAATGCCTGATGGGGCTAAAACAGTGTCGTGGGTGGAGTGTATCAAAACAAGAAATAGACCAGATTTGTTTTGTACTCATTTGCTTCCCCCCCCCACACCCATCTAGGGGACTCATTCCTCTAGGTCACACTGCAGTCATTCACAGAGCATGTGCAGCGAGTTAAATCTAGCCATGTATCAATCAGAGGCCAGACTAACCTCCTTGTTCCAATAAGAACAATAACTTAGGTGCACCATTTCTTACTGGAACCCTCCGTGAAGTCCTGCCTGAAATACTCCTTGATGTAAAGCCACCCCCTTTGTTGATTTTAGCTCCCTGAAGCCAACCCTGTAAGCCGTGTCGTCAGTCGCCCCTCCCTGCGTCAGAGCAATGGCAAACAATCGTGCATCTGAGTTGAGAGTGCTGTCCAGAGCAGTCACAATGGAGCACTCTGATGGGGCTAAAACATTGTCGCGGGTGGTTCTGGGTACATATCGTCAGGCCCCCATTCCCTCCCTCCCTCCGTGAAAGCAAGGGCAGACAATCGTTTCGTGCCTTTTTTCCTGAGTTACCTGTGCAGACGCCATACCACGGCAAGCATGGAGCCCGCTCGGGTAACCGTCACCGTATGTCTCCTGGGTGCTGGCAGACGCGGTACTGCATTGCTACACAGTAGCAGCAACCCACTGCCTTGTGGCAGCAGACGGTACAATAGGACTGGTAGCCGTCATCATCATGTCCGAGGTGCTCCTGGCTACATCGGCCAGGAGCGCCTGGGCAGACATGGGCGCAGGGACTAAATTTGGACTTGACCAGGTCATTCTCTTTAGTCCTGCAGTCAGTCCTATTGAACCATCTTATGGTGAGCAGGCAGGCGATACGGATTGCTACCAGTCCTATTGCATCATCTCCTGCCAGGCAGCCATGAGATGTGGATGGCATGCAGTCCTTCTGCACCGTCTGCTGCCAGCCAAAGATGTAAAAGATAGATGGAGTGGATCAAAACAAGAAATAAACCAGATTTGTTTTGTACTCATTTGCTTCCCCCCATCCCCCGTCTAGGGGACTCATTCCTCTAGGTCACACTGCAGTCACTCACAGAGAAGGTGCAGCGAGGTAAATCTAGCCATGTATCAATCAGAGGCCAGACTAACCTCCTTGTTCCAATAAAAACAATAACTTAGGTGCACCATTTCTTATTGGAACCCTCCGTGAAGTCCTGCCTGAAATACTCCTTGATGTAAAGCCACCACCTTTGTTGATTTTAGCTCCCTGAAGCCAACCCTGTAAACCGTGTCATCAGTCACCTCTCCCTCCGTCAGAGCAATGGCAGACAATCGTTCCGCGCCTTTTTTCTGTGCGGATGCCATACCAAGGCAAGCATGGAGGCTGCTCAGTTCACTTTGGCAATTAGGAGCACATTAAACACCACACGCATTATCCAGCAGTATATGCAGCACCAGAACCTGGCAGAGCGATACCGGGTGAGTAGGCGACATCAGCGCGGTCACGTGAGTGATCAGGACATGGACACAGATTTCTCTGAAAGCACAGGCCCGGGCAATGCATGCATCATGGTGCTAATGGGGCAGGTTCATGCTGTGGAACGCCGATTCTGAACTCGGGAAACAAGCACAGACTGGTGGGACCGCATAGTGTTGCAGCTCTGGGACGATTCCCAGTGGCTGCGAAACTTTCGCATGCGTAAGGGCACTTTCATGGAACTTTGTGACTTGCTTTCCCCTGCCCTGAAGCGCATGAATACCAAGATGAGAGCAGCCCTCACAGTTGAGAAGCGAGTGGCGATAGCCCTGTGGAAGCTTGCAACACCAGACAGCTACCGGTCAGTCGGGAATCAGTTTGGAGTGGGCAAATCTACTGTGGGGGCTGCTGTGATGCAAGTAGCCCACGCAATCAAAGATCTGCTGATATCAAGGGTAGTGACCCTGGGAAATGTGCAGGTCATAGTGGATGGCTTTGCTGCAATGGGATTCCCTAACTGTGGTGGGGCCATAGACAGAACCCATATCACCATCTTGGCACCGGAGCACCAAGCCTGCGAGTACATAAACTGCAAGGGGTACTTTTCAGTAGTGCTGCAAGCTCTGGTGGATCACAAGGGACGTTTCACCAACATCAACGTGGGATGGCCGAGAAAGGTACATGATGCTCGCATCTTATTCCCAGACCAGAAAATAACTGTTGGGGATGTTGAAATGCCTATGGTTTTCCTTGGGGACCCAGCCTACCCCTTAATGCCATGGCTCATGAAGCCGTACACAGGCAGCCTGGACAGTAGTCAGGAGCTGTTCAACTACAGGCTGAGCAAGTGCAGAATGGTGGTAGAATGTGCATTTGGACGTTTAAAGGCACGCTGGCGCAGTTTACTGACTCGCTTAGACCTCAGCGAAACCAATATTCCCACTGTTATTACTGCTTGCTGTGTGCTCCACAATATCTGTGAGAGTAAGGGGGTGACGTTTATGGCGGGGTGGGAGGTTGAGGCAAATCGCCTGGCTGCTGGTTACGTGCAGCCAGACACCAGGGCGGTTAGAAGAGCACAGGAGGGCGCGGTACGCATCAGAGAAGCTTTGAAAACCAGTTTCATGATTGGCCAGGCTACGGTGTGAAAGTTCTCTTTGTTTCTCCTTGATGAAACCCTCCGCCCCTTGGTTCACTCTACTTCCCTGTAAGCTAACCACCCTCCCCTCCCTTCGATCACCGCTTACAGAGACAATAAAGTCATTGTTGCTTCACATTCATGCATTCTTTATTCATTCATCACACAAATAGGGGGATGACTACCAGGGTAGCCCAGGAGGGGTGGTGGAGGAGGGAAGGAAAATGCCACACAGCACTTTAAAAGTTTACAACTTTAAAATTTATTGAATGCCAGCCTTCTTTTTTTGGGGCAATCCTCTGTGGCAGAGTGGCTGGTTGGCCGGAGGCCCCCCACCGTGTTCTTGGGCGTCTGGGTGTGGAGGCTATGGAACTTGGGGAGGAGGACGGTTGGTTACACAGGGGCTGTAGTGACAGTCTGTGCTCCAGCTGCCTTTGCTGCAGCTCAAGCATACACTGGAGCATACTGGTTTGATCCTCCAGCAGCCTCAGCATTGAATCCTGCCTCATCACGCTGCCGCCACATTTGAGCTTCAGCCCTGTCTTCAGCCCACCACTTACTCTCTTCAGCCCGCCACCTCTCCTCCCGGTCATTTTGTGCTTTCCTGCACTCTGACATTATTTGCCTCCACGCATTCGTCTGTGCTCTGTTAGTGTGGGAGGACAGCATGAGCTCAGAGAACATTTCATCATGAGTGCATTTTTTTTTCTTTCTAATCTTCACTAGCCTCTGGGAAGGAGAAGATCCTGTGATCATTGAAACACATGCAGCTGGTGGAGAAAAAAAAAGGGACAGCGGTATTTAAAAAGACACATTTTATAAAACAGTGGCTACACTCTTTCAGGGTAAACCTTGCTGTTAACATTACATACATAGGACATATGCTTTCATTACAAGGTCGCATTTTGCCTCCCCCCACCGCGTGGCTACCCCCTCAACCCTCCCCCCTCCCCATGGCTAACCGCGGGGAACATTTCTGTTCAGCCACAGGCAAACAGCCCAGCAGGAACGGGAACCTCTGAATGTCCCCTTAAGAAAAGCACCCTATTTCAACCAGGTGGCCATGAATGATATCACTCTCCTGATATCCTAATGATATCACAGAGAGATAAAGAACGGATGTTGTTTGAACGCCAGCAAACATACACTGCAATGCTTTGTTCTGCAATGACTCCCGACTACGTGCTACTGGCCTGGTGTGGTAAAGTGTCCTACCATGGTGGACAGAATAAGGCTGCCCTCCCCAGAAACCTTTTGCAAAGGCTTTGGGAGTACATCCAGGAGAGCCGCGAATGCCAGGGCAAATTAATCCTTTCACATGCTTGCTTTTAAACCATGTATAGTATTTTAAAAGGTACACTCACCAGAGGTCCCTTCTCCGCCTGCCGGGTCCAGGAGGCAGCCTTGGGTGGGTTCGGGGGGTACTGGCTCCAGGTCCAGGGTGAGAAACTGTTCCTGGCTGTCGGGAAAAGCGGTTTCTCCGCTTGCTTGCTGTGAGCTATCTACAACCTCATCATCATCATCATCATCTTCGTCCCCAAAACCTGCTTCCGTGTTGCCTCCATCTCCATTGAAGGAGTCAAACAACACGGCTGGGGTAGTGGTGGCTGAACCCCCTAAAATGGCATGCAGCTCATCATAGAAGCGGCATGTTTGGGGCTCTGACCCGGAGCGGCCGTTCGCCTCTCTGGTTTTCTGGTAGGCTTGCCTCAGCTCCTTAAGTTTCACGCAGCACTGCTTCGGGTCCCTATTATGGCCTCTGTCCTTCATGCCCTGGGAGATTTTGACAAATGTTTTGGCATTTCGAAAACTGGAACGGAGTTCTGATAGCACGGATTCCTCTCCCCATACAGCGATCAGATCCCATACCTCCCGTTCGGTCCATGCTGGAGCTCTTTTGCGATTCTGGGACTCCACCATGGTCACCTCTGCTGATGAGCTCTGCATGGTCACCTGCAGCTTGCCACGCTGGCCAAACAGGAAATGAGATTCAAAAGTTCACAGTTCTTTTCCTGTCTACCTGGCCAGTGCATCTGAGTTGAGAGTGCTGTGCAGAGCGGTCACAATGGAGCACTCTGGGATAGCTCCCGGAGGCCAATACCGTCGAATTGTGTCCACAGTACCCCAAATTCTACCCGGCAAGGCCGATTTAAGCGCTAATCCACTTGTCGGGGTGGAGTAAGGAAATCGATTTTAAGAGCCCTTTAAGTTGAAATAAAGAGCTTCATCGTGTGGACGGGTGCAGGTTTACATCGATTTAACGCTGCTAAATTCGACCTAAAGTCCTAGTGTAGACCAGGGCTGAGATTCTATGGTTCTATGACTGGTTTCGAATGCAAGGATGTGACCATTGGCTTCCCAGCTTATGGCTGCCTCTGCTGCTTAGCCAAAGGCCCTAGCCTAAGAACAGGGCCTCAGACTGTCACAGTGAGAGAAGGCCCTTACACCGGCAGACAGTGATTTTGATTCTTTCTTTTATACCTCTATAACTAGAAAAGGAGTACTTGTGGCACCTTAGAGTCTAACCAATTTATTTGAGCATAAGCTTTGTGAGCTGTAGCTCACGAAAGCTTATGCTCAAATGAATTGGTTAGTCTCTAAGGTGCCACAAGTACTCCTTTTCTTTTTGCGAATACAGACTAACACGGCTGTTACTCTGAAACCTCTATAACTAGCTAAGTGATAAGAGTACACCTAAATTCTTAGGGTATAGGACTTTACAGACAGGCCTGAATATCTATATCCTAACAGCTTGAATTAATATGCAAACTAGATACCATTAACTTGGGTTTGAATAGAGACTGGGAGTGGCTGGGTCAGTACACATATTGAATCTATTTCCCCATGTTAAGTATCCTCACACCTTCTTGTCAACTGTCTAAATGGGTCATCTTGATTAGCACTACAGAAGTTTTTTTCTCCTGCTGATAATAGCTCATCTTAATTAATTAGCCTTTTACAGTTTGTATGGCAACTTCCACCTTCTCTGAATGTATATATATATATATCTTCTTACTATATGTTCCATGCTATGCATCCGATGAAGTGGGCTGTAGACCACGAAAGCTTATGCTCTAATAAATTTGTTAGTCTCTATACGGTGCTACAAGTACTCCTGTTCTTTTTGCGGATACGGACTAACACAGCTGCTACTCTGAAATTTATCTTTATGGTCTCTGTCTGGTTCTTTTCTGTCTGTTACATAATTAATTTTGCTAGGTGTAAATTAATTAAGGTGGTGGGGTAGGATTGGTTAAAGAATTTTGTTACACTATGTTAGGATTGGTTAGTAAAATTTTAGTATAATGATTGGTTAAGGTATAGATAAAAAGGACTCAAATTTCACTACATAAACTGGGGTCCAAAAGGAAATTCTTTGGCAATCAGCTCCAGGACACAGCCCCAAAAATCAGAGCTGCGAGACCTCAACACTCTGCCAATGACACCGTGCAGAAACTGGAGTCCCCCAGATGGACCTGGTCCTGACTGGCCATCAAGCAAAGTTCATCTGTTTTATTGGGAGTGGTGAGCACTGTATGTGTAGCATGTGCAGTCTGGTTTTGGTGATTGTTAATAAATAGAGGCTATGTAGTATATTACTGTGTACAGCTCTTTCACTAGTAAAAGACCCCGTAAACCCACAAAAGATTAAGCTCTGAGTCCACAGGGAAAGGTTGTTTGCCGGGAGCCCATGGAGGATTAGAGCCTGGAGCCCATGGAGGGGTAAAGTTAGGTGCTTTTTACCTGGAGCCCTAGGAACTGGGAAAGGGTGGGGGTGCCTAAATTAAGAGGGCTACACCTTGAGCACTAGGACCTGGGTAAAGGTGGGTGCCCTAGAGTTTGTGAGTAACAGAGAATTTTGCGTGGGTAACAGTGGATTTTCAGCAACTGTTGCTGATCTCACATGGGTAGCACGTTTCTCAGTTGTAATACACACACACACACCAGTGGGGGCCAAAACCATAACATCATGTGACTTAGATATCCAATCAAACTACTCGGATATTAACCCTTGGCAAACTGCTCCTGAAGGAGCCTCCTTGCCTGGGAACCGTTTTCAGGGAGATTCTAATGTATTTGAGAAAACTCCAACCTCCTCTGAGAAATTCGCAGAAATTTGGAGAAAAGCTAGAAAAGGCGACCTGACTGCAACCTAAGACCAAGACAGCTCCATCTTTTTCACAGACCAGCCTTCCCCAGGTGGCAGAAAGCTCTAACTGTGACTTGCTTCCAATTCTGGGCCCTACCGGCATGTCATTTATTTGATGTAGATTGGTAGATTGATACATTATGATGAGGCTCTCTGAGTTTCACCTGAAGAAACAGACGTCAGGCAGATGTAAAGATAAAACTCTGGACATGAGAGGACTTACACTTCAACTGCTCACAAACTATCTCAAGATGCAAAGAAAAATGTCTGGTAGTTCTCTTTGAGCTCAAGGGTTACTGTGTCAGTGTATCGCTCCCGAGCAAGATCTGCTATACATACAGTGTTGGGTTTGCACAGGTATAACTATGTCAGTTAGGGGTGTGATTTTCTTCTGATATGGTTATACTAGTACAGCTACTAGTGTAAATGATGTCATTCTGGTATAAAGGTATCTTATACTAATGACAGGTTTCAGAGTAATAGCCGTGTTAGTCTGTATTCGCAAAAAGAAAAGGAGTACTTGTAGCACCTTAGAGACTAACCAATTTATGCTCAAATAAATTGGTTAGTCTCTAAGGTGCCACAAGTATTCCTTTTCTTATACTAATGTAGTTTATTCCTCTTCCTGCACAGGAATAGCTATCCCAGTGTATGCACCTTTATCCCAGTGTATAATGGTATAAGCACCTTCATAGGAGTGGATATAAACTGTATATACCGGTATAACTCCATCCACTCCTTTAACTATCCAGGATGGCTAACCCACTGCAGCTTTTGTGTCTAGATAAGGCCTGAGTCCTTACCGCACTCGTGTGCTTTCATGCTGTTCTTACATTGTTGAGCTGTTTTCCCCCCTGTAAGCTCCAGAGGCTGTCACAATGGCCCTGTTTTCAGAAAGGAGGGTCATCAAAATCAGGGCATTTCCATTAGGGTCAAAGTAGCAGGTGCACAAGGAGAGGCCCAGAGACAGGATCCAACCTCAGATTGGGAATTGGGCCCTTTGCACAGAAATACTCATACGTGGCTGTGGCTTGCTGACCTAACCAGAAAAATGGAGCTCTGATCCCAGCAGCAACAAACAGGGACAGTAAACAGGAACAGGAGTTTTACACCATCAGTTACTGTCCAGGGGCATCGCCTCTGGAGATGGGACCCCAGCAGGGGCTCTGGGACAATTTGTATAATGGGGGTGCTGAGACCCATTGAACCAAACTGCAAACCCTGTATATGATTGAAACCACTTCAAGCCAGTACCTTTGGCCTCTGGTTGGTGCCCCAGGGAGCTATAGTCACGGGGGGGGGGCCAAGGTCCCGGTTTCCAGCTGGCACCTTTGACAGAGTTGGAGAATCCACCCGGTGCCTCCCCTGCATCAGCTGCTGCCCACCCCTCTTGCCCCCTGATTTACGGGAAATCACACCAGGAATCAATCATCCTTAATTTTTAACAGGCTGGGGCCAGAGCCAGCCAATGGGTACATCCCCTCCACCCCATGCTCCACCCTCAACAGCCCTCTGTGCCCTGAGTGCTGGGCTCGGGTTTGGACACTGATCACTCTGGAACACAGGAAGCAGGTGGGGCTCTGGGTCTGGGGTCAGATATGAGGCAGATTGTAGCCCTTTTTCACCTCTGTCAGCCCTTCTTCTCTCTCTCTCTCTCTCTCTTCTGCATCTGGTGTCTCTTCCTCCTTCTCCCTGGCTCAGCCTCTCAGCCCCTGGCTTTCAGCGAGAGGGGTGGGGAGCTGCTGGGAGTGAACCTAGCATCCACACTGGCCATGTGATGAGAGATTGCGAAAGAGACAGAATGGGAAGACCCAGAGTCACACACAGAGAGGGGGAGGCAGACAGACGTACGCACAGAAAGAGGTGCGTAGACAGACACAGGGACAAGTGGGGAGGGTGGGGGACAGACAGACAGACACAGAAGGGTGAGAAAGACAGACTGAGGGAGTCACAGAGTGGGGAGACAGACACAGAAGGGATGGACAGACAGAAAAGCAAGGAGATGGGGGAACAAAAGACAAAGGGTGTGGAAGGACAGACAGGCAGGGAGATGAGGGGGACAGACAGACAGAGGGGGAGGATGGACAGACAGACATAGAGATGTGGGGAACAGACAGGCCCTAAGATGAAGAAACAGATAGGCACAAAGGAAGTAGACAGATAGACAGACACAGAGATGGGGGACATACAGACAGGCATAGAGAGAGAGGATGGACAGACTGAGGGAGTGGACAAACAGGCAGATATAGAGATTGGGGGGCAAACAGGCACAGAGGGGGTGAGCAGACAGACATGTGGAGATTGGGGGACAGAGAGACAGGACAGACAGACTGGCACAGAGGGGGTGGCCAGACAGACAGAAGCCGAGGGAGTGCAATGGAAAGGGCATTGGGCAGAGCAGGCTGAGGAGGGGGCACTGTGCTTCAGTGGGGTGGGGGTGCACCTGGGGGTCCCAGCCTGCCCCAGCCAGGCCCAGCACTGTGGGCAGCTGGGCCAGGAGAGGGCAAAGGTGGGAAGGGTTTTCACTGACTTCTGGGCATTGCTTTGGCAGGATTCGTTGCCATGAAGAGCTGGCTGATCCTAGTGTGGCTGGTGACCTTCGCAGGCGTGAGTCCATCCTCCGTGCTGGGGGAGCCTTGTCCTTCCTGGGGAGGGGGGAGTTTAACCCATTGAGTACTGGAGATGAATGCTCCAAGGACCCTAGGGCTGGAGATACAGAGGTGCTGAGCACCAGGGACAAGCACTGATGTCAGTGGCAGCTGTGGGTGACCCACAGCCCTGAAAGTCAGCTCCCAAGTGGGGAGTCAGTGCCCCTCGAGTGGGCAGAGCTGGGCCCCAAACAGTGGAAGTAGCCAGAACAAGGGACTGATCTGAATCATGGGGTGCCACCACATGCCCACATGCACCTGCTTTGCCCGGGGCGTGGGGTAGGGCTCAGGCCAGGAAGCCCATAGCAGAGCCCGGCACCAGCTCCAGTGCCTGAAATCCCACTCTTCAGACTACAGGGCCAGAGCCAGTGGGCACAGCATAGCATCCTGGGTCTTTGCTCAACTCTGCCCCAATCCTGGCACATACTGGAGCCGCCTGGGGGTTGCTCTGAGCTATGCCAACTGGTAAGTGTCCATCTGGGGATGGTCAGCGCTCTGGATGTGGAGGATGTTTGGTTTATTAAACCTGCAAAACAATTGGCAAAAACAACCATTTTCTTTCATTTTTGCCTATATTTTTCTGCAAAACCTTTTGGGTTTTTATTAACAAAAAACAGAAAATAAATTCCATGTTTGGCCACCAAAACTACTTTTCCCCAAATCTGGGGGTTTAAGGCCCTGGAAACCCAAAAATTTTCACCTGCTTCGGCAAAAATTTGGGAGTTTATTGAAAATTTTCCAACTGAGATGTTACTTGTTTTCATTGCTGAAAACTGTAACATTTTCTGAAATTTCATTTATTTCAGCAAAAACCTAAAACTGGAAAAATGATGGGTTTTGGTGACTGAAAACGTTTTGGTTTCTGATAACTGGAAAGCAAAAAACTTTAGCCAGTTGGACAGAAATATTTGCTTTCACTGAACATTTTCACCTAAGCCCTGAAATTTTTCTGTTTTTGGAGACTGAAAAAATGGGTTTTTAACTGAGCCATGTCATCCAAAAATGGAGATTCCCCCCGCCCCTGAAATGCCATTTTGATTAAAAAGCCATTTTTTGTTGAAAAAACATTTTGAACAAAGAATATTTACCAGAGTGGTGTGCTCTGGCCACACCCACTCCCCCAGAGCTCCACCTTCCAGAAACTCCACCTCCTGGGAACTTCCCCCCAGTTCTGCCTCCTGAAAACTCCGCCTCTGAGAAACTTCCCTGTAGCTCCACCCATTGGGGATTTCCCCACTCAGCTGAATCTCCAGCTGGGGAGATTCAGGCAGTTCCTGAGGGGCAAGGGGCAGTGAATCCCCCCCTTAGTTGGTACCAGATCCAATTCCCCTTGATGCTGCCCTGCGTGTTGGTGCCCAGGAGCCCATCACACCCCTTGGGCCTTGGATCTCACTTATCTGATGGATCCTTCTTCTTTCCCCTATGGTGTTGGCACAGCAGGATTGGCTGGATGGCGCAGAAGGGGACAAACAGCACTCTGCTTCCGAGTTCTCCTTTCAAGCTACTGGCCTTGACTCCACAGGAGGTGAGGAAGCCAACAATGGGACCCACCTTCTGTTCCATCCCTGCCAAGAGGACCGGGGGAGGGATAGCTCAGTGATTTGAGCATTGGCCTGCTAACCCCAGGGTTGTGAGTTCAATCCTTGAGGGGGCCATTTAGGGATCTGGGCCAAAAATTGGGGATTGGGGTCTTGCTTTGAGCAGGGGGTTGGACTAGATGACCTCCTGAGGTCCCTTCCAACCCTGTTATTCTATGATTCTATGTGATTTGGCAGGAAGAAGCTCTGCAGATCCGGGAAGGGAGTAGAGGATGTGGGAGAGATGGAGGGGCAGGAGATCTAGGAGGGGTCAGGGAAAGAGGAGTCTGCAGGTTGCAGAGCTGCCTCCAGTGTGACAGAGAGAGAAGGGGAGGCCGATTGTGCTACTGGCATGTGTGGCCCAGGAGGGGTCCCTGAGAGACATGTACCACCATGCTGGGCAAGGGGCAGCGGGGGGGGGGAGGTGCACATGTGATGGCAATCCCCCCGGCACCCACCACAGGGGAGGCGAAGGGGCTTGCTAGACCTGAGAGGGGCCCTAGGAGCATGTGCAGTGACAGTGGTGCAACGTGAGTGTGGTGTGGGGCGGAAGAGGGGGGCTCTGCCCCTGGAGCTCGCTGCTGCCAGCTGGGAGAGGACTGGGGGGAGTCCTTCTCTCCTGCCTCCTCAACCCCTGTCCCGCCCCCACCTCCAGCCAGAGCCCTCACTCCCCACACCCCAACCCTCTGCCTCAGCCCTGAGCCCCTCCCAAGCCCCCCACCCCATAGCCCTCATCCCTGCACCCCAACCCTCTGCCTCAGCCCCTCCCACACCCCAAAACCTTCATCACTAGCCTCACCCCAGAGCCCTCACATTTTTACATTATTTAAAAAAATGTACAGTAACTCCTCACTTAACATTATAGTTATGTTCCTGAAAAATGCTACTTGAAGCTAAACGATGTTAAGCGAATCCAGTTTCCCCATAAGAATTAATGTAAATACGGGGGTTCGGTTCCAGTGAATTTTTTTTTCCAGACATAAGACTATATATATATAGACACACAGTATAAGTTTTAAACAAACAAATACTGTACACAGCAATGATGATTGTGAAGCTTGGTTGAGGTGGTGAAGTCAGGGAGTGGGATATTTCCCAGGGGATGCCTTACTGCTAAATGATGAATTAGCACTCAGCTGAGCCCTCAAGGGTTAACACATTGTTGTTAATGTAGCCTCACACTCTACAAGGCAGCACGAAGGGAGGGAGGGGAGACAGCATGGCAGAGAGAGACAGAGACACACAACCTGTGTGTATGTGAGAGAGAGAGAGATGTGCATTGCCCCTTTAAGTACGCTGACCCCAGTCTAAGCCATTGCCATTTTAAGGAGATCCGCAAGTTGAGACCGCAGCTGCTGCCAGCATCCTGAGCCCTGTCGTGTCTGCCCTGACCCCCTCCCCCCGCCGCTCTGTGGATGGGGTAAAGGAACAGGGGGCAGGAGCGGGGGGGACACACCATGACATTAGCACCCCTCTCCCTGCCCCATGCACAGCAAGCAGGAAGCTACCGGGAGCAGCTCCAAGGCAGAGGGCAGGAGCAGCACAGGGCAGTGGGGGGAGGGACAGCTGAACTTCCTAGCAATTGCTAGCCTGCTGCCGCACAGGGAACTCAGGGGAGCTGCCGGTCCACCCTGGTTCCAAGCCCCCTCCAGCTAGCGCCAACGGGCTGCTCTTCCTGCAAGCAGTGGCCAAAGCAGGCGGCTGCCAAGCAACGTTATAAGGGAGCATTGCGCAACTTTAAATGAGCATGTTCCCGAATTCAGAGGTTCTCAAACTGTGGGCCGTGAGCTCCATTCAGGTGGTCTGTGGGTAGTTCCTTCTAAGGTGCATGCCTGGGTGGCTGTACATGAAACAATGAAGGGCACCCACCTAAGTAGTGGAGCTGTGCAGGCCTGCCTCCACTAATTAAGTGCCTGGACGCTGGAGAAAATGCACTTGTAAGGTCAGGTGGTGGTCCTGGGGGAACTAAGGGGTAGGTGGGAGAGGGCAGTCGTGTGAGAAAAGGGGGTGGGGGGAATTGGTGTCGTGCGGGGCTGCGGCGGCCAGAGAAAGAGGCGACTTTCCCCAGCTCCAGGGCTGCCGGGGAGAGACAGCCCTCCTTCCCAGCCCCAGCTCAGGGGCTGCTGCGGTAGGGGAGAGAGGGTACATCCATCTCATTAGAAAGGTTAAGACTACTCTGTGACGAAGCGGGACTGTTCTTAATGTTTCCTCTGAATATTGTGGGGGTGCCTCAGTTTCCCCTATGCAGTTCTTAAGTATCTAGGTGGTGGGATAAGGGTGTATGATTGTTGCAGAGCCCTAGAGAGCAGGTGTGTGCAGGGGTCTGGACACAGAGAATGGCCAACACCCTGTTTTCTGGCAACTGATGGCCTGGCCCTTCCCCCCTGCAAGGTGAGAGCTATAGGTGTTGGAGAACAAAGGAATCAGGTGACCTCCTGGCCCGGGAAAGGGACAAAGCCCAGAGGAGGAGGAAGGGCTGGAGAGAGTTTCAGTTTGGGGCTGGCTGGGGACATAGAGTGAAGTGCAGACGGGGTTGTCTGGCTCACTGTCCCCCCAAAATGGACCCAGCTGAGGGGTCCCGTTCTCTGTACCTACAAGCTCTGTTTTAGATCATGTTCCTGTCATCTAATAAACCTTCTGTTTTACTGGCTGGCTAAGAGTCATGTCTGACTGCGAAGTTGGGGTGCAGGACCCTCTGGCTTCCCCAGGAGCCCGCCTGGGCAGACTCGCTGTGGGAAGCGCATGGAGGGGCAGAGGATGCTGAATGCTCCGAGGTCAGACCCAGGAAGGTGGAAGTTGTGTGAGCTGTGTGTCCTGAAGACAGTCTGTTCACAGAAAGGAGACTTCCTCAGAGTCCTGACTGGCTTCGTAGGAAGCAGTTCCAGAGCATCGCCCGGGGGCTCCGTGACATACTGATATTAAAATATGAGTTGTGTGCTTTTATGTCTAGAACAAAAAAATGTTAAGGGTTTTTTATCCAAAGCGCTTTACAATAGTCAGCTAACGGTACAAACAACATTTGGAAAGATCATTAAGTGGTCCACCAAGACCCTCAACAATTTTCAAGTGGTCCGCGAAAAAAAAAGTTTGAGAACCACTGCTCTAATTGATGAGCAATGTAACAACAAAACAACATTAACCAGGACGACTTTAAGTGAGGAGTTACTGTATATTGGCTTACAAGGCAGGTGTAGGAGGCAGTGGGGGGGTGGGACTGTTCTGGGCCCCACCAAAAATTATGCAAACCTGTCTCCCTTGTGTACCAGAGATCCAAAATATCACAGAGCTGGCCAAGGAGCTAGATGAGCCACACAACAAACCAGACAACGAGCCAGTCAAGGAGCTAGACAAGGAATCAGCCAAGGAGCCAGCCAAGAAGCTAGCCAAGGGGCTAGATAAGAAGCTGTCCAAGAAGCAGACCAAGGGGCTAGAAAAGGAGCCAGCCAAGGAGCTAGAAAAGGAGCCAGCCAAGGAGCTAGAAAAGGAGCCAGCCAAGGAGCCCACTGCTGCACCGACCACTGAGGCCACTACAGCACCCATCACAACACCTCAGCGGTGCCCACCCAGTGACCCCTGGGGAACCTGTGGGGACGACTCCAAGGAGGAGAGCCCCAGGGTTGCAACGGCGCTGACTGATTTTGCACTGAAGTTCTATTCGAAATTGGCCAAGGTGGAAGGCACTGGTTCCAATGTGGTCTTCTCGCCCTTCAGCGTGGCCCTGGCGCTCTCGCACCTCTTGCTGGGTAAGGGCAGTGCACACATACACAGCAGTTACACACACAGTCAACGCACATGCAGATGCAGCTGTCTCACACACACACACACCTGTCACACATACACCCATCACACATACCAACAGCTGTCACACACACGCACCTGTCATACATACACCCATCACATATACTCAGAGTTGTCACACACACACCTGTCACACATACACCTATCATTCATACCCACACCTGTTGCACACACACCAGCCACACATACACATACCACATGTAGCCATAGCTGTCACACACACACACCTGTTACACATATACCCAGCCTTCACACACACACATGTCACACATGCACCCATAACACCCACAGCTGTCTCACACAAACACACACACATACACTCATCATACATATACCTCTCACGCATACCTACAGGTATCTCATACACACCTGTCACACATACACCCATCGTGCATACCCACATCCATCACACACACGCACCCCTGTCACATATACACCCATCACACAGTCACCAGACATGTCCACACAAACATCACAGGACCAAACAGCCATCATGCATGCACACATTACCATCGCATGCACAACCATTGTGCACACAGCCATTGCATGCGCAGACACAACCATTTCACACACACACAACCACTGTGTACGTGCACACACACAACCGTTACACAAATCCAGTCAGCACACACAGAGCCATCTGACACATACACACACAACCATTGCACACACAAAGCCACCACACACACAGAGCTGGTCACACAACTATTGCACACACATTCAACCTCACAAACACAGCCATCGCTCACACCCACCTCTCTCTCACAAACACCCATTACACATACCCCTTCACTCACCCCCCCCAATTCCCCATACTCACTCCCATCTTGACAGGGCCATGTCCAGCTCTGCCTCCCTCAGGGATGGTGCACTGAGAGCCTTCTCCCATTGGCCATGGGCCAAAGCAACACTGCTGGGTGGCTGGGATGGGATGATGTTACCAATGGTACTGGGAGCCCCTGCTGAGAAGGGGAGGCCCGGCCAACCAAGGAAACCCCAGAGACCAAGCTATCCCATGGGGATGAGTCTCCAGCCCAGCTCCCAGTGCTACCCACATACGGAATTATCTGAGGCCAGTCCCCCTGCAGGAGTGGCCCTTGCCCCTTTCCCCAGCCTTGTCAATCTTCATCCTCCCATCTGAGAACTTGTTCTTCTCATGCAGGGGCCCGGGGCGAAACCAAAGAACGGCTGGAGTCCATCCTCTCCTACCCCTCAGATCTTGTCTGCGTCCACACTCCACTGCAGCGGCTCCTCAAATCCCAGGCCTTGATCTCAGCCTCAAAGTTCTTCCTCCGCCAAGGTGAGTGGGTGTGAGGGCTTCACATCGGTACTCAGGTCAGCAGAGAAACGCCAGTGCTTTGCTTTTCCCCCTGAGGATCTCAAAGCACTTTCCAACTCCTCCTCTCCAGCATGCCTTCAGGGAAGGAGGTATTGTCATGGCAGGGGTCCCAAGGCAGTACTGTTGCAGAGAGCCTCACAAGCTCTTTTTTTTTTTTAGCGAGCGAGCAAGTGTTCAGGCTTTGGAGACATGCTGTGTTGCTGTTAGTTTTGTAATGCAGTTTCTTTTTGGGAGGAGCTGTTACAAACAGCAGAAGGCTTTGCTCTCTGCCTTAATGTCTGTAACTAGAGTCAATTCTGGCGACAGATTTGCTTCCTGGGAAGTGGGCATTGGAGTCTGGACTGGGATCTCTGAAAGAGGGGATTAGCCTGAATGCTCTTTGTGACCACCCCGTTCCAGGACAGGTGGAGATGGTGTAAATAAACAAGTTATCCCCTTGCGATTTCCCCTGCAGGGCCCCGACATCTAATGCTGCTCAGCAGAGAGGTGATCTTACAGATGGGGAAACTGAGGCACTGGAAGGGGCAAGGGGTTGTCTAACTTCCTATGGTCAGGAAGAGGGTTTGCGATGTTGTTAGGGGAGTAAGGGGAGGTTGGTGTTGCACAGGTGGCAGAGGGGAGTTTGAGGGCTTCACAGGGCAGCAATGGCATTCGGTTCCTCATCCCCTTGCCTTCCTGGCTTGCAGGCCTGCCCCTGAATGAAGCCTTCCTCAACCAGTCGCTGCGCTTCTACAACAGCCGGCCCCAGGAGCTCAGTGGCAACAAGACCCAGGACCTGCAACTCATCAACAAGTGGGTGAGAGACGTGACCAAGAACAAGATCAAGAGGCTGCTGAAGGAGCTGGAGCCTGACGTCCAGCTGGTGCTGCTCAACGCTGTCTATTTCCAATGTAAGGGAGGGGGGCATTGCACCGTGCCATGCCCAGGACCTGCTCCCCTGCCCCCCTACATCCCCTCCAGAAACTCAGGTCCCTTGGACGCTTCCCCCCTCCCCCCTCAATATCCGAGTCTCCAGGGACATGCTCCCTCTGCCACTCCTGATAGACCCACCCCTGCGATACTTGCACCCACTGAGACCTGTCCCCTGAGATATCCGAGCCCCCAGGGAGCCCACCTGGAGCTCCCTGCCACAAGGGACTCCTACAGGCTGCTCATCCCCTCAAGCCCCCTGCCCTCGAGGGACTCCTCTGGGATACCCCTTGTGGCATGCACTGAGGGTGCTCCCCGGCTACATCTCCCTGTCCTTTTGCCCACAAGCCAAATGGAAGACGACCTTTAAAGTGAAGAACACAGTGAACGAGACATTCTACCGCCCGGGCCAGGCCCCAATCCGGGTGCCCATGATGACCAGCAAGAAGTACCCACTGGCATTCTTCAATGACCCCAGCTTGCAGGCCAAGGTGAGCCCCCGCGGGTGATCTGTGCCACACCCCTCTCCTCTTGGCCCCTGCCTTGCCTACCTTCCAATGGCAACTCCATTTTCCCCTCCTTCTCCCCTCCACTTTCTCCTTCTTGTTTTCCACCCCATCACACCTCCTCCATAATGTCACTTAGCGATGTCCCCTGTGCCCCCTTCTCCACACTCCTCTCCCCTCCCCACCTCCCATCTCATCTGAGTGAAGCCAGCTTCTCAGAATAGCAGGCTCAAGGTGCAGGTGGGGTGTGGGGATCTCAAGCTGAGGACTCTCAACTCATGGCATCCAATATCCATGGCTCCTCAGAGCGTGGATCCAGTAATTGCCCGGGAAGCTTTTTCTCCAGCACAGCATTGGTTCTACATGCAAGACACCCAGATATTCTGGTGCTGGGTGCTGGGATAAGACCCTAAGAGAGATGGTCAGCATTGACAACTGCAAGTCCTTATTGTCCCACATTTCCAACTGACCCTAGCATTATTTGCTGAGCTGGTCACAAAACACCAAGATTTTTTGTGGGAAAAGTCCAAAAATGTTTGTTTCCTTCATGATTTCCAGGCAACACATATTTCAGGGATTTTTTGGGTGGGGGGAGGGGTGGTTGGTTTGTTTGGCTGTGACTTTTTTAAACGAAAAACTAACACATTTCAATTCGTCAACAAATCAATTTTTTTGTTAGAAAGCAAATCAGTTGTTAGCAGGGAAAACACTGAGTTTAGTGCTCTAAAACCACTGTGTTTTGTTTCGAAAGAAAATTGGTTTCTGGCAAGAATTTTTTTTTTTTAATTGGTTTTCTTTAAGAATTTTTTTTGTCCTTTTGATTGGTTTCTGGGTAGAAAGTAAACATGGGTTTGGTAAGAGCAACAATCTAATTGCTTTTTGGTTAAAAAAAATTAGTTTTCTGTTAAAAAGGAAATCCGTTGTTTATGGGGTGAAAATTTTCAGTAAGAAACCCAATTGGTCTTTTGTTTGAACAAAACAGGATTTGGTTAAAAAAACAGGTTTACATAAAGAAGAAAAGTGTTCTTTGGTTTCAAACACATTTTTTAATTTGATTTTGGCAAAAAATATTTGTTTTCAGTTTTTTTTAAAAAGTCAGTGAGCAACATTTCTGGCTTTTGAAACCTGAAGCCATTTAATAGAAAATGTTCATTTTCCACTGTTTTGTCCCAAAATATGTTTGGCGGGAAGTTTTGGAGGAAATGTGGTTGAAAAAAAATGGTTTGATGAAAAAGTGTCACTCGGCCCTAATTGCCCAGGCGTGGGAGTGGACAGGACGAAGAATGGGAAGGGGGCGGGACTTGGGGACACAAAAGCATGTGGGAGAAATGGATGCTGTCCCAGGGATGGGGAGTGGGGCAGCAAAGGCACCATGTACCCATTCCCTGGCTCGCAGGGGTTGCAGTTGGTGGAGCAGGGTAGGTGTAGGCCCAAAGGGCCTGATCCCCAGCTGACCAAGACTGCAATCAGTGACATGCTGCTGGTTCACGCCCGCAGGTGTCTTGGAGGTCCCATTGAAAGGACTCCAGGAATAGGGGGATGGGGTGATGGGGGCCCAGCTGTGGCACAGGAAGGGATGGACGGGAGAAGGGGACGTTTGATCGGGGCTGAGGACAGGCCCTCAGCACAGAGAGGCCTTTGTGTCATCTTCCCCCAAGGTTGGCCGGCTGCAGCTGTCCCACAACATGAGCCTCATAGTCATCGTGCCCCAGCATGTGTCCCAGATGCTCGCTGAGGTGGAGCGGAAGCTGACCAAAGAGACCTTCACTGCGGTGATGAAGAAGCTGATGGACTCCCCCTTCAAGTCCACTGTGGTGAGCCTGCCCAAGTTGAAGCTGGACAGCTCCCACAACCTCATGGACATCTTGGGGGAGATGGGTAAGGATGGTGGCAGCAGGGGCTGGGCTGGGGGTACTAGGGGTGGGAGGGGAAGAGGCAAGAGAGCCCACTCCCCCTCTGGGCAGGAAGGGACATCAGAGCAGGGGTGTTGGTTGTGACATCACTTCCTGGAGGGGAATGGACGAGCAATGATGTCATTTCCTGAGGGGTAGAGTCAGACCACTGCTTCTGAGGGACCCATTCCCATGGCTAATCCACCACACCAGTGTCTACTGGGCCTATGAGACCAGTGGACAGACCATGGACCGACCCTACAGCTCCCTGGTTCTGAGTGACCCATTTCCTTGATTGATCTATCCCATGTCTGATGGATAAGTGAGACTGCTGGATGGATCATGGACGCCTGGTTCCGAGTGATCCATCTCCATGGCCAATCCAACACACCAATGTCTATTGGCTCCATTTGACTTTTGGACACATCACAGGCTCCCTTGGTTTGGAATGACCCATTCCCATAGCTGATCAGTCCCATGTCTCTTGGTCCCATGAGACCACTGGATGTATCATGGGCTCCCCTGGTTCAGAGTGGTCCATCTCCATGGCTGATCTCTGGCACTGGTCTCTACCCGGGGTGAGGGTGGGGTCTCCAGGACTGGGACAGACTCCTGGGCACTGAGGAGTGGCTCCTACATCCTCCCGTCTCTGCCTGTTCTCCAGACTATGGCATTTTCTATGATTCCAACCTGTGCGGCATCTCAGAGGCAGAGGATCTGTTGGTGACGAGCGCTCAGCAGCGGGCCATGCTGGAGCTGAATGAGGAAGGGGTGGAGGCCGCGGCTGCCACGGCCTTTTCGGTGGCCCGCACCGCCTGGGTTTTCGATGTGCAGCAGCCCTTCTTCTTCGTGCTGTGGAATGACAACCACAGCTTCCCCGTGTTCATGGGCCACGTCAACGACCCCAGAGTCTGACCCAACCCCCTCCATGCCCAGTTCCACTTGCATGGTATGCCCTGGTGCCATAGGCACTGAACAGTGTTGCTTGGCTGTGACGCTTTGGTGTGGGGGGTATCTGTCTGTCTGTCTCTCTCTCTTTCTCCCTCCGTACATAACCATCCATGCATCCCCAGGCACTCCGTTCTACCTCGCTATCAATCCCACACACAGCATCTATCAAGGGACTGACCTGGGAGACAGTGTAGCCTAGTGGTTAGCACAGTGGACTGGGACTCACAGAGACCTAGGTTCTGCTGCTAGGCGACCTTGGTCAAGGGACGGTCTAGCTCTATGCCTCAGTTTCCCCATCCACAAAATGGGGATAATGATCCTGACCTGCTTTGTAAAACACTTTGAGATCTGCTGATGGAAAGGACTGTAGATGAGCTAGGGATTATTATTATCTATCCATGCATCCCCAATACGTAGCCTCTATCTAGCTATCTCCCAATACACCCCATTCATCACCACAGTCTGTTCTCTCTGGATTTTCCTTCCATCTCCCTCTCTCTTCTCCCCTCATCCCCTTTGTTCCTCCCTCTCCCCACTTGACTGTCTGTAGCCTGTGACCATCCCAGGCTCGGACCTTCTGAAATGTACAGGGAAGAGCTGATCTGTGGGGGGTCCCTTTTCCCCACTCCCTTGACTCTGTCCCCCTCACAGCAGCCGCTGCCTCTTTCAGCAGTAAATAAAGTCTGAAAACTTTGGCTTCCTGGTGTCTCTGTCCCACCTCCCAGAGAGCCTGTAGCCAGAAGGGCTGCGTGAGGGCAAACTCTATGGAGTGGAGGGGGTGAGGCTAATTTCACTGGTCCGGTTAGCTCCCTGGGTGGTAAATGTAGGGGCACAAGGGTAAATAATGCCTTGAGGGGTCATTATCCAGATCTACTTACCCCCCACACAAGTTGTTGTCACATTGAATTCCCCTGGAAGGACCTGGCTCAAGGATTTCCTAGGCCAAGATCCTAATATGATCTACATACATGTACATGAGAGATCCCATAACACCAGCAGATGCCTCCCTCTGCCCCTCACTGCCCCCCACTCCATCTCTTTTCTTGCCCTAAGGAATCCCCATATTTAGCACCATATCCAATGGGGCAGCCCCACTCCACTCTCCAGCTGGTATAGTCCACCCAACAATAGCTTGACGGCTGGGGGCGGCACCCATTGGAGGCAAGCGGAAATTAGCATGCAGCGCTTGGATTGGCCGAGTTGAGGACTGAGCATATTCCGCTGCGGTATAGCCAGCCAGCGTGTTGTATGCAAATGAGCCAAAGAGCTGAGATGCAGGTATACAGTGGTCGCAGGACTAGAAAAGTTGTGTGTTTTATTTAAAAATATACTCGCCACCAAAGCCTCTGAGGGGGGCCACACCCCGGTGGGAAGGTGAGAGAGGCAATAGATATGAAATATAATTATTAGTAGCATGGATGAAGAGATGCACAGTCATGCACCAAGGGGCGCAGGAAAGGGTATTCCTCTTGTTCTCGTGAGCTACATTCCTCGCTACAAAGGTGCTTTTGGTTTCCAGCTGGGCTTGGAGCGCTAGGTGCGTTTTCCAAAGCATCCAAGTGACCCAGGCTCCTAAATCCTATCTTCAAAAGTGATTCAGGCCCTCGGGAGCCAGAGTCTCAGTGGGACTGCGCACCTGTGTCTGTCTCTTTCGGAGACGGGACTTAGGCCCAGAGCCACAAAGGGGGCGTCTCACTTCTGTTGAAATCAATGGAAGTCTGGAGCCAAAATGCTTTCGTCACATAGGCATGTTGGAAAATTCGACCCACGGTCTCAACTGTTCCACCGCACACATGCACACACATACACAGAGCAAGGCACAAACACACCACTCTCTATACACTCACCCCTACCCCCACCTTTTGCATACACTCACACACACCAGCTGCACACAAGTGTGTCTTCAGCCACAGGGGAACTGCAGTTGCTTCAAATACTCAAGAAGCTCCTTAGAGAGCTGAGGCCCGGTGGTGATCTCCCTCCACCCGGTGCCAGCAAAGGGCCAGGCCACTTCGCAGAAGGATGGGTATGGTGCTGCTGATGGCTGCTGGGCAGAACAAAGAAAGAGAGAGGGAGCATGAAATGTCAGGAGGTCGCCCCTCCAAAAGCTGCCAAACTACAGAACACCTGGATTTTGCTGCAGGTCACCCCCTATGCCTGAGAGATCACAACATTCCCCAGCCATCAAACCGCTTGGAAAGTCTGTGTCATGCAAATGAAATAAGCCAGGCTTATAAATCAGGGAAAGAGCTAAACAGAAAAGCCTATGAAGGCTCCCAGCATGGAGGTTTGAACCTTTGGTCTTTAGATCTTCACCACAGATCCCTTTCTCAAGTGTTAAAGCAATAACATTAAATCAGTGACTCTGGAGGCTTGACTAGAACTAGGTGATATTTTTCAGCCAAAACCTTTGTCTGGAGCAAGTTCAGTGAGCTGGAAATATTTCATGAATTTGTGTTGATTTCACCAAATTGTTCATTTAGGGAAAAAAAACCTCAAAAAAGGCTCAAAAACTCAAAACATTTTGATTTTTCAATTTTAAAAGACTTTTCATTAAAAAAATGCCCTTTCATTTTATTTTGTAAATATTCAAAAATGGTCAAAATCAAAACAAAATGTTTCAACGTTGTCATAACAAAACGTATGATTTGACCCAAAAGAAACCTTTTCTTTTCTATTTTTTCAGGCCACCACAAATTTTGGAAATGTTTGGCTTGGGGCCGACCTGATGGATTTTTTTTCCCCAACTTTTCCGAGTGACCAATGAACCAAAAAAATCTATCATCTTCCCAGCTCTCGTCACAGCATAGCCTTCATGGTGGGTCACAGCAGAAGAATGTTAGGTGATCTCAACTCCTGGCTTCTGTTCTTGACTCTAGCAGAGGCATGTGGTCTAGTGGTTAGAGAAGCACTTGCAAGGGGGCTGGACTTTGTGCCTGTGAAAATCCACCTAAATTTGACCTACTTATACATCTCACATATGCTCAGTAGAGACTAAGAGTTAGGCAGCTAAAAGCTCCAGTGATTCTGTCTGCACTGAGCGTGCTCCAACCAGCCCTGGGAAGCAGGTGCTCAGCAGCACTTTCCCTACAATTTCTGCTCTTGGCTGCCAGGAGCCACTGCCTTGCTGGAACTGAGCGCAGGGAACCTGTTTCTCCTGCACTCCCCGTGCTCCCCTGTTGGTCCCCAGGCATCGTGGAGGGGAAGGTAGAAGCCATCTGAGAGTGGATAGGGTGAAGGAGTTGCAGTAGGCAGAGGGTGCAAAGCGGGGACAGGGCAGTAGGGTCTATAACCACTAGGGTCTATCCCCTCCAGAGCCTGCAATGGAACCCAGGCATCCTGAGTCTCACTATTCCTCTGCTGCCATCCAATAGCTGTAAAACCCACTGGCCAAATGTCCCAACCCCCTCTTCACACAACACACAGTCAAGCTGTGGAACTTGTTGCCAGGGGAGGTTGCGAAGGCCAGAAGTATAACGGGGTTCAGAAAATAATTATATAAGTTCATGGAGGTTAGGTCCATTGATGACTATTAGCCAAGGTGGTCAGATACACAACCCCATGCCCTGGGTGTCCCTAACCCTCTGATTGCCAGAAGCTGGGACTGGGCGACTGGGGATGGATCATTTGACAAGTGCCCTATTCTGTTCATTCCCTCTGAAGCATACTAGGCTAGATGGACCATTGGTCTGGCCAAGTATGGCTGTTCTTATATTCTTAGTGTCTGATTCTCTTGGAAGATAACAGCCTACCACTGCGCCCAGCTATTCCATTAGCTCCAGAGGCAGAGTTCTGTGTGGTGGATCTAAACGTTCCAACCCTGCTGATGACTGAGGCTAGGGTCGAAATGGTTCCACTGGGGGAGACCTGGTTTTCCCCCCAGTAATCTTTAAAGTTCCTAGGAAATTACATCCATAAAAGTTACATTAAAAGAATGTGAAGGTCACAAAGTCAATCATTCAACAGTTAGGAAGTAGCAGAATTAAAGCTGCCCCTGCTACCTTAATTCATCTCCCTTAGCCATGTGCATCATGATATAGGCTTCGATGACACGATTACAGACTATTTTTACCCATGTTCCCCATTTCCCAAGGAGAGTGACCCCACTGGCTAGGGGGGACTCCACGACCTCTCAAGAGAGGCTCTTATCACCACCACATCACAGGGAGGGGTGGCAGGGATAGCTGAGTGGTTTGAGCACTGGCCTGCTAAACCCAGGGTTGTGAGTTCAGTCCTCGAGGGGGCCATTTAGGGATGTGGGGCAAAAATTGGGGATTGGTCCTGCTTTGAGCAGGCGGTTGGACTAGATGACCTCCTGAGGTCCCTTCCAATCCTGATATTCTAGGATTCAGGGCTGCATTAAACCAGCCCTGAGATCAAGGTCACGCAGGGAGTCTGTCGTAGAGCCAAAAATTGAACCCCTGTCTCCTGGATCCCAGACTAGGGCTTTATCCACAAAGCATTAGTGCTCTGCATACCAATGCACAGTAATAATTACATGCAGAATAAACCATCTGCAGAGACATGTCAGCTCTGCTTCCCCCACAGCTAAAGGCAGCAATGGTTTCTCCCATGGTTTATCTGCAGGCTACAGCACTGTCCCAGGGAAGGGGTATGGGCTCCTTTACCTTCATCTTGCTGATGGTGTTTCTGAGATGGGAGAGCTGGCGCTGGCAGAGGCTCATTCTGCTGGTGATGCTGAGCGGCAGCTGGTTGGTTCCCCAGAAGCTGTTCTCCAGGTGCATCAAGCAGGCATTGTACTGGCACAGCTGGGTGCTGATCATGTCCTGTGGCATGGGAGAGGAGCTGGGTCAGCACTCGCAGAGCTAGCTCCCACCCTCGTACAGGAAGCTCCAGAAAGGACCTGATCCACAGTCCTGCTCTTTATTCTGTGTCTGTACAACCCCTGGCAAAGCGGAGCCCTGACTGGCCACCTTGGGGAGTCTTGCTCCTGCTTTGTGCTTAGTTATTGGCTGTCTAGTTATTGGGCCTATGAGCCAGGAATCCTGGGTTCCATTCCAAGCTCACATGGCCTCAGGAAAGTCCCTAGCCCTGTCCGTGCCTCAGTTTCCCCCTCCGCTACCCAGGGGTGATGATCCCACAAAGAGGCTTTGTTAGCTGTAATGAGGCTTGAGCCCTCCGGCACCTCTTCAGTTCCCACCTCGGGCCTCCCTGACCTCCCAGTGAAACAGGCGCTGAGGCAATCCGCCTTTCAAAACAGGAGGATGGCGAGGGCCAGGGCTCTGACGGATTCCCCCATGGCAGGAGCTGATATGAGGCAGCAGCAGCAGGAGAACCAAGCCCCAGGGTGTTTCGCCCGCACTCCCTTTGGAGGGAGACGTGGGCTCGGAGGGCGTGAGTCCATCAGCCAACCAGACCCAGGGGAAGGGAAGCGTAACCCACCCACACGCAGTGCAGGGCTCTGTCCCCTCTCATGGGGGCTGGGTTGCCAGTAGAGATTGGCTGCAGTCTTAGACAATGCAGCAGGGCCCCTTAGGGCAGGAGAAGTGCGGGCTTGCAGGTCCCAAGTGTGACCCCTGAGAGGCCAATCACTTGGCATTAGTCTGGAAGATCTCAATCCAGCCTTGCCCCCTCCAAGTCACCGGGCACCTCCTGCCCACACTGGGAAGGTCCATGGGTGTCCTTACCAGCTGCGTGGCCCCGTCACTGGCCTTGCTCGTCGGGAGGCAGACACGGCTCCTCTTTTCTCCATCTTTGTAACCCTCTTCCTGCAAGCGTGGAGATGCATGATGAGGGGCTGGGTGGGTGGGGGCCTGGGAGGGTCTGAGCGAGGTGTGCGGGCCTGTGCGGGCCTGAGCAGGGTGACCCCATGGGAATGAAGATGGTCAGGGCGAGCATCCCAAAGAGGGGCTGAGCAGAGTGGGGGTCCCATGGGAGGGGGGGAATGGCCAGGATAGGGTTCCCATGAAGCAGGGGAGGGCCTGACCAGTGGGAGAGATGGCCAGGATGGGTGGTTCCCATAGGGGGCAGGTGTGGGGGGGCATGCGGGGCAGAGCGCCTGAGCAGGGTGGTTCCTGGTATTGCGATGGTCAAGGCAGGGATCACATGGAGGGGATCTGTGCAGGGTGGGTGGCCCGTGGGGGGAAGATGGCCAGGGTGGGGCGTCCCATGGGGAGGGCCCAAGCGAGGGTGGGTCCCATGGGGGAATGGCAAACCCCCCTCGTACCAGGAACAGCTTATGCAGGTGCTCCAGGCAGTTCTTCAGGTGCCCTGTGATGTCCTGAGCATTGGGCCACTCGGCATTGCACGCGGGGCCAGGGCGTCCCTGGGCCAGGGACCAGAGCACAGCTAGCACAGAGGTCAGGGACAAGATGTCGCTCCGTCCTGCACGGGGGGCAACACACCGGAGTCACCACCCTGTCCCGCCAGAGGGGAACACACATGGTCCAAAGTCACATGCTGATTGGCTGACTGGACCTGATGGCATCACTCCCAAAGGGGCCCTGGGGACCTCTCCCCACTGAGCATACACATATTAAATCAGGCAGGGAGGGGGATGAAGAATAGTGGGTGGCAGGGAAATGATGGGAGGAGTCATTAACTGGCCCTTTAAGGGAGGCTAGCCTGTTCCCAGGGAATTCTGGGAGGCGTAGTTCCCAGGACTGATGGGAAGCTGTAGGCTAGGCCATAATGAATGCTAGGAAAGAGGGCAGGGCTATAAAAGAGCTCCCTTCTATTTCCCGCCCCCCATTCAACCCTCCAGTCATCGAAGCACCCCCCCAGTCACCATGGTCCTGGCCCTGGCCCCAAAAGATCCCTCCAGCCACCTCCCACCCCAAGACCTCAGACACATGCTCCCTCTTCCCACTGCACACAGCTCCCTTCCATCAATATGTCCAAGGCTGTTTTAGAGAGGCTAGTGATCAGTTGTTCCCCATATCCCAGAGTATAGGGCAGGAAGCACTTGGCTTAGTTTGCAGCACAGGAAATTCAGGTTAGATACTAGGAATATCTCTGAGGCTAGTGAAGCTCTGGAACGGGTCATCAGGAGGGCCTGTGGCATCCCCATAATGGTGGTTTTTGAGAACAGTTTAGACTGACACCTGTCAGGGATCTCTCTCAAGTCCCTTCCAGCCCTCCATTTGCCCCAGAGACCTCCCGCCCAAGACCTCGGTAAAGCCCAGGAATACATGCTGACAGTGCAAGGGTGCACAGATTGAATAAGGGACCCGCAACTGCTTCCAGCTACAGACAGAGGCCTGTAATTTTGGGGCAGAAGGATGCAAATTCTAGCCCCAGCTCTCCACCTGTCATAAGCATCCATGTTGATTTCCATTGTAATAACTGGTGTCTATCTGCAGGGGTGGGTTTCTTCCACCTCCTTCCCTCTGATCCCCAATTAACATTCTGTTACCCCAGGCAGATGTGGATTCCTTCCGTCTCGAAGCTAGGCAATTTCCTTGTCTTCAGCCAGAGGAATCATAGAATATCAGGGTTGGAAGGGACCTCAGGAGGTCATCTAGTCCAACCCCCTGCTCAAAGCAAGACCAATCCCCAAATAAATCATCCCAGCCAGGGCTTTGTCAAGCCTGACCTTAAAAACTTCTAAGGAAGGAGATTCCACCACCTCCCTAGGTAACGCATTCCAGTGTTTCACCACCCTCCTAGTGAAAAAGTTTTTCCTAATATCCAACCTAAACCTCCCGCACTGTAACTTGAGACCATTACTCCTTGTTCTGTCATCTGCTACCACTGAGAACAGTCTAGATCCATCCTCTCTGGAACCCCTTTCAGGTAGTTGAAAGCAGCTATCAAATCCCCCCTCATTCTTCTCTTCCGCAGACTAAACAATCCCAGTTCCCTCAGCCTCTCCTCATAAGTCATGTGTTCCAGTCCCCTAATAATTTTTGTTGCCCTCCGCTGGACGCTTTCCAATTTTTCCACATCCTTCTTGTAGTGTGGGGCCCAAAACTGGACACAGTACTCCAGATGAGGCCTCACCAGTGTCGAATAGAGGGGAACGATCACGTCCCTCGATCTGCTGGCAATGCCCCTACATCTACATCCCAAAATCCCATTGGCCTTCTTGGCAACAAGGGCAAACTGTTGACTCATATCCAGCTTCTCGTCCACTGTAACCCCTAGGTCCTTTTCTGCAGAACTGCTGCCGAGCCATTCGGTCCCTAATCTGTAGCGGTGCATGGGATTCTTCCGTCCTAAGTGCAGGACTCTGCACTTGTCCTTGCTGAACCTCATCAGATTTCTTTTGGCCCAATCCTCTAATTTGTCTAGGGCCCTCTATATCCTATCCCTACCCTCCAGCGTATCTACCTCTCCTCCCAGTTTAGTGTCATCTGCAAACTTGCTGAGGGTGCAATCCACACCATCCTCCAGATCATTTATGAAGATATTGAACAAAACCCGCCCCAGGACCGACCCTTGGGGCACTCCACTTGATACAAGCTGCCAACTAGACATGGAGCCATTCATTACTACCCATTGAGCCCGACAATCTAGCCAACTTTCTATCCACCTTATAGTCCATTCATCCAGCCCATACTTCTTTAACTTGCTGGCAAGAATACTGTGGGAGACCGTGTCAAAAGCTTTGCTCAAGTCAAGGAACAACAAGTCCACTGCTTTCCCCTCATCCACAGAGCTAGTTATCTCGTCATAGAAGGCAATTAGATTAGTCAGGCATGACTTGCCCTTGGTGAATCCATGCTGACTGTTCCTGATCACTTTCCTCCCCCCTCAGTGCTTCAGAATTGATTCCTTGAGGACCTGCTCCATGATTTTTCCAGGGACTGAGGTGAGGCTGACTGGCCTGTAGTTCCCAGGATCCTCCTTCTTCCCTTTTTTAAAGATGGGCACTACATTAGCCTTTTTCCAACAACAAATGCAAGTGAGGTTTCTACTGTGCAGTCTCTGGGGGAGGTTCTCTGGACTTGATGATCTTGCAGTCCTGTCTGCCTTACAATCCATGAAAAACATTTTTACTCAGGATATTTCATCTCGTTGATTTTAAGTGACATCTTGCTCACCACCCGCCCGCCCCCACGAAGGCTCAGAGTGGCCATTGTGGAAAATTCACCAGTGAAGGGGTTTCACGGAAGAGGATCATAAATATTCACAGCCAACCAAACTCCGAAGCAGCTCTTGTATCTCCCCTAACTGCAAGAAGTGAAATTGACTCACAATGCAGGAGTGAAACTGAGTAGCATACATAAAGCCCCAAAAAATAGAAAGAAAAGAAGCGAGAAATCCCTTTTCCATTTCTTCCATCTCATTGAGTTTTAGCAATCTCAGGTGTTGCTATAACTTATGTAATGACTCAACATCTAGTACATGGCTGGGTGCTGTCAGAATAAGAGTAGTGATCAATGATATTAACAGAGCCACATTTACTGACAAATGGGATGGAGCCATAGTTCGATAAGACAGATAAAGCAGATGAGATATTCATGCAGACAATTATCTTGGCTTTCTGAATGGCAAAAAGGGGAAAGATTTGGGTTTAAACCCTGTCTTTAACCTCATTAAAGTCAACATGAACGAGTTGAGAAAGATTTTAGCAGGCTAAATCTAACCTACATTCTGGGACAACTTTTCTGAGTCATTTGGAATCACAATGCTGCCATCTCTCCTGATCTGATATTAATTATCTGTATTGTGGTAGGGCCTGAAAGGCCCCAGTCTGGGACCAGGATCCCATTGTGCCAGGCGTTCCACAGACACAGAACAAAAGAGAGCAGGGCCACCTTGGTTTGCTTGGCCTCTCCTCTCCCCTCTGAGGCCTCTAGGTCTCCCTTGTATGTATTACACCAGCTCTTTCCATCTGACTACTGTGCTTCATTTCTGGATGGGTCACAGCCCTGACTTTCACACCACCCCCATCATAGTCCCATGCGAATCCAGCATCTTGGATTGTTAACGGTTATTCACAGCAGAGAGACAGACCAATGAAGCAGAGGTTTCAGAGAGAGAAGGAAGGAATCTCTCCACATCTTAACTCCCTGGCCTGGGTAATTTTTATGTGCACGTCCCTCTAGATACTTTTACAACCTGCCTAGCTGTAGCATCAGAGCACGTCACAATCAGAAATAGATTTAGTCACTTGTGAGACAGCAACAGATTCTCTCCGCTCTACAGTTTGAGGAGAAGGAAGATTCAGATCTTACCCAAGGTTGAAGCTGGGATCAGAACCCAGGTCTTCAGAGGCCCACAGCTCCATTGGAGTCAATGGGGCCAGATCCCCAGCTGGTGTAAATGGGCCATAGCTCCATTTGCACCAGCTATGAGGAATTCACCTGCCAGCCTTGCCCCCACTATCACAGAGCACCTCTCCCCCGCCCCCCAGGGAGCCGGACCATGGGCCAAATGGGGAGGGAGCATTTCTGGGAGAGCCCCACAACATGGCATTTCATTAATTGGCCCAGGCAAATCCATAGACTTTGGGGGGCGAAGGAGGGGCTGAGAAAAGAATCTGGCCCTTATGGGACCGATACTGAGCTGCTGACACAGGATCAGGCCCTTCATCTATAAGATGGGGGGTGCAAGGAGGTACCTCTTGGTTATTCCATGACTCATCTATTGTCCTGGGCCGAGCCCCCACCACCTCTGCCCTACCCCTCCCCACTGAGGGATGGCATAGGCTCACCACAGAAGGGATCTCTTGGGAGAGCAGATCCCAGCCCAATGGGATCCTGCATGATCATAGCCCCTTGCCCCGGCCAAGGTGAGATCACAGCACCCACCCAGAGTGGGGCAACTGCTTTGCCTATGGATGCCTACAGAAGTGCCAGTCCTGGTTCCCCTGCACAGGACACTGCCTGCCCGTTGCATCGGGAAGGAAGGAAGGACAGAACACAGCCCTGGCATGATCCCAGAGCAGGGTCATGATGCCCCTCAGTCCCAACCCACAGTCCCCTGCTAACCCAGCCCTGGGATTCCCCCTTCACAGCTCTGCAGCCCTATGCCCTGTTCTATTGGTGGGTCAAATGCACTAAATTCTAGGGGGAGAAACTTGCGTCCTGAAGGCAAAGCTGAGCCAGGTGCTTCTACGGTAGCTGAGCTCCTTCGACCACCCAGCCCAGAGTGCAAGCCCTGGAGCGACAGCCCCTTTCCTTAACACCTGCTTCACTGGTGTGCCCAGCCTCTGTGTAATGCTGGGGTGAACCCTTCCCCTCCAGCTGAGCACAGACAAACTCCTCACACCAGCAGCCTGTGCAGCTGATGCTGGGGAGCAGCACAGCCACTGGCACAGTGGAACACAACCCTTTTTCCCCTGCAGCAGCCCCTACTCACGCAGCCTCATCCTGTGTCCTTCAGGGCAATTCTAGGAGGTGCCGCGATCCTCTATCTGGAGCTTGGCTAGGGCCTTTATATCCCACCTGTTGGCTCAGATCACACCCCCAGGCCTTGTGACTCACCAGCTTCCTAGGAAGACTGAGAAATCCCAGTTCCTCAGCATGGCAAGGAAAGTCCTGGGGAAGCTGGAGCGGAGGCAGAGAAACTGGCTGCAGAAGCCGTTGGGGTATCGCCATTGAGGGATGCGGGGCATGGCGAGGATGAGCCAGGGGGCAGTGGAAGGGATGAGCTTGGGCATCGGTTCAGAGCTGTACCCACCCGCAGACACACTGCTACTGTGTGTGAGCCCTGGTGCAGACAGCACCCAACAGAACAAGCCACCCAATCAGCAAAGCTAAAAACTGGGGGACCAGACAGGGGTACCTTGAGAGCCAAGGGGTGCAGACGGGGGCATCCCAAGGACCGGGGGGTGCAGGTGGAGGCATCCTGAGGACCAGGGGTGCAGACAGGGCATCCTGGGCACTGGGGAGGAAGCAGATGGGGGGTCATCCTGGGTGTTGGCAGCAGCAGACGGGGGTATCCTGAGCACTGGGCGGGTGCATATGGGGGGGTTCAGATGGGTCTCCTGGGCACCTGGGGGGCACAAAAAGGGCATCTCAGGTGCTGAGGGGAGCAGACGGGAGTGTCCCAAGGACCAGCAGGGGAGCAGAGGGCGGCATCCCAAGTGCTAGGGGGAGCAGACAGGGCATCCTGAGGACCTCGGGGAGCAGACATAGGCATCCTGAGGACTGGGTGGGGAGCAGATGGGGGTGTCCTAGGCATTGGGGGGGGGAAGATAGGCGCTAGCGAGGGAACAAATAAGAAGAATAAAGGGGATTCTGCAGCCTGTGCAGAGCTGGTGGGGGGCAGTACAGTTGAAGCCAGAGAGTTTCCATTGGCACTGCTGAAGTTCCCTCTGGTTATGTGGTCGGGAAAGGACCCCCCCCCCCCCACAGCCCATCTCCTGGGGGCAAGAAAATCAGACAGGGTCAGGCTCCCAATCAGTCCTCCGTGGTTGGCTCTCTGCTAGCAGGCAAGAGGAACGGGTGAATAGCATCCACTTTAGAGACATCAGGGAACGTAGCTGCTGGGCCATGGCAGGAGCTTTTAACCTCTAGGGGGCATCAGCTCCAATCCAGCCCCAGATCAGAGCGCTAGCTGGTTCATGGGGGTGAAGAATGGGACATGCGGCCTTTCCCCTCTAGGGGGCACTGGCTCTGATCTGGGCCCAGGGCGGGGCACTGACTGGCTCAGGGGGGTGAAGAATGGGATGCTAGGCCTTTCCCCTCTAGGGAGTGCAGGCTCCAACCCAGCACCAAGGTGGGGGACTGCTTGCCTCAGGGGCCGGGAATGGGACACCGGGCCTTTCCCATTTAGGGAGCACTGGCTCTGATCTGGGCCCAGGGCAGGTCACTGGCTGGCTCGGGGGGCAGGGTAGGGGACTTGGTTCTCACTGGCCCTGGTGTGTCAGCTGCAGGAAAAAAAATGAGGAGGACTTGTGGCACCTTAGAGACTAACACGTTTATTTGGGCATAAGCTTTCGTGGGCATCATCGGATGCATGGAGTGGAAAATACAGTCGGAAGATCTAGACACACAGAGAACATGAAAAAACGGGAGTTGCCGTACCCACTGTAACGAGACCAATCAGTTAACGTGAGCTATTGTCAGCAGGAGAAAAAAACCCGTTTGTCCTGATAATCAGGATGGCCCATACTCACACCTTCTTGTAAACTGTTTGAAATGGGCCATCCTGATTATCAGGACAAACGGTTTTTTTTCTCCTGCTGACAATAGCTCACCATAACTGATTGGTCTCGTTACAGTGGGTACGGCAACTCCCATTGTTTCATGTTCTCTGTGTGTCTAGATCTTCCGACTGTATTTTCCACTCCATGCATCCGATGAAGTGGGTTTTAGCCCACAAAAGCTTATGCCCAAATAAATCTGTTAGTCTCTAAGGTGCCACAAGTACTGCTCATTTGTTTGTTTTTTGCTGATACAGACTAACATGGCTACCACTCTGAAACCAGTCTGAGCAGAAAGGCCAAGGGGCGTCTGGAGCAGTCAGGGGGAGCCCCAGAGCCATGCGTGCAGGGCTTGCAGTCAAGTGGGATCTCCAGGAGGATCCAGCCCTAGAGCACGATTCTCCCTTCTCCTCATTGAGCAACACTCCTCCCTCCTACCCCAGGTCCTCGGGTGCATGCCCCCAAACAGCTGCCAACACATCCCTAATACGTAACTGAGAGTCAATGCTCGGAGCTCAGCACCAGCCCCGCCTATCCGGGAGCTGCCAGGGCCTGTTGCCTGCGTCACAGCAACAGGGGGCTCGGTAGGCCTGAAGGGATCGGCCTTCCCCTTCTCGGACCTGCTGTTCCAGGAGGGAAGGGGGGAGCTGAACTGCAAGGATCTACCTCACCCTGCACAGCTCTGCCAGTGCTCCTCAATCCCAACCCACAGCCCCCTGCTATTCCAGCCCTGGGCTCCCCCTGCAGTTCTGCTGGTGCCCCTCAGTCCTGACCCACAGCTTCATATCATAGGCATAGTTTTGACTTCTTTATTTGGGGGTGGGGGGAGGGGGAGCAAGGGGCTTAATACTATTAATAATAAGTAGAGGTCTAAATTCCAGGTTTACCGCTCGTTAGTGGTACTAAATTACAGTGTACTTATTGAGTACTCGGGGGCTGGAGATGGCGCTCCCCCCTGCTCCCCCCGAGCCCCGCTGCATGGGGCTGGCTAGCTGGCCTGAGCAGCCTAGCATCACTGCTCACCCCAGTGAATGTTCCTCTGTGCCCCACTAGGGGGGCGCACCCCACAGTTTGAAATCTCTGGTATACAGTTTGTGGGGGCAACACCCCTACATGTGCCCCCTCAATCTCTGCCTATGCTCCCTGCTAAGACAGCTCTGGGCTCTCCCACCCCACAACTCTGCTAGTGCCCCATAATCCTGACCCACCGCCCCCCACGATGCAGCCCTGAACTCCTCCCCCAGGCCCAGCTCTGCCAGTGCCCCTCAATCCTCACCTGCAGCCTCCTGCTCTCCTAGTTCAGAATCAGGCCCTTTGCTGAGCCCGGGCCAGGGCTCTGAAACACTCCCGTGACCTCTCCCTTCCTTGCTAAGGGAAGTGGAGGCAGAGTCGTACCCCGGGGCTGGGGGTTGCTCATACATGCTCTCGCTGACGGTAAGTGTGGGGCAGGATCTGGAGCTGCCCTTCCGCTTTTGGCCCACTGGCAGGCCTGGGGAGGATGGGCTGTTCTGCTGCCTCCTTTTCCCAACTGATGTAATCAGGAAACTGGCACCTGCCACCCTGGCCCAGGTCCTCATAGGGTGGGGGAAGGGAGAAAGGGCCCTTCCCCCATACAGTTTCCCTTCCCTTTCCCCTCAGTCTGTCTCTACCTATGCCTCAAGTCGCACCCCAGCCTCCCCACGGCACACACGCTTGCTCTCCCTTGAAGGATTATGTGAGTGTTTGAGAGCGAGGCCGCAGTGAGCTGGGATAGCAGCAGGCTGGGGGTCAGAAGTCAGGGGCACCAGCAGATTTGGGTGTGGGGGAGCCTAGGTCTGGGATATCAGGGGACTGATGATTCGGGGCTTGGCTTGTTTTTATCGGGCAGAGCTAGGCAGCTCTGTCTGCTGCACCCCTCCCCCTCCTGGCCGGCCTGGCAGGCTCAGGGGTAAGAGCTCTGACTGGGATCCCTGGCCGGAGGAGCCTGCCTCTGGGAAGCTGGTATGGGCCACAGCGTCTGCATGTTGTGGTCCTAGCTGATTGCTGCCCTGTGCCCCCTTGGTGTTGGCTACCCTCCCCGAGCATTAGCCCCCCACCTGGTGAATGATCCAGAGCAGGGGGATGGTAGGGGGCTTATTCCTTCACCCGCTTACTTCCCTAGTCCTTCTCGCATGAACAGAGAGCAACAATACCCAAAGTCCAAAGGTGCAAACAATTCAATGTTTATTGCGGTGAACTTCCAGCAAGCATGAATCCAGTTTCCTTCCTTAGTGTCCCCCTTCCCAACCCTCACACCACAGAGCTTTACCTGTGTCCCTGTTCCCATTCCCCCCCTTAGCAAAACATGATTCCAATTTCCCCACCCCCGTTCCCTGTTCCCATTCCCTCCCCTTACTTCCTGATTGACTGCAGACTATATAGTAAAACTTGAGTTCTGCTTAGCTATACCTTAACCAATCATTTTCCTGAAATTTAACTAACCAATCCTAACATATTTTAACATGATTATTTAACCAATTATATCCCACCACCTTAATTAGTTTACACCCAGCAAAATTAATTATACAGCAGACAGAAACAATCACAGAACCAGACAGAGATTATGCAAATAAACAATAGCAAAGTGGGAACTATAATGACAAAACAATACAGAAGTGAGGATTTCACATCCTAGCTTCTGATAAGTGAGTTCTTACCAGACAGGATGCTATCAAACTAAGTTTCCTTTTACATTTTCTAGGCACTTACCTTTCTCTGGAGGTGATAGGCATGATCAGGACAGGATTGTATTCCTAACAACCCAATAGCACCTTAGAATCATAGAATATCAGGGTTGGAAGGGACCTCAGGAGGTCATCTAGTCCAACCCCCTGCTCAAAGCAGGACCAATCCCCAAATAAATCACCCCAGCCAGGGCTTTGTCAAGCCTGACCTTAAAAACTTCTAAGGAAGGAGATTCCACCACCTCCCTAGGTAACGCATTCCAGTGTTTCACCACCCTCCTAGTGAAAAAGTTTTTCCTAATATCCAACCTAAACCTCCCCCACTGCAACTTGAGACCATTACTCCTTGTTCTGTCATCAGCTACCACTGAGAACAGTCTGGATCCATCCTCTTTGGAACCCCCTTTCAAGTAGTTGAAAGCAGCTATCAAATCCCCCCTCATTCTTCTCTTCCACAGACTAAACAATCCCAGTTCCCTCAGCCTCTCCTCATAAGTCATGTGTTCCAGTCCCCTAATCATTTTTGTTGCCCTCCGCTGGACGCTTTCCAATTTTTCCACATCCTTCTTGTAGTGTGGGGCCCAAAACTGGACACAGTACTCCAGATGAGGCCTCACCAATGTCGAATAGAGGGGAACGATCACGTCCCTCGATCTGCTGGCAATGCCCCTACATCTACATCCCAAAATCCCATTGGCCTTCTTGGCAACAAGGGCAAACTGTTGACTCATATCCAGCTTCTTGTCCACTGTAACCCCTAGGTCCTTTTCTGCAGAACTGCTGCCAAGCCATTCAGTCCCTAGTCTGTAGCGGTGCATGGGATTCTTCCATCCTAAATGCAGGACTCTGCACTTGTCCTTGCTGAACCTCATCAGATTTCTTTTGGCCCAATCCTCTAATTTGTCTAGGGCCCTCTATATCCTATCCCTACCCTCCAGCATATCTACCTCTCCTCCCAGTTCAGTGTCATCTGCAAACTTGCTGAGGGTGCAATCCACACCATCCTCCAGATCATTTATGAAGATATTGAACAAAACCGGCCCCAGGGACCGACCCTTGGGGCATTCCACTTGATACCAGCTGCCACCTAGACATGGAGCCATTGATCACTACCCCTTGAGCCCGACAATCTAGCCAACTTTCTATCCACCTTATAGTCCATTCATCCTTATTTCAGCGTGACTAGTTTGGAATGTAAGGATGTGACCGTTGGCTTCCCAGTTTATGGCTGCCTCTGCTGCTCAGCCAAAGGCCTTAGCCTAAGAACAGGGCCTCAGACTGTCACCAGTGAGAGAAGGCCCTTACACCGGCAGACAGTGATTTTGATTCTTTTATACCTCTATAACTAGCTAAGTTATACGAATACACCTAAATTCTTAGAGTATAGGCCTTTACAGACAGGTCTGAATATCGATATCCTAACACTCACCCCCCTTTTTTCTTTGGGATGCTTCTGCCCAGGTATCCCTGGAAAAGCATAGGACATATAGCGACAGATTTCCTGATAGGGCCGGGCATCAAGGTGGAAGGTGTCGATATTCCATTTGTCCCACTGCCCCTCATGCAGTATAGTGCCCTGCACCTTCTCTCCTACGGGCATACCACACCTATTCCAATTAGAGTGGGCCGGAGAAGGTTGGGTCCAGGTTGCCTAGTACACTGCATTGTGGGGAGGGCTTACTACATTACTTACATTGCATATGGAGATAACCTATAACACAAGTACAAAAAGAAAAGGAGTACTTGTGGCACCTTAGAGACTAACAAATTTATTTGAGCATAAGCTTTCGTGAGCTACAGCTCACTTCATCGGATGCATTCAGTGCATTCATCAGATACATTTTCCACTGAATGCATCCGATGAAGCAAGCTGTAGCTCACGAAAGCTTATGCTCAAATAAATTTGTTAGTCTCTAAGGTGCCACAAGTACTCCTTTTCTTTTTGCGAATACAGACTAACACGGCTCCTACTCTGAAACATAAGTACAGTCAACAATACAAAATCCACAGCAACACCGAGTCCTGACCACTGGAGTATGGTCCAACAGCCGAGCCACCATCAAAACACTGCCTCTCCTCCTTCGATAGGGTCATGATCTTATGTGTCCAGTTGTTGGCAGTTGCAACAAGCTGCCCCTGCAGGTTTTGCATGCTTTTGTCCATATCATAAGTCTATTGAATGTTCACAGAGAACTGGGAATATTGTCCAAACCAGCTTACCCCCTTGGTATGGAATCAGACAGTATGCCCTGGTTTGATTATTCACAGCAATAAGATTCACATATCCATTTGTGCACCAAAGTCCAGATAGCAGCGTATAGAGGATGTAGTTTGGTTATAGGCTGGTGTAATTGTGCCCCCAGTAATATGTACATTCCCAGCAAAACACCGTATACACAGTATACCTAATTGTCCACCCCTTGCATAGGCCATTGATCCTGCTCCTCCATATAGTCATAGGAGAGGGGCACATCCAAACATCTTCTGTTGATTTACACTATTTTACACACCCCTCCATTGATTCCTAGTGAGCTCCTCTCCTTCTCATTATTTCCATAGGGCTTGTGGGGACCACCTTAGTTGCCATTCCATTTCCAGGTACCACGGTAGCTATTACACAGGTGCTGGCCTCCTAGCTAAGCATTTTGCATTCCCATACACATCTCTCCACCAAGGTCAGCCTTTTAAAGCCATCCCGCACCCATGTCATGAGGTCTTTTGTTTATTGAAACACAACAATGCTAGCGACAAGACAAACACCACTGACAAACAACATAAAACACAGATCCACGGTATTCTGGGTGATTCTTCTGCTGGCGCCAGCTTGCTTGTAGAGTGTCTGAGAAACAAAAGAAAAAATTTCCACCCCCCTGGTGGGGACAGATTATTGCTTAATAATTAATAAATAATAATAATACCACCACTTTCTTTTACAAATGTCCTTGCTAATTGCAGGAAAAACCAGAAGAATTACCTTTGTTCTATAGTCAGGCTAGTGAATTACCCCACTCACTGGTCATTTATGAAATTCATGAGGTGGTGTACCTCAGTTTCCCCTCTTGTACAACACACCAAGTTTGCAATAGTTTCTCTGTCTCTCTCTCTCTCTCACACACACACACCTCTTATGGTTAACCTGTCCCCCTTATTTTCAGGCTTGACTTGTTTTTTCACCTCCCTTTCCTGGAGGGCCATAATCTGAGTCTTCTAGTAGCTTGTTTGCTGACCAGATGTATTCGTTATTTGCAGCTCCTTTGTGCCCATCAGCTAGGTAATTTGCATTTACACAGAGGCTTTCTAGCTTTCTTTTGGATCCAAAGCTATTAGCAGCTCAGAGACCGTCTTAAAAGGGACACATTCCACTTCCACTAGAGTTCTGATTGCTTTCCACTTTCCTCTCCTGCTCCAAATCACACAAAGATCTGAAAAAGAAAGCACAACCTATTGTGGCTCCTTTTGGAGCCCTAATAGGATTTTAATGAAGTACCATGTTTTGTTTGCATTTCTTTTACCCCTCCTCCAATATACACTGCACACGTCTTGGGAAAATGCACATTCCTTCCATAGTTTAACAGCCATAACATTAGCTATATTAATTTTACACAAGGTGTAACTGCCTCCCCTGTGCCCACAGAGTTTTTATGCACACCCACCAAAGCGACAGTCCGATCCCCCAGAGCCACCCCAAGGCTTAGTGTTCCCATCATTGCTCCCCTTTTCCTTTTCTTTTACCTGTGCATACACACAAAATTCTCTTTTGCCTAACATCCCTTGCACTGTGATTACTCTTTTACACAACTGTACCCCAATTACACTTCCATCTTGTACAACTTGACACAACCAGGGGCAGCCAAGTTAAGCTCCAAGAGAAACCCCTTACATTCCTTTAGTGATTTTGATTACATTACCCAATAGTCAAATAATTTTGACCAGATTCTCTCTCTGCCTGCTGCCTGCAGCAGCCCCTTATAGACCATTTCTGTGGGAAAAGGGCCCATTTTCCCTTCAGAATAGCTGTAAAGGCTTCTGGGGACAGAAGCGTAGTGGTGGTAGTAGCCACTCTACCTGACCCCCTTGGATAATTTAATCACCAAGCTTCCATCCAATGTGAGTGCACAGAGTTGCACACACAGTTACATTTATATAACTGGGTTTTATATTAAACAAAAACTTCCTTCTTGTAACACCACAACTGTTACTCTTTAACATCTTTACAACAGTTACCTTTTACCATTTCCACAACTTCCAAATGTTTATACTTTCCTCCAAACCCTGTATTATTAATTTCTGCAAAAGATATTTGTAACTTTTCACTCACTTCTTTAAATCACTTACTCCTACAGTTAGTTCTTTAAGGCGGTGCAATTGGTCTGTAACAACTTAGCCACCAAGTACAATTATTGCCACACAGCTGCCTTCACCTGTGCTGTCTTTACCTTGAGACTGTTCAAAGAGGCAGGAAAACATTTGTCTCCATGGATGTCCATGGATCTTTTCCTCCAAAAATTCCAGTGGAATACAGCAGACCTCCCTCATACTTTGTCCAAAATAACCAAAAACATTTCACATAGGTTTCCAAAGTACCCTCCATTAAAACTTCAGAAAAACAAAAGTGTGGAAAGGCCAGGGGAGAGGAGGGGGAAGAGGTGGAAAGAAACCAATTAAGCCTGTCAGGTCAGTTTAAAGTATAGGCTACCAGCAGCAAATTAAGTAAATGGAGAAAAAGAAGAGGAGGATATAGTTAGCTCTGAGAAAAGAGTAGGCTCCCTGGGTTGAAAGAGTTGGGAACCCTTATCATCAGGTTCTCATTCTGGCTCTGGGAGAAGAATGGGGGTTGTTACCTGCTCCTGCAAACCCTGCCATTTTGCACTTTGAAACTCCCCCCCGCCCTTTCCTTTCTTTCTCTCCACTCCCCCAGGACCAAGTCCCAGCTCCGGTCTCCAAAGGTAGTCTGTTAACTCTGCTTTTGACTTTAAACCCTGCTGTGCCAAATCATCTTTAACCACCCCTAACTAATTTACAACCCTTCAGCAGCCCTTGCTGAAGCAGCACCAAACTTGAAAGATTCCTGGCAGCTTCCCATAATGCTGCCCTTACTTCAAACCTCTCACAAACGGACTGAAGTGCCTCCTTTCCCTGGAAGGCATTCAGTCCCCATGGGCAGGGACCTTCTTCCACTGCCCATATACCAAAGGAGGGTGGGCTCCTCAGCCACCCCCCATCCCTCTCGGTCCCCCTCCATTTCCTTTTTAATCTCATCCCAGGTTGACCCCTGTACCTGGTATGGGCCCTGGTTCTTCCTTAGTCATTTATCCAAAAAATCCTTTACCCTGGCTTGCCAGAACCCTCAACTACCATCACGAGAGTTCACTATACCCCCTCCAAGCAGCTGCGCAGACTGTTGGGGAGGGGGACTTACAGGCTACCACTCACCTATCCGATACAATGCATCCAAGTCACAGCACCAAGATGTTAGGGGGCTTATTCCTTCACCCACTTACTTCCCTGGTCCTTCTCGCATGAACAGAGAGCAAAAATACCCAAAGTCGAAAGGTGCAGACAATTCAATGTTTATTGCGGTGAACTTCCAGCAAGCATGAATCCAGTTTTCCTTCCTTAGTGTCCCCCTTCCCAACCCTCACACCACAGAGCTTTACCTGTGTCCCTGTTCCCATTCCCCCCCCTTAGCAGAACATGATTCCAATTTCTCCACCCCTGTTCCCATTCCTCCCCTTACTTCCTGATTGACTGCAGACTATATAGTAAACTTGAGTTCTGCTTAGCTATACCTTAACAATCATTTTCCTGAAATTTAACTAACCAATCCTAACATATTTTAACATGATTATTTAACAAATTATATCCCACCACCTTAATTAGTTTACACCCAGCAAAATTAATTATACAATAGACAGGACAATCACAGAACCAGACAGAGATTATACAGACAAACAATAGCAAAGAGAAAAGGAATACTTGTGGCACCTTAGAGACTAACCAATTTATTTGAGCATAAGCTTTCGTGAGCTACAGCTCACTTCATCGGATGCATTCAGTGGAAAATACAGAAGATGTTTGTTTTTATACACACAAATCATGAAAAAATGGGTGTTTATCACTACAAAAGGTTTTCTCTCCCTGTCATTATGCAAGGCACTGCATTTAGCCGTATGGAGTGGAAATCTATCAACTGCATGGTGGGGTGGGGGGAGAGAAAACCTTTTGTAGTGATAAACACCCATTTTTTTCATGATTTGTGTGTATAAAAACAGAACATCTTCTGTATTTTCCACTGAATGCATCCGATGAAGTGAGCTGTAGCTCACGAAAGCTTATGCTCAAATAAATTTGTTAGTCTCTAAGGTGCCACAAGTACTCCTTTTCTTTTTGCAAATACAGACTAACACGGCTGCTACTCTGAAAATAGCAAAGAGGGAACTATAATGACAAAACAATACAGAAGTGAGGATTTCACATCCCAGTATTGATAACTGAGTTCTTGCCAGAGAGGATGCTATCAAACTAAGTTTCCTTTTACATCTTCTAGGCACTACCCTTTCTCTGGAGGTGATAGGCATGATCAGGACAGGATTGTATTCCTAACAGCCCAATAGCACCTTATTTCAATGTGACTGGTTTGGAATGTGAGGATGTGACCGGTCGCTTCCCAGCTTATGGCTGCCTCTGCTGCTTAGCCAATGGCCTTAGCCTAAGAACAGGGCCTCAGACTGTCACAGTGAGAGAAGGCTCTTACACCGGGAGACAGTGATTTTGATTCTTTCTTTTATACCTCTAGAACTAGCTAAGTGATAAGAATACATCTAAATTCTTAGAGTATAGGCCTTTACAGACAGGTCTGAATATCTATATCCTAACAGGACATGCCAGGCTGGGCTGGGGGTAGGCCAGGCCTGAGGACACCCCCATCCCCTGCCTGCTGCTGCAGTGCCCAGCAGGGTGATGGCACCAGGGGGCACAAGCCAGGGCTGCTCTAGGGTCAGTGGACCACTCAGCATATGTCTACCCTGCAAAAGATCCCCTGCAGTTGGCCTGGATCAGCAGACCTGGGCTAGAGCTGCTGGGCTATGAAATTGCAGTGGATACATTCACCCTCAGGCTGGACCCCGGGCTCTGGGACCCAACAAAGGGGGAATGTTGCAGAACCCAGGCTCCAGCCCGAAAATCTACACTGCAGCCCCAGCCCAAGTCAGCTGTCAGGGCCAGCCAGGGTGTTCTAATGCAGTGTAGACTCATACTTTGTGGCTCAGGGACTCGCTGCACCTTAGAGTCCTAACTAGCCCCCGTTCTTGGAGCACCCTCTGCTTCTCAAAGCCTCCTTTGGCCGTCCCATCTCCAGGATGCAGCTGAGACCCTCTGAGGAGCTCCCCTGACTTGGGTTGCCAACCCTTCAGGATTGTCCTGGAGTCTCCAGGAATTAAAGATTAATCTTTAGTTAAAGATTATGCCATATGACAAAACCTCCGGGAATACGGCCAACCAAAACTGGCAACCCTACCCCTTGCCGTGTCTCACAAGGGGGGAAAGTGGGTTTGGGACATGGGTTAGCTACTGCTTGTTGAAGCCTCAGTCTTGCCATGTGATTGCAATGTGAACAGGTGTTAGTGTAAACTGGGGAGCCAGTAAAAATAAAGAGGAGTCCTTGAGGCACCTTTGAGACTAACAGTGTTTACCTCAACCAGCAACCACCGGTTAAAACTCCTGTTGATCATGTCCACACTACAGTTTGAACATGGGTTGGATTTAGATTGTCAGCTCTCTGGGGCAGGAACCTTCTTTTTGCTCTTTGTCCATACAGCATCTAGCACAATGGGGTCCTGGGCCATCACTGAGGCCCCTAGGCACTACCGTAATACACCTAATAGGTACAGCACCTAGCACAGTGTCCTGGGCCATGACTGAGGTGCCTAGGTGCTACCATAATACCCCTAATAAATAATATACAGTGCCCAGCACAATGGAAACCTGGGCCATCACTGGGGCTCCTAAACACTACTATAATACACCTAATACATAATTTACAACACCTAGCACAGTGTCCTGGGCCATTACTGGGGCACCTAGGCACTACCATAATACACCCAATAATAATGTCCAGCACCAAGCATAATGGGGTCCTGGGCCATGACTGGGACTCTTAGACACTACTGTAATACGCCTAATACATAATGTACAGTACCTATCACAGTGTCCTGGGCCATGACTGACACTCCTAGGTGTTATTGAAATATACCTATTAAATAAAGTACAGCGCCCAGCACAGTGGGGTCGTGGCCATAATACAAACAGCCAAGGATAATAACAGGCTAGCTAACACATCGCCAACACACCTTTTCTCCTAGCATAGATGTGGCCAAAGAGCATTTGCCTAGACAGGAGTTTGTGGTTATGTTTTAACTAGGGCTGTCAAGCAATTAAAAAATTAATCACAATTAATCACACAATAAAAAAATTAATCACGATTAATTGCACTGTTCAACAATAATAGAATACCATTTATTTAAATATTTTTGGATGTTTTCTACATTTTCAAATATATTGATTTCAATTACAATACAGAATACAAAGTGTACAGTGCTCACTTTATATTTATTTTTGATTACAAGTATTTGCACTGTAAAAAACAGAAATAGTATTTTTCAATTCACCTAATACAAGTACTGTAGTGCAATCTCTTTATCATGAAAGTTGAACTTACAAATGTAGAATTATGTACAAAAAAACTACATTGAAAAATAAAACAATGTAAAATTTTAGAGCCTGCAAGTCCACTCAGTCCTACTTCTTGTTCAGCCAATCACTCAGACAAACAAATTAGTTTACATTTGAAGGAGATAATACTGCCCAGTTCTTGTTTACAATTTCACCTGACAGTGAGAACAGACGTTCTCTTGGCACTGTTGTAGCTGGAATCACAAGATATTTACGTGCCAGATGCACTAAAGATTCGTATGTCCCTTCATGCTTCAACCACCATTCCAGGGGACATGCGTCCATGCTGATGACTGGTTCTGCTCAATAAGAATCCAAAGCACTGCAGACCAACACGTTCATTTTCATTATCTGAGTCAGATGCCACCAACACAATGTTGATTTTCGTTTTTGGTGATTCGGGTTCTATAGTTTCCACATTGGTGTGTTGCTCTTTTAAGACTTCTGAAAACATGATCCACACCTCTTCCCTCCCAGATTTTGGAAGGCACTTCAGATTCTTAAACCTTGGGTTGAGTGATGTAGCTATCTTTAGAAATCTCACATTGGTACCTGTGACATTCCCCTCTGTTGTTATCCGGACTGGTGATCTGCTAGGTCACTCCAATCATTGACTCTGGGAGCCAGCCTTACCCTGCTCTGTATGAGAACCCCCACTCCTGGTCACGCACAGCCTCTGGCATGTAAGCTGCTCCTTGGATTGTGCAACCGAATGACACTAGCCAATATTTCCAGTCCCAGACACAACCCTAGGAACCTCCGTCTTGCAGTGCCAGTAATGCCCGCTGGACGCTGCAAGCTTATATGAGTTTGTCAATTTAACAAAGAAATTGATATGTACCAGGCTTGTTATCCCAAGGGGAGTCTCTGACATGCTTCAAACCAAATGCACTGCTTCAGATAGAATAAACAAACAGATTTATTAACCACAAAGATAGATTTTAAGTGATTATAAGTCAAAGCATAACAAGTCAGATTTGGTCAAATTAAACAAAAGCAAAACGCATTCTAAGCTGATATTAACACTTCCAGTGCCTTTAAAAACTTAGATGCTTCTCACCACAGGCTGGCTGGTTCCCCTTCAGCCAGGGTCTCCACTTTGATCAGCGCTTCAGTGGCTTGTTGGTGATGTCTGTAGATGGAGGTGGAAGAGAGAGAAACAGAGAACATGACAAATGTCTCTCCTTTTTATCATGTCCTTTCTTCCCTCTTGGCTTTGCCCACCCACCGCTTCAGAGTCAGGTAAGCATTACCTCATCGCAGTCCCAAACTGACCAAAGGAAGGAGGGTGACTCACACGAGAGTCCAACAGATCCTTCGTTGTTGCCTGTGAGACTGGGCTGGGTTTGTCCCATCCATGCCCTGATGAGGTGAGTTTTTGCTCTGCTTCTGGAGAGTTTTTGCCTGGGCTTGCTTTAAGCCATGAGGACACATTTTTAGCCTCATAACTATATATATGACATTACAACCTATAACATTACTATAACATTACCATAACAACAATGCTCAGTACACCATGAGCCTTCCAAAGACACCAGACATGACAAACTTTGTATTAGATACCACACAATCATATTATAAGGATGAACATGGGGGAGCCGGGTGTTTCCCCTAGGTTCAGAATGTCACACCTCCCCCCTTAGTTTACTGAAAGAGGGTTAGTCACTGACTATCTTGAAGGCAGTTTGTGTTATAGTTCTTTTGGCATCCAGCCATTGAGGCCATGAGGCTGTGTGCCTCAGTTTCCCCATTTACACAGAGCAAAATAGGTTTTTGATGGTTTCTCTGCTGTGATAAGCTTTAAACTGTTTACAGGTATTAACTGAAAAGTATCATTATCATAAGGTTTAACATCAGTAACAAAATTCTTATCCCAAAACTTGACATTAATACAAACATTTTTATCACAGATGCGTGTTTACAAGTATTTTTATGATATCATGCCCTCTGTTCAGATAGTGTAGTTTAAGGATAGTTTGTTCATTACCCATAGTATCTTTTGACTCTCTCCCATGTAATCAGTTACTGGCTTTTCTTTCCCTCCAGTGTTCCCCTCTGTGTGGGCTCTTAATTTAATCATGTTTCTGGAATTTTGGTGCCTCAGGGTCTGGCAAGATAAGGGCCCAGGGGGATCCTGCACATTGGCTGGCCCTTTGCGGAGCGGTCTCCCAACCTCAGGACTGTACATATGTAGAAAATCCAGCTCCCCTCTTGGGGTTATCCTGTGTTTCCCCCTCCCAGCACTGAGTCCTTCCCTGCCCCCTTTTCCTAGAGGACTATGATCTGTGGTCTGTGGGTGAGGTGTGTTTACTCTTCCATCAGATTCACCTTTTCATAGAATCATAGAATATCAGGGTTGGAAGGGACCTCAGGAGGTCATCTAGTCCAACCCCTTGCTCAAAGCATGACCAGTCCCCAATTAAATCATCCCAGCCAGGGCTTTGTCAAGCCTGACCTTAAAAACATCTAAGGAAGGAGATTCTACCACCTGCTTAGGTAACGCATTCCCGTGTTTCACCACCCTCCTAGTGAAAAAGTTTTTCCTAATATCCAACCTAAACCTCCCCCACTGCAACTTGAGACCGTTACTCCTTGTCCTCTCCTCTTCTACCTCTGAGAATAGTCTAGAACCATCCTCTTTGGAACCACCTCTCAGGTAGCTGAAAGCAGCTATCAAATCCCCCCTCATTCTTCTCTTCTGCAGACTAAACAATCCCAGTTCCCTCAGCCTCTCCTCATATCTCATGTGTTCCAGACCCCTAATCATTTTTGTTGCCCTCCGCTGGACTCTCTCCAATTTATCCACATCCTTCTTGTAGTGCGGGGCCCAAAACTGGACACAGTATTCCAGATGAGGCCTCACCAATGTCGAATAGAGGGGAACGATCACGTCCCTCGATCTGCTGGTTATGCCCCTACTTATACATCCCAAAATGTCATTGGCCTTCTTGGCAACAGGGGCACACTGTTGACTCATATCCAGCTTCTCGTCCACTGTCACCCCTAGGTCCTTTTCCGCAGAATTGCTGCCTAGCCATTCGGTCCCTAGTCTGTAGCAGTGCATTGGGTTCTTCCGTCCTAAGTGCAGGACCCTGCACTTATCCTTGTTGAACCTCATCAGATTTCTTTTGGCCCAATCCTCTAATTTATCTAGGTCCCTCTGTATCCTATCCCTGCCCTCCAGCGTATCTACCTCTCCTCCTAGTTTAGTATCATCCGCAAATTTGCTGAGAGTGCAATCCACACCATCCTCCAGATCATTTATGAAGATATTGAACAAAACCGGCCCCAGGACCAACCCTTGGGGCGCTCCACTTTATACCGGCTGCCAACAAAACATGGAGCCATTGATCACTACCCAGCAGCTTTCCCATAACTGCTCTCTGTGTCTCACCAGCCTGGGGGAAAACACCCCCTTCTCTGTCAGTTGGGACAACCTATAACATTACCATAACAACAATGACTATAAGATTACCATAACAACAATGCTCAGTACATCATGAGTCTTCCAAAGACACCTGACATGACAAACTTTGCATTAGATACCACACAATCATAGAATCATAGAAGATTAGGGTTGGAAGAGACCTCAGGAGGTCATCTAGTGCAACCCCCTGCTCAAAGCAGGACCAAAATCAACTAAATCATCCCAGCCAGGTCTTTGTCAAGCCGGACCTTAAAAACCTCTAAAGATGGAGATTCCATCACCTCCCTAGGTAACCCATTCCAGTGCTTCACCACCCTCCTAGTGAAACAGTGTTTCCTAATATCCAACCTAAATCTCCCCCACTGCAACTTGAGACCATTACTCCTTGTTCTGTCATCTGCCACCACTCAGAACAGCTGAACTCCAGCGTCTTTGGAACCCCCTTCAGGTAGTTGAAGGCTGCTATCAAATTCCCCCTCACGCTTCTCTTCTGCAGACTAAACAAGCCCAATTCCAGCAGCCTCTCCTCATAAGTCACGTGCTCCAGGCCCCTAATCATTTTGGTTGCCCTCTGCTGGACTCTCTCCAATTTGTCCACATCCCTTCTGTAGTGGGGGGGGGGGGGGGGCGCAAAACTGGATGCAATACTCCAGATGTGGCCTCACCAGTGCCAAAATGAGGGGAATAATCACTTCCCTAGATCTGCTGGCAATGTTCCAACTAATGCAGCCCTATATGCTGTTAGCCTTCTTGGCAACAAGGTCACACTGCTGACTCATATCCAGCTTTTCATCCACTGTAACCCCTAGGTCCTTTCGTCATATTTTAAGCAGGGCCAGATTAACTTTTTGTGGGCCTGTCACCAAACATATTTGTGGGCCTTCATGGGGCAAGGTGCAGGGGGAGCGGGATGGTCAGTCTCATAGACTCATAAATATTAAGGTCAGAAGGTACCATTATGATAATCTAGTCTGACCTCCTGCACAGTGCAGGCCACCGAATCTCACCCACCCACTCCTGCAATAAACCTCTCTCCTATCTCTGAGCCATCAAAGTCCTCAAATCATGGTTTAAAGACTTCAAGGTGCAGAGAATCCTCCAGCAAGTGACCTGTGCCCCATGCTCCAGAGGAAGGCGAAAAAACCCCAGGGCCTCTTCCAATCTGCTCTGGAGGAAAATTCCTTCCTGACCCCAAATATGGCAATCAGCTGAACCCTGAGCATGTGGGCAAGATTCACCAGCCAGATACCCAGGAAAGAATTCTCTGTAGTAACTCAGATCCCACCCCATCTAACATCCCATCACAGGCCATTGGGCCTATTTACCATGAATAGTTAAAGATCAATTAATTGCCAAAATCATGTTATCCCATCATACCATCTCCTCCATAAACTTATCGAGTTTAATCTTGAAGCCAGATAGGTCTTTTGCCCCCACTGTCCCCAGAGTGAAGGGCGGGCTGGGGACAATGAGGCACAGTGCGACAGGAGTAGCCCTGCTTTGCGCAGCCCAGCAGAAGGGCACTGTTTACAAACCTGCAGCTGCCAGACACACATTGGCCAGTCCAGCCCTGTGCTGCCAGCATGCCCTTTCCCCTTGAGGGTGGGCCCACACCACACCGCGCCCTGCCCAGTGCCCCACCCTTATGCCCAGCACCCCCTCTCCCAGAGACCTCCCCTGCTGGCCTCCCACAACAACTGCATAGCAGCCTGCACACCACACTGCTTGCCCAGCAACCTCCACCCATAGACCTGCCCACCACCTTCCTCACAGTCCCACCATCACAGCTGCACAGCACCCCATATTCCTGAGGGGATTCTGCACCAAAAAATTAAAAATTCTGTGCACAATATTTTAAAATTCTGCAAATTTTATTTGTCAATAAATAAATGTGGAGGCTCCAACATGGCAGTGGGGAGCACAGGCCACTGGTTGCTTGGAGGTGGGATGGGGCGGTTCCCAGCACTCACTGGCTGGGAGCTGGCGGAGCGGAGCAGGCTGGAGCCTGGTCCCTCCACTTCCCGCCGTCTGCTGAGTGCAGGGCGCCTGACCCCTGCTGCAGTCCCCCAGGATGACTCCTCAGGGGAGGAGACTTGGGGGGGAAGGGGCGGAGTGGGGGCAGGGCTGGGGCAGAGCAGGGGTGGGAAGAGGCGGGGTGGGGGCAGAGGTAGAGCAGAGGCGGGGGAAGCTTTCCTGGCTGGCTCAGCAGGCCGGGAGATTGGGCTGGCTGGGGCCCGTTCTGACTCTGTACTGATTATAAGGATGAACATGGGGGTGCTGGGTGTTCCCCCAAGGTACAGAGCGTCACAGGTTCCTTCTTTGTGTTTTGTGAAATCTGCAGTGAAAGTGTCCTTGACATGAACAGCATGTGCTGGGTCATCATCCAAGATTGCTATAACATGCAATATATGGCAAAATGCAGGTAAAACAGAGCAGAGGACATACAATTCTCCCTCAATGAGTTCAGTCACAAATTTAATTAACGCATTATTTTTTTAACGAGCATCATCAGCATGGAAGCATGTCCTCTGGAATGATGGCGAAGCATGGAGGGGCATGCGAAAGTTTAGCACATCTGGCACGTAAATACCTTGCAATGCTGGCTACAAAAGTGCCATGTAAATGCCAGTTCTCACTTTCTGGTGACATTGTAAATGTAAACAAACTTGTTAGTGATTGGCTGAAGAAGAAGTAGGACTGAGTGGACTTGTAGGCTCTCTCTGGGAGAGATGAATTGTTGCTGGTTAGGAAATCTCACTCTGCCTCTGCTCTGTGGTTGGTTTAGTTGGGGCTAAAGCAGCCACATTTCCCTGAAGCCCGGTGATGCTGGCTGTTAGTAACCAAATGATGCTTTATGTCTCAGGCACTCTCCTTTGCTTGCCCTCAGAGAGCACCTGAAAGCTAAGGCCCAGGAGCAGGAGCTGGCTGTGCCCATGGGCTCACTGGTCCCGTGACTTCAGCTGCAGGGCTTTAGAGGGGGCCCAGGAGATCTGGGTTTAATTCCCAGTTCTTTGCTGACTCCCTCTGCGACCCTTCCAGTACCCCAGCTCTGAGCAGAGTGAGGGTGAAAGCCCAGGGGGTTCCCACCTGCACCCTCCTCCATCGCACAGCTCAATCCAAAGGTTACGGGTGGGACAGGTTGCTCCAAAAGCCTCCGGGCTCTGAAGAGGGACCCGCTCCCTCCTGCTCGGCAGGCCAGGAACGCTCATCAGGAGAAGCTGTCACTGACCAGTGAGCTGGAACTCACCCTGTCTACACTAACCCCTGAACCGCTTCAAAGGAGACTCATGGGTGACGAGTGTCATCCACATCCGAGGAGTTCCCTGCTGTGGAGGAGGCTGTAGTTCAGGGCCACTCTCCTGAATTTCCATTATCTCTGATCCTTCACTGGGCCCTAGCTGTGGATCTGTGGATCCCATCCTGCTGTGCTCAGCACGTGGGTGGATGGAAGCTAAAAGCCACCTTGCTCCTTTCCTGATCCTCTGTCCAGCCTCCCAGAGTAATTTAGGGCGAGTCTGCACTGTGTAGTGTACCCAGGTCATAGTGCCTGCACCTCAAAGCAACACCCTAGAATCTCCATATTCACCATGCTGATATAATTATTATATATTCTTTGTTCAAAACATGCCTTGTGAGGTCTTGATCTGTGGAACATTAATATCCTGTTGGATTGTATGTGCTATCTCTGTAGGTGAGGTTATGAACTATTGCTGTATATGTTACTGAACTATGTTGTGAAGTTGAGAACACCCACAAAAAGCCTTTCACATACAACAGTAGAGTAGCCAGACAGCAGTTAATGGCCCATCAACACCCATCAAGAAAAGAATCCACTATCCCAGGAACTGTATACAGTGAAAACTTCTCAGAGAGAATATGTAGACAGTGAAGATGGCTTGACCAGTGGGGACAGACCCCCCACATCACAGCAAAGGACTTTCCAGCACACTGGAAAAAAATATAAAAGAGGGAAAGTGACATTATCACTTCGCCTCTGTGTCCCCCCCAACTCATACCTGGAATAAACATCTGGAGGACAAAGACTCTGAACTGTGGGAGGGTGATCCCAGGCCAGGAAAGAGTCCCAGCCTGTGTATTGAGGATCTGTAACCTGCTTGTGCCATTTGTAAGACCTTTCATTTTCCGTTTAAACCAATTTTTGCCCCCCAAAATTCCCAGATTTTACAAAAAGTATTATTTGTTTTTTTCCACTTTTCACCCTACTTTTGAATCATTCAGATATGTATTACGATAATCTATTAGTCTTTGTGTATATGCAAAGCTGCCTGTTGAAGTAAAGCTATGTAGTAGTCTAGAAGATACAATAAACGAGCATGCATGCAAGCTCTGAAGTGTGTGCGCATCTGCATGTACTGATGAATCTCACGCCCACCATGTACATGTTTCAAGCTGTTAGCAGATAACGTTTTAAAGATCTGACACAATAAGATGGGAAGAAAATGAAAATCTGTATCAGATATGTTTCAGAACACAAAGAAGTATTCGAAAGTTTTTAAAAAAACCAAAACAGGAGAAAAGGATGAAGTTGAGTGTATGCGCTGCCAATTGTCTGGACCAGTTATTAAATGTAAATATTATTTATAGGCTACTAATTCTAAGTCTACAACAGTAAACTGTTTATTCAAATGAAAAGTTTTATTTGGGGATTAGAGATCTACTGTTTTCTTAAACTCAGAGGTGGCATTGTGTTTTGAGTTCTGTTTCAGTTCTGACGTAAACCACATTGAATTCCATTCATCAAAGCATTAATCTACTGAATACTTTCCCCCCCGTCCTTCCATCCACCAAAATAAGCTCCAATATTTACCCAGAAAAAATATTAATCGTTTTTTTTCACTGATTTTGACCTGTTTTTGTTGTAGTAATAAACATTAATAAATTCCCAGGGGAAATTAAATAAAATTAAAACTGAAAACGAAGAGCCCTAACCATCGGTCAGGGTGAGACACTGCTTGATTCAAATCCTGTTTAGTTTGTAGAACTCAGACTGTGAATTTATTTTTGTTTCTTAAATAACCAACTTTGATCTGTATGCCTGCTACTTTTAATCACTTAAAATCGATCTTTCTGTCGTTAATAAATCTGTTTTATATTTTACCTAAAACAGTGTGCTTTGGTTGTGAAATCTCAGCTCAGGGTACAAAGCTTAGTGTGTGTCCACTCACATCGAAGAAGGGGCAGACTGGGTAATGAACCTACACTGGTCATGCTTCTGACCAGGGAAAGAAGAAAGTACAACTCTTGGGGGCAAGGCTGGGGGGAACTGGCTGGAACCGCTCTATTGATGGTTCATGAGTGGCTGGGAGATCATTCAAGTAACTCAGCTGGGTGTGTCTCTGCCTGTGGATGTCTGTGTAAGTGCAGTGCCTCTCCGAGATTAGTAGCTTGACATCCGCATTACAGTGTGAGACAGATACCCCAAATTGGTGGTACAGAGGGCTCAGCAGTCCCATCATCTGTTCCAGGAACTCCATCACACGTGCTTGACAAGCTCACTTGCAAACATCCACATTACATTGGTATGCACACCTCCCAGACGCAGGTAGGTGCATCCCTCCCAGTGGTGCCCTGACAGGTGTCTGACACTGGGGTTTCTGTGGGTGTTTCCCAGGGTTCTCAGCACCTTGCTAGCTGGAGCCACTTGAGGGCTTGGTTTGTGGTGTCTTGTCTGTCCATCCCCCGATGCTATGTGATCTTAGCTCACCAGTGCAGCCGTGGCCCTAATGTGTTTATGAGTTAAATTGACAAAGGAAACACAGGCATCGAGTGGAGAAATGAGAGGCTGCAGATCAGCTGGCGCGCCAGGAATAGAACCCAGGTCTTCTGAATCCCAATCCACAGCTCTACCCACTATACTACTTCACCTCTCTGTTAGCCTTGGGGAAGAAACACACTCTTTTGTTTCAGTGATCTTGTATCGGCCTCCCCTCTCTTCTCACTCACAGCCCTGTTATATTTTACAGGATTATTTCCTGTACCTAGTTTTATTATCAGACCAGACACCCTTTTAAAAGTGGTGTCTCCCTTTTGTGTAAGGCAGGGGTGGCCAACCTGTGGCTCTGGAGCCACATGTGACTCTTCAGAGGTTAATATGAGGCTCCTTATAGAGGCACCGGCTCTGGGGCTGGAGCTACAGGTGCCAACTTTCCAATGTAACAGGAGGTGCTCACTGCTCAACCCCTGGCTCTGGCACAGGCCCTGCCCCCACTCCACCCCTTCCAGCCCCCTCCCCTGAGCCTGCCGTGCCCTAGCTCCTCCCCCCTCCCCACCAGAGCCTCCTGCATGCCTCGAAACAGCTGACCTGGAGGTGCGGGGAAGGAGCGGGAGGCGCTGATCGGCTGGGCTGCCAGTGGATGGGAGGTGCTGAGATGGGGAAGCTGATGTGGGAGCTGCTGACGTATAACTGTGGCTCTTTGGCAATGTACATTGATAAATTCTGGCTCCTTCTCAGACTCAGGTTGGCTACCCCTGGTCTGAGGGGATATCATTCTGTGACCATGTCTACACTTGCAGTGATGTGTAGGGTATGTGTAGCTACACGCCACAGTGAAAGGCAGGCTGTGTTCACACTCAATGTGGCTTGTAGCCACATGGCATTCAGAGTACACTTATAAAGTCTGCGGTGGATACCAAGCTGGAAGGAGTTGCCAGTACTTTGGAGGATAGGATTAAAATTCAAAATGATCTGGATAAACTGGAGAAATGGTCTGAAGTAAATAGGATGATATTTAATAAGGACAAATGCAAAGTACACCACTTGGGAAGGAACAGTCAGTTGTACAGAAACAAAATGGGAAATGACTGCCTAGGAAGGAGTACTGCAGAAAGGGATCTGGGGGTCATAGTGGATCACAAGCTAAATATGAGTCAACAGTGTAACACTGTTGCAAAAAAAGCAAACATCATTCTGGAATGTATTAGCAGGAGTGTTGTAAGCAAGACACGAGAAGTATTTCTTCTGCTCTACTCCACGCTGATTAGGCCTCAGCTGGAGTATTGTGTCCAGTTCTGGGCGCCACATTTTAGGAAAGATGTGGACAAATTGGAGAAAGTCCAGAGAAGAGCAACAAAAATGATTAAAAGTCTAGAAAACATGACCTATGAGGGAAGATTGAAAAAATTGGGTTTGTTTAGTCTAGAGAAGAGAAGACGGAGAGGGGACATGATACCACTTTTCAAGTACATAAAAGGTTGTTACGAGGAGGAGGGGGAAAAATTATTCTCTGAAGATAGGACAAGAAGCAATGGGCTTAAATTGCACCAAGAGTGGTTTAGGTTGGGTGATAGGAAAAACTTCCTGTCAGGGTGGTTAACCACTGGAATAAATTGCCTAGGGAGGTTGTGGAATCTCCATCATTGGAGATATTTAAGAGTAGGTTAGACAAACACCTGTCAGGAATGGTCTAGATAATACTTAGTCCTGCCATGAGTGCAGGGGACTGGACTAGATGATCTCTGGAGGTCCCTTCCAGGCCTATTATTCTATGAGCCGCAGTGAACTTTTAGCTCAGATCTTACAGTTAGCTCAATGGTGTTCCTCTGTTTGTGCGTCTCTCTGTAATATAAGAACTTTTGAACACTGCATCCAATCCATTCCAAAATTTCTGTGAATGTTCTAGGCATCAATGGACAGACCCTTACTGATTTTAGTGAAAATCAGAAAACTGGAAAAGCCTGATTTCCACTTGGGAATGAGAGGAAAATCAGGCCAATGGAGCACCCATTTGATGCAGCAGGCAGAGGAATAGCTCTGATGCCCCCTGCTGCTGTCCATTGGGTGTACAGCTCAGTGCACATAAGCTTGAAGTGTGCAATCTTCTAGTGCAGAGGTTCTTAAACTTGGGGGTGGAATGTATTCTGGGGGGCTTGAGATGCTTTCGGGGGTGGGGGGAAATCTTACTGCACACATTTTACCCACAGCAATGAATAACTAGCAAAGCTGATTCCTCCAGACATATCAGGTCCTCAGAGGGCGCTGTGCCGTTGACTCCAGATGGCGCTGTGCCTTTTGATGGGTTTCTGTTAAGCTTGCCTAGCATTATACAAAGTCGTTGCCATCTGTACATTAATCGCCATGACATGGTGTGCACATTTAATTGTAAGCATGGACCACAATCGCAGTTTTACTTTTGCTCTTATTACAATATCGTTGGCTCATTTGGGCAAGGGAAAAAAACCCCGAACTTAAGTGAAAAACAAAGAAGCCAAAACTGATTCAAGTGAAGCACTGCTGCCCCATATATCGGCATATGTACTTGTGTGGCGGAGGGTGGAAGGGGCATAAATTACTACAGATACAAAGAAGGGGGGACGCAATCAAATAAGTTTGAGAATCACTATTTGAATAAACATTGTCTCCTTCTTCTATGGGGTACCCAGCTCCACAGCAGGGCACCACCTGCTGACTGCAGCTTTCACTGCACTATTATGCAGCTGGGATAGAGATGGCAGGAGGCAGTTGGTACCTTTCACTTCAGGAGGCCTTTTTAGAGCATAGGATTGGACCAAACTCACAAGGCCCCCTCAGCCTGCTTCCCCCCAGCCTCTTGCTTCTCAGGGGGCATCACTGAGAAGCAAATCATGGGGGCCAGGATAGCAAATGCCCCCAGATTCTTTGGTTCCCCAGAGCCAATGTCTCTTCCGTCAGCTGCTCCCCAAAACTCCACCTGGCAGCACATCGGGCAGGAGCTGACATAGCAGGTGGAATGGGCCCTGGTTGGGGGAACTAGGGAGGCTCTTAGTAGGAGCTATGAAAATGAAGCCAAGATCTAGCTTTGAGGAAACCTTGAACCTGAAGCTCTGATTATTCATCCTAATCCCTCCATAAATCTTCACCCCAAATTCAGAAACCCCACATCTTCACCTCCCCTCAAATAAAGAATCCCCTGAATATCATTTGCAGGAAAGGGGGAAGAAGCGGGGGGAGCAGTTTTTAGAGTGTGCATTTGTGTGTTTGTGCATCTGTCATAAATATAAAGTGAAGGGTAACCACTTTTCTGGATACAGAACTATAAAATCCCAATAAGGCCAGAGGCAAAACCCTTTCACCTGTAAAGGGTTAAGAAGCTAAGATAACCTTGCTGGCACCTGACCAAAATGACCAATGAGGAGATCAGATACTTTCAAAGCTGGAGGTGGGGAAACAAAGGGTCTGTCTGTCTGTCTGTGGGATGCTTTTGCCGGGAACAGATCAGGAATGCAGACTCAGAACTTCTGTAAAGTTAGTAAGTAATCTAGCTAGAAATGCCTTAGATTTCCTTTTGTTTAATGGCTGGTAAAATACGCTGTGCTGAATGGAATGTATATTCCTGTTTTTATGTCTTTTTGTAACTTAAGGTTTTGCCTAGAGGGATTCTCTATGGTTTGAATCTGATTACCCTGTAAGGTATTTACCATCCTGATTATACAGAGGTGATTTTTTTTACTTTTTCTTTAATTAAAATTCTTCTTTTAAGAACCTGATTGCTTTTTCATTGTTCTTAAGATCCAAGGGTTTAGGTCTGTGTTCACCTATGTAAATTGGTGAGGATTTTTATCAAGCCTTCCCCAGGAAAGGGGGTGTAGGGCTTGGGGGGGATATTCTGGGGGGAAGACATCTCCAAGTGGGCTCTTTCCCTGTTCTTTGTTTAACACGCTTGGTGGTGGCAGCATAGGGTTCAAGGACAAGGCAAAATTTGTACCTTGAGGAAGTTTTTAACCTAAGCTGGTAAGAATAAGCTTAGGGGGTCTTTCATGCAGGTCTCCACATCTGTGCCCTAGAGTTCAGAGTGGGGAAGGAACCTTGACAGCATCCTTTGCTCAATTCCCTACCAAGCATCTTTCCTATTTCCCTGCCACTGGAGCTTTATCATTCATTGTTGATACTTGTCCAACTTGTTCTGCCAATCAAATCTCATTGAATCAAACTGGGTGGCTGAGTGTGACTGGAATGGCTGGTCTATCCAGGAACATCATTCCAGAATAAGGTTGGGTGTGAATTTACAGTGAAACCTCGTTTCCAGAATAGGTTTCAGAGGGGTAGCCGTGTTAGTCTGTATCAGCAAAACAACGAGGAGTCCTTGTGGCACCTTAGAGACTAACAAATGTATTTGGGCATAAGCTTTCGTAGGCTAAAACCCACTTCATCGGATGCATGGAGTGGAAAATACAGTAGGAAGATATATATACACAGTACATGAAAAGATGGGATTGCCTTCCCAAGTGTGGGGTCAGTTCTAATGAGACTATTCAATTAAAGTGGGCTATTATCAACAGGAGGAAAAATCACTTTTGTAGTGGTAATCAGGGTCGCCCATTTCAAACTGTTGACAAGAAGGTATAAGTAACAGTAGGGGGAAATTAGCATGGTTTTTCCCCATGCATCCAATGAAGTGAGCTGTAGCTCACGAAAGCTTATGCTCAAATTTGTTAGTCTCTAAGGTGCCACAAGTCCTCCTTTTCTTTTTGCGGATACAGACTAACACGGCTGCTACTCTGAAACATGTAAAAGTTTATGCTCCATATGTGAATGAGCCTTGACTACAGCTGGGAGGAATTTTACAGATTACACTTTTTTTTTTCTTCTGGCAATAAATGTAGATTCAGCGACACTGGAATGCATCAGATTTGTGTAGAGTTTGCTGAATTGTTCATTTTTTTGGGGGGGGGGATTGAAAGAATTAGAATATTTCATTTTGAACATTTCTGGAAATTAACTGGGTTATTTCTCGTTTTGAAACAAGGTTTGGTTCCAAGGCATTGTTTCACTTGAATTTAGTTCCATGATTCTACTTCTTTTAAAAATCAAAAATGTTTTAAAGCTGCTGAAATTGAAATTAAACTCTCTGATTTTGTGGAAACAAAACGTCTTGTTTGGCCCAAAACTTTTCCCCTTTTTATTGGACAAAATTTCCGGATCTGCTTGGAGCTGATGGGGAAATTTCTCTCACAACTTTTCTAAACTGCCAACGAACCCCAGAACCCACCTGGGTCCCTCCTTGGCCTGGATTCCTGGCCTCCCCAAACCAGAGCAGGTCAGGTCACCAACCCGCTGTGGGCAAAGGACTTTTGCCAAGGGCAAGATTTCCCCCGATGCAAGGCAGGGAGAATCGGACCTGGGACATGGGTCAGGGGGACGGGAGGCCTCTGAGCCGAACACCGCAGCTTCTGCACTGGGGGGGCTGAGCTGTGGGTAGCCCCGATTCCCACCGTGGACGCTGGTGGGAATCTCTTTGGCAGGGCAGATAGGCTCGGGGTTGGGGGCCCCAGCTATGGGGCAGGGGGATGGGGGGGGGGCAATGGGGAGGTGGCTGCTGTTCCCGGAGGGGCCGGGGCGGCCAATGGGAGCGGAATCCCGCAGGCTCCATTCAGGAATCCCAAGTATTCAAGATGGACGGCAGAGGAAGGAGGGGGAGGGGCAGTGCAGCGGCGGGGGGCGCTGCCTTCCTGGGGGGCTCAGGGAGAAAGTTTCACCTCGGCTGGGGAAGGAGCGCGGAGCCCGGGACGGAGACAGCGAGGTACGGGCCGGCGAGCCGGCATCGTTGTGCCGGGGGGGGACCCCTGCCTTTGCCCCTGCAGCCCTGCCCCCATCCCCCTGCCTGCAACTCTCCTCGCTCCTCAGCCCCATCTCCTTGCCCCTTCCCTGAAACCTTGCTGCCCTCTCTTCCCTACCCCCCACATCCCTGCTCGCCTCCTCCCCTGGCCCCAGCTTTCTGCAATCCTACCTCTCCCTCGCTCCCTATCCTGGCCCCTTCTTTCTCCCTCCTCCCCCATAACCCCTCTTTGCCTTCCTGACCTCATCCCTCCTCTTCATTTGGGGGTGTCATGCAGGGGTTGAGGGTTCTGGTTTGCATGGGGACAGGGTGAGGTTTTTTTAATGGGCCAGGGGCTCTTTATGTGTTGGGAGGAGAGTTATGGGGCTCGCCATCCCATCCCTTGGAGTGGGGTGTGTATGTGTGTGTGTGAGAGAGCACTGGGCAGGAGGGGTGTTGGGATCCCTCTGCCCTCTCTTGTTCCCCACAAAGTCTCCCTTCCCTACCTACCCCTGCCACCCCACTCAGCACTGTACATCTACAGTTGCCCCTCCCCAGCCTCCACCTCTACACCTGTCTCCCCACACTGCACCCTACTCCCCCATCGCTACATCTGCCCTTCCCATCCCCTCACCTCCACACCCGTCCCTCCTCTCCAGTCACGCACAATCCCCCAGCCAGGCCAGTTCAGTAACACTGTACTGGTGCCTCCTACTGCTGGCTGTGCCAAGCGTAATCCCCCTCCTGTGCCCCCCCCACACATAAGCCCACCCTAACTTCCCCACAGCCCAGTCGGCTGGCTGCCAAAGGGTGCGGGGGAAAGGGAGACTATGGGGTGGGACAGCAGGGGAAATCGGAGCTGGGGCTCACTGCTACAGGAGGCTTGTGAGGACTCGAACATGAGCCCCACTGATGGATAGGCCCTTTTGCTCTGCTCTGGCAGCATAAAGGGTTTTACACTGGGTAGAAACTGCTCCTGAGAAGCCCTCCTTCCTGGGAGGTGTCCCTGGCTGGTGTGGAGCTGGCCCAAGGGCCCTTCTCCCAGCCCTTGGCATAGGGGATTGCTCTAGCTGACATCAGAGACAGACTGGTTTCTGCCCCACCTCAACCTGCCCCTGTCCCTAAAGTACCTGGCTGGCTGGCTCTGTGAGCTCTTCCTGGAGCTTCTAGACACGACAGCTCCATGGCCAGGTTCAGGGCTTGTAAACTCTGCAGGAGTGAAGAGATACCTCTCCTACCCTGCGACACCCTGCAGAGCTTATTAACTCCTCTGCCCCCCTTGTCCCAGCAGCTCCCTCTGGGGGTTTGTAAACTGCTGAGAAGGGACTCCAAACTGCGCAGGACCAGGGCTGGGAGCTCACTGCAGGGGGGAATCCTTTGACCCAGCTGCCATGTGCTCCCCGGCCTGCGTAGCTCATTGCTGCCTGTAGTCCCTGGAATGGACTGGCACTCTCCTAGCGGCCCTGACCATGATCAGATCCCTCTCAACCCCTGCATGATCCCCCTCCTCCCTTCCCTAGAGAGCCCCCTAGGATAGAGGTCTGTCAGTAGCAAACACCTCTGAGCCTTGTTATGAGAGCCTTGTTATGTGTCTATATATATGTACATAGTGAATAGGTAAATTGCCAGTAGGTTGCACTCAAACACATGTAGCATAGTTCCTGGGTTCTGTGGGACCAATATGAATAGCCCTGTGCTACCAGTAGCTTCCTCTGTGCAGCTCCTAACGAATCATAGAATATCAGGGTTGGAAGGGACCTCAGGAGGTCATCTAGTCCAACCCCCTGCTCAAAGCAGGACCAATCCCCAATTTTTGCCCCAGATCCCAAATGGCCCCCTCAAGGATTGAACTCACAACCCTGGGTTTAGCAGGCCAATGCTCAAACTACCGAGTTCCATTGCATCCTGGTCACACGGCCACTGCTTCTTCCTTTGCTGCTGAGCTGGATCCGGCACCTAGAGCCTCTGCTCACTGCTCCTGCTGTTTCTTATCAACGGTGTCAGTAGTTCTGAGTGTCTGCTGAGCCAGCATCCTCCTCGGTTCCACCTAGGTGTATCTGCTCCTTGTGTAGGCGTCACCAAGGGGTCATTCTGTGTGACCTGATGGTCCCTTTCTCTTTGGGATCTCCCAATTTCACTGTAGCTGTGCACTAAGACAACGACTATAATCTAATCTCATGTTTCAGACCTTCAACTGATCACCTGTAGGGGTCAAGAGGGAATTTTCTCCCCAATGCACAATTGGCCTCATGTGTGATATCATAACACAGTGCTCTCAATAGGGAGCCCCATCCCATGCAGCTCTTTCATCTCTGTGGTCCTACTGAGTTCTGAGGCGTGGAGGTGGCTGGGTGGTTTTGCTTGGCTGCTCATCTAGAATTGCTCTTGCCACCTCTGTAAGTTTGGATCATTTTCTCCACTTAAGCTTGATTGATTTGGGAAACGAGTGGCATCTGGGGCACATTGACTTGATTTGCCTCTTCCATCAGAACTCTTGCATTCTTGCAAACATCTCTGCTAAAGGAAGCTTCCCTTACCACGCCTGACGGGTACTCTTCGCAATTTTCCAATCCCTTTCTGAAGTTGCGGTGCTGCCTTGCACAGCCCGCCAGTCTCTATCTGTTTTATCCTGCTGCCCATCACTGTTGTATCTGGGCGCCTTCCACATAAAATCAAAAACAGTAGTACAGCCCCTAATGATTTTCATGGAACTTCTGGTACTTTACAGTGTCAAAACTCTGTTTGAGACAGGGGTTGATTTTCTGATGGTTGGAGTTTGAGTTTTTTAAAAGATTATTTATTAATTTCCACTTTGGTTGGTAGGTGTAGAAGGGGGCGTCTGTGCTGTGAATGTCATTCTTACAGTTCATAGATTACAGAGCCAGAAGGGACCATTGGGATCACCTAGTCTGGTCTAGTATAACACAGGCCAGTGAACTTTCCTGAATTAATTCCTGTTTGAACTAGAGGTGATCTTTTAGGAAAACATCCCATCTTGATTGAAAAATTGCCAGGGGTGGAGAATCCCCCACAACCCTTGGTAAGTTGTTCCAATGATTAATTTCCCCTCTACTAAAAATGTACGCATTATTTCGAGTCGGAATTTGTCTGGCTTCATCTTCCGGCCATGATGTTCTCCCAGGAGCATGAGTTGCAGGCACTGCTGTGGGGACTTTGGAGTGTGTCTGTTGCGGGGGGACAGGGAGGTGAGTAGACCCAGGAGCTGATGACCCAATAGATCCTTTTCATCCCTGGTCTGTTTCTGTGACCCAGGATAAATCTGATTGTTAAACAAATGCGGTTGTCCTTTCCCCCTCCCCCACATGCAGTGGGTTTTCATTCCGTTTCCCAAACACCACTTACTCCAGATCTGAGCACAAAGTCCAGCCCCACCAGCAGGTCACTGACCTCAGGGTCGGGAGGGCATCCCAATCACTGCGGACATGAAGCCTCCCTCCCTGCAGGTGACTGGTGGCCGACCCCCCCCCCCCCCCAGGTTTGCAATGGTGCATGTGGGCCTGTGTTTGCCAAAGACTTTAAACAAATATAGCAGGGGGGTTGAGGGCTGGAGTGCACACAGAGGAAATTCACAGCCAAGGAAACTCACAGCCGGGCCATGAGGTCTGATCCTGTCCCAGGAGAGGCGGAGGGGGTTGGCCTGGTTATGGGTGCAGGGCTAGCCCCCATCTGGTTTCTCCGAGTGCCCCCTCTCTGGACCCAAGCCTCATGTAATTACCTCTCTGGGGTGGAATCCAGTGAGTCTCCCAGTCTTAGACCCACCTCTGGGCTACAATTGCCTGTGGATCAACCGTGCTTCCCCAGCAGGTCCGACTGGGTTCAGCACCCATGCTTCTTCCCCTCAGAAGTCTGTGCTCAGTGGTGTATAGGGACCAGGAAGCCTTCTCTGACCAAAGGATTGTTTACTTTAACAGTAGGAGCAAAACAGAGAAAAGGACACAGAGGTTGCTTTAAGATCCTATCTCATATAACAGCTTCCCATCCCCTGAGAGTGGCATGCGCAGGCCTAACCTCTTCAGACCCCCCCCAGCCCCAGCAACTCAGCAGCTCAGCTGGCCGGCGGCTCGGGGAGCTCTGTCCAGTCCCCAGTATGGCAGGGGTGTTCTGCAGGCTCCAGCAGTAGGCAGGATGCATCTGTCTCCCTTGGTGACTCCCACCCAACTGAGCTGTGGGGCCCGCCTTTTATACTTTTTTCCTGTCCCACCCTTCCACTTCCGGCAGGACAGGCTGGGCTCACTTGGCTCTGCCCACCAGAGGGCAGGCAGCGGCCGTCCCTCGCCATCAATCTTCAAGGGAGGCCACGCTGTCTTGCTACAGTGCTTAAATACCTTTGGAAATCTGGCCCCAGGAGACCAAAGATAAAGCTGGATACTGTGTCCCACCAATCCCATTGGTCTTGCCCTTTCGTCAGTTCCAGGGGATGCTGGTCAATTTCATTGTGGGAAACACCATTTCCTGCTGCCTACTCAACCTATTCCAGGGTGTGAAATCCCAACCCGTTGGGCCCCTGGGGCAAGGGATGGTGAGATGGCTCTGAGCTTGCCTGGAAAGGTGCTTGTTAAGGTTTTGCGGTGGCATTCTCCTGTTTCCCCTCCCAAATCCAGCAGATCTGAATGGGAACAGTCAGAGGGAGGTGGGCGTTAGAAAATATCCAGGAGAGAGTCTTGGGGGAGAAAAGGATGGTTAAAGTACAGGCTAAGGCATGGGTTCTTGTCTTGCTCCAACTCCCAGTTTGACCTCAGGCAAGGCCTTTCTGTGCCTCAGTTTTCCCAGTTTTAAAATGATGCCCCCTCCATAGGGGATTGTGAGTCTAAATTCACTCAAGCATGTTAAGTTCCTTGTCTGGAAGGTGCTATTAGTGGCAGTGCTGTCTCCAAAGATCTGACCCCACCGGGTGGGAGTTGAAACCACTGGCATTTCTCATGGAAGAGGCGCTCGGTCAGTTGATATAAAATATCATTTTCTTTATTACCTGGCCGATGCAGGTACCTGTACCCACAAACAGAGCCCAGAGAGTGAGTCAGATCCGCAGCCAGTGTAAATCAGCAAGGCACTATTTACTTCAACAAAGCTGTGCTGATTTACACCAGCTGGGGATCTGGCCCATTGAGTCCAGTAGAGCTATTGATACCAGCTGGGGATCTGGCCCAGAAGGGGAATTCAGTGAAACATGGTGTGTAGGCAGGACATCACAGCTCCCTTTCCTTGAAACAGCAGATTTGGCAACAAATCTCACCTTTGGGAAGGAGCAAATTGGTGACTTCAAGTTTTTTCTGTTTCTGATAAGGGCTCCCTCAACAATGTGTGAGACTTTTGAGGATGTGGGTGGATGGGAGGAATCAGGGCTGAAAGGGCCTGTCTGCATGGGGAAAGGTACTGGCATTACTGTACCGGTATAATTATAGTGATATAGATCATAGAGTCTAAGGCTGACGGGAGCTCTGTGATCATCTACTCTGTCCCCTTCTACAACACAGGCCACAGGGCTCTCTGAAATAATTCCTATTTGAACTAGAGCTGGTCTTTTAGAAAAACATCCCATCTTGATTTTAAAAATTGCCAGTGATGGAGAATCTACCACGAGCCTTGGTAGATTGGTTCAATGGTTAATTATACTGGTATAACTCCCTGTGGGGATTCTCTTATGTCCCTTCCAAAGGGATATGAGCTAAACTGGAAAAAGGTCACTATTGTTCCAAATGAGTGTGTCCACCTGGCGGGCTATAGTGGTATAACTATAGTGGGATAATTATACAGGTGTCCCTAAACCTCTGAATGCCAGAAGCTGGGACTGGACGACAGGGGATGGATCACTCGAAATTGCCCTGTTCTGTTCATTCCCTCTGAAGCGTCTGACAGTGGTTTCTGTCAGAAGACAGGATACTGGGCTACATAGACCACTGGTCTGACCTCGTATGGCTGTTCTTGTGTTCTTCTTATAGTAATGCTGGTAAACTTCCCCATGTAGAAAAGCCGTAAATAGACCACTAAGTCCCCTTGTTTATCCCTCCAGGTGAGGCAGGACTGTTTGCCGCTAGGGATGTATCTGGATGTTAATTACAGTTAGAAAATGGATAATCAGGTTCTGTCTCCAGGGGGAACGTTGGCATTGCCTGTGCTTAGAAGGGAAAGAGTCTGGCTGAAATGAATGTGGTTTAAAGTGTGTGTGCGCGTGCATGTGTATGGAGGGGAGGGGTTGTTCTTTGCTCTTCTTTTTTTCAGATCCCTTTGTGATTTTTGAGCACTCTTGTTTATCTGAGAGAAATTCCTGGGTTTTGTTGAGCAGCGAATGAAAAGAACGATATAAAAACGGGTCCAAACAAATTGCTCAAAAGGTTCTTCAGAAACTGGAGGTGAAAATGATGGTAGAAGGTCAGGAAAAGAAAATGAGGGGAAATTCCTTGTTTTTAAACTGTTATCAGAGAAACTGAAGTGGGTCAAAGATTAGGGAATTTGAAGCTTTACTCCCTCCCCCACATCAAACAGATCCAAACAAATAAACCAAAATACTAAGAATTGAACACAGCCAACTTTTATGCAATCAGGAGGCATTTTGTAGCTTGCAAATTTTAATGTGTAGACAGATTTTTAGTGTTTTGAATCTAAACAAGATTTGATCATTGCCACGAAGCCTCGCTCCATTGTAATGTTCAGCATGCAGTGTCAGGGAAGGGGCACTAGAGGGAGTAGGAGGCAAGAAATACACAAGGCTGGTAATTCAGGGCTGCTGCTCCATAGATCATAGAATATCAGGGATGGAAGCGACCTCAGGAGGTCATCTAGTCCAACCCCCTGCTCAAAGCAGGACCAACATCAACTAAATCATCCCAGCCAGGGCTTTTTCAAGCCTGACCTTAAAAACCTCAAAGGAAGGAGATTCCACCACCTCCCTAGGTAACACATTCCAGTGCTTCACCACCCTCCTAGTGAAAAAGTTTTTCCTAATATCCAACTAAACCTCCCCCACTGCAACTTGAGACCATCACTCCTTGTTCTGTCATCTGCTACCACTGAGAACAGACTAGATCCATCCTCTTTGGAACCCCCTTTCAGGTAGTTGAAAGCAGCTATCAAATCCCCCCTCATTCTTCTCCTCCGCAGACTAAACAATCCCAGTTCCCTCAGCCTCTCCTCATAAGTCATGTGTTCCAGCCCCCTAATCATTTTTGTTGCCCTCCGCTGGATTCTTTCCAACTTTTCCACATCCTTCTTGTAGTGTGGGACCCAAAACTGGACACAGTACTCCAGATGAGGCCTCACTAATGTCGAATAGAGGGGAACGATCACATCCCTCTATCTGCTGGCAATGCCCCTACTTATACATCCCAAAATGCCATTGGCCTTCTTGTCCTCAAGGGCACACTGTTGACTCATATCCAGCTTCTCGTCCACTGTAACCCCTAGGTCCTCCTCTGCAGAACTGCTGCCGAGCCATTCGGTCCCTAGTCTGTAGCGGTGCATGGGATTCTTCCGTCCTAAGTGCAGGACTCTGCACTTGTCCTTGTTGAACCTCATCAGATTTATTTTGGCCCAATCCTCTAATCTGTCTAGGTCCCTCTGTATCCTATCCCTACCCTCTAGCGTATCTACCACCTCTCCCAGTTTAGTGTCATCTGCAAACTTGCTGAGGGTGCAATCCACGCCATCCTCGAGACATTAATGAAGATATTGAACAAAACTCGTCCCAGGACCGACCCTTGGGGCATTCTGCTTGATACAGGCTGCAAACTAGACATGGAGCCATTGATCACTACCCGTTGAGCTGGGTTACAGCTCTAGGGTACATAGAGGTTCCGGTGGAGTTAGAGGGTTCCAGCTCTGTGGCACGCAGAGGTGCTGGCAGGGGGAGAGGGTTCCGGCGCTGGGGCACGCAGAGGTGCCGGTGGGGGTGGAGGGTTCCAGCTCTGTGGCATGCAGAGGTGCCGGTGGGGGTGGAGAGAGATGGCTCTGGGGCACGCAGAGGTGCCAGTGCGGGTGGAGGGTTACGGCTCTGGGGTACATGGGGCATGTTTAGGTTTCCGCCTCTGGGGCACATGGGGGGTGTTCTGGCTCTGGGGCACGTGGGAAGTGTTCGGGATTCCGACTCTGGGGCGCACAAAGGGGCTGTCCAGGGTGCGGGGTTCTGATGCTGGGGCCAATGACCCAGGCTCCCTTCTCTTTTCCAGCTCTGGTTCCTGAGGCGTTACTCCCGAAAAGCCCCAGCAAAAGAATGTACGAAGAGCTGTGAAAATGGAGACTTGCTCCTTCCTGCAGCTGTGACCCCTCCATGGCCTGGGGCACCTCAATACCTCATCCTGCTCCTGTGAGGGGCCCTACCTAGCCCAGGCCCCCTCAGCCCTGGGCCCCCCAGCCCTGTGGGGGTGGGTGAGAAGGGGCAATTTCCTAGCTGCTGAGGAGGAGGTGAGAGGGGACGAGGGGTACGGCAGATCCCCACCGCCACCACGCCGCCATCCTGGGCTCTTTTCACATTGTGCTACTGTCTGAGCCCCTGCCAAGCAGTGCAATGTCAAAAGGGCATCGGGCGGGCGGTGCCAGCAGCGCCTTGCCCAGTGCCTCCACCACTCTGCCTCTGGGGTCTGGGAGAAGGAGGGCAGCGTGGGATCTGCAGGGGGACACAGACCACCCCTCCCAGAGTGGGGCAGAGGAGGGGAGGAAGAGGGGCTTTGATGCTGGGGAGGGGTGCTGTGCTTGGGGCAAGGGTGTCAGGAACTCAGCGGCCTAGCAACCTAATGAGCTCATTTAGTTCAATAAACCTAAGTGACTGTGCTCCCTGATTGGACCGAAGGGCCGTCAGGTCACCAGTTAACCCTCTAGCAGCAGCAGCACAGTGGCTGCTCAGTGCATTCTATGCTCCCAGCTGCGCCAGACCCACTTCCTGCTGGCCCTTGCCCCACTCTCTGCAGGCTCCATTCCAGCTCTTCCCTCTGGACTCCTGCCCCCTGGTTCTGATTAATGGCTTGTCCCCTGGCCACGACTCCAGTTCTGCGCTCTGAGTCTGCTCCAACCACTAGGCCAGACTCCTGCTCTGACCACTTGGTCTCACCGCCTACCCCTTGGCATGTGACAGTTTGACCAGCCTGTTAGAAGGTAGCCAGGGCTTTGCCGCACAGCATGGAGCTTCCATCCAGAATGGCCCCAGCAGGAGCTCACCCCACCTTTGCAGACATTGTTGGAGTCCGGCAGGAACTGCAGGCTCAAGTTGATACGCTACATGACAAGAATGCAGCCTTCCAGGCCCAGGTACAAGCCCAGGCAGCGTCTTCTGTCCCCACAACCTTGCATCCATTTTCCGTGAGCCCTAGTTGCCCCTACCCAGTAAGTTTTATGGGGATTGTGCCAAATGTCATGGGTTCCTTAACCATTGTCATCTCCAGTTCGTGTTGTGGCCAGTCGGACCCTACAGCTCAGTTCCAAGTGGAATTAGTTCTCAGTCTGTTCCGAGGAGAAGCCCTGACGTGGGTGTCCCCTTTCGTGGAAGGGGACAGTCCTCTCCTTGAACACCGCAAGAGCTTTGTACAGGCAGGGTGGGCATCTCCATGAACCCTAATGGAGAATGTTTCAGAGTAGCAGCCGTGTTAGTCTGTATTCGCAAAAAGAACAGGAGTACTTGTGGCATCTTAGAGACTAGCAAATTTATTGGAGCATAAGCTTTCGTGAGCTACAGCTCACTTCATCGGATACACATTAGAAGCTGCTCTCCACACCCTTTGGCAGGGGGTCGGGGCCGTTGCCAAATATGCAGCAGAATTCCAGTGTCCGGCCGCAGACACTCATTGGAATGAGGCTGGGCTGTGACACCCCTTTAGGCAGGGGCTCAACAATTCTATCAAAGATGAATTAGCACGGGTGGAACCTCCACCTAGTCTAGCAGCTTTAATTGATATTTGCATCCAGACTGATGGTTGACCAATGGAGCAATCTCAAGAAAAGCGACACGCCACCTGAACCCTGCTGGCCGGAATGCTTCTGTCTCCCACAGTCCCAGTTGTCCTACCAGATCCTGAACCAATGCAAGTCAACCAAATCCTGACCCACCTTTCCACTGATGAAAAGAATGGTCATCAGGCATTGGGGTTGTGCTTGTATTGGGGCGGGTGATGGGTTGGACCCCTTGGGAAGCCACCTCATGTTCTGAGATATCACTGAGTCTACCTATTCTGCTACCATAGGCCCCTTTAACCTGTCTTGCTGAGCCAGGCTCTTAAAACCTCCTCTAACACACACACAAGCAGGGCCACACCCAGCTGCAGATCAGCTCTGGGAAGACTAAGGGCATGGCTACACTTGCAGATATAGAGTGCTTTGAATTAAACCAGCCTTTGGAGAGTGCAGTAGGGAAAGTGCTGCAGTCTGTCCACACGGACAGCTTCAAGCACATTTGCGGCACTTGCAGCAGCATTGGGCAGTTATCCCAGCTTGCAAGTGACTGCAACGTGGTTTTCAAATGTGGGGGGGAGTGTGACAGGGAGTGTGTTGTGTGTATGTGGGGGGAGAGAGAGTGGGGTTTTGGGGGGGCTGAGAGCATGTCAGCATGCTGTCTTGTAAGTTCAGACTGCAGCAGACCCCCCCCCCCACCTCTCTCTCTCTCACACAGCATTCCACACTAATGGTTGCTTTGTCTCGGAGCAGATAAGCAGTCAGCTGTCAGAAACGGAGCTTTCAAAGGGCACATCCGTACTCCTGCAGTGATTCAAAAACAATGACAAGAGTGGCCACTTGACTTAAGGGGATTATGGGACGTTTCCGGAGGCTGATCAGAGCGCAGTAATGCAACACCTCGTCCACACTGGCGCTGCGGCGCTCCAGCGGGGGCACAGCAAACATTATTCCACTCGCCGAGGTGGAGTACCAGCAGCACTGTAGCTGCGAAGTCAGAGCGCTCTACATGCTTTGCCAGTGTGGAAGGGGAGTGAGCTAGTGCGCCCGGGGCTCCTTTATTGTGCTGTAACTCACAAGTGTAGCCAAGCCCTCAGCTTCAGGGACATGCTTCAGCACTCAGATGTCCACCTCTCTTGGAGTGCAGACCCAAAGATATATTATGAAATTCGCCCCCTCCCCAATGTGGAGAGAAGTGTACACACTTCTTACCCCCCCAGTTAGAAATTACAGAAACTGGGTTTAATAATAAAACAAATTTTATTAACTGTAAAAGGCAGCTTTTAAGTGGTAAAAGGGGTAACAAATAGAACAAAGGAGATTACTAAGCAAATGAAATCAAACACACAAACTAAGCTAGTTTCACTAAAGGGATTGGTTGCAAATAGTATTTCTCACCCTAGATATTGTTGCAGGCAGTTTGCAAAGTTTCTGTGGTTCATAGTTCCGGTTATATTCCATTTCAGATTGGACCCCTTTCTCAGTCTGGACTCCCCCCTTGCCTTCCCTTTGCAGTCTTTCTTGGGCAGACAAGCCATGGAGGGGAAGAGTCCTGTTTGCCTTCCTCCCCACTCATTTACATAAGGTGGGAATCCTTTTTTTCCCAAACTTGACCCCCCCCTTCCCTTACAGTGGAAAGTTATCAGAAGTCCCAGGTAATGTTTTAGTATCAGGTGACAAGACCACCTGACTCTGTAGTATCTGAATGCATCCGATGAAGTGAGCTGTAGCTCATGAAAGCTTATGCGCAAATAAATTTGTTAGTCTCTAAGGTGCCACAAGTCCTCCTTTTTTTTTTGTAGTGTCACTGCGTCCATAGAGTCAGTGGCAGTATGGAGCATCCACAGGAAGGCCAAGCTTTTCACAGTCCATTGTCCTTGCTGATGGGCCATCCGCCCTGTCTGGCTTTTCCATTGTTGTAACTGAAGTGTTAGCAGTGGGCGTCACCCAAAGTATATTCGTTGAAATACAGATATATAGTCAATATTCCAAACTTCAGATACAGAAGATACAGGCATACAAATTGGATAATCGATTCAGTAAATCATAACCTTTCCAATGATATCTCACATGAGCCATCTTGCATTAAGTATATCTCAGTTATGTCATATTCATGTCATAAGCATATTTTCATAAATAATATGGAATAACACGTCACACGGGGTGCCTGGGCACATTGTATCAGAGTGCCTGGCCAAGGTCTGGGCAACCCTGGGTCAGGAAATGCCAGAACCCAGCCCCAGTAGGGGAGCTAGGGTTGAGTCAGTGCTCCGCTGCTCCCCACAGTGAATCGTGCTGCTGCCTATCTGCCTGAATCTTGGCATCCTTTAACCAGCATGCCACCCCACTGCATCTGCCTCTTCAGCTTCAGCATTCTGCCATGCCAGATGTCCACCTAGGAGCCTTGGTCGGCTGGGCTCTTCTGGCAATTTTATGGACCAGAACTTGAAGGAGCCTAAAATTCCCATCCTCTGCAAGGACTTCCCCGAGCTTGTTGAGCTTATAGACAGGTCATTCCTATCTTCAGGCCCCATCATGCATCAGACAACCCATCTAGAGGGCATCAGCATTGGCAATCACCCGAGAGATCTGGCAGTTCAGGGTCATCTGCGCTTCGCATCCGCTGCTCATCCTTGGTGTCCCCGGCTCATTGCCCATCATCCCCAAATTAGCTGGCGCTTGCGATCTATACTTTTCTATTCCCTGCAGTGCCGATGAGCATGCCTTCCCAATCTAGTCAATGGCTGGTCGCATTCTGTGGCATGCTCCAGCCCCTGAAGGATCCAGAATTGCCAACCAAAGTTTCATTGGCAGTGCCTGGAATGCCTGCCGAATACGTAGAATATGTCACAGTATTTGACAAACAGAAGGCAGACACTCTACTTCCTCAGCACAGTGATGACTGCACAACTGACCTTCAGCCAGGAACAGGAGTTCCTTTTGGGTGCATTTACACCTTATCTGTACCTGAGCTGCAGGCCCTTGAGGAAAATCTGCAGAAGAGATTCATTGTCCCTTGACTTCCCGAGTGGCAGCACCTATCTTCTTCATGGCCAAGAAGGATGGCTCCCTCTCTTGTAGTGATTATTAAACCTTTAGCAAGATCACAGTCTGCAACTGATGCCCCCTTTCACAAATGAACTCCTGTAAAGACTCCGGGTCGGATCTTCACAAAGCTAGACTGGCATGGGACATACAACCTGTCAGAATCCAGCAAGGGAATGTGTGATTCTGATGGACCAGGGGCCAGCTCATGCCAAGGCCCTTAGGTCTCAACTGACACGGGTAAATATGTAGCTGGAACCAGTCTGGCTCACCCATGTGTTAGTATTGTTAAAGTAGGTATTAGAGTTATTAAAGTGTGTTGCTGATCCAATATAATGACAGGTTTCAGAGTAACAGCCGTGTTAGTCTGTATTCGTAAAAAGAAAAGGAGTACTTGTGGCACCTTAGAGACTAACCAGTTTATTTGAGCATGAGCTTTCGTGAGCTACAGCTCACTTCATCGGATGCATAGCATATCGTGGAAACTGCAGAAGACATTATATACACACAGAGACCATGAAACAAAACTTCCTCCCACCTTACTCCCCCGCTGGCAACAGCTTATCTAAAGTGATCCTCAAGTAGAGCCATTTCCAGCACAAATCCAGGTTTTCTCACCCTTCCCCCCCCCCCCCCCCCCAACACACACACACATACAAATTCACTCTCCTGCTGTCAACAGCCCATCCCCCTTTGAAACCCCTCTTTATAATGCGCATGATAATCAAGGTGGGTCACCTCCAGCACTAATCCAGGTTTTCTCACCCCCCCCACCACACCCCCCCTTTTCCAAAAACCACACACACAAACTCATTCTCCTGCTGGCAACAGCTCATCTTACAATGTGCACAGCAATAATCCAAGTTTAACCAGAACGTCTTGGGGGAGGTTTTGCAGGAAAAAAACAAGGGGAGACAGGCTACCTTGCATAATGACTTAGCCACTCCCAGTCTCTATTCAAGCCCAAATTAATAGTATCCAATTTGCAAATGAATTCCAATTCAGCAGTTTCTCGCTGGAGTCTGGATTTGAAGTTTTTTTGCTTTAAGATAGCGACCCTCATGTCTGTGATTGCGTGACCAGAGAGATTGAAGTGTTCTCCGACTGGTTTATGAATGTTATAATTCTTGACATCTGATTTGTGTCCATTTATTCTTTTACGTAGAGACTGTCCAGTTTGACCAATGTACATGGCAGAGGGGCATTGCTGGCACATGATGGCATATATCACATTGGTGGATGTGCAGGTGAACGAGCCTCTGATAGTGTGGCTGATGTTGTTAGGCCCTGTGATGGTGTCCCCTGAATAGATATGTGGGCACAGTTGGCAACGGGCTTTGTTGCAAGGATAGGTTCCTGGGCTAGTGGTTCTGTTGTGTGGTATGTGGTTGTTGGTGAGTATTCGCTTCAGGTTGGGGGGCTGTCTGTAGGCAAGGACTGGCCTTTCTCCCAAGATTTGTGAGAGTGTTGGGTCATCCTTCAGGATAGGTTGTAGATCCTTAATAATGCGTTGGAGGGGTTTTAGTTGGGGGCTGAAGGTGACGGCTAGTGGCGTTCTGTTATTTTCTTTGTTAGGCCTGTCCTGTAGTAGGTGACTTCTGGGAACTCTTCTGGCTCTATCAATCTGTTTCTTCACTTCCGCAGGTGGGTATTGTAGTTGTAAGAATGCTTGATAGAGATCTTGTAGGTGTTTGTCTCTGTCTGAGGGGTTGGAGCAAATGCGGTTGTATCGCAGAGCTTGGCTGTAGACGATGGATCGTGTGGTGTGGTCAGGGTGAAAGCTGGAGGCATGTAGGTAGGAATAGCGGTCAGTAGGTTTCCGGTATAGGGTGGTGTTGATGTGACCAAGAGATCCACTTCCTGGACACTACAGTGCTAATAAACGATGGTCACATCAACACCACCCTATACCGGAAACCTACTGACCGCTATTCCTACCTACATGCCTCCAGCTTTCACCCTGACCACACCACACGATCCATCGTCTACAGCCAAGCTCTGCGATACAACCGCATTTGCTCCAACCCCTCAGACAGAGACAAACACCTACAAGATCTCTATCAAGCATTCTTACAACTACAATACCCACCTGCGGAAGTGAAGAAACAGATTGATAGAGCCAGAAGAGTTCCCAGAAGTCACCTACTACAGGACAGGCCTAACAAAGAAAATAACAGAACGCCACTAGCCGTCACCTTCAGCCCCCAACTAAAACCCCTCCAACGCATTATTAAGGATCTACAACCTATCCTGAAGGATGACCCAACACTCTCACAAATCTTGGGAGAAAGGCCAGTCCTTGCCTACAGACAGCCCCCCAACCTGAAGCGAATACTCACCAACAACCACATACCACACAACAGAACCACTAGCCCAGGAACCTATCCTTGCAACAAAGCCCGTTGCCAACTGTGCCCACATATCTATTCGGGGACACCATCACAGGGCCTAACAACATCAGCCACACTATCAGAGGCTCGTTCACCTGCACATCCACCAATGTGATATATGCCATCATGTGCCAGCAATGCCCCTCTGCCATGTACATTGGTCAAACTGGACAGTCTCTACGTAAAAGAATAAATGGACACAAATCAGATGTCAAGAATTATAACATTCATAAACCAGTCGGAGAACACTTCAATCTCTCTGGTCACGCAATCACAGACATGAGGGTCGCTATCTTAAAGCAAAAAAACTTCAAATCCAGACTCCAGCGAGAAACTGCTGAATTGGAATTCATTTGCAAATTGGATACTATTAATTTGGGCTTGAATAGAGACTGGGAGTGGCTAAGTCATTATGCAAGGTAGCCTGTCTCCCCTTGTTTTTTTCCTGCAAAACCTTCCCCAAGACGTTCTGGTTAAACTTGGATTATTGCTGTGCACATTGTAAGATGAGCTGTTGCCAGCAGGAGAATGAGTTTGTGTGTGTGGTTTTTGGAAAAGGGGGGGTGTGGTGGGGGGGGGTGAGAAAACCTGGATTAGTGCTGGAGGTGACCCACCTTGATTATCATGCGCATTATAAAGAGGGGTTTCAAAGGGGGATGGGCTGTTGCCAGCAGGAGAGTGAATTTGTATGTGTGTGTGTTGGGGGGGGGGGAAGGGTGAGAAAACCTGGATTTGTGCTGGAAATGGCTCTACTTGAGGATCACTTTAGATAAGCTGTTGCCAGCGGGGGAGTAAGGTGGGAGGAAGTTTTGTTTCATGGTCTCTGTGTGTATATAATGTCTTCTGCAGTTTCCACGATATGCTATGCATCCGATGAAGTGAGCTGTAGCTCACGAAAGCTCATGCTCAAATAAACTGGTTAGTCTCTAAGGTGCCACAAGTACTCCTTTTCTTTTGATCCAATATAATATCTGTATCCAATGTTCCAAGGTAACAAGTGTTCGCTCTGTAACTTTAACGCACCAGACAGACAAGAAGCATTACCAAGTATGAAATACTAGCTTGTCACAGGCGGTGTTCTCTCTTGCCCAACAAAAGAAGTCCCATCAACACCAGAGGAACTGTTGTGGAACATCAGAGGACAATTACTTTGTTGATTGCTGCCCCTTTGCCCCCCCACCTTGAAGAAGAGACCAGCAGAAGGGGAGAAGGAATAAAAAGCCCTAACAAGGAGGAACTGTGTCTGCTGCTTGGAGTCTGAGGAGTGGGAAATACTAAGCATAAGCAAAAGATCCCCACTGGTTGGCCTGGATTAGCCCTAAGGGCATAGAGCTTGCTTATTATAGAAGCTTCTATTACCTTTTGAAACTTAGGACAGGAACACATTTGTGTGTACATTTACCTGCTTTAACCTTGTAAATAACTCTATTTCCTTTGCCTAGTTAATAAATCTTTAGATAGTTTATTTTAGGATTGGTAAGACCCTTTGTTTTCAGTTTAAACCGATTTTTATTGAAAAATTCCCAGGTTTTAAAAATAGGATTATTCAGTTTTTTCTGATTTTCACTCTGCTTTTGTATCATTCAAATATATAAAAAAATAACTAGTTTTATTACAAAAATACTATACATTCCATGAGCTATATGTATCACGATAATACATTAGTCTGTGTGTATATGCAAAGCTGCCTGTTGAAGTAAGGCTATGTATTGGTCTAGAAGATACAAGCAAAGAGGCACACACATAAGCTCCGAAGTGCGTGTGCATCTGAACGTACTGATGAATCTCACACCCACCACCAGGTACATGTGTCAAGCTGTTAGCAGATAACGGTTTAAAGATCTGACGCACTAAAATAGGAAGAAAACAAAAATCTATCAGAATATGTTTCAGAACACAAGGAAGTATTCGAAAGTTTTAAAAAAAGAAACAGGAGAAAAGGATGAAGGTGAGTGTATGTGCTGCCGATTGTGAGGCCCAATTATTAAATGTAAATATTTAAAGACTAAGTCTACAGTAGTAAACTGTTTGTTCAAATAAAAAGCTTTATTTGGGGATTAGAGAGATATTGTTTTCTTAAACTCAGAGGTGGCCTTGGGTTTTGAGTTCTGGTTTAGTTCTGCAGCAAATCACATTGATTAACAGAATTCAAAGCATTAATCCTCAGAATACTTTTTCCCCCTGTCTTTCTGTCCACCAAAATAAACCCTGATATTTACCCAGAAAAATTAATCGTTTTTTTTGCACTGATTTTCACCTGTTTTTGTTGTTGTGGTAATAAATATTGATAAATCCTTGGGAAAAATTAAATAAAATAAAAACTGAAAACAAAAGGCCCCAAGGATTGGCTACAAGCATTGTCTTTGGTGTGAGATCTAAAGTGCTGTTGAGCTGCGGTAAGAGACTGGTCCTTTGGGACCGGGAGTAACCAGAACACTTGTGCTTTTTTTGTGTAGAGGACCATCTATCACAAAGGCAATCTTACCTAGTGGCAAGATAGAGCAGAGGACCCATGTTAAGGCTGTTATAGTGCCTGAGACGTTCACACTTGATATTTGGTTGGTAAAATCTAAGTCTAGAATTCACAGACAGTTTGGGGTTTGTGCCCTGCCTCTTAGCAGTCTGCCTTAGGTTGGTATTCACGCTCCTCAGCCACTGCTGGATGACAGGATGAATGGCATTTTGAACCAGACATGGCCATTTTGACTATTTGGTCGTGTCATTTGGTCTATGGCACACCCCCACTACCTTCCAGCATTTCACGAATGATGTTTTCAGAGACATCCTCAACCAATTCATGATCATCTACTTATATGAAAGACTCATTTTTTCAGAGAATCAACAATTCCATGACCACCCAGCGCACACTGTTTTTGAGTGGCTTCGCCAAAGTCAACTTTATGCAAAACCTGAGAAATGCAAATCCCTGCGCCTTTTTCTCTCTGAAACTGATTCCCACTGAGAGAAACTATGATGTGGGACAAAGAACTGCTGGTTGTCTGAGCTGCCTTTGAGGAATGGAGGCACCTCCTCAAGGAGGCCTAAGGCTCTGTCCAAGTCTGAGCTGATCAAAGAAATTGGAGAAATGCAACAACTCAACCAATGTCAGATTTGCTGGGCTCTTTTTCTCTCCCAATTTGACTTCATGGTTACGTACTGTCCAGGGACTAAGAACGGGATGGCAATGCCTTGTCACACAAGGATGAGTAGCGTGAAGTGGAGCAGGAAGCTTTCACCACTGTCATTAAACCCTCCCACTTTTGTGTGCAGGAGCCTCACAGTCACTTGATGACCACTTGCCACCCCTTGCTTACAAGTGACCTGTTTGCGGCCTCAATCTGCTGGAATCCCCAGATTCAAAGTTTCATCTACAACACGACCTGATTTATTGTGGGGCTCGTCTCTACATGCCCGAGGGCAGCTCCTGGCTTCAGGTGCTAGAGTTATGCCATGACTCGCCCATGGCTGGACATTTCGGCCCATTTAAAATCTGGACCCTAGGTACTTCTGATGGCTGATCTTATGAACGGATGTTAAAAACAACGCTAGGTCATGCAACTTGTGTGCCCATGGGGAGATCTATAAGCCAAGTCAAGCCCATGGGCTTCCCCCAGCCCCTCCCCACACCTGTGTGTCCTTGCTCTACCCTCTCAATAGACTTTATTGTGGAGTTACCGTGCTTCCAAGGGCACTCAGTTATACTGACCATCGTGGACCTCCTGACCAAGCTGCCTCATTTTATTCGCTGCCGCGCTGTGCCATCTTTGATTTCCTCTGCCCACTGGCTTGTCTCCTGATCACTGCTGCCCTCTGATTCTGCTCTGCCCACTAGGCCAGACTCCTGCTCTGCCCAATAGGTTGCACTGCCTAGACCCTAGTGTGTGACGGGGGGGCTCTGATGCCAGCAGGGTGTGCTGAGCTCGGGGGTGGGGGGGGCTCTGATGCTGGTGGGGGCTACTCTGACACCAGTGGGGTGCTACTATGCTCGGGGTGGAGGGTTTTCTGATGCCATAAGGGGGTGCTGTGCTCAGGTTGGGGGCGCTTCTGATGCCAGTGGGGTGGGGGGTGGGGGTGGGAGATGGGAGGTCAAGATGCTATTGATGTCAGTAAGGTCTGCTCTGACACTGGCGGGGGGCTACTGTGCTTGGGTAGGGGTGAGGGCTCTGATGCCAGAAGGGGGTGCTGTGATGAGGTTGGTTGGGGGTCTCTGATGTCAGTGGGACATCTCTGATCCATCTCCCACTGTGATTCTCTCAGACCCAGTGCCCTTGGAGGTGAGTGGGGGGTCCATGCTGCTCAGACACCATAGCACCCTCCACCTGTGCCAGCCCCTGACAAGGCCAGGCATGAGTCTCATCCACTAACGGGTGCCCCTGCTGGATGGCAGGGTGGCAGAGCCCAGAAGGACAGACGGAATGGACAGGCCTTGACCAGCTCCCTCCCCCAATAACAGACTCTATCTTCTATAAAAACACCTTTATTTATAATACAAAACCCGCGTGCGCTGGTGCTGGTGCCACAGTGTTGGGGCCCCCGGGGCCAGGCCCCATGGCAGCAATGAAGGGGCAGGGATGGGCAGTGCCCAGGGATCACCAAGGCATGGCGACCTACAGAACCAAATGGCCCAGAGCAGATATGGAGGAGTGCAGAAGAAGGCCCAAGGGAGGGACGTGGGAGCAGGGAAATGAACAGCAGAGTCCCAGGCCCAGCTCTGGACCCTCTCACCCCAGGCCTGGGGGCGGGGGAGGGGCAGCTCCAACCTTCCCAAGCCAGGGGCCCAACTCCCACCCTCTCGCCCCTCCCACCCCCCCCCCCCCAAATCCAAGTCCTAGACTGCAGAGGCTGGCTTGGACCATCTCATCCCCTCACTCCAAGCCTAGGGCCAGGAGGGGCCAGCTACCACCCTCGCTCCAAGCCCCAGGCTGCTCCGACCTTCTCACCTCCCACTCATAGTCCTAGGCCAGGGGTCCAGTTCTGACCCCAACGCCCCACTCCAAGCCCCAGGCCAGGAGCTGGACTCTGATCCTTCTCCCACCACACACTCCGGGGCCAGGAGGCCTGGCTCTGACCCTGTCTTCCCCCACCCCACACTGAGCCCCAGTCCAGTGGTGCCAGTGGTGACCCTCTCGCCACAGGTCAGGGGACCAGCTCCTACCTTCTCTCCCCCAACTCCACCCTGAGCCCCAGACTGGGGTGGCTTCCCTGATCCCATTGACCTCCCACCCAGAGCCCCATGTGGGGAGGGGGCCAGTTTTGAATCTGTTCCTGTGCCTACTGTGGAGTGGCAACTCTGACCTTCCCCCCTCCGCCCCAGAGCCCCCTGCCAAGGGGGCCTGGCTTTGATCCTCATCACCAAGAGTGCGAGTGAAGCTCTCTGATGCTAATGGCCCCCACCCCACACCAGGGGGCCAGCTTTGATCCTCTTGGCCTCTCCCCTCACAACCCCACACCAGGGGCGGGGGTGGGTGGACACTCAGCTCCCTCACCCCACCAGTTCCCCTCAGCACCATACCCAAGGAACTGTCTCCTTGCTCCCCATCTCACAGGGCAGGCTCTAACTAAACTCCCACTCCCCCTGATTGGGGAAGACACTAGCCGCAGGAGTCATGCTCCCAGGTGTCTGTGCCCCACAGTGCTAGCAGCGGGTCGGTGCCCAGCAGGATGCCCACCCTGGGGCTGGCCTCACAGTCCATGCCTGGTGCTGGCCCCAAAGGGGAAACAGGCGTCCCCGTGCTCAGTGCACACTCAGGCTGGGGGTGGTGTGAGGGTCCTGGATCCCCTGCTCCCGAAAGGTGACCTTTGTGCAGGGGCGTTCTCGTGCTGGGATGGGCAATGTAGCAACGTGATCAGGGAGGGGGAGGCCATGCTGCTGGGGGTGTGGCTGCAAGCCCCCTCCCTCCTCAGTCCCAGCCGTTGTCCTTCACCATGTGTGACATCTCAATGATGAACTTCCCCTCCTTGTACTTCTGGCTGGTCTCGAAGGCCTGTTCCTGGGGGAGGGGCGAGAAAGCGGAGCGTCTGAGCCAGCCCCGTCCTCTAGGGCATGCTCTTCTCCCCAGCAGAAGGCACTGTGACCCCAGGGAGGGGGAGGAGCCTGCACTGCCGAGACCCCTCAACAGGAGGTGCTATTACCCCAGGGAGGGGGAAGCCTGTACTGCCCTCCTCAGCTGGGGACACTGTGACTCCAGGGACAGGGAGGACCCCACACTGCTCAGCCCTGCCCTGCGCAGCAGGGGGCATTGTGACACCAGGGAGGGGGCATAGTCTGTACTTTCCCAGCTGGGGGTGCTATGACATGGGGGGATTCCTGCAGGGTTGGAGCAGTACTCACATATTTCCACCCCAGGGTGGTCTTGCAGCTCTCACAGAAAATGTCGGCCACAGAGTGGAGCCCAGTGAGCAGGAGGCGCTGTTCAGCTGGCCCGCAGCCCACGTTAACCCTGGCACCAGAAAGAGGAGCAGCATGGGACAAGGTCACATACTGCCTTCCACCCCCAGATCCCCACAGCCCTGCCCCTGTGGGGTAAGTTCCCTCTAAGCCGCGCAGCCGCCCAGCAGTCTACCAAGTGTCACACACTTCAGGTGCCCCTCACCCCACTGCCGTGCTGCTCCTGCCCTCTGCCTTGGGTTGGACCCCCTGGCCAACTGCTCTTGGGAGCCTCCTGCTTCCTGTGTAGAGAGGAGAAGGGGAGGTGGGGACACTGATGTCAGGGTGTCCCCCTCCCCCTGCCTATGTACCCCATTTCCACAGAGCCGGGGAGGGGACATGACAGAGCTCAGGAGTGGGACATGGGACAGAGCTTCCTGGCAGTTGTTGCTGTGTCTGAACAAGCAGCCTGGTGACTGCAGATCTATTTAAAGGGGCAACATGTCTCACACACCACACTGTGTATGTGTCTCTCTCTCTCACACACACACCCCACCCTGTGTGGCTCACATACACACCACACTGTCTCTCTCTCTCTTTCACTCACACACACATACCACTGTGTCTCTCACACTCACCTCCCAACACATACTTGTATTGTTGTTGTTGTTCTTGATACTTCCTTCAATGCACATATATTCTCTGTAATTTTATTCCTTCAAAGTGCTGTTATTTTAGTTTCTGGACTGGTCTATGTATTTCATAATTTTTATTTCTCTCTTAGGCTTAAATTTAATTTTTGAGTAGTGAGTTCTAAAATGCCTAACCTGTCTTGGCTGGAGTAATTATCCCTATGGTAACTTTTAAAATATATACATCTGTTTTTTGTTTCTACTGGTGGCAATGCACATGCACATTACTTCAATACTGGTGCACATAAAATTCATTTCACACATGGATGGAAAAAATTAAGGGGAACGTTGCTGGGGGGAGTGGGGGTTGAATTCAGCTGCCAGGTCAGCTAGCAGCTGTGGGAGAGTGTCGTGGTGCCCTAGCAAACATACAGCCCATACAAAACCAGGCCGTTCAGGCTTAACCCCCAGGCCCTGCTGAGATCAAAGCACAGGAGCCCAGGCCTTCCCGTGTGCTGGGCCGAGCTCCATACACAGCCACACTCCCATGCTACATACGCACAGCCAGAGCAGCCTCAGGCATTCAGACACCAGGCACTGGATGCCAAAGCAAATCAAGAGCGTGTCTTTTAAATATTGTCTGGTTTTGAGCCAATATTGGGTTCTATTTACTACCCAGCTGGCACCCTTAGGGACCACTTGCCCCAGCTTTTTTCCCTCACAGGAGAACGTGGAATGCCCATTAAAAAAAAAAAAGGGGGAAGCTGAGCTCCTCCCAGCACTCCAGAAGCTGGGGCTTTAAGAGAAACTACTGTGCAACTTGACACCTCTGAGGTGAAGTGGGACGGGGGCTGAGCTGGTGTCTGCGCTCAGGGCTCACTCAGGTGGGGAAAGAGAGACCCATGAGTCTTGCAGGGGGACAGGAGTTCAAGGGGGCAGAGGCTGTGGGGGTTTGGGATGGGATGGGCTCAAGGGGGAATCAGAAGGGGCTGACTGGGGGGGCAGAGGCTGTGAAGGATTGAGGGAGGACAAGGTCCCATTCCTCCCTCATTCTCTCCCCACATGAGCTACTGCCAATGCCTGCCTTTCTCCCCCTCCCCATACACCTGTGCACCTGCAGGGAGAGCACAGATAACTGGGGGAAGAGCCACAGAAGCTCCTGAGTCCCTGCAGGGCAGCTGGGGCTGGCTCTGGCCAGCTTGCAGGGGGATCCCAAGGAGATCGCTGTGGCCCTATTGCTGCCCTCCTGAGACACTGTCCCTGCCCCATGGGCCCAGGCAGGCTCCCATGCCCCCCGCTGCAATCTGGCAACCTGCCCCATAACCACAGCTGGGATGAGCAATTAACCACAAGCCTGACCCACTATGCATGGTGCCCTAGAGACCCTCAGAGCTCACAAATGGCAGCCAGCATTGGCATGCCCCAGGGCCAAGAGAGCTCTGCTGCCCCCATCGTAGCCTGCCCATCCGAGCCACCTGCCATCTGGCCCATCTTAGCCCCTATGCTGGGGTCTCTAGCACTGTTCCCTCTAAGCTGTGCGCGCGCACACAGATCCTAAACCCCGCGCACACAGCGAAACACCGCACGCACAATAATTTGCACAGAAGCACAAAAATTTGCACAGAAGAATTTTTTTGCGCACACAGCCTGTCAAAACTTAGAGGGAACATTGGTCTCTGGCAAGAGGCGTCTCTCGGAGAGCCAAGCTGCAGTGCCATGTGCTCCCCGGGCAGCCTGGTGCTGCAGCCAGCGCTATGCCTGCCTGCTCATCCATGAAGGGAGCAGGCCAGTGTCCAGCCTGGACAGCTGCAATGGGGGACCCATTGCTGAGGGCTGGGCAGTCAGCACCAGTGTCCAGGGGATTAAGGAGGATGATCTAACAGGACCTCAAGACTGTCACCGTGACAAAAGGCAGGCATACACCCACTTGCTGGATGTGGCAGGTGCTGCTTCTTTGGCCAAGGCCTCCCCCTCCCTACCCCACATCCAAGGTTTCCTCTAATCTAGGCTGAGCAGTGACTATTCCCCTTCCCTGCCTCACTGGGTCAGATCCTATCATGGGTGAGCAGCTGTGAGAGCCTGGCTCAGGGATGTGGGGCAGAGTTGAGTCTCATTGATGCACTGGAGACGCTGCAGATCCCCAGTGGCTTCATAAAGAGCCTGAATGGGAAGGGGGGACTAGCTGGGCCTTGGTGTGGAAAGCTCTGGGGATGAGCAGGCTCCCAGCAGGGCCCCATGGAACTCTGTCTGGGACAAATCGAACTCACCCAAGGGTCCCTCCAGCCATCAGCCCACACCAGCGTGTGAGACAGTGCCACCATGTGGTCAATGGTAAGAGCTGCTCCTAGATCAGGGGTGGGCAAACTTTTTGGTCTGAGGGCCACATCTCGGTATGGAAATTGCATGGAGAGCTGGCTAGGGCAGGGGATTGGGGCACAAGGTGAGGGGGGATGAGAGCTCCAGCTGGGGGTACAGACTTTGGGGTGGGGCTGGGGATGAGGGATTTGGAGTGCAGGAGGGTGCTCCGGGCTTGGATGGAGGGGTTCGGAGGGCAGGAGGGGGTCTCGGCTGGGTCAGGGGATAGGGGCACTCGGGGGGGGGTGAGGCTTTGGCTGGGCATGCAGACTCTGGGGTGGGGCTGGGGAGGAGGGGTTTGAATGTGCAGGAGGGTACTCCGGGCTAGGATCAAAGGGTTGGGATGGCAATCAGGGCTGGGGCAGGGGGTGGGGGCATGGAGAGGGGGCTCAGAGGTGCAGGATCTGGGTGGCACTTACCTGAAGCAGCTCCTGGAAACAGGAGCCCATCCCGCCTCTGGCTCCCATGCAGAGGCAGGGACACTAAACTTTGCGCACTGCCCTGTCCGCAGGTACCACCGCCGCAGCTCACATTGGCCACGGTTCCCAGCCAATGTGAGCTGCAGAGCTGGCACTTGGGACAGGGGCAGTGTGCGGAGCCCCCTGGCTGACCCTGCTTCCGGAAGCCATGCAGAGCTGCTGCATGCGCAGAGCGGAGCAAGGCAAGCCCCTGACCCTGCTCCCCAGTGGGACCTTGTGGGACGGATTAAAAGGTCTGATGGGCCGGATACATCCCGTGGGCCATGGTTTGCCCACCCCTGACCTAGATCTGATGGCATCACTAGGAGTCTCTGCTCCTGGGGGAATTCTGCACCACTGTGGACGTATAGAATTCATGTATCCCACAGTCTTTTTTTTTCCCCGCAGAAAATACATTTCTGCCCAAGACATGCTACAGTTCTGCCTTTAGTCCACCAGAGGCCACTGTGGGGCCAGAACAATCAGCAGCATGAACGCAGCCAGCTGTTCTGGCACCACAGCAGCCTCTGGTGGGCAAAAGGCAGAACTGCAGCACTTCTGGGGCAGAATGTATTTTCTGTGGGAAAAAAAATTCTGTGCGTGCCCAGTGGTGCAGAATTCCCACAGGAGTAGAGCGAGGAAGGCCTGGGAGTGGCCTGCTAAGAGCAGGGAACAGAGATGACTTTATTTTGGGACCTTGAGAGTTTTGTTTTGCACACTGATGTTAATAAATCCAGCCCCTAAGGAGGGGTGGCTGAACAGAGAGCAGCCTGTTTGTAGCATTTATTGAGGAGCCCTGAAGACGGGAAAGTGAGGCACGCTGCTACAGAGCCTCCCCTGGCCACAAGGGGGCACTTGGGAGGTTGCTGACCCTTGCTGACCCTGTAACACCCTCCCAAAGGGTGGCATTAACAACCTTGCCCATCATTAAGCAAAACTGTGAGAACCAGCTAGCAAAGAGGGCATTTCTGTTGTTCCCACAAAACAAACTGGTCCTAGCCTGATCAGTCTCTGATGCAAAGCAGACAAACTCATAGCAGTGAGAACCACGCAGCTGCACTACTGAGCCAAGGCAGCAAGGAGCCATCATGCCATCCACAGCCTCAGACAGCAGCCAAACCACGGCCCTAAATCCTTAGGGCACGGTCTGTCCAGCTCTGCCTTCTCTCTGCCGTGTCATTCAGAGATTCCAAGGCCAGAAGGCACTGTTGTGAGCATCTGTTCTGACCTCCTGTATAACCTAGACTAGAGAACTTCCCTGAATTAATTCCTGTTCAACATAGAGCAAATTTCTTCGAAAAACATCCAATCCTGATTTTAAAATGGCCAGGGACGGCAAATTCACCAGGACCCTTGGTAAGTTGTTCCATTGGTTAATTACCCTCACTGTTAAATATTATTTCCTTATTTCCAGTCTGAATTTGTTTATCTTCAGCTTCTAGCCATTGGACGTTATACCTTTGTCTGCTAGCCCAAAGAGCCCTCTAGTCTCACGTTTTTGGACCAGAGGTAGGTACTTCTTGAGTGTGATCAAGTCACCCCTTAACCTTCTCTTTACTAAGCTAAATAGATTAAACTCCTGGAGTCTACCACTAAAAGGCAGGTTTTCCAATCCCTTAATCATTCTTGTGGCTCTTCTCAGACCCCTTTCCAATGTATCAACATCCTTCTTGAAATGTGGGCACCAGAACTAGACACAGGATTCCAGCAGCGGTCACACCAGAGCCACATACAAAGATACAATAGCCTCTCTACTCCTGCTCGTGATTGCTCAGTCATGTTTGGTCATTGGCCATGGCCACCCGTAAGCCAGGGACCAGACAAGGGAGAAGGTTCCTAGATACTTCTATGTCAATAGGCATTGCTGTTGGCAATGGGATGGCCCATTGGCTGAGTGGTAGAGGTTGTGATCCCCTGCCAGAGTTGACAGTGGTGTGGCTGTGGTGGATTTTCATCACCTCCCCATTACAATCCCAGCCCCTTGCTGGGATCACCCTGGAGTGGACTGACAGGGAGGACCCTGGGCTTGGAGATGAGCCAACCCATATGAGACATCTTTGGGGAGAAAGACCCCTGCGCAAGAAGTTTTGGAGATGGGGCCTTACTGCCAGCTTGAGCAGGGAATTGTCTGCTGGGGAACAGTGCCAAGACATGGGGTGTGGTATGCTCTAGTGCAGCCCAGAGAGTGAGGCACATTGGGGCAGGGTTATACATCACCATGACAACTGCTGTTATTCTACCCCAGGACTCACCACCAAGGAGACTCCATTCCAGAGACTCCACCTTTGGAATGGGGGGGCCCCTCCTGCCTCTGAGTTCAGATGCCAACAGTCACCCTCTCCTGGGTCATGTAGAACAGTGATGGCTTAAATTATCAGCTCTTTGGGGCAGGGACCATCTCTGGTCTGGGTCTGTACAGCGCCTAGCACAACAGGGTCCTGCTCCAAAGCTGGGTGACCAAGGCACTACTGTAATACACCTAATCAATGATAAGGCCTGCTAATATAGCTCTAGCTGCTGCCTGCTCCCTTCTGACTGGCTGCAAAGTCCCCACCCTCCCACCCCCAACCCGTACTCTCCCCCCCTTGTAACTGATGGAGTGATGGATCACAGAGGGGCACTCACACAGAATTGAACAGGTAGGCTCGGCCATGGCTCCCCTGGAAAGACTGCAGAGACAAAGGACAGGAATTATACCCTGCCCCCCGCCCCCGGCCAAAAAAACCCCAACTCTGGCCCCCACCATCCACCTTCATTCACTGCCGTGGGGAAGTTACAACACCCAGGGCCTGGCTGGGCACCGATAGGGCATTGCCATGGGCAAGATTGGCAGTGGCAAGGCATGGCTGTGAGGAAGCTCACAGTGGTGGGGTCCTCAGCTGGGCACCAGCAGGGCACAGCCCTGCGGAACCTCACAGTGCCGGGGTGCATGGCCTTGGAGAAGCCTGGTGGCTGGTGCAGGTCCCTGGCAGGCTGGAGTGGCTATACCTTGGAGATGAGCTCATCATGCTTGGCCAGGTGGGCCTGGCAGTGCACACAGCTGTAGGTGCGGTGGCAGTGTGGCAGGTAGCTGCGGAAGGTCTTGGTGGGCAGGCAGGCAGCAGGCGGCCCTGGCTCACAGCTGGGCATGACAGGCTGGAGGGCGATACCCTGGCGGGGTGGGGGGGCGGGCGCTGTGCACCCCCCACACAGTCGGTCGCAGGTGAAGCAGCGAAGCAGGTTGGCTAGAGCCGTGTTTCAGGGTGGGAAGAGTTTGGGGGGGCTGCACAGCCAGGGCCCCCCCAGATGAGAACCAGGCCGAAAGGGGAGTCACCTGCAGAGAACGAGAGAGAGGAGGGCAATGAATCAGGGGGGTCGCCCCTATGGCCTGCGCTCCCTCCGCTTGGGAGACTGGGAAGAGTGCCCTCTGATGGGGAAGGGCCCCCCAGCCCTCAGTGCCAGCTCTCTTATCCATCCTGCGCTGCCCCCCCCCCCCCCCCCCCAGGAAGCACCCCCCACTGGAGCTAGAAAGGAAATGCACAGTCCTGGGGAGCCAATTCTCCGGCTCGCCAACCTACGCCCCTGTGCTGGGGACAGCACCCCTTTCTGGGACAAAGGGTTGGTTCTTGTCATGTGGTCTCTTCTCCCATGCTGCTGTCACTGCTGGATGAGAGCGCCCCATGCTGGGACAGACCCATTCCCACCACTGAGCCCCAAGTCTCCCCAACTCCCAAGCCCAGCCCAGAGACAGTGCCCCATGCTGGTCACTGCCCAGAACTGCCTTTTAAAAAACCCATGCCTGAGTTTGGCACCAGCCTGAGACAGCCCTCAACTCACTGCAGAAGTGTCACGCTCCCTCCTCGCTAGTGGACAATGGGCTCACAAACTGGGGTGGCCCAGTGCCAGAACCCCACAAGGTCGGTCCCCTCTTTCCCACCCAGAAAATAACGTAAAGGACCAGAGGGGGGTGTGAGGTGGAAGGTGACACCTGCGGGAGGGGGAGGGTTCCCAGGGATCCGCTCCCCGCAGACAAGGGAAATGGAGGAGGATCTGGCTTGGGAAAGTTGCAAGTGGGATGGGGGGCGGGGGGGACTGGGCTCTCTCGTCAGGGGCTGGATTGATGGATGATGCACAGGAGGGGAGAGACCCAGGCTCCGTTTGCGGGGCCAGCCGCGGCGGGAGGGCAAAGTTTCTCCGAGAAGCCCTTTGCGCTCAGCCCCCCCGTCCGCCGCCCCTCACCTTGAAATCTCGTCCCAAGAGCCCCGTCCGTCCGTCCCGCGGCCGCTCCTCCGGCGGAGGGGGAGCACCCTGGGGCTGTGCGGGGCGCAGGGGGCCGGCTCAGGGGGCCGGGGGACCGCGGCTGGGGGGCGAATGGGGCCCTGGGGCTCGGGCTGGAGCCGTATGTGGCTGTGTGTTGTGGCACCGCATCATAACATTGAGTCATTCCTCCCCCCCCCCGCCCCCGCTACGTCAGAAAGGGGCTGGGAGGTGCGGGGAGGGAGGGAGGGGGCCCGGGCCACTGGGGCTGGGCTGCGGGAGTGGGGGGCGCAGTGATGGGAGGGGGGTGAACATGGGGCAGGGGTGGAGCGGCGGGGGGAAGGCTCAGGGCCAACAGTACCCCGGGATGCGCGGGGGGCGCACAGGTAATAAATCATGTATTGCGCCTCTGACGCAGGGAGAGGGGAGCGAGAGACAGCTCGGGATCACGGGCTGCAAATCTGCATGCTTCTCAGGCCAGCGTGCGCCCCCCAGCACCCAGGCCAGGGATCCCCGCTGCACAGAAACTGCGACCTACCTGGCTGGAGATACCCAGCGCATTAAGAGCCCCAAACCCTGACACCCCAAATCTGTGACAGCCCCAAGCCCTGTCCCCCTGATCTCAATGCCCCAAAGCCTGGCACGCACATGGCATGCCGCTCCCACAAACACTGACACCCCTTGATCTCACTGCCCTAAACATTGGCACCCACATGGCATGCTGCTCCCCCAAACATGGGTACACCCTGATCTCACTGCCCCAAACACTGGCACCCCCAATCTCACTCCCGCAAACACTGGCACCCACATGGCATGCTGCTCCCACAAACACTGGCACCCTGTGATCTCACTGCCCCAAACACTGGCACCCACACAGCATACTACACCCCCAAACACTGGCACCCCAATCTCACTGCCCCAAACATTGGCATCTAGATGGTATGCCACTCCCCAAAACACTGACACCCTCTGATCTCACTGCCCTAAACACTGGCACTCACATAGTCTGCTGCTCCCCCAAACACTAGCACCCCCAATCGCGCTCCCCCAAACACTGGCACTCACATGGCAAGCCACTCCCCCAAACACTGACAGCCCCTGTTCTGTGACAGCTCCAACACTGATAGCTGAATCTGCAACATCCCCAAACACGGACTCAGTTTTTGCTCCCCCAAACAGTGACTGGATTTGTGGCCAATCACAAGTCACGGGAGCCCTGATCTATGACACTCCAAGTGGTGGCCTTCCCAATCACTACCAAATACAGTAGCAACATTGGCTAATGGTTGCCAGGTATCTGGCATCTCATGTGACACTCCAGCATCAGGCACCCCCCGCCAGCCCTCCCTGAATGTCATGCACCTTCTGAGAGGCTCCAGTAGCAAAAGGCTTCAGGCAGCTGACCCAGGTGGCAGGGAGAGAAGATGGGTTGGGGGAGACTCAGCAGGCTGCCTAAGCCAGAACCCTGCCCCACAGAGACCTCCTGTCCTCCACAAAGCCTACCCTCCAAGAGAGACACCCCAGCCAGACCCTGGCCAGAAAGGCCCAAGCCAGAGCCCAGCCCCTGCAAGAGAGCCCCTCCCCCACCAGCATCTGCCCAGCTACCTCAGCACTCCCAGATCTCTCAGCACCCACCCAATTTAGGCTATACCCATCCCCTCAGCCACCCACCAGCACCTACTGACTTAGATGCACCCAGAACCCCCTGAGCAATCCAGCCACCCACCAGCACCCTCTCCTCATACACACCCTCATACACCGCTCCAGCCTCGCTGCTGCTAAGTTTTGTGTGGCTCCATGTCCCAACCCCATTATTGCTCGGGAAGGGGGTGTCGACCATGGGCTGAAGTTTACAGCCATGTGCGCGTTATTTGCATATATGCAAATCAACCCTTATATGATTTGCATAATATGTCACTCTTGCGGCTGTGTAAAGCTGGGCAGCCGTGTGGCCCTGACACAGACCTGCCCCCTGGGCTGCAACCGGACCCTGACACTCCAGGTCCCAGATCAGAACCGTTCTCCGCATCGTAGTTTGGCCTACATTTGGGAACTTCATCTCCCAGCAGGACCTGCGCTCATCCGCCGTTCCAACGCCCTTTTTCCGGATTCGGCCTACACAGGAGAACTACATCCCCCAGCAGGCAACGCGCCCCGTCCCTGCACTTCCGGGGCTGGCCATTTCTCCCGTCAGGCACTTTGCCTTCCCCTTCCGGCTCCAGGCCGGAAGTACGCGTGGTCTTGGGTCTGCCGGTTGGTTGGTTTAGCGCCAGGCAGCGGCGGCGGTAGGTGGGTGAGCGACTCTTCTGGGGCCCGGCTGGGTTTGGCCCCTCCTCGGCCCGCTCCCTAGCGCCTTGCTGTTGCCATGGCGACACCCAGTAACGCCCTTTGCTGCCTGTAAGCCCGTGGTGGGCAACACGTGGCCCCTCAGGGTAACTCGCTGGCGGGCCGCCCGCAGCTGCCGGTGGCCGCGGTTCCCGCTCCCGGCCAATGGGGCCTGCGGGAAGCGGCGCGGGTTGCAGGGACGTGCTGGCCGCCGCTTCCCCCAGTTCCCATTGGCCACGAACAGCGGCCACTGGCAGCGGTGGGTGGCGGTGCCCGCGGACGGTCCGTGTAAACAAACTGTCTGGCGCCTGCCAGCGGATTATCCTAAGGGGCTGCCTGTTGCCCACCACTGCTTTACGGCGGGGGGCGGCGCCGCCATGCCCAGTGGGACCCCTGGGCACACCGCAGGCAGGTCGCGGGGGGTTCTGGGCACGAGAGGGGTGTTGCCGCCATTCTCCGGGAGGTGGAGGGGGGTAGCGTCATCATTCCTTGCCGGGGAGGAGCCTGGCCACAGTGTGGGGGACACTGCTGCCATAGGAGGGTGGGGGTGCTGTCATTTGTATGAGTGACGCTGTAGTGACTCCTGTTCACACAGTGGTTTGTTTTCCCATATGAAGCTGCAGTGACCAAAACTGTCTTGCCTGGGGCAGTGTCTAGAGGGCGAAGCAATAACATCCCGGCTCTGGTCTGTTTCCATGGCCATTGTCTCCGTGGCCCAGTGCCATGGCCTGACAGCCTTGGTGCTCTTTGGTGTGTGGTTCCTGGGGGCATGGTAAGGAATATCGTTTAATTAGTGGAGCTCCAGAATAACCAATTGCATCAGAGTGTGGGGAGTGGGAACCCTCCTCTCATCTATATATAATAATGGCTGGGTCTGTGTGACAGTGAAGAGCACCGTAGGGAACAGAGCCCTCTACCAGCTCCAGATAGGGATTGAGTAGAGTAGAACTGGGGAGGCTGATGGGAGAGCATTATACTCCCTGTGATGTGACCTCTTTCCTTGTGTTTGTTTCAGGCCTGTACAGGATAGAGATGGCAGAGGAGGCTGGGGATGAGAAGAAGCAGGTGGCAAAGTTTGAGCTGGAGCGGGAGACGGAGCTTCGCTTTGAGGTGGAGGCCTCGCAGACTGTCCAGCTGGAGCTGCTGGCAGGCATGGCGGAAATCTTCGGCACTGAGCTGACCCGTAACAAGAAGTTCACTTTTGATGCTGGTGCCAAGGTGGCCGTGTTTACGTGGCATGGCTGCACAGTGCAGCTGAGCGGCCGCACTGAAGTGGCTTACATATCGAAGGACACGCCCATGCTGCTCTATCTCAACACCCACACAGCCCTGGAGCAGATGCGGCGGCAGGCAGAGCGCGAGGATGAGCGGGGGCCCCGAGTCATGGTGGTGGGACCTACGGATGTGGGTAAGTCGACAGTGTGCCGGCTGCTGCTGAACTACGCTGTGCGGCTGGGGCGCCGACCCACCTTCGTGGAGCTGGACGTGGGCCAGGGCTCGGTCTCCATTCCTGGCACCATGGGGGCACTGTACATCGAGCGGCCTGCTGACGTAGAGGAGGGCTTCTCTGTCCAGGCCCCCCTGGTCTATCACTTTGGCTCCACCACTCCTGGCACCAACATCAAACTCTATAATAAGGTGAGCAGTGGCGGATCTGGGGGGGTGAAATTCAAGGCAGCCAGGGCTCTTTCCCACACACACAGATGTTTCTGGAGACACAGCAACCTTTAATGACCAAAGCATCTGGTTCTCAGAGAGGGAGGAGTAAAGTAGGCTGTATTTGTAAATGTATTCTGGTCCCACTGGAGAAAAGGGTAGGCGGGCACCTTCTCCACAATCCAGAGTATTTTGGAAGGAGAATGCCAATGTGCACACCCCCCTCACACCAGGGGATGGCACAGGCATCTCCATCCTCCCTGGGCTAGACCAATCCAGCAAGATGAATTCACATATGCACACTTGTCGGTGGGGAAGGGCAGAGACTGCCCCATGCGGAGACTTTTTCTTAGGTCTGAACTCACATGAATAGGGAGTTGGGGGACCGATCCAAAGAAAAAGGAATTACTGGGAGTAAAGGGCTGACATTCCCTTGTCTCCCCACCCCACAATCACCTCTGGCCCTGCTCAGCTGCATTTTCATCATCTAGTCTGGAGGAAAGGAGGAGAGTGTTGCTTCCCCTTTTATCTTCTCCTACCATCAGTACTCTTTAATCTGTTTTGTGCTACCTTGGAAGGAAACAGGCTTGCATCATGGACTGGAAGTCACGGCTCTCGGGCCAACTCTGCCACTGACTTCCTGTGTGACCTTGGCAAGTTAATACACTTTCACATAACACAAGAACCCAGGGTCACCAAATGAAATTGATAAACAGCAGGTTTAAAACAAAATAAGGAAGTAATTCTTCAAACAGTGCCCAGTTAACCTGTGGAACTCTTTGACAGAGGACATTGTGAAAGCCAAAAATATACCTGGGTTTGAAAAAGAATTAGATAAGTTCATGGAGGTTAGGTCCATCAATGGCTTTTAACCAAGATGTTCAGGGCCACAATCCTATGCTCAAGGTGTCCCTAAGCCTCTGATTGCCAGAATCTGGGACTGGACAATGAGGTGGATCGCTTGGGATAATTGCCCTGTTCTTTTAATTCCTTCTGAAACATCTGGCACTGGCCACTGTTAGACAGGATACTGGGCTAGATGGACCATTGGTCTGACCCAGGATGGCCATTCTTAAGTCACTTCCATATCTGCAGAATAGGAACAGCAGTGAAACATTTGCATGGTTTGAGATGAACACTGACATTTATTAATCCAAGATATAAATATTGTCCAAATACAGAGAATCTTCTTAATTACATGTCCTTGCAGGTAGCATATTATCTTGACTGAGATAAACCTTTATTAAAAAATAGAGCTTGAAAAGACTTAAGATGGAAAAAAAAAACAGTGAATAAAAAGGATATTCTGTTTAATTATTTGGCAACTTCTGTGTTAAAAGAGCAGAGTTTAGCATTTCACACCTTCCTGTTCATTAGGGGTGATGCTAATACTGTCTCTCTAAAGCAGCAATAACTATCACTTGCTATATTTCATTGTAGACACAAACCTACATTGTTTTTCTGAATCTCTGTGTTGTTACATACCTTCTGACTGTCTCCCGCACGACAATCAGCAAATCTCTCCTCTTGTGACCTCAGATGTAGAGGTCTAGAAGAAATGATCAGTTACCTTAATGACCATTCAGTAAGCAGGGTGTAAAATGTCCAATCTGATTAGCATTCTAGAAGCAAATAAATGCACTGGTGCTTAATAGTTGTCCAAGTAACCAAACAAAATACAGTTATTTGTATCCCTTGCCTCATTGGTTAAGGACAAGACACAGTTTCTTGATGGAGAATGTCTCTTATTAAGCTGGGCTCTGCCATGCTTAATTTGCCATGCCAAGATATCTAAAGCGAGATGCTTGGACAGAAAGAGATTTGCATTTCCATTTCTCCTCCACTGAGTAAAATGTCAGTGTCAGGGCTGCTCAAGGGCAATTTATATGTGATCAGGCCACCATCTAGTCGCAGCCTGCAAAGGATATAAGCCCCACCTTGAGAAAGGGAAAGACCATGGGTGGAGCCACTTCAGATACTGCAATTGCCATGCACCTTCCTTGGGTTCCAATTAGCCATGCTGCTTCTCTCTACAGATCACATCTCGCTTGGCTGACGTCTTTAACCAGCGCTGCGAAGTGAACCGCCGGGCTTCAGTCAGTGGCTGCGTCATCAACACTTGCGGCTGGGTGAAGGGCTCGGGGTACCACGCCCTGGTGCATGCTGCCTCAGCCTTTGAGGTGGATGTGGTGGTAGTGCTGGACCAGGAGCGCCTCTACAATGAGCTGAAGCGGGACCTCCCCCATTTTGTGCGCACAGTGCTGCTCCCCAAGTCGGGTGGGGTGGTGGAGCGCTCCAAGGACTTCCGGCGGGAGTGCCGGGATGACCGCATCCGTGAGTACTTCTACGGCTTCCGGGGCTGCTTCTACCCCCACGCCTTCGACGTCAAATTCTGTGATGTCAAGATCTACAAGGTGGGGGCTCCCACCATCCCTGACTCATGTCTGCCCCTGGGCATGTCGCAGGAGGACAACCAGCTCAAGCTTGTGCCAGTGACGCCGGGCCGTGACATGGTGCACCACCTGCTGAGCGTCAGCACTGCTGATGGCAGTGAGGAGAACATCTCCGAGACCGAGCGTGGGCTGGCTTCATCGTCGTCACTGGGGTGGATGTAGATCGCCAGGTCTTCACAGTGCTGTCACCGGCACCTCGCCCACTGCCCAAGAACTTCCTGCTGATCATGGACATCCGCTTCATGGACCTTAAGTAGGCGCTGCACCGGAGCAGAAGAGGTGGAGTCAACCAGGCCTATAGTGTCTCCTTTGTGGACAGAACTTTTACCAATTGAAGGGGGTGGAGACTGCCACACAGACTGAATCATTTGAAACCAGTGTGGGAAGGGGTAGAGGCTGCTGTCCAGATCAAACCGTTGGGAGAAACCAAAGTGGGTCAGGTGAGGTTTGCGGATTAATTTGTAGACAGAAGCAGGGAGGGAATGTGGGATTAAATGTAACTGTAGATGGTTCACTGCCTACATCCTTCTCTAGGTTCTCTTCTCCTCCTTAGATTTCAGTCCCTGAAATCTGGACCCATTGTCCCTTTTACACAGCCAGTGCTTCATGGGCCTCTTCTTGTAGGAGAGGATCAATATTGTTTTATATTTTTGTAATTTTAATAAATTTCCTGGTATTTTGCTGGTCTCTAGTGACAGTGGATGAATTTTGTGTAACCTCCTGCAGTGTGAGAGAGGGATCTGCAGGGCACGCACACAGGAGGCACTGCTGGGGCTTGGAAAGGGGAATTTCAATGTGATGCCCACAGACAAAACTGGACAGATTGGAACAGGGCCACACGAAGTACCCTGGGGCACTTCAGTACAGTGTGGATCATCCCAGGAGCCAGGCTAAGAAGAACCAACAATTTCATTTTCTAGGTCCTTCATCTCTCCTGTGCTATGGAGATGTCTGCTGCACATTGTTGCCAGCTTGGATCACCAATTTCTCTAATATTCCAACAAATAACTTCACACTTCCCCTTATCCATCGAATGAGCTCCCTATAAACATCTTCAGCATTTCTCCTTCAATTCCCTCCTTAAAGCTCACCTGTGCTGTAATGTGTACAGCACCCATAGCTGGGCAGCTGGCATCCCGTGACTGCTCTTTGTGATCATTTTGTTGTCTCCCCACCCTTCCTGTTACTTGTACTCAGCTGTTGTCTCATCTTATACTTAGAGTGGTAGAGTTGTTCTGTGTTTATACCACACCTCGGCCCTCATCTGTGACTGGCTGCTACTGCAATAAAAGTGGACAGTGGTTTTTACTGGGTATGAAGCCAGGAATTTTCCAACCGGAAGGGGAAACCATGGCAAGGAACTGCTGCTAGTTGGTGGAACTTCAGGGTAAGAGAGGGGAGAAACAGGTTTGCAAATGAAGAAAGCAGGGAGGAAGAATGTAATGCTGGAGGCTGCATAGCAGGAGAGAGGGGTCCTCCTGGAAAGGATTGTGGGAAGAAAAGACTGTGAATTTTGGGTTGAGGAATTTGGGTTGTCCTGACATCTCTAGCCAGGAGGTGGCATTGTTGATTAAACCCATATAGTGACTTCCTGTCAAAAGCAATAATGCTCCACTGATTAATGTGATTCAGTTATCAAAGAGGGTGAATTAGTGGGGAAAGGGACAGACCTAAATTTCCCAGTTAATTAGCACGCTGTGATCTGAGTTAATGGCACACACCACACTCAAGCTTTCACTTTTCTGTGGATCAAAAATTTCTTCACAAGTCACAGGTCAGGACAGGTCAGTTGCTTAGACAGATGCACATCCCAGTTGCCAGAGATGTTGAAAACCTCTTGTGTCCTGGATTGCATCAGAACTGCTGCCTCAGAGGTTCAAATTCTGCATCTCCCCTTCCCTGATCACCAGCCTCTTTAACTTTCTGGAAGTGCTTTGGGCCTAGGGGTCAGCAGGGGGAGAAATAAAACAGGACATGCTATGCAAGTGTTACAAGAGGACCTCGTGGCTGGGATATGCATGATGCTGTGAAGACAAACCAAGGCTAAGAGGTGCATTTTGTGTCCCATAAGCCTGTGGGGTGGAACGTCAGTCAATCAGGTGTTTTCCTTGTTCCTGCCCCTTGCATGATGATTGGAGCTCACCCAGCTCAGGTGGTAGAACACCAGCATTAGAAAGGGAGGCTGGCCTTACCTGTGCTATGACTTGGGACATGTTCAATTCCTGGCTCTCCTGCAGACTACCTTTGTGACCTCAGGCAAATCACTTATCATCTCTGGGCCTCAGTTACCCTCTGTAAAAAAGGGGATAATTATCCTCCCTTTGTCTCCTGTCCATTTAAACTGTGACTGCTTTAGTGCAGGGACTGTCTCTGCTATATGCATGGCTGTCTTACCTAACAGTTTCCCATCCCCTGATCATTACCTCATCTAACTTCAGATGCCCCAACAGGGGCCCTGCAGATTAGTGTACATAAGAACGGCTATGCTGGAGCACACCAAAGGTACATCTAGCCCAATATCCTGTCTTCCGACAGAGGCCAATGCCAGATGCCCTAGGGGGAATGAACAGAACAGGTAAGCACCAATGATCCATCCCCTGTCACCCATTCCAGCTTCTGGCAAACAGAGTCTGATTGCCTGGAACAACGTCCCTCCTTGAGAGAGAGTTCCTTTTTAAAACTGCTGTAGTCCTTTGATCCCTGGGGTAATGCTGGTCTTGTCTTGTCATGCATTGTCTCTTAACAACACTCAGGTGTTTGCAGAGAATAGTGAACTATTCCTTCCTCCTCGTTTTCCTTTACAGCCCATCCAAGCTGTTTGGCATCCCTGCTTGAGTATAGGTGGGAGCAAGGAGATAACCCAGCCCAGCATCTAGGTTATGGGGGTTCACACCCACTAGAGACTGGGCTGGTGGTGGGCTCTTATCATGGTGTCACTGGGATGGGGGTGGGGCTGTACCATGGAATCATTGGGATGGGAGGTGTTACACAGGCTGGGGTGGCTTATACTATGGGGTCGCAGAAAGGACAGGTCTCACAGGCTGGGGGTGAACTGTACCATGGAGTCACTGGGATGGGGGGATTAATCCCCTCTGCTGTTTTTTTAATTGCTTTAAATAAAGCCCAACCCCAATAATCAATTTAACCAGAGGGGCGAGTTCTTTAAGGCGATCTTCCGGCTCAGCCACTGGCAGTACGCATTCTATCATACTAGGCGGGAATAAGCACTGATTGAACAGGGAGTTTGTCAATCAGCATGGCCGGGTACGAATGTGGCCTCTGCAACCGAGCGAGTCCTGAGCACGCGCCGAACATCCTATCGCTCAATGGTCTGCTCCTCTGCCCCCTACCCTTCCTCCCGGATTGCGGGATGCTGTGGCGCATGCGCAGAGCGATGACGTGGGTGTCCACCTCCTGGGCATGTGCAAGGGCTCTTCCTTCTCTCGGTCCCGCCCTCGCTCACGCTTCCGCCAATCAGCTACTGGCAGTATTCGGACGGGCGCGCGACCCGGCGACGGCCGCTCTGGGGGGGAGAGGGCGGAGCGCGCGCATTGGGACCAACCGGCGAGCGGAGCGCGCGCCCGAATGGGCTCGGGAGCGCGCGCTTCCTCCCTGCTGCCTGGACGCGCCTCTCACACGGGGAGCCGGGCCGGGCGCAGGCGGAGGGAGCGACTGTGCGGTGCGGGTGAGTGTAGGCCGGGCCGGGGCCCTCTCTATGGGCAGGGCGGGGAGCCGGGGCCCTCACCCACGGCAGGGAGCCGGGGAAAAGCGCCTGAGGGAGGCCGGGCCTCGCTCCGGGCCTAGCCGCCCCCCGGCATCGGACACTCTGGCCCAGAGAGAGAGAGAGAGACCCCCCCGCGCTCCCGCACAGCCTCGCCCCCCACAGCTCTCCCCCCTCTCAGCGCCCCCCACTGCCCCCTCACCGGCCCTCCCCCGTATCCACCACACACAACCCCCGACCCCTTCCTTCTTCAGTACCCCCGCACCGCCGCCGCTCCTCCTCCTCCTCCGTCAGCGCCCCCACCCCCAGACCCCTTCCTCCTTCAGTGCCCGTGTCCCCACGCTACCCCTCCCCCACGCTGCTTCTCTCCCGCCCCCCTCCGATCCCTCAACCCCCCCCCGCCCCTCCCAATACAGCCACCCTCTCGGCACCGCCCAGCACCCCTGCCTGTTCCTCACCCCACCTCACCGTTCCTCCTTCCCCAGGGACCCCTACCTTCACACTGCTTCTCCCCCATAGACCTCCCCAACACAGAGACGCCTTCCCCCACCAACCTTGCCCCACACTGCCCCTCCAGAGAGACCTCCCTCAGCACCCACAGTCCCTTCCTGCATACTGACCCTCCCCCTACAGAGACAGTCCACAGCACCCACAGACCCCTCTCCTTTCAGCACCCCATCCCCCACAGTGCTCCTCCCCCTACAGACAACCCCAGTATCCACAGATGCCTCTTCCCTAGCACCCCCACCCTGCCCCTCCCCACACAGAGAGAGACCTCTTCAGCACCTACAGACCCCGAAAGAGATCCCACAGCCCCTTGCTTCTACGACCCCTCCCCTTTCAGCATCCCCGCCTCCATAGATTCCTCCACCACAGAGACTCCTCTCAGCACCCCCTAACCCTGCCCCCCACCACCACCACCCCGAAATCTGGTCTCCCGCATAACTCCTTTCTTTGTGTGTGATCTGGTGACCCCTGGTTCCCTCCCCTCATGCATGACTCCCTTCTGCCACAGAAACTCTTTTCCCCATATGTGACCTCTCCCCACTCATCACATCCTGTATGTGACTGTCCCCTAGTATGACCCCCTATTCAGTATGACTCTCCTGCTGATTCCCTGTTTGATCTCTTCCTCTGCTGCGACACCCAGACACCTCCACGTACTCATATACATTAAGCGGCCACCTTTCTCTTCATCCCGCAGCCCTCCTTCCTTGTAGTTAATTCCATCACCTGTGTGCAACCCTCCCTTTCCCTGTCCCCCTTAATTCTGGTGTGGAACCTTACTATCTTTTAAGTCTGCTTTTGCCACTATAACCCCACTTTTGATCCCTTGTTAATTTAACTGGCTTTACATCCCTATTCTCTAGCCAGCGCACCAAGTTATGTTCCCACCCTATCTATATTTCCACTCCTGTTGCCTCCATCCCTGGATTGTATGCCATGTTCCCTTGGTGTACGACCCCTCTTCACCACCCCTTCTCCCCTCTTGGATTACATGTTCACTTGTGCGAGTCCTGTTTTCTGGTCTTGGAATCCCCATTTCCCTGAAATAAATTCTTCCCTCCACTGGATTACAATACCTCCCCTGCATGAAACCTGTTTTCTCCCTCTTGGAGTCCCCCTACCCTTTGCATGAAAAGAAAGGGTGTTATTTTAGGATTTGGAGACCCAAGTTCAGTTCCCAGCTCCATCACAGACTCCCTGGGTGACCATGGGTGAGTCACTTAGCCTCTCTGTGCTTCAATTCTCATCTGTAAAATGGGGGTAATAGCACTTCCCTACCTCATGGGTATTGTGAGGTGTTCAGATACTATGGTGATGGGGGCCAGATAAGTACCTAAAATAGACTTCTCAGATAGTTGCCGTGTATTACATGCCCCTAGATCAGAAAAGTTACCATTCATCCACCTGAATAAATGTCAGTTGCATCCACTTTCAAATTTCTTTACCCCAATATAGATTACAATTACAGCCCCAAGAGGAGCCTACAATTCACCGCATTCTAATAAACTCAGGCTAATGACCCCTTCCTGTGTAAACCTGGGCTAGTGAGAGGGGGGATTTTTTTAGTGTTACTTGTCCAAGGACAGCTTGTGTCTCAGATGACTGAGGCTGTTTTTGCTATTGCCTGTGGGATATTTTTGTATAATAAAGTGTATATTTTGTCACAGATTAATATCTGAGCTGAGATGTACTGACTGTTATGTTCCACTGTGACTGAAAATCTAGTATCCCAACTTTGTTTCCAGGCCACCTCTGTCTTACGCTGCACTTTGGGGAGAGTGCAACATGGATCAATCACACACACAAGCATTTTCCAGCAAGCACTATGGATGCCATCAAATGGGGCCATGAACTAACTGGCAGGCAGGTTAGTTTTGTGCTGCTGTTTGGTGGCATTTACAAAATAACTGAAAAATTACCCCCCCAGGGAACTATGTGTAAAATCCAAATTATTCCTCGCTCTGAATATTGCCCCCATCTCTGTAAATATAAATTATGCCCTGCTCTGTGTCACCACTTCCCTATGTAAATCCAAATTACACCCTGCCCTGTATATTACTGCCCTGTCTAAATCCAAATTGCCTTCCCTTATGAGATCTTGGAAGTCATCGTGGATAGTTCTCTGAAAACATCCACTCCATGTGCAGCGGCAGTCAAAAAAGTGAACAGAATGTTGGGAATCATTAAGAAAGGGATAGAGAATAAGACAGAAAATATCATATTGCCTCTATATAAATCCATGGTGTTCCCATATCTTGAATACTGCATGCAGATGTGGTTGCTCCATCTCAAAAAAGATACCTTAGAATTGGAAAAGGTTCAGAAAAGGGCAACAAAAATGATTAGGGGTATTGAACGGCTGCCATATGAGGAGAGATTAATAAGACTGGGACTTTTCAGCTTGGAAAAGAGACGACTAAGGGGGGATATGATAGAGGTCTATAAAATTATGACTGGTGTGGAGAAAGTAAATAAGGAAGGGTTATTTACTCCTCATAACACAAGAACTAGGGGTCACCAAATGAAATTAATAGGCAGCAAGTTTAAAACAAAAGGAAATATTTCTTCACACAACGCACAGTGAACCTGTGGAACTCTTTGGCAGAGGATGTTGTGAAGGCCAAAACTATTACAGGGTTCAAAAAAGAACTAGATAAGTTCATGGAGGGTAGTTCCATCAATGGCTATTAGCCGGGATGGAGTCCCTAGGTTCTGTTTGCCAGAAGCTGGGAATGGGTCACAGGGGATGGATCACTTGATGGTTACCTGTTTTGTTCATTCCCTCTGGGTCACCTAGCATTGGCCACTGTCAGAAGACAGAATACTGGGCTAGTTGGATCTTTGGCCTGACCTAGTATGGCTGTTCTTATGCTGGAATGGGAGATTTATATGGTGTTTTTAAATAGGCCAATCCAGTGGCCAGTAAAAGACAGCCAATCCAGACCAGGGCTCTCTCACTTCGCCAAAAGAAGTACATTGCTTCTGTCTACAAAAACCTTTGGTTTCCAGCTGGGAGATATGCTAATGGATCTGAAAGGAGTTCCAGACAGCACCTCTGCAGGGAAGGTCATCCATGAAACATAGGGCCCTTTGTTTTCAGTTTTTACCAAAAATTCCCAGATTTTACAAAAGCTATTTGTTGTTTTTTTTACCAATATTCACCTGAAATTTGGACTACTTAAGTACATGAAATTCCTGATTAGTTTAAGGAAATCAAGTGCATTAGATGTAGGTGTATTTATGTTAATAATAAATTAGTCTAAGTATAAATGTAAAGCAAAGTAGTGGAAGAGCCACAAAAACCCGCATGTGTGCATATGTGTACTTACTGTTAATGGGCAGTTCCTAAAATACACCACAGCATTAAACTACTTTTACTTTCAATACCTTTACTTTTCTCTATTTGTTGCTTTTTCTGTCTTCCCATTCCCTAATATTCATCTCAGTATTACCCCAAAAAGTGAAGTTAATTTCTTTGCACTGATTTTCAGACACTTGAAAATTTTTATAATAAACATTGAGAAATTCCTGAGAAATCCTGAACAAAATAAAAACTGAAAGTGAAGGGCCTTGACATTACAGTACCTGAGTAAGTGAAAGGCATCTTTTCATTAATGACAAATATATAGATTCAGATGTAACCTACAGATTAAAATGAACAAAGTTAAATGCAAAATTAATCCTGTATTAATGCAACTGTAGGGCCGTACAGCTCAAAATCAGTCAGGAAATATAATATTAAGATTCCCATAGCAACATTAACTTGGGCACACTGTTCATATGAAATATCTTATTTGTACTGAGTTAGCCTCCAGATAGCCCAATGAGGAATCAGCGCCCTGTTGGGCTAGTCACTGTAATTAAATAACAAACCAAAAAAAAGTCCCTGTATCAAAGAGCTTATCATTTAATCAGTTCTCTTCTTCTGTTTTTCTTCTTAAAGAGAATATGTTAAAAAAACACTGAATAGAAAATATTACACACAAGTTGTTAATGTTGCTTTGGGTTGGGAGGAACAACTTTTATTTTTGCATTTCTTTATGTGCAATGCCTACTATAAGACCTAAACTTTGCACTGGAGGTAGTGTTATGCATTTCATTTTCTATATTTTTTTTAAAGAAGAGAAAAAGGAAAAGGAGGGGCAAAAGTCTTACTCCAGAGGTAACAAGCACCAAATTGGTGCCTGCTTAATACCAGCATGCTGGCCTAGCTGCTGCTACTACTAGTAAACCCATATAGTCCTGCTTTCCATCCACAGATCTCAAAGTGCTTTACAAAGGAGAGCAAGTATTATCCGCATTTTATAGATGAGGCATAGAGGTGAAATGTCTTGCCCAAGATGTCGCAGTGACTTCAGTTGCAGAGTCAGGAATAAAACCCACATCTCCTGCCTCAGTCCTATCCACACGGTCAGACTGCCTATCAGAAGCACCAATCACTGGCTGCAACAATGAACATATGGACTATGCTTCCCTAGAGGTGTGAACTCCCAAAAAACAGACCTTGTCCAGCCGAGGATTTAAAGGTGTGAGGTTACACCTTCTAAAACTTTAATTAGATCCAGCTACCTAACTCAATCTAACATCACACTGCTTTAAATCCTAGTCTAGACCTAGTTACATTTTTTACTCTAGAAAAAATAATTTTAGGCCAAGATCAAGCATGTAAAATTTCAGTCTAAAATGATACTGTTCAGTGACATTCACATGTGAGTGAAAACAGGAAGTTCTAGATGAAACCATTTACTACAAACAATCACCTGTAAGCAAACCTTGTAAATATGAAAAAGGCCTTTTTCCCTGAATCCACAAGTGATAGGGTGGGCTGGGTGAAGTTTAATGTATTAAAGTTTTATTTTGGGGTGTTTCTTCAAAGCAGGTATCAGAATACACAAAATATCAGAAAGCCATTTGGGAGTTGTGTGTTGTACACACATATATATGAAGAGCTTCACAACTCATGGGTAACACTCATCTTAAACTCATGCCAATAAAACCTTTTCCTTACAAAAGAATAGCCAAACTGAGTCAGACCAATGGTCCATCTAGCCCACTCTACTGTCCTCTGACTGTGGCCAGTGCCAGGCGCTTCAGAGGGAATAAAAAGAACAGGGCAGTTATCAAGTGAGCCATTCCCTGACACCCAGTCCCAGCATCTGGCAGTCGGAGGCTTAACCACCTTGGTTAATAGAGATTGATGGACCTATCCTCTATTAACTTATCTAATTGTTTTTTGAACACGGTTATAGTTTTGGCCTTCATGACATTCCTTGGCAGTCAGTTCCACAGGTTGACAGTGTGTTCCTTTTGTTTGTTTTAAACATGCTGCCTATTAATTTCATCAGGTGACCCCTGATTCTTGTGTCATATGAAGGGGTAAATAACACTTCCCTATTCACTTTCTCCTCACCATTCGTGATTTTATAGATCTCTTTCCTATTCCTCCCTTAGTCATCTCTTTTCCAAGCTGAACAGTGTCCCAGTCTTTTTAATCTCTCTCATATGGAAGCTGCTCCATACCCCTAATAATTTTTGTTGCCCTTCTCTGTACCTTTTACAATTCATATATATATATATATAGATAGGCAACCAGAACTACATGCAGTATTCAAGGTATGGGCATACCATGACTTTATATAGTGGCATTATGATATTTTATGTCTTATTAGCTATCCCTTTCCTAATGGTTCCTCACATTGTTAGCTTTTTTTGACTACCGCTGCACATTGAGTGGATGTTTTCAGAGAACTATCCATGACTCCAAGATCTCTTTCTTGTGGGGTAACAACTAATTTAGACCCCATCATTTTATATGTATAGTTGGGATTATATTTTCTAATGTGCATTATTTTGCATTTATCAACATTGAATTTCATCTGCCATTTTGTTGCCCAGTCACTCAGTTTTGAGAGATCCTTTTGTAGCTCTTCACAGTCTGCCTGGTAATCTTGTATCATCTGCAAATTTTGCCACTTCACTGTTTACCCCTTTTCCCAGATCATTTATGAATATATTGAATAGGACTGGGCCCAGTACACACCCCTGGGGAACACCACTATTTACCTCTCTCCATTCTGAAAAATGACCATTTATTCCTACCCTTTGTTTCCTATCTTTTAACCAGTTTTACCAAACCATGAGAGGACCTTCCCTCTTATCCCATGACAGCTTACTTTGCTTAAGAGCCTTTGATGAGGGACTTGGTCAAAGGCTTTCTGAAAATCTAAGTACAGTATATCCACTGGATCCCCCTTGTTGACCCCCTCAGAGAATTCTAGTAGATTGGTGAAGCATGATTTCCCTTTACAAAAACCATGTTGACTCTTCCCCGACAAATTATGTTCATCTATGTGTCCCGCAATATTATTTTTTATTATAGTTTCAACCAGTTTGCCCGGTACTGAAGTCAGGCTTACTGGCCTGTAATTGCCGGGATCACGTCTGGAGCCCTTTTTAAAAATTGGCATCACATTAACTATCCTCCAGTCATTTGGTACAGAAGCTGATTTAAATGACAGGTTATAGACTACAGTTAGTAGTTCTGCAATTTCACATTTGAGTTCCTTCAGAACTCTTGAGTGAATGCCGTCTGGTCCTGGTGACTTACTACTAAGGCTGCAAGTTTGTCACGAAGGTTACAGAAGTCATGGATTCCGTGACTTTCCGTGGCTTCTGCAGTGGCCAGTGCGCCTGGCATCCCCCTTGCTCAGCTCCTAGGCAGAGGCGTGGCCAGGCAGCTCTGGGCGCTGCCTCTGCTTGCAGGCACCGCCCCCGTAGCTCCCATTGGGCACGGTTCCCGGCCACTGGGAGCTGCAAAGCTGGCACTCTGGGCAGGGGCAGTGCGCAGAGCTACCTGGCCATGCCTCCACCTCGGAGGTGAGCGAGGGAGATATCGCCGCTTCCAGGGAAGCACGGAGCCAGGTAGGGAATCTGCTGGCCCCGCCAATCCCTCCCCACAGCACCAGCATGGATAGGGTGACCAGATAGCAAGTGTGAAAAAATGGGACGGGGTGGGGGGTAATAGGAGCCCATATTAAAAAAAAAAGCCCCAATTATTGGGACTGTCCCTATAAAATCGGGCATCTGGTCACCCTAAGCACGGATCCCGGCCAGGCTGTGTGCTGCTGCCTGCCCGCCCTCCCCCACCCAGCACCAGCAGGGGTCCAGGGCTGCGCCCCCTCACCCGCCATCATCCGTGGCACCCTCCCCCAGCATCCGTGGGCCCACTCAGGCTGCTCTCCCCCCAGATTTAGTCAGGAAGTCATGGACAGGTCGCGGGCTGTGAATTTTTGTTTACTTCCCCTGACATGTCCATGACTTTTACTAAAAATACCCGTGACTAAAATGTAGCCTTACTTATTACTGTTTAGTTTATCATTTTATTCCAAAACCACCTCTAACGACACCTCAATCTGGGACAGTTCCTCAGATTTGTCACCTAAAAAGGTTGGCTCAGGTTTGGGAATCTCCCTCACATCCTCAGCTGTGAAGACGGATGCAAATAATTCATTTAGTTTCTCTGCAATGGCCTTATTGTCCTTGAGTGCTCTTTTAGCATCTTGATCATCTAGTGGCCCCACTGGTTGTTTAGCAGGCTTCCTGCTTCTGATATACTTAAAAATTTGTTTGCTATTACTTTTTGAGTCTTTGGCTAGCTGTTCTTCTTTTTTGGCCTTCCTGATTATATTGTTACATTTAACTTGCCTTTCTATTTTCCTCACCAGAATTTAACTTCTACTTTTTAAAGGATGCCTTTTTACCTCTCACTGGTTTTTTTTTACTTTGTTGTTTAGCCACTGGTGACACTTTTTGGTTATCTTATTATGTTTTTTAATTTGGGGTATACATTTAAGTTGAGCCTCTGTTATGGTGTCTTTAAAAAGTTTCCATGCAGCTTGCAGGGATTTCACTTTTAGCGCTGTACCTTTTAATTTCTGTTTAACTAACCTCCTCATTTTTGTGTAATTTCTGAAATTAAATGCTACAGTATTGGGTTGTTGTGATTTTTTTCCCCACCACCTGGATGTTAAATTTAATTATATTATGGTCACTATTACCAAGCAGTCCAGCTATATTCACCTCTTGGACCAGATCCTGTTGATTTATGACTAAATCAAGAATTACCACTCCTCTTGTGGGTTCCGGGACTAGCTACTCCAAGAAGCAGTTATTTAAGGCGACAAGAAATTTTATCTATGTATCCCATCCTGAGGTGACATGTACCCAATCAATATGGGGATAGTTGAAATTCTTAAGTTTGTATGATGAATTTAAAAATGGAATAGCGTCAATATGTGACTATCTTCTTTATTTTATTAAAATAATCAATTCAGATTCCAGTGGAAGGGAGAGGCTGATCTCCTGGGCTGGCCAGTGCATCTCTAGTCAGAAATGAAATAACTTTAACAGGCATTTCATGGGGTACAAAGGTAGAGGACAATGAAAAAAGTGCATTTTAGGGGTTTAACTTCTCCAAATGAGTTGTAGGTTTACACTAAACAAGGGTAGACTGGATGGCTGAGGGGGTCGGGAATTGGGTACAGGGCCTTTCCTCTGTAAGTTGCTGTTTTGGATGTGCTCTTGGGATAGTAGTTACAAAAAGCTCTAGCCCTATTATTTATTACTTGTTTTAATGTAGCACCTAGGGACCCTTATCATGGACCAGAACCCCATTGTTCAAAGTGCTGTACAAACACGGAACAAAAAGGTGGTCCCTATCCCAGAGAACTTATAGTCTAAGTGTGCTGGTTATTTGGTGGCCTATCCCAAGTATACTGAGTTGAGATTTTTGTTTTAATTTGCACTGGGATAGATAACCACATCACGCAAACCACCACTGTATTTGGCAAAACAACGCAGACTATGGAATTGGTCATGGAGACACAACTCCCCTCTCCTCCCCATTAAGCTAATCTCCCCAGGGCAAAGATGAAGCATGGGGAAACTTGTAATGTTTGTACCATTGTGTTACAGGGACTTAAACAGAAACTGCAGTGATTAGCAGTGGCAATGGAAATAAGTAGTGAAATGTTGTGAAATCATTACAAATTGTTTCTCTAGCATGGTGAATGTGCACTGTTCTTTACAAAGAATAGAGTAAGTTGCATTCCTTGCCCTGTAGGTCTGCTAGTCTAGGAGTGATGAGATACAGGGCAGCAGTTCAGACAAAGGGTGGAGAGACTTGTGGGGAGGAAAGCACAATGGGAAAGATTTCTCAGAGAAATGGATTATAGGAGGAGAGACGGGGCATCCTGACAAACAGCAGAGAGTGAAAACTGTTCGGGCATCTAAGAGGAAGTATAGTGGAAGTCCCAAAGCTGAGGAGGAAGAGGGGATGAAAGGAGGAGTAATGAGAGAACATTGGGAGGAGCTATAAGGAATAAATGGGTGTGAGAAGAGGACAAAATTAGAATAGGTGAGTAGGGATCTTGCAGATGAGAAGAGAGAGCTTGAATTTGATGAGGTGGAGAGAAGAATGAGAAATAATAGAGGCATTTGGGGTGGCCTAAAGGGGGAAAGGTGAGAGGTATGAGAGAAGAAGGTCCCAGAAATAGAGGTGAGAGATGAACAAGATGTGGCAAAAGGTGCAGGTAGTGGGGTTAGCGAGGAAAGGGCAGATCCTGGTGATATCAGAGAGGAAGAAACAGGATGTGGAGAGCTGAAGTGCTGCTGTGGTAGTGAGCTGGGGAAACTGACAGTGGAGTTGCCTGTTAGGATAGAAGAGAGAGGCAGTGGAGAAGGATTGGAAGGGAAGATGAAATGCTCAGTGTTGAGTGATTGGGTTGGATGAGAAAATAGGAGCAGCTGGAGATGAGAGATTGGACAAAGCAGAACAGTGATTACTCTGTGCAGGGGAAAGGGGGACATAGGCCTATGTGGAAGACCTTAAAAACAAAATCAACTCCCAAAGTCTGATAGAACACTTATTTGTATGCAACTTTAAAATTTGCAACCTTATTTCAGTGGAACGTCCTTTCAAATGTAGAATCATAGACTATCAGGGTTGGAAGGGACCTCAGGAGGTCATCTAGTCCAACCCCCTACTCAAAGCAGGACCAAGCCCAATTTTTGCCCCAGATCCCTAAATGGCCTCCTCAAGGATTGAACTCTCAACCCTGGGTTTAGCAGCCCAATGCTCAAACCACTGAAGTATCGCTCCCCAGATGTGTTGGCTGTCCTGTTACAGTAGATAAGCATGTTAGCGCATTGATTGTTAGTTAAGGCAGTCAGTTAGTGACATAGTTTGCAGTGTTGTCATTGTTGTCCTAAATAAACTTCAGAGTTAACACACCACTAAGATGATTGTGAGTTAATTCATACTAGATCTAATGTCTCTCTACATGCTCTGTGATACAGCAGCACAGTGATTACCTTTGTAAAGCTTTCTCTGTTCCTCTGTGTTTTAGGTTCTCCTCGCTTGTGGTGAAACTGAGTGCCTGCCTCTGTTACAGTTCAGTATTTCTCTCAGAAACATCAGAGTGAAATTGACAAGATGCTTCTGCCAAGAAGTTCTGCATAGTAGCTGTGAAAATGACCAGTCTTGTCAGTTTTACTCTGCTGCTGGTTGGGACAGGCAAGAGCAACAGTAGAGTGAAATTGGAGTTGTCTGCAGACTCAGAAACCACAGTTTTGCAGAGTCACATTTGGAAAGGTTTTCTTTCAATCGTGCAGGCTGGAAACTTTGACTTTAAAAATTTAAGATTTAGATTCTGCAGAAACCAAAAACCTAAAGCCCTCCTCACTTGGAAAGATTTCTTACTCTGCTCTGGCAATTGAATGAGTGGATACTTCAACCCTTGTGTTAACTCTTAACTGGTTTAGTCTGTGTTGTAATTAACTTTAGTAATTAGAATACATCTTTTTTGTTGTACTGTAGTTCTTTCAAGCTCCAGGAATATCAATCTGGCATATTTAGGCACCACTAAAATTCACCTAAAAAAGAGAGATTGAGAGAAATGAAAGACATGGCTAATTTAAAGTAGAAAAATGAGAACAGTTATTACAGCTCTGTATTTTGCTACCTAATGTAATAATAAAGGCATCATGATAAAACAGTGAACCAGTGGAGTAGAGAATGTATTACAAATAAAGTTGGAACTGAGCAGAGTTGCTATAACCACAATAATCAATTAAATATAACCTGTGCCCAGGTTGTTCCTGAGCTGTGGTGGGTTCACTAGCTCTCAACTTCTTGTGCAGGTTGCTACCTCTTGATTTTATTTCCAGAGAGAAGCTTGTTTCCCCCTCCCTCCCCATTTTGTATATTGGAGGAGGAATTTGACTCCCTCACTCAAGTTAGATCATAGGTCAGACCTCCTTTTCCATGGCCTAATAGACTAACTAGGGCTTTCTTGTGAGAACTGCACTCTTCTTCATGCAAAGCAACCAAGTGTAAATGTGTTCAACACTCAACAGGGCTGGGTTTTTCTGTTGGCATCTCTTGCCCTGCTTTGTGGGATGGCAATAAGATCCTGTGGGGGTGTTTCCCATTTTCTTCTTGCCTTCCCAGCAAAGAATTAAAACTTCTGATTATCTGTCCCCTTCACTCCATCTGAGCACAACTCTAGCTGGGGCTAGGGGTCCTTTATTTGTAATAGTCTAGAAAAAACTTGAGCATAGGACAAGAAGCCAGAATGTCCTGAATTCTCATTTCTGCTCTGTCACTGACTCCTGTGGTCTGGGACAAGTTGCTCAACTTTTGAGCCTCAGTTTTCTTAACAATAAAATGAGGATAATACTTACCTGAAACTGCTTAGTTAGTGAATGATTGTGAAGCTCCTTGAGGATGGAAAGTGGTGTTGAAGACCAAAAGTGTGAGTGTTTATTAACTAAAAATAACAGTTCATCTCTCAGTGAGAGTTATGTGTCCTTATCCCAATTATGCAGATGTAGAAACTGAGTCTCAGAGATATTAAGTGACATGCCTAAGCCCATAGACTGAGTCTGTGTCAGAGTTGGCTGAGAACTCAACATCTCTTGATCCCCAACCTGGTTCTAAGACCTCTAGTCCATGTTTTCCTCTTCAAACTAATGCTTATACAGTACCTTGAAGGTGCAGAGTGCATTATTAATATTAAATATATGTTAAATGATTATTTTTCCTGAATTCCCATGTTAATTTGATTTTTTTTTCTTCTAGATAAAGTGTGGAGTTCCAGATGTCAAGTTTTAATTATTTTATATGGTTTTTTTAAACAAATATGGATTGAGGAATGGTTTTCTATGCAGGAGGGAGGTGAAAATGGAGCAGCTTGGAACAGACTTAGATACCCAGGCCATGGGTGAGAAGGGCCCAGTCATCATTGTTTTAATTATCAGTTGCATTCTGCAGTTTTAACAGAATTGTCTGAAAACTGTCAAGTCTTACCTCACCTGCCCAGGATTTTGTGGACACCATCACTACAGAAAGGATTTGAAATTCAATTTTGTTCATAAAAACCAAGTGGAAGCTAGAGTTTTGAGTGTCATACAAAAAGGGAACAAATAGGAAGAAGAACGAAAACACACAAGCCAACTGACTTCACCCTCCAACCCCCCCTTTCAAAGAAAAGGATTTACAGCTCAAACCTCGCACCAGCTGTTACCCGGCTTTAGCCGTCAAGAGAGAAATAAATAAAATTAAACAACCACCGCTAGCCAGCCTCAGATCCTGGTGAAATCAGGGAGTGTGTTTCTGCGACTGCCTCGGGTGAGGGGGGAGGAGAGGGCCAAGCAGTGTGAGGAAGACAAGCACATTGTTTCAGGATAACCCCATCCACCTGAGCGGTGACTGAAGGGGACTGCTGGACACGAGGAAGAGATTAAAAAGGAAAAGGAGAGGAGGCTTCTTTGGGATTTTGGTGTGGGTTTTTTCAAAGAAATCTAATGGCGGCCTGTTTCTGAGTTGGCCACCTTTCCTGGAGCACTCACCAGAGTGGAAAAGACTTCCTCAGTTTGGCTTCCCTCCATTTGCTGCAGAGTCTGCAACTTCCATTTGCCACTTTCCCCACCCTAACTTATAAAATCTCTTTGAAGCCAGCCTTTGCCACAAGCTGCTTGGGGAGGTGCTTCTTGCACCTGGAGTTTGGCTGCTCCCAGCTGTTGTGTTCCAGCAGTAGTTTAAATTGGAATTCAGTTTCCCATTTTATTTTTTAAGTCTCCTTCCATACATCCCCAAACTCTCAGGGGACGGTGTGGACTCCCTTGGCTGTGTTCTTGGGCCTCTCCCTTCAGGGATCTGTGTGGATCCTTCCTCTGGATTGTTTTCTTCTGCTCCATTTGGAACACCCTCTAAGTGTATTTCAGGAAGTTGGGTAACTGCTTACCCCCACGACTTCTCCCTCCCATCTTCTCCCTCTGCCCCCCTCCTTCTCCCTTCTAAAGGTCCCCTCCCCCTTTTCGTGTCCATTCTGACTCCAGTTGGGCCTGGGCTATGCTGCAGGGCAGATCACCCACCAGAGCTCCAACATGCCAGCAGCATCTGGAAAGAGATTCAAACCCAGCAAATACGTCCCGGTCTCAGCTGCTGCCATCTTCCTAGTGGGAGCCACCACCCTCTTCTTTGCCTTCACGTGAGTTACAAATAGTTTGCCAGGTATGGGGAGCTGGGCCTGCTGACAAAGTGACTCGGGGCTACCTAAGACATCAAATTGGCCCCATACTCTACTGTGACTGAGTGTGGAGGTCAAATCTGGGCAGGGGGAGAGGTGAGGTGACTTGATACAGGAGTTAATCTCTTGTCAGGAGCCTGCTGAAGAGATGGGAGGGGATGCTGCCTTTTCGAATCTAAAGTCTGGGCTCTGCAATTGTGCTTTTAAGTGTCAGAGTGGCCCCCAAGCAGCCCCACCACCTAAACTGGGTTCAGATATATTTTACTTGGCTTTTCCAGTCAAGATGAGGAAATGGCATACACTGAATCCTATCCAGTTGCCAGAGCAAGGTGCCTTGTAGCTGTTGAGCCACAATTCTCAGCTTCTTGCTGTCTTTGTACATTTGGAATAACACACAAGCCTTAGCCCAAGGATCCTATTACAAATCACCCTGTGTGTGAATAGTTGCCCCATGTGACCTCTGTATCTGTGATAAATCTGGAAGAGTTTTCAGTATTGGGGATAACCAAAGCCACAAGCAGTTTGTTGGATCCGGGAAAGATGGTAGGAGTGTGTGTACAATAATTATTTAGAGAGTTAACAGAATTGACTTGGAAGGTACAAGGGAAAGTCCAAGGAGTAATGCCCTTTGAGTCCCACACAGCCCCTCCCCATCTGGTTCACTCACTGCAGTTAATCTCAGATTTTACCCAAGAGTGGTCTGAGGGGTTCAGTATCTCTGGAATGGGACTTGATTTACCTGTGGGATTGGGGAATAATCATTCCAGGGGTTGATGAGTAAGGGTGGTGGTAAATAATCATGCTGGATACTATTAGGCATGGGAGAGCATTGAGATATAATAGTGCTGGTTGATGTGACAGGGCTAGGGGGATGACTGTGCCAGGCAGTGATGTTACAGGAGACTCATGCCCCATGTTCACCCCTCAGCTGTGAGGGGCTTTATATTGTGGTGGGCATCGACCTCTTTTTCTGGTGGGGTAAGTTTTTCTGGGGTAGGATTCTTTTTCATCCTCATTTGGGGGCAGAGCTGACTAAGTTCTGGATTCAGTGGCAAGCAGACAGAGTAAGACCTCAAGGCCTGGGAAGGACCCAACTTATGTGAGTTGTTGCTGTTCCCATCTCATCCTCCCATTCTTGGAAGAGTATCTTGATTCCAAGCTGTGAGAGTTAGAACTGGCTCTGCACTGAATATCTCAGGTGCCCTTGACCTTTAAGACTCTGCATATTATACACTGCATATAGGGTGTGGCTGTGGCTCTTCTAAATACTAGGGTATGCATGAACTCCAGACCTCAGTGAATGAGAGAGTCTCTCTAATTCCATTCAGTAAAATAGCAGTACACATGTGACTTCTGAGGAATTAAAGCTAGCACAGTAAGTGGGGAAGAGGGAATGATTTATGTGCTGGAGAGGCTCATTGTCAAGGCAATGAGATGTTGCCTCTTTGCTGAAGCCCCTATACTATTCAAACCTGGAGTTTTCTCTCCAGCGCCTGCTGGTAAAATGTGAGGGGTTCTGGGAGTGTTAGAATTATCCCAGTACTGTATTAGAAATATCCTGATATTTAATGTGAAGTGAAATTTTGCCAGCTGGTTTTAGGGTTTGGTCTTATTGTAGAGGGGAGGAGGAAAGTGCATTGCGTGCTCAGATGCTCTCTTATTTTAGGGTGGACTTCTTAGTTCAGCTCCCTCTGGTTGGCCAGCTGGCTCCATCTCTTGCTTTAATCTTGCTGAGACTTGAGAGTGGCTCCTTCTCTCTTTCAACCTCTGTGGAGTGGGGGAAGTGGTTGTGAAGCTTCAGCCACTGAGCAAAGATTAATCAGGTACTCAGGATAGACAGGGCTCAAATGTACCAAATATAGACTAGTCAAGACTGATGCAGAAGAGACATGACCCTTTAGAACCTACCCAACTCCAGTGGAGTCAACTGTCAATCAAGCTCTTCTTCCCCTCCCTGCCTGGGTGGATGCTGCCCTTCCTCTTTAGGGATCCTCCTCTTCCTAGTGCCTCTCAAACACTAGCTGCTCTGATGTCTGGTCTTTGTGGAGCACATCTACCAGGTGGAATGAGTGAGGAGCAGCAGGATGTTCTTGCCTCTGAGAATGGAGGGGCAGCTGAGAAATTCAGTTCGCTCAGTTCATGAGTTGACTTGCCATTGCTGAGAGTCTTTTATTAAGCCTTGGGCAAGAATTTTCCCTGCTGGGTGTTATTGCCTGAACCCTAGCTTTGAACTGGAAGAGCCACTAATATTGGCTGGCAAAGGGATTGATTAGTATTGGGCGGTGGGAGGAGCCCCACTTTGGGGAGACTAGCCCCCGGCTCCACCCCGTCCACCTCCCGGTGGCCAGAGCCCTGAGACTCCCTCTGCGACTGGAGCCCCGGGCCCCCCAGCAGCCGGAGTCCTGATACTCCGCCCCCCATGGCCGGAGCCCCAAGACCCCCTGCCCTCCCCCTGCAGCTTGAGTCCTGAGGCCCCCTCTGCAGTCAGAGCTCCCCGCACACACATACACTGCCAGAGGAGGCCCAGACCAGCCAGAGCCCTGAGCCCCCCAACCTGCTCAGAGGAGCCCCAAGCTGGCCAGAGCCCCCATAGCTGTGCCTCCCCTCCCAAGCCGCCCTGCAAAAATTGAAAAGCTCTTCTCTCTTCTGGAAGAAGAACCTGAGGTTTTGCTATGCACCATGCAGGTTCCGGGGCGGTTGAGGAGGCAGTATGTTACTCAGCATCCTGGGTTCATCAGTAATCTCCCTGGAGATGGCTCCCTGGAGTAATCTCCCTGAAGATTACTGATGAACCCAGGAAGCTGAATAGCGCACAGTGTCTCCACAGCTGTCCCGGAACCTGCACAGGGCATAATAAAAAGCAAAAATTTCTCTCACCAAACCCGCAACCTGGGTCCCACAGCGGCGGCTGCACTAGGGGTGGGAGAGCCTCCCCTGGCCTATTATACCTGCCGCCCATGGTGCTGTGGGGGGGGAGGAAACACTTTAGATAAAGTGTTGATTGTTCAATAGGAGAGTGAAAAGAGAAGGGCAGGGCATGTTTTTTTCCCCGCTTATTATTTCATCATGAAGCTGTTGAGTTGAAAGGGCATTTGGAGAGTATCGAAGGATGATGTATCTAGATAGGAAGGGTAGTGCTGGTTTGATTGCTCCCAAGTGTGATTTGGGGTGACTGACATTTTGTCCGGTAGCCCTCAGAATTCCCAGCACAGGGACTCAAGGCATCTATTTAATCAGACATGCTTTAGTATATCCACTTTGACTCTGGTGCTGAGGAGTGAAAGGAAGACAACACTCTTGCCATTTTGGGATGTAAAATATCATTCCCCTGACAAGTAAATTGATTGATGGTGCCAGCCTGGTCATGTAGCAGTGTGTACAAAATGGGGAAAGAATTGGGGGTTGCACCCCAGATTTGTACACTCTCCGTGAGCGGTCATTCATGGCATTTCCATACTGGAGTAAGATGCACAGTCCGTTTTCCTCATCATTGTGATGTGCAGCATCTCACAGTGGTGAAGAGGAGTGTAAATGTATGAGAAAAGGGGGCAGTTCCCACCAATCTGTGAGGCAGCAGCTGGACAGTTGTGAAAAATCACTGAGTATGAGGGTGAGCTCCCCTCTCCCACTAGATCTTCTTATCACAGGGGTGCAAGCTGCAAAGCCTTGTTGCAATTACTTAAAAACCTGCACTGTTGAGCAGGTTTGTTCAGGATGGAAATACCTGGGCAGAGTCATTTAATTGTAGGTCAGCTGAAGTTGTTTAACTTACTTTACAGCATCACATTAAAACCCAAAGCACTGCCAGGCAGGAGCACAGCCCAGAGAGGCCAAAACAGTACGTTGCCAGTCAGATTATTGAGGGCTATGTTGTATTGTTTCCTTCAGCTTGGAAACTGAGTCCCTTCTTGAGCCTTTTTTCTACAGACAGGTCCCCTCCCCTTGCAGCTGCGCTGCGGAGCTCGCAGCCCCGTTGCCCAGAGTGGGAGTGAGGTAGAAAGGAACATAAGGCTGCAAATCTGATTTTTACTTTCACTTGATAACAATTCTTGAGATTGAATCATTGTCTTTGTATTTTCCCTCCTCTGTCACTTGTGAGCCGCCTGTTTGTGGCTACAGACAGGTCCCCTCCCCTTCATGGTTTCCCTGGAAAGTGACAGCAGCAATCAGGGGACACTGGTGCAAGCCTGGTATGTTTCAGTCTGCTCTCTCCACAGCCTGTGGTCAGATATGGGAGCAGCCCAGTCCCAAACTGCCTCCAGTACGATTGCTCAGTAGGGCTGTCTTGGTTTTTTGCAGGGTTGCTTACAAGGGCTGTGCTGCTGGCACTGGTCCTAAAGCATTTGATTTGGAAAACAAAACACACATAGTTACATGGAGTTAAACGGAAGAGAGATGAGGAGAAAGAAGTAGGTTCCATGTAAAGACTTGCAGGCCCCTCGTTGGCCGGTGATAACATTCCTCAGCAATGGGGTGTGAGAATTGGACTGGTGCTTGGGTTTCTATTTACTCTGCCTAGATGGCTATCTTTGGAGACTTCATAATTTTGTGACCCATGTGGATCCTTCACTGCATTTTTCCAACATGTAATCTGTGCTGCCCATTAGTCCATCTGAGACCTGACATAGGATTTACGTGCCTAAGTCAAGAAGTCCATTTTAATGTATGGATTTAGTTAGCAGAGGTATCAAGTCACATGATATGGTTTAAACTAATTAGGGCCATTGACCACTGTTGGGACAAAGCTGAGAAAACAGCATTGGCTTGAGTGAGAATAAAGAAGGAAGTGGGCTGTCTCTCCCATTCTCCTCTTGGAAGGAGGAAGAAGCTGTGAATTTGTATTGGGGTTTTCTCCTGAACATTTCCTATCATTTAGGACAGGGAAAGCCCTTTGGGTCCATTTCTTCCCCACTCCCTTCACACCCTTCCAGGCCTGCTCCCCTGAGTTTCAGTAAATCTAGTTTTCACTGTCTTTCCCCTTTGAAGACAATTTGGCCATCTATATAATCTCACCTTTCACAGAGGTTTCTTAATGTACAGCTGCTATTTGTCCCTTTGCTCAAATTCCTCCCCAAATTCCTAGTTGCCCTCTCTCCGGCTCCCTGATTAAGCCAGTTAAGTTGCAGCACAGTTGCCCACTTCCCCAAACAAGCTGCCATCTCTTATGTTTTAGTCCAGGGGTGGGCAAACTTTTTGGCCTGAGGGCCACATCGGGGTTCTGAAACTGTATGGAGGGCTGGGTAGGGAAGGCTGTCTCCCCCAAAACAGCATGCCCCCCCATCTGCCCCCTCCCACTTCCTGCCCCCTGACTGCCCCCCTCAGAACCTCCGACCCATCCAACCCCACCTGCTCCTTGTCCCCTGACCGTCCCCTCCCGGGACCCCCAGCCCCTAACTACCCCCCCATCCAACCCCCCCGCTCCCTATCCCCTGACTGCCCCCACCCCTGTCCACACCTCTGCCCCCTGACAGGCCTCCCGGGACTCCCACGCCTATCCAACCCTTGTTCCCCTCTCCAACCCCCCCCCCCCGCCCCATCCAACCGCTCCCTGTCCCCTGACTGGCCCCCCCCACCTGGAACCCCCTGCCCCTTATCCAACCTCCCCACCCCTTACCAGACTGCTCAGAGCAGCAGGACTTGCAGCGGCGCTGCCCAGCCAGAGCCTGCCGCACTGCCCGGCAGTAGCTCACAGCCCCATTGCTCAGAGCTGAGGCTGCAGAGGAGGGGGGACAGGAGGGGAGGGGCTGGGAGCTCAAGGGCCAGGCAGGATGGTCCTGCGGGCCGAATGTGGCCTGCGGGCTGTAGTTTGGCCACCTGTACCAAAAAAAAAGCAGCCAGTGGCTGCTAACCCCTCATTTCCCGTCCTCCTTTAGTCATCCCAATCCTTTTCCTTATGGGCATTCTGCAGACAGAAAGGCACCATCCAAATGCAAGGATGGGTTTGAATTTTCAGCTTGCTGTATAATACTTGTAGTTTGAAAGCATTGAAAAGTCAGGTACCTTGAAAAGTACTATCTCAGGAGATATGAAATGGAATATAGTCTTTTGCACTGATGGCTGCAGCTCCATTTCAGTCAGGGGGATGGTGAATAGGGTATGGATTCTCTCTCCTGCCTTTGGGGCCCCAGCCAAACCTGTGCCAGATCAGTAGCGATGGAAATTCATCTGCTCACAGCTATTTGGTTCCTATTTGAAATGAGTTGAAGAGTGTGTGGGTTGCAGGGGTGGCTATCAGCCCGTGTTCTTGTTGTCTCTTTCTTTACAATGAGCCTATTCCTATGATACTTGAGTTCCTTACATTTTTGTTAAAGTGAACGTGCACATCTCTTCTTTTCACTTGGTTTATTGGAGGCATTTTGGTGGCATTATTTTGGGCAGGCTGGGTTGTTTTATAGTGGATCTTTTATTTTGTTTTGAAGGTGCTGAGATCTTTGGTCACACTGATCTCTCTTGATTTCTTTGACCTTTCCTGATTACTGAGAAGGCTCAGTCTCTGACAGTCACATAAATCCATATCACAAAAACTGCTGACATTGATTTTTCCATTTGTCAGTCTCAGCTGAGAATCCAAGGACTGAATGGGCCATGGAAACCTAACTTCCCTTTTCAGAGGAGGAAATGGGAGCTTGCTCCTGCCCCATGAGGGTGGGTGGGCAATAGTGAAAGTAAAGCAGGAAGTGTGGAGTAGGGACACAGTGATCAGATTTGCCTGGACTTGGGTTGGAATTGGGGTGGGCTGTGGTATCAGTCCTCCCAGTGGGCCTGTCACAGGGAGTCTGAGCAGAGGGTCCTAGCTGGATTGCACCCCTTGCAGTCATGACAAAATGCAACCAATCACATGGAGCTGGAGGGTTATTTGCAATGAGAGTTTAGAGAGAAACTGGAAAGGCCAGGATATCACAGTTCAGCCCCATCACAGTTCAGCCTGGTGAATGTGATAATGCCAGCAGCATCTGCTCTTAACCATACAGAGGGAAAGGTCAGAGTGCAGCACCAGAGTCAAACGTGGGGGTTTGTTTCCTGTGGAGTAATTGTCTCCCAGGAGGAAGTGAAATAGCCACTAGAAGAGGAAGAAGAGGGGGTTTTGGGAGTGGGATTGAGCCTGTGCTGTAACTGCTGTCTTTGGGGAGAGAGGAAGATCAGGCTGCATTAACAAGCACGGTCTATTGAGTAACTGGCTTCTCCCAGTGTGACTAGCAGAGAAACCATCTATGCCTTAGCTCCCAAGGTATGACTCAGTTTGTCTGGTGGGCTGGAACTATTGAGTTTCCAAGCGCTCTGTTGTTATCTACAGTAGAAAGACAAGCCTCAACAGCTCCTCTGGAAATCAGTTGATTTCTCTCTAAACATAAGAGCAAACCTCAGTTCCCTGGGATTCAGATGGTCACTGAGGCCGCTATGTGGAGAGCCCCATCTCCCCTGGTTTGGTGTAGGCTAAAGGAGCATGGAAACATTCACTGTCCTTGCTGCCTCTCCCTTGGCATGTTGTGATTCAGTGTGGGAAGTCCAGTCTACCTAGGAGCATGAAAGGCAGGAATGCATTGCCCTGTCTATCTTCAAATAATGAGGCTTCCTTCCAGCATCAGCCTGGGCCTCTGCTCTGCGAGGAGCAAATGGTACCTGCCTAGAACTTCCTTATCTCAGGTGCTTGGAGGGTGGATCCTGACACTGTTGCCCTTGAGGAAATCTCACTGTGCTGGGAAGCTGAGTGTGGGAATCCTGGCACTAGTACCTGGTATGCAAATCTTTCTTTGCTTGGAGAGTGAAGGCTGAAACAATTAGCTGGTAGGAACTACACATCAAAGTGCACTAGTGTCAGGCTTCACATTTCCTGGAAGAGTGGATTCCACACACCCAGAGCACTTAGAGGCTGGTAATGTGAATCCTGGTACTAGCACACTGGTGTGTAGGTTCCACAACATAAAGGCTGGGCATGTGAATGCTGCCATTAGTGCCCTGAGCATGGCTCCCACTGCCCGTGGGTGACCTGGAGGTGTGACTTGTGTCACTAGTGTGCTGTGCTGTGGCTGCTGTTGTGCTTGGGAGCTGGAATTACAGGTCTTGCTGTGGCTGGAGTCAGGAACACTAGTCCCCTGGGGTGTGGATACTACAGATCTGGAAGAGGATTTTTTTTTTCCTTTTGGAATCTGGGTATCTCTGAGCTTTGGCTCAGTTCCTAAACTCCTGCTCTGAAATCCCAGACTGCAATGGCTTTGAATCCCTGGCCTGCCGTTCTGGGTATAAAGTTCCCTGTGTACCTAATGGTCTTGGTTTGGCAGCTTGCCTGCCTGGTGGGCTATAACTAGACCTGATATGGGTGGGTGTAGACTTTCCCCAGAACAGATAGGGGAGGCTGGGGAGCTGGTGCTATGCAATCACTTTAGTTTTCTATGAACTACATGGAGAAGAATGTGTTATGGAGGCTCTGAACACCCAAAACTATTTTGGAATGGAATAAAAAGATTCCCCACTAAAGTGCTTGTTATGGGCACTCCAGACCCCAATCAGAGTTGGGGAGGAGGATAAACTGCTGGAGTTAATCCCTCTGCTCCCTTTGCAGTTGGAGACTTGTTCCGTCAGAACTGTCATTGATTCTGATGCACTGGGATCACTATTGGGGCTGAAGTCAGGCTGCTTTTGTTTTCTCACCCAGCTCATTCTTGAGTGTTCATCACTGTCTCTTAGAAACTTGACTCTTTCCTCCTGAAATGTCCAGGGGAGGGAGTCCACTTTCCTCCCTGCTTGGGTTCGAATTTCCCCTCTGTACTGGAATGCTCAATGTGGGGTTCTGCCATTCATTCCACTCAGGAACAGTACATCTGCCTGCTGGAAGACTGGTTACTTGCTTTGTTGGCATTGCAAGGGAGAGAGGAGACGGTTCTAGGTATAGCATCGGAGAGGAGGAGGAATGGCCAGATGCCCAGGGTGCCAATGAGATGAAATCACTTTTGAGAGTGGATTGACACTGAAAGATGCAAGGTTTAAGGAGGAATTTGTCCAAACAAAAGGGGTGGTGATTAGGTGCCCAGGAAATAGCTCCAAGCATAAGGGGCAGCTTGGAAGCAGTGAGGAAGGAAGGTGGCTTGGGCAGGGGCTGAGCAGTGCAGAGCTTTGAAGGGAAAGACCGTGAGGGGGGAGTTAGGGAGGATTTGGGGGTTGATGTGATCTGAGCTGTGGCAGAAAAGGATTTTTAGCCACCCCAGGAAGGGTGTCCTTCAAAAGCGTGGTTGTGTTACTCCTTGTCTGCCTGCTCCTTGCAAGGCTTTTCCCATGCAGGGTGCCGCCTGGCTGGCTTCTGGAGTGCAGCTTCGTGTGCCATTCTGAATCACTGTGTAGGGAATCCTCCTGCCAGGAATGGAAAGGATTGAAAGCCACCCCTTCTACCCCACACACTTTTGTTTCCTTTCTGGTACTGGTATAATATTACTAAAACCTGGGTAGAGTCAGTGATGGTGTAAGGCTGGTTGGGGGCTCGCGGCACAGTCACACGCAAACCAAGCCTGATGCTGCTAGTCAGGCATGGAATGAACCTGCTAGGGGCGGGGTCGTGACACTCCAGGCTGCCTCAGTTTCACTTCACACAGCCTGCATAGTACATCGTTCCCAGTCTCTGACTTGTGCATGATGGGCAGTACTTAGCTTTCTGTGGCTAATGGCTGTTCAAGTAGGAAGGAACCTAGGTTATGGCTCATTGCAAGAGGGGCTTGTTGGAGCAGAAAATGCCATCTGTAGCACCTCTGCCACCAAGGACTTTGCAAGTGTTAGTGGATTTAGCCTTCTCCCTGCCCCCACCTCCCTGTGTGTGAGACTGACGGGGAAACCCAGAAGGAAAGTGATTTGCCGAAGATCACTTAGCAGGTCTGTGACAGAGTGTGGGACAGCACCCAGGAGCAGGGCTCAAGCCATGCCAGAATGCTCCAGTACACTGTTTCAGCACCTTTTTTAGGAGCTGGAATGGCATTCCAGTACTTCTGCTAATCCTGGTCCAGGCGGCTCCTTTCTCTCCTGGGTTGCAGAGCATCCTTTGAGCCAGCAGGTGCTGTGCCTGGGTGGGGGTTGCTTGGCGGTGGGTCAGCAGGGAGGGAGCCAGGGATGCTGGAGCTAGGACCAGGCAAGGGAGCGCAAGGGACTGGAGCTGCTGGGAGCTCAGCAATGTTGGGAGCCAGGTAGCAGGGCCACCCAGATAGTGCATACCCTTGTGAGGAGAAGGAGCTGAGCGCAGGTTATGGGGTAGGATGGGACATGCTCTTGGGGGAGTCTCCCCATGCTTCCCCCAAGTCCTCCTCTGCCCCATCTTACTTCTGGCTCCCCCCTGCTGACCCAGGGTGTGGGAGGGGCTCAGACCTGGGGCAGCGTGTTGGGGTGGGGGGGATGAGGGCTCTGGTGGGGGGGGTTCGGGGTTTGGGGGGGTCTCAGGCCTGGGCAGAGGGTTGGGGTGGAGGAGGCATGGGTTCTGGGATGGGGCCGGGGATGAGGGGTTTGGGGCGTGGGCTCTGGGGTTGGGCTGGGGATGAGGGGTTTGGGGCGTGGGCTCTGGGGTGGGGCTGTGGATGAGCGGTTTGGGGGTGCAGGCTGCCCTGGGGCTGTGGTGGAGAGAGAGAGAGAGGACTCCCCCCAGCCCTCTCTTGCTGCAGCAGCTCAGGGCAGGGGGAGAGGCACCTCTCCTTAGCTGCAGCAGCTTCGGCGGGCCTGGGCCAAGAGATGGGCTCCTCTCCCCCAGCTGCGGCAAGTCTGGGGCATGTCCGTGTTGGGGCCGGGGAGGGGCGCCTCTCCCGCAGCCCTGGCAGGTCTGCGCTGCTTAGAGGGAACTTAGGTCCTGACCCACAGTCCTGTGCACTCAACCCCTAGTCCCTCCCCATGCATTGCAGTTGCACTAGCCAAAGTTGCTGTCTGGTTCTCCTTCTCAGTGGTGTCCCACTTCAGCTACAGCAGCCTCTCACCTTTGCAGAGGCAAAGGGCTGGAAGGCTTCTGCCTATTCAGTCAGTGGTAGCCACCATTTCCCCCACCCAAGCCAAACTGGGGGTGTGTGAAAGTGAGAGCCTGTTTGGTGGCGGAGTATTTGGGGAGGGACACTGACCTGGATGCAGGCTCCCTTCCCATGGCCTGCCAGGAGAGAGTGAGGGGAATTAATTGGGTTAATTACCAGATGGGAAGTGAGCAAGCCTGTCCCAACGCCGCCTCCAGCTGGGTGGGGCCACAAGCGCCTGCCTGCCTGCCTGCTCTCTAGCCACCTCTCCTTTCTCCCCACACCCTTATCTTCCTCTGCCTCCCTGCCCTTCTTTCATCTCTCTCCCACTGCTTAAAGCTGCATGCCAGGGCAGGTGTGTGCAGCAGCTCCTCCCTTGGCTTCCAGGACAGGGACATACTGTTTACCTCTCCCTTGCCTCTCCGCACATGGCTCTTCTTCCTTCCAGTCCATCCAGGCCACACTCTACCTGCTGGCAGCTCCCTGCCCCGCCAGGTACTCCCAGAACAGGCACCACTAACAGAGCGGGTGTGCGGGGATTGCACAGGCAGCAGCAGGGCCTGCTTCCCCCAGCAGTGTCTAACTCTAGCCCTGGGGTGATGAGAGACTCTTCAGTCTGTGGCCAGTCCAGCCATAGTCTCTCTGCTGAGACTACTAATGGGGAGGATTAAGTAAATGCTGGTGACTTTGGGATGGGAACATATGTCCATTGAGAAATGTACCAAGGCCCTCCCCAGTTCCCTTTGCACAAGCAGTACAAATGGCCGTGATGGTTCTGACTGCATCACTGCTTCAGCAGCATGATGGGAAACAGAAGTGGGATAGGAGTAACTCACTATGAACCTGAGGTGGGATTGAAACTGCTGCTCTGGAGGAGACAAGCTCCACAGCCCAATATCCCCTTCACTCCCCCTGTTGATCTGGGGCTGGATTGGAATCGCTCCTCCACAACCCCATCTGTGACGATTTTGTGCCCTAAAGCTCAGACTGGATTGGAACTGATACCCTAGAGCAGACAGACTGTGTCCAGTTCTCTGAGCCCTCCCCTCTTTCCCCCAGCCTGCTGCCTAGTCTTTTCCCCCCGGCATCACTGGACTGCTTGCCTCTTGCTAGGCCTAGTCTGTAGATGTTGGCATTTGAACATACTCTTCCCCCTGTGCCATCTCATACTTTGGTTTTGGTTAACAGGCCCAGAGCCAGGGTTTGTATAGCATGTGCGGCTGCTGCTGCTGCCGCCCCACTCCTGCCCTCCACTGGAGATTGTCTGTGCTCCCACTGACCTGCATGTGAGAGGATGGTTTAAAGTGGGCTTTTCTGTCCTAGCTGTCCCTTAAAGGGAATGTTAAATGATAGTGTCTGGCAGCGGAGGAGGGGCTGGAAGTGGAACAATGAGCAGTGGGGCAGGCCATCCCTGCCCAATCTAGTGTGTGCCCCATAACTGCTGCCCCAGACTCTGAGGCTGCCATGGATTACCCCAGTCATGCCATATGTCATCCTGTGCAGCCGGCCATGCGCTCTCATCTCTGTCTCTGTGCTCCTGCTGCCTAAATCCCTCTGTGTGTATTGCAGACTGCTCTGAGTTGGGGGGGGAGAGGGACAGATGCTGCCCTAGATCTGTGGGATTAAACTCCCAGCCGCAAAGCAGATTAGGGTATTACACCGGCGCCTTCAAGGGGGAAGCCCACTGTCTCCTGAGCACAAGCTCCTCCAGGGGAAGAGGAACGGTGATTCCCCTACCAGTGTGTACCATTTCTGACACCACTCTCAGCATCCCTCCAAACCCTCCTGTGATTCTGGAGGAGTTGTTAGCCAGCCAGCCAAACACCCAGCAGTGTGTGGGGGTGAATCATAGAATCATAAAATATCAGGCTTGGAAGGGACCTCAGGAGGTCATCCAGTCCAACCCCCTGCTCAAAGCAGGGCCAATCCCCAATTTTTGCCCCAGATCCCTAAATGGCCCCCTCAAGGATTGAACTCACAACCCTGGGTTTAGCAGGCCAATGCTCAAACCACTGAGCTATCCCTGGGGGAGCTCTATATAAAATGAGGGGCACCTGAGCCCTGTCTCCCCCATGGCACATCTCGCCCTCCCACACCATATGAGTTTTCCAGAGCTGAAGAGTGGGTGGTGGCATGTTTCTAAGGGATGTCACACCAGTAACATCACTTGCACCGCAGTACGCAATCCTACTCTGTAGTGACTCCTGCTTTTCCAGTCATGCCTTCTGCTTTGCCAGTGCACCTCAGTCTGTCTCCTGCTCTTTCAGTCCTGCCCCACCCTCATCAGCTCTGCCAGTCCACCTACATCCTGGCCTGCAGCACTGAGATGCACCTCAAGGTTTGTAGGAGCCCTTTGCTGTATGGGGTCTGGTTAATTCCAGTGGGTCTGGGTATCGTGGTGGGGATTCTGTAAATAAGGTTGGAACTCCCTTATCACTATCTGCCCTATTTTGACCTCCAACCAAACAGACTTAGCAATAGCAGAGTATTAGTCATTGTGGATCTCAGACCCACCACCCATGACAGAGCTAGATTTTATTATTTGTATTACTGTAGCACATAAAGGCCCTGGCCAGGGACAAGAGCACGAATGAACTAAGCACTGTACATTATTTATTAGGAGTATTATGGTAGCACCTAGTAGCCCCAGCCATGGACCAGAGCACCATTGTGCTGGGTGCTGTATAATCACAGAAGAAAAAGGTGGGCCCTTCCCAGATTTCCACTCTGATTCCATCCTCCTTGCTACAGCTAGAGACCCTTTTCCTCCTGTACAGCGTAGATGTTTGTGACTTCCCTTTGTCCCCCAGAGGACACTGGGGAGCAGACAATTAACTTCTTTGACCCCCGACATCCCAGTACAATGGGCACAAGGCAGAGTTAGGGCTGTTTGGGAGCTTTAACTGACTGTCCCAGCATTCAGACATAGGGCTGTCTTTTTCACTTGGACAGTCTCCTTGGGTTCTTTCTGCTAAGTAGCTGCTTTCCCCCCTGTAACCTGGTCTCCCTGCACATGTGGTGGCGGGGACATGTTTTTCTCTTGCAAGCTCTCTGTGTGTGGAGCTGTTGGTCACACTGGCTTGTCCTGTTTCTTTCCCTCGCTGTCTAGTTTGCCTTAATGAGTTGAGTCAGTCCTGCTTTTGGTTTGTCCAGGGCTCCATCTGTCTTAGGTACTTTTGTGGGCCCTATTCCTGTAGTGTCTCAGGCAGGGCAATGCTATTATCCCCATTGTACAGATGGGGAACTAAGACACAGAGAGGCCACATAACTTTCACAAGGTTACACAGGGAGTCTGTAGCAGAGCAGGGAATTGAACCCACCTCTCCTAAGTCTTAGGCTGGAGGCCAAACCGCTGGGCCATCCATCCCTGAGTACAGACTGGGGGCATGGTTAGGTCCCACACAGCAAGATGGAACCATCATTTGCATGCTGGGGGATGACAATTTGCGTGCTGGGGGATGACCATCCCCTCCAAATTCAGCCATGCTGGGGGATGACCATCTCATCTCATTGCACCCTCAGCAAGTTTGCAGATGACACTAAACTGGGAGGAGAATAGGGATAGGCTGAATTTGGAGGGGACATTTGTGATGGGGTGGAAGGGGAGGACTGTTCTTCACTCTCCCCTTCCAGTGGATTTTCCAAGCTGGTCAGAGGGGTCCAGCAGAATGTTTCACTTATGTGCCCACTGCTAATCACTTCCCTTCCTGGACTCTCTGGGTTCCCCATGCCCAGCAACTGCTGTTCAGACTATGGAGAGTATGTGCTGCATTTCAAAGCCAGCTACTCTCAGGAGAGTAGGGAGAGGTTATGGGCATGAGTTTCTATACCAGCCAACTCAAGCAAGAGCTGGTGCCCAGTTGAACAAGGTTAGGATCTAGCCAGGGGACCTATGGCCCAGAAGACTGGCCAGTCCTGGTGGGCATTGTTTCTGCTGGAGGGCCCAGGTGCCCCTTCTGTCCAGAAGAGGGACCCAATCAGTTCTGTGTACACTAGTCTCCTAGTGCTGCTTGTCTATTTGGCATACCCCTGCCCCGCTGAGAAGGCTGCAGGCGAGTTTCCAAGTGCACTGTTGTCCTCGCTGGCTCTTCTGGAGAGAACCAAGGGGAGAACCTCCTGTTGTGGGAGGGAAGGGTTAATGGCTGTGTGTTGGGAATTCTTTGACTCCTGTGCAATGTGGTTCCTAAGCTCCCCTGGGGAGTGTGAATCCCCTGCTCCAGTGTTCGCCCAGTGGGAAATATGACCCACCTATTGGGGGTGGAATGTGGACTTCCATTTTGGGACACTGCAAAGCACAGCAGGGACGGTTTGTCCAGTGCCCAACACGTCCATCCCCTCACTCTGTCCTCTGCCCAACTGCTGCCGTACTGAGCTCTGCAGCAAGGAGCAGCAGCTGGGGAAAGGATATTAAACACTACTCTTGCTGCCTTCAGACACAGGTTTGAGGGCAGGATTCTATCCTCACCCCTTTCCAGTTCTCAGCTCCAAACAGCATTGCCTGGAGTCCCTCCTTGGATAGATGAGTCTGAAGGGCTTCTCTTGGGGTTGCAGAATGCAGTTATTAGACTAAACTGGGGAGGTGCTGGTGGGAAGGGCTGGGGACGTCCTATCTAGAGTCCAATTAAGTCATGAATCGAGGTGGTTTTGCATTGTCTCATCTCTTGTGTCTGTGTGCAGGTGCCCGGGGCTGAGCCTGTACATCTCCCCGATCATCCCCATCTACAATGCTGTTGTCTTCCTCTTCGTGCTGGCCAACTTCAGCATGGCCACCTTCATGGACCCGGGTATATTCCCACGAGGTGAGAGCTGTTCCCGCCTCAGTGCAGCCCAGGAAGTGTCTTGTCAGGAGCCAACTCTTTCCATGCTCTCCTGATGACGGGACCGGGCTGATACCCCAGATCTCCAGCTTCAGGGCATAAGGCTGGCCACAGGGCTGAGGAAAGAACCTCTTTGCCCTGGTCATGTGGTATTGTGCTGGGACATGCATTGTGAGAGTTTTCCTTTTTCTGTCATCTCTGGTATTGGTTGCTGTAGGAGCCAGCATTCTGGATCAGATGGACCAATGGCCAAAACAGATAGAAATCCTGTATTCCTGGATCAGGTCCCTGAGCCTCCCATGGGCAGCAGACATCTGAGAGACCCAGGCCTAGGAGAACCTCCTGATAGATGGTTCAATATTTGGGGCCCTCTAGACGGCCCCCATGCCTGCTCAGAATGCAGATTTGGGGATTTTCCTGGTAGGGGGTGGCTTAGGTGTCCAGTGCAACAGCATCGGGACAGCAAAGACTGGGGTTCTCAGAAGCTCTCCCAACTTTTGGGGGCAGGTAGCAGCTGGGTTTGGTCTGCGACTTCCCAGTGCTCTGACTTACTGCTCTGCTGGGTATTTCCTCTCCCTTAGCCGAGGAAGATGAGGACAAGGAGGATGACTTCAGAGCCCCACTCTACAAGACAGTGGAGATCAAGGGCATCCAGGTGCGCATGAAATGGTGTGCGACGTGCCGCTTCTACCGGCCCCCGCGCTGCTCCCACTGCAGCGTCTGTGACAACTGTGTGGAGGTAAGGAACTGCCGGCAGGGCAGGGTACAGGTTGGACTGCAGTGATCTGAGCTACTGCACCCGCAGCACCCTGTGTATTGCACAGCTCTGCATGCCAGTGGTTGTCCTGTGCTGTGCTTGGCTGCAGGACATGGAGGGTGCGTCTGTGTTGCACTCTATTTGCCCTATGGCTTATGGGGTGAAGACCCCTAGAGGACAAGGGCATATTGTGCTCTGCTTCCCTGTGGCAGGTGGGTGGGAGAGTCTTGTGCTCTGATCACCACGAGGGTGAGAAGCTCAGACAGTGAGGGTCCTACGCTCTGATCCCAGGTGGATGGTCCTCCTCTGTGCTCTTCCTGGAGGGTGAGGAGCCATGGAAAGGGGTGGGGTGGAATGGCAATCCTATGCTCCGCTCTCCCTGTGGGAGGAGGAGCTGTGCGGTGGGGTGGCAGGGCAATCCTGTGCTCCGCTCTCCCTGTGGGGGGAGGAGCTGTGCGGTGGGGTGGCAGGGCAGTCCTGTGCTCCGCTCTCCCTCCAGGGCAGGGAGGCCTGTGTTCTGCTTGCCCCATGGTACAGGTTGGCTAGTGCCTGTAGCCCTGTGCTGTTGAACGGAAGCCTCTGACTGTTCTCTCCCCTTCCCTTGTAACTGGCAGGAGTTTGACCATCACTGCCCCTGGGTGAACAACTGCATCGGGCGGCGCAACTACCGCTACTTCTTCCTCTTCCTGCTCTCGCTCACCGTGCACATCATGGGCGTCTTCGGCTTTGGCCTGCTCTATGTCCTCTACCAGGTGGAAGAGCTCTCTGGCATCCGCATGGCCGTCACGTATCCTCCTCCCATCCCCACGGTGCAGTGAAATCCTGCCTAAAACAGCAGCCCAGACCAGGCGAGGGGGTGTCTCCCATGGGCATGGGGGTGCCGGGAGATGAGCATTGCAGGCTGGGGAAGGGATGTCTCCCAGTTGCATGGGGGTGCCAGGAGAAAATCATTCCCAGTCGGGGCAGGAGGAGCAGCGGGGCTTGGAGCGGGGAGTGTATATGAGAACAGCACTATGGTTGGTCCCTTGACTCTGCTGGCAGCATGGCTGTGATGTGCGTGGCTGGTTTGTTCTTCATTCCTGTAGCTGGCCTTACGGGGTTCCATGTGGTGCTGGTAGCCAGGGGACGCACTACCAATGAACAGGTATGCACTCTGCAGACTACAGGTGTTTGGAGGGTGGTGGGAGAGCGGTGGCTGGCCTCCCCTCCCTGTATCTCTATACTGGCTCCCCTGAATGGTTCTCTATGTCCCACAGGTTACGGGTAAATTCCGGGGTGGCGTGAACCCCTTCACCAATGGCTGCTGTAAGAACGTCAGCCGTGTTCTCTGCAGTTCCCCAGCCCCCAGGTAAGTCTGCCCCATCTGCTACAAGGAGATCTGAGCCAGCTCCTTGGTCCCGGGCCTGCTTAGCTGTTCTGGGAAGTAGATGTCCTCATGTGAGTGTCTGCTTCGCTAGGGCAGGTCCCTGATCCTCTGCTTTAAATCCAGACCTGCCCGGGGTGTTCAGCGTGGCCACCAGCATCCTGCTTATTGAGGCACTCACCTGGGGGAGCTGCATTCAGGGGAGCCTGCTGGCTTTGTGAAAGGCTTAAATGTCCGCTGTAGAATTGCTTAGTGATTGGGGAACTGCATGGCTAAAAGCACCATCATTCTGGGCTTAGCATCATAGCGCGCGTGGCTCTTCTCAACCCCCCCACCCCCGTAGAGTTCCCTCTGGGGCATGCAGCTCCTTCCTGTAGGGTGCCAGGCAGGCAGGAGCAGTCTGCATGCATAGAATCATAGAATATCAGGGTTGGAAGGGACCTCAGGAGGTCATCTAGTCCAACCCCCTGCTCAAAGCAGGACCAATCCCCAACTAAATCATCCCAGCCAGGGCTTTGTCAAGCCTGACCTTAAAAACTTCTAAGGAAGCAGATCCCACCACCTCCCTAGGTAACCCATTCCAGTGTTTCACCACCCTCGTAGTGGAAAAAGTTTTTCCTAATATCCAACCTAAACCTCCCCCACTGCAACCTGAGACCATTACTCCTTGTTCTGTCATCTGCTACCACTGAAAACAGTCTAGATCCATCTTCTCTGGAACCCTCTTTCAGGTAGTTGAAAGCAGCTATCAAATCCTCCCTCATTCTACTCTTCCACAGACTAAACAATCCCAGTTCCCTCAGCCTCTCCTCATAAGTCATGTGTTCCAGTCCCCTAATGATTTTTGTTGCCCTCCGCTGGACTCTTTCCAATTTTTCTTGTAGTGTGGGGCCCAAAACTGGACACAGTACTCCAGATGAGGCCTCACCAATGTCGAATAGAGGGGAACAATCACGTCCCTCGATCTGTTGGCAATGCCCCTACTTATACATCCCAAAATCCCATTGGCCTTCTTGTCAACAAGGGCACACTGTTGACTCAAATCCAGCTTCTCGTCCACTGTAACCCCTAGGTCCTTTTCTGCAGAACTGCTGCCGAGCCATTCGGTCCCTAGTCTGTAGCGGTGCATGGGATTCTTCCATCCTAAGTGCAGGACTCTGCACTTGTCCTTGTTGAACCTCATCAGATTTCTTTCGGCCCAATCCTCTAATTTGTCTAGGGCCCTCTGTATCCTATCCCTACCCTCCAGCATATCTACCTCTCCTCCCAGTTTAGCGTCATCTGCAAACTTGCTGAGGGTGCAATCCACATCATCCTCCAGATCATTTATGAAGATATTGAACAAAACCGGCCCGAGGACTGACCCTTGGGGCACTCCACTTGATTTCGGCTGCCAACTAGACTTGGAGCCATTGATCACTACCCGTTGAGCCTGACAATCTAGCCAACTTTCTATCCACCTTATAGTCCATTCATCCAGCCCATACTTCTTTAACTTGCTGACAAGAATACTGTGGGAGACCGTGTCAAAAGCTTTGCTCAAGTCAAGGAACAACACGTCCACCACTTTCCCTTCATCCACAGAGCCAGTTATCTCGTCATAGAAGGCAATTAGATTAGTCAGGCATGACTTGCCCTTGGTGAATCCATGCTGACTGTTCCTGATCACTTTCCTCTCGTGTAAGTGCTTCAGAATTGATTCCTTGAGGACCTGCTCCATGATTTTTCCAGGGACTGAGGTGAGGCTGACTGGCCGATAGTTCCCAGGATCCTCCTCCTTCCCTTTTTTTAAAGATGGGCACTACATTAGCCTTTTTCCAGTCGTCCGGGACTTCCCCCGATTGCCATGAGTTTTCAAAGATAATGGCCAATGGCTCTGCAATCACATCCGCCAACTCCTTTAGCACTCTTGGATGCAGCGCATCCGGCCCCATGGACTTGTGCTCGTCCAGCTTTTCTAAACAGTCCCGAACCACTTCTTTCTCCACAGAGGGCTGGTCACCTCCTCCCCATGCTGTGCTGCCCAGTGCAGTAATCTGGAAGCTGACCTTGTTCGTGAAGACAGAGGCAAAAAAGCATTGAGTACGTTAGCTTTTTCCACATCCTCTGTCATGAGGTTGCCTCCCGCATTCAGTAAGGGGCCCACACTTTCCTTGACTTTCTTCTTGTTTCTAATATACCTGAAGAAACCCTTCTTGTTACTCCTAACATCTCTTGCTAGCTGCAACTCCAGGTGTGATTTGGCCTTCCTGATTTCACTCTTGCATGCCCGAGCAATATCTTTATACTCTTCCCTGGTCATTTGTCCAATCTTCCACTTCTTGTAAGCTTCTTTTTTGTGTTTAAGATCAGCAAGGATTTCACTGTTAAGCCAAGCTGGTCTCCTACCATATTTACTATTCTTTCTACACATCGGGATGGTTTGTCCCTGTAACCTCAATAAGGATTCTTTAAAATACAGCTAGCTCTCCTGGACTCCTTTCCCCCTCATGTTATTCTCCCAGGGGATCCTGCCCATCAGTTCCCTGAGGGAGTCAAAGTCTGCTTTTCTGAAGTCCGGGGTCTGTATTCTGCTGCTCTCCTTTCTTCCCTGGGCACTGGCCCAGCTCAACCACTCTCATGTTGAGTCCAGTGCTTACATCTCCCCTGTGCTTCACTAGATACCTTGGACGACCAAAGGCAGAGCAGACTGTGTTGGTGAAGCCGCCCTTCCTGCGGCCTGAGGTGTCGGATGGACAGGTCACTGTCAAGATAATGGACAATGGTATCCAGGCTGAACTGAAGAGAACAAAGGTGAGGAAGGAAGCATCCTAAGCAGAGAGAGCCCAGGGCGTGCAGTGTGCAGCCATGAGTAGGAACTGAGTGAGCCTTTCACGTGCTCCCTTTTTTCCCCTCTGTGGTTTCACTGTGTGCGTCCAGCCTGCCCCGCAACTGAAGTCTTGTTCCTTCCTTGTGGCGGCCACTGCTGCATGAGGCTCACACCCTCCATCGCTCTCTCCTCCCGGGTAGCTCTGAGGCACCTCTTCCCTTCCCACCCAGCATCCGAGCCGCACGTGGCCGTGTTCCTGGGATGCCTTGTCAGTGCCAGGAGGCAGCAAGGCCCCTTTAACACCACCTCACTCTGCTGAGCCCAGCGAGGAGGACCTTGCATCCTGCCCCACCCTTCTGATTGCTCCTCTGTCCTGTGTCTCTGCAGTCCAAAGGAAGCCTGGAGGTGATGGAGAGCCAGTCTGCCGACGCTGAGCCACCACCCCCACCCAAGCCAGACCTCAGCCGCTACACAGGTCTGAGGACGCACTTAACCCTGGCCACCAATGAGGGTAAGGAAGGCATGCCAGGCTGACGAGCAGTTGTGCCCCACCCATCGCAGGGAGGGGAGCCCATGGGTGCAGACCAGGATCGAGGTGCATCGGCAGATCCCAGAGCTGGGATAGCAGCAGCAGGGGCTGCTGAGCAGAAGCAAAGTGCATCAGCAGAGCTGTGCATAGGAGCAGCTGGGCAGTTTTAGGAATGTCTCTTGGACAATTTGCAGGGCTTAGTTTGTGTGGCAGACAGCCTAGTGAAGGGCAAAGCGGAGCTAGTGACTGCGTTGTCTAGATTGCACTGATCCCTGGTTGGGAAGGTTGCTGCAGTGGCTCTCTGGACCAGTGAGTTAGAATGGTTTGTGCTGCTACCCTCGTGTGTGGGAAGCAGGGATCCAGAGGGGGCCTGAATCTTGTCTGTAGCCTGATGTCACAATGGTGTTGCCTGTCCTGTTGTGTAGGTGGGAGTGCAGATGTTAGTGCTAATTTCCTTCGTGTAGGTGTTATTGCTGGCTCCTCGCCTGCCAGCTCTGTCCCCACTGGGAGAGGGAATCCAAGGGAATGTGTATGGAAAGGAGGCATGGTCTGGTGACTAGACTACCTTCCTGGGAGTCCAGAGCTCTGGGCTCTGACTGACTCACTTAGTGGCACCTTGAATGAATGGTTTCCCCTCTCTGTGCTGTAGTTTCTCCAAGTGTTTGCCTGCCTCTGAGAGATGGTGTTGAGCTCTTATCTGTGGGGAGAGGAAGCATGAGCTACCGGTTAGAACACACAATGGATCATTGCAGATGAAGACACTGTCCTCATCCCAAGCTGTTTCCCAGCTGCCTGGACCCAGCTGTTCATACTCCCCCCACAGGATGGGTCCGTACTGGAATGTAGCGAGGCTCCATAGGCAGAACTACAGGGCGTGGTGGAAGAGGCGGCATTTGGACAGAATGGGGCTAGAGTGGAGACAGTTCCAGGGTTAGTGGGGGAGGAGCTGGATCGGCAGGAGAAGAGGCTTTGGGAGAGGTGGATAAGATCTGGGCAGGGGCAGAGCCTGGAAGGTGACGGCAAGATGCTTGGCCTTGAGGCAGGAGGTGAGGGCAAGCTGTGACATCTGTAATGCCAGTTGGACAGAGCTCCCGAAATGCCCAGCACACCTCCCCATCCTCCCTCATCAGGAAGAGGAGAGCTGCAGGCTTCTGCCTGCGCTCAGAACAGGAAAGGCTCTTGTGTTGGAGCAGTGTTGAGACGATCCACAAAGCCCGTCCCCTGGGCACCATGGCAGGACTGTCTCCCCGCAGCGTATCTCCAGCATGGTTAGAAATCCCCCAAGCAGTGGAGCCCCTTGAGTATTGCACAGCCCAGTGTGGGGTTTCTCCACCAGTCACAGGACCCCTTGCTCAGCAGAGTGGAGCCGAGAACCCATAACCCAGTGATGGCCAGGCTGCACTCAGGGCTGGAAGCTGCCTGCTTGATCTCAGTGTTGGGAAATGGCCCCCTTGCTCCATTTCATCCCATTCCCAGTGCTGCTCTTTAGCCCATCTAACCCAGCTCCTCCTCCTCCTTGGCATCCCAACCCCCTCTCCCAGGCTCGGAGATGGTTCTCACAGATCAGCATGATGACTGTGGTGTCTCTCAACTGCGGGGAGAGGACACTGCGGCGAGGCAGCGAATGCTGTGTGTGAGTGTGTCTCTCTCTCCCGCCACAGACAGCAGCTTGCTAGGCAGGGACAGTCCTCCAACTCCGACCATGTACAAGTACCGCCCTGGCTACAGCAGCAGCAGCGCCTCAGCCGCCATGCCGCACTCCACCAGTGCCAAGGTAATACCGCCCATGGAAGGCCCTGGGGGCTGGCCCAGACTACAGGGCGGGGGTGGGGAGTGACCCTTCTTAGGAGCTGCCCATGGGCAGCTGGAGGCAGTGGAAGGGGGATATGCAAGGACTGAGTGTCTCAAAATGTGTAGGTTGGGTCCTGCCCCAGGCCACCCACCCAATCATTGCCATTGGGATGTAGTGTTATAAGGGGACAGGTTCCTGGCTCCCACAGGACTCAGGGTTGTCCTCAGAGAGCAGTGCTGGGAGAGGGGCCAGGGCCCTTCTGAAGGGGTTGTTACCCCAGCTCCTGAAGCTGATGTCGCAGGGCAGTGCGGGGTGGGGTGCTGAGTTCCCCCCCCTTATCTCTTGGGATGCGTCCCCTGCCCTGCCTCCGGGGATACCCTATGCAAACCCTACAGGGCAGAGCTGGGGGGAACATGGGGGCTGGGCTGTGAGGGAGCTCCGGACCCTTTTAGAGGAGACCGTACTTTGAGTTCCTCTGCCCTGTCTCAGGGGATGCCAGAGTGGAGTCTGCAGGGTGGAACCCTGGGAAATGGGGTAGGGGTTGGGCTGTCTCTAGAGGTGCCTTGTTCCAGCCCCCAGGACAGTATGGGGGTCAGGATCGGGCTGGAGTGGGTCTCTAGTTTTGTGGGCATTAGGTATGGGGGGCTCTGACTATACCGTGCATCCCCTGTGCCCTGCAGCTGAGCCGAGGGGACAGCCTGAAGGAGCCCACCTCCATTGTCGAGAGCAGCCGGAACCCCAGCTACCGGTCGGAGCCGAGCCTGGAGCCCGAGATCTTCCGCTCTCCCACCTTCGGCAAGAGCTTCCACTTTGACCCGCTGTCAAGCGGCTCACGCTCCTCTAGCCTCAAGTCGGCCCAGGGCACAGGCTTTGAGCTGGGCCAGCTTCAGTCGATCCGCTCAGAGGGCACCACCTCCACCTCCTATAAGAGTCTGGTGAATCAGACGCGCAATGGCAGCTTATCCTATGACAGCCTGCTCACCCCTTCTGAAAGCCCCGATTTCGAGTCAGTGCAGGCTGGGCCAGAGCCGGAGCCCCCCATGGGCTACACCTCGCCCTTCCTCTCGGCTCGCATCACCCAGCAGCGTGAGGCCGACCTCAGCCGCTTCCCTGGTGCTGGCTCGCCCAAGCACCCACCACCCTGCGAGCCCTCGCCCATGCGCTATGACAATCTCTCCCGCCACATTGTGGCCTCCATGCAGGAGCGGGAGAAGCTGCTGCAGCAGTCACCTACCCCACCACCCCTGGCTAGGGAGGAGGACACGGGGCTGGTAGACTCAGGCATCCAGTCAACACCAGGCTCCAGCAACGCCCCACGCACCAGCTCCTCCTCGGACGATTCGAAGCGCTCACCGCTGGGCAAGAACCCGCTGACCCGCCCGGTGCCACCCCGCTTCGGCAAACCGGAGCCACTCCGGGTACGCTCACCCGACCCACCCACTGCCCCACAGCTGGGCAAAGTCGTGTCTTACAGCAGCCAAAAACAGTCGCCTCAGGCCAGCATCCCGGAGACAGAGGAGGTGGCTTTGCAGCCATTGCTGGCGCCAAAGTAAGTACCAACTCTGCCTGCTTCGTGCTTTAAATGGTCTTTGACTCGGCGGGGGACAAGCTGCTTGAACGAGCACCCCACTGCCATGCCCACGGAGGCGCTCGGAGGGAGCCAACAGCATGCAGGAGGGAGAGGCTGGGGGTGATCCACAAGGAGTCCTGCCTGCCCTCGTCTGGCCCTTCCCCCTCTTCCCTTCAACACATGAGCCAGAGAGCGTGGTGTGAGACAAACCCTCTCCCCACCCCAGAGCCATTCCCCTTCCATGCCCTGCTCTGCCTCTCCACCTCTCTAGGAAGTGCCCTGTGTCTGTGAGTTACCTCTCCCACCTCAGTGCAGTGTAGGGGTGTGAGACCTCCCTCCACCCTTCTGAGGAGTGTGGGGCGTGTTCTCCCTCTCCTTCCTGTGCCCAAAGAGAAAGCGAGGGTGTAGGTGTGTCTGCCCAACCCCTCCCTGGGGAGTGCACGGGCTGTGTGTGTCTGCGCCTGCGTGTCCCACCCCTCCCTGGGGAGTGCACGGGCTGTGTGTGTGTCCGCGCCTGCGTGTCCCACCCCTCCCTGGGGAGTGCATGGGCTGTGTGTGTGTCCGCGCCTGCGTGTCCCACCCCTCCCTGGGGAGTGCACGGGCTGTGTGTGTCTGCGCCTGCGTGTCCCACCCCTCCCTGGGGAGTGCACGGGCTGTGTGTGTCTGCGCCTGCGTGTCCCACCCCTCCCTGGGGAGTGCACGGGCTGTGTGTGTCTGCGCCTGCGTGTCCCACCCCTCCCTGGGGAGTGCACGGGCTGTGTGTGTCTGCGCCTGCGTGTCCCACCCCTCCCTGGGGAGTGCACGGGCTGTGTGTGTGTCCGCGCCTGCGTGTCCCACCCCTCCCTGGGGAGTGCATGGGCTGTGTGTGTGTCCGTGCCTGCGTGTCCCACCCCTCCCTGGGGAGTGCACGGGCTGTGTGTGTCCGCGCCTGCGTGTCCCACCCCTCCCAGGGGAGTGCACGGGCTGTGTGTCCGCGTGCCTACGTGTGTGACCCTTCCCTGGGGAATGCACAGGCTGTGTGGGTATCTCCCATCCTTTGATCGGGGGGACAATGTGGATTCTAGCCCTCTTTCCTGGGGGAATTCAGGGCTTCCTCCCAGTATCTTTCATCTTAGTGCAGTGGGGAATCTCTTTCTCAGAAGGGTGGGCTGGGCTCTGTCCACCTTCCTGGTTTGCTGTGCTCCTGGCTCCTTGCCCCTTCCCTAGTACATACCCACTCTCCCCTTCCCATAGTCTGTCCTTGGGTGTTGGACACACCTCGAATCCTCCTTTTCTTCCCGATCTGTATGCGTGGATCCCCTCTCCATCCCCCTGCCATTGAGCGTGGCGTGCTGTGTGGTTGAAAATTCCACCAATCCCAGCCCTGTGGTGTGTGGTCACTTCCTGACGCCCTTGTGTCCTTCCTTCCCCAGAGACGAGGTGCAGATGAGAACCACCTACAGCAAGTCCAATGGGCAGCCCAAGAGTCTGGGCCCGGCCTCCCCCTCTCCTGGCCAGCCACCTCTCAGCAGCCCAACTCGAGGAGGAGTCAAGAAGGTCTCTGGAGTGGGCGGGACCACTTATGAGATCTCTGTATGAGGGGCGAAGCTCTCTCCCCACTGTCGCCTACTCCCTGGCTGATACCAGAACGCCTGGGCCCTGGTGGGCAGGGGGCATACTCAGGAGCAAGGCACCCCTGCTCTCTCACATGCATGGACATTTTCTAGAATCCTCCAGCTGCAGGGGGAAATAGCTGAGAGGACAGTGACCTTTTAAAATATGACCCCTGGGATTTGGGACGAAGCCTTGGGCACCCCCTAAATCATCACAGCTGCAATGCAGCCTGGGTCCCCCTCCTCCTCCCAACCAGCTGAGAGACTACAAATGTAGCACATGCTGCCGAAAGAAAGGGGGGAGGACTATCCCGGCAGCACCCCCAGCTGGTGGGGGGAGGCGCAGCCTGCATTTGCGCCACCACCAATGGGCCAGACACTCGTGGACCTTGTGCAATCACTCGCCTCGTGCGGTAGGAACGGATCGTTTTTAAAACAAGGATAATTTTTTTTATGATTGTTACGGATTCTATTTTTTCCCCTCTTCTGAGTTACCAGGTGTGTGTATATATAAATATCTATATATAAATATAAATATAAAAGAAATTATATATCTACGAGAGAGAGGGAAGAATCACCCCACAAGGGCCCAGGCCCCACGTGCCCCCTTAGGACACCCAGCCCCAGGAAGCACGACATGGGAATGTGTGCGTGTGTGTATAGAGTATATATGGCCAGAGGGGTGGGGGACGGGGGGTTTCTACCACTGGTGTCTGGTTAATTCGAAAGGAGACACCTGTGGAATTGCCAGTGTGGGAGGGATGGGAAAGTATTTTATATTTAGGGACAAACACCAGGTCCTTGCTCATGTGATCCCAGGCTTGACCATTGCTCAGTGCTTCTGGGGCCTGTCCTTCCTCTAGCAACCATGCTAGGGTCCTGGGCCCGGGCTGCCTTTTGTTTCTCATCTCCCCCTCTCTGGCTTCTCTGGTTCCTGGGCAGATTTCCTATCCTGGGGAAGCAAAGCAAGGGGGGAGAGCTGGAAGGCAGCCCTCCCACCCCCATCGTGCAGTGGTTAGGCGTGACCTCCCCTTTAGCTGGGTGGGGTGGGCAAATCCATGTCTCCTTTGTATGGGTGGGTTTAATTAAGGACTCAGTTTCCCATTTTTACAGCCTCCAGTATTCAGATGGGATGGGATGTGTCATGAAACTGATTCCCAGCAAAGTGGGGAGAATGGACTGTTGGGTTTCTTCTGTTTCCTGACGCTACCTCTTCCACAACAAACAGATGAGCTTGCACGTGCTAGAGACATATCACTGGGGCTCAGAAGAGCACTGGGGGGGCTTGAGGGCTGTGTTCCCCTGTATAGAGATTTGACCTGTATCTAATCCCTCGCCCACAGACAATTTTAGCCATTCTTCTCTCTGATGTTTTTACATTTCTTATTTTTGATGGTTCCGTTACGGTTTCTCACTGTCACATGATTGTTTTTATTTCCAAACTGGGGAAGAATAAAAAAAGAGGAAACCAAACCAAACCCCAAAAAGCAATATTTTCATGTCATATGCCAAAAAATTTTTAGACATCCACACCAAAACCCCATGAAAATCTAAAGCAAACCAAGCAGAAATCCAACCTAATCTCCAGGCACTACTTGACTCTTTCTCTATGGCAATATCTCTCTTGTGGCCTCCACAGAGCCGCACTTTTATTTTTTATTATGATTAGCCATTTTAAAATGAGGAATTAAAAAAAATCTAATAAGCCACCCCTCCAGGCTTGTGTGGTTTTTGTTTCATTTTCCTAGGGGGAGGTGTTGTCTCCTTTGGTATCTTCCTTTCCCATTATTCCATCCAAAAGAAAGATTTGCAGCAGAATCACCTACGTCTTGAAGAGCCAGAAAATCAAAGAATTAACCTGAGGGCTGAGTTGCCAAGAGAGGTCTCCAGAAGGTACATGAGTGGGTCCTCACTCTGTTCTAAGCTGTGGTAGCAAAGGGGAAGGCCTGCTTGCTAATGAGGCATAACTGCTAGCAGTGGTCAGTTCCTTGTTACCTGGTGGTGTGTGAGGAGCGGAAAGACAAATTGACTTTGGAAACTATCCGTGACGGGCAACTATTGATGAGTCTGTGAGAGCTTGCAAGTAGGGCATCTACATAACCTCAAGCGGGCAAGGGCCTGGCTGTGAAACAGGCAGAGCTTGCACTTTGGGGAAGATGGAGGCTGATGGTAATGAAAGAGATGGGAAATAAGGGCGCCACCCAGCTCTCCCCACTTGATCTATTCCATCAAAGGGTAAAGGAAAGTTTTCTGGATATGAAACCTGCCTAAGCAGCAACTAGAGCTTCAAGCATGCCCAGCACACCCAGCAGGCCCACTGTGTAACCAGGCATAGGAGCATGCTAGGCTCTATCCAATCAGCAAAACACTTCAAGATAGCAAAAGGTTCCTGCATGAATAGCCAGGTTCTTTGATAGTATCTGGAAACCTCTGCCTATCCAATGAAGATTAAAGGCCTTCTCCCTCCCTAATCTCAAACCTATGGGTCCCTGATCGTTTCCACAGAGTCCCCAGATGGCATTCCTCAATTGAGCTGTTGGGCTTAACTGTATCAGGAAGAACTACTGCTGGAAATTCACTCCTGACAAATAAAGCCATTCAGCCTGAGCTACCATCGTAGGGAGCGTATCCAAATTACAGTTTCAGGGCCTTGGCTCATCCTGGATATCTGAGATCTCAAATGCTAGGTAAGTTCAAACCAGTGCCTGGTACTGATCTGTTAGAGGAAGGTTGCTAGTTGTGGACCTTGTGGTAAAATGGGTTCTAGCGATGGATCTCCGATTCCTGGTGGGGGACCAGCACTGTCAATATAAGATGTGGTCGTTGTGGGCCAGTGTCAGCACCGCATGCATTCAGGTCCACACACATGGTTTCAAAAGCCACTGTCAAGTTGCTAAAGCAAGTGATGCAACTATACAAATATGTCGTAATCAACCATGGTTTTCAAGGAGACCAACTAGAGGCACCTTTAAAAGGGCCTAAATTTCAGAAAATGATGAGCACCCACCCTCCAAAAATCAGGCCCCATTAAGATGTCTCCACTGGGGCTCCCCAAAATCTCTAGACGCTTCTGAAAATGTTGGTCAAGTGTGTATATATAAAAAATGGATATTTCATCCCAAACCAGTAACAGCCTGAACTCGAATGAGCCCTGGCTTGCTTTTTGGGTAATGTACATGCCTTACCTTGATTTTGGTATCAAAACATTTTCTTTTAAGAGATATTATGGGAAATATCAATATATACTGGATTCTTCTTCTAGTGATTACACATGTCCATTCCAATATAGGGGAGTGCGTGCCCCGAGCACGGTCACCGGAAATTTTTCCCTCGGTGGTATCTGTCAGGGTGGCTCTGGTGCCCTGTGGTGCCATGCACTCATAGCGCTGGTATGAAGGGCACAACCGACCCCATGTCCTCTCAGTTTCTTCTTACCGTCCATGACTGTTGCTGGGACTATTCCCCTTGCTGTGGCGAGCGTCTCTCCGATGGAAGGGCGCATTCATCCCATCAGGCTGTACCCAATCCAGCCTCTGGTACCGAGGCCAGTGCTGAGCTTCAGAAGCCAGTTCTGTGGGATCTCGTTGGTGCAGAAGGAGAGGAATACCCTCAGCTGCTGCAAGCTTCCTCTCTGGACGAGGCTGTGTCGGGCCAGGAATGTCACCTCCCCAAGACAACTATAAGGCCCACCAGGAGCTACTGAAGAGGGTGACCTCGAACTTGGGCTTGCAGGCGGAGGTAGTGAAAGAATCCTCCCATAGCCTGATTGACATTCTGGCCACAGCACGGTTGTCAAAAGTAACCCTGCCCCTCAATGAGACCATTATGGACCCAGTGAAAGCCATGTGGCAAATCCCAGCTTCCTTTAAGCCCCACCTCAAGAAGAGCCGAGAGGAAGTACTTGATTGGGGTCTGGAACAGCTGCCTTATGAGGAGAGATTAATAAAACTGGGACTTTTCTGTTTGGAAAAGAGACTACTGGGGGGATATGATTGAGGTTTATAAAATTATGACTGGTGTGGAGAAAGTAAATAAGGAAGTATTATTTACTCATAACACAAGAACTAGGGGTCACCAAATGAAATTAATAGGCAGCAGGTTTAAAACAACTGTATTTCTTCACACAACGCACAGTCAACCTATGGAACTCCTTGCCAGAGGATGTTGTGAAGGCCAAGACTATAACAGGATTCAAAAAAGAACTAGATAAATTCATGGAGGATAGGTCCATCAATGGCTATTAGCCAGGATGGGCAGAGATGGTGTCCCTAGCCTCTGTTTGCCAGAAGCTGGGAATGGACGATGGGATTCAGGCAAACAGAGGCTAGGGACACCATCTCTGCCCATCCTGGCTAATAGCCATTGATGGACCTATCCTCCATGAATTTATCTAGTTCTTCTTTGAATCCTGTTATAGTCCTGGTCTTCACAATGTCCTCTGGCAAGGACTTCCATAGGTTGACTGTGGTGGATCACTTGATTTTATCTGTTCTGTTCATTCCCTCTGGGGTACCTGGCATTGGCTGCTGTTGGCAGACAGGATACTGGGGTGGATGGACCTTTGGTCTGACCCAATATGGCTGTTCTTATGTTCTCATGTGCTTGCCCAGGTTTATGAATTCCTCCATACTCATCCCCTCCTTCTTCCTGGATACTTAGTGGTGTCTGCAGCCAACGAAAGGGAGAGCAAGGTCTGCAGGGGGTGGTGACTCAGGCAAAGGACTCCCAAGAAGCTGGAGCTTTTCAGTAAAAAAGTTTACCCGGGGGCTGCACTCCATGTTGAAGCTCAAGGAGTCGCTTCCCCAAGAGTCCAGGCAGGAGTTGTCAGTGGTGGAAGAAGGGAAGTCAATAGCCAGGGCTTCACTGAACGCTGCCCTGGATGCAGCGGATTGAATGGCCAGGTCCATAGCCACCACAGTAGTAGTCTCCAGCATGAGGTCCAGCAAACCCTTCAAGGTCTCCCCTGCAAGGGAGCTTTGCTCTTTTCAGAGCAGACTGATGCTAAGCTCCATGGGCTCAAAGAATCCAGAGCGACCCTCAAGTCCCTGAGTTTGTATACCCTTTTTGCTCATATCAGAATGTGGTCAATATATTATTGGATGTTGTGAGTTTATACATCCAGTTGAGAGAGTCTTCACATGTTTGTCATCATGCCTCAGGACATTCTAGATTCACTGAGGTGGTGGACAAACAAATGTTCTTCCAGGTGTGCTATTCATCCCCCTTCCCCATCAGTGATAACATGGGACGCATCCAACATGGAATGGAGAGCCCGTGTGTCTCAATTTACAATCAGGGGCTTTCCAAGAAAAGACCATACACATTAGTGTGTTAGAATTAAGAGCCATCCGTCTGGTGCTCAGATCATTCCTCATATACAATGGAACATGGTGCAGGTATCGACAGACAATACAACTGCTGTGTATTACCTGAACAAACCAGGCGGAGCTCGCTTGGTTCCAGTTATGTGCTGATTGGTGTATTCTGCATAAGATCTATCTGGTGGTCCTGTATTTAGCATGGGAAAGCAATCTGCTAGCAGATCATCTCAGCAGGGACAGTTCTCAAATTTCAGGAGCTCCAGTTCCAAGTAACCTTAGAGTGGTCCCTGAAGGATTGAGTAATTCAAGATATCTTTTCCTATTGGGGTCAATTCAAGGCACACCTGTTTTGTGATGAAAAATGCCCCATCTTCTGTGCAAAAGCTGGGAGGAACCGTCAGTCCCTTCAGATGCCTTCCTTCTACATTGGCGAAAGGGGGCTTCGTCCCCGCCGTTCAGAAAAAGGGGAAGGAGATTTGGCAGGACAGGGCAAGCATGATTTGGATTGCTCCAGCTTGGCCAAGACAGCAGTAGTACATCTGCATCAGCTGTCAGACGGATGGTACGTGCGTCTTCCACTGTCTTTGGATATTTTGTCACAGCAACGAGGCAAGATTCTCCATCCAGACCCACAGTCTCTTCATCTAACTGCGTGGGCCATCGGACTTTGCCTAGTTGTGAGCAGTCATGTTCTTCCTTGGTACAGAATGTACTACTCATTTTTATCGACAAGACTATGTTACCAATGTAACTGACTAGATTTGTCGCTTGGAAGGAGAGAAAATCTGATTCTCCAGCTTCTATACCCTGTGTTCTGGAGTATTTAATCTGTGTCAAGTCTGAAGGATTATCTAATCCTTCTTTTAAGAGTTCACTTGGCTGCTATTTCAGCTTACTGTGATTTGATTGAGGGTAGATTGTTGTTTGTACATGATTCCATCAAAAGGTTTATGAAGGGGATGTCTAACATATGTCCTGCTTCAAGGGATCTTGTCCCATCTTGGGTCCTTAATTTGGTATTATCTATATAAGGTCACCCCTTTGAACCCAAATTAGAGTGTTCATTATTTTATTTAATGGTTAAAGGAGGGCTTAATCACTATTACATCAGCCAGAAGAGTGAATGAACTACATGCTCTGGTGGCTGACCTGCCATTTACTAGTCTTCACAGAGACAAAGTGGTTCTTAGACCTGATTCTAGGTTTTTTACTAAAAGTAGTGTTTGAATTTCACATCAGTTAGATAACTAATTTGCCAGTTTTCTTTCCCAACCTTCATGCTAGTAAAGTGGAGCCTGCATTGTAAGACAACCTGTTTGTTAGGTTGTAAGACCACTCTTGTTTACTACTTAGGTAGAACTAAGAGTTTAAGGATGTCATCCAGACTGTTTCTTATGCTAAGATTCATATGGGTCATAGCTTGTCCGCTCAATCTGTTTCCAGATGGGGTGAGCAATGAATTGTGCGATGTTATGAGTTAGCACAAGTTCCTGAGCTGCCTGTCATATCCGTGCACCTTCCCCTCTTTCTCAGAGACCTATCCTGGTCTTCTGGGTTGGCGGTGAAAGGAACTGAGGCGCCCTTGGAATGCTCAGAGACATTGAGGAGAGGAGTAGGAGGTGGTGCACATGGCTTGGAGAAGGTTCTACCATAAAGCGCCACCAGGCAGGTCAGTATCCGTAAGCGTGGATATGCAGAGTCATCGGAAAGAGCTCCAGTTCCAAGTAACCTTCATTTTTTCATTAGTAGATCAAAGGATTAGCATTCCCAGTACTTTAGGGCCCTGATCTTGGTTGGAGCCTCCTGTAATATAAAGAAGACAAGATTGTGGATGCGGTGCTGTCTTTTATTGGCCCAACTTCTGTGGGTGAGACAAGCGTTTGAGGTCCACAGAGCTCTTCTTCAGCTGTGTGTAAGCTTGAAAGCTCTTTCTCACCAGCAGAAGCTGGTCCAATCCAAGATATTACTTCACCCAACATGTCTCTGATATCCTGGGTCCAACACAGCTACAACAACACTGCATAAGATAATGTTGTGAGAGTTTCTAGGGGTTGAGTGGATAAGTCTTGGGTCTAACAACAAAGATCAGGGCTCTACCACAAACCTCCTCAGTGATCTTTTAAGTCATTTATATTTTGTTTACCCCATCTAGAAAGTGGACTCGTGCACATTCCCCTTCGGCCAACAGGGAATGTAGGAGGCAAGTATCTCAGCCTGGGTTGGAGGCTGCTAAGAATATTCTCTCACCTGATTTTCTCCCTGCTTTCATTGACAGAATTGTGTCTGAGTTTTCAAATAGGTGGCAGTTTCTTAAACTCTTGACTATTCTGCCCTTGAAAACTTGCCTCTTTCATAAGCCAGCATCAGTCCACCTCTGTTACAAATTGTGTGGTGTAATGTGACTGTTGGTCTGAAAGAGGGATGTGAACATGCAGTACTGCTAAAATCTCAAATGAAGAGGGAGCCATTTTGGAGTTGTCATCTCTGAAAACCATTTAACTGATCAAGTATGCAGGGCATTTGCTAGTTGTCAGACTTGGTACTAAAAATTTGAAAGCATGAGGCTATTTGTGTTTGGAATTACAAGATCAGCTTTATAAATGGACTGGCATCCATGGCACCTTACCAGTCATCTTTCCATAAGAAACCACCTCCCTCTGTAGAGAACTCTGCCTAGAACTCTGGTGCTGCAGCATCGCAAATGCTGTCCTGTCCTGTTGAGCGAGAGGAAGATCTGCTAGCCGTTGGCTATAGCGGGACCCTTATTTTCTTTCTAAACTTCAGTCAGCTGATGATCTCTCATACAGTGAATGATTCTACTTCCACTGAAATTAGTGACCAAAAAATGACATTGAAATTAGTGGGAGTAAAATTGGGTCCAAGAGTCTCCCCAACAAAAATGAATAGCGTTAACTTATTTCCTTCAAATGCAGCTGGGTCACAAGTTTCAAAGTATAGTGACAAGATGGTCAGTTTGAAGAGTGGTGAAGTCACTTTTGAGCTACAGCGGGACACAGAAATGTTACAGCAAAAGTCTGAAATCAGGGTAATTTTTGTAACAACCTGTTTGAATTAACCTCAGACTTTGCAGAAACCGTCTCCTGTGCATTCCAAGCAAATCTGGACATTTTTAGGACAAACACATTTTCCGAACTAGTGTTTCAAACAGTGTTAGTGTACAGATTTGTGTAAGGAGGACGTGGGCTGGAATGAGCCTCAGGAGAGCTGGGTTCAATTCCAACGCTCATAGACTTCCTATGCCATTGGACAAGTTGCTTGGACCTTACCGTCTCTGGGCTTCAGGTCCCTATCGGTAAAAGAGGAATAACACTCCCCTGCCTCCACAGGGGTCATTGTTTGTGAGGCCCTCAGATACGGCAGTAATGGGAGCCATCTAAGCACCTAGAGAGAGCTAGGTAGTAGCTGTCTGCATGGAAAGGTGGTTCCTCCATCAGACTAACAGCACTTTGGAAGGGTTTAAAAATTCTGTTCTACCAGTGGGCTGCTGCATCATGAGAATTCCCCTTCTATTACCCAAAGCCTTATTCCTGTGGGACAGCTGGAATACATAGCTGCTCACCAAGGGTCAGTTTCAAAAGCCTCTAACACTCTGGGGTGTTGTAGGCATAGCAGAATCAGCAGCAGAGACTACCCCAGGAAGGTTGCAGCCCATGGTTGTAACTTTTTATGGGAGCTATGGCATATCTGTACAAGAGGCCGTCCTCAAAGGCTCCAGACCACACAGCTCCCCATACCTCTAACAGTCCCTTGGACATGCACTGACTTGGGAGCACTTGAGATACGGAATTACTGCCTAAGTTCCACCAGTCCAAACTGTAGTGACCACAGATGCACCTGCCCTGGGAATTAGGAGCCTACTCTTGGGGTGCAGGATCTCTGCAGGAATCCAAACATCCTGGAGCAGAGGTGGCTCCTGTCTGTGCTTTGGGCAGAGGTGTTCTAGAAGACGGCTCTGATTCAGTCGGGTCACAGTTTCACGTAGACAACCAATGAGGGATAGGTTCTCTTCTGTGTTGAGTAGCTATGGAGGTGGGGCAGTGGAACCTGGCTCACCCAATAGGTCCTAAGTGTCAACCTGAGGGAGAAGGAAGAACATGAACCCAGCCAAGCCCAGCCCAGTGGTGATACCCCCCCCCCTCAGGTGTGGCATCTAGGTCAAGCAAATCACTTTTTGTGGATCACTCCAAGAGGACTCTGGCTGCCATGCCTCTGAACATAGCTGCTCTTTCTGCAGCCCTCTGCTGATGGAGGTCTTTCTTATCCTCTGGGAAAGGACTATCATGTATATCTCCTATGGTAGGGCCTTGACAAACCTTTGGAGAGAGACGGATTCCAGGGTCTTCATGTCTCCACATGGATCAGGATAAGGCTGGGTGCACTCACGTTAGAGACGGCCAGGGCCCATTCCATCAGGTGGACTCTTCTGTGCATTCTGACCCTGGCTCACTATCTGTGGGGGACTGGTCCTCACATAAGTTACCTGGTATGAGGCCATCAGTCCTGGCTGTACTGTGACTGGACTCATGTTGCTAGTGCAGTCCTAGCAGAGATTCCCGGAGGAGCAGAGAGTTTTCTTCTTAGTCTATGAACCAATTTCCAATGCTCTGCTTGTGCACTATTCCTATCTAGGATGTTTAGCAACAGCCAGTCTTGTTCTCAGGCTTGGAGCTGGAGCTTGACTGGGTCAATGTGCATCAAAACCTCTTGGCTGCTCAGAAATGGTCAAAGGTGGGGAATAAAGCTTGTGACCTGGCGTGAAGCAGCTGTAATGCATCCCTCCCATGTGACTGGTTTGCCCTTTGGCTGTGAGGGCTAACAGGGCTGCCCTTAGTGAAGTCAATTGTAAAACCCCCACTGTGATGTCTGGCTACTATTTCAACTTTCCATACTGTAGCTAGCCAGCCAGCCCTGATTGCCCAGCTACTTGTCATCGGAGTTGTAAGGTGCTTATTGAAGAGCCCAGTGTGATGGGGATATGGATGCAGCCCATGCAAAGTGGCCGAAAGCTCAGCCTGTGCTTCTTGATACTTCACAACTCAAATGTCTAATGGGGTAAGTTTTCTTCAGTGTCAATCTCCTTGGCTCATAGGGACCTTCCTCCCCTACACTGGACTCCATGGAGATACCGCTATGCTGGCCTCCTCCAACATTCCTCCTTGCAGTAGTGACCACTTCACCTCTGTGGATTGTCCTGCAGTGTTGTTCCCATCTCTGTGAGGTCCTTCTCCACAAATTAATAGCAAAGGGCCCCTCACTTGTGATGTGGTGCTGTCTACGCTAAACCTTTTATCAGGGCCAGTGCTTGTAGAGGCCCATGGGGGAGGATCTTTCCATACTATGAGTGGACTCACCTGTGTGCGGGTGGCATCTGAAATCAAGGCACAGGCTCAAACTGGCTGGGAGAAACCACTGCACTTTGCTGGCCACTGTTCAGAAAGGAGCAGCAGCTCTGAGAATGAGGTTGAAGCAAGATCCCAAAAGGGAGTAAGGGATTGAGATGCAAGTGGAAGATAAGACAAGCAGAAAACACTTCACACACCCTTTGTTCACCCTCTCCAGAACAGTGACTTTATTCCCTATGAATTGCTGCTCTGCGGTAGGAGTGCCTGTTTGCAGTAAACATATAAGTGTTCCTAGGCTCAGATCTGTGCCTCCCTTTTGATCCCTATGGCTCACACCCTCATTTCTGCTGTGAAAAGCTGGCAGGCTTGACGCCAGAGAACAACGTCCTCATTCATTCACTGTTTGCAGTAGGAACTGACTAGAACCACCCTTGTGCTTTCCGACCTGCTCCTTAGTGTGGGGAGAGGGAGGGTGTTAGGATTTTTGGTTGTCACGTTATGAGGGTGTTAGAACTTCCAGGCAGTCTGGAAACCTGTGTGTCAGGGTCAAATCTGCACCCAAACGTGTGCACGGAACCAAGTAAAGGAAACCTTTCTGTGATTCACTAAAGCAAACAAGCCTTTCCCAGCAATTGTTGCAACCTAACTATGCCCACCATGTGCTGTCGGGAAACTGAGTGAAACTGGCAACGAGTGAGGGACAGCAAAGCAGCCATGGCCAAGCTAAGTAAGAGAGAAACACAACACGATAATTATTGGGGTGGGCATTACTGCCAGAGCAAAGGAAAGCTGGTTACTGCACCTATGGTCACCACTTCAATTAACCCTCCCAATACCCCTCGGCAGAAGGGGAGACAACCCTAGCCCAGGTCTACAGGCAGAGTGGGATGTGGCAGAACTGGGCTCCACCTGCATCCCCCGCCCCCCCCCAATCTGTGTGCATGCCTGGTGGCTGAAGCTGGGTCAGAAATGGGTCAGGGGGGATGGTTGCTATGAAAGTGCACCCCTCCCCCTTGGCAGAACAGGAATGACAGTGGGTAAGCCAGCCCTAAGGAGCAGAGACAGGTAAGTGCTAGAGGGGCCTCCCAGGGAAGGGAAAGGCAGTCAATTCCCAACTCTATCTGGGGGGACTGCAGGGGAATGGTGCAAACTGGCTCCAGGGGAATGGTGCAAGCTGCTGCCATGCCGGGGAGGGGGGTAGCCAGGATCCAGTGAGGGTCAGGCAGAGCATCCGTAGCAAGAGGGCCCCGATCCAGTGTGTGAGACAGCAGGATGTCATGGCTGCTACAGGGAGAGCTTCAAGATTGGCCAGTGCTCCAACCAGCTCATTAACCCTGCCCTGACTGTCCTGGTGGGTGGGGGCCAGCTAGGTCTGTTTATTGGTCTGTCTGTAACCACAGCATAGCTTGCCTGTGCCCATGGATATTTCAGCCATGGAGATGCAGTAACAGCTGGGAACAGCTTACTGGAACTAGGGCTGTAGGGGGAGAGAAAAGAAGGGGGCTGCAACGTAGGGAAGGAAATGGGGTACTTCAGTGGGTGCTGGGGAAGGGGGCAGGAATAGGCAGAGACAATGTCTAGCCTCAGCAGGATAGAAGGGATGCCCTACTGGAGGGGATGGGGCAGGGGCAGACACAGCAGGGGGCAACTGGCCCCTTTGCACCTGGGCCCCAGGCTGCACCCCCTCTTCCCCTGTAAAAGCAGGAGAGGAACCCAGCTGTGCCCCACCCCCAATCTAGTTCCACCTTGTGGTAGGAGGCTGGAATCACCTGAGCAGCTCTGCTCCCTGCTTGAATGGGGCTGGGGCAAGACAAGGGTGCCCCTATGGGATGGTAGCTACAGCCAGGGAGTGGGAGTCAGGACTCTTGGGGTCTATGCTGGCCTATTCGACTTGGGAAACTGAGACACAATGATAACGTGGCCAAAGCAAGCACACTTTAATACTTGGGGGCAGAAGGCCAGGGCTTACAGGTCTCATGGGGGAAGGGTTGTTACAGTGCTCCAGGGCACTGCCTATCCTTCTGCTTCCTGCACAGTAACCGGAGCTTGCTGTCTCTTTGGGCCTCTCCCATCTATGCAGTTACCTAGGCCCTTCCCCCACACAGGTCCTGCTGCTGGGGCAAAATTCCCCAGCTACCCTCTCCTGCCAGGGGAAGCCATTTGCCATCTCCTAGATCCTGCAGTAGGGCGGGATGGCAAAGGCTTGAGTCTCCTCCAAGACAGCAGCAGTCAGTTCAGCCAGGCCCTGGAGCGGGGAGGCTTAGGTCTGCGTGAAGCAATTGGATCCAGGCTGCATAGTGGTATTTTGCAGGGGGCCTGGTGAACACAGACAGCATCTGATTCAAGGGAGTGGATGAAGGGGGAAAAGGGAAAGGCCCCCCCACAGCTGTTGGGGAGGGGCTGAGCTGGGGTAGATTTCTGGCCACTGCTGCCTTCTGAGGTTGCAGCACCTGACCCACATTGCCTCCTGGTGGGAGTGGCTCACAGCTGGCCCCAGTCTGTCATCACCACCACCGGGAGGCATCCAGCTTAACCCTGCAGGCTGTGCAGGGACAGGGTGGGTGGAGCCACCATTGCAGGAGAGGACCACCAGGAAGGGTTGAAGCTCCTCCTGCTTGAATGCCCCATGCATGGCAAGGCACATGGTTCCCACAGGAAGGCAGCAGCTGCTCCATGGAGATGGACTGTGCTTGGCTCACACCTACAGGGCAGAGGGCACATTCTCCCCTCGGGGAAAAGCCCAGGAGCAGCAGCGGTGACACCTCCCCCTGCCCCGCAGCTGGCACACAAGAGGGGCACAGGCAGCTTTGAGGAGCAGCCACGAAGCCCGGTCCAGAGAGAAGGGGCCAAAACCTGCTGGGACAGGGGATCCCCCCCGCCCAGGAGAGTTCCCCCTGACCCCTGGTCTATGCAAGATGCTCCATGCAGAGGGTGCTGTGAGCTTGTTCTGCTTCAGGCTTGTGCAGGGGATTCCACCTCCCAGTGATGTAAAACACATGGCCCCCTGAGAACTGCTGGGAGTCAAGCCCTGAGGAGCAGCCTAGAGCTGCCAGGCCTCCACTATGAAGCAGTTCCCCACAGGAGGAGGAAGGGAAGTAGAACCACTGGTTACGGCACCAGCCACATTGTCCCCTCAACAGGAAGACAGGCAGCTCAGAGCCTGGCTGGGGCGGGAGGGTTCCTAAGGGATGCACATGGACTCAAACTGACTTGGGCAGCTGGGCATTCACTACCTTCAGCAGCAGAGCAGGAACAGCATCCTCCTGCCCTGGGCACTGCAGCACCGTGTGGTTTATTTAGTGAGGGTAGTGGCGCCTGTTAGGCCAGTGATCCCAGCTGGCCTGCGCAGCAGAAAAACAACAGGCTGTCTCTCACCCCCATGAGGCTTGAGCAGTTAGCTCCTGGCAGCCATGATCGAGACAGAGCCCTGCAGCAGAGCTGCCTGGCTGAACCCAGGAGTCTGCTCCCCATTGCCCTGTCAGGATTGGGCCTAATTAATGCCCTGGAGAATTGTGAGCCAGACACCTGCCCCCTTAGGAAATAGACTCAGTCCCTTCCTCCCGCTCTGCTCCACACAGCCAGGAGGCTGAGCTCTGCCCATCCAGCCTCTTATCTGCTTCCCGCAGCCCAGTCCCTACTGGAATCTGTGTCCTCAAGGCTCACTCTGCTGGTGGCTGGGCCAGCACCCGCTCTGCCCTGCTGCCCTGGCCCAGGGGCAGGGAGCAAAGGCCTACCCAGGCACAGGCAGTGAGCAGGGCACTTTCAAACAGAACCACCGGCGTCTCCTCCAAGCAGAGATTTAATTAAAACGTGAATAAAAAAAGAGCCTCTGCTACTGAGAGGATTATTTGGTATAAAAGGGATGAGCAAGCCTTAAAGGCAGCAGCCAGTGCCCCCTCTCCAGCTGAGTCTGTGCTCCCACCAGGCTGATGCCCTGAGATATCTGTACACACGGGGGCCCCCAGTGGGGCAACCCAGTTCCCCCCTGCGAGCTGCTCTGGGGTAGTTCCTAATGTCGCCTCCAGCGCCGCTCTCCCCAGCACTCAGCAAGTCGATGATGGGCGTCTCCCTGGAGTGATCCCAGTGCCACGGTCAGAGTCGGTGCCTCACCGGAGGCTGCTGCTGCTGCTGGCTTGGGAGCTGCCCACGCCTGGGTGCTCTGGGCTGTGCCGGTTCTAAGTCAGACAGACAGACAGACCAACCCAAGGCGGAATGAAGACTCAGAATTTTTGACCTCAGTGTTTTCCAGCCCCCAAAATGGGATTTCTAGGTGTACCCACTTGCCCCCCAACAGCATGCGATTTCCACAGGAAATGTCAGTTTCCTACTGAAAACCAAAACAATGCCCACCCGAGCATCCAACACCCTGCCCCACTCTCCCCAGGGAGGGGTCACACCCACACACAGTGCCCACCCCAACATCCAACCCCCCTGCCGCGCCACCCCAGGGAGGGGTCACACCCACACACAGTGCCCACCCCAACATCCAACACCCCTGCCACGCCACCCCAGGGAGGGGTCACACCCACACACAGTGCCCACCCACCTCTGAGGGGGTCTCTCTCTCTCTCTCACACTTTTTCAGAGGGCAAAAGCCTATTTTTCTGCCCGCTTGAGGTGGGACCACATGGATCACCAGCGGCATCCGAACTTCATCTCTCCAGGGCCGTTAGGTTAGAACAGAGGCTCCAGAGCAGGGGGGTAACAAAGAGGTGGTTGGATACATCCAAAGTCCCATCCCTCCCCAGTAAGGTGAGCATAGCCAGGCTGGTCGGAAAGTGAACCAGGAGCTTTTCCCCCTTGCTGCCACATACCTTCTTTTTCTTCTTCTCTTTCTTCTTCCTCTTCCGCTCCGGATCCTCCTCCTTTTTCTTTTTCTTCTTCTTGTGGTCGGAGTCTGAGGGGGTTTCTGCAAAGAGAGCCACAGATCTGCATTCAAGTGAGTCCCGAGATGGTTGCCCTAGCTATGACGTTACTGGGGCCTGGTGAAGATTTGAGGGGTGCTGCTCTATGTCTGGGAAAGGGGATTGCTGGATTTGTGGAGTGCAGCCTTTACCTGGGGGAACAGGATCCTGGGTGCGGCTCTGCTTGTGCTTGTGTTTATTTTTCTTCTTGGGTGGCTGGATATGCATCAAGCGACATTGTTCTGGCAACTGGAAGAGACAAAGATTAGGGTAGGTGGGGGTGGTGGAGTTTCTCCAATCATCACCTCCCTTCCCACTACATATCACCTGTTAACCAGCAAGGATGTTTTGTTTTCTCAGCAGACCTCTCTGCCTCATCTCCCCCAACTCAAACCTCAGAGTCCCCCCTTTACTGACCCCCACCAAAGCTGCCCTACCACTCCCAGCAGCTCAGGGGGAAGCTCACCGGCCCAGCATGCAGGCGGAAGCCAGTCAACATGGTGCCAGTGATGGGGTTGAAGGAGCTGCTGCAGATGGGTGGCTTCTCAATAAGGGAGCGCAAGCTGCTGTTGTCATGCGAGCCCGGCAAGTCGATCATCCCTGGCAGGTCGGGCAGGAAGTTGCTCAGCTTCTCCTTCACCTTCTTGCCGCAGAATTTGTTATAAGAGTGTTCCAGGTTGTAGTGTGTGATCAGGTTGGTGCTGCCCGTCAGTTCCATGTTGCCTGGGAAGGAATCAGGAGAGCTGCGCTTTACACTGACACTCAGCCTTGCTGAAGGCAGCGTGATGGAGCAGTCTGCACACAGGACTGGGAGCCAGGACTCCTGGCTTCCCTTCCCAGCTCTGCCACTGACTTCCCCTCTGGCCTTGAGCAAATTCACTCCAGCTCTCTTCAGCTGCAAGCTGGGGCTGGCACTTGCCTAGCCCAGCAAGGCTGTGAGGCTTCGTTAAGGTCTGTGGAGCACTGGCTATAGCAGAGCACACCTGAGCCCGGACTGCTCAACACCAGGTGGAGATCCCCTCCGCTACGGCCAGCCTGGGGCCTGGGGGACGGAGACTTGCGTGTCCGGCCAGCAACGGCGGAGCGGAGACGGGATTTAACCCCACAAAACGGCACCTGGGCTGGATGCCACAGACCATGGACCAGCCCCGGGGGAGCCTGAATGAGCAGCCAGGGCCTTGGGTCTGTGCCCGTGAGACTGCAGCATGCCCCGCTCGGCCCCCTCCCCGCCCCCAGCACTGGCCCGGGGGGCAGAGGCTTCTGGGAAATGGCTAACGCTGGGGGAGCCTGCTCCCAACTGGGTCCGCACTACCCCCCCCCCCCCCCCAACTTTATCCTCCCCATTGGCTACAAGTCTCCATCTCCCCGACCCTTCACAAACCTCTTATTCCATCCTCACTGGCTCTCAGAGCTGCCAATCCACGCCTTCCGGCCCACTTGTGTCCCGCCCCGCAGGTTTCTGCATTCCCCACTGGCAGAAGGGGCTGACAATCCACACAGGCCCCCAAATCCCGCCTCCATTGGCCCGTCTGCTCTGCCTATTGGGCTGGAGAAAGCAGCCCCAGCCATCGATAGGTGGCGAGAGAGGCCAATCAGACGCGTCTAAGCAATGCGATTGGCCAGCCCCTTCGCGGCCGCCCCCAGGAGCTCCATTGGCCAGGTACCTGGTAGCTCCCGCATCAGGTAGAAGGGGCCGCTGGCAGCCGCGGCCTTCCGGGCGGCGTCCTCCACGGTCTGGGGCGTGGCGGCTGCGGGGGGTGGCCCGGCGCCGGGACCCCCCCGGCTTCCCCGGCCCGAAGCCCAGCGCGGTAGCCGCGGCGGGAGGCGGCGGCTCGGCCCCTCCGAAGAGAGCCGAGAAATTCTCCATCATCCCAGCATGCCCCGCGCGTTCTTCTCCCATTGGCCTGGTTCCTTGGGGACGGGACCGTCCGCCTCGTTCTCATTGGAGGGCGGGCCATCGTCTACGTCTCTTTAATTGGTTAATTTCCTTTTTTACTCCGCCCAATAGGATAACGTCCTTGTGTGTCTCTGATTGGACAAGAAGGCACATTGACTCAGCCCTGACGTGACTGGTTTTCTCCCTTGCGCTCTATGATGATCACAAGGTCTGGAAATCACGTGTTTCCAACGCTCGGCATCTGATTGCTCGCTCGAGCGAGCCCGTCCTCGTTCCGATCCTTATCTCCGGTCAGACGTCATTCATAATGAGTGGCAGTGGCTGAGACCATTGAAGAAGGAGGTCTCCCAGCAGTCCCCGCCCTCTTCATGATTGGCATCACGGTTGCCCAATAGGAAGCTGGGGTGCGTGCTCGTCCCTGCCGCGCCGGGCCGGTCAGCGTAGGTGAAGATGGCGGTCCTGGCGCCGCTGCTGGCGCTGTTCTACGCGGTGCCCGGGCTCTGCCGCTGGCTGGCGCGGCCCTATTACCCGCTCTCGGCGCTGCTCTCCGCTGCCTTCCTGCTGGTGCGCAAGCTACCGCCGCTCTGCCAGGGGCTGCCCACGCAGCGCGAGGACGGGAACCCCTGCGACTTCGACTGGGTGAGTCCCGAGCCCCCCTGTCCCCGTCCCCCCCCCGGGAACCCCTGCGACTTCGACTGGGTGAGTCCCGAGCCCCCCTGTCCCCCCCCCCCGGGAACCCCTGCGACTTCGACTGGGTGAGTCCCGAGCCCCCCTGCGTCCGCCCCCCTCCGGGAACCCCTGCGACTTCGACTGGGTGAGTCCCGAGCCCCCCTGCTCCCCCCCCCCCGGGAACCCCTGCGACTTCAACCGGGTGAGTCCCTAGCCCCCCTGTTCCCCCCCCCCCCGCCGGGAACCCCTGCGACTTCGACCGGGTGAGTCCCGAGCCCCCCTGTTCCCCCCCCCCCCGCCGGGAACCCCTGCGACTTCGACCGGATGAGTCCCGAGCCCCCCTGCTTCCCCCCCCCCCCCGCCGGGAACCCATGCGACTTCGACCGGGTGAGTCCCGAGCCCCCCCCCCCCCCCGCCGGGAACCCCTGCGACTTCGACTGGGTGAGTCCCGAGCCCCCCTGCGTCCGCCCCCCCCCCCCCCCCGGGAACCCCTGCGACTTCGACTGGGTGAGTCCCGAGCCCCCCTGCGTCCGCCCCCCCCCCCCCCCCCCGGGAACCCCTGCGACTTCGACCGGGTGAGTCCCGAGCCCCCCTGCTCCCCCCCCCCCCCCCCCGGGAACCCCTGCGACTTCGACTGGGTGAGTCCCGAGCCCCCCTGTCCCCCCTCCCCCCCGCCGGGAACCCCCTGCGACTTCGACTGGGTGAGTCCCGAGCCCCCCTGTCCCCCCTCCCCCCCCCCCCCCCCCCCCCCCCCCGGGAACCCCTGCGACTTCGACTGGGTGAGTCCCGAGCCCCCCTGCGTCCGCCCCCCCCCCCCCCCCGGGAACCCCTGCGACTTCGACTGGGTGAGTCCCGAGCCCCCCTGCGCCCGCCGCCCCCCCCCCCCCCCGGGAACCCCTGCGACTTCGACCGGGTGAGTCCCTAGCCCCCTGTCCCCCCCCCCCGCCGGGAACCCCTGCGACTTCGACCGGGTGAGTCCCTAGCCCCCTGTCCCCCCCCCGCCGGGAACCCCTGCGACTTCGACCGGGTGAGTCCCGAGCCCCCTGTCCCCCCCCCGCCGGGAACCCCTGCGACTTCGACCGGGTGAGTCCCGAGCCCCCCTGTTCTCCCCCCCCCCCCCCCCCCCGCCGGGAACCCCTGCGACCGGGTGAGTCCCGAGCCCCCCTGTTCTCCCCCCCCCCCCCCCGCCGGGAACCCCTGCGACTTCGACCGGGTGAGTCCCGAACCCCCCTGTTCCCCCCCCCCCCCGCCGGGAACCCCTGCGACTTCGACCGGGTGAGTCCCGAGCCCCCCTGTTTCCCCCCCCCCCGCCGGGAACCCCTGCGACTTCGACCGGGTGGGTCCCGAGCCCCCCCGCCCCGGGGAACCCCTGCGACTTCGACCGGGTGGGTCCTGAGCCCCGGTACCGACACCCCCCCCCCCCCCCGAATGCTGTTGGTATGCCCCAGCTCAGCTTCTGGCTGACTCACCCCACCTTAGCCAACTCCCATGGGTGGGCTCAGGTCCTTCATGCAAGGTTTTCAGCACACCTACTCCCAGTGTTCCAGTCTGGACCTGGCAATTCCCCTGTCGGGGTGGGGTTGGGGGCAAGGGAGGAGAATGCAGGCAATGGGGACTGGGGGGTGGGGGAGGGAGGCAGTGTAGGCAATGGGTTAGCATCATGCTCACTCCATTCTTTCTTTCAGCGGGAGGTGGAGATCCTCATGTTCCTCAGCGCCATTGTGATGATGAAGAACCGCAGATCCAGTAAGTACCCCCACCCCTCGCTGGAGCTATTCTGCGAGCAAGAGATGAGAAGGAGGCATTCTAAGGACTGTTTTTAGGCTGCCATGGAGGGCTGGGCAGACTTGGTTTCCATGTCAGACCCCGGGAAGGACTCTGGCTTGGGAAGCATGTGGGGAAGTTCTGGATGGGGTCTGGCTGAGGAGATCACGTGGCAGGATTGGGGAGATCCTAGGGCAGCTCTGCCCCAAAGCCAGCGTGATGAGGTTATGGGGCCAATGTATATTGGTGTCAATCCAGGGGGCAGGAGTGGGACAGTCTGTGTTGGACATTCCACATGCACCTCAGCATCTCCCTAGACTGGGGCATTTGTCTGGGGCTGACCTTCACTCCCATCTCTCCTCCAGTCACTGTGGATCAGCACCTGGGGAACATCTTCATGTTCAGTAAAGTGGCCAACGCGATCCTCTTCTTCCGGCTGGATGTGCGGATGGGGCTGCTCTACCTGACGCTGTGCATAGGTGAGATGCCATCTCGGGGACACACACTGGCTCTGAACAGAATCGAGTCTGTACAGTACCCTCTCCGTGCACGGAGCCAAGTCAGTGCTCCAGGGTGTCCATGCAGAGTGACAGTCCCTGCCCTGAAGAGCTGCCTATCTAACTAGACCAGCCAGACATGATGGGAGAGAGAATTGTTACTGAAACACCATTGTGTCTACCCAGCTTCTGCATCCACATCTTTGATCCCACACGCCCTATGGTGCTGAGCAGTCAGAGCCAAACAACCTCATCTCCGATAAGGAGCACGGGCTCTGAGCCCCCTTATGTATTTCAGGGGTGGGGGTTAAGTGTAGCCTTGACTCTGAATGTACTGGCTCTCTGCTATCAGTTGGCTTTTTAAATGCAGCACCCTTTTAGGCTGGTAAGGGAAAGGTCTCGGGCTCCCTCTTGCTGCACTGTTTGGGTGGAAGCTGTTCATGCTCCCCTGTCCCAGAGGGGAGTAACTGCCAAGGCTGGGGTCCCACCTCTGCAATAGGGGCTGTGCAGATCGCTGCTGTTGCTAAGACCATATTCCTGGCTTGTCACTCTGGCTGCTTCACCCTTCTCCTTGCATGTTGTCTTGGCTCCCCTTTCCCCAGACACCCGCACCTGGTCTTCCCTTTCAGGATCCTTTACAACCTGTCCCCACCCACCTATCTTCTCACAGGCGATCATGGTGTCCCCCACCCCACCCCCAGTCGGCCGAGGTCCCAACCTTCATCACTTAGCTGTTCCATTTTCAAACAGTCTCCTTCGTGCTTTCTCCCCTGCTTCCCCTCCCACTTGGGAGGAGCCCGGCATGAACATTCACAAAGCTCCCTCCTCTTCCTCCGGATCCCTCCTCAGGCCTCTCCTTTGCTCTGAAACTCACACAAAACTTGCTGTGGACTAGGTGGCTGGTGGGCAGAGACCACTGCCGACCATGCTGGCGGGTTCTGTCTCCTTGCTCCCTGCCTCTACCCAGGTCTTTTCTTAGATCGCAAGCTCTGTGGGACAGGGATTGTCTGGTTCTGTGTTTGTACAGCACCTAGCACAATGTCCTGGGCACATTAATGTACTAGCACACATTATACAGTCGGTGTCCCTGTGCGCCTTAGAGTGAAACAAAGCTGTCATCCCTTGGCTGAGTCCTCTGTTCTGAGAAGCACCATCCCTTTCTGTGAGTGCATTCAGCCTCTTTCCGTCCTGTCCTCCTGACTCTGGAACAGCTCGGAGAAATCCCTGGTAATACCCCCAGGGGAGATGTAATGTCTAGGTCCTCTGTGGGGGATGGGGGTGAACAATACTCACTTTCTAATGGAGACTTGCTTCAATCTTCACTACAATTAGCTCCCTCTCCCTCCAGCATTCCTCTGGGTGAGAACCAGCCCCCTAGTTCCTTTCTCTGCTGTGACATGGGGCCTTTTAGAGATGGCTGGTGATTGGGAGACAGGCTGGCTTGGTGGGTTCAGGGCTAGGCTGGGAGCTCTGCCCCTGCCCACTGTGACCCCGGACAAGTCACTGCCCTTTTCAGTATTTTGAGCTCTCTTGAGTGGAAAGTGCCGAGTGTTGTTCTCGGTAGGCCCAGCTCTTTCCCATGCTGTGTGTGACGTGCACTCAGACAGCCGTGCATTCACGCAAACACATTGCTTCCTACCTCAACGTACCACACGTTCCACCATTACCCAGTAAAACAGCCATCTCCCCCCTGCATCTCAGCCACCCTCCCTGCTTAGCTTGTGTCTGCCACTGTGTGAGCCTGGAAAAAGGCTAATGTAGTGCCCATTTTTAAAAAAGGGAAGGAGGAGGATCCTGGGAACTACAGGCCAGTCAGCCTCACCTCAGTCCCTGGAAAAATCATGGAGCAGGTCCTCAAGGAATCCATTCTGAAGCACTTAGAGGAGAGGAAAGTGATCAGGAACAGTCAGCATGGATTCACCAAGGGCAAGTCATGCCTGACTAATCTAATTGCCTCCTATGACGAGTTAACTGACTCTGTGGATGACGGGAAAGCAGTGGACGTGTTGTTCCTTGACTTTAGCAAAGCTTTTGACACAGTCTCCCACAGTGTTCTTGCCAGCTAGTTAAAGAAGTATGGATTGGATGAATGGACTATAAGGTGGATAGAAAGTTGGCTAGATTGTCGGGCTCAACAGGTAGTGATCAATGGCTCCATGTCTAGTTGGCAGCCGGTATCAAGGGGAGCGCCACAAGGCTCGGTCCTGGGGCCGGTTTTGTTCAATATCTTCATAAATGATCTGGAGGATGGTGTGGATTGCACCCTCAGCAAGTTTGCAGATGACACTAAACTGGGAGGAGAGGTAGATACGTTGGAGGGTAGGGATAGGATACAGAGGGCCCTAGACAAATTAGAGGATTGGGCCGAAAGAAATCTGATGAGGTTCAACAAGGACAAGTGCAGAGTCCTGCACTTAGGATGGAAGAATCCCATGCACCGCTACTAGGGACCAAATGGCTCGGCAGCAGTTCTGCAGTAAAGGATCTAGGGGTTACAGTGGATGAGAAGCTGGATATGAATCAACAGTTTGCCCTTGTTGCCAAGAAGGCCAATGGGATTTTGGGCTGTATAAGTAGGGGCATTGCCAGCAGATCGAGGGGCATGATCGTTCCCCTCTATTTGACATTGGTGAGGCCTCATCTGGAGTACTGTGTCCAGTTTTGGGCCCCGCACTACAAGAAAAATTGGAAAGAGTCCAGCGGAGGGCAACAAAAATGATTAGGGGACTGGAACACATGACTTATGAGGAGAGGCTGAGGGAACTGGGATTGTTTAGTCTGTGGAAGAGAAGAATGAGGGGGGATTTGATAGCTGCTTTCAACTACCTGAAAGAGGGTTCCAGAGAAGATGGATCTAGACTGTTTTCAGTGGTAGCAGATGACAGAACAAGGAGTAATGGTCTCAGGTTGCAGTGGGGGAGGTTTAGGTTGGATATTAGGAAAAACTTTTTCACTACGAGGGTGGTGAAACACTGGAATGCGTTACCTAAGGAGGTGGTAGAATCTCCTTCCTTAGATGTTTTTAAGGTCAGGCTTGACAAAGCCCTGGCTGGGATGATTTAATTGGGGATTGGTCCTGCTTTGAGCAGGGGGTTGGACTAGATGACCTCCTGAGGTCCCTTCCAACCCTGATATTCTATGTTAAGCTTTGCCTCAATCATGAGTATTGGAGCCACTGGCAGCCTTGTGCATTTCCACTGCTCTCTAGCTTCCAGTCCTTCAGTGCCATCCCCTTGTTCCCTGCCTGCTAACACATGCATCCCCTGGCTGGCTTAACCACCCCACATTTGGAGAGCTCACACTGTAAGGAGGCAGTGTTGCCTAGTGGATAGAGCACTGGAGCAGACCTCAGTTCTGTTCCCAGCTCCCCTGCTTGGCGGCTTGCCTGATGCAGGGCCTTGGGCAAGTCACTTCCTTGGTTTCCCCATCTGCACAATGGAGAGACTGCTACTGAACTCCATTTTAAAGTGCTTTGAGATCCACTGATGCAAAGCACTATAGAAAAGCTAAGTTGTATTATAGAAATGTAGGCCTGTAAAGGACCTTGAGAAGTCATCAAATCCAGTCACAGTGCTGAGGCAGGACCATGTAAACCTAGACCATCCTTGACAAGTGTTTGCCCAATCTGTTCTTAAACACCTCCAATGATGACAATTCCACAACCTCCCCTGGAAGCCTATTGCAGAGCTTACCTACCCTTAGAGTTAGTTTTTTTGTGCCAGCTAATCTAAATCTCCCTTGCTACAGATTAAGACCATTGCGTCTTGTCCTACCTTCAGTGGATGTGAAGAACAATTGATCCCCATATAACAGTCCTTAATGTATTTGAAGACGGTTGTTAGGTCCCCCACCTCCTCCAGTCCTCTTTTCTCAACATTAAACATGCCCAGTTTTTGAAACCTGCCACCGGCCAGGTTTTCTAAATCTTTTATCCGTTTTGTTGCTCTGCTCTGGACTCTCTCCAATTTGTCCTTATTCTGAAAATGTGGCATCCAGAACTGGACACAGGACTCCAGCTGAGGCCTCACCAGTGCCAAGCAGAGCAGGACAATTGCCTGCAGTGTCTTGTATTGAATACCCTATTAATACGTCTCAGAATGAGATTAGCCTTTTTTGCACTGCATCACTAATTGTTGGCTCATGTTCCATTTGCGATCCACTCTTAACCCCTAGATCCTTTTCAGCAGTACTACCTCCTAGCCAGTTATTCCCCAGTGTGTAGTTTTGCATCTTATTTTTTCCTTCCTGTGTGTAGTACTTGTCCTTATTGAATTTCACCTTGTTGAATTCAGACCAATTCTCCAATTTGCCAAGGTCATTTTGAATTCTAATCCTGTCCTCTGACAAGCTTGCAGCCCCTCCCAGCTTGGTGTTGACTGCAGATTTTATAAGCATACTCTCCACTCCATTTCCAAGGCATTAGTGAAAGTATTGTATACTCCTGTACCCGGGACTGACCCCTGCGGGACCCCACTAGGTACACTCTCCCGGTTTGACAGCAAACCACTGATGACTGTTCTTTATGTACACACTTTCCACCAGCTGGCCGCCCACCTTATAATAATTTAATCTCAACCACGTTTCCCTAGTTTGCTTAGGAGAACATCACGTGAGACTGTCGAAAGCCTGATTAAAATCCAGGTATATCACATCTACAGCTTCCCCCCATCCACTAGGGCAGAAACCCAGCATGAGATGCTTTATCTGACCTTCCTGTAAGGCTACAGAGCAAGCAACCTAGTCCTGGAAACCAAAGGTTTGATTTCTGTGCCTGCCTGGGCTCCCTGCCTCCTCTCCTCAAATCTGTGTCCAAGCCCACAAAGTGCAGCCAGTCACAGCAGTCCCAACTCCTCACCTGTGTGTGTGTGCTGGGGGGTGAGTCTGTTTTAAGCTCGATTATACGGTTGATGAGTAAATAGCTGTTGGTGTGGGGGTTCGTACAGGGTGAAGTGACTCATGCTGTGATGTGTGTGTACTTTCAGTGTTCCTGATGACCTGCAAGCCGCCTCTGTACCTGGGCCCGGAGTATATCAAATACTTCAGTGATAAAACCATCCACGTGAGTATCGGCGGCCCCATAGCCCCCAGGCCACCATTCGCACATGGGCTGCTGTGGCTTGGGGACCAGCTTGAGCCTGCAGTTGCTGATCTCTGCAGCCCATGCTGTGACCCCAGGGAGGGGGCACTGGGCTGGTGGTGTGGGGCTGTGGCCCTCGTGGTACCAGTTGTAGCAGGTGGGGGCAGTGTCCAGGTGGGGTGTGGTTCCTCCAGCTAACCCTTCTGCCTGTGCCGCAGGAGGAGCTGGAGCGGGACAAGCGGGTGACCTGGATTGTGGAGTTCTTTGCCAACTGGTCCAACGAGTGCCAGTCGTTCGCGCCCATCTACGCTGACCTCTCTCTCAAGTGAGTGGCGCCTGGCTGGTAATTTGGTGAGTGGAGGAGGGGGAACCCCTGCCACCCTCTTGACTGAGACTGCCCCGGGGGCAGGGAATGGAGCTGACCCCACTGGGGTTTGTGGTAGAGGATTCAGCCCAGCCATGTGCTCTTGCCCCCACGCTTCCCTCCCATGCATTGGGATCTCCCTGCACTAACTGCCTCTCCCCTCCCAACCCAGGTACAACTGCAAGGGGCTCAACTTCGGCAAGGTGGACGTGGGCCGCTACCCTGATGTCAGCACCAGGTGAGCGGGTCCAGGCTGCCGTGAGTAACTAGATCAGTCTCATGCCTCCACAATGTGGGCAAAAGTGGGCTAGTTCCACTCCCCCACACCAACCGACTCAGCAACAGCCCAGCCATGAGGATGCTGAGGGTCACTGCTTCACACCAGGGGTCTCTTCTCTGTTGGGATTTCCCCTGGAGGGATATGGCTGTGTTGGGAACCAGACCTCCTTCCCTGGCTGGAGTAGCCCTGGGTAGTCTACTCCCCGCTCAGCCCTGCTTCAGAGAGGTCATGAAATTAATGATCTCTGGGAGTCTGCGTCCCTCCTTGCTGATCCTGAGCCCTTGGGATGTTGCTGACTCCCACGTGCAACCGCAGAGACTGTCCTTTTAGCTTGGATTGAGGTGGAGGTTGTTGCCTGGGAAGGGAAGTCTCCCCCTTTCCCTCTAGCCTGGGGGGCTGGGATGTGGATGTGTCTAAGGGGAAGGAAAGAGCAATGCAGAGCCTGAGGAGTGGGTGGGGAGAGGGGTTGAGATCGCGTGGTGCTCCAAGGGGTCACTCTATCCGTCCGTCCATCCTCACAGGTACAAAGTGAGTACCTCACCCCTCACCAAGCAGCTGCCCACCCTGATCCTCTTCCAGGGCGGGAAGGAGGTGATGCGTCGGCCGCAGATTGACAAGAAGGGCCGGGCCGTCTCCTGGACCTTCTCCGAGGTGGGATGCATGCTGTAGGGCGAGGGGCATGTCTAATCCGCGACCCTTCCTGGGCTGCTGCAGGAGCTGTCTAGCTTCAGCTCTGCCTGTTCAATCGGTGGGCTCTTTCCTGAGCACTGGGGCATTGGCTCTGTTGTGCCAGCCATGGGCTGGATAGGGCCATCCTCTCTGTTGGGCCCTTCCCCTGCTGAACTCCTGCCCTGGGCCAGCGTTACTGGCTTCAGGGCAGAATTCTCCTCTTAACTCATTTCCTGTGAGCAGGGGAGCTTCCCACACAACATCAGGACATACCCCCCTCCCCAACCCCCCCAGAGCTCCCTGCTCCCCACTGCGACATGACTCTGGGCAATCTGCACCCAGCCTGCAGGGCATTGAGGGATCCCCTTACCCCAAGCTGCCAGCGGCTGGCCAGACCTATGGTGCTGCCCGCATCCTCCTCTGTTGTTCCTGGAAAGAGGCTGTTGCCTGCAGCAGGTTGAGGCGGTGGCAGGGCAGGCGCTGAGGTCTGTTTCTGTGCCGCAGGAGAATGTGATCCGGGAGTTCAGCCTGAACGAGCTGTACCAGAAGGCCAAGAAGCTGTCGAAGCAGCGAGACGAGGGGCAGAAGGAGCCACTGGAGCAGCAGGATCTCCTGGCGGCCAGCACAGAGCTCCCCAACGGCGAGAGCAAGAAGGACAAATAGATCTGCCTCGCTCCCTGTAGTTGCCCCCCATCATCCTCTCCTGGCCACTGTGCCATGGTGCCCAGCACAACCCATCTTGAAGATGGCGCCATGATGACGATGGGAGCTGCATGAGGGAGTCACCACCCTCCCTCTGGGGCTCAGCTGTGCCCTGGCTCCTCACTGGGCCATGCTGGACTGCTCATGTCTCTGCAGCATCTTATTTATTCCTGTTCCTCTCTGGCATCACCTCAAGAACTGGCTGCAGGCTGCTGATTGGCTGCAAGGGGTGGGCCATGATTGGTCCAGCAGGGGCTGGGGGTAGAATTCCCCTAGGGCTCTAGAGCAGCTGGGTTTGAGGGTGCAGCCTCTCCAGGTTGAATGGAACCAAGGGGGGCTGGGTGAGGGGGGAGTGTTGACTTGGGCTGAACCAGCTTGGGATGGGGGTGTATTGCAGATGGGCCCAACCACTTCTTGCTGGAAGATATTCTCTCCTCCCCCCTTTTCTGTTTGGGGGTAAGGAGGTGCACGGGACTCCTCCCAGCTGTATAGTGCATGTGTAAGGAGGTGCACGGGACTCCTCCCAGCTGTATAGTCCATTGGACCTGTTCTCCCCCACGCCTCACTTGGGAGGGCTGTAGGCTTCCCCTGTTGGCTAACCCAGTGGTTGGGGGGAATCTGGCCTGTGCCTAGCAGTGTGGGGAGAGGAGCTGGAGAGTATGTGCTGCTCTGGGGGTGGGGGGAAGAGCAGCCTGAGCATGTAACTCTCTCTCATCCCAGCCAGGGGCTGGTGGGAACTGAACTCTGCTGCTCTGGAGGACTCTTAGCCAGTGCCTGACTTCTGCCCCTTCCCCACTGAAGGGCCAGGCCACTACTAGTTCCCTTTCCCTTTCCCTTCCTTCCAGCTGGACTTGGTTTAACCCTTCAAGTGCCAAAAGTTAGCTCATGGGGCAAGGAGGGCAGGTGGTGCCAGGCTGAGTGCAGCACCTGAACTCTGTGCGAGCTGGAGGGGGGAATTGACTGGATGGCCCTAGAGGGGCTCCCCTGTTCTGTGCCTGCAGCTGCCTGGGGCACCGCCCCTCCTGAATCATAGCAAGGGCCTCTTCATCCCTGCCATGAAGGGGAGAGGAAGTTGTGGTGGCTCAGCAGCTGTGGCTCCTGGAAGCATGGAGTATTTGTCCTGTTAATCATCTCTTCCCTTGACAGTGTCTGTAATAAACCAGTCTAAGAATGAACCTTCCCCTCCCAGCTCGCTGTCTCCTGGGGTGGGGTGGATGTTCACTGAGCCATTGCTTGTCTCAGCAGGCCAGTCCTAGGTCCAGGGAGCTGCCTCCAGCTGCAGGTGAGCTCTGTGTCGTGGCTCCGTAGCGGTGGCTGCAGTCCAGTTTAAGAAGAGCTGTTGAAGGGTTCCTACCCTTTGGGACTGGCCCTGCTCTGATCTCACTACCTGTGGATGGGAGGAAGAGGCTCCAGAGGGGGTGTTGGGCTAGGCTGCAAACTGTGGTCTGAAAAGCCTGCATCAGGACTCCCTGGCACGATGGGAGGGCTGTACTGGCAATGGCTCAGTGCTGAGAACCACCAGCAGGGGCAACAGGCCAATGCCGCTTGTTTGTACAGTGCCCTTCTGTACCAAGTTGGGTCCAATACACCTGAAAGGCCCAAGTGCCCCCTGCTGCTCACAGGTGCTTTGCTGGGAGTAAGCTCGCATGGCCACAGCATTCGGGTGCATGTTACTGTGAAGAAACTTGTACTCCTGGAGATGGCACTGCTTGGAAGCTTGCAGCACTCATGTCTCTGCTGGACACTGCTGTAGGGAAACTCATGTTCCATGGGTCCGGGCTGGGCGCTGCTGTGGAGAAGCTCACAGTGCTGAGGTCCCTGATGGGCACTGCTGTAAGGAAGCTCTCGGGAGTTGGGACAGGTCCCTGCTGGCACTGCTGTAGGAAAGCTTACGGCACCGAGTTCCCCGCGGGACACTTGCAGCCCTGCACGGTCATGTTGCTGGAGTCTCAGCTGAGACCTTGGGAACTGCGCGGGGAGGGGAGGGGAAGCTGAGCTAGGCCCAGGCCTGCCGCAGACACCGAGTCTCAACAGCCCAGATTGAGCTCTGATTGGCTGCAAAGAAGCCTCATTAATATTCAGAACGTTGTGTAACAAATTCGGGCAGGAACCATCCTGCAGAAAGATGGGGGGGGAGGCTGTGCAGTACAAACCGCTCCATGTGTCTTCATTACAACACTGTCCTGGCTGGATCCTGAAGCGGCTCCGATCACGCTCAGCTGTACCGGGGACAAAGGCAGGGCTGGCTCAGCTGATGCTCCTTTATTTTCCCTACCTTTATTTTCCTCTGTTCCCCCTCTCTGTGGCTTCAAATGGTTGGGAGCAGGGCCATTTCTTCTGGCTGGCGGGCCCGCGTGGCTGCGCTGAGGTTCACTGCTGTGCCCGTGCTGGGGAGGAGGTAGGTTGTGTGGCTGTCTCTAGGGAGGTCTCATTTGCCCGTGTCTATGCTGTCCTTCGGGGGGGCTGGTGCATTGGTATCTGGGCTCCACTGCTGGGGGGGGGGGAGCTGCTCCGCCTAGACCCCCAACGCTGGGGTGCTCAGGAAAGACGCTACTGGTACCAATTGCAGGAAGTAGGTGCTGGGGGGTGCTTTATCAACGCCCTGCTGATAACGCGCCTCGAGTCTGCCCTGTCTCCTGGTCCATCTAGTCCTAGCCATCGCCTCTTTCGCTTTGTTGGTGTTCCTCAGTCCTGCCCTGCAAACACATGCTGGTGCCCCTTGACCCTGCCCTATCTCCCCCACCCCTTGCTGTTCTAGTCCTCTCGCCCCTCGGTTTTCATTGTCCCTTGAAAGTCTCTACACTTTGTGCCACTCCCCCGTCCTCCCAGTTATTTCTGTGGCTGCGTGGATGGGGCCTGTGGTCCTGCCTCTAAGGGTAGAAGGCACCGCTGTGATCATGTATCCTGACCCCCCTCTGAATAACACAGGCCAGAGAACTTTCCTGCATTAACTCCTGTTTGAGCCAGAGCAGATCTGTTCCAAAAACATTCCATCCGGACTGAAAAATACCCAGAGATGCGGGGTAAGGGACTCTTGTTTATTCTCCCAGAGCACGATGGCCCCCAAAGGGAGGAAGAGGAAGGCAAAGGAGCCTGAGGCAAAGGCTGTGAACTCTGAGGATGTGAAGACAAATGGTGGTGCCAATACACTGCCAAAGAGGTTAAGGGGCGAGGGAAGTCAGGGGCCTGGACCCCGTGTGGTTATTGAGCATTGGTGAGTCCTGGTCAGTGCAAGAGGGTGGGTGCTTTTAAGCTCCAGCAGGCTTATGTTCTTGTGGAAGGCACCAGGGATGCTCAGGTGGTGGATGGGTGCCAATAGCTGGCAGGAGGGGACCTGTCTGTGGGGAGGAAGGGGAGGATAATCTGCGGGGGAATCAGTCAGACACAATTCCAGAGGGGGAGCAGGTTTGGGGGGCGGGGGCACAGGCACTGAGTTGGGGGATGTGGCCATGGATGAGGCTGGGCTGTGCTGAGAGTGTGGCATTGCTGGTTTGCTCAGCTAACTCCTCTGCAAGAGGCCCGCTAGTGGAATCGCCAGCCCCGCTGACCCACATCACTCCCTCCTCCTCCGCAGTAAGAGCTGACAAGTCTACAGGCGCAATGCCGACGCCGTGAGCCAGGCGCTGCGCCGCACCATTGCCAACGTGGTGGTGGTGATCAACCCCGAGACACCACGCAGGAACAGCTTTGAGGTGTCCCTGGTGAAGGAGGATGGAAGAAGTAAGTGCTGGAGTTTCTGTACAGCAGTGCTCAGTCAGGGTGCAATGATTGAGGCGGCGGGGGAGAGCCAGGACAGGGCAGTGCCAGGGAAAAGTGCCTGGGTGACTGTATGCTGGGGTAGGGATGCCCACACGTTGCTTTGTGAGATTGCCCAATTTGGCACAGGCTGATGTGGTGAGCTCCTCATGCGGTGAGCTACTTCATGATTAGGTTCCTAAAGGCATATGTTATATCTCTCACACCCTTTGTCTGACTGTTCAAAACTCTGTGGGGCAGAAATTGTGCCTCACTAGGGGCCTGTGCAGTGCAGGCCCCTGATTTTAATTGTGGTGGGGGGTGTCTGTGCAGTGCCTGGTACATTGGCAGGACCCTGAACTCGGTCAGTGGGAGTCTGTACCGGGCACTGCACAATGGGGGCCCCTGAATTCGCTTGGGGGCGGGTCTGTGCAGCGTCTGGTACAATACGGGCCCCATATCTCGCTCAGTGGGGATCTCCAGGGTCTACTGCAATAGAAACGAATAGGTAGCATCCCACACGTAACCACCCCTGCCTTGTTGTTGGGGTTTCAGCGGTGGAGCTATGGAGCGGCATTAAGAAAGGGCCACCTCGCAAGCTCAAGTTCCCTGAGCCAGAGAAGGTGGCTGACATGCTTAAGAGCAGCTTGGTCTAAAGCAGAGCTACACAGAGGTGAGTTATTCCTGCTCCCAGACTGGACTAGCAGAAGGGATGGCCGCTGTAAATCAGAGGGAGGAGGGGAGAAGTGACTAACAATTAGTACGGTTGAGATCCGTGTGTTTGACTCCAGCACAAACCCCCTCAGCTTGCGCTTTTTTAATTGCCGGCACCACCTGGGGTCCCCAAGTCAAGCTGGGCTCTTTCCTTCTCCTGTATCATGGCCAGTCATAAAGGTCTTGCAGAGCAAACTACACTGTGAACGACCCCTGAGCCACCTCCTTGCCCTCCATAGCTGAGCCCTAGCATCAGGGCCAGCAGATAATGCACAAGGAGGAATAGAGTCCAGTTTGCGCTCTCTAAGCGGTGGTGTCTCTGCAGGGCTAATGGGAGCCAAAACACATGGTTGTCACTAAAAGATCCAACTCCATGCAGCTGTGGTCATTTCTGTACCCGTGTGTAATCAAATACCTGCTATAGGGCACATTGCCTTAACTGGACACGCTGAACTTGTCGGCAGGCTAGTGCTAGGGATGCGAGAATGCCACTGTCGTTGGAGCCTCGGTCTGTTCCAAGCCCAGAACGCCTAGAGAGTAAAACCTAATCCAGGCTGTGTTGGCTATTCCTGTGAGGGTGGAGTGTCTCCTTTCCTGGAGTTGGAAGCGGGGCTGGATCCATCAAAAATGGCTTGTGATGGGGAGGAGGTAGCAGGCACAGCATGGCAGGTACTTCAGTGCCATGCTCTGTATTCCAACTGCTGAGCAGAAACCCCATCCACATGCTGCATGGTCTCTCCCCCGTGGTGGGAGCCCTTAGCTCCCCAGATAAAGGTAATATGAGGGCATCACAACACACCTGAAAATCCAAGTGCTGGGCTAGTACACTGACCTGTGGACCATCCTTCTTCTCAAGGAGCTCTCACCCCTTAAGTTTGCAGGCTTGTCACTGGCTTAAGGGTGACCTCAGTGTGGCTGCCTCTAGCTAACAAGGCTAATGTAGGTCAGTGTTTTGGGTCCAAATGACTGGATGCTTAGTGCAGGAGTGAAGTGGCTATATTTTCCTGTGTGAACAGCAAGGGCTGACACCTTTCTTTCTCTCTCTCTCTCTCATCCTGGCAGCTGGGTCTAGGACCCATCCATTCCTTGCGTGGACCGAAGCATCCATGATGAGGCATGGTGCAGTGGGGGGGGAGCCGATGGCCAAACCTCAATCATGTCTCTGATGCTGCAGCTCTTCCCGCTGGGAGTGGTGGGCCAGATGCCGCCACTCTGTCCTTCGCTTCTGTTTTGCTCTTCACTTTGCTCCCACAAGCAACCTCTGGCCTTCCTTAGCGGATCATCTTTCACTGTTTTGTGGTTAAACTTCTTTGTAATAAAGCTTCTAAAAAAAACTCTTTGTAAGTGGCAGCAAGGTGGGGTGATAGCTCAGAGGTCACCATGCAGGCTGGTCAGCTGGACTGCACCTTCTTGCAGGCAGCAGTGGAGAGCCCCACTCCTAACAGAACGCATGAGCACGTCCTTGAGTCTTGCCAGGTGCTCTGCTCCCTGCAGGAGGGAGGAAATGGCTCCTGGCAGCTTGCACTGCCTGGCTAGGAAAGCAGGTGCAGTCCACGTAACAGAGGGCCAATCCAGCAGAACAAACAAGAGGCAAATCCAACAAACTCTTTATTTCAAACAAGCCCCACCCTCTCACACTCCAGGCTGTCCTTGCTTTCACCTGTATTTTTCCATTGCCAAAGGGGCTGCTGGAGCAGGGGCGAATCCCTGCAGTGAGAGAAGTGGAGGGAGCATGGCACAAAGCTCACATGGTTCCCAAGAGGGGGAGGGGGGTGAAAATACATGTGGATGTTAAGGGTAACAGATGTTCTCATTAGGACAGTGATACATGAAGATGAGGACTAAGTAACTATGGAGCTGGTGTTCTTTGTCAGTGGAGGGATACATGTGCTGTGGAGGGCAGCTGGATCATAAAAGGAGACCATCAACTCTGGATGAGATGCACAACAGGTTAATGGGGCAGCAGTGTGATAATGGGAAATGAGGGACGGTGGCTTGTGCTATTGCATTGCCAGGCAGGAGTGGAGTTTGCTCCTGAGATAGCCATGACTCCATAGCTGAGGCAGGTAGGCTGGTACCACTGCTGGCCAGATATTTTGCAAAACTAGAGTCCTGGCTGCAGCCTTAGGAGCTCCTAATGGTGCTCCACCAGCATCTGTGTCCCCAGGGCCAGGTTTAGGAAGGTTAAGATGTTTATGCACATAAATGTAGAGGAAAACGCTTAAGCTAAATGCACAACGGGAGCAGGAAAGAAACTTAAGACAATTAGGCAAGGCCTGTCCTGGGTCCCAGCACTGGGAGGTGGGAGTGTGAGCTGACAGCACCTGTGAGAGAGTACTGTTAGCATCACCTTTAAAGAGACTCTACAACATGCAGGGGTGCAGGCTACCACCCCCAGTTGATATTTCCACCATTTCATCCATGCTGGGCCCATTCATTCCCTTCTTTCTCTGCACCCACACATCTCTACCTTGTACATCAGCAAAATATCAGTGGCTGTGACAGCAGGAAAGGCTTCTTCAACATGTGCAGCCCTCTGTCCCAGCACAGGCATAGGGGAAGCTCCAGATGACTGGGAAGGGCTGTTCTCTTTCCAGCCTCCTCTCCTCTAAACACAGGCTGCTCAGCAGAACTGAAGCAGCGTTAAGATTATTTAACCACAGAGGTCAGCAGAGCTCCAACAACAAAGTAGGTAACACTGGGGCCACCCCGTTCTCAGACCTACTGCGTCATCGAGTGACCAGCGCATTGGTTTAAATCTCAGTGACCTCCCTGTGTATGACTCAGTCCCATCCCAGAATTAATGGGAGGGTAGGGGAAAGGATGCTGCACCTCCATCCTGGCTTCACCCCAGCTGTGCCCTCCAACTGATCCCTGTCCCCCACTTGCAGAGCTCCCCACTCCAACAACCTGATTCATTTTGTTACTAGCAGCTTCCCACAGTCAGTCTCAGCTATGGCAGCTACACCTCAGTGGCCAGCTGGCTGTGATGGCTCCCATAGGCTAGACGCCCTTCCCCTCCGCTATAGACCAGGCCTGGTGGCCACTAGTTCAGAATGTCCACCTCTTCATCAGACTCCGAGGAGGGGTCAGGCCTGACGCAGGTGATGCCAGCAGGTACCAGTGCCTCCTCAGCGCCGGCCATGATGTCAATCTCGTCGCCCTCCGGACTGTCAGGGGGCTGATGGTCCAAAGGGCCATGCTTAGGGCTGCTTCGGGGCAGCCCCCAGGGTGCCTGAAGCTGAAGTTTTGTCTCCATCCCAGCAGCCTGGGTGGTGCAGGATCCCTGCCCTTTGCCCATGCCATCTTCCACAGGGACACGGGGCAGTGGGCCCAACTGAGCCTCCCTGCTGCCAGCTGTCAGCGAAGGGTGCTGAGGAGTCTGGGGGCTGGCAGGAGCCAGAGGCACTGGGCTGAATGAGGTGGCGTGGTGACCGCTGGAGAGAACCCTCCTGGATACAAGATGGCCACTCACAGACTGCCCCAGGGGATCCCCATCTGCAGTGCTAAGGGCAGAGTGACCACCCCCCACCTCCCACCCTGGCAGGGGCCCCTTCCCTGGGTCGTCCCACTCTGGCCACAGCTGCATCTCTGGGGGATGCCACTCCTCGCCTGCTGCAGCAGCACCCACAGGTGTCATGTTTGGCCCATGTGATGGACCCGTGGAAGGGGCACAGCCTGCCGTCCCTCCTGGCCCAGCAGTGCCCAAGCCCTCCACGCCACTGCCTGATAGCAGCAGGTCCAGCATCTGCTCCAGCGGCGCTGAGTCCCCAAACTCCTCATTCTCACTCAAGGGCTCCAATGCCGCCATGTCCAGCTCATAAGGGTCCCTGCAGCCTTCTCTCCCATCTGAAGGTCCCTGTTCTACTGTCACCTGCTCAGGAAGCAGCACAGCCTCCAACCTTCCAGTCAGCAGCTCAGTGGAGCTGGCTGCCCACGTCCCTGGCAGCTCTGGCCAGTGCGTAAACTTGTGTGGTCTGGAGCTGGGCGGGGAAGCCACACGGGAGGTGCCTGTCTCTCCCATCGTCACTGGGGTTCCCTTGGGCTCCCTGGCTGATGTCTCTTGTACCACCTCCCAGCAACTCCCATTGACGACCTTCCTGAGCTTCACACTACCCACATGCCCCTCCTCTGGGGCAGTGTCTGAGCCAGAAGCCGATGCACTAGAGCTGCGCTTCCTGTTGCTGGTCTTTGGAGGCACAGGGAGGCTCCCGCCATGGCAAGAGGGGCTGGCCTGCTCTGGCCCACCTGCTTCATCCCAGCCTGGGGTCTTCTGCCGCCAGAGGCGCCGGATGGATGTGGGGGTCTTGCCAGATGCTACAGTGGGGGGTGCCTTTGTGGCACAGGCACTGGGGGGAGGCGGCAGTTTCAGGCGGCTGAGCTTGATCTTTCTTGGCAGTGGTGAGCAGTCTGTGGTGCAGCCCTCGCTGGGAAAGGCCTGCTCAGCGCTCCTCTCACCCTGTGACCCTTCAGCCTTGCCCAGTGTGCTCCCCACACCGAGGCTCCTGTCTAAGCCCAAAGAGTGGCTCTTCGTTCTCACGTTCCCAGTCTCCACTGGCTGCACGGGAGCCACCGCACCCTGCATCCCCGATTGGGCTCCCCCGTTCTGAGGTACTACAGCCGCCCAATACTTGGCGCTCTCCGCTTGACTAGTGGTGCTGCTGGCACATACCCCGCCATCCCCTGGGGGCTTTGCTGTACATTGCTTGCCTGCCACCAGGGGGTGGAACGTCCGTGGGATAGTGGGAGCAGGAGGGCAGGCTTGCGGCACAACCCTAGCAGAGATAGGAGCCAGGCAGGGCGGCTGCAAGCACTTCCGGTTCAAGCGCCGACCCAGCACCTGTTTCACCAGCTTCCCACCCTCCAGCTGCAGCAACTCCAGTTCTGCTACTTGGAACTGCCGGGCAGCAGCCAGGACATCCCGGGCCTCCTCCCGGGACACTTCCATCTCCGAGGTGTATAGGAAATCCACCAGCTTCCGCAGAGTCCCGATCTTCAGACCCCGCAGCTCCAGCACCACTTTGCACTCCTTGGAGGGCATTTGCCTCTCCAGGCACTCCATGAAGAAGGGGCTGCAGGCGGAGAGAATGCAGCAGTGAGCTGGTACAGCCTCTCCTGCAAACAAAGGAGTGGACCATCAGCATCATAGGTTAGCTGGGCTCTGCTACTGCATTAGCTATTACTACCCTGTTCCAACCCCTTTAACAATGGGTGCTTTCCTAGGTTTGGGTTGGCCTGCTCTGTGCTGCTCCTGTCTCCAAATATGCATCCTTTCAAGAACCCTGCTCTGTGTCGGGCTCGGCTTCTCTCTACTCAGTAGTAATAAACCTCACTTATGCAGAAGGGCAGTTCACATTTTAACTACCCCAAAGCCGTGGTATTACCAACCCCCAAAAATTCAAAAATCAGGAGTTGGACCCCACCCCAAATGTCCTGAGATTGGCTTAAAATCGTTATTTTTATTTGCCTTCTGATTTCAAAAACTTTCGGGAGTCCTTGCTTCACTTTTTCAAGCTTTCCTCCACAAGCATAAGGAAGGCAAGAAACACACTTTAAAAAAAAAAAAAAATTAAAGCAAAGATTCTCTTACTGTCTTCCAATTCCTGCAGCCGGGGTGATAAGAAAAGCACCAAATATTATAAGATATGATAAAAATCACACGAGTTGGCAACACTGCGTTATGGTTCTTGAGGCAGCTCTAACTCGGCGTCCTTATGCTGGGATGTGGTTTCATTTTTGTCTGTGGAGAGATCAGATCTCCATGGCCCCCTCTCCAGCCTTTCCTCCCCTCCCCTAGCAAAGGATGCCACTCCCCAAGACACTTCTTAGTAGCAAAGACAGTGCTTCCATTTAATACTAGGGGGAGGGTAATTCAAGGGGATGCTTTTATTTCTGAGGTTCCTTCCACTGCTCCAGTTAACTGCATCGACAGCCAAATAAAACTAACAAACCCCACTCTAAATAAAATTAAGCTGTCTGCTTCCTTTAAAAATAACAAGCCACCCACACTTTTCTCTATGTTCCTTTTCTATCCCATGGCACATGGTCCCTGAAAAGAAACTATGCAAAGGAGCCACCGTGAGGGTGGGGTTCTGGGGAGAGCATGCATAAGCTTCCAGGGAGGCCTGGGTGGTTCAACACTGGTCCTGGGGGGCTGGGCTGCAGGGTCCCACATCCCAGGGAGGGATACCGGATGAGATCTGTGCCCCAGGATTGTGCTTAAGAGGCCAGACCTAAAGTGTCTGGACTCTGCCCAGACCCAGTGGGCTGGAAAGCATGTGGGGTCCAAAGATTTGGGTCCAATCCAGCAGTCTAGTGACTATCCACGAAGGGGAGACTCAGACAGACCTGTGGCCCTCCATTGCCCTGGAGGAGAAGGTATTTTATTGAGAATGTATCCACTTTTCTGGGGGCCTCTCCTGCTGCCTTGAACCCAGCCAGCACCTACAACCTGGCCTCTCCCTAGCACTGCTACTCAGAGCAGCTTGGAATACTCTAATGGTGGCAACCTTGGCTGCACCCATCTTTGATTCTTTAAGAGACAGCTAGCAGCAGTGACGTGCAGCCAGGAAGTTGGTCCAAACCCTCCCCTCCAGAAGGGGGGGAGAACTATAGGGGAAGGTACAATGCTGCCAGAGTTTTCAGTATTTCAGACTTCAACCAGAATGTTATCTTAAAGGAAGGATTTTATTTTTCATTTAATTTCCTCTTTCAAAAAACACCCAAGAAAGAGGACACTGAGCACTGGCACATCGAGGCAAATGTTATTTCAGTGAGAGACTGACAGGCATGTCTCTAGCTACAGAACAGCTGGTTTGTGTGTCTCTGGAGTTCCACCCTGACACAGCCAAAGCTACCAGCCAGCAAGGAATAAAAGCTTCCTTACATACAGAAACAAACAAGATACAGTATGAGCAAGACAGTGAGATGCATGGCCATGTTCCCCAAACACACACACTCTCTCGTGTCCTGGGTCTTGGTTCACACTCTATGTGCACCATCTGCAAAAGTCAGATTCTGAAACAAAGGGCCAGGGAAGCATATGGAAGCCTCACTAATTCGAAGGATGCCTCTCCCAAGACACTTCTTCTTAGCAGCAGACAAAGACAGTACTTCCAGTTAATATTAAAAGAATTAAACTTTGTAGAGCAGTGGGGACCTTGCTTATAGATGCAATGAGATAGGAGGCTGTTGCTTGAAACTTCCCCTCACCCAGTAAAAGTTTCAACAGAATAACAAGACACTTAAAAAATATTAGTGAGACAATCGCCCCCACACTTAACAAATCAGGAAGCTTCAAGATTAGTTTGATTAATGAATCAGAGACTTTCACAGACCAAAATATGCTCAAGTTGTCAGCTGAACACGAAGCAGCTGAGGGCGAAGTTCATATAAAATGGTCTCACAATGTTCCAATCACGGATGCACACTTAGTACGTCTGCTGACAGATATCTGGCGCCATGTAGGAAGGCTGCTATTTGCAAAACCTCTTTGGAAGTACTTCCACTTTTGTGTAGACGTTTTTCTACTTATGATTCCCAAACAAATCAAGCCCATCAGTACCGCCTATCACACAAGGCCGCATCAGTGTCACAGTCCCCATTGATACAACAGCCACTGCAAACAGCAAAGCTAAGGGCTGAGCGTACATACAGTGCCCTATATGTTAAAATGTAACTACATACTTATGTGTAATTAATATTCTGTGGAAATGTACACAAGCACAGGAGAGGTGACAATTCAGCCCCAGGTACAAGAAAGGTGGGTACCAATCCACTGCGCTCTTTCAGGTTACCTTCTGCCTGCAGGATGACATCACAGAATACATCTGCCCTCTGCTGGCGATGGAGCTGCAGGAACGCCATGCGCAGGAGGCGGGAGTTCCGATAGAGAATCTTAGAACCGGCCACAGGGGAGCACATATCAGCAGAGCCTCCCTCTTGTTACCAAAGACACCAGATTCCCTGCAAACGGAACACAGTCCTGGGAATGCAGTAGGCTCTATCTAGCAGAGCACCCTTGGTGGATTTAGTACTCCTAAAAGTGAAAGACTGGAGGCAGGAAGTGAGCTTCTGCAAGCTTCTGCCAAGCCATCTCCCCCTGGAAGGACAGTGACTGTTATAAACTATTTTATTCCTGGCTCAATGATAAATTGGGAAGGAGTCAGTGAAGAGCCACAAGGATGATTAAGGGATTGGAAAAATACACCTTAGAGTGAGTGACTCAAGGAGCAAAATCTATTTATCTTAACAAAGAGAAGCTTAAAGGGTGACTTGATCACAGGTTATGAGAATTACCTGGGGACCAAAAATCTGATAATTGAGGGCTCTTCAATCTAGCAGACAAAGATCTAATAAGTTCCAATGGCTGGAAGTTGATGCTAGACAAATTCAGACTGGAAATAAGGTGGACAATTTTAACAGTGAGGGTAATTAACCATTGGTACAACTTATTATGCCTTGTGACGGATTCTCTATCCCTGGCAATTTTTCATTCAAGATGGGATGTTTTTCTAAAAGATCTGTTTTGGTTCAAACAGGAATTAATTCAGGGAAATTCTCTGGCCTGTGTTATACAGGAGTTTAGACCAGATTATCACAATGGTCCCTGCTGGCCTTGGAATCTATGTATTATCCATGTGCTACTTTTCCTGAGGCAGTGTTACTGATATATTGAACTAGCAGGGGGCACGGAGCACAGACTCTCACAGAGAAGTGTACTGAATGGTAGTGAAATATGGTATTTTTTCCATAATTCAGTACACAGCCTGTCACCTCAGGGTCACTAGCACCCACCCAGCCAGCTCAGGGGATTGGGGAAATGGATCGGGAGTCAGTCACCAATGGGCACTGATTCCAATCCAGCTCAGGGTTGGGGGGACCAGATAGCTCACAGACTGCCACATGGAGTCTCTCACCCCACCTCAGGTCAGGAAGTGGATGACTTGGATTGGGAAATTAGCAAATGGCATAGAGAACTTCCTCTCTAGAGCAGATTCCAAACCAGTCCCAGGTTGGGGCAGGGAACAGCTGGCATCAGGGACTGGGAGAATGGCTCCATCATTGCAATGCTCAATTGTCTCAGTGAGACTGGCGAGTAGGATATGGATCTTTCCTTATATGGCCTCATCTACACTCTGAATTGCAGGCAATTCTCCCACCATTTGTCTAACACCACCACAGCTAAGCCGGCCCTAGCAATGGTGGGAGCACTAAGGTCAGCCACCATCATAACTCTGTTCTGAAGTAAGTCTGATGACTCAGGGGTAAAAATGCAAGCAGGTCTACAATAATGCTCCTGCTGCTGCCACCACGCCTTGACCAACAGTGCAGATACAGCCTAGGTCACGAGTTCCAAGACAGGCGCCGTGGGAAGCCTGCACTGGGGCTAACCCTGGACTTCAGTTTTCAGGGCTACTAAAATTTCCACCAGTACTGCAGTCACAGTAAGGCTTTGGTTACCATGTGCCCTATTAACAGCCATGGACGTAGCTGCACCAGTTCAAAAATTTTCTAGAGCATGAGGGTGGTCCAGCAGTTTAGGTTTTCATCATCTGGGACAGAGGAGACCCAGTTCAATTCCCTGCTTTACCACAGACACCTGGCATGAGCTTGGATAAATCACTTAGCCTTTCTGTGCATCAGTTCTCCACCAATACAATAGGGACAATTGCACTGCCCTGCTTCACATAGGTGTTGTGAGAACAAATACATTAAAGGTGCTCAGATCCTAGAGTGATGGAGGCTGTGTAATTAACTAAGGCCTTGACTACAATGAAACGTTTTCTTCTGTATCCTAAGGTGTGGATTTAAACCAGCATAGTTATACCAATTATATAATTACAACTGGTGCACACATGGACACCTTAAGGGCTGCTCTACAGTTTTTGTACATGGCAAGGTGTGATTTTTTTTTTGGACTGGCATAGTTATACCAAGACAATACCTAGCATGGATGAAGTTCTCCCTGTATAGTTTATTCCCTTTCCCATATAGGAATAGCTATAAGCACTTTTATCCTGGTATATTAATAGGCAGTCTTATACAGTGTATTTCGTCAGTAGATCCCAAAGGAGGTCAGTATCATTAGCCACATTTTACAGATTGGAAAACTGAGACACAGAGGAGTGCCAAGGTCACCCAGCAGGCTAGTGGCAGAACCAGGAATAGAACCCAGATTTCTCAAAGTTTCAGGCCAGTGCCCTATCCGTTAGGCATAAATGCACCCACACAAGGGGTCTGTATCACTTTAACTATACCAGTATTGTTAAACTGATACTTTTGTGTGTAGACAATGGCTTATTCTGGTGCAAGGGTGGCCTTTGTTCAGTTTAGCTTGTGTTGTTTAGGAAGGTGTTAATGCTTAAACCAAAAAAAAAAAAAAAAGCCACTTTTATACAGGAATAAGAGTCTACACAGGATATATCAATAGAACTCTATCAGTATAACTGGCAAGACTTTCCCACATACACATAGATAGATATTGTAGGCAGGGTGAACCACTATAAGCATCCATTTTTGCTGGTTCAGCTTTCCCTGGTCTCAAAACAGGGAGAAGCTCTACCCGCACAAACTATCTATCCCTGGTACTCACATGGCCGCCATCACAGCAATATTTGATTGCTTCACAGTCTTTATTGTGTTTAGCCTCCCAATATACCTGTGAGGTTATCCCATTGCACAGATGGGAAACTGAGGCAAAATGAGGCTGAGGCTACACCTAAAACTTAGGTCAACCTAGCTATGTCGCTCAGAGGTATAAAAAATTTACACCCCCGAGATATAGTTAAGCAAATCTAAGAATTTTTCCATCAATCTACCTACCGCCTCTTGAGGAGGTGGATTTACTACAGCGATGGAAAAAACCCTTCTGTTGCTGTAGTAAGCATCTACACTATAGCGGCGCAGCTCTGCTGCATTAGTGCTTGTAGTGCAGACAAAGCCTAAGTCACTTACCCAAGGTCACACGGGGGGGGGGGGGGGGGGGGAGGGGAGTTGTGGCTGAGCAGGGAATTCAACCTGGGTCTCCCGAGCGTCCTAACTACTAGAGCATCCTTCCTCTCATGGCTTTACCAGTGCAGCTACCCTCATGTCTGTAATTGGAGCAAATCTTTAACACAGACAAGTCCAAAGCTCCCCTCACATTTTACTGTCAGACACCTTCAGTGCTGAGATGTAATTAGACACTGGTTTGTTACCAACAACTCCTGCTTGTTTCCTTTTGGGGATAAATTGCCCCACCAGATCTCCACTCCCTTTCCCCTGGCAAGGAAGGGAGCAACAAGTAATGGGGTACCTGTTATTTAGGTTAATGGAGTGTGTACAGGGATGTTGGAAAGCTGGGGGCTGCCAAACACTAGGAACCTTAAGAGCCACCCAGGGGAGGTGGCAGCACTGAGGATGGGAGCCAGCCAGAGACAGGACAGGTGCTGCCAAGACACAGACAAGAAACATGGATGTTTCAGCATAAGAGGCAAAAGGATCCCAACCTTCTTTTGGTCACAGACCCCTCCCCCTACTCTCCAAATACAACACATTGCTTGGAGAGTTGCAACCCACGCAAGGGGCTTCCCCTCACAACCATTCCCTGCTATTCCAAAAAGATCCATATTCCTTCTCCATTCCAGTACACCACCCAGATCTTGCACTGAAGGGGGTCCATTCCCTCCTCATTATTGGCCCCCATACACTAAAGGAGCTCAATTCCCCCAACAACTGCCTCTCATACACAAGGGGGGACTCCATTCCCCCATAATCACCCCTTCACACACATACTAAGGAGAGCTCCATTTCCCCTCACAGCTTCCCACACTCAAAGGGGGTCCTCCATTCCCTCCCACACACACTAACAGCGGGGCCATTTCCCTCCCCCGACTGAGGCATGCTCTATTCCCTGCACCCCAATCGTCCACCCCCTGAACAGTGCCCGGGGTGCGCACCGTCCCCTCTCTGCAGCACCCCTTTACTACTGCTGCTGCTGCTGCTGCTGCGGCTGCAAACTCCAGCTCCTGCAACACTCAGCACGACCCCACCCTAGCGCCCGCACGCGCGCCACGCCTACAATAGAACCTTCCTCGAGAAGGGACGCGGCTCCTCCTCCCCGCCGAGCCCAGTAACAGCCCTTTCATTGGCCAGACCCTCCGGCCAATCACAGCGGAGGAGGTGTTTTGGCGGGAGGAGTTCGAAGAGAGCCGTTGCCCCTGAGGAGAATGGCGGATGGGAGGGCGGGAGTTTGCTGGATCTCAACCCCGTGAGCCAAGGAGCCCCAGGTTCCACCCAGATCCCAGCTCCCAGCCCCCAGCCAGTCAGTGCCCACCCTGGCCACCAGAACCACATGAAGTCTGAAGCCAAATGGGGGCTCCCTGCTCCAGGCCATCCCCAACCAGCCAGAGCTTGAGGTGTTTCAATTAATAGAAGCAGCTCCTGGAGTCCCGTGATTTTTTTCAAGACTCTCCCTTCGCCTTACAGTTATCCACAAATGCTCGAAAATGTGACACCCCCTTGCAAGGGCTCAGACACCTGAAAGCAGAGAAAACGAATCCAAACTGCGTGGATTTAAAATCAACAGCTCAGGATTTTTTGGCCAATCTTATGATTTTGGAGACCCTGACTCATGGCGTTTGAACGCTTGGGGCTTATGATGCTGCAGACCCAGAGCCCAGATATGGGTCCTGGCCAGTCAGTACCCACCCTGGCCATCACCGCCATGTCAATAGCACCAGGGGGATCCCTGACCCATCCCAGTCACTTGGCCTGTCTGGCAGCGCCCACCCTGGCCATCACCACCATGTCAATAGCACAGTCAAGCACATGGGGAATTCATAGAATCATAGAATATCAGGGTTGGAAGGGACCTCAGGAGGTCATCTAGTCCAACCCCCTGCTCAAAGCAGGACCAATCCCTAATTAAATCATCCCAGCCAGGGCTTTGTCAAGCCTAACCTTAAAAACCTCTAAGGAAGGAGATTCTACCACCTCCCTAGGTAAAGCATTCCAGTGTTTCACCACCCTCCTAGTGAAAAAGTTTTTCCTAATATTCAACCTAAACCTCCGCCACTGCAACTTGAGACTATTACTCCTTGTCCTGTCCTCTTCTACCACTGAGAACAGTCTAGAGCCATCCTCTTTGGAACCCCCTTTCAGGTAGTTGAAAGCAGCTATCAAATCCCCCCTCATTCTTCTCTTCTGAAGACTAAACAATCCCAGTTCCCTCAGCCTCTCCTCATAAGTCATGTGTTCCAGACCCCTAATCATTTTTGTTGCCCTTCGCTGGACTCTCTCCAATTTATCCACATCCTTCTTGTAGTGCGGGGCCCAAAACTGGACACAGTACTCCAGATGAGGCCTCACCAATGTCGAATAGAAGGGAACGATCACATCCCTCGATCTGCTCGCTATGCCCCTACATATACATCCCAAAATGCCATTGGCCTTCTTGGCAACAAGGGCACACTGCTGACTCATATCCAGCTTCTCGTCCACTGTCACCCCTAGGTCCTTTTCCACAGAACTGCTGCCTAGCCATTCGGTCCCTAGTCAGTAGCAGTGCATTGGGTTTTTCCGTCCTAAGTGCAGGACTCTGCACTTATCCTTGTTGAACCTCATCAGATTTCTTTTGGCCCAATCATCCAATTTGTCTAGGTCCCTCTGTGTCCTATCCCTGCCCTCCAGCGTATCTACCACTCCTCCTAGTTTAGTATCATCCGCAAATTTGCTGAGAGTGCAATCCACACCATCCTCCAGATCATTTATGAAGATATTGAACAAAACCGGCCCCAGGACCGACCCTTGGGGCACTCCACTTGATACCGGCTGCCAACTAGACATGGAGCCATTGATCACTACCCGTTGAGCCCGACAATCTAGCCAACTTTCTACCCACCTTATAGTGCATTCACCCAGCCCATACTTCTTTAACTTGCTGACAAGAATACTGTGGGAGACCGTGTCAAAAGCTTTGCTAAAGTCAAGAAACAACACGTCCACTGCTTTCCCCTCATCCACAGAACCAGTAATCTCATCATAGAAGGCGATTAGATTAGTCAGGCATGACCTTCCCTTGGTGAATCCACGCTGACTGTTTCTGATCACTTTCCTCTCGTGTAAGTGCTTCAGAACTGATTCCTTGAGGACCTGCTCCATGATTTTTCCGGGGACTGAGGTGAGACTGACTGGCCTGTAGTTCCCAGGATCCTCCTTCTTCCCTTTTTTAAAGATGGGCACTACATTAGCCTTTTTCCAGTCATCCGGGACTTCCCCTGTTCGCCATGAGTTTTCAAAGATAATGGCCAATGGCTCTGCAATCACAGCCGCCAATTCCTTTAGCACTCTTGGATGCAACGCGTCCGGCCCCATGGACTTGTGCACGTCCAGCTTTTCTAAATAGTCCCTAACCACTTCTTTCTCCACAGAGGGCTGGCCATGTACTCCCCATGCTGTGTTGCCCAGCGCAGCAGTCTGGGAGCTGACCTTGTTGGTGAAGACAGAGGCAAAAAAAGCATTGAGTACATTAGCTTTTTCCACATCCTCTGTCACTAGGTTGCTTCCCTCATTCAGTAAGGGGACCACACTTTCCCTGGCTTTCTTCTTGTTGCCAACATACCTGAAGAAACCCTTCTTGTTACTCTTAACTTCTCTTGCTAGCTGCAGCTCCAGGTGTGATTTGGCCCTCCTGATTTCATTCCTACATGCCCGAGCAATATTTTTATACTCTTCCCTGGTCATTTGTTCAATCTTCCACTTCTTGTAAGCTTCTTTTTTATGTTTAAGATCCGCAAGGATTTCACCATTAAGCCAAGCTGGTCGCCTGCCATATTTACTATTCTTTCGACACATCGGGATGGTTTGTCCCTGTAACCTCAATAGGGATTCCTTGAAATACAGCCAGCTCTCCTGGACTCCTTTCCCCTTCATGTTATTCACCCAGGGGATCCTAGCCATCAATTCCCTGAGGGAGTCGAAGTCTGCTTTCCTGAAATCCAGGGTCCGTATTCTGCTGCTTACCTTTCTTCCCTGTGTCAGGATCCTGAACTCAACCAACTCATTCACTGCCTCCCAGATCCCCATCCACTTTTGCTTCCCCCACTAATTCTTCCCGGTTTGTGAGCAGCAGGTCAAGAAAAGCTCCCCCCCTAGTTGGCTCCTCTAGCACTTGCACCAGGAAATTGTCCCCTACATTTTCCAAAAACTTCCTGGATTGTCTATGCACTGCTGTATTGCTCTCCCAGCAGATATCAGGAAGTTTAAAGTCGCCCATGAGAACCAGGGTGTGTGATCTAGTAGCTTCTGCGAGTTGCCGGAAGAAAGCCTCATCCACCTCATCCCCCTGGTCCGGTGGTCTATAGCAGACTCCCACCACTACATCACCCTTGTTGCTCACGCTTCTAAACTTAATCCAGAGACACTCAGGTTTTTCTGCAGTCATACTGCTCCCTTACATACAGTGCTACTCCCCCACCTTTTCTGCCCTGCCTGTCCTTCCTGAACAGTTTATAACCATCCATGACAGTACTCCAGTCATGTGAGTTATCCCACCAAGTCTCTGTTATTCCAATCACGTCATAATTCCTTGACATCACCAGGACCTCCAGTTCTCCCTGCTTGTTTCCAAGGCTTTTTGCATTTGTATATAGGCACTTGAGATAACCTGCTGATCGCCCCTCATTCTCAGTATGAGGTAGGAGCCCTCCCCTCACAGACGTTCCTGCCTGTGCTTCCTCCCGGTATCCCGCTTTCCCACTTACCTCAGGGATTTGGTCTCCTTCCCCCGGTGAACCTAGTTTAAAGCCCTCCTGCTTGTTTCCAAGGCTTTGTGCATTTGTATATAGGCACTTGAGATAACCTGCTGATCGCCCCCCATTCAATTCCTTGCCCCTGTCCCAAAACTTAATCTCTGGACCTGGCCCATCAGTGCCCATACACAAGGAGCACAGTATTCCCCCTTACAGATCCGCAGCCGCCACCACTTGCTGAGCATGGCTCTATTTGTGACTCTGACAGGATGGGTCACTGAGTTGCCAGGCATCTGATTTTTGACTGGAACACCCAGTCGAAAAGGGACCCTGGCAGCTCTGGTCAGCACTGTTGACTGGGCTGTTAAAAGTCCGGTCAGTAGTGCAGCAGGGCTAAGGCAGGATCCCTGCCTACCCTGACTCCAGCGCAGCTCCTGGAAGCGGCCAGCATGTCTGGCCCCTTGGCACAAGGGTGGCCAGGGAAGCTCCGTGCACTGCTCCCATCTGGAGCGTGAGCTCCACAGCTCCCATTGGCCGGGAACTACAGCCAATGGGAGCTGTGAGGGTGGCACCTGTAGGCGCATGAAGCGTGCACCACGCTGAGCCCTCTGGCCCCTCCGCTAGCCGCTTCCGGGAGCAGTGCGGAGCCAGGGCAGGTAGGAAGCCTGCCTTGGCCCAATTGCACCACTGACTGGGAGTTGCCTGAGGTAAGCGCCACCCAGCTGGAGCCTCTACCCTGAGCCTCCTCCTGCACCCAAACTCCCTCCCGGAGCCTGCACCTCTTCCTGCACCCCAACCCTCTGCCCCAGCCCAGAGCCCCCTCCTGCACCCTGAACCCCTCATTTCTGGCCCCATCCCAGAGCCCATACCCCCAGCTGGAGCCCTCACCCCCTCCCACTCTCCAAACCTCTGTCCCAGCCCAGTGAAAGTGGGTGAGGGTGGGGAGAGCAAGCATCGGGAGGAGGGGGGGCTGGAGTGAGTGGGGGCAGGGCCTCAGAGAAGGGGCAGGGCAGGGGCGTTATGGCAGGGCAGGGCAAGGGTGTTTCGTTTTGTGCAATTAGAAAGTTGGCAACCCTATGGGTCAGGAATCTCGACTTGGGTCCTCCCACTCCCTGACTCTGGGCCCATTTCTCACTCCGGGTGGGGGGGAGAGGAGAGGAAACATGGCTTTAAGATTTAAACCACATTTGCACCTTCCAGTATTCTGGGCCTCTCCAGCCCCCAATATAAATTAGAGTTGCCTCAGGGCTGCTGTGATTCACAGTCAACCTGCCCATGGTCTCCTAGGGACTGTGAACAGCTGAGAATAATGAGACATGAACCAGTACATAGCCTGTATTTTCTGGCATAAAGCCATTCCACAAGCTATATACCTATCCCTTACACTGGGGTTATTTTCACCTATAAGGTAACAATTATAATGTAGCCCCAAATTAAGTGAGATTGGTTAGTTTTGAGGGAGGGGAGGTCAGAGTAGTGTTAAAGGTGACCTAGTGGTTATAGCACCAGACTAAGACTCTGAAGACCTTGGTCCTATTTCTGGATCTGGCATTGCCCTGCTGGGTAACTATGGGCAAATCACTTCTCCTCTATGTGCCTCAGTTTCCCCATCTGCAAAATGGGAATAAAAATATTGCCCTTCTTTGTAAACCACTTTGAGATCTACTCATGACAAGCACTACAGAAGAGCTAGGTATTAATTGTTATTATTTCACTTCTAGTTCCAGTCTGTCCAAGATTGACTTTCATCAGGATTTAGCCTCCTGTGTGACTTCAAGAGCTTTTGATAGTAGGAAGTAGGAATTAGGCTCCTAAGTCACTTAGGCACCTTAGAAGATGTTACCCTAAGGCCTTGTCTAAACTCCCAAAGTCCTGTCCCCAGATGCTCTGATGTCAGTGTAAAGGCTGGGGTGGAGACTCTTGGGTAGGAGACCATGGCCTTTTCTGGCTGTTCCAAAGTAAGAATCTGGAGGTAAAGTGCCTGGGATATTACAGCTACACAAATCCTTCATTTTCTTTATAAAAAATTGGCAAGAATAACAGAGGAGATTAAGAGTGAAGGAAACAAATTAACAAGAAAAGAAGACAGAAAACCCACAAGGAGGGGGAGGAGGACAGAGCCTAGAGAACAGGAGAGAAGCAAGAAAAAAGTAAGGACTTGGAGTACAGAGACAAGGAACCACAAAAGAGTAGTGACTGCATGGGACAGGGTAAGAATATGGTAACACGCTGGGACTGTGAAAGGTGATACAAAGGAGTCAGTATGGAACAGAGAGGAAAAGGGCACAGGGGTAACCTGGTTTGTTATTCTAAACACATGGTTCCCCTTTTTTCAGATAATGGGATCCAGAGTGTTTCTAGCTAAGGCCCCTGTCTAGACCTGGAACGGACATTGGGAAAAGGTGCTTTTTAAAACTGAGTTAGCTAAGGACCTGTTTACACAATGAACTTTCACAGTTTTAGTTATGTCTATTTATTAGGGCTGTCAAGCTATTAAAAAAATTAATCACAATTAATCGTGCAATTAAAAAATTAAATCGTGATTAATCACACGATTAATCGCACTGTTCAACAATAACAGAATACCATTTATTTAAATATTTTATTTCTACATTTTTCAAATATATTGATTTCAATTACAACACAGAATACAAAGTGTACAATGCTCACTTTATATTTATTTTTTGTTACAAGTATTTGCACTGTAAAAACCCCCAAAAGAAATAGTATTTTTCAATTCACCTAATACAAGTACTGTAGTGTGATCTGTTTATCGTGAAAGTTGAACTTACAAATGTAGAATTATGTACAAAAAAACTGCATTCAAAAATAAAACAATATAACATTTTAGAGCCTGCAAGTCCACTCAGTCCTACTTCTTGTTCAGCCAATCACTCAGAGAAAAAAGTTTGTTTACATTTGCATGAGATAATGCTGACCACTTCTTGTTTACAATATCACCTGAAAGTGAGAATAGGCGTTCTCATGGCACTGTTATAGCCGGCGTTGCAAAATAGTTATGTGCCAGATGCGCTAAAGATTCATATGTCCCTTCATACTTCAACTACAATTCCAGGGGCCATGCGTTCATGCTGATGACAGGTTCTGCTCGATAACAATCCAAAGCAGTGCAGACCGATGCATGTTCATTTTCATTATCTGAGTCAGATGCCACCAGCAGAAAGTTGATTTTATTTTTTGGTCGTTCGCTTTCTGTAGTTTCCACATTGGAATGTTGCTCTTTTAAGACTTCTGAAAGCATGCTCCACACTTCATCCCTCTCAGATTCTTAAACCTTGGGTCAACTGCTGCAGCTATCTTTAGAAATCTCACATTGGTATCTTCTTTGGGTTTTGTGAAATCTGCAGTGAAAGCGTTCTTAAAATGAACAACATGCACTGGGTTATCATCCAAGACTTCTGTAACATGCAATATATGGCAGTATGTGAGTAAAACTAAGCAGGAGACATACAATTCTCCCCCAAGGAGTTCAGTCACAAATTTAATTAACACATTTTTTTTTTAACGAGCATCATCAGCATGGAAGCATGTCCTCTGGAATGGTGGCTAAAGCATGAAGGGGCATACGAATGTTTAGCATATCTGGCACATAAATACCTTGCAATGTCATCTACAAAAGAGCGATGTAAATGCCCGTTCTCACTTTCTGGTGACATTGTAAATAAGAAGAGGGCAGCATTATCTCCTGTAAATGTAAACAAACTTGTTTGTCTTAGCGATTGGCTGAACAAGAAGTAGGACTGAGTGGACTTGTGGGCTGTGAAGTTTTGTTTTTGAGTGCAGTTATGTAACAAAAAAAGTCTACATTTGTAAATTGCACTTTCATGGCAAAGAGATTGCACTACAGTACTTGTATGAGGTGAATTGAAAAATAGTATTTCTTTTATTTATCATTTTTACAGTGCAAATATTTGTAATAAAAATATACACTTTGATTTCAATTACAGCACAGAATACAATATATATGAAAATGTAGAAAAAATCCATAATATTTAATAAATTTCAATTGGTATTCTATTGTTTAACAGCGTGATTAATTTTTTTAATCACAATTAATTTTTTTGAGTTAATCGTGTGAGTTAACTGTGATTAATCGACAGCCGTACTATTTATCTTAAGTCAATAACTTACCGATTTAAGCTAAATTGATACAAATCATTTCTAAACAAAACTACTACAAACCTATGCAATTCTGTGTCTGGACAAGCCCTAATTCACATTAGTTATCTTGATTTGAAATACCATTCATGCTGTAAACTGGGGGAAGCCTAAGGCCTGGTCTAAATTAAAACTTAGGTTGACAAAACTACTGCACTCGGGTGTGAAAAATCCACACCTCTGAGCATCATAGCTATGCTGATCTAACCCCTGGTGTAGATGAATCTAGATCGAGGGAAGAATGCTTCTGTTGACCTAGCTACCATCACTCAGGAAGTTGGTGTTGCTACAGCAATGGAAAAATACCACCCATCATTGTAGGCTGCATTTACATACACTACAGTAGCTACTCGCTGTAGTCCCAGTAGTATAGACATGGCATAGATTACAAATGAACCAGATGACACAATTTTAAAAGTGTTAACTTGTTTCTACACCTTTCTGATTGTTTTATGCTAACTTGATTGACCTAGTTTGACTGAAAAAAGCACTTTTTGTAGACTTAACCCTACATGCCAAGAGGTGTTTCCAATTATGTTAGCTAATTCAAACTCAATTTATAAGCACCTTTTTTCCTAGACTATTCCCTGTCTAGATAGACCCTAGGTAGGGGCCATGCAGCAAATGAATTGTGGGGTCTCAGTCCCTCCTCGAAAGAACGTGCTTGCTTCTGACAGACACCTAAGAGATCTGTCTTTTTTACACATTGGTAAACCTTATATCAGGCCAAAAAACTATGATTTAATTTGTATTTGTCTAATTCTTAGCAGAGATGTGATCATGTCACAAACACCACAATCATATAATTAATTGTACCCCTGGCTGACACTCTAAAGAGGACAAAGATTGAATGGGCCATGGAAACTCAGAGAAGCATTGAAGCACATTGCCTGAGAAGTAATAATGTGTGCTCTTGTGTATAAATATATGTATAGGTGAAACTTGAACTGCTATTTCCTTTACAATATCTATTCTGGGAACAAATAAACAACTTTAGATTTCAGGGCTGCTGGTCTAGGAACAATCACCAGCACTAAAAGATTTTTTTTATTATTAAATGCATAGAGTAAAAAGAAAAATAATTGGGAAAAGGCCAGACTTTTCAGGGATAGATGTAAATTTGTATATTCCAAAAGTCATTGGTGTTCTTAAGCATGACAACAGCACGATGCAATGTTGTGTTCTTCACCACACAGTCTTGCTTGGTGTTTGTTGCTAGACTTTAAATCCATTTGGGTCTTGGGAGTGAAAACTGGGAGTTTCATGGTTAACTGATGCCACTATGAAAAAAATAGAGGAAGGAGGAAGAAGAAGAAAACCAATAGTCAGAGGGAAGTGAAGGTGGTGTTTTTCATTACAGCCTTGGTGCAGCCTGCAGCCTATTCATGCACTTTAACATTTATTTCACCATTTTATAAACCTTCTATTGTAAAAATATCTGCATTAGTCACTCTGTGAATGCGATCAACAATTATAATAATCCTAGCCCAATTGCCTGAAGATAGTAGCTGTTCTTACAAACAACCAAAGTGTGGGAATAATTAAAGAGTTAATGAAGAATGGAAGTTCAAGTGACACTGTAAATTTGAAATCTATTAAGTTTCCAAAAAATAGTTGAAAGTAATTTCATGCCCTTCAGCTTCCCTCCCATTTTTTGTGGCATTTTCATGTTTTTACACATTTTACACTTTTTGCTGTGTGAGAAACACCTATAATCAAAAGGGGAAACTGACTGACTTCTTTGTCTTAGCATATGCGCAACGTGCCTCAGGTGGCATGTGACCGGGATTCATCACCAAATTTGGTTCACTGGTTGGATCATTAGCTTCCCTAGCCTGGGCCCAGTACTGATGGGGAGTGGATGTGAATGTTAATCCATGCCCCTCACTGACTGACTGTGGGGTTGAAGCAAAGGCCAGTGAGAGACTTTCTGTTGTCCTCAACGGGTTTTGGATCAGGCCCTAACTAACTACATAGGGGAAGCTGTGAAACTCAGGGCTTGTTTACACTTAACATGCTGCAATTGCGACACTGCAGTGTAGACAATACCTACACTGATGCTAATGGGAGGGATTTTCCCTGTGGCCTACATGTACCACCGGTCTGTTGGCAGGCGGGATTGAACCTGGGACATCTGAAACTTAGTGCATGAGCCTCTACTGCATGAGCTAAAAACTGGCTAGCTGTTAAGCAGACTCACTAACTCTCTCTCTAAGTGGTCTTGGTGCCACTAGATGGGACACAACACCACACCCATGAGGTGTGTGGGTTACATAGGTAACCCACCTCCCTGAGGGGCAGTAGCTAGGTCAACAGAATAATTCTTAATTAGCTCTGTCTAAACAGGGAAGTACGTGAGCTTAACTGTGCCCCTCAGGGGTGTAGACTTTTCACACTTCTGACAGATGTCGTTAAACCAACCTAATGTTCTAGTGCAGACCAGACCTCACTATACACAAAGTGCTGCCATATGCACAAAATAAGCAGTCTGGGAAAAAAAGAGAGAAAACAATATTTCCACCCCATAATCTCTTTCAGTTATAGTAATCCTAGGCATTACTTCTAACACTGGACTTCACTGGGAGCTGTTGGGTGCTCAGCACTTCTGAAAAACAGGCTACTTATTTAGGTGACTAAATGTGGATTTAGGAAACTATCTGCAGGTTCCTATTTTTAAAAATCCCAGCCCAAGTCTCCTTACTCACAGTCCCCTGCTCTAACCACAGAATACACTCCTTACGAAACCACCCACTTCCTTTCTATAAAACTCTCCATATAAAATTCTGGATTGTGTCACTGGATGCAGTCTGGGAAGATTTCCCAGGGCTCTGGTAACTTAGAACAATTCCACTAAACAACTCCTCACTATCCTTTTGAGGAGGTCAAATAAAGTTTGTTGGCCTCTTCATGACTCTCGACAGATAATATGATTGAGCTTGCGGTGACTGATCCTTCATTAGCACTCCAGTCTTCTTCCTAGCTACTCATAGTCCATTAGGCTTATCCACAAACTAAGGTGAGTCTCCAGACCAATTCACAGGCAGAGGGGGTACTTATATAATGGGGGACAGAAGAGAAGCTGAAAGGAAATCCCAGTCCTGCCTTGCCAATTCATGTTTGGATAAGGAACTTGGAATCATGGGGGCAGTGACCGTGGAAATAATTGTTGAAATGGTACAGCTGAGCTGGAAGGAAAAGTCAAAAGAGAAATTGAACAAGTTAGTTGTATGTTAAGGTAAATGGTTGCAAAGCCCTGATATCACATGGCAGCCCCCTGGGACCAGGTGACTGATTGGCAGGTGCGGTGATATCACTCACTGGAAAAGTATGAACCCTTGTTATGTTTCCCTTGCTGGTAGGACAATTGATTTGCCTTCCTTGCTTTAAGACTGAACCACATGTAATAGAACTGTCCCTATGAGTAAAGACCTGTGCTGAACATATTCATGTATTTCCAGCAGGGGCTGCTGTAGGGAAATATTATTACCTCAACTTTCCACACCTCCATTTGTCTGGTTTGTCCATCTATTGCAGTGGTTCTCAAACTTTTGTACTGGTGACTCCTTTCATATAGCAAGCCTCTGAGTGCGACCCCCCCCAATAAATTAAAAACACTTTTTTATATATTTAACACCATTATAAATGATGGAGGCAAAGCAGGGTTTGGGGTGGAGGTTGACAGCTCACAACCCCCCAGGTAATAACCTCGTGACCCCCTGAGGGGTCCCAACCACCAGTTTGAGAACCCCAGATCTATTGCATTCTGTTTGACAGGTAAAATGAGAACTCTTTGGAAGAAGGGTTCTTTTCTTTGTTATTTGTCTGTGCAGGGTCTAGCACAATGAGGAACTACAATGAGGAATAATAATTTATTATTATTGTTTTTATTATTATTATACAATGGCTGTAATTAAGATTCCCCTGAATCTTTTCTCATCACTCTATGAAATAAGAATTTTCTCCTTTTTCATGTCTCTAGCTTTAAGAAGTTCTGTTCCAGTGTAACTGCTGAGGGCTGCTAGATACTCTATGCCACCTAGCCCAGTGCCACACTTGGAAACTATTTTGTCAGTGGCGATGGACAGCAAACCAGTTATATCGCTGCCATCTTGGGAGTGGTCTCAGGGTGAGGCATGGCTCATTTTTTTGCTTTGTTTTATATAGCACAGAGCTGCACACTGTTGCCACTCAAGCAGTAGTACTAGAAGTCGTAATAATAGTAATGAATAATATGGTTAGTCAGGAAAGGGATCGCTAAAAGCCCAATGGAATTGATCTGACACCATCTATTTGCTAGGGCACACCCTTACAATTTGTCCTCCACCTCCAAGCAGCTGGAGTTCCCTGATTTTTGTCTGCATAATGTAGTGATCAGATCATAATCAGACAGATCATCACAATCATCGGGAGGGTTTAATTCTCAATCAAAATAGAGATTAAAAGCATACATGCATCTTTCTGTGTGCTCCCTGTAGCTACTTGGCACAAATGTTTTGGAGGCCAGAGGCTCTGTAGACTCATGTGATGACAAAGATGTGCTGTTGTCCACATATGGAGGTTGAAGTCTCTCAGAGCCAAAAATGTAGAGGACATAATTACCAAAGCAGACACCATGCTCTGCATTTCCTCTCATTCATGCTATTGCTCATCTTCATGGTCCTGTAGGCCAGTGAACCCGAAGGCCAGGGTTAAAGAGTGGAACCTAGAGTTAGCAGACTGTTCTCATTGCATTAGCTCCTCATAGCCTACAGGGCCACATCTTGGGAAATGCACCTCCTATGTGGCACAGTTCATAAACATTCCTTTTCCTCTGCTTAGATATTCTGTGGCCGTGTAAAGATGAAAGGCAATGAGTGTATTCTTAGCAGAGGTTTTGAGTTATATTGTCCAGACATTGTGTTGGACATGGCATCATGAAGATCACTGTATCGCATGAAATGTTCTACGTATCTTATGATGGTTACTAAAACAGGAAGTCCATCAGCTGCTGTGGAGAAACAGGCTCAAAGAGAGAGTAGGAGTACATTTCATGTGACTCTGTTTGTGAAGTGGTCAGGGCTCTAAAGTAGGGTGACCACTCATCCCTAATTGGGCAGGACAGTCCCAAAATGTACATTTCAATTCCTGGTCCTGGGCTGAATGACTCCGGGATGGCATTTGTCCTGGATTCTCTGTGGCGCCACTCCACATCTGCCCAAGGCTCAGGGGCGGTGCCAGCCTCTTCCCAGTAGGGGGTGAGGAGCTCTGAGGTGAGCCTTAGCCCCCCTCACCACAAGGCCTCACCCCCTGCTCCTCCTCTTTCTCCCAAGGCCTTGCCCCTGGCCAGGCCAGAAGCCGGAGTTGGGCACTTAGGGAGCCCGGGACACATGGGGAGCCCCAGACCCTCCACCTGCCATGGATGGCATGCCACGGGGGGCAGGGCCAGGGGCTGCTCTTGGGCACCCCGCCCAGGGCAGGTGAAGGGTCCAGGGCTCTCCACAGTGGACTGGTCTCCCTGGGTTGCTCTTACCACTGCCCGGCTCTCACTTCCGGCCTGGGGAGGGGGTGGGGCCACAGAGTGGGGCGAGGCTCCTGTATGTGTCCCGTTTTTGAATTTTGAAAAGGTGGTCACTCTATTCCCAAGTCAAAAATCCTCCCTGGAATCCCTTCTGGGCAGGCTGGCAGAGTGGGCCACTTTGGAATCAGTTTCATTATGATCTTTGTCCCCTGCTGGAAAATGACTTAGAGCAGCCTCTTAACATGTCAGTTTCACATGTCCCCTTCTAGGTGACAAAAGCCTCCACTGAAAATCCTGGGTGCAAAACAAATGGTGGACCCTTTGGTTGAAGGGGTCTTTGATATTTCCAACAATATGCAGTTCTAATTCTCCTTACCCCAAAGCCCTGGGGATAATGCCTGCTGAACAACAGAAGCAATAGTCAAGGTGTGAACTACAGCTCCCCTCTCCCTCTTCTATTGTGCTAGCTTGCAGGCCTAGAGGGGTTATTAACATTATTATGCAGCCTGAAAGACAATGGCTTGTCTGGAGACAAGACACTTTCTGTTCTTTTTTTATTGTTTAAACCGTTGTCTTTGCTCTCTCTTAGAACCTTGATTTTTCCAGCAATGGTCTCTTTGTTCTTTATCACTAGACTCCCCCATCCTGCTGCTGGAGAAGGAAGGAGATTGCAGAAGGAGGGGGTTCCTCAGCCTCTCCATTCTTGGAATATTTCAGTTTTTTATTTCGCAGCCTCCCTTCCTCTGTTGCAAAGGGAAGATTGAGGGTTGGGGAGAAGGAGGGGGATGGGAATCAGACCCATGGGTAGGAGGACCTGAAAAGGGGGAGAAGAGTTGAATGAAAAAGGGGATGCATTATAGTGGAGTGGAACAGAAAGGGGAAGAGATTTCTGTCAGTCCTGCAGTCAGTTAGGCATTTGAGCTAAAGGTGTGTTAAAGTTTAATAGAAACTTGAGGCCCCATATAAATGGCTACTGCAAGCTGATTGTCAGATTTCAAAGCGTTAGTACAGACAAGTCTGTGTACTAAGAAAACCGAGGTACAGCAGGAGGTGGCACTGGTAGTTCTGTAGGTGGCACTCTTCTCTCTGAAAGAAAAGGAGGACTTGTGGCACCTTAGAGACTAACCAATTTATTTGAGCATAAGCTTTCATGAGCTACAGCTCACTTCATCGGATGCATACTGTGGAAAGTGTAGAAGATCTTTTTATATACACACAAAGCATGAAAAAATACCTCCCCTCACCCCACTCTCCTGCTGGTAATAGCTTATCTAAAGTGATCTTTTTATATACACACAAAGCATGAAAAAATACCTCCTCCCACCCCACTTTCCTGCTGGTAATAGCTTATCTAAAGTGATCACTTTAGATAAGCTATTACCAGCAGGAGAGTGGGGTGGGAGGAGGTATTTTTTCATGCTTTGTGTGTATATAAAAAGATCTTCTACACTTTCCACAGTATGCATCCGATGAAGTGAGCTGTAGCTCACGAAAGCTTATGCTCAAATAAATTGGTTAGTCTCTAAGGTGCCACAAGTACTCCTTTTCTTTTTGCGAATACAGACTAACATGGCTGTTACTCTGAAACCTATCTTCCCTCTGAGACTGAGTTGATATTGGCCCCTATGCCTCAATAAAGGGATTGGGGCTGCTGAGCTGCAGGAAGTGTGGTCTTTCAGGTAAGACATCAAGGTAGTGGTTTTGGTTTTTGTGGATACAGAACACGGCTACCCCTCTGGTACTTGACAAGGTAGTGGTGTTGACTTTGGTGTCCTAGCAAAATTCCAGCTCAGAGTGGCAATGTTGGTCTAGAGTTTAGCACAGAGGACTGGAAGTCAGGTAACCTGGACTCTATTCCTTAGTCTAGCATTGACTTTTGTGATGCTGCTGGACAGGTCTTTTAACCTCTCTGTGCAACAGTTTCTCTATCTGCAAAATGAAAATAATATTACATACCGTACATCACCTTGAAAGGTGCTACAGAAGTGCAAAGTTATTATTATTATTATTTATTAGTACTTTCATCTTCCTAAACGCCCCCTGCCCTCTTGAGGGGATACAGGATTCTTCTTCACTTCCTATCCTAAACTGTTATACAGTATTGCTCTGTTCTATAAACAGTTGCCTTGCTCCCTTCCAAAGGTGGCTGCATTTCAGTGGTGATGAATAATGCTATGTAAATGTAAAATTTTATAAATTGTTATTAAATAGTATTACTACAAAAAGTTGTAAAATCTCCCCATGATCCTAACTACATTTCTTCCAACATTTCCAGACTGCAGTGGGATGGTATTTGTCTGCCATGCTGATAGTTCTCTGAAAACATATGCTCAATGTGTTGTGACAGCCAAAAAAGCTAACAGAATATTAGGAACCACTAGATAATAAGACAGAAAATATCATAATGCCACTATATAAATTCATGGTACACCCACACCTTGAATACTGCATGCAGTTTTGGTCACCTCATCCCAAAAATAAAGACATATTAGAATTGAAAATGGTATAGAGAAAGGCAATGAAAATGATTAGGGATATGGAACAGCTTCCCCGTGAAAACAGATTAAAAGACTGGGACTGTTCAGCCTAGAAAAGAGAAAACTAAGGGGGAGATATGTTAGAGGCCTGTATAATTATGAAAGGTATGGAAAAAGTGGATAGGGAAGTGTTAGTTTCCCCTTCACGTAACATAAGAACTAGGGGCTATCCCAGGGCTGGGCAAACTATGGCCCACGGGCCGGATCCGGCCCATCAGGACTTTGGATCCGGCCTGCGGGATTGCCACCCCCATGGCGCCACGGGCCCTGCGCCGCTCCTGGAAGCAGCCGGCACCATGTCCCTGCGGCCCCCCGCACGCTGCCCTTGCCTGGAGGCACCACCCCCCGCAGCTCCCATTGGCTGGGAACAGGGAACCATGGCCAGTGGGAGCTTCGAGGGAGGTACCCACAGGAGAGGGCAGCGGGCGGAGCCCTCTGCCCCCTCTCCCTCAGGGGCTGCAGGGATGTGGTGCCGGCCGCTTCCGGGAGTGGCGCGGGGCCAGGGCAGGCAGGGAGCCTGTTTTAGCCCCACTGTGCGCCGCTGCCACCCAGGAGCCGCTCCAGGAGCCACCTGTACCCTGAACCCCTCCTGCACCCCGCACCCCAACCCCCTGCCCTGAGCCCCCTACCTGCACCCCAAACCCCTGCCACACCCCGCACCCCTCCTGCATCCCCTCCCACACTCCACACCCCCTCCTGCACCCCAACCCCTTTCCCTGAGCACGCTCGTACACCCTGCACCCCTCCTCTGTCCCAACTCCTTGCCCTGAGCCCCTTCCCGCTCACCACACCCGCTCCCACACCCGCACTCCTTCCGACACCCCAACCCCCTCTACATTCATGGCCTTGCATGCAATTTCCCCACCCAGATATGGCCCTCGAGCCAAAAAGTTTGCCCACCCCTTGGTTACCCAATAACAGGCAGCAAGTTTAAAACCGTCATAAGGAAGTACTTCACACAACACACAGTCAACCTGTGGAACTCGTTACCAGGGGATGTTGTGAAGGCCAAAAGTATAACTGGGTTCAAAAAAGAATTAGATAAGTTAATGGAGGACAGATCCCCACCAACGGCTATTAACAAAGATGATTAGGAATGCGAGCCCATGCTCTCGGTGTCCCTAAATCTTTGACTACTGGAAACTGAGACCAGATGGGGATAGATCAATTGAAATTGTCCCGTTCTGTTCATTCTCTCTGAAGCATCTGGTATGGGCCACTGTCGGAAGACAGGATAGTAGGCTAGATAGACCCTTTGTCTGACCCAGTGTGGCCATTCTTATGTTCTTAATATGCTTTAAATGGAGGCACGATCTACGGCTGTAAGAACCGGGGACAGAAAGGGTTACAGTGCTATGATCTATCTGACTCTGAAAGTAAGCTTGAACTGCTCGGAATCCCATTGGGCAGTGACAGAACACTATGAAATTATAGAAGGTAGAAATGGAAAAACCTATTAGGTCCTGTCCAATCCATGGGCCTGATTAAAGGCCATCATTGAATTTATTCCTACTGAAGTAAATTAGCTTTAGATCAGGCTCCGTCTCACAGCCAGTACAGGATTGTTCTCTATAGTACATTTTGTAGGGTTTCATCCTGTCCACTGTTACTTTAAAGGATAAATAAATTAAGATTGTGCCATCTTTTGCTAATGTTTTATAAAGAAGGCATTTAAAAAAAAAAAAAAGAGGGATCTGCTTTTTCTTTACCTTAGAAATTCTTAAAACACCAAGACTTCTCTTCCCTATTTTTGCTGGAGGACTCCTTGGAAGAGAATTGGAGTGCAAGCTTCCTCAGCTTGGTAGAAATGGACGGGGTAGAGGTAAGCCAAAACTGTCAGAAGGAAATATGTTCTCCCAACTGTTTGTCTGGTGTTTGAACAACAACAAACAAACACCAAAGGGCCAGAATTGCAGCTGGTGCAAACCAATGTGGATCTAACTTAAATTAAGTTGATTTAGACACACTGAGGAGCTGGCCCAAAGACTTTTAAAATAGTAGGATTGCAAATTATTCTAATTATTTATATATTCCTGTATTTATTTATACAGCACCTCCAAAGTGTGCTAAATGCTCAAAGGATAGGTCTCAACACTGATGTCACTTTTCTTAAAAATGACCATCAGGGTGAGTAAATGGCCTGTTTTTTTAAACTTCAGTGATGTAGATGTCAGGGTCCTGAAGGTTGGCTTCCTGTGAAGGAGAAATCAGTAATGCAGAGTCTGGATATGTATCTTAGTGTAGCTTGTTTATTTACCCTATATAACAAGTCCTGAATCAGATGTAGCCACAAATGGCATGTAGACAAACTCCTCTTTCAGAGATCTTAGCAGAAACACCAATGCCCATATCTTAGGCAGCCACTCTGCTCCCAGGATTGATTCTAGTTATAAGGCAGAGAGGAAACACTGTGTTTGCAACAGTTCACCTGAAAAGAAAAGAGCATCACAAAATGAACAAAATTCCAGCATTTATTCAGACTGTACACTGCTCCCACACAAAGAAAATGAACCTGTAAGGTTCTGGGTAACAGTGCCATCTGGTGATGCCCGCCATAACAGGAGCTTACTTTTATGTTAATTTTGCATGTTACGGACTCCTGACTGACCCTCTCGTTTCTCTACCTCAGAGATTCTCAACCAGGGGCCCAAAGCCCCCTGGGGGGCCACAAGCAGGATTTAGGGGGTCTTCCAAAATAAATCAGAGAGCAATGCTGGCGTTAGACTTGCTGGGACTCAGGGCAGAAAGCCAAAGCCCAAGTCCTGCCATGCAGGGCTGAAGCCCAAGCAACTTAGCTTTGCAGGCACCTTGTGGGTTGGGGCCTTGGGCAATTGCTCTGCTTTGCTACCCCCAATGTTGCCCCTGGCTTTTAATCTACTGGATATGCAGAAAAACAGTTGTGGCACAGGTGGGCCATGGCGTTTGTGTAGAATGTTGGGGTGGCCTCAGAAGGAAAAGGGTTGAGAACCCCTGCTCTACCTTGTTCAGGCAGAAACTCCACCCAGATAGAGTCTTACATCATCACAGGTTGCTGGGGCCAACTAGAGGAGGAACCGCTCCTGTGCAGCAGTCCTAACACACTGGAGGTGGGGAGAAATGAGGGCACACCTCCCTCTTCTAAGGAAAGACATGGGGGCGGAGGTGTGAGTGGCCAGGAGCACCTATCCTCCCCCACCACCAAGGGATGTAGAGTAAACTGGGGGAGCACGGGGAGAAATATCCCTCCTTTCTGAATGGGACCCACAAATTGAGGTGCGGGGACGGAGGAGCATTTGTTATCCCCCACATAAGAAACTGGAAGTGAGGTGGAGAAGCCTCCTGCCAAGAAAAATGGACGGGGTGGACAGCACTGCATGGGAGGGCTGTACTAAACCAATCCCTGATGTGTTGTTCCCTGCACTCTCCCTCTTGGTTTTTTTTCTGTGAGAGGAGTAATGATGAAACAAAAGCCAGCCAGTGTTTACAGACCACGACCCCAGCGAACACCCTTTCTGCGAGTGCTGTCAGAGGGGCTGGGGGTGACATCTGCAATGCACCCAATCTTCATTCCAGAATGAGCTAGAGCTCTGAGGGCTGACTGGGCACTAGGTCCAGGAGTCTTGGTTCTATTTCCACCTGTAGTTTGCAGCTTGATGTGAAGAGCAGTGATGCCCAGCTCCTTGCTGCTGCAGAGCTAACAATGGCCTGCTGCACTCCCCTCTCGGTAGCCCTTTGATTTGGTGCTGGAAGAAAAGGAGGAGGAGAAGGGTGTTCTTAGTTCCCCTCCATAGTGGGATGGGGAGGAATTCACAGGCTCAAAGGCCCAGATCCTCATGGAAGTTTGTGAATCTGCAGCAGATCGGAGTGTTGATTTCAAAATCTCACTGTAGGGAAGTTTTTCCAGATAATTATCCTAAATGCTTCCTTTTTTAATGTCATCCCATTCCCCATTGCTATCCCCCTGTGTACCACTCTCTTTCTTACCCTCATTGGGAATTACTCTCTTCAAATGTTTGCAAGCTGTTATTGTTATCACTTACTCCTTGCTTAACCAAGTTATACATATTCATCTCTTTTAATCTTTCCCCATAAAATCAGTCTCCTCTTCATTCCTCATCTCCTCCAGCTTGTCAATATCTTTCTAGTAACATGGTGCCCAGAACAGAATACATTCACCCCTGATTCTTGGAATCCGGCAGACTTGGAACCAGAGGGTGGGGGTCAAAGTGGCTTTATGTCACCTTTATGCCTAGATTCTGAGGACAGCCAGACAGGGTGTAACATTGACCTATGTAGGCTTGGGATTCCCCCTAGGCTTGGGGAATTCCTAGGCAGCTTTTTAATCCGGTATTACAACCCCTTTGTGCTGTGGACCCAAGAATCAACTCCAATATTCCAGATGTGGTTACACCCACATCCACAGATAAGGCTGTCACCTTCCTGTCTTGTGAGGTAATGTACTCAGCCCCAAATGACTACAGCTTCTTTTGCTTCCAGCTCATGTCTACCTTCAGTGATAGCTATTGCTCCTAAGTTTCTGGAAGCCGTAATGCTTCCTCAGTTTCTCCCCTTCATGGAGTATTAGACTTCTTCGAGTGCTTGTTCATGTCTATTCCAATCAGGTGTGTGCGCGCCACGTGCAAGGTCATTGGAAATTTTTCCTTTAGCGGCCCATGTCGGGTCAGCTAGGGAGCCCCCTAGAGTGGAGCCCTCATGGCGCTCAATATATGACCCTGCCGACCCAACCCCTCTTTAGTTCCTTTTTACCGTCCGTGGCGGTGCTGGAACTGCGTTTTGCTTGCTTGCAAGTGTTCCCTTAGCCTATTACCTAGTCCTACCCAGTTTTTGTTTTAGTAGTTAGTTTATTGTTATCTGTAGTTAGTATAGACTTGGTGGGTGGGATTGTTTCTCCCCTCACCCTGCCTTGGGCTTCGGGGCACGCTTGCATTCTACAGTGAGCGCAAGAAGCCTTTCAGGAAGTTGAACCAACTGTTTGTAGCGGTGGCAGACCGGATGAAGGGGCTTCCGGTCTCCTCACAACGCATTTCTTCCTGGATCACAGACAGCATCCATACCTGCTATGACCTTCCCAAGGTCCCGGCTCCCGCTATTACAGCCCACTCGACACGAGCTCAAGCCTCGTCCGCCGCTTTCCTGGCCTAGGTGCCCATCCAGGAGATCTGCAGAGTGGCAACCTGGTCCTCAGTGCACACGTTTACCACCCACTATGCCATCACCCAACATGCTAGAGAGGACACAGCTTTCGCCAGAGCGGTTCTCCAATCAGTGATTCCTTAACTCTGACCCCACCCTGGTGGGAGAGCCTGGGAGTCACCTGATTGGAATTGATATGAACATGCACTCGAAGAAGAAAAGACGGTTACTCACCTTCTTGTAACTGTTGTTCTTCAAGATGTGTTGTTCACGTCCATTCCAATACCCACCCTCCTTCCCCTCTGTTGGAGTAGCCAGCAAGAAGGAACTGAAGGGGGGTCGGGTCGGCAGGGTCATGTACTGAACACCACGAGGGTGCCACTCCAGAGGGCTCCCTAGCCGAACCAACAGGGGCTGCTGAGGGAAAAAGTTTCCGACGACCGTGCATGAGGCGCTCGCACACCAGATTGGAATGGAGGTGAACAACACATCTCGAAGAACAAAGTTACAAGAAGGTGAGTAATTGTCTTTTTGGAAATAGGTATCTTCAGATGGATTAGCTGTAGTTTTCCAAACCAACCTGTTGTTTTTTCCTGCCAATGTTTCTTGTCTCTCTAGATCCCTTTGTAGTATTTCTCTACACTCAGTGCTGTTTTAAACATTCACCAGTTAGTGCCTAGTCCTACTTCCCTTGAAGCCAATGGGAGCAGGATTAGACCCCTTTGTGTCATTTGTTGATTTAATTGGGATACTATTTACATCTGACCTCTTCCAGATCTTCATGAAAGATATAATTCGCACAGGGCATAACAGAGATCCCTGCAGCATCCCATTAGAAGCCTCGCCAGAAATTGATATTCAATTGTTTATCATTTTCTTTGCTTACAGTTCTTCAGTGTACATGGTCTTGTCATAGTGGGCATTTTCTGAAATCCTTCCACCATTGTGCCTAGCACTGGTGACCTCTACTAGGCAGGGTGGGCGTGCCAGTGTAGGCCAACCACCAGTGATTTTACCACTGTGTCTTCTAGACCTGCTCTGAGCAACGTTAGACAGAACAGTGATGAAAATGTAGCAGATGGCCAGTCTACACTGGTGCTTTGATATTACACAAGCAATATAAGTCAGGTTCTCAACCTTTTTCTCTCTGAGGCCCCCCCAACATACTATAAAAACTCCATGGCCCACCTCTGCCACAACACCTGTTTTTCTGCATATAAAACCCAAGGCTGGCATTAGGGGGTAGCAAGCAGGGCAACTGCCCGGGCCCCATGCCACTGGGGAACCCACAAAGCTAAGTTGCTCAGGCTTCAGGTTCAGCTCTGAGTGGCGGGGCTCAGGGCCCTGGGCTTCAGCCCCATGTGGTGGGGCTTCATCTTTCTGCCCTGGGCCCCAGCAAATCTAATGCTGGCCCCACTTGGCGCCCCCCTGAAACCTGCTTGTGGCCCCCCAGGGGTCCCCGGACTCCTGGTTGAGAACCACTGATATATGTTACAGCAGGCAGCCAGAGCTTGTAGGAAAGAGATCTTTATTGAGCATGCACAGTGGCCAGGGTTAGGTGCTAAAAGGCCTACGTTTGTCTGGTAGCAGATTGGCCCAGCTTGCATGCCTGAGCCCCTGGTGTCACACCAAATAAATCTGTTAGTCTCTAAGGTGCCACAAGGATTCCTCGTTGTGTTTACACCAAACTAAAAGTTACTCCTGAAACCTGACCCTCTTTCTCCACTTCCATTCATTGTTCTGCACCCACTGTTGCTAGCCTTGGTGGGAGAATTTCAGGAAATCCTCAGTGTAAAGGCAGCCCATGAGATTGGTGTTCCTTAGCCAGGCTAACAGGAAAAAGATCACATGGTAGGAGTGGTAGCTGGTACGGACAGGTCACTGCTATGAGGAATCTCACATTGCTGGGGCCTGAGTCTCCTCTCACTAATACCAATTGTATACAACTACTGCAATGAAGATGAGGTAAAATGAGAGGAGTATCAGGTCCCTGGGTGTTGATATGGTACTGCTACAAGGAAGTTCTTGCTTCTGGAATCCCAGTTGGCACTGATGGGGGATTTCTGGCAGAAAGCAGTGCTCAGAAGGGAATGTGGAGAACTCCCTTGGTTTAAAAAACAGAATAAAAGAATTTGCTTTAAAATGACAAATGTGTACGATCTGCCCATTGATTCAGATATATGGCCTGATCTTTCTCAAAAGTATTTAGGCACCTAACTTTCCTGGTGCATTAGATAGCATTAGATATCTTCCAGGTTAACACTCTTTTGCAAATGTAATCAGAGTAAACATCCTTTAGGGCCCTGATGAAGGAAAACTTGTTGAAGCTTTTGTCTCTCTCCTGATTGGTGGTTTGGAATTTACAAACTGTAAATTGGATTAAATTAGTAATACAAAGCAAAAGAGCTATTTTCTTCAGTGATTTGAGAAGAAAAGGAGGAAAGTAAATTCCTTACCCACTCTAGACTTTTAAATCAGTTGCTTAATTGCTAGCAAAAGCCATTGACTGAAAGAAAACAAGAGCTGATTGCAAATCCCCCAATCTGGGCTCATATAATTAAAACAAAAACAGCAGAATCAAGGTTGAATTTCAAATCCCAAATTCTCCCTAGATCCAAACATTTCCCCACACATCTTTTGTACCATCGTCTTTCCTCCTTTCACATGATTCTTGCAAAGATGGAAAACATATAAATAAAAAGCACAGGAGACAAATAAAAATGAAGATATTTATTCTCATTTGCAAACAGGCAGAGGAGGTGAGTGGGAGAAAGAAACATACTGATCAAAAGAAATTGGACTGTGAATTGCATATCACATCAATACATTTATCATTCTGCCAAGCCTGTTTTAACCCTCTTTCTTGCAATTGATATTTGTAATATATTTTTATTTATTTTGTTCCCTTCCCCCCCAAAAAAGTTATTTTCTGCCCTCTTCCTTTTGTTGGTTTTTCCCCCTTTTTTCTTTTTTTTCGTTCTTTCTTTTTTTAATATTCTACAATAAAGTTTTCTATTGGATAGTGCCGGGTCCCTCATTGATGTCTGCTTCCCATTGGAGCTTCGCAGAAGCTGACATCACTTAGGGAAAGAGGGGTTGGGCGTTGGGCTTGGTTGGAAAGCTTAGTTTATTACCGTCAACCCCGCCAGCTTGTCTTTGGCTGGGTCGGGTGCAACTTCCATTTTAGGTGTTAGATCTGAAAGAGGAGGCGAGGGGGAAAAAAAAGCCAGAAAGGAAGAAACAGCAGCAGATCCCAGAGGAGAAAGAGGTGGAGGAAAAAAATCACTACGTTGGCTGCTTTGCTTTTTTTTTTTTTTTTTAACCAACACCACATTTTGGCAGGGTTTTGCCAAATGTTTTGCCTCCTACATTTCCTTTAGAGATTTGTTGGAAAAGTCCACGTTAGAGTTTTGGGCGTGTGTGTTTGCAAAGAGACCGTAAAAAGGGGTCTCACGTAGGGAAATTTTTGCTGGAGACTGACATTGTCATCCTGAGAGATTAGAAGGGAAGTTATAGGGCAGAGGAACAGCCGCACTGACAACTTTTATTTATTTTTGCTTTTATTTCTTCCCCCGGTACTTAAAAAAAAAACCCACAAGGAGGAGAAGCAAACTTATAGATCTCGCCACTGCAGCTCCTGAGAAGGGAGAAAGCCAGGGTAAGAATCGTGTGGTTTTTTGGTTTTGGTTTTTTTTGTTTTTTTTTTTGTAAATTCATCTCATCTCTTGTTTTAACGCTTGTTGTTCACTTTGGATTTTTGTTCCTTTTGTACTACAAACTAACAACTTCTCCTGGGCTGAGTTGCTGGGAAGCTGTTGTTTTTTGTGGTGTCTTCTGTGCAGGCTGGGGGAGGAATGTGATTGGGGTTGGAAAGTGGGTTTTTGGTTTTATTTGCGCCCTTTAAGATATTAATTTTAAAACTTTTTGGGAAACTGAGTTGTAGGGAGGTTTTGCAGTTGATAAAGTATTTGTATTAAGCTGTATTCTGGTTGGGAGTGTTGCGGTCTATTCTCTATGTCTCAGATCCACACTTTCTGCTTGGGTGGATCCCATTTTTTCCCCCAGGTGCAGTTGGGTGGGGACCTTTCACCTTTTAGTCTTCTAAAAAGAATCCATGTTGAGCTAGAACCTCTTTTTAATGCTGAATATGGGGGGAGGGGTTAAAAAGATTTGGAAAAAGGGGATATTTTTCACAGATTCTAAGTTCTAATCAACAAGTTGAAGCGGATGAGGAATGACTTCGTTTTAAAGCCTCTATTAAGTGTGGAAATCTAAACCCGGTTCACATTCTACGCCCGAGACTTTGCTTATGTTAAAACTTACTGGAAGAAAGCAAAATTAAAAAAGGCTTTAAGCAAACTTATTTTGAAGCAGTACTTTAGGAACTCCGAGTCTAATAGACTTTTTTGTAGTCTAATGTACTTTTTTTTTTTTTTAAAGTTGTTTCCCTGTAACTTTCCTTAGACTCTTATGTTTAGTCTCTTGGAAGCGTGTTGAGGATTGGGGTTTCTAGACGCTACTAAGAAAGTACTTATGTAGCCAGCTCACTGGGAACTAGGACGTTGGGCTAGTTTCTAGTCCTGAGAGTCGTCATCTGTAAGCTTAACTCCTCCATTCAAAACAAAACAAAAGCCTGGAATTCGATATGGCACTAATTGCAACAAACTGGGGCGGAGAAACAGTCTGTGCTACTGTTTAAAATTATTATAGGAAGTTTAATTTGTCTCCTAAGCGTACTTTTAAAAACATACTTTCTCTTCTCTTTCCCTCACTTTGCTGTGCACAGATTGTGATGTCTTGTTATATTTAAGGCTCTTGTGGCCAGAGATCCTGGGGGAATTTTCCAGGTGGGGAAAAAAGCAGCAAGCAGTCTAGTTTCTGGAAACTTGTTAAGACCCATGCCCTACATCTAAGCACCTGTCTCTCTTCTCCCCTCACCTGAGGTTTTGGTCTTGGGTGCATCAGAGCAAGAAAAGGGGGTGTTCTATTTAGAGAGTGGCTAGAGGACAGGTTTGGAAATGGTCTGTGGGTTTCAGTGATGGCTCATGTTCTATTTAGTACTCCTCATAATTCTTCTCTCCCCACTCCTTCCCTATCTGGATTATAAAGGGTTGGTGTAAGAGGGTAGCTGCTGAGAACAACTAATGGTGTTGGCTGTAGTAGCCTTTCACAGCCAGGGAGCCCAGAGGAAGTGCTCTGACAGCTGGCAAAAGAACATGGGCACTTCTGAAAGTAGATTCGGAATGACTTGATGTCTCTGCTGGGTTACCGTGAGTGGTGCCACTCTTTGCTGGTACTTCCCACCCCCAAAGCTGATTGCAATACCCTGTTCCTGTGATCAGTCTTGTGGCCTATCTGTAGGGCCTGGAGTGTGGCCTTGGGCTCACTTATTGCCTTACAGCATTGTCTAACCCCCTCATCCTTCTCCTCTCATGCTAGGAGTTATGTTGGCTGGTTTCTGGGGTGTCTGAGATTTGAGTGAAGCATGTAACCTTGACCTCTCGTCCCAACCCCCTCCCCCCCCCCAAAAAAAAGAAAGAAAAAGAGAAAAAGAAGTAATCTTTCTGTGCCAATCTCCTAATTCTGAGCAGGAGAGAGAATGCATCTCTCTTTGGACAGGCCTTTAATGTTGGAGTAAGGGACGGCTAGCATTGCAAATGGTATCCTGCACTTTCCCCCTGCAACATAGTTCCCTTTGTTAAAGTAAGGGAAGTTGCTTATGTGTGTTAGAAGCAGTGAGTATTTTGTGTGTGGAGGCCTTTCCTGGGGGCTGGGGGGTATCCGGGCCCAAGGTTATGTGCTGTGATGCCTCCCTAAGATTTTGGCCTTTGGAAGGGGAGAAAGAGTTGGGAATTGGGATTAGGTGTGTGTGAGGAACCCTATGTAGACTAGACTAAAGCTGGCCAGGGCAGATCTCAAACTGTTACCTCTTCCTAGACTCTCCTGTTATCTAATTTGCCTCCTCCTTTGTTCTTGCAGGGAAGGGACTGTGCCTCTAGGGAGGGTCAAAACTGCTAGGTGGAGCCCATCTAGCGTGCCCCCCCCACCCGCAAAAAAACCCACAACCCCCACAGACTCCTGGTAATGTGGCAATTTATTTATTATAATAATTTAATAATAAAAAAACCCTTTTTCTCTGGCTCAGTCTAACCAGTGACATTGAAATGTCTCCAGTAAAGGAAAAATCCCACAGCAGCCCACTCCCAAGTGTGCTGGGTGCAGCTGGCTATTTTTTTCCCTCGTATCAGAGGGTTAGCTGTGTTAGTCTGTATCCACAAAAATAACGAGTCTGGTGGCACCTTAAAGACTGTTAGTTTAACTAACAGTCTTTAAGGTGCCACCGGACTCCTAGTTGTTTTTTTCCTGCTTTCATTGGCAGCTCTCGTCAAATAGCAGTACATCTCTTCCCTCCCCACCCTGCCCCTTCTGTGCCTCTTGTTCTGAGGGACTGTTGCCATTTATCGTACAAAGCCCTGTTATAGAATTGGGGCTGTCATTTTTTTTTTTTTTTGGTGTGGGGGGGGAAGTAGTCTTGAAGGGATTCTGTCTTAGGTATTTATATGGCCCACATCACCATATATCTGAGCCTCTTACAATTTTCAATGTATTTTTTTTTTTCCTCACTCCCAACGCCCCAGTGAGGTATGGCGGTGCTGTTCTCCCTGTTTTACAGAGTCTCTCTGTGCCTCAGCTTCCTAAGTCTATGGCAGAGCAGGGACTTGAATCTTGGTCTTCAAAATCTCAGGCCTGTGCTCTACCCACAGGACCATCCTTCCCCCCCCCAGGAAGGAGTCTGTCGGTCCCTTGAGGTGCCAGGATTCAGCATTCAGGCTCGATAATGTCTGAATACCTTGAATTCCATGGGTTCCTTAATAGTAGGATAGAGGCCTTGAACGCTTCTTCCATCCCCCTCTCTTGCTTTGCTTGTAGTTTTTGGCTGTTGATAGGATGGAGCATCACTGGGCACCTCACTGAGCCCAACCAGAAGCGGGATTCTTGGATCCTTTCTGTGCTTCCCATTCATCACTTGGAACAGGACTAGATATGGCTGTAATAATACTTAGCCTTTCCCTAGTGTCTTCCATCTGAGGCACTCAAAGCATTTTAGAGACACTAAACTTAGTCTCAGCCCCTCCTCAGTGGCAAGAAAACATGATTGTCCCAAATTTACTGATGGAGAAACTTGAAGTACAGTGATTTCACCAAGGTCACATGGTGAGGTGGTGGCAGAACTGGGAACAGGTTCTGTGAGTCTTGAATTCCAATCCCTTCTAACTATAGGAATATACATTTTCTGTATTGTTCTTTCCTTCAGCTCCCCAAAGAAGTTGCTGCTTTCCTGTTTATGGTGGAGCAGGGGATTAGAACTGATGCAGACTCTAGTTTTCAGGTCCACTTTCAAATTCAGACAGGGCACAAAGATGAACTTGGGGCTCATCCTGTTCATTTCACCCCCTGCTCCCCAATGCACATGGTTGTGTACATAGCCAAACCACAAAACCTGGTGTAACCAGCTTTCTGCTCAGAGGCACAAGTCTGGAATAGCAAAGGGTGATGCAAGGCAGAACTGAGGTGCATTGAAAGAACTGTTGGTGGGTGAGATAGGAGCTGGACTGGAATAACAGGAGTGCTTTAGGGAAGAGTGGGGAAGCCAGCATGCTGTATGCCCTGCATACAGAGCTGGTTCTAAGCAGATAGCAAAGTAGAGGAGACTGTCACAAATACTTTTTGCTCACATACTTAAAAGCAGTTTTGAAGCTTGTCGTCCTCAATGTCTGATTGAACTTGGTTGGGACCCTGTGCATGCAGATGACTGACCTTTCCTTGTGCAGTGCATTCTTGCGGAAATCTTACAAGGAGCCTCTCTGGAAGGGTAGGAAGAGGAAAACAACTGGCTTGGTGTGTACTGGACAACTTTGCTTGATTCATGCAGGTTTTCTATGATATGACTAGCTGCCTCCCTTCTGGCTCTGATGCTAGGCCTGGATGCTCTTGTGCAGTTGCTGTGGAGCTCAGGAAGCTTGATCTAGAGGACAGGGCTCAGTCATGAGATTCAAGTTTTATTTCTGGCTTTGTGCAGTCTACCCTAAGGGAAATTGAGGGACAATCTGGAAAAGAGGAGTAGCTCCCTACTTTGTGGGGGTTGTGAGGTTTAACTCAATGTTAGTATAGCACTTTAAGATCCTTGGACAACAAGGCTGCATCAGTAGATGTGAAGCTCGATGGCTTCAGTGAGCCTTTATCCTGGAAGAAAATGTCATCCTTTCCCATATAATTTCTTTAACAGCCTCAATTGCTAACAGTGATAGATGGAATCAGCCAACAGTTTGGGTTTCTAAATGTACAGGTATGTTAGCTAATGAGGAGATAAAACTCAAACCCGTTGGCTAAAATGGGTAGCCTCAGTTGTCCTGTGAAACCGCTCTGTGCCTTTCATAGGGCTTGACTCTCTGAGGTACTCAGCTATGGCTTGGAGGACAAGAATGTTTTCTGTAAGCATAATGCTATTGAAAAGGTCGGGATTTATAGCCCCTTATAACCAAAGTCTCCTGGATTCACACGGCAGACACAGGCCTGGCATAGCAGTAAAAGCTACTGCCTTTGTGTCTCGATTCTGGGCTTAGATTGGACAATCCCCCTTCACATGTAGGGGGAACTCTTGGCCCAGCTAGTCCTTGGTTAGAAGACTCACAACAACTGAGGCAATGGTGACCAGTTTGTGTGGACACCTGTCTCACTCGGAAATGGGCTGACTCGCACCTACTTTCACATAGGCCACCAATGTCTACTTTCAGCCACTGCCAGATTGGAACCAGAGCTCCAACAGACTTTTCTGGCCTCTTCCCACAGTGATTCACTTGCCAGTAGTGGTTTAGTGAAGATGGTTGATGTTTCTATTGAATTTTGCTGCCAGGGAGACTTGTCCTGAGTAGAATTGTTGATCTTGTTAACCGAAGCATTTACTAAGTTTCTTGTGTTCCCTTGTGACTGTGTGTCTTGGGTGGGGACAAGGCCTGGGGTTAGATGTGGTTATTGACACCACATGGTCATCAAATCTTGGACAACAGCTTTCGGTTCCTCTTAAAGGAGGAGATGAATTTCCCCATTGGTGATATCACTTCTTATTTAGTGGTCTGTATCAAACCACACAACGAAGAGGGAGGGAACTGAGGGGGTGGCTGTAGAGGAAGAGAATGGTTGCTTGTGCTGCTTAATTATCAGGCAGTGTGCCCAGGAGAGAGGAAGAGACACGTGAGCTTTTAATGGGGTGCCATCTGTGCTCCCACCCTTGCCCTTGAGCAAGGAATATGGATAGGTGTCTGTACCCTGATGCTCACAGTGGAAATTCTAGGTGTGAACCCTGGAAGCCAAATGTGACCTTGGTCCTTGACCTCTTAGGCCTGGTCTTAACCTAAAACTTAGGCTGACCTAGCTATGTCGTGTGTGTGTGTGTGTGTGAGTGTGTGAAAAATTCACCCCTCCTGAGAAACCGTAGCTAAGCTGACCTGAACCCCAGTGTAGACACCACTAGGTTGATGGAGGAACAGCCTTTCGAGGTGGTGGATTTACTACAGTGATGGAAGAGGCTCTTCTGCCGGTGTAGCAAGTGTCTGTGCTACAGCAGTACTGTCGTAAGCACTTCTTTGTAGACCTACAAACTAAGGGTATATCTGTCTGAGCAAGAATGATGGGAGGTATCCCTTCCCTGCTCTTACGGTTGTCTTAGTAGTGTAGGCAGATCTGGCTCCAACACTGTCCCCCTCATGCTGTTAAAAACAACTATTAACAATATCCTCCACCATGATGGCTGGTGTAGAGGGCCCTGTGTTGGCAGACCCTCCTTGGTGCAGAAACTATTGCTGCTCGTGTAGCAAAGACTGGAGTGGTGGTGTAGCACAGCCTTGAAGATGGTGTGGTGGGCATACCAGTGCAGGGAAAGAATAGCCTCTCCTCCAGCAACTAGAGCAGTCTGGCAAAACTTGGGAATTAGAGGGATATCTGGGGTTTCCCTGAGAAGGTAGCGCACTAGGAAACCAAGCAGCATTTGCCAAAGCTGCAGTGAGACTGTATTTGCACCTCTTTTAAAATGGCTGTTAATGTTCCAGGACAGGTGAAAAACCGCTTCTGGCTTCACGCTTAACTGTATCCAGTTGACTTAATTTGGAAGTCCACATGTTGGGATGGGAAATGGGGGATGTTGGTGTCAGTCCATTGGCTAAACACGTTTGGACAAGACTTATCTCCATCTCTTCTTTCCCAGCCCTGGCTGCTCTACCCCTAATAGAAGTAACACCCATTGTGGCAAACCCTGCTCAAAGTTCACTGGCTTCCCTCCACCAGCAAATCCTGGCTGTAGGAATCTGGAAGTCTGATTGAAGTCTGCTGGCATATATCATTCCCTAGTATGCTCTTTCAGCAGGCAGCTATTTCATAAAAGTGGGGGTTGGGAAGAAATGGTGTGGACACCACTTCTCTGCCCACTTCCTTCCCTTCAGATTTCTCTTCTTCTTGTGGCTGTCGCAACTGCAGAAGGGTTATTGTGAACAGATACCACATGCTTCAGGAGCTGGTGTGTGGCTCTCCACCCCCCCGAGCTTAGGTGGCCTATAGTAGAGGAGCTGTGGGTGGCCCAGGAGTACACTAACAACATGGAGGCTGAATTCCCATCCTGAATAGGAGCAGGAAAGTGCCTCTAACCCCAGAACTTAGGAGGATTCTTCACCAACCTCCATCTCACACTGCTTTCCATCTAATCCTTGGGTCTCTCTATCAATGCAGGGAGCAAAACAAATCTTGTTGCTCCTTGATGAGACTCTTGTCTCATCTTGAACCCTTAACTGGGGAACCTCTGCACCCTGTCCTCTCCTCCACTGCTATCCCTACTCCTTTTCTCTTAACTGAGGGCTCTGTCTAAGAGAAAAGTGGGTTATCTCAGCCAGAACGACAGTGTGTGGATAACTTCTGCGGGTGGGTGTGTCACATCAACCTGAGAAAATACATAACTGCAAAGGCCTCTTTCCTTCACTAGATCAGTAGTTCACTGATCTCGTTTGCATGTTTCTGGCATGCCCCTGCCCTGTAGGAGGAGTGCATTCCTCAGAGCGTGTTGCTGCATGCAAAGCTGCTGCTACTACCTAGCTATGTGATGTCAGACAGGTTGATTTTTGTCTACGGGGTAAGGGGGAGGGTGAAGCGAGTGACACTTTCCTTTTATGAACTAAAATCCCATATCAGGGGGCCACTCCCTGGAGGGATCCTCTGTGATGTGGAAACAGGCTTGGACCCCAAGCCCCACCTCCTTTGAATGCTCCCTCTTGTGACTTTAATTACCAATGTACTGTTACTGGATGTGGTCCTTGGGAGATTACATCAGACTGACAACAAACAGGAAACCTTCTCTCCCTCCCCTGAAGCCTCACCCTGTTTCTGTATCCAGTAAATGGCCTGGTTGGAAGGCCACTCTGCTGGTCCACAAACACCTGCTCTGTGGCCAGTCTGAGAAGGGCTCACCTCTATGTGCAAAACAGGAGATGTGGCTACAAGCCAGGTGGGGAGAGGGTAGAAGGAGGAGGGTCTTCATTGTGCTCTTGCGCCCCAAATTTATGCTGTCGGGAACAAGCATAGGCATTCACTTCTTGCAGCTGATCAGCATCCCAGGTTACAACTACTAGTGCTTCACCGCTAGCATTTCCTACAATGCCTAGTATGGGATTTCTCCTCCCTTCTCTGCCTCCCCCGGGTGCTTGTGAGGTTAAGTGGGAGGTGACACCAAAACTGGGGTCATCTACCAATGATGGTTGGACATGAGGGGCTGCACACCTGACAGATTCTTTTAGCTTCAATAAAGTGAGAGGTTTAAGGAGGCTAGTAGTAGGTGGAAATGGGACATACACTCCCCATTTGTGAGTAACTCCAGTGAGACATACCGTGGCACTAAAACCATGTGGGGGCATGGTGCCAGAGAGGATACTCCTGTTTCAGGTGTGAGTGCACTGCTCTAGCAATGCAATGTGGCTATTTAGTGTGCTCTTTGGAGAGGGGACATTCTCCAGTAGGGGGAGGTGGCCTTGTCTGGCTGCCCATTGTTCTGAGGGCATGGGTGGAGAGTTGGGTAAGTTTAGTGAAGAGATGACCCTCTTTGTTGGCACCTGATGTAGTGGGTGAATTAAACCACTCTCGCTCCTTCTCCCCTTGTGCAGATACGTTGTGGCAGAGATGGTACTGTCTGTGTTGCAGCCTTGGTTTATAGTTCAATGTCTGTCTCCCCATTGGTTCCAGGGAGTCTCCTCTCTGCACTTTGGGGGATGCAGGGAGCAGCGCTTGGCAGGACGTTGTATTTTGTGCCTTTCCTTTCCCGCAAGGTTCTATGTCACTTCCTGTCTGATCAGGAAATATTGGTTTCCTTCCCTTCTGCCTCCACAGAGGGCAGAGAAAGCTGTTTGGGGGTGGGGTGGGTGGGGAATGGATGGGGGAGGGGATATACAGATGCAGTTCTGGAGAAACGTGTTAGAGCAACGGCCCATGGATAATGGAAGTCCTCCAGCTTTGCTGTGTGCCCTGGGGCAGGTAGAGGTAGGGCAGTGCCAATGCTGTTGGAGGAATGGGAAGCTCTCTACCCTGTTTGCACTGTATTTTTGTTCTCTAGCATTCATAATAATGCCATTCAGTCCTTATTTGACTAGGATAGACAGGTCCTGTTCAGGTCTCCTTCCCTCTGCCCTCATCTCAGTTTGCTGATGCACTTTAATCCTGACGTGTGGCATCCTGTTATTCCAGTCCTCGTCCTTGCTCACAGTCAGTTACATGTAATTGTGAGCTCTGGTCTCAAATACTGTGCCAGATGATATATTCACCAAGATAGTTCTATTTTTCCTCTTCTCTATGGGAGGGGGTGTGTGGGCATAGGAGCGGTTGTGGATCTCAGCAGGACCCCAGGGTGGTGTGATATCTGGTAGTACATCCATGGTGTGAAGAGCTGTGAGCGCCCACTACAGCTCCACACCCCCAGGGGAAGGTGGCTACTGTTCCAAGTTGGTGAAGTGAATCTTCCCCTTTAGGGGTGATTCAGTCTTTGGCTCTCATATCCTGCTCCTCCAATTGCTTTCCTTACCCAGTCCTTTCTTTCATCAGGATTTCTAAATCTGTCTGTGTGTGTGTACGCATGCTCAGTTGGAACAAGGGGCATCCGATGAGGTCATGCTGAATTGAGCTAGGTTTCTTGTACCATCTCCTTCTGATACCCTTTGTGAGTCAGCTTGTGAGCGTACCTGAATGGGGGAGGGTAGGGAGGGAGAGGAGATTTGGCAACCCACAGAACATCCTTGCTTGTATCAAGCACAGCAGCATGGTTTGTGTGGAAGGCAATTACCACCTCACTGTGCAGATTTCCCTTTCCTGGAAATGCTGTATTAGACTGATTTCAGCAATTCCCTGCCCACCACTCCCACACACAACATGACTTCAGCCTCTCTAAACCACCTGCCTGTTTGTTCAGAGTGGTGAAACAGGAGCTCAGTGAATTAACTGGCAGGGTTTCATTTGAGGAGATGAGGGATGGGCTCAGAGGAGGAGGTGCATGTCTGGGTGAGGGAATGGGTAGAAATCAATTTTGAAAATGTCTTATTTTTCCAGCTGTTCAGCAGTGGAGGGTGTCTCTCTGTGACTGAACTTTGTAAATGGAAAGTAAAACTGTAGGGCTTTCCGAGAGGATCAGTCATTCTTCAGTCAGGATGGTGGCAGAAACGTGCTCCAATTCCTGCAACTGCTGTTCTTCTGGGATCTCACTTAAGATCCTAAGCTAAATCAAAGAAATTCAAAACCCCTCTTCTGGGTGTCTGATATGGACCTTAAAGGTGGGTAGGAGCTATGGAAGCTTTACTGTATAAGGCAGTTTGCCAGTGCATCGCAAGCTGTGCAGTGCCCCCTACAAATCGACTCCCGGTTCATCCTATTTCCCTGTGTGCCTTCATGTGTTCTCTGATCCCTCATCATACCAGATGCAGGGTAGCCCTCTGTATGCAGGGTACAACAGTTGGTCAGATTATCTCTCCTGGGCTGCAGCACCTTATTCTGCTCCATAGCTGTGTGGATTCCTCTATGTCTGCAGCTGTGCTGTCAAAGAGGAAATGGCCTGAGCCCAGTAGGTGGGATGTGGGGAGCACAGAGGGTTGAAGACCAATGATGGCAAGTGAATGGGGCAGGAGTGAAGTCCATGTAACTTTGGCATCTGCCCACCAGCTGAATCACTTTTCCTTCTGGCTGCTTTGCTCAGACTTCCCATATTGTCCCTATGGCTCAGTGCTAGGCAGCAGTTGTGACTGGCAGAGCTATAGTCTTGGGATGTTGGTGCCATGGGGACATCTTGGTACGTTCTGTCCAGGTGCAGTCCCTCTACCGTAGATGTCCCTTAAACTAGACTGTCCTCGTTAACTGCTATTTCCAGTGTGATGTGCTACTAGTATTGCAGCATCTGTTGTGGGTCCTCTGCAGAAGAGTCTGCTCTAAATTCCCTCTTAGGTGCTGTGGCTCTGCTAGCCCTTCCCATCTGCTGCACTCTTACTCTGTGTGAGAAGGCCACACTCCTGACTGGCACGGTGTTGTGTTGTCACCAGGGTTCAGCCCTCCTCACCCTGAGGGACTTTGCTCCCTTGCAGCTGATAGGAGAGGCCTTATCTGTACGAACTTATGGGGCCTCTGTTTGCTGTAAAGCAGTGCTACAGAGGCTGCGTGGACTTTCCCATTGAGCATCTTTTGAGGGGTGGGGAGAGCAGAGAATGAAGGCAAGGGACATCCTAACCTGTAGGGAGATGGAAATGTTTTTTCAAGGTTGTAGGAGGAAAAGGGCTGAAGAGCCTCAAGGCTCCTCAGGGACAGGGTTCTGACCCAGAGCTGTGCTAGGAGGAGGGGTTTGAGCATGGGATCTGGGGTTTTAACTAGCTTATGTTCTCTGCTGTCTCATAAGGAGTCCCTGTAGGCACAGTGGCAGGAGCTGTTGAGCTGAACTGTAAATCTGTAACCTTCTCCCTGCCCCCAACCCCAGAGTCCCTGATTCTTCACCTGGTATGCCTGTTGTGAAATGGCCTCCTCTCAGGCTGGCCCTAGGGGTGTGCGTAGGGGGCAGTGCAGTGGGGAGGGAAGGGCTGTTTTCCTTGACAGGGAGCTGCACTGGGCGAAGTGGGAGTTCTGGCTGGTGATTGGCGAATGGGCCACTCTGGAATGCTCTGGCCCATTTCCCAGAATCCAGCGCTTTCTGTTTGTTTGTTTCTGAGCCCTAGGTCTGGTGCTACTGTGACAGGAAGTGGAAAAGCTGGGAGGGAGGGGGAGAGGCCTGTGTGCCTGTGAAATCCCTTTGTCCCCAGAGAGCAGCTCAGCCTCAGCTGCAAATTCCCACAGAGAAGAGAGCTGCCTTTGTGCTGCTAAAGTGTTTCCAACATGTGAGACTCCTGTGCTGGGGTGGGGGCTGGGAGTGTGAATCTTGACATGGGTGCCCATGGCCTGCTATGTGGATCCTGCTATGCTTGGAAGAGAGGCTGGGGTGAATGGTTGCTGGTGTGGGGAGGGCAGGCAGCTCTGGGGTATCAATCCAGCACTCTAGTGTGTGGCTCCTGCTGGGACATGGACCCTGGCATTAGTGTCCTGGTATGTGGCTCAGGTTTGAAGGTGTATTCCACTGCGGTGGTTTAAGTAGAGGAGGAGCTGGCTGGGTGGATCTTGTGCAATGGGATCCACATGCCCTCTAGGGGCTGGGGCTGGCTTTACTGCAGGAAGGGGAGAGCTGAGGCTAGTTCCTGTGGCTGTAATATCTAGAATGCAGTGGTTTGGCTCCTCAGAGCCACTTTTGGTATGGTACTACTCTTTCCTCTCGAAGTGGGGAGCTCTTAAGATACTCTGTTCCAAGCTGCATTGAGCCCTTAGGGAGGAGGGTACAGGGAGAAACAAGTAGCAGTTAGCATGAAACCTGTGACAGGCTGCCCCGTCATGGCCAGTGGGGCCCCCCTCCAATTTGCTGCTGCATACCTACTCTCAAATCTGAATGTGGAGAGGAGTTTGCTCTCCGATCTCTGAGGGGAGTCAGGAAGTGCCTGCACAGGGATAATTCACCTCTGTCTAGACAGAAATGGAATAAATAACTTTTTTACTCTGCATTTTTTTCTCCCACTCTGTATGGGTCCCCAGCTGTGCAGGGAATGGGGGCATCTCAGGCGTTTGCGTAGCTGAGCCCACAGCCTCTTGCCAAGGAGGGCAGCCCTTGAACACACACGCATACAAATCTGCCTTTGACTGCCAGAGAGGACAGCTGCCCTGGAGCCAGATTGCTGACATACCAGTGGAACAATCTTTTCCCTCTGTTCTGCTGCCGACCCGCCCGCCCAGCTTCCTTCCCTTCTGCCAGCTCCACTTGGTTCTCTCTTTCCCCCTGCAAGTCGAGAGGAGGTGTAACCGAGTTACAGCCTGGGAAGATCAGCGTTCATGTTGTGCTCCTGTTGCAATGGTGTTTCTGAGCAGGGTGGCTGAATTGCCTCGGTCTGGAGGGATAGGGAAATGAGGGCAAAGGAGAGGTTTGTAGAATCTTCATGTGGAATGAATGCAGAGGTTGAATTTCCTGGGTACCCCAATAGTGTGGGGGAATCCCCACTGTTACTCCGTGGGTCTTTTGTGTATCTAAAGCAAGGGTTCTCAGACTGGGGGTCGGGACCCCTCCGAAGGTTGTGAGGGTATTACATGGTGGGGGGAGGGAGGGTCGTGAGCAGTCAGTCTCCATCCCAAACCCTGCTTTGCTTCCAGCATTTATAATGGTTTTAAATATATAAAAGGTGCTTTTAATTTATAAGGGGGGTTGCACTCAGAGGCTTCCTATGTGAAAGGGGTCACCAGTACAAAAGTTTGAGAACTACTGATCGAAAGGAATTTCCCCTCTGCAACAGAGATGGATTTAGGGACCTGCAGCAAACTGGCTCAAACTCTCCCATTCCGCTTTCCACAGTCTCCCCTGAGAAGCAGAGCTCTCCGCTGGTCTAGTCATTTGTGATCTCTACTTCCAATTCCTTTCCTGACTGCTCAGTCCCCTGTGTGTAGAAACTTATCCTCCAGACCTACTTAGGAGAGTAAAGTCCCATTCTTGAGTCTCTCTTGCTTGGGGGAGGAGGGGTTGCATCTATTTCCTCCTCCTCCTCCCTTTTGCTTTAGCGCCCCCCCCCACCCCCCCCAAATCTGGTTTGTAAGTGCCCTGCCTTTCTTATCTCTCCCTCCTTATCAGCCTCTCCTAGTTGCTGAGCCTTCCACATAAGGTTAGGTGAGGCTGTGGTGTTGGTGCAAGCAGGGATGCAGGTAACTCTCTCACAGGAAGCCTTCCTAATTTAGGTATGTAATCCTCATTTCTGGGAGGGGACAGGGAGTGGGGGAGAGGGAAGTAGCCAGACCATTTTGATATCAGTGTGACTAGTTAGACCAGTCCTGTGTGTGTGACACATGCTAGGGAGCAGCTTTTTCTTTCAGTCCTAGGCCAGTGCTCTGCTCACCATGAGATACACCTTGAATCTAGCCAGAGCCTCGTTGCTGAAGTGTGACTCATTCCAAGGAGGCTGGGCTCTGTGGCGTTTGCATGAGTACATGGTGTCTAAAATGCCTGCATGTGGAGGATCCAGATCTCCCAGTGGGGAAGCAGCTGACTGGGGGGCATCAGGGAGTGCAAAGTCCACATTGTGTTTAAAAACTATGCTTGTGGTTTTTCATAACAGCTTTCCTAGGAAAGTCCCTTTTACTTTCCTAGGGGAGGATGTGAGGCCACAACAGTGAGAAGCAGAGAAACAAGTGAATGAAACAAAGCAAAGATGAGCTTCAGAAGCACCAAAGTTCACTTGGAGAATCTGAAGGCTGTCAAAGCAGCAGCCATGGAGTCCAAAATCCTTGACATCTCCATGGCCCAGGCTCACCCTGGCATGTCTCCTGACAGTTCAAACAAGAAGGTGTTGGTGGCAGCATCTGTCCACTGAGAACTGAGCTGGGAACTCCAGCTCACTTCACTCAGACCACCAAACAGCCATGGTATAATGTGGTAATAGTAATGGCATGTCTGTCAGTACGAAACTATCTACCTCTTTCTTCCTCCAGGCTATTCCAGAATCTCCTTTAGGAGAGGAAAAGCTAAAGGCCAGGTAGTGTTCTGAGGTGTGTACTCCCTCATTGGTACTTGGTCTCTGGGTGCTGCGTCATTTCTAGATTGAACAGTCAGACTTCAAGCCAAAAAATGTTCCTATTCTAGCAACTTGGCTGGTTCCAGACTTTGAGTGTGTCTTGGTGAATCAAAGCTTCTGATTTGGTGGTGCTTGTGGTCTGTTCTGCCTTTTGGGTTGGGGCTATGCTGCTAGTTGGTCCCCCTCCCCTTACGAAATTGACACTTTTTCTTAACCTGAAATTTTGTCTGTTAAACATTTTTTGTGAAAATTTGAGTTTTCTCAGCCATTTTGTTGTGCACCCCTCCCCCAATCTTGACCAGATTAATGAGGACTAGAATTGAGGGCCTCTAGATCTTTCAGGAGGGTTGGGGCAAAACAAACTGACTTCATGTGCTACTGTGAACTGAGTGTGGAAATAAGGTTAATTTTTTACCCTCCATCTACTATTACTCTGTCAACTGGAACTGGGTCAGGACTCCTAGGCTCTTTAACTTGCACAAGTTAGTTTGCCTCTTGATACTAGTTTCCCAGTGATATGCTAGGGTTAATACTTCCCTCAAAGGGGAGTGATGGCTGATTCATGCCTGTAAAAACCTCTTCAGCGCCTCTGTTTGGAAATGGGTAGAAGTCCCAAGGGGGTGTGTGTGTGGGGAGGGGTGTTAAACAAGAAACAACCCCCCGCCCCCATCCAAGTCATGCTGATGACTTAAGCGCTCCGCTGGATTAGCAGAGGTGAACCAGTGCAAAGTAAGCAAGAGTAATGTGCCACCACGTACTCAATTTGTGGACACATACCGTTTTAATTATTTGTGCTTAATTTTTACAAAATGTGCCATAGCATATGATTTGAGTCTTGGTAACATGATGCCTCTGCTATTAAAGGGAAGTTCTGGGGTTCATTATTGCTGATCTGAGGGTTATCTCTTTTCTTTTGGGAAGATGGGATGGTAATTGACCTTGTATCAGCTGTTTTAAAAACTATTGCTTGATAACACCCAACCCGTAAACACCATGTCTCAAACCACTGGAGGAGGTTATTTGGAAAGAGCTCTTGAAGTAGCTCAGTCCCAAGTTGATGTCATGGGTGTTTCCTGCCTCACCAGCCTGGCTTCAGGTGTTGAGGTGTAACATAAATGTTTCTTGATCTATGAAGTTCATTGCTGTGTGTGTAAGGTGTCCATTCTTGCTTATGATATTGAAAGCCACTCATAGAATAAGCTCTTCTAACTTGCCTGGGGGTCTTTGAAGGAGAGTTTCTCCAAAGGAAGGAGAAACCCCCGGGGTTGTGACATGAGGTTTTGTAGGGGTGTCTGGTGTCCTGGTCCTTGGATGACAAACATCTTGTCCAGGTGTCAGTCTCCTTTAGTTGGGATGGAGCTATTTCTGTGCTCTCAGTACTGAAGTGGGGAAGTTGATGTTCATGGAGGGGAGTTGGTGAGGTCATCTTCCACTGCTGTGTATGACAAACATCTTGCCACTATGGTTCTTGGTCACTGACCCCATTGCTGCATCTCAGTTCTCAGGTAGCAGTTGTGCAGTAGTTCTCTTGCAGCTTTCTGGCCAGCTTTAGACTATTTTCTTCTGAGTCAGACCTTGTCAGAGTGATCCCTGCGCTTGGGGCCCCTACCCTCAGGGAACCTAGAAGCTTCATCTCTAGAACACAGTGAACAGCCCATCTTGAGTTGGATGAACTGGTCTGAATGCACAAGTGGCAGGGGCACTGCAGATCCGCTTTAGAACGTGGACAGGCTTTCACATGTAGAGCCTTTTGTGTGCTGTGGCACCTAGTTATCCTGACAGATCTCTGTAATTCACCCTTTCCCTGGCTTGTTGTGTAAACCACAATCTGCTAGGTTAATCTGTAAATTCTTGGGTTTACATTCTCCACTGTAGCATTCTGTGGAAGGCCTGAGTTCTGGAACCCACTCCTTCCAGCAATGTACACTGGAGTCTGAGTGACAAGGCATATCTCTTTAGTTATTCCTCTAAAACACCAGGTTCTTCCTCCAGTGGTGGTTCATGTCAATTCCAATCAGGTGTGTGCACACGTGCACAATACTGGGAAGATTTTTTTCCCTCTAGCAACAACCATAGGGTTGGGCTGGGCACCCCGTGGAGTCGTGTCTTCATGACGTCCAATATAGAACCCTACCAACCCTGCAGCCCCCCCCACCCCCGCCCCGGTTTCTTCTTACCGCCAGTGATTGTAGCTGGAATTTCCCCTTGCTCTTCTCTTGCTTCAGCAAGTGGATTAGCAGTACTCTGTACGCTGTGCGTAATTAGTTTCCACTAGTTAGTATAGTTTAGTAGTTTCCTTAGAAGTTTTAGTTACAGGGGGTTTCCTCCCCCATTTTGTTGCTGGGGAATACCATGATTCCCGGACTTTAAGACTTGCCAGATCTGCGCTAAGCGCGTGCCAAAAAATAATTCCTACACCTCCTGCTTAAGGTGCATTGGTGAGGGTCACCAGAAAGACCACTGCAGGATCTGTCAGGAGTTCTGACCAAGAGCCATCAAGGAGAGGGAGAGCGCGTTATGGAGGCAGCTCTCCAATCTGAGTCGGACTCAGGCACCGCGGATCCCAGCATTTTGTCTTCACCGCGGAGCACTTGGGCGCCAAAGAAAGATGCTGGCAGGGAAGCTAGGCACTGTTATGCAACCTCTTCAGGGTCATTTGAGCCTTCAGCACTGGTCCCCAATCAGTGTCACAAAAGAAAGGTCAGAGAGAGGTCGAGCTCCTTCAGCAAAACCGAGGGACCAGCCACCAGTGACACCTCAGTCAGGCCACAACTCAGGGACTCAAAGTGGGGCCACATTGTCTCACTTGGGCAGGAGTCAGTCTAGTCCTGGCCCGTCTTGCTCACCACGCCCATCGGAGCATCTGCCGCTCCCATCCACCTCTGAGGCGGCACGGGACCTATTGAGGCTAACAGTGCCATTCTCTCCAACAAGACAGGAGAGTGTCCTGGCACTGCAGGTCTCATCTAGACCCCCCCCTCGTCATCTCTAAGGGAAAGCCAGAAATGATAGCATGCCAATTCCCATCACCTCGGCTAGCTCCACCATAGAATCATAGAAAGCAGGGTTGGAAGGGACCTCAGGAGGTCCTCTAGTCCAACCCCCTGCTCAAAGCAGGACCAAGCCCCAATTTTTGCCCCAGATCCCTAAATAGCCCTCTCAAAGATTGGCCTACTAAACCCAGGATTGTGAGTTCAATGCTCAAACCACTGAGCTATCCCTCCCCCCATCCAGAGTGTGTAGTTGGTCCCCTGCTTCTTGATGCTCTACCTCAAGAGGAGCAGCACCACCCTGGTCTTCAGAGTCGGACTTGTACAGAAGAGCAGAAGATCCTCCTCGCAGCACCATAGGCGGTCCCTCCCAATCCAGTGGGCCCTTCAGTCCAAAATCCACAGCAGTGGCCTTTTTGTACTCCGTGAGCCTTCCATCAAGCCCAGGGTCAGGTGCAGTGTCAGTAGTCTCCGTAACATTCGTCCCAGAACCAGTGCCTCAGGCGTTAATGCCAGCACCTGCAGCACTGTTCTTGACACTGGTGCTGACTGCGGCACAACAACCAACTGCTTCGGCGCTGGAGGTATCAGCGGCCCCCATTGCAGCCTCGGTGCAAGACACACCCTCGGAACCAGCACTGATACCACCTCCGTCATTGGTGCCAGCTGCCACGGTGCCCACAGGAACCCCAGCGCTCATGCCGCACCAGACTCTGTCAGCACAGACACAGCATGTCTCTTGCACCTGCGGGACCAGGCCAGCCTTCCGCTTTTCCCACTGGGTCAAGAGATCCCTCGGGTGGGTCTGATAGGGAACAACCACCTACCCTGGTGGTTTCCTCTTCCTCCTCACCAGATGAGAGCCTAGTAGGCACATTGGAGCCTTCTAGACCTGGGGCTACTAGAGTGTTGCAGGAGCTGCTGCACCGAGTTGCCCAGGGTCTGGGCATTAAGGCAGAGGAAGTTGTGGATGATGCGGACCCTATGGTGGACATCCTGGCTCCCTCTGGCCCCACCCATATCACTTTACCACTAATAAAAACAATAATGGACATGAACAAGACCCTTTGGCAGACCCTAGCCTCACTGCCACCTACGGCCAAGCGCAATGAGCACTAGTACTTTGTGCCCTTCAAGGGCTATGAACATCTCTTTTCCCACCCCCAGCCTGTTTCCCTGGAGGTGGACTCTGCTAACCAGCAGGAGAGACATTCAAGACCCTTTGCCCAAGAATAGGGACGCCAAAAAATTAGACCTTTTTGGGCGAAAGGTTTATTCCACAGGGGGACTGCAACTCCGTATATCCAATCAACAGACCATCGTCAGCAGATACTCCTACGATGCCTGCTTGGCGATGGCTAAATTTATGGAGGAGTTCCCCCTCAGACTCCTGCACTGAATTTTCAGCTTTGGTTGAGGAAGGGAGACTGATCTCCAGAGCCTCCTTTCAGGCGGCGCTGGACAGGGCAGATGCAGCAACCAGGGTTATGGCTACTGGTGTGGCCACGAGAAGGGGCGCATGGCTCCAGGTTTCTGGCCTCCCCTATGAGGTACAGCAAACTATTCAAGACCTGCCCTTTGAGGGTGAGACTCTCTTTTCTCAGAAAAGTCTGACAAGTGTCTGAACAGTCTTAAAGATTCCAGAGCCACCCTCAGGTCCCTGGGCCTCTATACTCGCTCAACACAAAGGAGACATTTTCCACCCACAGCCCCAGCAGCGGTTTGGTCAGCAAAACAGCCAACACAAGTCCAGAAGGAGGAATCTTAACGCCAGGGGAAGGTCATGCCAACCTTCTGGACAGGGCATCTTCAGGGTCCAAGCTGGCCTTTTGAAGGCCTGCTTGAGGACGGTGTACACACCTAACAGTGGGTACACCCCATCTTACCTTCTCATCCCCAAAACCCCCTTTCTGCCGTGCATGGTATAGTATCATCTTGGACTGATGGGTGCTCCGCATGGTAGAGGGGATACTCCATCAAATTCTGTGTGCTTCCTCCCTTCCACCCCCCTTCCCCGTCCCTCTTCAAGGACGCTTCTCACAAGCAGCTCCTTAGGAGCAACTGCACCTCCTTGATCTCTTTAGGGGTAGTGGAGGAGGTTCCTCAGGAGCACTGGGGCAAAGGCTTCTATTTCTGGTATTTCCTAATACCAAAAGCCAAAGGCGGCTTCAGACCCATCGTGGATCTGCAAGAATGCAACAAGTTTGAAGAAACTCAAGTTCCGTATGGTCTCTTCGGCCTGACATCGTTCCCTCATTGGATCCAGCAGACTGGTATATCGCCCTCAGCTTGACGGATGCATACTTTCATACCGCGGTCATCCAACCCCACAGGAAGTACCTCAGGTTTGTGGTGTGGTAGCAATTTACAGTCCTTCTGTTGGGCCTGTCAGCAGCACCTCTTGTCTTAATCAAACGCATGGCAGTCGTCGCTGCATTTCGGCGCAGGCACCGGGTACAGGTGTATCCTTACCTCAATGACTGGCTGATCCAGGGCCGCTCCAAGACTCAAGTGGAAACTCAAGTCGGATTCATCAGAGCCACCTTTGACAACCTGGGTCTTCTAAACGAAGCGAAATCCACTCTGTCCCCAGTCCAGAGGATGGAATTTATAGGGGCAATATTGGACTCGACCCAGGCCAGGGCATACCTACCACAAGCAAGGTTTCAGGCCCTGATTTGAGACCTCAGATGGTTTCCCACCACCACAGCAAGAAACTGCCTGAGGCGTCTTGGTCATATGGCTACATGTACCTGTGTAGTGCAGCATGCTAGGCTCAGGCTTCGACCACTTCAGTTGTGGCTTGCGTCCGTGTACTGCCTGGCCAGAGACAGCCTGGACAGGATAGTGACCCTGCCTCGCCTGGTCCTCAACTCCCTCCTGTGGTGGCTTGACCCTCAGGAGGCATGCTCAGGCATCTCCTTCACCAGTTCACAGCCATCTCTGTCACTAGTGACGGACACATCAGACTTGGGCTGGGGTGCATATCTGGGAGACCACAGGACTCGAGGCCTCAGGCAGATCTGGCTCTCCACATCAGTGTCAGAGAGCTGAGAGTGGTGCTTCTGGCGTGCCAGACCTTCCGAGCATGCTTAATGGGACAATGTGTATCGGTCATGACTGGCAATGTTCTATATCAACAAATGGGGTTGGGGGGAGGGGTGCACGCTCCTCTCCCCTATGCCAGGAAGCCCTCATGCTGTGGGACGTCTGCGTCGAACATTCAGTACACCTGCAGGCATTGTACCTCCCCGGGGTACAGAATGAGCTGGCAGACCACCTCAGCCCACTGTGTCCTTATTCCTGTGCTATACCCAGTCATGTTGGGCTTCTCCAAGACTCAGCCAGGCACCCTTCTGACCAAAATAACAATCCCAGTGTTTTCCACATCGTAGCCCACACAAGAGAAAAGGGTCAGACCTGCCATTACATTGAGGGAAAGGGCTATGACACCCTGAAATCTGATTCCCACCTCCCCTCAGGGGGAGAACCAGTACTGTAGAGAGATCAGTGTTCCCCAGTCAGCCAGAGGGCAATTAACAAGATGGTGCCTTTGCTTCCCTCTACACACAGTGGAACATATCTGTGTGAGCAGCACTCCAGACCATGCAGACGCCCACGTATCAGTCTGGTTCACTTGTTCAGGCTCTGACTCAAGGACCAGACTGCATCAAACACTCAGTCCACCAGATCAGGCCTATCAGGTATCCATGACTAATGGATACAAACAGCCCCACGCTGGCACAAGTACTCCCCAATCAGAAACAAGGTACAATCTTCCTCCAGAGGAGTGTGTAACATGGAACCCTGGCATAGCTACGAGTGGTTCCTTTGCCTGGATGTTGAGATTTCAATCTTCCAGAGGCGGGGCTTTCCCTAGATAGGTCTATTTGCCACTCAGTACAACAGGAAGTGCCAGCAGTTCTGCTTCTAAAATTGCAGCCCGGGCTCCAGTGCAGATGCGTTCCTCCTCCATTGGGGAGGTTGCCTCCTATACGCCTTTCCTCCTATTCCGTTTGTTTACAGGGTACTCCTCAAGATCTGGAGGGAACGAGCTCAGGTCATATTGATAGCACCAGCATGGCCCTATCAGCACTGGTACACCTCTCTCCTAGACATGTCCGTAGAAGCCCCGATCACCCTGCCACTCTGCCCAGACCTTCTGTCGCAAGATCACAGATGTCTTCAACATCCAAACCTCGAGTTGCTTCACCTCATGGTGTGGAAGCTCCATGGTTAAACCTGATGGAGCTTTCCTGTTCAGGCCAGGTTAGGCAAGTACTCCTTGGCAGCAGAAAACCCTCTACAAGAGCCACATACCTTGCCAAGTGGAAGAGCTTTTCAATCTGGTCAGTGCAGCACCATTCGCCCCTGACGCTAGCCTCAGTGCCGCTTATTCAGGACTACCTCCTCCATCTGAAGCAGCAGGGCTTTCGTTATCAATAAGGGTGTACTTAGCCACCATCTCGGCCTTTTACCCGAGTGAGGAGGGCCGCTCTGTTTGCTAACCAGATGGTCAGCCGGTTCTTAAAAGGACTCGACAGGCTATACCCTAATGTCTGTCAGCCTATCCCTGCCTGGGACCTCAACTTAGCCCTCTCTAGACTCATGGGAGGGGGGTCCACCTTTGAACCGTTAGTGACATGCTTCCTGCTCTACCTCTTACAAGGTGGCGTTCCTGGTAGCAATAACCTCAGCCAGGACAGTGTCTGAGCTCAGGTCCCTAACATCAGAGCCTCCTTACACCGTGTTCTCTAAGGACAAGGTTCAGCTCAGGCCCCGTCCTGCTTTCTTCCTGAAGGTTGTTTTGCAATTTCACATCAACCAGGACATCTTTCTCCTGGTATTCTACCCTAAACCATATTCTAGTGGCAGGGAGCAGAAGCTTCACTCACTAGATGTTCACGAGGCGCTACCTTTCTACATCGAAAGAACAAAGCCATTTAGAAAATCAGTCCAGCTTTTCGTGGCAGTGGCAAACAGAATGAAGGGCGTACCCGTGTCCTCACAATGCATCTCCTCCTGTAGCACTCGCATATGTAGAATGTGATCCAACCTTGCAGGGGTTCCCACACCCCGATCACCAAGCACTCCACCAGGGCGCAGGCTTCATCAACAGCCTTCCTGGCCCAGATCCCTACTCAGGAAATCTGCAGAGCAGCAATGTGGTCCTCCATCCACACCTTTACCACGCACTATACCATTACCCAGCAGGCCAGAGACATGCGGCCTTCTGACGAGCAGTGCTCCAGTCAGTGGAAGATTCTGTCCCCACCTCCTGAACTTGAGCTTGTGAGTCATCTGGTTGGAATTGACATGGACAAGCACTCAAAGAACAGAAAACTCTTACTCACCTTCTCGTAACTGTGCGGGGTCGGCAGGGCTCTATACTGGATGCCATGAAGACACGACTCCAGGGGGTGCCCAGACTGACCCTATGGTTGTTGCTAGGGGAAAAATCTTCTGGCTACTGTACACGTGTGCACCTGATTGGAATGGACATGAACAACACATCTCTAACGACAACAGTTACGAGAAGGTGAATAACTGTTTTTTGTCACAACAAATTTTTTTGGTGGCCTCAGATTTCAGCCACCAACTCTTGCTGGTGGCTGCTCTGACAATTTTTCGTAAAATACTTAACTCTAGGAAAAACAAATATGCCCACATACATGCTCAAATTGTAACTCATTTATGTAGGGTTTTGGTTTTTTTGCAGACTCAGTAAAAATAATGTATAGTTGTGTCTATTCTTTACTGGACCAAAACAGAATAGAAACACAATTAAGGTGCTTTGCATGTTGTTCCCATTGCGCTTTTTTTTTTTTTTTTTTTTTTTAAAAAAAAGACTTGCTAGCTACTAAGTCTGCTGTTAAAAGTGATATAAACATATCAGTTTTCACAGCAGACTTACTCAATTCTGGGAAGCTGGGGGACAAATTAAGTTCTGGATGGGGCGGTGGGTAGGGAGGCAGCAGGGGTATGTATAGGAGGCAGCAGGGGGATGGAGCCTGCTGCCCACCACCCCAGGGCTGAAGCCCAAGACTCACTGAACCCGGGAAGGTGGGGAACTCCCACCCAGCTGCCTACTCCTCTGTCATTTTGTGGCTCCAGGGGAGGGGCTTTGGCCACAATAAAAGCCCCTGGTAGTGGCATTTGAGAAACTCTGCTCTAAAGTACTCAAGCCATGTCTACACTGGCACTTTACAGCGTTGAAACTTTCTTGCTCAAGGATGTGAAAAACACCCCTAAGAGATGCAAGTTTCAGCACTGTAAAGTGGCAGTGTAGACAGTGCTGGGAGCTGCTCCCCTCGTGGGGGTGGCTTGCTTCACCCCCCTCCCCCACCCCACACATACACACTGGGAGAGCTCTCTCCTAGCGCTGGTGCCGCGACTACGCAGCTGCATTAAAGCACTGCACTTCAACATTGGTAGTGAAGATATACTCTGTGTTTAGCTTCTCAGTAGGGATTATATATGGAACAGAGGGGGTCTTGATGTTAGCCCTGAAAGATGCTAAGCCCTTATCTTACTCAGTTTGCATTTATCAATCCGAAGATTCTTGCTGACCTGTGCAAAATAAACCATTGTGGAGATGTACCTTGGGGGCGGGGGGTAGTGTGTCTCTGGGGTGGGGGGGGAGGAATGTGTGTGGTTGGTTGGTTGTTTTTTGTTTTAAGGCTGACGTGTTTCCAGGTAAATGTTTTGTTTTGGGTCCAAGTGTGTCATAAGCCATTTTTAGGGGGTGACAAGGCTGTAGAAGAGGAAGGTTTTGCTGCATTTCCTAAAAATGCTCAGACTCTCGGTTTGCTTGGTTTCCTCGGGAAGTTAGTTCTACCCCATAGCTCTTCCATGCTTTATGATCCACATCCACATCTTTGTGCACAGCTGTCAGTGGTTCATAGATCAAAATTTGGTCCAATGGAGCTGAGGCTTGATTTTGCTACTGCTTTGAAGATTGGGACCAAGTCTTAACACTATCATCGGAAGCTGAGGGCTTGTCTACACTGGCAATTTATAGTGTTGCAACTTTCTTGCTCAGGGGTGTGAAAAAACACACCCCGAGTGCAGCAAGTTTCAGTGCCATAAAGCGCCAGTATAGACAGTGCACCAGCCCTGGGAGCCGTGCCCCTCGTGGAGGTGGGGTGGGTGGTTTGTGGTGTGTGTTTTGTTTTTGTTTGTTTAAAAAAAAAAAAAAAAAAAAAAGTGTTGGGAGAGCGTTCCCAGTGTAGACTAGCAGCCATTGGAGAGACTGCATGAGGTGCTGCTGCACTGTATGAATTAAGGGTAATGAGGTACTATTCATGGGTGCATCTCAGAAAACTGCTCCCTTCAGGTACACTCGAGGGGTATTGGAGAGTGGGTGTGGGGAAGGGTGAGTAGGGCATTCTTGGTGTTGAAAAGTGCGAGAGAGGTAAGGCTGAAGGAGCTGCTTCAGCCTTGCATGCAAACAAAGTTTAAGGGCATCTGTCTGAAAATTTTAACCTCTGAGTGCTGAATGTGGTAGGATGCTGCTATACTGTGGCGTGAATGGTGTCTGGGATTAGGGTGTTCTGTATGTAATCTATTCTAGAACTGCTACTGCTTAGTGCTAATGAAAACCTAGATCTCTGAAGCCTATACAGAAGGAGACATCGAAAGAAGCAATATTCTCTAGTGGCTAAGCCTTAGCATGGGACTCAGGAGGGTTCTTTCCCCAGCTCTCCCACTGACCTGCTGGGAAGCCTTGCACATGTTGCTTTGCCTGTTTCACCTCCCTGCCCTTTGTCTTGCCTTTTTAGATAGCTCTTGACCTGAAGGGCTTATACAACTCAGCGTATATACAGCACCTAGCACAACAGGACTCCAAGGTGCTACTGTGATAAAGGGGTAATAACCACGAACACTTGGTTTGCCAAGGTTCCATGTTACACACACTCCTCTGGAGGAAGATTGTACCTTGTTTCTGATTGAGGAGTACTTGTGCCAGCGTGGGGCTGTTTGTATCCATTCATCATGGATACTTGACAGGCCTGATTTGGTGGACTTGAGTGTTTGATGCAGTTTGGTCCTCAAGGCAGAGCCTGAACAAGTGAACCAGACTGACATGTGGGTGTCTGCCTGGTCTGGAGTGCTGCTCACACAGATTTGTTCTACCGTGGGTAGAGGGAAGCAAAGGCACCATCTTGTTAAGTGCTCTCTGGCTGACTGGGAACACTGATCTCTCTACAGTGCTGGTCCTTCCCCTGAGGGGAGGTGGGATCATAGATTTCAGGGTGTCATAGCCCTTTCCCTCCATGTAATGGCAGGTCTGTCCCTTTTCTCTTGCGTGGAAAACACTGGGATTGTAATTTTGGTCAGAAGGGTGCCTGGCTGAGTCTTGGAGAAGCCCAACATGACTGGGTATAGCACAGGAATAAGGACACAGTGGGCAAGGAACTGAATTCTTGCCCCTTCTCTTTGTGTCTCGCAGCCTCTAATGTGAAGGAGACAAAGGAAACTGCCTCATTATTGCTACATTCCCATATCTTGTACATCATACTCCTAACCATTCTGTTCATTGCATTAAGTTAGGAACTAAAGAACTGGCTAAATGCACCTGTTAAAACCAGATTCCCAAAGGGCATGGGCTTGCTAAGTATTCTCTTGTGCAGATCCATGCCAGTGACAACAGATGCCCATTCAGTTGGGCCTAAGCTGGCAGCTAGGCAGAAGGTTGCAATATCTTTTAGGTACCTCTTACCATAGTATTTTGAGCACCTCACAATCTTTTAAATACTTATCCTTGCAACATCTCTGTGAGGCAGGATGGAGCTATTAGCTGCTCTCTGCCTCAATTCCCTCCTGTACAATACAGATAAATGACTCACCAAGGTCCATACAGGAAGTCTGTGGCAGAGGAGGGACTCGTACACAGGGCTCCCAAGTCCTAGGCTCATCCTCTTCTCTCTGCTTTGAAAACTACCTATTCCACATGGCTAACAGGGCAGCTGATGCAAAGGGGGAGAGGATGGGGAGCTGTTATCACAAATGTGCTATGAAGTGACAGGACTAGCTGTCTAATAATGACTCTGCTGGGATTGGTTGGCAGACACCATAAAAAAAAAAAAAAAAAAATCTTTGCGGAGGGGGTGGCTTTTCTCCAGGGTGGAGCACAGGGCAAAATTCTGCTCTGAAAACTAACGTTGGAGAAGCAAAAAAAAAAAAATAGGCCAAAGGTTCTGGCAATGGCTTTCAGAAGCCCCTTTGCTGATGAGACCCAAGGGGTGTGATTATGCTCAATCCTTGGAGAAGGAGCTGGTTGCCTGTGTTTTCACTGGCTAATAGATAGTGAAGGGGGAGGAGGTTTCTGTCTGTCAAGTCAGCAGTGCTGCCCTGTCTCAAAGTTTTGGCTTGCAGTCTCTCTAACTACAAGTCTGTGTCCCCCTCCCCTGTGCCCCAGTACCCCATAAATGCTGGAGCCCATGGGCAGCCTGGGGCCCAGCCCTCACCCTTGCTTAGAGTGGCAGTAGAAAGTCACTCTCACCAACCATTTGGGGCTAGCAGGCAGCCTGCAATCACTTCTCTCTGGACAGACTTCCTTCTTTCTCACCCCAGAACCATGGTGCTGGAAGATAAAGCAAATTGATTTGTGCATTGGGAGAAGAGGCACGTGCTGGTGGGGATAGGTGTGTCCGTGCCTATCACGGTCTCTTCTGCTCATGCTTCGTATGTGCACAGCAGTAGAACTGGATTTTTTTTATTGGTGAAGGAAGATTACAGGGCGGAGGCCACCAGATGTTAAAATGCAGTTCAGACTGTCTCCAAAGCAAATTAAAAATCTCTTGCTGGGCTCAAAGTCCTCTCTGTGCTGTAGTGCCTGATAAGAACTGAAGCCAAGAAGGCTATTGTATGTCTGAAGAGGTCTTGGACAGTGAAGGAATAAGACCTGCTAAAAGGGGCAAGCCTGGTTTGGTTTTACTGTTACAAGTAAAATGACTGGAAGGCCTCTGCTTTAGAGATCCGTGCATTGGAGTAACTGAGTTTGCTGTATATTAGGTTTGAGGGGCATAGGTGGAGCCCAGGGTTGGAATAGCAGGGTGCAATGGGCTGCGGGACATCAGCAAGAATGGGGCAGAGCATGCTTTGGAGGGGAAGAAATACAGCACAAACTTCCTGTCCCTGCACCCTGTGTCTGTTTTTCAAACAGTGCCTATGTCTTCCTTGTAACTTTGGTGCACAGCCTGCCTGCAGCCCACTCTCCACATACTGGTGTCTTGCTGGGGAGCGTGGGAAAGTGAGCCAAGGCAGCTGGTGCAGAGGCCAGACTAGCCCTTTCATGGCTGTATCTGTTGCTAAAGTATCTTAGCAGATATGCTGGGACGTGGTCGCTCTGAGATGGGTGAAGGAGGGGCCCACCCCTCTACATCAGTGTAGGTTTCTCAGGAGAGTGGGTGCTGAGGGTGCCAGTGAAAGGCTACCTTGTCCTGGTAAACTAGTGGGAATGCATCTGGATGACCATATGAAGTAGTCGGGACCAGCAACCTTTGGAATCGGGTAGGCAGCACTGGGGCAGGTCTGGTTAGCACCAGTTTGCAGCAGGAGGTAAAGATCTGCTGTGTTGGATGCTGCATAAGATGTGTACAGCTGACCCTGAGAAGCCCCCACTGATGAGAGGCATTCTCTTCTCCCATGACCATCCCCATCCCTTGCAGAAGGGGTTGGAAATGGTACTTGAGGTCACGTTGAGCAATTCCATGTCCCCTCCCATAATCCCCTTCACTACTGTTCAGTTCTAGCCTGCCGTCTGTTGCCTCCCTCCCTGCGTTACGTTCACTCTGGTTTTCCCTGACTGTCTCTACAGCTCTCTTCCCTCCTGCTTCCTCACTGGTGGTGGCTGGGCTGCTTCTCCCATGATTTTTTGCATCTAGACCTGGCTGTGCTGTGCCTTAGCCAATCAAATCCGACCTTCCTTCCTTACAGGTGTGTATGGAAAACTATTTATTTATTTATTTAAATATTTAATTAAACTCTTTGATTTCTTCCTTTTTCACTATATGTAATGTAATTCTCTGCAAATACAGAAGGTGGGTCAGAGGGCAGTGCGACTCCTGCCCCTTTAGGACTTAGGGTCACAGATGTTCCTCACAGGTTGTCTGACTGTCATAGGCCTGACTGGGTTGAGATTCATAAAGTTAATGTGGAAGCTAAATGTTCCTCATGGGGCAGGGACCCATCAGGGGAGCAGTGTCTAATGGGGTTTGTGAAACTCTGGACTGAATTAGCATGGACTGGGTTGGGTCTCACAGGTCAAGTAGGTAATCCTCTAAACTGCAGCACTCTGCCTCCATCAATGAATGGGGTGGCAAGAAGCCTCTCCCCTTACCAGAGCAGATACCCACCAAAACTCTAGTCAAAACACCTCCCTAGAGGGCCTCTTCTCACCTGGAGCTGGTGAAGGAGCCTATGATTCCTCTTTCCCTTCCAGCCAGACTTATCACCACCTGTCCTATGACTGTCACTCACTCACTCACTGTCTTCCACCAGGTCGTGAGAGGGGAGTGTTAGATGCCCCTCGAATAAAATGGGAGTGTTTTAAGCACTACTGGCTTTGGAGATTTCCCTCTGGGCTACTTACTCATGCTTCTCTCCTGGTCAGGGTTGGCTCCCTTCCTATCCATCAGGGGATCCTTTCAGAGGAGAGAAGATTGGCTCTGGCAGGACTGCACTGGGGCAGGGGGGTATAGAACTGCCTTGCCTGTACAGATCCTACCCTGGTGAGGCCTTCGTCAAAGAAGGGAGACTGAAAAGTCTAATTCCTAGACTTGAAGGCAGGAGCTGCTGAGAGCACAGATCAGGGTTTCCTGTAGTAGAGGTGACACTTCTGCCATGTATGGCAGGACAGTTGCCCTGGCCAGCCGCTGCTATTGTCCCATGGGAGGGGTGGCAGAATTGACACTTGCTCTTTCTTTGAGTGCTGAGAGAACCTGGCCTTGGGATTGATATTTCATCTGTCTCCTCTGATCTCTTCTCTCCTTCCTTCCCTCAACTGTATGTCGTGAAGTGAGGGGCTCCTTCCCCTCTTACCCCCCCCCCCCACCCGTCTGACGCTGGTTTTCTCACACGCCCCGTGCCCTACACCCTCCCTCCTCCCCACCCCCTGTGTGGGGCCCTCGTCACCATGGACGACTCGGAAGTGGAGTCAACTGCCAGCATCCTGGCCTCCGTCAAGGAGCAGGAGGCACAGTTTGAGAAGCTGACCCGGGCGCTGGAGGAGGAGCGGCGCCACGTCTCGGCGCAGCTGGAGCGCGTCCGGGTCTCCCCGCAGGATGCCAGCCAGACGATGGCCAACGGCACCCTCACCCGCCGGCATCAGGTAAAACCCCCTTGGGGGAGAGGTGGGCTTGGCAGAGCCCTTTTGGCTGCTCCTGCATGAACTGTGGTGGACGCGGGAGGAGTATTTGGCAGTCTGGCTCCTATCAGAGTTGCCCTGTCCCCTCCCAACTGGCTCACAGAGGAGCTGTCTCTGCACCTCATAGATTTGAGTAACTGCTGTAAGAACTTACCAGATGAACTGCAGGTCTGGGGGCGTGAGGTGGCATTGCTTGACCTCTCAATGATGCACAGAGGGCCCTCCATACATCTGAGTGTAGGATTAGTGCGCTGGGGAACAGCTGCATGGGCCAGCCTCCATAGTGCTGTAGACTTGTGGATTGGGACTCCACGACAGATGCAGCCCTGCCCAGAAAACCAGGGGCCTCTGGCTCCCTTGCCCCAGAAGCCCTATAACTAGTTGTGAGGCCAGAGGTACCGGCGTCTCTGCTCTCCTGGGGTGCTTGCCTGGTACCCTCTATAACCTGATGACGTGACACCTGTTGTACAAAGTGCCCACCCTGGGGATGTGGCAGGCAGAGCCCAGGAACTCTCACAGGTGGCTTTGAGTGGCACTCTGGGCTCTAGCTAAGTGCTACTTCTCTCCTCCGCCCGCCCCCCCCGGGAAAAAAAGAGATCTGCTGCTGCACCACTCTAGAGGCCATGTTGTATTTGTGGCCCCCACTGTCTCAGTATTTGGGTACCTCATAATCTTCAATGTACTTATTCACCCCCTAGTGTTTGGTGTGGCAGGCAGAGCTGCTGTTATCCCCATAGCTCCAGATCAGGAACTGAGACAAAAAGATCAAATTACTTTCCCAGGCTCCAGCAAGTGTAGTGTGGCAGAGACCTGGGTTCAATACCCTACTCTGAAGTCCCAGGCTAGCACCTTTAAACACTGAGTAGTCAGATGGGGCAGGCCAAGTGCCAGGAGGGGATGAGGGAAGAGTCTGCCTGAGTCTCCAGGGCTCTTAACTGGCCTGAGTCTCCAGGGCTCTTAACTGGCCTGAGTCTCCAGGGCTCTTAACTGGCCTGAGTCTCCAGGGCTCTTAACTGGCCTGAGTCTCCAGGGCTCTTAACTGGCCTGAGTCTCCAGGGCTCTTAACTGGCCTGAGTCTCCAGGGCTCTTAACTGGCCTGAGTCTCCAGGGCTCTTAACTGGCCTGAGTCTCCAGGGCTCTTAACTGGCCTGAGTCTCCAGGGCTCTTAACTGGCCTGAGTCTCCAGGGCTCTTAACTGGCCTGAGTCTCCAGGGCTCTTAACTGGCCTGAGTCTCCAGGGCTCTTAACTGGCCTGAGTCTCCAGGGCTCTTAACTGGCCTGAGTCTCCAGGGCTCTTAACTGGCCTGAGTCTCCAGGGCTCTTAACTGGCCTGAGTCTCCAGGGCTCTTAACTGGCCTGAGTCTCCAGGGCTCTTAACTGGCCTGAGTCTCCAGGGCTCTTAACTGGCCTGAGTCTCCAGGGCTCTTAACTGGCCTGAGTCTCCAGGGCTCTTAACTGGCCTGAGTCTCCAGGGCTCTTAACTGGCCTGAGTCTCCAGGGCTCTTAACTGGCCTGAGTCTCCAGGGCTCTTAACTTACACTGCAGCAGGCAGTACATTTGGCTTGATCTCCTTTCTCTTCTTGTGGCTATCTTACACTCTGTACTGTTGGGTTTTGTTAAGGGGTAGAAGTCAAGACCCTCTGTGCCCCTGTTTTAAAGGGCCAGAGGACAGCTGCACTGGCAATGCACAGAGGGTTTGGTTGTCCGGCTGAGGATACTGGTGCTACTGAGAAACTTCCCAGGCCACACTGGAGTTAGACAAGTGGATTTTTATTCTTCAAAGTGGCGGGGGGGGGGGGGGAGAACAGTTCCCTGGGCCGTAAGTGGGAGGAGAAGTGAACGTATGTGAATATTATAGGCAGTGAAAAGCCGTTACGCTCTGTGGTCTGCTTTTGACTCTCCACGCTGTTCTGTTCCCTCTAATCTCCCTGAAATGCTGGTATGTCTCATCTGGTGGCCTGTGGCTTCCACATCAAAAGAAGATGTGAAATGTCTTGTGTCTCTCTCTCTCTCTCTGATGGAGTTGGGGTGTGTGTACCCAGAAGGGGGCCTTAGCCCTTCTGGTAGGAGGTACATGGAGTTCTGAAGAGTCTGGCTGCCATGTGGAGCACTGGGATGTCTGGAGGGTGGAGCACTAGAAATGGCTGCTTTTTAACTCCTCCTGGGGACTCTCCAGACTGCACTGGGGAATAGCATCGGTCTCCTGCTTGGCTGTGTAGCACAATCTCTGCAGCACCATGCCCTTCACCTAGGGGATTGAGATCTCAGGGCATGGAATCGCCCTGGCTGCTCTTTACCACCTCTACCTGCTGCTAACCTCTGGGGCACTGGAATTGGATGCTGCTGAGTCTGGAACTGAGACTAGGGTGTGAGGCTGTCAGTACTGTCCTTACAAGGTGGAGTGGGGCACTAATCCCAAGGGCATGAGGCCTGGCCTTTCTTGCTGGGAGGCAACAGGACGATGCATCCTAGGCGGTGGACTAGGAAGCATTATAACGAGCTGATGTGGCTTGTTTCAGAACGGCCGTTTCCTGGGCGATGCTGACTTGGAGAGGCAGAAATTTCCAGATCTGAAACTCAACGGACCACCGGTAAAGGACTTCTGGGAGGAGCTGGGATCTCTTGTTGGGGGCAAGGCCTGAGTTCAGGGGCACAGTGGCTGGTTTTTCCTCCTTGTGGAAGGGACCCATCTTTTTAAGTGTTGCTGGCAAGGCTTCCCCACCCCTATCTGTGCCATAGTGCATTCTCTGCAGCCACCAGCAAGCAACAGTGATGCCAGGGAAGCCTCTCTCTTTTGGGTAGATGTTTTCTGGCTTTCGGCAGAAAGCCCTACCACAAATCCCTTCATCCTGGGCACTCCTCCCATTTCACTTCTAGGGTATATGCCCTGTAGTAGAAGCTGGAGGGATGGGCTTGGCCTGTGGTGGAGAACTGGGCTCTGCAGGCAACCAAATACGTGAGGGGCAGTGTCAGCACAGGGCCAGTCTCCTCTTGTATCTAGTGGTTTCCATTTAAAGTGTGTGTGTGTGTGGGGGGGGGGAGACCCTCCCCACTGTGTTGTGGATAGAAAACTCTAATAAAGGGCTCCTGCTACACCCATGTAGTTTCAGTTATCACTCCGTTAAATGAGAATGGAAGACAGGATCCAACAGGAAACACAGAACAGCCCTCCAGGTTCTGAGATCCTCTTATTTCCTTTATGCACCACTCCCAAATGACACCGATCTCCCTCCCAACAAGGGGACCATGCAATCTGTCTTCCTCCTGCATCAAGCTGAAGAGAGCACCCTGCTTGGCTTCCCCCCCCACCCCCTGGTCTGGCCACCATTGCTGCCAGGCTGCTGCTGCTCCCCAGATGCTACTGCCTACTGTGCCAGCCTAGCACAGTGAGAATGGGGTTGGGGGAGCATCTGGGGCCTGTGGGGTTGGGGGGGCAATGACAGGTGACCCACCTAGATCCTTCCCCCAACCCACTGGTGGGTTGGGACCCACTGTTTTGGAAATGCTACTCTAGCCAGGAGATGGCTCAGTGCATCCTTGCCTAGACAGTACAGATAGAGAGCTAAGGTCGTGGAAATGCTGTCTCCTGTGGGTGGGATCTGGCACTGTTCACAATCTGGGCTGACTTGGTGTGCTCTTCCCTCATCCCAGGACCGCAGCCACCTCCTCTACAGCACGATCCCCAGGATGCAGGACCCGGGCCAGATTGTGGAGGAGACGTATACCATGGAGGAGGACCCAGAGGGTGCCATGTCGGTTGTCTCAGTGGAGACATCTGATGATGGGACCACCCGGCGCACAGAGACCACGGTGAGGGACAGTAAAAGAAAGGGGATTGTCTTGTCTTCAGTAGTGTTGATCTGGCCTGCCCTCCCCCGGGGTTGGTGAGATGGCCTGTACACTAAACTCTCTATCCTACGTGTTTCTGTAGCACTGTTAACTGAAGCTGGGGATGAGGGCTACTGGTCAAGATGGAGGGGCACAAGCAGAGCTGGGGGAGTTCAGGCCTGAGATAGCAGGGGGGTTTGGATGATTAGGGGACATCAGCAGCCCTTGCATTTGTGATCTGAGAGCATATCCTTTTCCCCATCTCTTCAGGTGAAGAAGGTGGTGAAGACTGTGACCACGCGGACAGTACAGCAGGTCCCCGTTGGGCCAGATGGGTTACCTGTGGAGGGTTCTCCTGTCTCCAATAACTACATCCAGACAGTGGACAGAAACTTCCGTAAAAATGGTAATGGGGGGCCTGGCAGCTACATGAGCCAGCCTGGCACTGCCACACTCCCCCGCAACTATCACTATTCAGATGGCTATGGTCGCCCCTATGAGGACGGCTACCCTGGCAGCGACCACAGCTATGGCAGCCTGTCCCGTGTGACCCGTATCGATGAACGTTATCGTCCCACCATGGATGGCTACCGGGCCCCCAGCCGTCAGGATATCTATGGTCCCCAGCCACAGGTGCGGGTAGGGGGGAGCAACGTGGACCTGAACCGCTTTCACCCAGAACCGTATGGGCTGGAGGACGACCAGCGCAGCATTGGCTACGAAGACCTGGACTATGGGATGATGCCGGACTACGGCACGGCCAGGCGGGCGGGGACTCCCTCAGACCCCAGGCGGCGACTCAGGTAGGAACAGCAGGCTTTACACACTGTAGCAGAACACTTTTTTCTGCTGAGTATTATTCCCCTCTTCTCTCTCTCCTCCCGCCCCCCCCCCCCCCTCGTGCCCAGCAGTCGGTGATTCCAACAAAGGTGTGGACCTCCATAAGGCAACTGTTAATAGCTTGTGGATGTGTTGGGGCTGTGGTTATTACTCCTGAATGTCTGAGCCTAATTGTCATAGCTGTGGCATCTAGTTGACGCTCAAATTATGCAGCTGCGGCATTTAACCTCCCTGCAGCAATGAGTACTACAGAGTTATCGTGCACTGTCTGGAGGCTTTTGTTCTGGACTTACTGTCTCTTGATCGCATGCCCCATGGTTTTGATGTTGGTGGGCAAAGTTTAATGAGGGAGACAGGGACTGATTGTGAGTCCTAAGATGCCTTGATCTCTCTTTCCTTCCCCAGCCCCCTTTGCATTGTGTCAAGATGCGCCCTGCCAATTTGGCAGGGGTTTCTGTTCCTGTAAGCCTGGCCCTAGCAGGGGTGGGCAAATTTTTGGCCCGAGAGCCACATCAGAGTGCGAAACTGTATGGAGGGCCAGGTAGGGAAGGCTGTGCCTCCCCAAACAGCTTGGCTACTGCCCCCTGACCGCCTCCACCCCATCCAAGCACCCCATCTCCTGACTGCCCCTTATCCAATGCCCCGGCCCCCTCACCATGCTGCTCAGAGCAGCATATCTGGCCACTGTGCTGCCTGGCCGGAGCCAGATACACTGCCGCGCTGCCCTGTATGAGCAGGCAGCCCTGCCGCCCAGAGTGTTGCCTGTGCGGCCGTGTGGCTGTGGGAGAGGGGGGACAGCGGGGGAGGGGCTGGGGGCTAGCCTCCTGGGCCAGGAGATCAGGGGCTGGGCAGGGCAGTCCCGTGGGCCGGATGTGGCCCACGGGCTGTAATTTGCCCACCTGTGCCCTATAGCCTGAGTCTGCTTGGGTTGGACAAAATAAGTTTGCTGTCAAAGAATGCATTTTGGTTAATGCCACTGCACAGCAGCATCAAATCTGTTGCTGCACATTGATGCAAAGACGTGAACGTCTCCGCAGAGTGTTGACTTAAACTTGCAGCTACCGCTGAGCTGGGATTCTAGGGTGTGAGGGGTCAGGCTGGAGGAGGATTGATTCCTGGGCAGGTGGCTGACTTGGGGTGCACAGCGCCTTGAAGGAACACACTGGGGAGGAGAAGCGATCAAATCTGACAATAGCAATTGGATCCCCTGTGCCTTGTGCAAATCAGTCACTTCCCTAGCTGATTAGCCAAGTGCCGCTTTGACGGGATGACTGCACTCTGGGGTCCTATAAAAGTCTGGCATTGCTGCTTCTGTGACACTGTATTGTCGCAGGAGTGCTGCTAATGTACTATTTACACAGAATAAACTGAGGAGCCAATGTGAGGAAGGGAACCAGACAGGAACATCCCCACAGGAAGTTGTTGCCTGCACTTCGATGCTATCTAAGTATTTGATGCTCCAACCTGCTCCAGCGTGTGTGGTTTAAAAAAAATAAAATAAAAGATCTGTGGAAAGGCTTTGGCTTTGTGCAAGGGACTTGGCTCCTTTTAGCTGAGAAGCTCTAGGTTTACTCACTGCCTTGGTGCTGCTGTGTCTGAGGGGGTCTGAGCCTCGAAGCTGAATGCTCAGTAAAATTCCTAGCATGCATGTTGCCGTAGAGCTAGTCTTTGATTGTAGAGAATGAAACTATAAAGGCCTGGTTCAGCATCCAGCTAACCCCACTCGCATCTCTCTGAGTCCTGAAGGTCACTTAGTTCTGGCTCTGGGCTGCCAAGGGGAACAAATTCCAAAGGCTAGAAGCCCTGCCACTCAGCGCCATAGAGGGATCAAATTTGCGAGTCCTGAGTCTGGACTAGGGATGAGAGATCTTTTCTGAGTAACCTGCTCTGCAGCCATTCTGGACTCTGGCATCTTGATGCCTTCTTATCTAGGCTGAGCAACAGCCCCTCTTCCATCCAGGTCCCCCACTCTGTCAGTCTGGGAGGAGTGGAAGGCTGTAAGATCCATACTCAGTGAAAGGAATGATATAGACAAGTGTTCTGGGGTTGCTGCAGCACTTGCAAAGGGCTCTCAAGCTCCCTGGTGGCTTTATGCAGACACCAAACAGGAAGGGGCACTAGATGAACTCTGTGGGGCATGCTCTGGGGAGAAGAAGCAGTGTCCTAGCACAGCCCCATGGGCTCTCATCTGGGAAGAACTGAACTCACTGAAGGGTCACGCCATGTCAGCATCCTTGCACCTGGCAGCTAGCAGTACTCTGTCATCACTGGTGTCACAAACTGCAGAATCTGTATGGCTGTCATGCCCTTGTCCTCCAGCTCCCCAGCTGTGGAACAGGCTCTGTTTTTTATCTGCAGACTGGCTGATAAAGATCACAGAAATCCATGGAATCCAAGCGTTGTTGGAGTTGGCTCATCACCACTATCTCAATTACCTTTTTGTTTCGAATCTCCTGCTTTTGGGGATGGTACCTGGCAAGATTAACAACCCCAAGATGTTTTTTTGAGCAAGGTCCTAAACATTACTTACTTTGAAGTGTGCTTGGCAAATTGCCCTCCTGAAGGAAGTCATTAACAATCCATCTCTTTCTCCCACCCCCGGTGTGCCTAGTGTCTCTACTGGCTATAATCAGCCATGACGGACACGGGTCCATCTTGCATGTCTAGTTGCAACTTGTTAAGCATGCACAAAACCTCAGGACATGAAACTGAATGAGATCAAAGCACTGTAGATGAATTCTTTTGTCCTTTGCTTTCCCATGGAAACACTAAGACTGTCCTGAGTCAATAGAAACAAGTTGACCTTTCACTGTAGCAAGAGGCATTCAGAACTGCCAGTGTCCTGATGCAGCCCAGCTTAGTGTGGATGCTTAATACTGAGCTGAACTGGAGTTAGATGTAACAGTTAAGGAGTACTCCGTCTTGACCACAGCCATGGCATAGGAACCAACTGTCTTCAGTGTGGCGTGTTACTGAGATCAGGTCTTGTGGAGCTAGAGCTTCAGCCTTTTTCACAGACTGCAGAGGGTGACATGGCAGTCAGTCTGTATGCCCTGTCACCATGGCACATGGCTGCGGGGCACTAGATTGCAGGGTAACCACTGATGGTGGCGAAGCAGCAAAATCTCCATTGACCCAGAACTTGCCAATCAAAATGGCTTCCGAGGGTGACTCAAACAGAATTGCCACCCCAACAGGAGTAACTGGTCTGACCTGAAGCTGTACCACTGATCAGACCGTTACTCCTTCTGTCTAATACATATCCAGCATGCTCACCAGTGAGTGGAATCAGAAACCCTTCAGATAATCCATGGTTGTAATGTAAGAGTGGGCATGTCCTACGCTTGATCCGATGCAAAGAGACAACTGCACGATCAGTCAAAAACTCCTCTAGGCAAAGCTGATCCAAGGTACAGGACCTGGCTGGGGTCTTGTCCATACTAGAAAAGTTTTTGCGGGCGTAGCTATACCAGCAAGCCCTCCTAGTGTATGCCAGGCTGTACAAGCTGCATCTAAAGTGGTTTCTACTGGCATAATTTACACTAGTTCTCTGACAAAGTATATTGGCATAAAAGTTCTTGTCAGTATAGGTATATCTGTACTAGTGCTTACACTGATATAACTGTGCTGGCATGTTCCAGGCCTGGTCAACACCTGTGTGAACACTGCATTGTATGAGTTTTGCACATGCAAGGCATTTTAAGCAGCCTCTTACTGCAATGCCTCTTTCTTAAGGCTGGCTTTACTTTTAAACTAGGCTGCTTAGATCTGCAATCCAAGTTACAAAGGGGCAAATCTTTGTTTAAAAAAAAAACAAAAACCTTTTCTGTTCTCCTAATAAGGGCAGGCAAGTAGGAGGATATTTTTGTGCCTGGGATGATAGATTTAATTTCAACGTTGTAGGGACTGAAACAAACTAGGGCTGTCGCGCGATTAAACAGAATAGAATACCATTTATTTAAATATTTTTTGCATGTTTTCTACTTTTTCAAATATATTGATTTCAGTTACAACACAGAATACAACATGTACAGTGCTCACTTTATATTTTTGATTACAAGTATTTGCACTGTAAAAACTTTCAGTGGCACTATAGTACTTGTATTAGATTTTCTTTATCATGAAAATTGAACTTACAAATGTAGAATTGTGTGTGAAAAAAACAAAACAAACTGTGTTCGAAAATAAAACAGTGTAAAATTTTAGAGCCGGCAAGTCCACTCAGTCCTACTTCTTGTTCAGCCAATCGCTCAGACAAACAAGTTTGTTTACATTTGCAGGAGATAATGCTGCCTGCTTCTTGTTGAAAGTGAGAATAGGTGTTCTTATGGCACTGTTGTTGCCGGTGTCGCAAGATATTTACGTGCCAGATGTGCTAAAGATTCATATGTCGCTTCAACCACCATTCCAGGGGCCATGCATCCATTCTGATGATGGGTTCTGCTCGATAGCTATCTAAAGGCATGCGGACTGATGCATGTTCATTTTTCATAATATGAGTCAGATGCCACTAGCAGAAAGTTGATTTTCTTTTTTGGTGGTTTGGGTTCTGTAGTTTCCGCATTGGAGTGTTGCTCTTTTAAGACTTCTGAAAGCATGCTCCACACCTTATCCCTCTCCAATTTTGGAAGGCACGTCAGATTCTTAAATTTTGGGTCATGTGCTGTAGTTATCTTTAGAAATCTCACATTGGTACCTTCTTTGTGTTTTGTGAAATCTTGTATAACATGAAATATATAGCAGAATGTGGGTAAAACAGCAGGGGACATACAATTCTCCCCCAAGGAGTTCAGTCACAAATTTAATTAACACTTTTTTTCATTTTTTTTTAAATGAGCGCCATCAGCATGGAAGCATGTCCTCTAGAATGGTGGCTGAAGCATGAAGGGGCATACGAATGTTTAGCACATCTGGCACATAAATATCTTGTGACACTGGCAACAACAGTGCCATAGAAATACCTGTTATCGCTTTCTGGTGATGTAAATAAGAAGAGGACAGTATTATCTCCTGTAAATGTAAACAAACTTGTTTTGTTTTAGCCATTGGCTGAACAAGAAGTAGGACTGTGTGGACTTGTAGGCTCTGAAGTTTTTACATTGTTTTTTGAGTGCAGTTATGTAACAAATCTACATTTGTAAGTCACACTTTCACAACAAATTATACTACAGTTCTTGTATGAGGTGAATTGAAAAAATACTATTTTTTACAGTGCAAATAGTTATAATAAATAAACACTTGATTTCAATTATAACACAGAATACAATATATAAAAATGTAGAAAAACTGCCAAAAATTCTTAATTTCAGTTTTAATTGCACTGTTAATTGCAGTTGATCCAGATTAATTTTTTAATCCAGATTAATTTTTTTCAGTTAATCACATGAGTTAACTGCGATTAATTGACAGTCCTAAAACAAACCCAACGCAGTTGAGAAGGTTAACAGAATGGACTTGTCAGCATGTGTGCTATTTTTTACTCTGTCTGCGTCCAGTAAAAAGTGACATTAGACTGGTCAGTGTTGCTCCTGGTTACCTAGGGCCCCATTGTGCTAGGCACCACATGTACAATGGAGATAGCCCCTGCCTCAAAGAGCATACAGCCCTGAATAGACCAGTCAAAGTATGGGGGAGAAGTATTCTTTCTCCACTCTGCAGAAGAGGGGTAGCCAAGATGTACAGAGACTTGGCCAGGGTGACAGTGTCTGTGTCAGGACTGGGAACTGACGTGAAATCTCCAGAGTCACACTCCAGTGCTGTAACCACAAGCTGACATTCGTATAGGCTTTTCCCTTGCTAGTCTCCATGTAGGAAGACTGTAATTTTGTTTATATTGCATTAGCCCCTAGGCCAGGATCAGCACCACATTCTGTTCAGGGAGAATGTTTTTTTTGTTTTGCTTTTTAAGTGTGTGTGTGTGTGTGTGTGTGTGTGTCTGTCTCCCTCCCTCCCTCCCTCCCCCCAAAAAGAAAAGGAGTACTTGGGGCACCTTAGAGGCTAACAATTTTATTTGAGCATAAGCTTTCGTGAGCTACATACAGCTCACTTCATCAGATGCAAGTGAGTTGTAGCTCACGAAAGCTTATGCTCAAATAAATGCGTTAGTCTCTAAGGTGCCACAAGTCCTCCTTTTCTTTTTGCAGACACAGACTATCACGGCTGCTACTCTGAAACCTTTCTTTCTTCTCTTCTGCCCTCCCCTCCCCCCCCCCCCCCCTCCCCCACCACCACCACCAGGGCGAACTCCTCTGATATTTGACTTCAAAATTAGTTATGTGAAAACAACTCTGTCCATATTTGGCTTCTCAAAGCGTTTGTGAAAAGCAATTTTGCACTCAAACTGTGCGTGTTTTGGTATCTTCAACGTCATTACATGACGACTCCTGGCAAAGGGAGGAATTGACTGTCTTGATGCAGCAGCAGCAGCAGTATTGACATTTATTGTATCCCATAGGAATTGAGTATTCTTGAAATCTGATCCAGCTACCTAACAGGAGGCTGTACCCACTTAATGACTCTGTAATAGTCCTCTTTGCATGAAATATTTAGAACCAGCCTGGCAGAGGCTCTGGAGAACACTAAATAGGAATGATCCTTCGCTAGGGTGGGGAGAGCAGGCTTGATGACCTAATAGGTTGTTTCCGTCTCTGACTTATCTGGATTTACACTGGTGGCATCAGCTTGCCCTCTAGCGGCCAGAAGATGGAACTGTTTCGCAGACCGTTCTGTCTTAAGAAAGTAGAGCTGCTGCTTCTGTGGTTCTAGGGTCTCTGGGGATAATAACGACATGCTGATGTAACATCCAGGTGCCCTGACTTACTGTTGTGTCAGGTGCTCTAAGCCTAGTAAGATGCTGCCCCAAAGGGCAGACAGGAAGAGCCCTGGGCATTGGTCCTGCTATTGTACATTTATCTGTCCAGGCAAAGGAAGCTGCTACCATCACATGGCTTAGGTTGAAGGGCTGAGGGGAAGAGGGTGTATACCTGGCTGGCCACAGTCCAGCTCCAAGCAGACAGAAACCCACATCTGGCCCCCTTCACCGCAATTGCCAATGGAGACTATTCATTGTAGAAGCCAAGAACCATAAAGACAGAATTACCCTTCTGTAGAGGGAAAGAGCTCTCTAGTCCTGGGGGCCTGTATGAAGGGATGCTGATACTACCTGTGCAGAGGCGCATGGTTTCTAGTGTTCTCAGAGTCCCAGTCTCACAATGGAACTTCTGTTAGCCTCTCTGGTTCCGCTGTTTCCCAGCGGTAGGGGATGGAGACTGAGGTCCACTCCCCTTCACGGAGCTCAAACTCTGTTTCCCTTTCTAACTCCATTCCTCTCTCCTCTGCAGGAGTTATGAGGATATGCTGGTGGATGAGGTGGTCCCTGATCAGTACTACTGGGCCCCACTGGCCCAGCATGAGCGGGGCAGCCTGGCGAGCCTGGACAGCCTGCGGAAGGGAGGGACCCTGCCAGCCAACTGGCGCCAGCCAGAGCTGCCTGAGGTGATTGCCATGCTGAACTTCCGTCTGGACGCGGTTAAATCCAACGCGGCAGCTTACCTGCAGCACCTGTGCTATCGCAATGACAAGGTGAAGACGGAGGTGCGAAAGCTGAAGGGCATCCCAGTGCTGGTGGGGCTGCTGGACCACCCCAAGAAGGAGGTACACTACGGGGCTTGTGGGGCCCTCAAGAATATCTCCTTTGGCCGAGACCAGGACAACAAGATTGCCATCAAGAACTGTGATGGTGTCCCTGCCCTGGTGCGGCTGCTGCGCAAGGCCCGTGACATGGACCTCACTGAGGTCATCACAGGTAATGGGTGGTCTGGGAGTGGTTGCTGGGGAGGGGGACCTGTGTAGTGCCTTGGTCTCACTGGCTGCATGTGCTCTGTCTCAGGGACATTGTGGAATCTCTCCTCTCATGACTCTATAAAGATGGCCATTGTGGACCACGCGCTGCATGCCCTCACTGACGAGGTCATCATCCCACGCTCCGGCTGGGAAAGAGAGCCCAACGAGGATTCCAAGCCACGCCACATAGAGTGGGGGTCGGTGCTCACCAACACCGCTGGCTGCCTTAGGTATATGCTGGAGAGGTGACGGGAAGGTGGCATCTGAGCCTGTGGCACCTCAGGCTGAGCTTGTGCTGTAACTGGAATTCCCCTCCCACCTTCGGGAGGCTGGTGGCTTTTTCTTCATCATAGCTCTTTGGGGAAGGGGAGATTTCTAGACTTGGTATCTGGATGACTAGAGGCAGAACTGCATGGCAGTGGTAGTGCTGGTGATGGGAAGATATTAATTGCCTCTCCAATGCATGATCAGTCCCTGCTGTGCCTTTTATGGCTTGTCTAGCTCAGTCCTTCTCTAGGTCAGGGAGAGACTTGGGTCGTTCAGCTTGGTGGGGAGCAGGAACATGAGAGCAATCTAGTCCTTCAGATGCTCTGAGGTGCTGCTACTTCGGCCGTCTCACCCTCCAATGCTCTCTTCCCCTCTAGAAATGTGAGCTCTGAGCGAAGCGAGGCTCGTCGGAAACTGCGTGAGTGCGATGGGTTGGTGGATGCCTTGATATACATTGTCCAGTCAGAGATTGGCCAGAAAGACTGCAACAGCAAGGTAATGGAGCAACACTTTCCATCCCCAGTAGATGGGAGCATGTTACGGGGGCCAAACCAGTGACTGTTCTGGCATCTGGCTCTGCTTTTGTTTCTGACAGTGCCTGTAGGAAGAGATGTAGTACTGACCTGTCTTCAGTCACTGCCTTTCCTTCCTGTGACTTTCCTTCCTCCTTTTCAGTATCAGTTCCCTTCTAGGGCCAGGAGGGGAAGAGATTCTGGACCTACCTGACGTCCCCACCTTTAAAACGGGACGGGACTGAGTTTTTCAGAATGGTTTGCAGCCTGGGCTGATCTTTCTGTGCTTGGAAGTAGAGGCTGCTCTGAATTAATGGTATCCAAACGTTGGTCCATGGGTTGATCACCAGCAGGTGACCAAGCCTTGGTGCCCACAGAGCAAAGCACGATCTGAGGATCAAGCACCAGGCTGGGGGATCTGAGGCTGGGAAGGAGAGGTAATGATGGAATTATCTTCTTAAGCAGTAGCCTGAAGCATGGAAGTGCTGGAGAGCTACTGCCCTAAGCCAAGTAACAGTTGCCCCTTCCTCCCTGTGACCTCTGAACCTTCACACTATCCCTTATGGCTCTGAAGTATCAGGTGACTGGTAAGCCAGCTTGTCTCATTGTGAATGACACTCCCTCCCTTCTCTCTCCTCCTCACCCCCCCCCATCCCCCCCCCCCCGGCTTCCTCTCTTCAGCTGGTGGAAAATTGTGTTTGCCTGCTGCGGAACCTATCGTATCAAGTCCACCGTGAGATCCCGCACGCCGAGCGCTACCAGGAGACGTCCCTTAACCCCGCCAACAATGCTGGGCCCCACGCTGCCAGCTGCTTTGGTGCCAAGAAAGGCAAAGGTAATGCCTGTCTTAGTGGGGAGGAAAATGAGGCTTCTTACCATCATGCGCTAACAATCTCTAGCAAGAAGGCTAAATCACTGTTTTCCCCAAGACCTCTTGTAACAGCAGTGAGACTGCCCCTGCCTGCATCTCTAGCCCTTGGTGTTCAGGGCCCTGTAGTGGGTTGATGTGCTGTTATCAGGGAAATAACAGAAGGATCTCCACTAACTTCAGGCCTTTCCTATCTCCTTTTTTCCCCTCTCCCTTCTCCTTGCTTTCCTGCCAAACCACCCTGTGATCCTGTTGGTACCTATCCTCTCCTGTTTCCTCTCTCTCTCCTGTCCTTCTCTCTGCTTCACCAATAGACGAGTGGTTCTCCAGAGGTGAGTACTCTCTTGTCTTTTTCCCTCATGTTAGTTTGGGTTCTCTCCTCTGCCCACTTCCCAGTGAGTGCATGTGGGGTGGATGTTCACAACACTGGCTAAGGAATGCTCTCTGTAGGAGATGCCCACACTATCCCAACAGCACCTGAAGATTTATTCTGATACACTTGTTCCAATTAGTGAGAGGAAATAAGGGATCTGGCTGGGAGGTGGTGGAATAAGCTATGCTAATACCTTGTACTCACTACTTTCATTCCTTTTGAAGGCAAAAAGCCTCTAGAAGAGCCTGGTGCTGATACAGTGGACTTTCCCAAAAGAACAAGCCCTGCAAAAGGTATGCTCCCCAGTGCATTTGCTCTACCCTTCTCCTCCCCCAGCTCCTGGTGATATTATCTCAAACTCCGTTAAATAGAAGCCAGTTAAACAAAGACCGGTTTTAGGAGGGGTGGAGATACAGACAACTAAATTACACGAAAATAAATGCTGCCTAGTGTAATAAATCCATGACACACAGGAGTTTTGGGAAGAGCCACTTCTGCTTGGCTTATAAGGAGGAGGATGGTGCCGTGGTCAGGGCACTAGCCTAGGACTTGGGGTCAATTTCTTGCTATGCCATACTGTGACCTTGGGAAAATAACTTAGCCTCAGTCCCCAATCTGTACAGGGATAACAACACTACCCTGCCTCCCAAGGGGTGTTGAGCATAAATACATTAAAGATTATGAGGTACTCAGATACTACAGTGATTTGGGGTGTGTGGGGGGAGAGCAGATAAGCACCATGGGTGACTGGAGCTACACATGACCAAGGTAAGGGCAATAACAGGTATACCGTTGTCATGGCAAGTGTCTAGTAGCTACTGTTAACTTTGACTTTCCTGCTGTGCAGAACAAGTGCAGCAGTGGTATTGGCAAATGTCCTGGATTCTTTTGAAACCAGGACGAGACTGTGCACATTACACCTTTTGGTAAAACAAAGAGTGAGTGTTAAACTCCAGGAGCTGCAGGCATTCAGAACTAGAACTGGTTGGGAAAGGTACAGGGTTTGAAGTTCAAAGGGCTCTCTTCAAACATCTGTGAATTTTTGGCTCTCTCTCTCTGTTTCTCCACTGGAAAATGAGGTGTGGAGAAGAAATAAACCTAAAAACTCAATTTTTGACAAAATGAGAAAATTCAGAAAACTCTTGCGGAAACTTTGGCTTTTAAAAATGAAAATTTCAAATGAAACTTTACCGGCCTTACTCCAAACAAAGGAACAGGTGCTCATGAGACTTTGCACCCTAATCAGTATGTAGACTAGTCTTTTTCAGTAAAGCACTTCGCAGGACTGGAGACCAAACCCCTCTGCCTAATGTCACCTGGATGTCACTGCAACCCCAGCACTTCCAGCTGATCTGGTTTGAAGACCTGTTCTGTGCAGTTGTGGCTGTGAACACTGTTGAAGTGTTCCTGCTATGCTCATGTGTTGGCGGGAAAGGCTTCTGTAAACATTACAGTTGCTTGAACTAGTTCTGTAGGTGCCAAGAGTATCTACTGGTGATGAGGCTTGAGTCCTCCCTCTTCTCCCTGTATCAAGCTTTCGGACACTGCTGTGGTTGGCTGCTGTGACCATTACCTCCCCTAAATCTGGCCTGGTGTAAGAGGAATGGCATAAAGGGGCATGCCGCATCAAATAGCTAAACCTTACCCTTTCTTAGTAACACCTTAAATTTTAAAAATTATTCTAGCACCTGTCTGAGTGCTCTGCTGCTTCACTTGACTGAAGTAACTGTCTGGGCTAGTGCAGGAGTGCCAGCCACAGTGCTGTGCTATCCGGGTTTCCAGTGCTATGGGGCAATGGTTTAAAAACTAAATTGTTTTGATCTAGTTCTTATACTTCTAATCAGGGGGAGATAAAGGGGAGAGGCAAAACATGCACCTTGTGTCAATTGTCTAACCTACTGGATAGGCCATTGCTTACTCTGCTACTTAATGAACCTCTCGGATAAGCCCTACCTGTTACTCCCTGTCTCACTTTCTAGGGTATGAGCTCCTCTTCCAACCAGAAGTAGTCCGGATATATATCTCCTTGCTGAAGGAGAGCAAGACCCCTGCCATCCTAGAGGCCTCAGCAGGAGCCATCCAGAACCTGTGTGCTGGTCGCTGGACGGTGAGTCACTTCCAAGGAGAGACAGACTGGGAACCTGATCTTAAAAATGAGGAGAGAATGAAGCCTTGGAGCTGGGTGGGGCTGGGGCACATCAGAAAGGAGGGATCACCCATCCAGTACTGGCATAGGGGGTCCAGGCACCCAGAGGCAGATTAAGGGTTCCTGGGCCAGAACAAGTGAGCCCTCCTTTCTTCCCCTTACTGGGGCCAACCCCTGTTCCACCCAGGGTCCACCCCTGACTGTAGCCCCAAGAAGCTCTATCCTTGTGTCTTGGCCCTAGGGCTGCAGTGGTGAGAGAGCTCCTCCAGGGCTGCAGGGGGTGTCCAGGTGCTGGGGCTTCCCCCTGCCACCCCTGCGCTTCTGCCAGGGATGGTGTGGGGGTGTGTAGGGCAATCAGGCTTCCCCTGCTGCCCCAAGGCTTCTTCCTGGGACAGGACATGGGTGAGCGGTGCAGGGGGTGGGGAGCACTGGGGCTTCCCTTGGCACCCCAAAGCTTCTGCCCAGGACGAGGCATGGGTGGGGGATGTGGCGGCTTGTCGGGTGGGGGGAGGGGCGCTGGGGACTGCCCAGCGCTGCTGGGGACCGGGGTGGGCGCTGCTGCTGGAGCTTCCCCTTCTGCAACAGATTTCCGCTGCGTGGGGTGAGGGGGGTGGTCTTTCTTGGGCCCCTGGGCATTGGTGTAACTGATTTCCAGCATTACCATGACATCAAAGCTGCTGTAGGAGCCATGTCCCACTCCCAGACTCATTACTGGGACCAACCCGAAGTCAAAGACACGGGTAATCTCGTGGAGAGATACTAACTCTAATTCTAGCACATACCCCTCCCTCCAGAGCCATGCGTGGGCACTCCTTCAGTATAAGTGCCAACGTCTCCCCGTCTGCCCAACATCTTCAGCCATCTGTGCCCTGGGCATCGACTCTGTATTAGTGTGCAGTATAACTGGTTGCACAAGCTGGTGGTGGGTTGTCTCTGAGGTTAAGCCTCATGCAGGAGTGCTGAGCAGTTCCTGCTGTAGGAGGAGAGAGACAGGAGAAATGACAGAGGGTGATGTTGCAGGGAAGACCAATCAGGAGCTTTTATTTCTTCAAGTATGTCCCTGTGGGTGCTCCGCTTTAGGTGTTGGTGCGTCCCTGCGCTGGAAATCAGAGATTTTAGGTAGCAGTGCTTGTTCGGGGCGTGCGCAGCAGCTGTCTCGCGGTGTCATTGGCGCCTCTTGTAGCGCGCACGCAAACTGACCCCCTCCGTTCCTTCTCTGTCATCCTCTGCTGCAGACGGAGCTCAATGGCAGTGCTGCCTCTTCAAAAATCTTTAGGAAAAAAAAATCATTTACATCGTAGTTTTAGCTTAGTTTGATTAGACTTGACTTAAGGAGTTATTTGGGGGGGGTGGGGGGGTGGAATTTTCTTTTTTCTTTCCCTTTAGTTTTAGTTTCTTAGATTAGCAGTAGAAATAGTTTTTTTTGTTTAACCGATTTCTACATTTTTCTTCACATTTCCCGACCCAGTTGCAGGGAAAAAGCATAGGACACAATATGCCTGGCTCACCTGGTTTTCAGAGATGCGACTCCTGCCCCAAGGCAGTGCCTGTCTCTGACAGCCACGCATCTTCTGTCCGCTGCCCGGGGGAAACTCGTATCCCCCAGAAATGTACTCACTGTACAAGTCTAAAAGCGAGGGCATGGTGAGACAAAGATCTCTGCATTAAAATGATTATGATGGAAAAGTCCCTGCACCCATCTCAGGAGACACCAACAACTCAGTCACAGACCAGCAAAACTTCTGACAAGGGCAATACTCAGCCTTCCAAAACGTCAAGGAAGTGAGATTTGACCTCCTGAAATAGGACACTTACTTAAAGAGGAGTTCCCCAGTGAGGTCCTTGCCCTCAGTGCCGAGCTCATCCAAAGAGAGCTCCTATGAGACCCCAGGCACCTCCGGCACTGTCCCCTCGCGGACCTCTGCCAAGTCCGATGCACCGGCTCGGAATAGAGGCACCAAGTCTCCTCCATAGCACTGACTACCCTGGTGCAGAAGCTGGTGCCGAAAGCTCCTCTGACTCCCATGCTGCTGCTACCAGCACTGACTCATTTGTAGGCACTGACAGATCGACCTTCAACAGCACCAACTACCTCCGCGAAAACTGACCGCAATACCAACATGTCACTGGCCACAGCAGAACTGGTGCTATTTTTACACCAGAGGGACATAATGGTCTCCTCAGCACCGCAATCGCTCCTATTTGACACAGTGCAATCTCCTGGCCAGAGAATGGGACACAGCCCAACTCCCTAGTGGTGGAAGCTGTCAATCACAGCAGCAAGCAACCCCAGTTCCATTCTACACAGAACAAGGAACATAGACTAGACCTCTTTTGGTTGTAAAATATACTCCTTAGCCCCACTCTAATTCAGGGTGGTGAACTATTCTGCCCTCTTGGCAAATTATGACTTCTCTAATTATGGCAAACTGCAGGAATTCTTAGAGGATCTTCCTGAAGACAAACATCCCCAGCTCAAGGCCATCATGACGGAAGGACAGATAATAGCCCACACAGCTCTACAGGCCTCAATGGATGTGGCAGACACAGCCGCACGAACAATGGTGATGCACAGAGCATCCTGGTTGCAGGCGTCGGGAATCCTGAAAGAACTACAGCTAAAGTGAAGACCTTCCTTTTGACCGTGAAAAGCTCTTTTCGTCTAAAACAGATGAGGTCTTATGTACTATGAAGCACTCTCAGGCCATATTACATACCATAGGCGCATACACCCTGCCTAGCAAACGACGTCGTTTCACACCATATCAAAGAACAAGACACATCTTTCCACCCCCAACAACAGAGGCATTTTGACCATAATCGGAATAAACAACGTCCTCAAAGACATAGAGCCCTGCAACATCAGGCCTCGTCTTCTCAACCATCCACAACGAAGCCTCAATTTTGAAGTCTAGGTCAAGGGTCTGAATGACCTCCCCCAGACTATAGCACTATCAGACACTTATGCACATTTTTCGCCACCGCTTATGCCCATTTTACCGCACTTGGGCAGCTATAACAAAGGACCAGTGGGTACTGGAAATCATAAGATCTGGTTATGCTATCTCCTTCCTCTCCATACCACCCACTCTTCCCCTTTCCCCATCCCTCTTCAAAGACCCCCTCTCACGAGCACCTCCTACAACAGGAGGTGGACCACCTCCTGGATCTGGGTGCTGTGGAACGAGTTCCAAATCAATACGAAGGGAAGGATTTCTACTCAAACTACTTCCTCACCAAAAAGAAAAGCGGTGGATGGAGACCCATCTTAGATCTCCAGAAGGTAAACAAATTTTTTCACAGCCACAGTTCAAAATGGTTACATTAGCCACAATCATACCAGCACTAGATGGGTGTGGGGGGGAGGGGGGACTGGTTTTCAGCCCTCAACCTTCAAGTTGCATATTTTCATATCGCCATACATCCGGCCCACAGACAATTCTTGAGGTTCACAGTAGGATCCAACCAATACTGAGTCCTACCCTTTGGCCTCTCCACTGCCCCTCAAGTTTTTTTTTTAAAAAACACTCTCTCGGTAATAGCTGCAGACTTACAACCCAGAGGGGTGCTGATCTTCCCATACTTGGATGACTGCCTGTTGAAACGTACGACCCGGGAGGAGGCGACACACATGGTACAAATAACCATAGAGCTGTTCCATAAGCTAGGGTTTCAGATAAATTCAAAGAAATCAACTCTAACCCCAACACAACGCCTGGAGTTCATGGGCGCCTACCTCGACTCAGTACAAACTAAGGCAATACTATCAAACCACAGGTTCATGACAATGAACACACTCATTTCGACTATCACCATGAATCCACAAACCTCTGTGAGGACTTGCCTTCAGCTCCTGGGACATATGGCGGGCATGGCCTTCATCGTAAAGCACAGAAGATTCCACATGCGCTGTCTTCAGGGCTGGCTGAGCGCTGTGTATATGCCCAGTGCAAACAGCCTAAGCAAAAGAGTCACATTGCTTCCAAAGGCCCTCACATCTTTACACTGGTGGATGAAACCAGAAAATGTTTGTATGGGCATCCCCTTTCAACAGGACCCTCCATCGCTCACTATCACGACAGACGCGTCCCTGATGGGTTGGGGCGCTCATTTGGACCACCACATCATATAGGGCAAGTGGTTGGTGATGGAAACTCAACTTCACATCAACCTCCTAGAGCTCAATGCATGTCATCACTTCCTGCCAATAATACAAAACAAATCAATTTGCATACTAACGGACAACATCACATGCATATTCTATATTAATTGACAAGGATGCCTTTCTCATATTGTGGAACACATCACTCCTGTATGCATTCCTGCCGATACCTTTAATCTCACGACTGATTCACAAGATATGGACTGACAGAGTGCACGCCATTCTGATTGTCCCCACCTGGCTCAGACAGACTTGGTTCCCCTACCTTTCACACCTCGCAGCGTGTGCTCCACACACCCTTTCCTTATGGGCGGATCTTCTGTCACAGAACAAGGGCCAAACACTCCATCCCCATCCGGAGAAGTTCCACCTCAAATCATGGCTCCTACGTGGTTTCAAAATGGAGAACTAGACTGTTCAGAAAGAGTGAAACGGAGATTACTAAACAGCAGACGATCTACCACTAGAAATGTGCTATGGCTACATCAATAGCCTTCCTAAACAATATCCCTTTAATGGTGTGTGAGTGAGAGAGAGAAACGGACGCGCCGAAGCCCCTACCATCCACAGGGAGGCAGTGTTCTACAGACACCTAAAATGGAGCACCCACAGGGACACTACTCAAAGTAGTCACTCACCTTGTGCAGTAACTATGGTTCTTCAAGATGTGTCCCCTTGTGGATGCTCCACTACCCGCCCTCCTCCCCTCTGCTTTGGAATTTTTGCTATCTGACTCCGCGGTGGTGAAGGAACGGAGGGGCTCGGGTTGTGCGCACGCTACAAGAGGCACCAGTGACACTGAGACAGCTGCTGTGTGCGCATGCCCCAACCGAGCACTGCTACCTAAAATTTCCGATCTGCGGCGCAGGGACGCACAGACTTAGACCTAAAGTGGAGCATCCACAGCTACTTCTGTGTCCCACAAAGGGGTGCTTAGTGTCTTGAGTCCCACAGCTGTGAGTCAGATGCCGAAGTCTAGCTAAACTAGTTGTCATCTGTGCCTTTGAAGCAGCGTCTTGCATGTGCTGTGCAAGCTGTCTGAATAACATAGCTTGTTTTGGGGCCTAGCTTCTTGGGGAGCCTCTGCTTTCCTTTTTCAGACTGACCCTGCATTAAATGCAACTTCTCTAGTCAATGGTTGAGTTGCCCATAACTGCATAGTAAATTGTATTTTTGGTTCAAACTCTTTGGGATGGGAACTGTCCCTTGCCACGTCTAGCACAATGGACTCCTGAGTTGGTTGAGGCCTCTACCCATGCTCCTGCAAATGTCAGGCAATGGTCTCTCCAGCAGTGTATCCTGTCTCTGATGTGGTCAGGCCAGCTGTGTCAGATAAAGGTGTGAGAAGTGCCATAATGGACAACTCTTAATGACTGGTCCCATATGCAGTTTCTTCCTGACCCTGGGCAGTAAGTCCATGGCTCATGCTCTGATGTATGACCACTTACCCTTCTGTCTTAGTGGTACTTGCAACACAGCTCTGGTTCCTGTGTTGTGGCTGAACACGTGGTTAATTTGCGCTATTTAAGTCCATCAAAGCAGAACCTGGTCTCTCCTGTGCTGTTTAATCTAAGGGACTCGTGTACTGCTAGTTTCCAGACAAGGTTACCCAAGTCTCTCTCCTGTGGTGATTCAGCCATTATTGGAGTACCTCATTCATTCCCTGAATGACCATAGCTTCCTAGTCCAAATACTCCTATGGACTGCTGAGGTGCACAGACCTGCCAGAAAACTGTTCATTAGCTGGGGTCAGGGAAACCTTCCCACTTCTGTTCTGCTGTAGTATTGCATTGATTAGGCTGTTAGGGGGCATTGCCCACCTTGGTAGCATCTAGTGTTAGCTGTTCAATACCAGACTGCTGGAGTGGGATGATTCCTGTAGTCGTCCTGGGGAGGACCCTCCTTGCTTCCACTGAACCACCACCCTCCCCACCCCATTCATGTATGGGGCTGGGTGCCAGCCCTAGAGATGGAAGGGGGGGGAAGGCACAATGCTGTCAGTGAGGACCCATTACCTGCCTTCCCTTGTAACCCCATGGCACCCTGCTCTCATCCTCCTGCAGTATGGCCGGTACATCCGTTCAGCGCTGCGCCAGGAGAAGGGGCTTTCTGCTGTCGCCGACCTCCTGACCCATGACAGTGAGCGGGTGGTGAAAGCGGCATCCGGAGCCTTGCGTAACCTGGCAGTGGATTCCCGCAACAAAGAACTGATAGGTAAGAGCTGTGGAGGCAATGTCTGCTCTGTAGCTGCTTCCCCGCCACCCCCCGCCCCGTTACACTCCACTCAACCAAGAGGGCATGTCTTTTCTCTGCATCAGCCAGGAGTTGTCATGGTTCTTGCTTGCTGCCCTTGCCACCTCAAGGGTACTGTGATGCCCCTCATTCCTCTGGGAACTGCTGACTTCTGTTCCATTCCTCTGACCCCAATCATGTCTAACATGGGTGCTGTGCTATCTTCTAGAATGACTCCAGTAGGCTTTGTGGAGGGAGGGGGAAAAGCATCAGAACCAAGCATGGCCAAACACTTCTGTCCATCCATGATGATCCTCTTGACTCATCTTCCCTCCTGCATGGCTTCCCCCAATTCATCTGGCTGCTTAGTGTTCATCATGCCTTCTGATCCAGTTGTCACTGACCTAATTCTCCCACCTGCTCCAGGTAAACATGCCATCCCCAACCTAGTGAAGAACCTGCCAGGTGGGCAGCAAACCCCAGCCAAGAACCTGTCTGAGGACACAGTGGTGTCGATCCTGAACACTATCAACGAGGTCATTGTGGACAACCTGGAGGCCGCAAAAAAATTGCGTGAGACTCAGGGCATCGAGAAGCTGGTGCTGATCAACAAATCTGGGTAGGTGTTTCCCAGGGGAAGGGTATGCTGGAATCTTGCCTGAGACTTCCTGCCCCCTTTTTTCCCACCCTCTGTCTTTCCATGCATGACTCAGAGGGGACTGGATATTACCCCGTACTGCATCTTCACATTCATGTCTTGCTCTTTCCAGGAACAGATCAGAGAGGGAAGTCCGAGCTGCTGCCCTAGTCTTGCAGACAATCTGGGGGTATAAGGAACTGCGGAAGCCACTGGAGAAGGAAGGATGGAAGAAATCTGACTTCCAGGTACCTGAGGTGACTGGGAGGTTGTTGGTGTGGGGTCATTGGCTTTCAGAGGAGAGACAAGGTTGGTATTTGGGGAGGGGAACTCCACTGGACCTTCTAGCATGTTTCTAATAATGCTTCATGTTTAGACTCCTTCCCTGTTGCTGATGAGCAATGGCCAGCCTTCTGACACAAGCTGGCCAGTAGCCCTGCTGCCTCATGGTGGGCTGAAATCCTGGGGAGGAAGGCCATCCTGTGGCTAAGGTGCTGGCCTGGGACTCTGGACGTCTGGGTTCAGTTCCCAGCTCCCCCTGTGTGACCTTGGGCAAGTCACATGGGGCCAGATACTCGGAAGCTAGCAGCTTCCATTCTGAGTGCAGCTGGGAAGGTTCTTGTTTTAAATAGATACTGTTGTGTGCTGAGAACTCCAGACAATCTGTCTACTTCTCTAGGAACAGATCTTAGAATTCTGGCTTGAATCCCTGTCAGATTCCCATTTGACAGATGGGGATGGGCATTTCCTGCCTTTCTGTGGGGCTTCATGATTAGCATGAGATAAGTATCTGAGGTGCTCAGATACTGGATCCCACATACATATGCAAGTTCCTAGATGGCACTAAACTTCCCCCTTGATAGACCGCTATTCTCACAACTCCTTGCAGAAGAGTCAAAATGCAAAGAAGCTTATTCACCAGGCCAAATCCTGTCTTCCACTGCATACTGAACCTCTCGTGTCAGCGGTTCCCAGCCTTCCCTGGAATGGGCTTGACCTCTCTTCAGACACTAGAGGGCAGCACGCTTGGATCAGTCTGGATTCTGCCATTGCTGAGCTCCAGCTGTAGAGGCCTGGGTATCTTGGTGTGGCAGGCTAAGGGACCTATGTCTGTGTGATCTAGAAACTGGGATGTGTGGGTCATGGATGTTACAGGCCCCCCTCCTGTTTCAGGTGAATCTAAACAATGCCTCTCGGAGCCAGGGAGGTAACTCGTTTGATGACAGCACCTTGCCCCTCATTGACAGGAACCAAAAAGCAGGTATGTCACGCCACTCCCTGTAGACAGCCATGCAGCCCTCACAAGTCCAGTCATACCTATTGACCCCCTACGTTCAGATTGCTTCAGTTGCTCTTTCTGCAAAACCCAACCTGTTGTCCAGTGCAGTTAGTGGGCTCCATGTTCCAAGAGCTGCCTCTGCACCTCGTTCTTGGTGGTTTCACTGGGAGCTGTTTGCTCAGCACCTCTGACAGTGTCTATGCTCCAAACTTAACAGTCCATGGGTTAGACTGAGAATGTAGCTGGTGTTTATAAAGGCCCTATAGCATCTTGCATTGAGTTTGTGAGCCATCTGACTTCACTGCAGGTTTAGGTAATTCTTGCTTACCTGAGTGAGCCCAAACAATGAACCAGCTTATCTGCTGCTTGAGAGTTTGGCAGGCTGGGTGAGTACCCTTGAGGTCTGGAGTCTGAAACTCCCATCCTCTTTCTCTAGATAAGAAATCCTCCCGAGAGGAGATCCAGATGAGCAACATGGGACCAGGTAAGAAACGGGCAGCTGGCTTACGGCACAGACACGCAGACTAGAGTATGTGGGGATCTGCCTAGAACATGTCCTGCTGCTTAGATCAGAGCCAACACTGGAGAGGGAGGGAATGTGTAAAGGGTCAGGAAAGTCATTGTAAATAACTCTTGACTGGCACTACCAGCTTCTTGCGGCCTAAGCTCCCAGCTGCTGGTTGGAGGGGTCTGTCTCACTTGCCATGTGTCCTTCTAATCCAGACAACAACTACTCCACGCTGGACGAGAGAGACCACAACAGGACCCTAGACCGGTCTGGAGACCTGGGCGATGTGGAGCCGCTGAAGGGAGCACCACTGATGGTAAAACCTGCTACCCCTCTCGAGTCTCTTTAGTCCCCTGCTACTTCTGCTCTACTGAATCCCAGAAACCTGGGGCAGGTGGGGAGGGAAGGGCTCTGGACCTAGGTCGTCAGGACAGGCAAACTGGAAGGAGGATACTTATTGGCCTCTGTGTTGGAAGGAGCCAAGGAGAGGACCCAGGCTTCGTCAGGTGACTCTGCTTTTCTGCTCTGCCCTATCTGCTGCCTGGACAGTCCCTGTCTTCCCTCTCAGCCTCCCTTTTCCCCTTCCTTTGTCTTGCATCCTTCCCCACACCCCAGTAACAATATGTGTCTGCAGGAGGATGAAGGGCAGGAATCCCTGCATGAGGAGGATGACGACTTGTTGGCTTATCCCCCTATGGTATGTCCCAGACTTTTTTTGAGTCTCCTGCTCATGTACACCAGGAAGCTGGAGGATAACTTTCTTGGGCAATCTAGTGGTGCTTGGCCAGTCAAATCATACTCTATTCCAGATCCCAATCACTTGCTGATCTGTGACCATAATCTGCCTTGATTTGTTTTGCTTGGTGTGCATTGTGCTCCTGCTTGATGACAACTCCTCCCCCCTGGTGCTAACCAGTTCTCATTTCTCTCTCTCTTTCCCCACAGCAGAAGATCTAGTCTCCTCCCTGCCTCCGCTCAGTTTGGGCTTATAGTATGTTATATACAACTCTTTGTGGTGGAATGGACTGATTTTTACCTTACTTTTGCTGGACTCTTTGTGCCAACTACCCAGCCAAATGATTGGCCATCTGCACCCCTTCTGCCTGGGGGTGGGGGACATCCGGACGGGGCCCTCCACTCCCTTCTGTAGACGGCTGCCCCTCGATCCTTGGACGCCTTTTATCTTTCCTTCCAAGAGCAACTCCTGCAGACCAAATACTTCCGATGGATCTCACTGGAGCGACTAAGGCAGGCTCTTCAAGGAACTCTTCCCCTGACGCCACAATCTCCTGCTGCACTCTCGGCGCAAGGTGGATCTCAGTGGAGCCCTGTTGAACTGGGTCTGCTTTTCCTTTAAGAGACATCAGCTCTGCTCGTGGAGGCAGGGGTTAAAGCCCACTGCCTCCTCTTAGCCTATAGAATATATTTTTGTGTGTGATCACTTTGCAACAAAGGATGCTGGGAATACGGGAACATTCCAGGCAGTGGTGATGGGAGGGGTAGGGACTGGCAGTTGTGGGGAGGGGGAAATCACAATACTCCTGTCTCATGATTGATTGCATTTGGATGCCAGATGATTGTTTGGGGGAAGGTCTGTCCTGAGCTGCGTTCTGTTTAGTTGGCCTACCGCCTCTTATATGGGGGAGGAGAGGTGTGTAAATGGACGTGCAAGGGTGGGGATTGGAACACTTTGCTTTCCACTCTCTAGTGGGGCCTGGGTGAGCGTTCATCCGGATGGGTTGTTCGGGGCAGGTATTTGAGAGAGGAGCCAGCTTGGAAGAAAGTGGCGAGGGATGTGAGGGAGAAGATCCTGGTATGTAGCAAGGGCAGGGCTGGCTCTCAGATGGGAAGAGGATGTCAGGTTTTTTAAGAGGTGCACTGTTTCGTTAACTGTCTTAAGTCTGAGAGTGCCATGGCTTAGGGTATGCCGGGAGAAGGGGGTGATGGATTGGGAGGGATGGTGATAGGAAGCAAAAACTGACTTGTAACTACTATCCCCATCCCATACACCTTGGGTGAATGCAGCAGTGTCTGTCGGTCTCTCGACATGTGCCTTTCTTTACCACTGTGAAACAGTTTCTTCCAACTCGTAGGCTCTCTTGCCTGGTAGAGGAGGAGTGTGTTTTGGATTCAAGGGGTTGGGGATCTCTGGCATAGACTAGCTTCTGCTCTCCTCCCCACTTGGGGCTCTAGTCTTACTGTGTTGATACCTCCCCTTGACACAAGGGGTAGCTGGATTCCCAGGAATGTTTGGGTTGTGGGGATAAATAAGGGCTTCTCTGTCCTACCTAAATCCTCATTGGAGTGAGGTGGGGAAGGGAGAGCATTGTCAGCCTGCGACTGGGAAGCTTCAGGGACTTAGGTGGGAACACCAAGTGGTCTTGGCCTTCTCACACCATTCAGCCAGGTGGAAGAGGAAACCATGGGTGCTCTGATGAAGGGGGTGTGTCTTTGCCTCCCCATGGAAGACATTCCTAGCCCCTCTTCTGCATACAGTGCAACTGGAAGCCTCCCCTTAAGGCCACAAACTGGACCTGGATTGCTCTAGTCTTGCATGCTCAAATGGGATTCTCATTTTCCCCCCCACTGTGCATGCACTACACAAGGGGGAAGGTCTGGGCTGGGAGATCTCTGTGCCTCTCTAACCCCACCTTTGTCGCTTCCAGCCTCTTTCCCTTGGAAGAGACTGAAGTACAAATCCAAGCTGTCTTTCTGGGGTCTAACTCTTATGTATGTAAAACACTAATTCCTTTTTTAATTCCAGATGAACCAAAAACTCCTCCTTTCCCCCACAGACTGCTTTAGCGCCTGCAGCGGGGAACCAATAACTATTTTGCTCTCTTCTGTACCCCTTGTTCTGGGGTGCCGGGAACCTGTTCTTTGTCTGATTCCTGCGCGCTCTCTTGTAATGCTTTTAAAACAAAATGATTTTTTATATAAATAAAGTTTTTAAAGTGTGGATCTGGGGAAAGTGGAGTTGCTCCTTCAGAACAGGCTGGAGCCATGTGCCAGAGTAAGGCAAACCAGTGTGGGGCTGGTCCTCTGGTAGGACTATGGAAGGGGTTTATCCAGTATTCTGACTCCTAATTACATTGACTGAGAAGCTCAGATGCTACAGTGTTTTATCCTCACGCACCTCTGCGAGGTAGGGCAGTACTGTTTATCCCCATTGTACAGGTGGGAGAACTGAGGCATGGACTAAGGGACTTGCCTAAGATCACATGAGGCTGTGGCAGATAAGAGAATTGAACTGGGGTCTCTAAGTCCTAGGGTAGTGCCCTAAGCACTGGGCCTACCCTTTGCTTGTATCTGCTACTGTAGGGGGTGAATTCATGTTGCTTTCTAGGGTATATGAGCCTAGCATAGGTTGGCTTGTGGCCATTACTGGGGTTGTAGGCCACTACATTGAGCACCACTGGCTCATAGTGAGACACTTCATAAGAACACTCCCTCTTGGCTACAAAAGAAGCACTTGTCAGCCCAGCCCAATAGTATGGGTTGTTTTTTATCCCAGATTCCCATAGCAGCCGACGATTCCACTACATCCCCCTTACACTGCTCCTTGTTTCACCCTAAACCCTGTAATCTAGATGGCTGGGGTGGCTCCCCTCACCAATAGCAGCAGTGCCCATGATCTGAGGCCTTTGGTGCCAGCAGTCTTGACCGTGAGCTGGCCCTTGTAATTCGCCCACCCACTTCCTGGATCCCAATAAGGCCAGTCCCAATGCTTGGCTCACCATGCCTCTTCCTCCATCCACAACCCTTCTGCTCTCCAATTTCCACAGGTTGCCCCTAGATGGGGCGAACGCTTCCATGCACAGGAACAATATAGTAACTGGAGTTCTGAACAGCACAACTCAGTTGCTCTTAATCCCCCGAGTCTCTGAATAGTAGGCAATTGCCCCCAGTGGGTTGTTTAAACAAATATATTACAAAAATGTCATTTGCAGTCACAGTGCTGTTAACATGCAATAGGCTTCTGCAACGGCCTCTGTTGGAAAACCAGCATTATGGAAAACACTATTTTAAATCCAGTTCAGGGGCCCCTGACCTTGCTGCCCTGTAGCAACTGTGCTGGCCTCTGCTGTGATGTGAGCTGACAAGGAGCCAGACCTGCAGTCTCTCTTAGCTGGCTCCATTATCAACCTCCATGGTAAAATATTTAACTTAGAGCTGCTTCAGTGGTTAAGCTGTTATTGCACCAATAGGGTTGGGGAGCTAAAAGCAAGGTCTAGCTTTGCAGCTGCATTGGAATACCTTGGAGAGCAGTGACATGCTGAGTATGGAAGGTACCACTGCAGAACTCGGTTTGGCCTGAGCAGTTACGGTTCCTCCTTGTGTGACTGCATGTTAGGGAGCACAAAAGGTGGTGGCACGCGTCCAGACTCCACACTCAAACACAGGCCTCGCTCACTGGTCTGAAAGGTGGTGGTTACCTACAGCAGTGGTCTCCAAACTTTTTCGATCGCCCACCCTAGGGCCAGCTCTAGGGAAGCGTGCCAAAAAAAAAAAAAAAGAGCGGCTGCCGGTGGGCCGCCGAAGACGGAGTGGGGAGAGCCGAGCGGCCGCCCGTGGGCCGCCGAAGACGGAGCGGGGAGAGCTGAGCGACCACAGAAGAACCAAAGGTCCAGGAGCGCCGCAGCTGCCGTGGCAGTGGCGCTCCTTCGGCGGCACCGCTCCTGCTGTGCACCCCCAGGCATGGTCTTGCGCACCCTCTGAGGTGCGCAAACCCCACTTTGGAGACCACTGGCCTACAGGCGTGATTGTGACCTGTTTATTCACTATCGGTGGACTGCAAACAGTTCCAACCGCTAACATACTTGGTGCTGCCAAAGAGCCAGCTTCCCAAAGCAGAAGACTATTGGCTTTGTGAACAAAAATTCAGATGGAAAAATGTGAATCAAAATTGGGAGTTAAGAATTTACTAGATGCCCAAAAAGTCACAATAGCCAGAGAACAACCCTGGTTAAAAGCCCATCCACATTGAGAACTGAAGATCACAATTAGAATTTTAATTTCTACATAACAAATGGGATCTGGGAGGAAAGTGATGTGGATGGCAATCACTACAAACTAGAAGTTAAAGTGTAGACAATTGATAATTGGAGGGGGCTAAAATATTGGGGGTGGGGAACAATGGAAATCTTAGTGGTCCTTTTAAATGTCTGTTAACAGATGGAGACAGTAAATGGTTGTTTAACACATCTGCATTTTCTGCATCACTATATATTTTTTGTCTGTATGTGGAAAGAAAGTTGTCTTCGTCACAAGTGAGGATAATGAACTACTTTCCAGTTCATTTGTAATTAGGGCTGGGTATGAAAAAGTTCCCCCTCCCATCCCATATTAGGACAGTCTTTAAAAAACAAAATACCTCCCCCCCCCCCCCCCCCCCCCAAAAAAAAATACTTGGTTTTGGATCAACCAAAACATTGTTTTGATTTTCTGAAATGATTGACCATGGCTGCTTCATTTTTTAAAGTCATTTTAAATCAGAAAACTTTTTGTTTGCTTTGAAAATATTAAATGGAGGCATTTTGACAATGCTGAAACGTCTTCAATTTTTAAGTCTAGACGTTAGAATCATAAGACTGGAAGGGACCTCAAGAGGCCATTTAGTACAGTCCCCTGCACTTTTGGCAGGACTATTATCTAGACTGTCCCTGACAGGTGTTTGTCCAACCTGCTCTTAAAAATCTCCAATGATGGAGATTCTTCTTCGAGTGATTGCTCATGTGTATTCCACAGTAGGTGTGCATGCTCGCCATGTGCACTGGTGTCGGAAGTTTTCCCCTAACAGTACCCATAGGGGAGCGCCCGAGTGACCCCTTGAGTGGACCTCTATGATGTGGTATAAGGGGCACTGCGTGCTCCCCCTACCCTCATAAGAATGGCCATACTGGGTCAGACCAAAGGTCCATCCAGCCCAGTATCGTGTCTGCTGACAGTGGCCAATGCCAGGTGCCCCAGAGGGAGTGAACCTAACAGGTAATGATCAAGTGATCTCTCTCCTGCCATCCATCTCCACCCTCTGACAGTCAGAGGCTAGGGATGCCATTCCTTACCCATCCTGGCTAATAGCCATTAATGGACTTAACCTCCATGAATTTATCTAGTTCTTTTTTAAACCCTGTTATAGTCCTGGCCTTCACAACCTCCTCAGGCAAGGAGTTCCACAGGTTGACTGTGCGCTGTGTGAGGAACTTCCTTTTATTTGTGTTAAGCCTGCTGCCCATTAATTTCATTGGGTGGCCCCTAGTTCTTATATTATGGGAACAAGTAAATAACTTTTCCTTATTCACTTTCTCCACACCACTCATGATTTTATATACCTCTGTCATATCCCCCCTTAGTCTCCTTTTTTACAAGCTGAAAAGTCCTAGCCTCTTTAATCTCTCCTCATGGGACCCATTCCAACCCCCTAATCGTTTTAGTTGCCCTTCTCTGAACCTTTTCTAACACCAGTGTATCTTTTTTGAGATGAGGAGACCACATCTGTATGCAGTATTCAAGATGTGGGCGTACCATGGATTTATATAAGGGCAATATGATATCCTCTATCCCTTTTTAAATTATTCCTAACATCCTGTTTGCTTTTTTTTGACTGCCACTGCACACTGCGTGGATGTTGTCAGAGAACTATCCACAATGACTCCAAGATCTCTTTCCTGATTAGTTGTAGCCCCCATCATATTGTATGTATAGTTGGGGTTATTTTTTCCAGTGTGCATTGCTTTACATTTATCCACATTAAATTTCGTTTGCCATTTTGTTGCCCAATCACTTAGTTTTGTGAGATCTTTTTGAAGCTAGTGGCAGGGTCAGACCAGATGGCTACAGGAGACTGATCCTATTGGGATCCAGAAAGACTCTCTCCCCCCGAGCCTAAGGGGAGTATCCACAGGACCAGGATACCAAGCAAGTATGGGGGACAACTAAAGATAAAACAGGGACGGGAGTGAGGTCAGAGAGCTGAATGAGGGGAACCTGACTGGAATACCGAGCAGAGAACCCCGGACAGCACCCACTGCTCCTCGCAGGTGTCAAGGGAGCCAGCGGACCCCAGACAGAGGAACTCTGCCTGGATGTGTGAGCAGACAGAGGATCAGAAATAGGCCCCACAGTCACGAGAGACCCCAGCGGCCAACCTCCTCTCCCTGGCTTTATAGATGGCCATTTTGGCCAGGGCTAGGAGGAGGCTGACAAGGAGGTCCCGTGACTTCATGGGGCCACGGATAGGGAGTGCGTAGATGAGAAGATGAGGGGGGAAAAGTGCAACCAAAAATGTAACATGATGTTCAAGAGGAGCTGGAGTGGGGGCTGCAACCTGGCGCAGTCCAGGTAAATGTGCACCGGGGTCTCCCTCATGCCACAGAAGGGGCAGGTGTCTGGGACGGGGGTGAACCGGGCCAAGTACACGCCCATGCGCATGGCTCGGTGAAGGAGCCGCCAGCTGATGGCCCTGGTGGGCCTCGAGACCAGGATGGAATATAGGCTGGCCCACCATGGCTCCTCACCCTTCAGAGGTGGCAGGAGGTCCTGCCACTTCGTGTCGGGGCAGGACGAGAGGGTGAAGACGTGAAAAGTGTGGAGCATGAGCGTGTACAGATGTTTCCTTGGTGCGGTCTGGAATCGAACCGGCTGCAAGTTATGCAGCTGGCTTGTGGTAAAGGGGTGGGATGGCTGGGTAGGTCCACGGGGCAGGGACCCGATGAAAAGGTCTGGAGGGCCTGGGGTGGAGGGTGAGCGGGGTGTGCCCTCTCGCAGGACCCAGTTGAGGTAGGCCCGAGCAGTAGGCGGTAAAGCGGCCCTCACCTCCTGAAGTACGCGCCAGGGAGTACGAGGCCTGGAGAGCCCCATGCGCCGAGCGAGCATCAGGGGATCCAGCCAGTCTTCTCGGTCATAGTCCAAGAGGTCTCCGACTCTGGTGACTTTCACCAGGACCAACCTCTGGCGCACCGAGGGGGACTCCACCACCTGCACACGGAGCTGGGGGTTGTATAGCAGGGGCTCCAAGAGGAGATCCGCCCCCTCGGTGGCCGCCATGGACCTGGTCACCGAGAGCAGTTTCCAGGGCCGGAGGAGGTCCTGGTAGAAGACCGGCAGCCTGGAGTGGTCTTGCGGAAGACCTCTTGGATGGAGATGAAGGAGCTGCCGGTCGTATCGGAGCCCTAGGAAGTGGTGCAGGAAGGCGTGCGCCAGTATGCTCCACACCGGACTACCTGCACCATAAAGGAGCCTCTGCAGGGCCTGGAGGTGGAAGACCTGGACCTGAGTGCGTAGGCACTTCAAGCCCTGCCTTCCCTCCTCCAGGGGCAGGTGGAGGACTGCTGCAGAGACCCAGTGCAGTTCTGGCCAGAATAACTCCAGAATCGACGTCCAAAGGTTGGCCAGGAAACCCAGGGCCGGGACCAGGACCGGAGTGTTGAGCCAGTGCCAGAGCATGGACAGGACTAGCTGGTTCAGCACCAGTGCCCTCCCTCACAGGGAGAGGCACCGGAGTAGTCCTGTCCATCTCCGGAGCTGCTCTGTCACCCTGCCCTCTAAACCATACCAGTTATCCGGCGGAGACGGATGCGTGGCAGAAAGGTAAACGCTGAGATAGAGCAGCGGACCCACGCTCCACCGGATGGCCTGAAGCGCGGGTGGGAGGGAGCTCGCCTGCCAGCTGTTCCTGACCCCCAGGCCAGAGCTCTTGACCCAGTTGACCCGGGCAGAGGAGGCCGGTGAGTAGATGGCCTGGCAAGCCTCCACCCGCACCAAGTCACCCGGGTCCTGGACCACGAGGAGCATGTCGTCGGCGTACGCCAACAGGACCAGCCGCAGCTCCAGCTCTAGCAGAAACAACCCCTTCAGCTTCCAGCAGAGGAGACAGAGGAAGGGCTTGATCACCAGACAGTACAGCTGGCCTGCACCCATGCTGTACCCCCCCCCCCGCCTGAAGCTGACCGGTTCGGTCAGGGTCCAGTTGAGCCTGATCAGACCCCATTCCTCCATGTCAGCGTTGCAGTCTTGGGGTCGGCATCGCTCCCGGCGCTGCCGATCCTCCCGGTCCAGGTCATACATGAGCCTGGCCTCCCTTCATAGCTGTCCATCAGTGGGTCAGGCCAGCCAGGCCGAACTGCCTGCTTAGCTGGTGCCACAGCAGGTGCAGTGGCACCGAGCCCCGTGGCTGGCCCAATGGTGCCAGTGGGCACTGTGGCCCCCGATGCAGCCCCTGGTGGGGGCTCGCTTGGTAGCCGGAGCCTTGGAACAGCCGTCGGCCTCCCTCTCCCAACCTCCAAGGGAGGAGCCGGTGGGACGTACATCCTTGGTGCTGTGCCCAGAGACCGAGCAGGTGATGGATCCTCCAATGCCAGTGGACACGCAAAGTACCATGCCTGCCTCCTCGCCTCCCCTGATGAGGCGATTACGGCCTCTCCTCCCTCCATTCTGCAGGAGGACTGTAAAGCCCACCAAGAGCTATTGAAAAGGGTGGCATCAAACCTCCTTCAGGCAGAGGAGGTGGAGGAGCCCTTGGACTCCCTTTTTAACGTCCTGTCTGCCTCGGTACCGGGCAGGGTGGCCTTGTCTCTCCATGAAGGGGTGGCAAAAATTTCAAATGCCCTGTGACAAACCCCTGCCTCATTAGGCCCCCATCTCTAAGAGAGTGGAACGCACGTATTTTGTGCCCACCAGAGGGCATGAATACATATACAATCACCCTCCTAACTCCCTGGTGGTCGAGTTGGTCAACCACAGGGAATGGCAGGGCCAACCAGCCCCTACTCTGAAAAATAAGGATTCAAGGAGGCTGGATTCATTTGGCAGGAAAATGTATTCATCCTTGAGCTTCCAGTTATGGGTGGCAAACCATCAGGCTCTCCTGGGCCCGTATGAGTTCAATCTGTGGGGCTCTCTGCCCAAGTTTGAGGCCTCCCTCCAGGAGCATGACAGGAAGGAGTTCAAAGCGCTGGTGGAGGAAGGTACAGCAGCTGCCAGGGCTACCCTGCAGGCAGTGTCGGACGCTATGAACAAGGCCGCATGGTCTATGGCCTCCGCAGTGTCCATGAGAAGGGCGTTGTGGCTGCTGATCTCTGGGCTGTCCAGTGAGGCGCAGACCTCCTTGCAGGACCTCCCGTTTGACAGCAAGACTCTGTCTGCGGAACAACCTGATATAAAACTGCATTGCCTGAGGGACTCCTGCACCACTCTTCAGACTCTGGGCCTCTATGTTCCGGCTCCGGCTAAACCTAAGTTTAAGTTGCAGCAAGCTCCTGCCCAGGCCACCCACTCTCTAAATATGAACCCCCTTATAAAAAGTCACAGGACTATAAGAAGCACCTGCAGAGGCAGTCTCGGCCTGCCCCCCAGCCTGGGTCTTCCAAGGGCAAACAGGCAGGGAAACGGCGATTTTGACGGGACGCCTGGGGGCGACCTACCAATTCTCATCAGGGATCCGCTATCAGTAAAGCTTCCCTTCTCCAACTGGTTGTGTGCTTTCCTCCTGGAATGGTTTGCGGCTGACCTCGGACCGATGGATCCTCAACACCATCTCCTAGGGTTACACCGTACAGTTTACCTCCACCCCGCCCAACCACCCTCCTTTGGGACCCTCTCACGAGGCTCTGCTCGAGCAGGAGGTGAGGCAGCTCCTTGGACTAGGAGCAGTGGAAACGGTGCCGGCGGAGTTTGAACGCAAGGGGTACTACTCCCGCTATTTCCTTATCCCAAAGACTGGGGGGCGGCTCAGGTCCATTCTGGACCTGCGAGGCCTGAACCAGTACATGGTAAAGCTCAAGTTCTACATGGTCTCCCTGGCCTCCATCGTCCTCTCCCTAGATCCCGGGGATTGGTACACCACCCTCGATCTGCAGGACACTTACCTCCACGTTCACATACTCGAGGGGCACAGATGATTTCTCCGCAGAACTCTTGTTCATTGTGTGTACTCCCTGCAGTTAGTAGTTTTAGTTTTAGCTAGTGCGTCTGGGCCGGGTTGGGCAGGAGCACTACCAATTTACGTCCTCCTGTTTGGCCTGTCCAGTGCCCCCAGGGTATTTACAAAGTGTATGTTGGTGGTGGCAGCCTACCTCAGGCGCCGTGGGGTCCAGATCTTCCCCTATCTGGACAACTGGCTGGTCAAGGGCAGCTTCCGGTCACAGGTGCGGGATCACGTGGAGCTCCTCCGGTCCAAGTGCACCACTCTGGGCCTGTTGGTAAATGACACCAATTCCACATTAGTCCCAGTGCAACACAGAGTTTATTGGGGCAATCCTGGACACCACGTTGGCTAGAGCCTCCCTCCCACCGGACAGGTTTGAGACCCTGAAAGGGCTCATCGACGTGCTCACAAGGTTTCTGGTGACAACAGCCAGAGCGTGTCTCCAGCTATTGGGTCACATGTTGGTGTGCACATATGTGGTCTGCCATGTCAGGCTCAGGGTGAGGGCCCTCCAGCTATGGTTGGCCTTGGTGTTCTCCCAGGCCAGAGACAGGATGGACAAAGTCCTCACTGTGCCCGAACCACTGACCGCCTCCCTAAAATGGTGGTCCTCCCTAGGGAACTTGCTCCATGGGGTCCCGTTCAGAGGCAGGCCCCCGTCGATAGAGCTGGTATCTGATGTATTGGACGTGGTGGGGGGAGCCCACCCAAGGTCTGTTGTCTGTGCAGGACCTGGCCCTCCACATAAATGTCAAGGAGCTCAGGGCTGTCCGGCTGGCATGCATGGCCTTCCGTTCGCACCTGAAGGGCTGCGTGGTCAGGTTTCTCACTGACAACACGGCCTCGATGTTTTACATCAACAGGCAAGGTGGGGCCCGGCACTCTGCCAGGAAGCCCTCAGGCTGTGGCACTTCTGTATAGTCCACACACTTGCCTACAGGCCTACCACCTACTAGGCGCATGGAACTTGCAGGTGGATCGCTTGAGCAGGGACTTCTCCTCTCAGAGACAAGTGGTCTCTTCACCCAGAGGTGGTGCATAGACTTTTCCAAGAGTGGGGAATTCCCCAGGTGGACCTGTTCGTGACTTGTCAGAACCGTCACTGTCCCCGGTTCTGCTCCGGGAGGTGGGGTGGAGGCTGGGACGGGGCGCCATCTCTGATGCCTTCCTCCTGTCCTGGTCAGGCCAGTTTTTCTATGTCTTTCCCCCCCATTCCTGCTGATAGGCAAGGTCCTAGAGAAAATAAAGACGGACAGGGCCCAGGTCCTCCTGATTGCCCCGGTGTGGCCCAGGCAGCATTAGCACCAGACCCTCATGAGCTTGGCACTCGCCTTGCCGTGGCTGTTGCCGTCCAACCTGAACCTGCTCTCTCAGGACCAGGGCCACCTCCTCCACCCCAACCTAGCAGTGCTTCACCTCATGGCGTGGCTGCTCAATGGTTAGGCCGGGAGGAATGGATGTGCTCAGAAGGGGTTCAGCGCATCCTCTTGGAAAGCAGGCGACCCTCCACGCTCCGAGCCTACTTGGCTAAGTGGTTTTGGTTTTCCTGATGAGCGGATGAACGGGATGTTTCCCCCGTGGCTGCCCCAATCCAGCTCATTTTGGACTACCTCCTTCACCTTAGAGCCCTCGTCCATTAAGGTGCACCTGGTGGCCATATTGGCCTTCCACCTGCTGGTGCAGGGGCACACGGTATTCTCCCATGCCATGACTGGCTGATTCCTGAAGGGGTTGGATCGTCTCTTCCCCCTATACTGCAGTGGGACCTGAACTTGGTGCTGGCCTGGCTGACGGGGGGGCCCCCCATTCAAGCCGCTAGCTATGTGCTCCTGGTCACACCTCTCATGGAAGGTGGCCTTCCTGGTGGCAATCACGTCGGCTAGACGGGTCTCAGAACTCAGGGCCCTGACCTCTGAGCTCCCATACATGGTGTTCCATAAGGGTAAGGCCCAGCTCCGCCCACACGCCTCATTCCTCCCAAAGTCTCCGCCTACCACATAGGTCAGGACATCTTCCTGCTGATCCTCTGCCCCAAGCCCCATGCCTCCAGCGAGGCGCACCGTCTCCACACGTTGGATGTGAGACGGGCTCTGGCTTTTTACCTGGAATGGACTAAGCCATTCAGGAAGTCTTTGCAGCTATTCATCGCCTCAGCTGCAAGCACGAGGGATCGGCCGATCTCCACTCAGTGGCTCTCCAACTGGATCACCTTGTGCATCTGTACCTGTTATGACCTGGCGGGAATCTGTCCACCGCCAACTGTGAGGACACACTGGACTAGGGTGCAGGCCTTGTCGGCTGCCTTTTTGGCCCATGTCCCCATTCAGGACATTTTCAGGGCTGCCACATGGTCTTCGGTTCACACGTTCGCTTTGCATTACGTGATTGTCTCCCAGACCAGGGAAGACGCCGGGTTCGGCAGGGCTGTGCTCCCCCCCGAGAGGTTGTGAACTCCTACCCACCTCCAACGGATATAGCTTAGAATCACTTATTCTGGAATACACATGAGCAATCACTTGAAGAAGAAAAGACAGTTACCTTTTTCATAACTGGTGTTCTTCGAGATGTGTTGCTCATGGTCTATTCCACATCCCGCCCTCCTTCCCCTCTGTTCAAGTTGTCTGGCAAGAAGGAACTGAGGGTGGGGGGAGTGCACAGGGCCCCTTATACTGCGCCATAGAGGCGCCACTCCAGGGTTTGCTAGGGTTGCTCCCCTAAGGGTATTGCTATGGGGAAAAACTTCTGACACCTGTGCACGTGGTGAGCACGCACACCTATTGTGGAATAGACATGAGCAACACATCTCGAAGAACACCAGTTGTGGAAAAGGTAAGTCTTTTCCAAAACCTCCATAGGCAGTCTTATTCCAGTGCTTAACCACCCTGACAGAAATATCCAACCTAAACTCCCTTGCTGCAATTTAAGCCCCATTTCTTCTTAACCTCTGAGGATAGGACAAGAACAATAATTTTTTCCCCTCAACCATTTTCAAATACATAAAAAGTTACAAGGTGATCATGTCCCCTCTCAGTCTTCTCTTTTTTCCAGACTAAACAAACTCAATTTTTTCAATCTTCCTTCATAGGTCATGTTTTCTAGACCTTTAATCATTTTTGTTACTCTTCTCTGGACTTTCTCCAATTTGTCCACATCTTTCCTGAAATGTGGTGCCCAGAACTGGACACCATACACTCAGTTGAGGCCTAATCAGTGTGGAGTAGAGCAGAATAATTACTTGTCATATCTTGCTTACAATACTCCTGCTAATACATCCCAGAATGATGTTCGCTTTTTTTGCAACAGCGTTACACTGTTGACTCATATTTGGCTTGTGATCCACTATGACCCCCAGATCCCTTTCCGCAGTGCTCCTTCCTCGGCAGTCATTTCCCATTTTGTATGTGTGCAACTGATTTGTTCCTTCCCAAGTGGAGTCCTTTGCATTGTCCTTACTGAATTTCATCCTATTTACCTCAGACCATTTCTCCAGTTTGCCCAGATCATTTTGAATTTTCATCCTATCCTCCCCAGCACTGGCAACCCCTCCCAGCTTGGTACCGTCCGCAGACTTTGTAAGTGTCCTTGCTGTGATGCCATGATCTAAACCAGGGGTTCTCAACCTTTTTTTTTTTTTTTTTTTTTTTTTTTCTCTCTGAGTCCTCCCTCACATGCTATTTAAAGCTCCATGGCCCACCCTGTTTTCTATATATAAAAGCCAGGGCCGGTGTCGGGGTAGCAAGCAGGGCAATTCCCTGGGACCCCATGCCCAGAGGCCCCAATGAAGCTAAGCTGCTCAGGCTTTGGCTTCAGCCCCAGGTGGTGGGGCTTCAGCTTTCTGACCTGGGCCCCAGCGAGTCTAATGCTGGCTGTGCTTGGTGGACCCCTGAAACCTCCTCGTGGCCCGTACAGAGCCCTGGACCCTGGGTTGAGAACCATTGATCTAAGTCATTGATGAAGATATTGAACAGACCCAGAAGAACCAGACCCAGAACTGATGTCTGAGGGACCCTACTTGTTATGCCCTTCCAGCATGACTGTGAACCACTGATAAATTCTCTCTGGAAATGGTTTTCCAACCCAGTTATGCACCCACCTTGTCGTAGCTCCATCTAGGGTGCATTTCCCTAGTTTATGAGAAAGTCATGAGAGACCATATAAAAAGCGTTACTAAAGTCAAGATACACCACGTCTACTGCTTTTTCTCCACCCCACCCCATCCAAAAGGCTTGTTACCCTGTCAGAGAAAGCTATCAGGTTGGTTTGACATGATTTGTTCTTGACAAATCCATGCTGATCATTACTTATCACCTTATTCTAGATGTTTGTAAATGGAGTCCTTAATTATTTGGTCCATTAACTTTCCAGGTACAGAAGTAAAGCTGACTGGTCTGTAATTCCCTGGGTTTGTCTTTATTTACCTTTTTATAGATGGGCACTATATTTGCCCTTTTCAAGTCTTCCATGACTTTTCAAATATAATCGCTAATGACTCTGATATCTTCTCAGTCAGCTCCTTGAATATTCTAGGATGCATTTCATCAGGTCCTGGTGACTTGAAGGCATCTAACTTGCCTAAAGAAAAGGAGTACTTGTGGCACCTTAGAGACTAACAAATTTATTTGAGCATAAGCTTTCGTGAGCTACAGCTCACTTCATCGGATGCATGCAGTAGAAAATACAGTGGGGAGATTTTAAATACACAGAGAACATGAAACAGTGGGTGTTACCATACACACTGTAACGAGAGTGATCTGGTAAGGTGAGTTATTACCAGCAGGAGAGAGGGAACAAAAAACCTTTTGTAGTGATAATCAAGATGGGCCATTTCCAGCAGTTGACAAGAACGTGTGAGGAACAGTAGCGGGGGAAAATAAACATGGGGAAATAGTTTTACTTTGTGTAATGACACATCCACTCCCAGTCTTTATTCAAGCCTAATGTAATGGTGTCCAGTTTGCAAATTAATTCCAGTTGAGCACGATACAGTTCTGTGGTGACCTAGAATCCTATTTTTGATGCCTCCGACTCAAGGAACATTTCCAACACACCTCTGAACAGCATATTAACCCACAGAGACCTTCCTACCAACACTACAAAAAGGAGGATTCTGGGTGGACTCCTCCTGAAGGTCAAAACAACAGACTGGACTTCTACGTAGAGTGCTTCTGCCGATGTGCACAGGCTGAAATTGTGGAAAAGCAGCATCACTTGCCCCATAACCTCAGCTGTGCAGAACACAATGCCATCCACTGCCTCAGAAACAACTCTGACATCATAATCAAAAAGGCTAACAAAGGAGGTGCTGTCGTCTTCATGAATAGGTCAGAATATGAACAAGAGTCTGCTAGGCAGCTCTCCAACACCACTTTCTACAAGCCATTACTCTCTGATCCCACTGAGGGTTACCAAAAGAAACTACAGCATCTGCTCAAGAAACTCCCTGAAAACACACTAGAACAAATCCACACAGACACACCCCTAGATCCCCGACCTGGGGTATTCTATCTGCTACCCAAGATCCATAAACCTGGAAATCCTGGACGCCCCATCATCTCAGGCATTGGCACCCTGACAGCAGGATTGTCTGGCTATGTAGACTCCCTCCTCAGGCCCTACGCTACCATCACTCCCAGCTGTCTTCGAGACACCACTGACTTCCTGAGGAAACTACAATCCATCGGTGATCTTCCTGAAAACACCATCCTGGCCACTATGGATGTAGAAGCCCTCTACACCAACTTTCCACACAAAGATGGACTACAAGCCGTCAGGAACAGTATCCCCAATAATGTCATGGCAAACCTGGTGGCTGAACTTTTTCATAGAATATCAGGGTTGGAAGGGACCTCAGGAGGTCATCTAGTCCAACCCCCTACTCAAAGCAGGACCAATCCCCAAGTAAATCATCCCAGCCAGGGCTTTGTCAAGCCTGACCTTAACTTTGACTTTGTCCTCACCCACAACTATTTCACATTTGGGGACAATCTATACCTTCAAATCAGCGGCACTGCTATGGGTACCCGCATGGCCCCACAGTATGCCAACGTTTTTATGGCTGACTTAAAACAACGTTTCCTCAGCTCTCAACCCCTAATGCCCCTACTCTACTTGCGCTACACTGATGACATCATCATCATCTGGACCCATGGAAAAGAAGCCCTTGAGGAATTCCACCATGATTTCAACAATTTCCATACCACCATCAACCTCAGCCTGGACCAGTCCACACAAGAGATCCACTTCTTGGACACTACGGTGCTAATAAGCAATGGTCACATAAACACCACCCTATACCGGAAACCTACTGACCTCTATACTTACTTACATGCCTCCAGCTTTCATCTAGACCACACCACACGATCCATTGTCTACAGCCAAGCTCTACGATACAACCGTATTTGCTCCAACCCCTCAGACAGAGACAAACCCCTACAAGATCTCTATCAAGCGTTCTTACAACTACAATACCCACCTGCTGAAGTGAAGAAACAGACTGACGGAGCCAGAGGAGTTCCCAGAAGTCACCTACTACAGGACAGGCCCAACAAAGAAAATAACAGAACACCACTAGTCGTCACCTCCAGCCTCCAACTAAAACCCCTCCAACGCATTATCAAGGATCTACAACCTATCCTGAAGGACGACCCATCACTCTCACAGATCTTGGGAGATAGGGCAGTCCTTGCCTACAGACAGCCTCCCAACCTGAAGCAAATATTCACCAGCAACCACACAACAGAACCACTAACCCAGGAACCTATCCTTGCAACAAAGCCCATTGCCAGCTGTGCCCACATATCTATTCAGGGGACACCATCATAGGGCCTAATCACATCAGCCACACTATCAGAGGCTCGTTCACCTGCACGTCTACCAATGTGATATATGCCATCATGTGCCAGCAATGCCCCTCTGCCATGTACATTGGCCAAACCGGACAGTCTTTATGTAAAAGAATAAATGGACACAAATCAGACGTCAAGAATTATAACATTGAAAAACCAGTCAGAGAACACTTCAATCTTTCTGGTCACTCGATTACAGACCTAAAAGTGGCAATACTTCAACAAAAAAGCTTCAAAAACAGACTCCAACGAGAGACTGCTGAATTGGAATTAATTTGAAAACTGGACACCATTACATTAGATTGGCTAAGGAGCCGCCTGGAGCGGTGACTTCATGGCGCTCAATATATGACCCTGCTGACCTGACCCCCCCCTACCCCCTTCAGTTCCTTCTTACCATCCGTGGCAGCCGTTGAACTGCGTTCACTTGCTTGCACGTGCTCCCTTAGCCTCCTGTCTAGTTCTTCTTAGTTTTAGTTTAGTTAGTAGTAGTAGTAGTGATTGGTGACCGGGATCATTTGTATCCCTTCACGCTGCCTTGGGATGTGGGGCATGCCACAAGCCCCAGGGTTTAAGTCTTGCAATGTTTGCCAGAAGCCTATGCTCAGTACTGTCCCCCACGACTTGTGCCTTTAGGTGCTTTGGGGAGGTGCATTAGTCGGAGCGCTGTAAGATTTGCAAGGCTTTCAAGCCTAGAACCAAGCAGGAGTGGGACTTCAGTTTAAAACAACTATTGATGGAAGCCGCACTCCATCCCATGGCACAGGACCACCTAGCCCCGGGTCTGAGTTCGTCAATGCAGAGTACCCAAGCATTGGTCCGCGACTCGGTGCTGAAGAAGGACTCCAGTGGGAGAGACCCTTGACACTGAAAATCCCCGGCACTGCAGCAAGGATATTGGATATTAGGAAAAATTTCACCACCCTCCTAGTGAAAAAGCACTGGAATGGGTGACCTAGGGAGGTGGTGGAATCAAGGAGATTTAGAGGTTTTTAAGGTCAGGCTTGACAAAGCACTAGCTGGGATAATTTGGTTGGGGATTGAATCATAGAATCATAGAATATCAGGGTTGGAAGGGACCTCAGGAGGTCATCTAGTCCAACCCCCTGCTCAAAGCAGGACCAATCCCCAATTAAATCATCCCAGCCAGGGCTTTGTCAAGCCTGACCTTAAAAACTTCTAAGGAAGGAGATTCTACCACCTCCCTAGGTAACGCATTCCACTGTTTCACCACCCTCCTAGTGAAAAAGTTTTTCCTAATATCCAACCTAAACCTCCCCCACTGCAACTTGAGACCATTACTCCTTGTTCTGTCATCCGCTACCACTGAGAACAGTCTAGATCCATCCTCTTTGGAACCCCCTTTCAGGTAGTTGAAAGCAGCTATCAAATCCCCCCTCATTCTTCTCTTCTGAAGACTAAACAATCCCAGTTCCCTCAGCCTCTCCTCATAAGTCATGTGTTCCAGTCCCCTAATCATTTTTGTTGCCCTCCGCTGGACTCTCTCCAATTTATCCACGTCCTTCTTGTAGTGTGGGGCCCAAAACTGGACACAGTACTCCAGATGAGGCCTCACCAATGTCGAATAGAGGGGAACGATCACGTCCCTCAATCTGCTGGCAATGCCCCTACTTATACATCCCAAAATGTCATTGGCCTTCTTGGCAACAAGGGCACACTGTTGACTCATATCCAGCTTCTCGTCCACTGTCACCCCTAGGTCCTTTTCTGCAGAACTGCTGCCTAGCCATTCGGTCCCTAGTCTGTAGCGGTGCATGGGATTCTTCCGTCCTAAGTGCAGGACTCTGCACTTGTCCTTGCTGAACCTCATCAGATTTCTTTTGGCCCAGTCCTCCAATTTGTCTAGGTCCCTCTGTATCCTATCCCTACCTTCCAGTGTATCTACCTCTCCTCTCAGTTTAGTGTCATCTGCAAACTTGCTGAGGGTGCAATCCACACCATCCTCCAGATCATTTATGAAGATATTGAACAAAACCTGCCCCAGGACCGACCCCTGGGGCACTCCACTTGATACCGGCTGCCAACTAGACATGGAGCCATTGATCACTACCCATTGAGCCCGACAATCTAGCCAGCTTTCTATCCACCTTATAGTGCATTCATCCAGCCCATACTTCTTTAACTTGCTGGCAAGAATACTGTGGGAGACCGTGTCAAAAGCTTTGCTAAAGTCAAGGAACAACACATCCAATGCTTTCCCTTCATCCACAGAGCCAGTTATCTTGTCATAGAAGGCAATTAGATTAGTCAGGCATGACTTGCCCTTGGTGAATCCATGCTGACTGTTCCTGATCACTTTCCTCTAAGTGCTTCAGAATTGATTCCTTGAGGACCTGCTCCATGATTTTTCCGGGGACTGAGGTGAGACTGACTGGCCTGTAGTTCCCAGGATCCTCCTTCTTCCCTTTTTTAAAGATGGGCACTACATTAGCCTTTTTCCAGTCATCTGGGACCTCCCCCGATTGCCATGAGTTTTCAAAGATAATGGCCAATGGCTCTGCAATCACATCCGCCAACTCCTTTAGCACTCTCGGATGCAACGCATCCGGCCCCATGGACTGGTGCTCATCCAGCTTTTCTAAATAGTCCCGAGCCACTTCTTTCTCCACAGAGGGCTGGTCACCTCCTCCCCATGCTGTGCTGCCCAGTGCAGTAGTCTGGGAGCTGACCTTGTTCGTGAAGACAGAGGCAAAAAAAACATTGAGTACATTAGCTTTTTCCACATCCTCTGTCACTAGGTTGCCTCCCTCATTCAGTAAGGGGCCCACACTTTCCTTGATTTTCTTCTTGTTGCTAACATACCTGAAGAAACCCTTCTTGTTACTCTTAACATCTCTTGCTAGCTGCAACTCCAGGTGTGATTTGGCCTTCCTGATTTTCACTCCTGCAAGCCCGAGCAATATTTTTATACTCCTCCCTGGTCATTTGTCCAATCTTCCACTTCTTGTAAGCTTCTTTTTTGTGTTAAAGATCAGCAAGGATTTCACTGTTAAGTCAAGCTGGTCGCCTGCCATATTTACTATTCTTTCTACACATCGGGATGGTTTGTCCCTGTAACCTCAATAAGGATTCTTTAAAATACAGCCAGCTCTCCTGGACTCCTTTCCCCCTCATGTTATTCTCCCAGGGGATCTTGCCCATCAGTTCCCTGAGGGAGTCAAAGTCTGCTTTTCTGAAGTCCAGGGTCCGTATTCTGCTGCTCTCCTTTCTTCCTTGTGTTAGGATCCTGAACTCGACCATTTCATGGTCACTGCCTCCCAGGTTCCCATCCACTTTTGCTTCCCCTACTAATTCTTCCCGGTTTGTGAGCAGCAGGTCAAGAAGAGCTGTGCCCCTAGTTGGTTCCTCCAGCACTTGCACCAGGAAATTTTCCAAAAACTTCCTGGATTGCCTGTGCACCGCTGTATTGCTCTCCCAGCAGATATCAGGGTGATTGAAGTCTCCCATGAGAACCAGGGCTTGCGATCTAGTAACTTCTGCGAGTTGCCAGAAGAAAGCCTCGTCCACCTCATCCCCCTGGTCTGGTGGTCTATAGTAGACTCCCACTACAACATCACCCTTGTTGCTCACACTTCTAAACTTAATCCAGAGACTCTCAGGTTTTTCTGCAGTTTCATACTTGAGCTCTGAGCAGTCATACTGCTCTCTTACATACAGTGCAACTCCCCAACCTTTTCTGCCCTGCCTGTCCTTCCTGAACAGCTTATATCCATCCATGACAGTACTTCAGTCATGTGAGTTATCCCACCAAGTCTTTGTTATTCCAATCACATCATAATTCCTTGACTGTGCCAGGACTTCCAGTTCTCCCTGCTTGTTTCCCAGGCTTCATGCATTTGTATACAGGCACTTGAGGTAACCTGCTGATTGCCCCTCTTTCTCAGTATGAGGCAGGAGCCCTCCCCTCTCACGCGCTCCTGCTCGTGCCTCCTCCCGGTATCCCACTTCCCCACTTACCTCAGGGCTTTGGTCTCCTTTCCCTGGTGAACCTAGTTTAAAGCCCTCCTCACTAGGTTAGCCAGCCTGCTTGCGAAGATGCTCTTCCCTCTCTTCGTTAGGTGGAGCCGTCTCTGCCTAGCACTCCTTCTTGGAACAGCATCCCATGGTCAAAGAATCCAAAGCCTTCTTTCCGACACCACCTGCATAGCCATTTGTTGTCTTCCACGATTCGACAGTCTCTACCCCGGCCTTTTCCTTCCATGGGGAGGATGGACGAGAACACCACTTGCACCTCAAACTCCTTTATCCTTCTTCCCAGAGCCACGTAGTCCACAGTGATCTGCTCAAGGTCATTCTTGGTAGTATCATTGGTGCCCACGTGAAGAAGCAGGAAGGGGTAGAGATCCAAGGGCTTGATGAGTCTCGGCAGTCTCTCCGTCACATCGCGAATCTTAGCTCCTGGCAAGCAGCAGACTTCTCGGTTTTCCCGGTCGGGGCGGCAAATCGATGACTCAGTCCCCCTGAGGAGAGAGTCCCCGACCACCACCACCTGCCTCCTTTTCTTGGGAGCGGTGGTCATGGAACCCCCACCCTAGGACAGTGCATCCCATGCCTTCCAGTCGGCGGAGTCTCCTTTTGTTCCCTTCCCTCAAATGTATCATCTGGTCCACTGTCCGCATTAGTACCTGTGGAGAGCACATGAAAACAGTTACTTACCTGTATCTGCCCTGCTGGTACATGGACGTTCCCCTTTTTTCTTCTGGAGGTCACATGATGCCAAATTGCTTCACCATCCTCCTGTCCCCGCTGCGCAGCCTGCTCTGAATCTTCAGAACCTTGTGCCCGTAGAAGCCTATCCTGACATCTGTCCAGGAAATCTTCAGTTTCTCTTATCCAACGCAGGGTCGATACCTGTTGCTCCAGACCTTGAACCTTCTCTTCCAGTATGGAGACCAGCTTGCACTTTGTACAGACAAAGTTGCATTTGTCCTGTGGAAGAAAGACAAACATAGCACATCCAGTGCAGGTCACAACAGCTGAACACCCCCCTCCATATTACCTTCCTTCTACGAGCTTCCTCAGGAGTTGTTGTAATTACTCAGAGAATCTGGCAAGATGTAAGCCTCAGTGGGCTCTCCCTAGGCGAACTCCCAGGGAAACTCCTTTTGTTAGCTGCTCTGCTGTTCGCTGCTCAGCTGGTTCGCAACTGACTGGCTTTTTATGCAGTCAGGCCCACTTAAGGCTCACCTGGAACAAAGCACACCCAGTTCGCACCCTTTTCAAACAACCAATCAAGCACACAGCACACAATATATTATATTTTGTTGTACCTGTTGTGACGAAGTGGGAATGTTCTTAATGTTTTCTCTGAATACTGTGTGGGTGCCTCAGTTTCCCCTATGCATTTCTTAAGGATCTAGGTGGTAGGATAAGGGTTTGTGATTGTTGTAGAGCCCTAGAGGGTCAGTGTGATGCTGTCTGCCACACCGTGTGCTTCCCGCAGCAAGGCTGCCTGGATGGGGCTCCTGGGGAAGCTAGAGAGCCCTTCACTCCAACTCCACAGTCAGACGTGACTCTCAGCCAGCTGGTAAAACAGAAGGAACACAGTCTAAAACAGAGCTTGTAGGTACAGAAAACAGGACCCCTCAGTCAGGTCCATCTTGGGGGGTGGGGAGCCCAGATCCAAGTTCTGGGCCTCTCCCTGTTTCATAAGAACGGCCATACTGGGTCAGACCAAAGGTCCATCCAGCCCAGTATCCTGTCTACCGACAGTGACCGATGCCAAGTGCCCCAGAGTGAGTGAACATAACAGGTAATGATCAAGTGATCTCTCTCCTGCCATCCATCTCCATCCTCTGACAATCGGAGGCTAGGGACACCATTCCTTACCCATCCTGGCTAATAGCCATTAATGGACTTAACTTCCATGAATTTATCCAGTTCTCTTTTAAACCCTGTTATAGTCCTGGCCTTCACAACCTCTTCAGGCAAGGAGTTCCACAGGTTGGCTGTGCACTGTGTGAAGAACTTCCTTTTATTTGTTTTAAACCTGCTACCCATTAATTTCATTTGGTGGCCCCTAGTTCTTATATTATGGGAACAAGTAAATAACTTTTCCTTATTCACTTTCTCCACACCACTCATGATTTTATATACCTCTGTCATATCCCCCTTAGTCTCCTCTTTTCCAAGCTGAAAAGTCCTAGCCTCTTTAATCTCTCCTCATATGGGACCTGATCCAAACCCTAATCATTTTAGTTGCTCTTTTCTGAACCTTTTCTAATGCCAGTGTATCTTTTTTGAGATGAGGGGACCACATCTGTACGCAGTATTCAGGATGTGGGCGTACCATGGATTTATATAAGGGCAGCAAGATATTCTTTGTTTTATTCTCTATCCCTTTTTTAATGATTCCTAACATCCCGTTCGCTTTTTTGACTGCCGCTGCACACTGCGTGGATGTCTTCAGAGAACTATCCACGATGACTCCAAGATATTTTTCCTGATTAATTGTAGCTAAATTAGCTCCCATCATATTATATGTATAGTTGGGGTTATTTTTTCCAATGTGTATTACTTTACATTTATCTACATTACATTTCATTTGCCATTTTGTTGCCCAGTCACTTAGTTTTGTGAGAACTTTTTGAAGTTCTTCACAGTCTGCTTTGGTCTTAACTATCTTGAGCAGTTTAGTATCCCCGGTCAGCTCCAAACTGACACTCCCTTCAGCCCCTCCTCTGGCCTTTCTCTCTTTTCTGGACAAGGAGGCCACCTGATCTCTTTGTTCTCCAACACCTTCAGTTGGCACCTTGCAGGGGAGGAGCCCAGGCCATCAGTTGCCAGGAAACAGGGTGTTGGCCATTCTTTATGCAGACACCATCACAGTGGCCCTCTAGGGCTCTATAACAATCACACACCCTTATCCCACTAACTAGATCCTTAAGAAATGCATAGGGGAAACTGAGGCACCCACACAGTATTCAGAGAAAAAATTAAGAACATTCCCACTTTGTAACACCTGTATACAACCAATTATATACTTTGAAGGTTGTAAAATAATCAAGTATTGTGCTAAACACGATCATACCCCAAACTGACAGCCAAATTTAAGTTGCATTTTTTCCCCCTCAGGTGAGGGCTCTGGGGTGGGGCTGGGGATGAGTGGTTCACAGTGCAGGAGGGGGCTCAGGGCTGGGGCTGGGATGCTGGGGGGTGCAGGCTCTGGGGTGGAGGAGAGCTGGGGATGAGGAGCTTGGGGTGCAGACAGGCTGCCCCAGGGCTAGGGTCAGAGAGGACCCCCCCCACCCTTCACCTCCCTGCTGGCAGCACCGGGCTCTGGGTGAGGGACCCCTCCTTTCCCCTGCTGCCCCTCACTGTAGTCTCACTGGGAGTGGAGGATGGGGCTGCCCCTTGCCCAGCATGGGGCAGGAGTGGTGGCTGGGGGGGAGGGCAGGGTGTCACAAAATTCACCCAAATCCCAGCTGCTCAGGTGCAGGAAGCCCCCCACCCCGTCTCCCCTGCAGTGGGTGAGTGGGTGCTGGGGGGAAGGGGACTGCCATCACATGTGGCTTCCTTCCTCCCCTATTGCCCCTCACCATAGCCTCACTGGGGTGGGGGATAGGGCTGCCCCTTGCCCAGTGTGGGGCAGGAGTGGTGGCTGTGGGTAGGGGGGAGTGGCTTACGGGGTCAAACACTCACCGAAGCCCCAGAAGCTGCTCAGGTGAGTGAGTATACTCCAGATGATCATGTCTCCCAGAAGCCCCCTCTGCATCTCCTCCTGGTGGGTGCTGGGGCCGGGAGGGGAGGGCTGGCAAGCACGTGTGTGCCCGTGCCCCTGCCCCCTCCCCCTCCTGAGGTGCAGCAGCCAGCTGCCCCAGCGGCATCTATTGTGCTGTTGCCATAGGCACTGTCATAAATATAAAGGGAAGGGTAAACACCTTTAAAATCCCTCCTGGCCAGAGGAAATACCCTTTGACCTGTAAAGGGTTAAGAAGCTACAAGTAACCTCGCTGGCACCTGACCAAAATGACCAATGAGGAGACAAGATACTTTCAAAGCTGGAGGGGGGGAGAAACAAAGGGTCTGGGTCTGTCTGTGTGATGGTTTTGCCAGAAACAGAACAGGAATGGAATCTTAGAACTTAGTAAGTAATCTAGCTAGATATGCTTTAGATTCTGTTTTAAATGGCTGAGAAAATAAGCTGTGCTGAATGGAATGTATATTCCTGTTTTTGTGTCTTTTTGTAACTTAAGGTTTTGCCTAGATGGATTCTCTATGTTTTGAATCTGATTACCCTGTAAGGTATTTACCATCCTGATTTTACAGAGGTGATTCTTTTACTTTTTCTTTTATTAAAATTCTTCTTTTAAGAAACTGAATGCTTTTTCATTCTTCTTAAGGTCCAAGGGTTTGGGTCTGTGGTCACCTATGCAAATTGGTGAGGATTTTTATCAAACCTTCCCCAGGAAAGGGGGTGTAAGATTTGGGAGGATTTTGGGGGGAAAGACGTTTCCAAACGGACTCTTTCCTAATAATACTGGTTAGACATTTGGTGCTGGCAGTGGAAGTCTAAGGGCAAAGGGTAAAATAGTTTGTACCTTGGGGAAGTTTTATCCTAAGCTGGTAAAAGTAAGCTTAGGAGGTTTTCATGCAGGTCCCCACATCTGTACCCTAGAGTTCAGAGTGGGGAAGGAACCTTGACAGCAGCAGCGCTTGGCAGCGCAGGCAGACAAGGGGGAGCCCTGCGCTGCCGCTTTCATTCAAGCAGGGACGCTCTGGGGCTGGGGGTGGCAGGGGAGCTGGGGTCCACTCAAGCCAGGGCTGGGGGAGAGTCCCAGATCCAAATATTGGTGGAGCAGGGCCCCCAGCCTTGAATATTCCTGGAGCCTGGGCACCATGAGAGAATATAACTCGCTGCCCAGGGAAGTGGGCAAAGCTACTGTGGGGACTGCTGTGATCCAAGTAGCCAATGCAGTCACTGATGTTCTGCTATCAAGGGTAGTGACTCTGGGAAATGTGCAGGTCACAATGGATGGCTTTGCTGCAATGGGTTTCCCTAACTGTGGTGGAGTGATAGACGGAACCCATATCCCTATCTTGGCACCGGACCACCTTGCCAACCAGTACATAAACTGCAAGGGGTACTTCTCAATGGTGCTGCAAGCACTGGTGGATCACAAGGGACGTTTCACCAACATCAGCGTGGGATGGCCAGGGAAGGTGCATGACGCTCGCATCTTTAGGAACTCCCGCCTGTTTGAGCAGCTGGAAAAAGGGACTTACTTCCCAGACCAGAAAATTACTATTGGGGATGTTGAAATGCCTATAGTTATCCTTGGGGACGCAGCCTACTCCTTAATGCCATGGCTCATGAAGCCATACACAGGCAGCCTGGACAGTAGTAAGGAGCAGTTCAACTATAGGCAGAGCAAGTGCAGAATGATGGTAGAATGTGCCTTTGGACGTTTGCAAGCTCGCTGTTGCTGTTTGCTGACTAGGTTAGACCTCAGCGCAACCAATATTTCCATTGTTATTGCTGCTTTGCTGTGTGCTCCATAATATCTGTGAGAGTAAGGAGGAGACATTTATGGCGGGGTGGGAGATTGAGGCAAATCACCTGGCTGCCAATTTTGAGCAGCCAGACACCAGGGCGATTAGAAGAGCACAGCTAGGTGCACTGCGCATCAGAGAAGCTTTGAAAACCAGTTTCATGACTGTCCAGGCTACCTGTGACAGTTGTGTGTGTTTCTCCTTGCTGCAAACCCACCCCCTTTGTTGATTTTAATTCCCTCTAAGCCAACCACCTTCCCTCCTTTGATCACAGCTGGCAAAGGAAATAAAGTCACTATTGTTTTGAAACCATACATTCTTTCTTTATTAATTTTAAAAAAAGGGAGATAACTGATAAGGTAGCCCAAGTAGGATGGGGTGGGGGAGGAGGGCAGGACAAGGGCACATTGCTTATTGTAGCCACAGTACAAATCAAAACTCTTTGAATGACAGCCTTCTGTGGCTTGGGCCATCCTCTGGAGTGGAGTGGCTGGGTGCCTGGAGCCTCTTCTCCCCCACCCCGCCTCGGAGTTCTTGGGCATCTGGATGAGGAAGATATGGAACTTGGGGAGGAGGGCAGGCGGTTGTACAGTGGATGCAGCGGCAGTCTGTGCTCTTGTTGGCTTTCCTGCAACTCCACCAGACACCTGAGCATGTCCGTTTGCTCCACTATTAGCCTCAGCATTGCATCCTGCCTCTTCTCATGGTGCTCACTGAATACTTTCCTGGCCTCTGCCACTGAATGCCTCCATGCATTCAGCTGTGCTCTATCAGTGTGGTAGGACTGCATGAGCTCGGAAAACATGTCAGCGTGAATGTGTTTTTTTCACCTTCTAATCTGCGATAACCTCAGGGACAGAGATGATAGGGGGAGCATGGAAACATTTGCATCTGCAGAGGGATAAAAAGGGAGAGTAAAATTTAAGATGATACATATCTGAGAACAAAAGGGAGACTCTTTCACAGTGAATCAAGCAATTCATAGAAGACAGCACATGTTCTTTAGGTACAAGGTCGCATTTTGCCTTTTATATTGAGCCCCTGCCAATATGGTGACACATCACACATGGCTGGGCAACAGAATTTGGTTTCCAGGCAGCCATGGTAAGCCAAAGGGTATGCGGGTTTAGCTTCTAACACCTTCATAACATGTGGGAATGTTTTCAATTGCAGCGCCCTCCTTTCCCATAGCAAGCAATGCTGGTTGGGTTTGCCATTTAAAAGGAGGGGCTGCGGTTTTCGAGTGGATGTGCAGCACACACCTTCCACCACCCCTCCGCATGGCTATTTGGGATGATCCCTTCACCCCTCCCCATGCCACGTGGCTATTCTCAGGGATGATCCCTTTTAGCCAAGCACAAACAGCTCAGCATGAATGGGGTCCTTTTACTGTTCCCTTACAAAAATTCCCCTTTTTCAACCAAGTGACCATGAATCTAGACTGTTCTCAGTGGTAGCAGATGACAGAACAAGGAGTAATGGTCTCAAGTTGCAGTGGGGGAGGTTTAGGTTGGATATTAGGAAAAACTTTTTCACTAGGAGGGTGGTGAAGCACAGGAATGGGTTACCTAGGGAGGTGGTTGAATCTCCATCCTTTGAAGTTTTTAAGGTCAGGCTTGACAAAGCCCTGGCTGGGATGATTTAGTTGGGGATTGGTCCTGCTTTGAGCAGGGGGTTGGACTAGACGACCTCCTGAGGTCCCTTCCAACCCTGATATTCTATGAATGACACAGAAAGATATAGACCAAATGTTGCTTGAATGTGACCAAAATCCAGGACCATTCGCTGCCATGCTTTGTGCTGCTACTTCCTACTAGCTTGGCGTGGTAAAGTGTCCTACTGTGGAGAACGAAATAAGGCAGCCCTCCCCAGAAACCTTCTGCAAAGGCTTTCAGAGTACCTCCAGGAGAGTTGCATGGAGATGTCCCTGGAGGATTCCCGCTCCATCCCCAGACATGTTAACAGACTTTTCCAGTAGCTGTACTGGCCGCAAATGCATCCCAACTCTTCAGGGCAAATCAAACATTAAACACCATTGCTTTTAAACCCTGTACTGTAGTTACAAATGTGCACTCACCAGAGGTGCCTTCTCCGCCTTCAGGGTCAGGGATCCCGCCTTGGGAGGGTATTGGCTCCAGGGTGATGAAAAGGTCTTGGCTGCCAGGGAGAACGGATTCATCACTTGCCTGCTGTGCATTGTCCTCCTCCTCCTCCTCTTCCTCATTCACAAAATCCTCCTCCCTGTTGCATGAGACTCCCCCTTGCAGGTGTCCATGGACAGTGTGGGGTAGTGGTAGGGTCCCCCCCTAGAATGCGATGCAGCTGATCGTAGAAGCGGCATGTATGGGGCTCTGACCCGGAGTGATCATTTGCCTCCTTTGTCTTTTGGTAGGCTTGCCTGAGCTCCTTGACTTTCACGCGGCACTGCTGTGTGTCCCTGTTGTAGCTTCCCTCCACCATGCCCTGTGCGATTTTGGCATATATATATGTTAGCATTTCTTCTTTTTGATCGGAGTTCTGCCTTCACAGATTCTTCTCTCCATACAGCAATCAGATCCAGTGTCTCCTGTTCGCTCCATGCTGGAGCTCGTTTGCGATTCTGTGGGGACTGCATGGTCACCTGTGCTGCTGAGCTTGCCACGCTGACCAACCAGGAAATGAAATTCAAAATTTCCTGGGGCTTGTACCTGGCTAGTGCATCAGAGTTAAAAGTGCTGTCCAGAGTGGTCACATTGGAGCTCTCTGGGATAGCTCCCGGAGACCAATAACGTTGATTTGCGTCCGCACTACCCCAAATTTGACCCAGCAAGGTCGATTTTAGCACTACTCCCCTCGCCGGGGAGTACAGAAGTGGATTTTAAGAGCCCTTTAGGTCGACGGAATGGGGTTGCTTGTGTAGATGCATTCATTATAAAATTGACCTAACGTGGCTAAATTCGACCTAACCCCATAGTGTAGACCAGGGCTAGATCTTTTTAACAGCTTCCAGCTCTCCCCTGAGGACAGTGAAGATTTTAATAAGGTCTTAACACAATCTGAGACTCGTTGCATTCCTCAAGAGAATGAAACTTGTGAAAGATTCCTTTTCCACATACAAGGAACACAAAGGCATTGAGGATGACATCACAGACTTGAAACATAAGAGCCAGTCTTGCAGCTTTGGGCCTATAAGAGATTCCTTGATTAGAGGTAGGTTGATGTCAGGCTCCAGTAATGCAAACAGACACAATAAATCCTGCATCTTGGCAGGGGGTTCGACTAGATCAGTGGCTCGACCTTTCCAGACTACTGTACCCCTTTCAGGAGTCTCATTTGTCTTCCATACCCCAAGTTTCACCTCTTGCTTACAAAATCAGACATAAAAATACAAAAGTGTCATAGCCACACTATTACTGAAAAATTTACTTTCTAATTTTTAACCATATAATTATAAAATAAATCAATTGGAATATATTATACCTGCATTTCAGACTATAGTACATAGAGCCCTATAAACAAGTCGTTGTCTGTATGCAATTTTAGTTTGTACTGACTTTGCTAGTGCTTTTTATGTAGCCTGTTGTAAATCTAGGCAAATATCTAGATGACTTGATGTACCCCCTGGAAGACCATTACATACCCCCATATATGTACCACTGGATGAGATGACCCTTGTGGTCCCTTCTAACCCTATGGCTCTATGATTCTATAGGAGCATCTACTGCGACACAGTGACTTAACTTTGGAACAAGCCATAAAGATCTGCAAATCAGTGGGCCAGGCAAAACTGCAAGTGCAGAATTTAAGCAAAGAGGATCACAGAAACACAGCTCGCTGCTCAGTAAGGCAAGAAGGAAACCCACAAAAAAGCAATACACTGAAAACAGTCTAGATGTATGCAGAGTCAGGATGGGCTCCACCCTGACATCTGGTGGTGAGGTGTGGCAAGTAGTGGAAAAGAACTTCAGGGGCTGATCTCAATTTGCATAGGCACACCCACCCCGCCTAGAATGAGGCCATAACTGCCCAAATGGTCACTTTGGCTGTTGTGGGATCCCCAGTGTCTTTGTTATTGGGGCAGGAAGAGTAAATTGTTATTACCCTGATTATGGGAACTGTGCTTGGAACTGTACTTGGCCTTTTGTTATGATGGAGGGACTCACCATCAACTGAGTAGCACTCGCTAGGCAAGGGACATGGGTTCCAAAACTCTGTGAATTGAGAGAGACTTGAGACAGGTATTAGTACCTGGTGGTGTGGGCCCCTTTGTGAGGGCCTGAAGCACCAATTGCACCTCTGTCTCTCTCAATTCACAGAGTTATAGAGCCTACCTTAAGGGCATCCACTGAGTACCTGAGTAAGTGTAAAATGCGTGGGCGCATATTTGTGAGGGAGGATGGAGATTTTGCGGTACTGTGTGAACTGCCGTCGGCTGTGGACCCTCTACAGGTTCCAGGCACGATAGCAGTGGAAGATGGTGAGTGGAAGGTAATAACTACTGGGAGCCAGCCCTCACCAGCCCCTGCCTCTGAAGTGGAGTTTTTAAAGAAAATGTCAGCCTTTTTGGGGAAAGAGGGGAAGACCTTGGCTGATATGCCGGGTCTGTTGGGCCTTGACCCAGGAGTCCCACCCCGGGAGGCTGCTCCATCACCTGATGAGTGGGTGAAGGCTTTGGGGCAAGCATTAGAGAAGGTTGTGCCACCCCATCCTGAGTCAAGCCCCTATCGTAAACTAAGGTTGTTTTCTGGGGGTCCCACCCCAATACCTGGGGAGGAAGCATTTGAACCCTGGCTGGAACACACCACTGAAATGCTGCAGGAGTGGGCAGTACCTGATGCTGAAAAGAGAAGGCGACTAGTAGAGTGCCTCAGGGGGCCAGCCCTAGATGTGATTCGCACCCTGAAGCTCAGTAACCCTGGGGTCAAGGTAAAGGACTGCCTAGAGGCCCTTGATCATGCCTTTGGGAGAACCGAGGGCTCAGAGGATGTTTATTGCAAGTTCCTCAATGCCAGGCAACAGAAGGGAGAGAAAGTTTCTGCCTACATGCAGAGGTTGGAGAAATTATTACAGAGAGCCATCATGAGGGGAGCAGTAGCGGTTGAGCAAATGGACCGGACTAGATTGGCTCAGATTGTGAGGGGAATTCAATATCAGAACCCAATCCTTCTCCACCTTCGATTAAGGGAGCGCCAAGACAATCCACCGGGTTACTCTCGACTGATAAAAGAGGTCCGAGAGGAGGAAGAGAGGCAGGCAGCTGGTGAGGTTTGGGAGGTTCAGCCACCCCAGGCAACTGCCACAACATCCATACGAATGCCCAAGACGCTGATGGTGAATCCTCAAGAGGAACTTACCCAACGAGTGCAGGTCCTGACACAGAAAGTGGCTGAACTAGAGAATACTATCGATTCAGCAAAGACTTCAGGGTACAAGGAACCCCGCGTTACCGCGGTCCAGAAGACTACATTTAGAACCTCTGCCCCACCCCGGCAACACAGGAAAGGGCAATCCTCCTTCTGCTACCGGTGTGGCCAGGATGGGCACATTGCTGCCAGGTGTCAGAATGCAGAGAATCCCCCGCTAGTATACCAAAAGCTGAGGACCACCTGGGGAAAGTCGGGAAACGGCCCCAGGGCCTGGGAAGGGAGCCGCCTAGGCCTGCAGGGTTTGGAGGCTCCCCTGCGAAGAACCATGCCACCCGAATCCCACCAGGATTGATAGGACCTCGAGCAGAGGTCACTGTAAAGGTTGAAGGGACAGAATGTAGAGCAGTGCTTGACACGGGATCCCAAGTGACTATCATATTCCAGTCCTTCTACCAGCAGATGCTTATGCATCTGCCTATACAGCCCTTGACAGGGCTTGGCCTGTGTGGTCTCAGCATGGATGAATACCCGTATCAGGGGTATGTCATTGTACACCTGGAATTCCCAGAAGAGATCGCTGGGGTAAGACAGGAGGTGGACACTGCAGCTTTAATATGCCCCGACCCTAAAGGTGTCTCTGATGTGTCCGTGCTAATAGGGACCAACTCCAGCCTCTTTAAGGTACTTGCAGATTACTGCAGACAACGAGCAGGGGACCAATACCTGAATACCTTGGTGATACACACACATTGTGCCGCAGCCTACAGAAAAATTGAGGACGCAAAAAGAGTGATGCCTGATTTGCCGGTGGGAGCATTGAGGTACACAGGCCCGATCCCCTTAGTGGTGCCTGCAATGACAGAAAAGGAGGTGATTGTCATGAGTACCTGCCTGAAAGGCAGTAAGAGAACATTAGCAGTGGTAGAGCAGCCGACCGAGGGAGGGCTCCCTGAAGGAGTGCTGGTTCTTGGTGGAGTCATAACCCTACCTGCTGAAGCCCAGGAAGAGGTGACTATACTGATTGCTAATGAAACAAGTCGTGATATTTTTGTGAAGCAAGGACAAAAGATAGCAGACCTCTTTGAGCCCGAGTCAATTGTAACCCCCCAGTGGGAAACTCAAGTTCCAATGATAGACCCAGCAAAGTTTGACTTTGGAGATTCACCAGTGTCCGAGGAGTGGAAAGATCGCCTGAGGAAGAAACTTTGTGAAAGATCCAAGGTGTTCTCACTGAATGAGTGGGATGTGGGATGTGCAAAAGGAGTAGAACACAATATCAGACTCCATGACTCTCGACCTTTCAGGGAGAGATCTAGGAAGATTGCTCTCTCTGAGATGGAAGATGTGCGACATCATCTTCAAGAGCTGGCTGCGAATGGCATCATTACAGAGTCCCGCAGCCCATACGCCTCACCCATTGTGGTAGTACGTAAAAAGAATGGGAAAATCCGGATGTGTATTGACTATCGCACCCTAAACAGCCGTACTGTGGTCGACCAGTACACTATGCCTCGAGTGCAAGATGCCTTAGACTGTTTGCTGGGAAGCCAGTGGTTCTCTGTGTTGGATCTTCGAAGTGGGTACTACCAGATCCCTCTGGGAGAAGAAGATAAGGAGAAGACAGCCTTCATCTGCCCATTAGGGTTTTATCAGTTTGAACGCATGCCCCAAGGGATTTCTGGAGCACCTGCCACCTTTCAACGTCTCATGGAGAGAGTTGTGGGAGACATGAATTTACTGCAAGTGTTAGTTTATTTGGATGACCTGATTGTGTTTGGAAGAACCTTAGAGGAGCATGAAGAAAGACTTCTTAAAGTGCTTGATAGGTTGGAGGATTATGGTCTGAAGCTTTCAATTGACAAATGCCAGTTCTGCAGAACCTCAGTGAAGTATGTGGGTCACATCGTGTCCCAAGAGGGTGTGAGTACTGATCCTGATAAAATAGAAGCACTCACTACATGGCCACGTCCAAGTAACTACAGAGAACTCAAGACCTTTCTCGGATTTAGTGGCTACTACCGCAGATTTGTGAAAAACTATGCTACAATTGTAAAGCCTCTGAATGATCTTACCAGGGGACATCAGTCCAGCAAGAACAAATCTAAGTCCAAGAATAAGGGGAGGTCCCCAAAGCCCCCCGTGCAGAGACACTATGGCCCATTTGAACCATTTGGGCCACGGTGGGATGAGAGATGTGAAAGGGCTTTTCGAGAAATCATTATTTGCCTAACTCATGCTCCAGTCCTAGTTTTTGCTGACCCAAGCAAACCATTTATCCTGCATACTGATGCCAGTTTGGAGGGTTTGGGAGCAGTCCTGTACCAGGAAGTGGAAGGCAAACGTAAACCTGTAGCCTTTGCCAGCCGAGGATTGTCTGATAGTGAAACTCGCTATCCCACCCACAAGCTGGAATTTTTGGCCCTGAAATGGGCCATCACTGAGAAATTTCGAGACTACTTGTATGGTGCTCAGTTCCAGGTGTGGACAGACAACAATCCACTGACTTATGTGTTAACAAGTGCTAAGCTGGATGCTACAGGGCAGAGATGGGTGGCCGCCTTGGCTAGCTATGAGTTCAGCATTCAGTACCGATCAGGGAGAAGCAATGTAGATGCAGATGCATTGTCCAGGCGTCCGCAGGCTCCAGAAGTTGCTGTGATACCCACAGATGGAGTGAGAGCTATTTGCAGTGTGAGTCGCCGAGAGCCAGAGGCCCGTGAGAGCCTTCAGGGATGTGTTGCAGAAGCTTTGGGCCTGCCCCCTGAATGCATGCCTTCTGCTTCAGTGAACTATATTGCCTTGGACCAATCTCCTTTGCCCATGCTCAATGCGGCTGACTGGCAAGAAGCCCAGCGACAAGATATTGACATTCGTGATACACTACTTGCCAAAAGGGAGGGGCGAAGCCCAGCTGCGGTTGTCCCACCTAACCCGGAGGGTAAACTACTATTGAGAGAATGGACCAAACTAAAACTGATTCAGGGAGTGCTACACCGAATGACCACTGACCCTTTACAAAAACAACGAGCACAACTAGTGCTGCCAAAAAAGTACAGAGCCCTGGCCATGAGGGCTCTGCATGATGACTTTGGGCATTTAGGGATGGAGAGGACCCTGGAACTTATTCGTAGTAGGTTCTATTGGCCCCGAATGGCTGAAGATGTTCGCAGGAAATGTGAGACTTGCGCTCGATGTGTTCAAAGGAAAACTCTGCCCACGAGGGCTGCATATCTCAAGAACATCACCAGCAACAAACCTTTGGAACTGGTATGCATTGATTTCTTGTCTGTAGAGGTAGACAAGAGGAATGTTGGGAACATTCTAGTAGTGACTGACCATTTTACACGGTATGCACAGGCATATCCCACACGTGATCAGAGGGCCACGACCGTCGCTCGAGTATTGTGGGACAAATATTTCTCAGTCTATGGATTCCCGGCTCGGATACACTCTGATCAGGGGCGGGATTTTGAGAGTCACCTTCTGAAGGAGGTGCTGAATATAGCAGGAATTAAAAAGTCTAGGACAACGCCTTATCACCCCCAAGGTGATCCTCAGCCAGAGAGGTTCAACCGAACCCTATTAGATATGTTGGGAACTTTGCGACCAGAGCAGAAGGCAACCTGGAGCCAGCATGTCGCATTTCTGGTGCATGCCTACAATGCCACAAAGAACGATGCTACGGGAGTCACCCCATATCTGTTGATGTTTGGGCGAGAACCAAGATTACCCATAGACTTGTGCTTTGGTGTATCAGAGGATGGAGATAGCTATGAAACTCACCAGCAATATGTATCCCAACTAAGAGAAAAGCTGCGGGATGCTTATCGCTTAGCTACCGCTGCAGCTCGGAAGAACGCGGACCGCAACAAACATCGATATGATGCTAGAGTGCGTTCGCAGGAGCTCCAGCCGGGGGACAGAGTCCTGCTGCGAAATTTGGGTATTGCTGGCAAACACAAGATAGCTGACAGATGGAAGGCAATACCTTACCTGGTGATGGAAAAGCTGGGAGATCTGCCAGTCTACAAGATCAAACCTGAAGACGGTCCAGGGCAAATAAAGACGGTGCATAGAAACCTTTTGCTCCCTGTGGGGGAATTGGTAAGCATCCCTTATGAGACGGGCCACGACAGGGCAGCCGGGCAGAACAGAGGTGCTAGACCAAAGCCGCCATCCAACACAGACAGCGGGCCCCGTGCAGCTAACTTACCCCTATTCTGCACATCTGAGAGTGAGTCTGAGGAGGAAGACACAACCCTGGTGTATCCTGGGATGGAGACAAGATTTCAGTCTCGATCAGCTGAACCAAACGAGAGTTTTCCCTCTTCCACCCTAAACCCCATGGCGGAATTATTTAGGCCCATTTCTGACACCCCTGTGCCGCTGATGAGACCCTCGTGTGACGACACACACAGGTTATTGGACAGTGGAGACACACAGGTAGAGGATGTCCTGGGCACCTTGGACCCTCCAGCGTTAGAACTAGGAGTGCAGGGGCCTACGCCAGTAGTCGAGGGACCCTCAAAGGAAGCCTCTCCATCCGTCAATCAAGAGGATGTTCCCCCTACCTCGGCAACAGAGATTCTCAATAGACGAGACAGGGTGATAAGACCAGTAAAACGGTTGACTTATGATGCACCTGGGGTGACTAGTGAGGAGCCAATACATTTAGCACACAGGATTGTGGAAGCCAAAGTGGGCTTTCTGAGGCCCTTTGGAGGAAACCAATGAGTTGGTATAAAGGGAGTATGATTTGTCGGGACGCCAAATTCTCGGCTGGGGGGAGGATGTAAGCAGAGTCAGGATGGGCTCCACCCTGACATCTGGTGGTGAGGTGTGGCAAGTAGTGGAAAAGAACTTCAGGGGCTGATCTCAATTTGCATAGGCACACCCACCCCGCCTAGAATGAGGCCATAACTGCCCAAATGGTCACTTTGGCTGTTGTGGGATCCCCAGTGTCTTTGTTATTGGGGCAGGAAGAGTAAATTGTTATTACCCTGATTATGGGAACTGTGCTTGGAACTGTACTTGGCCTTTTGTTATGATGGAGGGACTCACCATCAACTGAGTAGCACTCGCTAGGCAAGGGACATGGGTTCCAAAACTCTGTGAATTGAGAGAGACTTGAGACAGGTATTAGTACCTGGTGGTGTGGGCCCCTTTGTGAGGGCCTGAAGCACCAATTGCACCTCTGTCTCTCTCCACTGTGGAATGTCAGAGCTAATTTTGGGTCTATTAAGAGTCTTGCTGCAGGCACTGTGCTGCATTCACTTTGGCCTTATGGTGCACCAGCACTAAGGCCCCCACTACTATGAGCTGAAATCACTGAGAGCTGAAATCACTAAGAGCTGAAATCACTAAGAGCACTGTGTCAAGTAGTGGGGAGCCAGAAGATCTAGAGTGCAGTGGTGCTGTTCGTGAGACAGCGGCGTGTTCGTGAGACGGTGAGCTGAGCAGAGCCGTTCGTGAGACGGCGAGCTGAGCTGAGCAGAGCCGTTCGTGAGACGCGGAGCTGAGCGGAGCCGTTCGTGAGACGGCGAGCGGAGCTGAGCGGAGCCGTTCGTGAGACGGCGAGCTGTGCAGAGCGGAGCTGTTCGTGAGACGGCGAGCTGTGCAGAGCGGAGCTGTTCGTGAGACGGCGAGCTGAGCTGAGCGGAGCTGTTCGTGAGACGGCGAGCGGAGCTGTTCGTGAGACGGCGAGCGGAGCTGTTCGTGAGACGGCGAGCGGAGCTGTTCGTGAGACGGCGAGCTGAGCTGAGCAGAGCCGTTCGTGAGACGGCGAGCTGAGCTGAGCAGAGCCGTTCGTGAGACGGCGAGCTGAGCTGAGCAGAGCCGTTCGTGAGACGGCGAGCTGAGCTGAGCGGAGCCGTTCGTGAGACGGCGAGCTGAGCTGAGCGGAGCCGTTCGTGAGACGGCGAGCTGTGCAGAGCGGAGCCGTTCGTGAGACGGCGAGCTGTGCAGAGCGGAGCCGTTCGTGAGACGGCGAGCTGTGCAGAGCGGAGCCGTTCGTGAGACGGCGAGCTGTGCAGAGCGGAGCCGTTCGTGAGACGGCGAGCTGTGCAGAGCGGAGCCGTTCGTGAGACGGCGAGCTGTGCAGAGCGGAGCCGTTCGTGAGACGGCGAGCTGTGCAGAGCGGAGCCGTTCGTGAGACGGCGAGCTGTGCAGAGCGGAGCCGTTCGTGAGACGGCGAGCTGTGCAGAGCGGAGCCGTTCGTGAGACGGCGAGCTGTGCAGAGCGGAGCTGTTCGTGAGACGGCGAGCTGAGCTGAGCTGAGCGGAGCTGTTCGTGAGACGGCGAGCTGTGCAGAGCGGAGCCGGTCGTGGTGGAGCAGAGCCGTTCGTGAGACAGCGTAGCAGAGCAGAGCCCTGTGGGGCAGTCAGCTTCAGGACACGTAAGGTACCCCTTACCTCTTTCCCCCACACACAGGCATATCTTAGCCAGACTGGGGAGTAACACTCTGCAGATGAACTTTTGAACTCTGGGGCTGGACTTTTTGGATTTTGGGTGATTTGAGGATTGCTGGACTCAAGAGACGTTTGGGTTCTGGGACTCAAGAACCTGAGGGAAAGGAGGTGGCCCAATTTTCTGGGGTGGGTTTTTGCTCATGGTTTGGTTAATGAACACTAGTTGTGGTGTTTCCCCAATTTAACGCTGATGTCGTTTACCTCATGTTATTAAAGATTCTCTACTACACCGAGACTCTGTGCTTGCGAGAGGGGAAGTATTGCCTCATTGAGGCGCCCAGGGGGTGTGTAAGATTTTCCCAGGTCACTGGGTGGGGGCTCGAGCCAGTTTTGTATTTACTTTGATGAGAGGGAACCCCTGTGTACTGAACCCGGCCCTTGCTGCTATCAACTTGGCCTGGCAGAAGGGTTACATATATAAGGGAGGGTGGGAAAACAATTCTCTGGAACGGCCAGGCCAAACAAATGTGTGGGAAGTGTGGACCTAAGCATGCATACAGACAATGCCCAGCATTTGGACAACGTGCAGAGTATGTTTCAAGTACAACCTTTTTTTTAACCACTGCAGACAAGAGAAAGCCATGGATGCAATGCAGGAATATGGTGAGAGCTCCACGGAGAAGCCAGCATATGTTGATGCCATACAGCAACGGCTGCCAGTAGACAAGAACTGGTTCATCACTCATGGCTAACAAATCACATATAAAGTAGATACAGGTGCTGATACCAATGTACCCCCAGCACAATTGTGGCAAACATTACAATCTAAGTCCCTGCAGGAGAAACAGGCAAATGTCTTGACAGCTTGCAATGGGCTCCCTATTCCTGTGGTGGGCAGATGCCGGCTCAGTCTGACACATAAGAAAGAGAAGACAAAGGACAGCTTTGTTATTGTTACAGGAATGCCTGTATTGGGCTGGGAAGCCAGTCAAAAATTAGGACTAACATGCAAACAGTTTAATATAGAACACAACTTGTCGCAAGGCATCAGAACCTTAGAAAAGAAACATACAGCTGTGTTCAAAGGCTTGGGAAAACTGCCAGTCATGCACAAAGTCACTTTGAAGAAGGGTGCAAACCCTGTTATTCACCCAGCCAGGAAGGTACTTGTGGCCCTGAGAGGCAGACTCCAGCGAGCACTGCAACGTCTCCTAGCCATGGAACTAAAGAGTTGAGGAACCTACAGAGGGGGGGCACTCACTGGTGATAGTCCAAAAGAAATCTGGATCTTTGTGCTTGTGTCTCAATCCCAGTTAATTAAATGCTAACATAAGAAGGGAGTATGATCAGAAAGGAAATCTTGGGAGGGATGGTGGGTGCCAAATTTTCACCATTTTGGCAAATTCCCTGGACCTCTAAGAGCTCACGGCTGTGTACTTTTAACATTCCTTTTGGCGGATGCTGCTTCAGACCCCTACCTTTTTGCTCTGCACCTGAAGTATTCCACAGAACCATGCAACACTGATTGGATGGCATTGAAGGTGTCATGGTGTGCACAGATGAGAGTCTCCTCTGGGGCACTACAGAGCAGGACCACACTGAGGCTGGTGAAAGTTCTGCAGCTTGCCAGGGATAAGGGATATGAACTAAACTTCATCAGCTGAAGATCAAATAGGGTGCAGCTCAGGAACAAATGCATAAATGGGTGCAGAAGGAAAGGGAAGACATAAAGGCAAAAAAAGTCCTACTATGACAAAACTGCAGTGCACCGGAAGGAACTATACCCTGGAAAAGCCATTCAGATTTGGAATAATGGTTCTTAGAGAGATAAGGCTGAGGTGATTCGGCAGCTTGCTCCAAGATCATAACAGAAAAGGGAATTTTGCTGAGATGGAACCGTAAGCATCTCTCATGATAAATGTCCCAGATGAGCTACTGCCACATGCAGTGCAGGATTTGCGAGTAAAACCATCTACACATCAGACCGGGCTCAGCGGAGATGAGAACACTTTGTAGCAAAATGGTCAAAAAACCAGAGGCGAACTGAAAGCTCAGGGGTAGGCAACCTATGGCACGCGCAGCAAAGGCGGCACACGAGCTGATGTTCAGTGGCACTCACACTGCCCGGGTCCTGGCCACCAGGCCGGGGGGCTCTGCGTTTTAATTTAATTTAAATGAAGCTTCTTAAACATTTTAAAAACCTTATTTACTTTACATACAACAATAGTTTAGTTATATATTATAGACTTATAGAAAGTGACCTTCTAAAAAAATGTTAAAATGTATGACTGGCACGCAAAACCTTAAATTAGAGTGAATAAATGAAGACTTGGCACACCACTTCTGAAAGGTTGCCGACCCCTGTGACAGCTGCTGAGCAGCAGGGGCACCATGTCTCACCGCTGTATCGTTTAGTTTGTTTGGTGTTTTTTTGGTTTTTTTTGTAAAGGAAGGGTGTGCTGCATATGCTAATGAATTAATGCATATGCCTGGGAAGGATCAGAAAGCCGGAATGTATAGTCAGACATCTTACAGGAACAGAGGACAATGCAAAGCCAGGACCCAGTGCAGTTCTCGGCAACACAGCAACCACTAACAGTTGTTTTCCAAATGTAAAATAAAAATCCTTTGTACAAAACAGTGTACGCTTCATCAAAGTAGCAGAACAACATGAGAAATGGTGGTATCCAATGGCCACAGCCACACCTGCCTGCACAGCGTTTCAGGGGGGAGAAAAGAGTCTTAGAAAGAGCCGACTGAGATGATTTGTGAAAAGCTAGAGCAACACTTCAGTCTGGTCCTCTTGACTGATCGGGTAGAAGCTGGATCAAACGCACCATGGAGCAGACAGAAACCAGCTTGGGAGCACGTTTTCTGCAGGTAGGGTGACCAGATGTCCTGATAAAATCGGGACTGTCCCAATATTTAACTTTTTGTCCCACGTCCCGACCAATGTATGATCGGGACGCCATTTGTCCCCATATTGTAAAGTTGCCAGGTGTCTGGTTAGCGCAGGGCTGGCAGGCTCCCTACCCGGCTCTGAGCAGCTCCCCGGAAGTGGTGACATCTCCCTCCGGCTCCTAGGCGCAGGGATGGCCAGGAAGGCTCTGCGTGCTGCTCCTGCCATGAGCACCTGCTTTGCAGCTCCTATTGGTTGGGAACCACAGCCAGTGGGAGTTGCAAGGGCAACGCCTGTGGATGAGGCAGCATGCAGAGCCGCCTGGCCGTGCCTCCCCCTAGGACCCAGTGGGAGATGTCACCACTGAGGTAAGCGCCAGCCCGCACCCCCTTCCACACCCAAACTCCCTCCCAGAGTCAGCACCCTGAATCCCCCTGCGGACCAATCTCCTGCTCCAGCCCTGAGACACCCCCGCCTTGCAGTGGGGCTGGAGCTGGGGCCCTGCATCCCCAACTCACTTGCGGCATGCGGCGGGGTCGGAGCCGGGGCTGTGAAGCCCCAACCAGCTTGTGGCAGGGGCCAGGGCCAGGGCCATGCACCTCTGACAAACTTACAGCCCATGCATCCTGGACCAGCTTGAGGCGGGGCTGGGGACTGCTCTTGGGGCTGTGTGACCCGATCTGCAGCTTGTGGAGGAGGCTGTGGCCAGAGGCTTCCAGGGCTGGAATAAGCTTTTGTGGGCCCCCATGAGGGCAATGGAGCATGGCGCAGGGGGATGGGGGGGTCAGTTCCCAGAGCGAGGGGTCAGCTAGGGCAATAGGGCATGGCATGGCAGGGATGGCCCCACTCTGCCCAGCCCAGTGTGAGGGCACTATTTACACAAACAGGCAGTTGCCAGATGCACAAAGGCCTGCCCAGCCCTGTGCTGTCAGAGTGCCCCTTCCCATCAGGGGGAGGCCTATGCCATGCCACACAGCCCCCCCCGCCCAACACCAGAACCTCCCCCCCCCGATTCCCTATGGCCAGAGCCTCCCAGACCCTGCCACAGATGCACAGCCCCTTGCACAACACCATCCCTACCCAGTGCCTCCCTGCTCACAGCCCCACCACAACTACCCAGCACCCCACACAGAACCCCACTCCCTAGTGCCCCAACACACAGAGATCTTCGCCTCCTCACAGCCCAGCATTCCCTGTCCCAGGCCCCCCAGAGACCCACTCTCCCATGCCCTGCCTCCCGGCCACACTCACTGGCCCTGCTGGGAGGTGCCTGTGTCTGCCGGGCTGAGCCGGCAGCCCAGCCATAACAGATCCCAGGGCGGGGAATCGCTCCAGCCCCTTGGGTGTGGCGCGATCAGCCAGGCAGGGGCCTGCCCCGGCCGGGCTTCCTTAGGACCCATTTGCCTGGAGGGGCCCAGGTAAGCCCCTCGTCCCAGCCGAGACTGGCCAGGCTTCTGCACCAGTCCCAGGTGGCTCAGATACGGGGAGACAGGTGGGGCCCTACAGGTGTTAGGAAGTAGAAACTGACCGGAGCTGGAGGCGCACTGGGGTCCAGTCAGGGGGCAGAGAAAAGCTGGCAGGTGGGGCCAGAGGGATGGAGAGGAGTCCCCGGCTGGCCAATGGGCAGGTGGAGAGGAGCAAGAAGTAAGCAGGACGGGGAGACAGCGGGCTGGTGGGGTCTCAGGGCGCAGTGCAAGCAGAGCAGGCCAGGGCCCCTTCTGAGCATGGGCCCGGCTCCATGGTGCCGCTGGTGCCATTGTAAACCCAGCATGGGGGCTGCTGTTGGGGCCGTGCACCCCTGATCTGTAGCTTCCTTGGGCTGTGCGCCCCCTTTCCCCATAGCTCCGATGTGGGCTGTGAGCCTGTGACTGCCCCCACCCAATGTGTCCTGATATTTTATTCTTGCAATCTGGTCACCCTATCCGCAGGACGTTCCACACCAGTGATGTCTATTGAATTTACCAAGCCTTCAATAGCGGCAAGCCAGTAATCTGTGATCAAATCAGTGCCTTGCCCCTGACGTTACTACAAGTGGCCCTGACGTCATGGAACAGGGAGCTGTTGCTCATACAGCTACCGCAGAAAGTGCAGACACTGCTCCAGATACTGTGGAGATGCCTACGAGCTGCTGTCCAGAGAGGTCGTCAGCCACCTCTCAGACTGAAGTTGTGCATTGAGTGACAGCAATGTGGTTGTGACTCTTTGAAATAAGTCCTTCAAAGGAGGAGGTATGTCTGATGTACAAGAACAGGAGGTGAGCCTTCTAGTGGCGCTCTCTGTGTTTTAGAAGCTGCCACAAACCTGCCAGAACAGCTTGTGTTAGTCACCAGGCTTGGCATGTCTGTTATTTGGGACCCAACTGTGCCTGTGTGCTTTCCTCATGTTGTTGTATAAAGAGCAAAAGACCCCAACAGAGGAAGAGTTCAGTGAGGCCAAACAAGAAACTTGTCGTATTAATCTTGATGGAATAAATAGGCCTGGAGTCAAAGGTGTTGATATGTCCCTGTCACTGTAGAATATTAAACAGTTAAGCAAGGTTCAGGGTTTGGTAGGTAGAGACCTCAGCGTGCTTCATCCCATGGCAAACACATGTAAGCAGAGTCAGAATGAGCTCTACCCTGACATCTGGTGGTGAGCTGTGGAAAAGGACTTCAAGGGCTGATCTCATTTGCATGGGCACTCTTGTTTGCATGGGCACACCCACCCTGCCTAGCATGATGGACTGCTTGCCCAAATGGTCACTTTGGCTGCTGTGGGATCCCCAGTCTCTCTGTTATTGGGGTAGGAGTAATAAAGCGTTGTTATCCTGGTTATGTGAATCAAGGACAGTAGAACTGTACTTGGCATTTTATGATGGAGGGACTCGCCCTCAACTAAGTAGCACTTGCTAGGCAAGGGACATGGGTTCCAAAACCCAGTCAATTGAGAGAGGGTGGGGACAGGTATGTGTACCTCATAGTGTGGGCCTGGTGGCACAAAACACTACTTTGACCTCTCTATGGTGTAATAACAGAGCTAATTTTGGCTCTATTAGGAGTCTTGTTACATGCTGCAGAGCTGAAATCACTGATGCCTAGATCTAAGCATTAGACCTACTTTGGGCTAGTGGTGTACCAGTACTGTGGCTCCTACTACTACCAGCTGAGAGCTGTGTTAAGTAAGGGTGGGGGGGCCCGAAGAGAAGTTGGTGAGTGGATGGCAAGAGCATAGTGGGTGGTTGGTGGAGAGGAGAGGACAGCTAGCAAAGAGGTGCAGAGTGGTGGGGCTAGCAGGGCAGCTGATGGAGCGGTGTGGCTGGTGGTGAAGACTACAGCAGAGCCCCATGGAGAGGTGTGGCACTTGGCCATCGAGCAGAGGAGCGTGTAAGATGCCCGCCCATACCTCCCTCCGCTTCCGCCCAGGCTGGGAGGTAAACTCTGCAGATGAATTTCTGAACTTGGGGGGAGGGGCTGCACTGACCAAGGACCGAAACTGGGGGCGGGGGTGTGTGTGTGTGACTATTGGGTTGCTGGACTTAAGACCTTGAGGGGAAAAGGACATGGCCAAACTTACTTGGGGGTTTCAGAGTAGCAGCTGTGTTAGTCTGTATTCGCAAAAAGAAAAGGAGGACTTGTGGCACGTTAGAAACTAACAAATTTATTTGAGCATAAGCTTTCATGAGCTACAGCTCACTTCATCGGATGCATTCAGTGGAAAATACAGTGGGGAGATTTATATACAAAGAGAACATGAAACAATGGGTGTTACCATACACACTGTAACCAGAGTGATCACTTAAGGTGAGCTATTACCAGCAGGAGAGCGGGGGGAGGGAAGGGGGGACGTGACCTTTTGTAGTAATAATCAAGGTGGGCCATTTCCAGCAGTTGACAAGAACATCTGAGGAACAGTGGGGGTGGGGGGGAAATAAACATGGGGAAATAGTTTTACTTTGTGTAATGACCCATCCACTCCCAGTCTCTATTCAAGCCTAAGTTAATTGTATCCAGTTTGCAAATTAATTCCAATTCAGCAGTCTCTCGTTGGAGTCTGTTTTTGAAGTTTTTTTGTTGAAGAATTGCAACTTTTAGGTCTGTAATCGAGTGACCAAAGAGATTGACGTGTTCTCCGACTGGTTTTTCAATGTTATAATTCTTGATGTCTGATTTGTGTCCATTTATTCTTTTACGTTGAGACTGTCCAGTTTGGCCAATGTACATGGCAGAGGGGCATTGCTGGCACATGATGGCATATATCACACTGGTAGATGTGCAGGTGAATAAGCCTTTGATAGTATGGCTGATGTGATTAGGCCCTATGATGGTGTCCCCTGAAAAACACCGTCTTGGTTGGCTAAGCCAGACTCCTATTAAACCAAAGGCAACAGGGGAAAGAGAAGAATTAAGGTGGGGAAGGAAAGGACACACGTTGGGGGAAGGATGGATTGACTAAATTTCACATTGCAGGAGGAGTCTAGGGGTCAGCTGAGGTCACAGGAGGTGGTGATGTCGGATGGGTCCATCCCTCTGGCCCAGTCTTGTCAGCAGGGCCGGCCTTAAGGAAAATGGCACACTGAGCAAACTTGTATTTCCCCCCCCCCATCACTCCTGGCCCCCACAGGCTCCCTGGGCTTCTCCCCCACCCATCATCTCTGGGCCCCGCTGGCTCCCCTAGTGTTTAATTTATATTGAAAGAGATGCCAGAGGCTGGAGCTCAGCCCTGGCACAAATTAAGCTCTGAGAGGGCGACCTGATACCGGTGGGTGCTGGCTGGGCATCCAGCCCTGAAGGCAACACCACCTCCAACAGCAGCGCAGAAATAAGGGTGGCACGGTATATGGTGTATTGCCACCTTTCTGCGCTGTGGCTTGTGGTGCCTGGTGCTCGGCATGTGGCGCAAGACAGGCTGTCAAGTTTCCATCCCCACTCTGAACTCTAGGGTACAGATTTGGGGACCTGCATGAAAACCTCCTAAGCTTACTTTCACCAGCTTAGGTTAAAACTTCCCCAAGGTACAAATTAATTTTATCCTTTGTCCCTGGATCTCCACTGCCACCACCAAACTCTAACTGGGTTTACTGGGAAACGTAGTTTGGACACGTCTTTCCCCCCAAAATCCTCCCAACCCTTGCACCCCACTTCCTGGGAAAGGTTTGGTAAAAATCCTCACCAATTTGCATAGGTGACCACAGACCCAAACCCTTGGATCTGAGAACAATGAAAAAGCACTCAGTTTTCTTACAAGAAGACTTTTAATAGAAGTAAAGAAATCCCCTCTGTAAAATCAGGATGGTAGATACCTTACAGGGTAATTAGATTCAAAACATAGAGAATCCCTCTAGGGGAGTTTGAGTGGGAGTTTGTAAGGGGAGTTTGTCTTGCGGTGCTTGTGTTGGGTTTGGTTTTGCTGTGGGTGGTGGTGTTTTGGTGTGGTTTGTGTTTCCCAGATTAACAGGATTTAGGTGGGAAGGATATGACAGATACAGAGGTGGCAGTGGGAGTGACCCATGTAGCAGAAGACACAATGAAGATGACTGGATGTGGAAGCTGTGGTATGTACATGATCCTGGAGGGGGCACCTGGTAAGAGTTTTGTCTGCATGAAGTGCCGTCTGATAGAGCTGATGGAGGAAAAGATCCAAGGTTTGGAGATGCAGGTGGAAAGTCTGGTAGAGTTTAGGAAGGGGTTTGAGCAGATTATGGAGCAAAGACATGAGGTATCTGAAGGGAAAAGCTCAGACTTGCAGATGGAAGCAGGACTAGGGAATTCTGAGGGGAGACTGGGTGAGGAAAGTGGTCAGTGGAAGCATGTGACTAAAAGAACTAGGCAGAGGAAAAGACGGGCTAGTGAAGGAGAAATAGAGCTTAAGAATAGGTTTGCAGAGTTGGAAAATGAAGAAGGGGCTCAGCAGGTAGTCACTGAAGGTGACAGGGCAAGGAAGAAGAGAAGAGAGGTTAGTCCTATAGGAAAAGGGGAAGAGTTAATGGAGATTACACCAAATATGAGCCCCAGGAGGATACAGGATGGGTTAAAAAGGATTACAAGGGAGAATGGGAATGGAAAGAACTTGCAGCCAGAGGGAACAGGGGATAGACTGGAGAATAGCACAGTCACTAGGAAAAGGCAGGTCTATGTGATTGGGGACTCTTTACTGAGAAGAATAGATAGGCCTGTAACCAGAGCTGATCCAGAAAATAGGAGGGTGTGCTGTCTTCCGGGTGCTAAGATACGGGATGTAGACCTGAGGTTGAAAAGGATTCTAAAGGGAGCGGGAAAGAATCCCCTAATTATCCTTCATGTGGGAACAAATGATACGGCTAGATTCTCGCTGGAAAGTATTAAGGGAGACTATGCTAGGCTGGGGAGGACGCTTAAGGAAATTGAGGCTCAGGTGATCTTTAGTGGGATTCTGCCTGTTCCTAGAGAAGGGCAACAAAGGTGTGACAAGATTATGACTATCAATAGATGGCTTAGGCAGTGGTGCTATAAGGAGGGCTTTGGGATGTATGGCCATTGGGAGGCATTCATGGATAGAGGACAGTTCTCTCGGGATGGACTTCATCTGAGTAGGGAAGGAAATAGACTTCTAGGATGGAGGCTGGCACAACTGATTAAGAGAGCTTTAAACTAGGAATTTGGGGGAGATGGTTGGGAGATGTCCAGGTAATCTCCACGCCAGAATTAAGCATAGAGTGGAAAGAAAATGAAGTAAGAGTGGATACAGCTGTAGGTAGGAGGAAGGGCAGTGTAGATACAAGTCTAATAGGTTATACTGGTAGTAAAATAACCGTGCCTAATAGGGTACAGAATGTGAGTGAGGCTAAACAGCAAAAATTAAGATGTTTGTACACTAATGCAAGGAGCCTAGGTAACAAAATGGAGGAACTAGAGTTACTGGTGCAGGAAGTGAAACCAGATATTATAGGTATAACAGAGACCTGGTGGAATAGTAGTCATGACTGGGCTACAGGTATTGAAGGGTATGTGCTGTTTAGGAAAGACCGAAATAAAGGTAAAGGTGGTGGAGTAGCACTGTATATCAATGATGAGATAGAATGTAAAGAAATAAGAAGCGATGAAATGGATATGACTGAGTCTGTCTGGGCAAAAATTAAATTGGGGAAGAAAACTATTAGAGCCTCCCCTGGGATAGTGCTTGGGGTGTGCTATAGACCGCCGGGATCTAATTTGGATATGGATAGAGCCCTTTTTAATGTTTTTAATAAAGTAAATACTAATGGAAACTGTGTGATCATGGGAGACTTTAACTTCCCAGATATAGACTGGAGGACGAGTGCTAGTAATAATAATAGGGCTCAGATTTTCCTAGATGCGATAGCTGATGGATTCCTTCAGCAAGTAGTTGCTGAACCGACTAGAGGGGATGCCATTTTAGATTTGGTCTTGGTGAGTAATGAGGACCTCATAGAGGAAATGGTTGTAGGGGATAATCTTGGCTCAAGTGATCATGAGCTAATTCAGTTCAAACTGAATGGAAGGATTAACAAAAATAAATCTGCAACTAGGGTTTTTGATTTCAAAAGGGCTGACTTTCAAAAATTAAGGAAATTAGTTAGGGAAGTGGATTGGACTGAAGAATTTATGGGTTTAAAGGTAGAGGAGGCCTGGGATTATTTTAAATTAAAGCTGCAGAAGCTATCGGAAGCCTGCATCCCAAGAAAGGGGAAAAAATTCATAGGCAGGAGTTGTAGACCAAGCTGGATGAGCAAGCATCTTAGAGAGGTAATTAAGAAAAAGCAGAAAGCATATAGGGAGTGGAAGAAGGGAGGGATCAGTAAGGCAAGCTACCTTGTTGAGGTCAGAATATGTAGGGATAAAGTGAGACAGGCTAAAAGTCAAGTAGAGTTGGACCTTGCAAAGGGAATTAAAACCAATAGTAAAAGGTTCTATAGTCATATAAATAGGAAGAAAACAAAGAAAGAAGAAGTGGGACCGCTAAAAACTGAGGATGGAGTGGAGGTCAAGGATAATCTAGGCATGGCCCAATATCTAAACAAATACTTTGCCTCAGTCTTTAATAAGACTAAAGAGGATCTTAGGGATAATGGTAGCATGATAAATGGGAATGAGGATATGGAGGTAGACATCACCATATCTGAGGTAGAAGCGAAACTCAAACAGCTTAATGGGACTAAATCGGGGGGCCCAGATAATCTTCATCCAAGAATATTAAAAGAATTGGCACAAGAAATTGCAAGCCCATTAGCAAGAATTTTTAATGAATCTGTAAACTCAGGGGTTGTACCGTATGATTGGAGGATTGCTAACATAGTTCCTATTTTTAAGAAAGGGAAAAAAAGTGATCCAAGTAATTATAGGCCTGTTAGTTTGACATCTGTAGTATGCAAGGTCTTGGAAAAAATTTTGAAGGAGAAGGTAGTTAAGGACATTGAAGTCAATGGTAAATGGGACAAAATACAACATGGTTTTACAAAAGGTAGATCGTGCCAAACCAACCTGATCTCCTTCTTTGAGAAAGTAACAGATTTTTTAGATAAAGGAAACGCAGTGGATCTAATTTACTTAGATTTTAGTAAGGCGTTTGATACGGTGCCACATGGGGAATTATTAGTTAAATTGGATAAGATGGGCATCAATAGGAATATTGAAAGGTGGATAGGGAATTGGTTAAAGGGGAGACTACAACGGGTCCTACTGAAAGGTGAACTGTCAAGTTGGAGGGAGGTTACCAGTGGAGTTCCTCAGGGATCGGTTTTGGGACCAATCTTATTTAATCTTTTTATTACTGACCTGGGCACAAAAAGTGGGAGTGTGCTAATAAAGTTTGCGGATGATACAAAGCTGGGAGGTATTGCTAATTTAGAGAAGGACAGGGATACCCTACAGGAGGATCTGGATGACCTTGTAAACTGGAGTAATAGGAATAGGATGAAATTTAATAGTGAGAAGTGTAAGGTCATGCATTTAGGGATTAATAACAAGAATTTTAGTTATAAGCTAGGGACGCATCAACTAGAAGTAACGGAGGAGGAAAAGGACCTTGGAGTATTGGTTGATCATAGGATGACTATGAGCTGCCAATGTGATATGGCTGTGAAAAAAGCTAATGTCGTCTTGGGATGCATCAGGAGAGGTATTTCCAGTAGGGATAAGGAGGTTTTAGTACCGTTATATAAGGCACTGGTGAGACCTCACCTGGAGTACTGTGTGCAGTTCTGGTCTCCCATGTTTAAGAAGGATGAATTCAAACTGGAACAGGTACAGAGAAGGGCTACTAGGATGATCCGAGGAATGGAAAACTTGTCTTATGAAAGGAGACTCAGGGAGCTTGGCTTGTTTAGCCTAACTAAAAGAAGGCTGAGGGGAGATATGATTGCTCTCTATAAATATATCAGAGGGATAAATACCAGAGAGGGAGAGGAATTATTTAAACTCAGTACCAATGTGGACACAAGAACAAATGGATATAAACTGGCCACTAGGAAATTTAGATTAGAAATTAGACGAAGGTTTCTAACCATCAGAGGAGTGAAGTTTTGGAATAGCCTTCCGAGGGAAGTAGTGGGGGCAAAAGATCTATCTTGCTTTAAGATTAAACTCGATAAGTTTATGGAGGAGATGGTATGATGGGATAACATGGTTTTGGTAATTAAATATTCATGGTAAATAGGCCCAATGGCCTGTGATGGGTTTTAGATGGGGTAAGATCCAAGTTACCTGGGAAAGAATTTTCTGTAGTATCTGGCTGATGAATCTTGCCCATATGCTCAGGGTTTAGCTGATCGCCATATTTGGGGTCGGGAAGGAATTTTCCTCCAGGGCAGATTGGAAGAGGCCCTGGAGGTTTTTCGCCTTCCTCTGTAGCATGGGGCACGGGTCACTTGCTGGAGGATTCTCTGCTCCTTGAGGTCTTTAAACTACAATTTGAGGACTTCAATAGCACAGATATAGGTGTGAGGTTTTTTTGTAGGAGTGGTGGGTGAAATTCTGTGGCCTGCGTTGTGCAGGAGGTCAGACTAGATGATCATAATGGTCCCTTCTGACCTAAATATCTATGAATCTATGAAAACCTTAAGTTACAAAAAAGACACACAGACAGGAATAGTCATTCTATTCAGCACATTCCTTTCTCAGCCATTTAAAGAAATCATAATCTAACACATACCTAGCTAGATTACTTACTAAAAGTTCTAAAACTCCATTCCTGTTCTATCCCAGGCAAAAGCAGCATACAGACAGACCCAGACCCTTTGTTTCTCTCCCTCCTCCCAGCTTTTGAAAGTATCTTGTCTCCTCATTGGTCATTTTGGTCAGGGGCCAGCGAGGTTACCTTTAGCTTCTTAACCCTTTACAGGTGAGAGGATTTTTCCTCTGGCCAGGAGGGATTTTAAAGGGGTTTACCCTTCCCTTTATATTTATGACACAGGCTTTGAGCTGTCACATGGGAGCTGCATCTTTCCAGAGCCCATGGCCCTCCTGGCTCATCCAGGGCACCATTTCAGATTTGGGGAGCGGGGCAAGGAAACTTTAACCATGATTCAAGGGACTACTTAGGCACCTGAAAACTCTAAGTTTTTTGCACATAATAACTGAGGAATTAGCTGACAGGAGCACTGTGTCTAATTGTTATATAAAGAAAGAAAAAATATATACAAACTCCAATTAAAGCCACGTTTAAAGTTTATATGTAAATTTAGAACAATCAGGAGCTAATACAGCAAGATATTCCTAATCCCAAGCCTTGAGGTATCAGTTCTAGAGCTTTAACACAGACATCAGAAACACACGTTTGATACTTTGTACGCTATCTTTAGTAGAGATACATAAAAATAAATAAAATCTGTTTAAAATCTGTGTTACTGCCATTACCTACTCTATTTTAGTTAATTGTTTTTCACTAAAAACATAATTTTATATTTGTTTAAGGTTTTTTTTTTTCTCTTTTATTAAGAAAGGGAATTTGTTGTTCTAATTATTTTGGCATTTATGTTTACCAATCACAATCATGTGTGTGACTCCATCATTGCTATTGGTATCATAGTTGGAACTGCATTTATTTTCATGCAAATTTTAAGTTGTTTTACAGATATAACTAAAAATACAATTTGAAAATAAGCGACCTTCATCTGCCCCGTGTCTAAAGTTATGTGTTCAGCTAATGTTTTTTAAACTGGCACTGCTAAGATTAGTAGAAGCTAAAGTTACATTCTAGAAGGATACTATTATTTGATTGGACCACTTTAAATAATGAATGACAAAAAGCAATATAATAATAAAAGTAATAATGATAATTACTCCAGCCAGGACAGGTTAGGCATTTTAGAACTCACTATTCAAAGAATTAAATGTAAGCATGAGAGAGAAATAAAATTATGAAATGCACAGACCAGTCAAAAAACTAAAATAACAGCACTTGGAAAGAATAAAATTAGAGAACATATATGTATTGCAGCAACTAACAACAAGAATATAAGGATGTGTTGGGGGATGAGTGTGAAAGAGAGAGCGTGTGTGAGCTGGGGGAGTGTGAGAGAGACCGCACGCTGCCCCTTTAAAAGAGTGGCACTCACCAGACTGAAGGAAAGCTCCTTCAGATGCAGCAGCACCTGCCAGCAGCTCAGTCCCTTTCTTGGTGGGGCTTGTTCCCCCGCCCCACCACCTGCTGTGCGGAGATGGGGTACATGGGCCGGGGAGTGGGAGGGCAGGAGACACCCTGACATCACCACCCCTCCCCCGTACAGAACAGGAAGCGCCTAGGAGCAGTGGGCCAGGGGCGGCTCCAAGGCAGGGGGCAAAGCCGTGGGGCTGCAGATGCCTGCTCCGGAGGTGCCCCGTTTATAACAGTGCCTGGGATTTCGCCCAGTTCGCCCCTACATAAGGCTGGCCCTGCTTGTCAGGACATCCCTCATGATCAAGACAAGGAAGGTGCAAAGCTGTCACAGTGGAGCCAGGGCTCACAGGACAGGGTGGGGGTAGCAGTCATGACGGTGAAGCTTGCTCCTTCCTGTCCACCCACCTGCCTACCTGCCAGCTAATTAATTTTAAGAACTCAAAAAGGGAGCGATGGTCCCTCCCCTCATTATTTTGTTCACCAATTAGGCTAATTTCCCACAAACCAATTTTGGTCCGTTGATTTCCGGGCCCATCCTCTTATGTACCAGATGTGATCTCAACATATGCCTGGAGCTAGAGCAGGAGGCTTTTTTGGTTTGGACTAATTCAGTCTCTTCCTTTTGTACCTTTGCCCATAGATATTCATTGGGGCAGATTATGGTGACATTTTAGAATAAACCTTTACCCACTTTTCAACAACTGAGCTCACGACTGAGATAGGGCTGTCAGGCCCCAGTTATCCAGGGCTGATGAGAGGGGAGGAAAAGGGGGACAATTGTACCAAGGCCCTGAGAGGTGTAATTGTCTGTAATGTCTGTGAAATGGGAAGGAGATCACAGTGAACATGATGTATTGGGGCCCCAAATTTCTTGTGACAGGGCCTGCTGCCTCTCTGGGGACAGAAAACCCATGGTCTCTGAGGGAGGGGGACCCCATGTTGCTGCCAGTGCCTTTCTGGAGGAGAGAAGCGCCCCTCAGCCCCCCACCTTTCCCAATGGGATGTGGGGCCATGGGAGATCCAATGTCAGGGCATATAGGCGTCAACTCTGCAGGGGCGCCATTTCAGATTTTGGGGGGGGGGCAACTTTAACCATGAATCCAGGGGCTACTTAAGCACCTGAAAAGTCTAGGGTTGGGGTTTTTTTGCAGATAACTTAGAAATTAGCTGGTAGGGCACAGTATCTAATTCTGATATAAAAAAAAAGAGGATTAAATAAATATTAGACCCACTCAGCTCTAATACTAACATGTTCTCAAATCTTTTGTCAAGTCACTTAAGGAACACTGGTTAGGTTTAATATCGTAATGTATATTCTTTGTTACTAACTCTTGAATACAACAACTGTAGATTACTTTTTATCACTTTTTTGCAGTTCATCAAGGAAATAGATCATTTAACTTTGGAAACATCCTACTATGGCAACCCCCCCCGAATTTATACTGCACAGGCCTAGGCTGACCGGATAGCAAGTGTGAAAAATCGGGACAGGGGGTGGGGGGTAATAGGAGCCTATATAAGAAAAAGCCCCAAATATTGGGACTGTCCCTATAAAATCGGGACATCTGGTCACCCTACATGTGCCTGGAGTTCTAGGGGTGTTACCTCACTACAAATAATAGACTAGAAACTAACCTTAAACAGGAGTGAAACTGACACTTTCAAGTCACTTTCACAATATTGTCAACCGCAAATGTTCAAAAATAATGAATCAGGTTCATCAAAAATCATGAAATTGGCTTTAAAATCATGAGATTATATAAAAATAATCGATTTGGTCTTCTTTTCATTTGACTTCTGCTTTTTGAGCTTTTAGGGTGCACTGGGGTCACATTTCAAATCTTTCTCCACAGCCACGAGGGCTAGAAGTTTCATTTTTCTTTAAGAATGAAGGCTGAAATCATCACATATCCACTTGACTCCAGGAGCTGGGGCTTTAGGGAAAACAATTATCATGAGACTCATGACCAAATCATGAGCGTTGTCAACACTGCTTTTACTTCTGTTTAAAGTCTAGTTACTTTCCAGAAGGCTCTTAAGCACAACACTACAGTAATTGGGTTGCAGTTCTCACAGGAGAATATTTAAAACCAAAACCCAAGACAATTCTATATTTTAAAGTTGAGAAAAAAACTGAGACTTCTGAGGTATATCAGGGCCACTGCAGGCAGGAAAGGAAAATAAAGAGGCACAGGAGCTCTGGGCAGCTCTTCCTCTAAAAAGAAAGTTGGAGAGTGAAATCTTCTAGTCCTTAATCCAGTAAAACTTCTTTTGCCATCAGAGCCTCCACTCATAGATATTAACATGCGCTTAATAACTATACACTTCATACTTAAATATCAGCCATCTTATGTAGGGCTACCTATTTTATACATAGGTTTCAAGAGTAGCAGCCGTGTTAGTCTGTATTCACAAAAAGAAAAGGAGGACTTGTGGCACCTTAGAGACTAAGAAATTTATTTGAGCATAAGCTTTCGTGAGCTACAGCTCACTTCATCGGATGCATGTAGTAGAAAATACAGTGGCTCTCAGGGACTGAGATTGGTCCTGCTTTGAGCAGGGGGTTGGACTAGATGACCTCCTGAGGTCCCTTCCAACCCTGATATTCTATGACTACATTGTCTGGAATATTCTGAACAGTGCTGAGCACACAGATGGTGCCCAGTGAATAATACAAATCATGACAATAATTGTTGATTTTATGGCCTCTGAGGATGCAATTTCTGTTCTTTGTTCTGGATTTGGCCTGGATATAGCTGAAACCCTAAACATTTGAGGCATAAACACATCTGATACTTATATGACACTTTCTCATTTCTTCCTTTTCTCAAACTCAGAACCAAAAAATGACAAAACAAAATGGTTTTCAGTTAAAATGTAAACTTGCACAGCAGCCATCGCTCTACAACCCAGCCTGGGGCAGAACCTGAAACCCCTTAGGAGTTAAGTGATCTCCTCTCAGCTGACTCTCATTCTCCATCCTTCCTGGCCTCTGTGCTGCTTTTCACCACGACCTCCATCCCAACCTCCTGGGACCGTGTGCTGGAGTCTCAGAGAACTGGCTGCCTTAGTTTTGCTCCCATCTACCAGAGTCCTCTTTTTTTGCAGCATGCAGCAGAGAGAGAGGCTGGTCTGCTGGATAGGAAGCTAGCTCTGAAAGACCTGAGTTCTACTCCCCCTGTGGACCTTCTGTATGATCTCAGGCCAGTGTCTTAGGGACAGAGTTTCAAAGGTTTTTAGGCTCCCAAAGATGCAGTTAGGTATCTAGTGGGGTTTACAGACACCTAACCTTCTATGCGCTTTTGACAATCTCACTAGGTGTCTAAATACCTTTGAAAGTCTGGCCTTTAGTCTCTCTGTGCCTCACTGCTCCATCTGTACAATGGGGATAACAGCCCTGTTCTGCCTCACTGAGGGGCTGTGAGGAGAAATAGGTTAGACCTTGTGAGGCACTCAGATACTAAGGTGATGGGAACTTCTCTGTACCACGGTTATCCCTTCCCTGGGTTTTGGCCCCTTCTTTTCACCTACACCTCCAAATCTCCCCCTTTTCTGAATGTAACGAAAAGGGCTCAGAGGGCTTGGCTGTATTTTTTCTGAGTCCCCTACATTCACTCTAAAACTTTCCCCCCCCGCCAGGGCTGGAGCACCCATGGAGAAAAGTTAGCAGGTGCTCAGCACCCACTGGCAGCCAAACTCCACCCTTCCCCCCCAGGGCCTCTCCCCCACCAGCAGCCCCACTGATCACTCCTCCCCCTCCCTCCCTCCCAGCACCTCCTGCCCGCCACAAACAGCTGTTTCATGGCGTGCAGGTTGGCTCCGTGAGGGAGGGGGAAGAGTGGGGATGGGGTGCGCTCGGGGGAGGGGGCAGAAAGAGGAGGGGAAGAGGCGGGGTCGCGGCGGGGCAGGAAGAGGCTGGGTGGGGACTTGGGGAAAGGGGTGGAGTGGGGAAGGGGCCTGAGGCGGAGGTGGGGGGTCGAGCACCCCCCAGGTAAAGGGGAAGTCGACACTCATCCAGCCCTGGACGGAACACATTTAATAGTCAGAGAGGAGAATTGTACAGAAGGGTAGAAACTTTTGATTCTCTGGTTCCCCAGGAAGGTGAAGAGGGAGCTCTGGTTCTGAGCTGCTCCGGGGCGACATCAGTCCCAGCCGATGAGCTTCAGTTTTTATGGTGTCACGGAGTCCCCGGGCAATGCTCTGGAACTGCTCCCTACGAAGCCAGTCAGGACTCTGGGGAAGTCTCCTTTCTGTGAGCAGCCTGTCTTCAGGACACACAGCTCACACAACTTCCACCTTCCTGGGTCTGACCTGGGAGCATTCAGCATCCTCTGCCCCTCCGTGCGCTTCCCACAGCGAGTCCACCCAGGCGGGTTCCTGGGGAAGCCAGAGGGTCCTGCACCCCAACTTCGCAGTCAGACGTGACTCTCAGCCAGCCAGTAAAACAGAAGGTTTATTAGACGACAGGAACATGGTCTAAAACAGAGCTTGCAGGTGCAGAGAACGGGACCCCTCAGCTGGGTCCATTTTGGGGGGCAGTGAGCCAGACAACCACGTCTGCACTTCACTCCATGTCCCCAGCCAGCCCCAAACTGAAACTCCCTCCAGCCCCTCCTCCTCCTCTGGGCTTTGTCCCTTTCCCGGGCCAGGAGGTCACCTGATTCTTTGTTCTCCAACCCTTTAGCTCTCACCTTGCAGGGGGGAAGGGCCAGGCCACCAGTTGCCAGGAAACAGGGTGTTGGCCATTCTCTGTGTCCAGATCCCTGCACACACCTGCCCTCTAGGGCTCTGCAATGATCATACACCCTTATCCCACCACCTAGATACCTAAGAACTGCATAGGGGAAACTGAGGTACCCCACAATATTCAGAGGAAACATTAAGCATAGTCCCGCTTCATCACATATGGTGACATTCTTAAGTCTCTATAAGTGGTTTTGCAAAAGGTGGGGATAGCTCTCAAGGGAGGGTGGGGGTCCGTGTCCCTCTAAAACACACTCTGAAGCCTCCCCTCTCACACATCGTTACTTGTGCCTGATGAGCTGCGAGCGAGGTAAGACACTTTTTCTTTGAGCATCTCTCCCTCCGGATGCTCCGTCCCAGGATGTGGGTGTGCCCGTGGACTCGATCGGAGCCTGCAATGTCTTGTCTGTGGGCCCAGCCTTCCTAATCCTAAATCTCTTCAGTGCTTCCTCCGGGAGCCCGTGAATCTGTGTCTGCAGCAGAGCAGGCTGATGTCATACCCGGCTCCGGCTGACATCCCCACCCCAGTCGAGTGAGCGAGCTACCCGTAGCAGCGTAGCCGTGGTGGTGCAAATGGCAGGCGGGGGTAGCTGTCCGAGAGTGAGCCCCTCTGACACCATAGGGACGTGCTTGGGCGGCTAGCCCCTCCTGCTGCTTGTGCTGCAGTGGCTACACCGCTGTTTTTAACACCCTGGCGCGAACAGAGCTAGCACGGAAAGCTGGACATGACACCACCTGCTCCAGTGTAGATGAAGCCGGGGTGGGGCGGGTGAATAGCAAATGGTTAGCTGTGGCTGTAATAATTAGCCATTGTTACTGCAGTGCTAGGGTGTGACCCGGGAACCTCTTGCCAGAAGGCATAGGGGTGTGTGGAGCTGGGTCTGATGTGACACTCAGCACCCCGTATTCACACTCTACACACTAGTGTAATAATCTTTGTACAAAATATGCCTCGTGAGGTGTCATTGGAAAATTAATAACTCACTGATCACTAATAACCATGTGTGATGTATGTCCACGGAGTAAGAGTCATGGATATAGGCTGGAATGATAACTAAAATGTGTTCAAGCCAGGCATGTCGGGGTGGGGTGGGGGAAGTTGGTAAGCAGGTCTGGCTCAGACAAAGGAATGTGTATTTTATTCTCTGACCAGCCCGGTTTTCAGGCAAAGACAATGAAGGTGCATTCTTACACATTAGGTAAACAAAGCTATTATGCTAACACATGGGGGAAGAAAGAGCATGGAGCTTCCTTCCCCACCAGACTCCGTGTCGCCTTCCTCACAGCTTGAATAAACTTTACTTGGAGGGCTAACCCTTGCAAGAATACATTGCAAAGGTTTACTGGTCCATAAAGACATGTGGTCTGAACCTCAAGTGATAAGCAATTGAATCAACTGTATACAATATTACTGCCCTATAAAAGTGTATAGAGTGCGGCCTTTTCTGAAAGCTAATGATACACTGTGACATTCTGTACCTTGGGGGAGCATATTATAACCCCTATATTCTTCATTTTCATTAGAGAAATGACTTTCAGCAGATCATGATCTCACATATAAAGCATGACTTGTAAAGGAAAGGTTATGATCTGCTGAAAGTCATTTCTCTACCCAGATATGTGTATTATGAATGCATATGTAGCTATGAGAAGTGTGCTGTATGGTGGTCACTATAGCATTCTGTAAGTTGGGGAATCAGCCAGATATTAGCTCCCCAGAGGCAACAGCAAGGAAAGTAACCAATGCCCAGTTGGGGTGTCCATCAACCCATCAGCAGCCATTGTCCAGCAAGGGAGCTACAATGCAATGACTCACCTGCATGAGGCACCACCAGGGGAATTGCTCAACCTTGCTTGAAGAGACTCAGCAATGCCACACAGACCTGCCAGGACTTATATTCAACAAGCACGTGGACTGAGAGTATAAAACAGGCAGAGTGGACACATACTGGGCCCTTCTCCTGCCCCCAGCTCTGCCACAAGCAACCAAGACGCTGGGAAGAAGACAAGACTCTAACACAAGAGATTGGCCCAGTTTAAGGAACAAACCTGTATAAGGGACTGCAATATCCAGTGGGGTGAGAAAAACTGCTTAATCTAGTTGCTGCCCAGTCTAATAGGGTTGAGAGTTTAGACTGTGTGCTTATATTTTCTTTTCTTTTAGTAACCACTCTGACGTGTTGTGCTTTGACTTATAATCACTTAAAATCTACCTTTATAGTTATTAAATCTGTTTGCTTATTCTACCTGAAGTAGTGTGTTTGGTTTGCAGTGTGTCAGAGGCTCCCCTTGGGAGAACAAGCCTGGTACATATCAATTTCTTTGTTAAATTGATGAACTAATATAAGTTTGCAGCGTCCAGTGGGCATAACTGGACACTGCAAGACGGAGGTTCCTTGGGTTGTGTTTGGGACCGGAGACAGGGCCGGATTAACCTTTTGTGGGCCTGGCGCCAAACATATTTGTGGGCCCCCATGGAGGCAATGGAGCACGGCGCAGAGAGGTCAGTGTCTGGAGCAAGGGTCCAGCCAGCAGGCACCCCCTGCTCCGCCCAATGCAAGGGCACTATTTACAAACCGGCAGTTGCCAGATGCACAGTGGCCTGCCCGGCCCTGTGCTGCCAGCATACCCTTCCCCTTGGGGGCAGGCCCATGCCACACCACACAGCCTCCCCCACCCAACTCCCTATGGCCAGAACCCTCCCGCACCCACTATTGCTGTGCCCCCCCAGACCCACCCACAAATGCACAGTGCCCTGCACACCACCCCTGCTCACAGCCCCACCACAACTGCCCAGCACCCCCACAGAACCCCCACTGCCTAGTGCCCCAACACACACACCTTCCCCACCCCCTCACAGCCCAGCCCCCCCCATCCTCAAGAGACCCACTCCCCCACACTCTACCTCCCGGCCTCACTCACTGGCCTGATGGGAGGCAACTGTGTCTGCTGGGCTCAGCTGGCAGCACAGCTAAGGCTGGTCCCGGGGCTGGAAATCGCTCCATCCCTTCGGTGTTAGGGGGCTTATGTTAGGGGGCTTATTCCTTCACCCACTCACTTCCCTGGTCCTTCTCGCATGAACAGAGAGCAACAATACCCGAAGTCCAAAGGTGCAAACAATTCGATGTTTATTGGGGTGAACTTCCAGCAAGCATGATTCCAGTTTCCTTCCTTAGTATCCTCCTTCCCAGCTCTGACACCACAGAGCCTTACACCTGTGTCCCTGTTCCCATTCTTGCCCTTAGCCAAACATGATTCCAATTTCCTTACTCCCATTCCCTGTTCCCATTTCCCCCTTTAGCAAAACATGATTCCAATTTCTCCACCCCCATTCCCTGTTCCCATCTCTCCCACGCCCACCCCCTCCCACCAAGGCCCCCTCCTCTACTTCCTGATTGACTGCAGACTATATAGTAAAACTTGAGTTCTGCTTAGCTATACCTTAACCAATCATTTTCCTGAAATTTAACTAACCAATCCTAACATATTGTAACATGATTATGTAACCAATTATATCCCACCACCTTAATTAGTTTACACCCAGCAAAATTAATTATACAGCAGACAGGAACAATCACAGAACCAGACAGAGATTATACAGACAAACAATAACAAAGTGGGAACTATAATGACAAAACAATACAGAAGTGAGGATTTCACATCCCAGTATTGATAAGTGAGTTCGTGCCAGACAGGATGCTGTTTCCTTTTACATTTTCTAGGCACTTCCCTTTCTCTGGAGGTGATAGGCATTATCAGGACAGGATTGTATTCCTAACAGCCCAATAGCACCTTCTTTCAATGTGACTAGTTTGGAATGTGAGGATGTGACCTGTCGCTTCCTAGCTTATGGCTGCCTCTGCTGCTTAGCCAAAGGCCTTAGCTTAAGCACAGGGCCTCAGACTGTCACAGTAAGAGAAGGCCCTTACACCAGCAGACAGTGATTTTGATTCTCTCTTTTATACCTCTAGAACTAGCCAAGTGATAAGAATACACCTAAATTCTTAGAGTATAGGCCTTTACAGACAGGCCTGAATATCTATATCCTAACATTCGGGAGTGGTGCAATCAGCCAGGCCAGGGCCTGCCCCAGTCAGCCTCTCTCAAGGTGCACTTGCCTGGAGGGGCCCAGCCAAGCCCCCCACATTGTCTTCCTGCCTCACCCCTCCCCCCCAGCTGAGACAGGCCAGGCTTCTGCCCCAATCCCAGGTGGCTCAGCTCTGTGGAGACAGGCAGGGCCCCCCAGGTGGTAGGAAGCAGAGGCTGCCCAGAGCTGGAGGTGCACTGGGGTCCAGCCAGGGGCCGAGGAGCAGGGGGTGGGGCCAGGGAGCAGAGAGGAACCCTCGGCCAGCTCGCAGGCAGGCCAAGAGGAGCAAGTGGTGGGCAGGGGGAGCCAGTGGGGTCTTGGGGCGCAATGCAAGTGGAGCAGGCCAAGGCCCCTTCTGAGCATGGGCCCGGCTCCATGGAGCCATCGTAAACCCGGCACTGACTGGAGATATTGGCTAGTGCAAGTAGAGAGATATTTGCAAGTGGAGATATTTGCTTGCAAGTAGCTGGGAGCAGCTTACATGCCAGAGGCTGTGCGTGACCAGCCCAGGAGTGGGGGTTCTCATACAGAGCAGGGTAAGGCTGGCTCCCAGAGTCAAGGATTGGAGTGGCCTAGCAGATCACCAGTCCGGATAACAACAGAGGGGAACGTCACAGTGGCACAACGAGCAGGGTGCGTGTACGGCTTGTTACTCCAAGCGAAGTTCATACTTTAAGCACCGATATTTGTGATTTTAAGTGAGTCTTAAGTGCAGTGGTTAAGAACAGTCAGGAGGAGATCACAGTTTTGTTATTTTCTGTTTGCTAATTTCGGGAAAGAGAAGTAGGAACAGAAAAGCAGGAAAATGAGTGAAAGCAGTGAAGTGATTGCAAACTTGGAGCTTTTTAGGCTTCAGACTCCGGAAAAGGAGAGGGAGCACCAGAGATTATTGCAACTGAAAGAACTGGAGATAAAAGAGAGAGAGAGAGAGAAGAAAGAGAAAGAGAGCGGGAAGAAAGAGAGAGAGAGCAAAAACACCAACTGGACCTGCTAGAGAACCAGAACCCCCCAACCCCAGTGACTCCCATCACTCCAAAAATCCACAAGTGGGAACACTTATGTCCTGCATACAGTGAAGACTATGATATTGTTGAATATCTGGCTACCTTTGAAAGGCTGTGTGTAATACATGAAATCCCTGATGATAAGAGAGTTCCTACCCTGATTGTGAAATTAACTGGTGTAACCCTTCTGCCCATCAGAGTTGGCAGCAACAAGGGCCAGGTTCAATATCTAGGGGATTCATTCCAATAACACAATGCAAACAGGCTCGAGCCCCCACCCAGTGACCTGGGACAAATATATACCACCCCTGCTGGGCGCCTCCAAGAGGCAATACTTCCCCTCTCGCAAGCACATAGTCTGAGTGTAGCAAAAGCCTTTTAATAACAGAGAGAAACAATGTGGCATTATGTTGGGGAAACACCACCAACAGGATTCGTAACACAACCCGTGAGCAAAACCCCACCCCAAGCAAATTGGGGCATGCTCTTTCCTTTGGTTCTGAGTCCAGCAACCCCAAATCACCCAAAGTCCCAAAAGTCCAATGACCCAAAAGTCTCTTTCCCTGGTCAGGGCAGCCCCAGAGTTCAAAAGTTTATTGGCAGAGCTGACCTCCCAACCTGGGTGGAGATGGGGTGGGGGGAAGAGAGGTAAGGCACCTTACGTGATCTGAAGCTGACCACCCCACAGCTCCATAGGCCTTCACTCCGCTCCGCCAGCCGCCTCACGAACTGCTTCGCTCGGCTCTGCTTAGCTCCGCTCTGCTGCCCACAAGCAGCTCCCGCCGTCCCACAAACTGCTCCACCAGGCAGTCCACGAACTGCTCCGCTCCGCTGCCCTCAAGCAGCTCCTGCTGTCCCACAAACTGCTCCGCCAGCCGGTCCACGAACTGCTCCACTCCACGTCCCACAAGCAGCTCCCACCGTCCCATGAACTGCTCCACCAGCATGTCCACAAGGCACTCCAGCCGTCCCACAAACTGCTCCACAATATATCTTCAGGCTCCCCTACTACTTAACACAATGCTCAGTGATTTCAGCTCTTAGTCAGTTCAGCTCTTTGGTGAATTCTGCTTGTAGTAGGGGAGCCTCAGTGCTGGTGCACTATTAGCCCAAAGTGAGCTCAGCAGCCTGTAACTAGACTCCTAATGGAATCAAAATTAGCTCTGATATTCCACAGTAGAGAGAGGAGGAAGTGCAATTAGCATGTAAGGCCCTCACCAAGGGACCCATGCCACCAAGTATTAATACTTGTCCCCAGCCTCTCTCAATTCACAGAGTTTTGGAACCCATGATCCTTGCCTAGCGAGTGCTACTTAGTTGATGGTGAATCCCTCCATCATAACAAAAAGCCAAGTACAGTTCCAAGCACAGTTCCCATAATCAGGGTAATAGCAAGTTATTCTTCCTGCCCCAGTAACAGAGACACTGGGGATCCCACAGCAGCCAAAGTGACCATTTGGGCAGCTATGGCCTCATTCTAGGTGGGGTGGGTGTGCCTATGCAAATGAGATCAGCCCCTGAAGTTCTTTTCCACAACTTGCCACACCTCACCACCAGATGTCAGGGTGGAGCTCATCCTGACTCTGCTTACACTGGTAAAGCTTGAAATGTATTCAATGGAATTCCTGTGGAAGATGCTTTAGACTATTGTAAATTTAAAGATACTGTTTTGCAAAATTTTGAGTTTACCCCTAAAACATATAGAATTAAATTTAGGAATCTTAAGAGGGATATTGGTATGAGTCATGGGGACTATGTAAACAAAATGGAAGATTTGTTGGGAAAATGGGTGAGGGGTAAGGAGGTGGCGAGTTTTGAGGGAATGGTGGATCTTGTGGCTCAAGAGTATTCGCTAGGCATAGGTCAGGCTGAGCTGAAGCAGTGTCTGGGGACACAGATGTAAAGTCTGCGGATGAGATGCTTTTTTAGCTGATGCCTTTGAACAGACTCAGGCGTCTATTGAGGGCAGGCCACAGAAAGAGGGTTTAAAACTGGTAGGACAGGAGGATCCCACTTTGCCCCTGGGAACAGAGAAGGGGGTTGGGAGCCTAAACATTCTCTTACCCCGAAACATTCCTCTAACCCTCATCCCAAATCTCCTGTAAAAGCAGAAGTGCCCCAAAGGTGCTCTCAGTGTAATTCTACTGATCACCTGAGGAATAATTGCCCTGTGCTAGGAGGAAGCAGGCAACCAATAGCCCATGTTAGTTCTGCTGTCCTCAACACAGAAACCCCCCAAGCAATTGAAACTGATCATATTGGTTCTGTGAGGCTAGCCTGTGCAGAACCAGATATGGAGCATGTTAAGGCTGTCCAAATTGATGGCAGGGAATATTTGGGGCAGAGGGATACAGGGGCCCAGATCTCTCAGGTTAAGCAGAGTGTGGTCCCAAAGGCCAGTATGCTATCTGGCCAAATGGCAGAGATTGTGGGGCTGGGCAAAAGCCGATTCCTCATACCACTAGCTAAAATCCATGTGGCTTGGGAAGGTTTGGAAAGTGTTTTGACTGTGGGGGTAATGGAACACCTCCTAGTTGACCTGCTCCTTGGTAATGATTTTTTCTGTGTAGCTCAGGTTAAAGTATTTGTCTGCAGCAGGAAGGAGTGTTATGCTGGGATCCCCAAGGGAAAGGGTAAGGTCTCAGGAACTGCTGAGAGAATGGGAGAGAGTCTCCTTGCTTCTTCTGCAGCTGGGGGAAGCCACATGCTTCCAGGTGGGAGGGTGGTTGAGACCAGCTCCTGCACTGCAGCTGGAGGCAACACCACGTCAGGTGTAATGCCTGCCAGGGAGAGAACCTGTCCAGGTTGTTAGCTTCCAGCAGGTCGCAGCTGAACCAGAGGCAAAACCGGCTCTAGGGAGCACAAAGCAATGTGGCCCAGAGGAGAGCCCAGAGAAGAGGTAGGGGATCTCAGAAACCACTGAGGTGGGTGAGGATTCCTGTGACTCTGTAACACAGGGAAGCAGGGTGCTTCCAAGTATGGGAGGGGCTGAGACTAGCTCCTTTCCAGCAGAAGGCAACATGCCCTCAGGCGCAGGAGCAGGAGAGGTGTTGTCAGTGATTAAGGAAACTGTCCCAGTTGCTAGCTGGCAGAGTTTTGCAGCTGAAGGAGGGGGCCCAGAGGAGGAAACTGGGGAAGGAATAGTGGGGTACAGGAATGTCTCCTCACTAGTCACTTGGGGCAGGATGCCCAGGACACTAGCAGGGTGGCTGGGTCAGCATCTGTGCACCCAGGCACTCAGCCTGTGACCCAGGTTTTGAGAAGGAACAGTGTCACTGACCTCCTGGAGGGGAGCAGTCACACAGCTGACTTCTCAGGGTCAGAGACAGGGGTGGCGGAGGGTACCCCAATCCAGGTCCTAGTTTTTCAGGATGCTATTTCTGATAAGTTTGTGGAATGTAACTGTGTCTCTTTACATCAAGATGCAGCTCTAACGCCTGGGACAGCAGAGGGGTTGAGACCAGGAAATTGCCAGGTGGTCGTTTGTGAGAACACAAATGACCCAACTGACAGAAAAGGGTTTTTTGCCCCCAGCCTGGTGAGACACAGAGAGCACTTACGGGAAAGCTGCTGGGGTGGGCAGCACAGAGAGCACAGATCATAGAATCATAGAATATCAGGGTTGGAAGGGACCTCAGGAGGTCATCTAGTCCAACCCCCTGCTCAAAGCAGGACCAATCCCCAACTAAATCATCCCAGCCAGGGCTTTGTCAAGCCTGACCTTAAAAACTTCCAAGGAAGGAGATTCTACCACCTCCCTAGGTAACGCATTCCACTGTTTCACCACCCTCCTAGTGAAAAAGCTTTCCTAATATCCAACCTAAACCTCCCCCACTGCAACTTGAGACCATTACTCCTTGTCCTGTCCTCTTCTACCACTGAGAATAGTCTAGAACCATCCTCTTTGGGACCCCCTTTCAGGTAGTTGAAAGCAGCTATCAAATCCCCCCTCATTCTTCTCTTCTGCAGACTAAACAATCCCAGTTCCCTCAGCCTCTCCTCATAAGTCATGTGTTCCAGACCCCTAATCATTTTTGTTGCCCTTTGCTGGACTCTCTCCAATTTCTCCACATCCTTCTTGTAGTGTGGGGCCCAAAACTGGACGCAGTACTCCAGATGAGGCCTCACCAATGTTGAATAGAGGGGAACGATCACATCCCTCGATCTGCTCGCTATGCCCCTACTTATACATCCCAAAATGCCATTAGCCTTCTTGGCAACAAGGGCACACTGCTGACTCATATCCAGCTTCTCGTCCACTGTCACCCCTAGGTCCTTTTCCGCAGAACTGCTGCCTAGCCATTCGGTCCCTAGTCTGTAGCTGTGCATTGGGTTCTTCCGTCCTAAGTGCAGGACCCTGCACTTATCCTTATTGAATCTCATCAGATTTCTTTTGGCCCAATCCTCCAATTTGTCTAGGTCCCTCTGTATCCTATCCCTGCCCTCCAGCGTATCTACCACTCCTCCCAGTTTAGTATCATCCGCAAATTTGCTGAGAGTGCAATCCACACCATCCTCCAGATCATTTATGAAGATATTGAACAAAACCACACAGCCCTCTAGGGGGCAGGGAAGGACTCAGTGCTGGGAGGGGGCAACACCGGGTAACCCTCAAAGGGGAGCTGGATTTTCTGCATATGTACAGTCCTGGGGTTGGGAGACTGCTCCCCAAAGGGCCAGCCAATGTGCAGGATCCCCCTGAACCCTTATCTTGCCAGACCCTGAGATATCAAAATGCCTGAAACATGATTAAATTAAGAGCCCACACAGAAGGGAACGCTGGAGGGAAAGAAAAGCCAATGACTGATTACATGGGAGAGAGTCACAGGACACCATGGGTAATGAACAAACTAACATCAAACCAGACTATCTAAACAGAGGGCATGGTATCACAAAGATACTTGTAAATGCCCATCTGTGATAAAATTTTTTGGTATTAATGCTAAGTTTTGGGGATAAGAATATTGACACGGATGTTAAACCTTACAATAATGCTACTTTTCAATTAATACCTGTAAACAGGTTTAAAGCTTATCACAGCAGAGAAACCATAAAAACCTGGTTTGTTGTGTGAATGGGGAAACTGAGGCATGCTGCGTTGGCTTGATGTCCGGGTGCCAAGAGAACTATAACACAAACTGCCTTCGAGCTAGTCAGTGACTAACTCTCTTGCAGTAAACAAAGGGGGGAAGTGTGACATTCTGTACCTTGGGGGAGTGTATTGTAACCGCCATATTCCTCATTTTTATGTAATTGTGATCTTACATATAAAGCATGCCTTGTATGGCATCAGGGGAAAGGTTATGATCTGCTGAAAGTCATTTCTCTATCCATATATGTGTATCATTAATGCATATAAAGTTATGAGAATTGTGTTGTATGGTGGTCAGTAAAGCATGCTGTAAATTGGGGAATCAGCCAGATATTAGCTTCCCCAGAGGCAACAGCAAGGAAAGTAACCAACGCCCAGGTGGGGTGTCAAACAACCATTAATAGCCATTGTACAGCAAGGGAGTAACAGCGCAATGACTCACCTGCATGAGGTGTCACCAGGGGAATTGCTCAACGTTGCTTGAAGAGATTCAGCAATGCCACACAGACCTGCCAGGACTAGTGTTCTACAAGCACATGGCCTGAGAGTATAAAACAGGCAGAGTGGACACATGCTGAGCCCTTCTCCTGCCCCCACCTCTGCTGCAAGCAACCAAGACACAAGACTCTAACCCAAGAGATTGGCCCAGTTTAAGGAACAAACCTGTATAAGGGACTGCAATATCCAGTGGGGTGAGAAAAACTGCTTAATCTAGTTGCTGCCCAGTCTAATAGGGTTGAGAGTTTAAACTGTGTGCTTATATTTTCTTTTCTTTTGGTAACTACTCTGACTTGATGTGCTTTGACTTATAATCACTTAAAATCTACCTTTATAGTTACTAAATCTGTTTGTTTATTCTACCTGAAGCAGTGTGTTTTGTTTGCAGTGTGTCAGAGCTCTCCTTGGGAGAACAAGCCTGGTACATATCAATTTCTTTGTTGAATTGATGAATTTATATAAGCTTGTAGCGTCCAGTGGGCATAACTGGACACTGCAAGACGGAGGTTCCTAGGGTTGTGTCTGGGACTGGAGATATTGGCTAGCGTCATTCGCTTCCAAGTAGCAGGGAGCAGCTGACATGCCAGAGGCTGTGTGTGAACAGCCCAGGAGTGGGGGTTCTCATGGCAGAGCAGGGTAAGGCTGGCTCCCAGAGTCAAGGATTGGAGAGGCCTAGTAGATCACTGGTCCAGACAATACCAGAGGGGAACATCACACACACCGGTAATTAATATAATTGTGTACTGTATGTATTGACACCATGTAAGGAATTATGGATACTTATTGACAGCAATGTACAAAGATTACTACAGGGTGTGACTATCGGGGTGCTTAGTGTCACAGGTATATGCTTATTAAATTTCCCAAAGGGTGGCATGTGAGGTCTCTACCAAGAGCCCACTCATCATAATCAACCCAGCTTCCCAGGCCAGTACCTTATTCAGTAGCCATCCTTCCTTTCTACGTATCCAACATGATAGACTCTTCCTGGCCTGCCCTCTAACCACACCAGCTGGTCAGAATGCTGTGACACTCGGCAACAGCTGACAATTGGGACTTTGTGCTTTGGTGCATGACCCTAAGACTCCAGCTCCATCCCCTACACTCAGAACAGTGCTGGATCCAGCCTATGGCCCATCTGTGAGATAGGAAGATACACTCCCTGCAGCTGGATCAGTAGAAATAGTCCTGCCAAGGCAGCCAGGTGGAACCATATGCCCCTCCCATCTCAGTGCTGTTCTATTGTGGCTCTGAAGGCAGGACCCCCATGGAGGTGGGGTGCTACCAGACTGGGATTGGTGGAAGGAAGTACACTTACCAGGACTGCACTGTGGGTGGAACAACAGTGGTTTGGGTTTAGGAGTCAGAGGCCCATTCATACATGTGTTCCCAGGAACAAATGACAATTCCATCACTTGGTCCATGCAGAGAATCATAGAATCATAGAATATCAGGGTTGGAAGGGACCCCAGAAGGTCATCTAGTCCAACCCCCTGCTCGAAGCAGGACCAATTCCCAGTTAAATCATCCCAGCCAGGGCTTTGTCAAGCCTGACCTTAAAAACCTCTAAGGAAGGAGATTCTACCACCTCCCTAGGTAACGCATTCCAGTGTTTCACCACCCTCTTAGTGAAAAAGTTTTTCCTAATATCCAATCTAAACCTCCCCCATTGCAACTTGAGACCATTACTCCTCGTTCTGTCATCTGCTACCATTGAGAACAGTCTAGAGCCATCCTCTTTGGAACCCCTTTCAGGTAGTTGAAAGCAGCTATCAAATCCCCCCTCATTCTTCTCTTCTGAAGACTAAACAATCCCAGCTCCCTCAGCCTCTCCTCATAAGTCATGTGCTCTAGACCCCTAATCATTTTTGTTGCCCTTCGCTGGACTCTCTCCAATTTCTCCACATCCTTCTTGTAGTGTGGGGCCCAAAACTGGACACAGTACTCCAGATGAGGCCTCACCAGTGTCGAATAGAGGGGAACGATCACGTCCCTCGATCTGCTCGCTATGCCCCTACTTATACATCCCAAAATGCCATTGGCCTTCTTGGCAACAAGGGCACACTGCTGACTCATATCCAGCTTCTCGTCCACTGTCACCCCTAGGTCCTTTTCCGCAGAACTGCTGCCTAGCCATTTGGTCCCTAGTCTGTAGCGGTGCATTGGATTCTTCCATCCTAAGTGTAGGAATCTGCACTTATCCTTATTGAACCTCATCAGATTTCTTTTGGCCCAATCCTCCAATTTGTCTAGGTCCTTCTGTATCCTATCCCTCCCCTCCAGCATATCTACCACTCCTCCCAGTTTAGTATCATCCGCAAATTTGCTGAGAGTGCAATCCACACCATCCTCCAGATCATTTATGAAGATATTGAACAAAACCGGCCCCAGGACCGACCCCTGGGGCACTCCACTTGACACCGGCTGCCAACTAGACATGGAGCCATTGATCACTACCCGTTGAGCCCGACAATCTAGCCAGCTTTCTACCCACCTTATAGTGCATTCATCCAGCCCATACTTCCTTAACTTGCTGACAAGAATACTGTGGGAGACCGTGTCAAAAGCTTTGCTAAAGTCAAGAAACAATACATCCACTGCTTTCCCTTCATCCACAGAACCAGTAATCTCATCATAAAAGGCGATTAGATTAGTCAGGCATGACCTTCCCTTGGTGAATCCATGCTGACTGTTCCTGATCACTTTCCTCTCATGTAAGTGCTTCAGGATTGATTCTTTGAGGACCTGCTCCATGATTTTTCCAAGGACGGAGGTGAGGCTGACTGGCCTGTAGTTCCCAGGATCCTCCTTCTTCCCTTTTTTAAAGATTGGCACTACATTAGCCTTTTTCCAGTCATCCGGGACTTCCCCCGTTCGCCACGAGTTTTCAAAGATAATGGCCAAGGGCTCTGCAATCACAGCCGCCAATTCCTTCAGCACTCTCGGATGCAACTCGTCCGGCCCCATGGACTTGTGCACGTCCAGCTTTTCTAAATAGTCCCTAACCACCTCTATCTCCACAGAGGGCTGGCCATCTCTTCCCCATTTTGTGATGCCCAGCGCAGCAGTCTGGGAGCTGACCTTGTTAGTGAAAACAGAGGCAAAAAAAGCATTGAGTACATTAGCTTTTTCCACATCCTCTGTCACTAGGTTGCCTCCCTCATTCAGTAAGGGGCCCACACTTTCCTTGGCTTTCTTCTTGTTGCCAACATACCTGAAGAAACCCTTCTTGTTACTCTTGACATCTCTTGCTAGCTGCAGCTCCAGGTGCGATTTGGCCCTCCTGATATCTTTCCTACATGCCCGAGCAATATTTTTATACTCTTCCCTGGTCATACGTCCAACCTTCCACTTCTTGTAAGCTTCTTTTTTATGTTTAAGATCCGCTAGGATTTCACCATTAAGCCAAGCTGGTCGCCTGCCGTATTTACTATTCTTTCGACTCATCGGGATGGTTTGTCCCTGTAACCTCAACAGGGATTCCTTGAAATACAGCCAGCTCTCCTGGACTCCTTTCCCCTTCATGTTAGTCCCCCAGGGGATCCTGGCCATCTGTTCCCTGAGGGAGTCGAAGTCTGCTTTCCTGAAGTCCAGGGTCCGTATCCTGCTGCTTACCTTTCTTCCCTGCGTCAGGATCCTGAACTCAACCAACTCATGGTCACTGCCTCCCAGATTCCCATCCACTTTTGCTTCCCCCACTAATTCTACCTGGTTTGTGAGCAGCAGGTCAAGAAAAGCGCCTCCCCTACTTGGCTCCCCTAGCACTTGCGCCAGGAAATTGTCCCCTACGCTTTCCAAAAACTTCCTGGATTGTCTATGCACCGCTGTATTGCTCTCCCAGCAGATATCAGGAAAATTAAAGTCACCCATGAGAATCAGGGCATGCGATCTAGTAGCTTCCGTGAGTTGCCGGAAGAAAGCCTCATCCACCTCATCCCCCTGGTCCGGTGGTCTATAGCAGACTCCCACCACGACATCACTCTTGTTGCACACACTTCTAAACTTAATCCAGAGACACTCAGGTTTTTCCACAGTTTCGTACCGGAGCTCTGAGCAGTCATACTGCTCCCTTACATACAGTGCTACTCCCCCACCTTTTCTGCCCTGCCTGTCCTTCCTGAACAGTTTATAACCATCCATGACTGTACTCCAGTCATGTGAGTTATCCCACCAAGTCTCTGTTATTCCAATCACGTCATAGTTCCTTGACATCACCAGGACCTCCAGTTCTCCCTGCTTGTTTCCAAGGCTTTGTGCATTTGTATATAAGCACTTGAGATAACCTGTTGATCGCCCCTCATTCCCAGTATGAGGCAGGAGCCCTCTCCTCACAGACATTCCTGCCTGTGTTTCCTCCTGGTATCCCGCTTTCCCACTTACCTCAGGGCTTTGGTCTCCTTCCCCCGGTGAACCTAGTTTAAAGCCCTCCTCACTAGGTTAGCCAGCCTGCTGGCAAAGATGCTCTTCCCTCTCTTCGTAAGATGGAGCCCGTCTCTGCCCAGCACTCCTCCTTCATGGAACACCATCCCATGGTCAAAGAATCCAAAGCCTTCTCTCCAACACAACCTGCGTAGCCATTCGTTGACTTCCACGATTCGACGGTCCCTACCCAGGCCTTTTCCTTCCACGGGGAGGATGGACGAGAACACCACTTGCGCCTCCAACTCCTTTATCCTTCTTCCCAGAGCCACGTAGTCCGCAGTGATCTGCTCAAGGTCATTCTTGGCAGTATCATTGGTGCCCACGTGGAGAAGCAGGAAGGGGTAGCGATCCGAGGGCTTGATGAGACACGAGCACAACAAAGGAGATCCTAACACAGGCATCCTCCTAGGGGAACAGACCCCATCGACACAGGAACAATCCATCAACACCCCCAATTTCCAGAAGAGGAACATTTCCCTCAATGCCATGCCCACAACTCTGAGGATGAATCAAACCTCAGGCTTCAGACTGTGGGAGGCGGATGTCTCTGGGAGACATGTTTTACCCATGTACCATGTAGCACATTGTACAACTGGCCACAGGCATTTTGCCTTCAACTGACACATCAGATAGGTCCCAAGAGCATAGGCACCAATGCTCTGCTTTGGTTTGACAAGCACCTATCCACCTTAAATGAGTCGTTCCTCCTGGGATAGAAGGAATTGGCTGGAGATCAGAATTATAGTGAGCAATGGAAACACCCAAAAGTCTGCTTCCCACGCTCCTGAGGAGCTGCTGGGTTGGACAAATTATGACTTGTAGGCTATGTCTGCTGTGTAAGCGTTGCCACGTATCTGTGGTGTTTGATTTTCCTCCAGTCAGGAGGACAGTTGCCAAGGGCAAAGCTCCACTCCTCTAAAATATCTTGTGAAGCCTCCCTGTCACACATCATTATTTGCACCTGATCAGTGGAGCTCAAGGTAAAAACCTTCTGTGACCGGGGTCCCAGTGATTGTCTTTTGAGGGTTATTTATTTTGCAGGATGTTTAACCCTTTCTGGCCATGCGTCACACCTTCCTAACTCTCTTCTGGGAGCTATTAAATCTGTATCCTTGTGGGGAGATGGTTAATAGCAAATTGTTAGTTTGGACTAATTATTATGACTGTTGTTGCAGTGATAGGGCAGTAGAGTTTTCTATGGGAACTTCTCAGGGAGGAGGGTGCTCTGGGGTGGTATGTCTCTCAAGTGTTTGGCTGGCTGGATCTTGCACACATGCTCAGGGTCTGACTGATCGCCATATGTGGGGGCAGGAAGGAATTTTCTCCTGGGTCAAATTGTCAGGAATCTTGGGGTTTTTTTGTCTTCCTCTGCAGCGTGGGGTGAGGGTCATTTATCAGGATTATCTGGGTCCTAAGTTCCCTCTAAGCTGTGCGGCTGCGTGGCTACCTATTAAGCGCCGCACAGGCACTCAGGGCTGCAGTGCGGAGAGATGTCTCTCCACAAGCCCTGGACCTGCCGTGACACCCCTCCCCCTGGCCCCGACCCAACCCGGCCCCAAATATGCTGCAACCGGGGGACAGGCACCCCTCCCCTGCCCCCGACCCAGCCCATCCCTGAACCTGCCATGGCCGGGGGACAAGGTTCCCCTTCCCTGGCCCCAAACCAGCCCAGCCCAGACCTGCCATGGCCAGTGGACAGGTGCCTCTCCCCTAGCCCTGACCCAGCCTAGCCCTGACTCTGCCATGGCCAGGGGACAGGCACCTCTCCCCCCAAGCCCAGGTGCTTCTGCAGAGAAAGAGAGAGCTGTGGGGGAGTCCTCTCTCCCCACTGTAGCCCTGGGGAGCCCTACTGTACCCCAAACCCCTCATTCCCAGACCCACCCCAGAGCCCACACTCCCAGACAGAGCCCTCACCCCCTCACACCCCAACCCTCTGCCCCAGCCCTGAGCCCCTCATCTCCGGCTCCACCCTAGAGCCCGCACTCCCAGTCGGAGCCCTTACTCCCCCTGCACCCCAACCTTCTGCTCCAGCCCTGAGCCCTCTCCCACACTCCGAACCCCTCAGCCCCACCCTGCCACATGAATTTTGTTATGTGCACCAATATGGAGGTGATGTGTCACACAGGTGATGTGGGTGAGGTTGGCAGCCTGTGATATATAGAGGAGGTCAGACAGGATGATGTGGTGGTCCCTTCTGGCCTTAAACTTTATGACTCTAGGACCTGCTCCTACACAGAGGGAAAAAAGAATGCTCAGGTTTGTGTAGCCACTAATGTATGCAAGGCACTCTGATATCCTGGTGATGGGTTTCAGAGAAATACTTCTTCTATTCATTTATTGCAAGGCCAGAAGGGACCATTAGATCATCTAGTCTGACCTTCTGTGTAGCACAGGCCAGAGAACCTCACCTAGTTACCCCTGTATAGAGCCCAATAACTTGTGTGCCTAAGACAGGGGCTCTTTAATTTAATTTAACTAAAAATCTTTAAAAGCTCTTTAATGAACTAAAAGAAAGGAGTCCTACAAAAAGTGGAAACATGACACATTGCTAAATATGAGTACAAAAGAATAGCCCAAACACTTAGGGTCAAACTCAGAAGGTCTAAGGCACAAATGAGTTACACCTAGCAAGGGACATAAAAGGTACTAAGAGGACTTTAAATACATTAGGAGAAAGAGAATGATGAAGGAAATTGTAGGTCCACTACTTTGCAGTGAAGGAGCTCTAATAATGGATGAAGCTTAATAGTAAGTGAAGCATTGGAACAGGTTGCCGAGGGAGGTTGTGGAATCCCTATCATTGGTGCTTTTTAAGAGCTGGTTGGACAAACATGTCTGGGATAGTGTAGGGATACTTGGTCCTGCCTCAGCGCAGGGGGTTGGATTAGATGACCTCTCAACATCTGTTCCAGCCCTACATTTTCATGATTCTATGATTCAAGGAAAGTAGATCTTCCAGAATAGCATCGAGTCTTGATCTGAAGACACCAAGAGATGGAACAATCTCTGTAGGAAAGTGATGGATTCTCCTATTGTTAATTGTCTTTACTGTCAAACATTGGTGCCTACTTTCTAATTTGAATTTGTTTGGCTTTAACTTCCAGCCACTGGTTCTTGTTCTGCCTTTCCCTGCTAGATTAAAGAGCCCCTTTAGTATCTGGTATTTTCACCCTGTGTCACCTCTTGATCTTCTTTCTGATAAGCTAAAATAGTTTGAGCTCTATAAGTTTCTCGCTGTCAGGTATTTGCTCCAGCCCTTTTATGGGTTTTTTTGCAGTTCTTTTCTGCAACCTCTCCAATTTGCCAGCGTGCTTTTTGAAATGCAGTCCCCAGAACTGGATGCAGAATTCCAGGATTGGTCTCACCAATGCCATACACAAAGCTAAAATCACCTCCCTACTTACTACTTCCCTGTGATACCCTGATCCACCCAACTCCTCTGCTGCTTTCAGACCTCAGCAAGTATAAGTTGCTCAAAGAGAGAAGTACTACTCTGGGCGTCCCTTTGGTTAAGGGAAATCCTGGGCCAGGTTGCTGTCTGGTGGCTAGATTGTGCTGATAAGGCCCAGGGCAGAGTAAGGCGCCGAGACAGGAACATAAACCCAGCTCCCCAGGCCAGTACCTCAGTCAGTAGTCATCCTTCCTCTCTACACAGCCAACATGATAGATTCTTCCTGGCCTGCCCTGTAACCACACCAGCTGATAGTCACCTCCCTACTCACTACTTCCCTGTTAATATATTCACGGATCACATTAGCCCTTTTTGGTGCAGTATCACCCTGGGAGTTACAGTGTTTCACGCTGGATTGTGACTCAGATGAAGAGTAAACCCAGCCCTACTCAGGTTCCATTGAGGCTGGGTGAAGTGGATAAATAGGCACAGAAGTTGGTGGGGAATGTGCAGAAGTCCAGCCCTCTGCTCAAAGCAGGACCAATCCCCAACTAAATCATCCTAGCCAGGGCTTTGTCAAGCATGACCTTAAAAATATCTAAGGAAGGAGATTCCACCACCTTCCTAGGTAACGCATTCCAGTGTTTTACCACCCTCCTAGTGAAAAAGTTTTTCCTAATATCCAACCTAAACCTCCCCCACTGCAACTTGAGACCATTACTCCTTGTTCTGTCATCTGCTACCACTGAGAACAGTCTGGATCCATCCTCTTTGGAACCCCCTTTCAGGTAGTTGAAAGCAGCTATCAAATCCCCCCTCATTCTTCTCTTCCACAGACTAAACAATCCCAGTTCCCTCAGCCTCTCCTCATTAGTCATGTGTTCCAGTCCCCTAATCATTTTTGTTACCCATTGCTGGACTCCTTCCAATTTTTCCACATCCTTCTTGTAGTGTGGGGCCCAAAACTGGACACAGTACTCCAGATGTGGCCTCACCAATGTCGAATAGAAGGGAATGATCACCTCCCTTGATCTGCTGGCAATGCCCCTACATATACATCCCAAAATCCCATTGGCCTTCTTGTCAACAAGGGCACACTGTTGACTCATATCCAGCTTGTTGTCCACTGTAACCCCTAGGTCCTTCTCTGCAGAACTGCTGCCGAGCCATTCGGTCCCTTATCTGTAGTGGTGTATGGGATTCTTCCGTCCTAAGTGCAGGACTCTGCCCTTGTCCTTGTTGAACCTCATCAGATTTCTTTTGGCCCAATCCTCTAATTTGTCTAGGGCCCTCTGTATCCTATCCCTACCGTCCAACGTATCTACCTCTCCTCCCAGTTTAGTGTCATCTGCAAACTTGCTGAGGGTGCAATCCACACCATCCTCCAGATCATTTATGAAGATATTGAACAAAACCGGCCCCAGGACCGACCCCTGGGGCACTCTACTTGATACCGGCTGCCAACTAGACATGGAGCCATTGATCACTATCCGTTGAGCCCGACAATGTAGCCAACTTTCTATCCACCTTATTGTCCATTCATCCAGCCCATACTTCTTTAACTTGCTGGCAAGAATACTGTGGGAGACCGTGTCAAAAGCTTTGCTAAAGTCAAGGAACAACACGTCCACCACTTTCCCCTCATCCACAGAGCCAGTTATCTCGTCATAGAAGGCAATTAGATTAGTCAGGCATGACTTGCCCTTGGTGAATCCATGCTGACTGTTCCTGATCACTTTCCTCTCCTCTAAGTGCTTCAGAATTGATTCCTTGAGGACCTGCTCCATGATTTTTCCAGGGACTGAGGTGAGACTGACTGGCCTGTAGTTCCCAGGATCCTCCTTCTTCCCTTTTTAAAAGATGGGCACTACATTAGCCTTTTTCCAGTCGTCTGGGACTTCCCCCGATCGCCATGAGTTTCCAAAGATAATGGCCAATGGCTCTGCAATCACATCCGTCAACTCCTTTAGCACTCTCGGATGCAGCGCATCTGGCCCCATGGACTTGTGCTCGTCCAGCTTTTCTAAATAGTCCCGAACCACTTCTTTCTCCACAGAGGGCTGGTCACCTCCTCCCCATGCTGTGCTGCCCAGTGCAGTAGTCTGGGAGCTGACCTTGTTCGTGAAGACAGAGGCAAAGTAAGCATTGAGTACATTAGCTTTTTTCACCTCCTCTGTCACTAGGTTGCCTCCCTCATTCAGTAAGGGGCCCACACTTTCCTTGACTTTCTTCTTGTTGCTAACATACCTGAAGAAACCCTTCTTGTTACTCTTAACATCTCTTGCTAGCTGCAACTCCAGGTGTGATTTGGCCTTCCTGATTTCACTCCTGCATCCCCGAGCAATATTTTTATACTCTTCCCTGGTCATTTGTCCCATCTTCCACTTCTTGTAAGCTTCTTTTTTGTGTTCAAGATCAGCAAGGATTTCACTGTTAAGCCAAGCTGGTCGCCTGCCATATTTACTATTCTTTTTACACATCGGGATGGGAAATTGGATGTGAAGAGCAGGATGGAGGAAAACAAGCAGCTAAACTTGAAGAGCTCCAAACTGTACTGTATAGACCCTAGGATCTCTGTGGCATGGTGTATAAAATGGGGAGTTCCAGTGGAGAAAATCTACACCAAAGCCCAACGTGATAAATTTGCCTGGGCCATTCACAAGAACAATGAGAACTTTGAATTCTAGTCTCCTGTTTCATGGTGCTCTCCAGCCGAGTGCAGTGCCCAGTGCCTGGTGTGAGCATTTGGAGATGGAAATGAAGATCAAGAGAAACCATGTGCGAGCTGATTCTACAGCACTGTTTAAATGATCAAGCCATGCCAAGAAGGCTCCATGGGGCTAATGCCGCTTAATTTGAATCCTGCTTTACAAAGGTAGCCCAGTGACACCTGCACTAGAGATGATTCTTACTAGGCAACTGTTTCCAAACATGAATGAAGTGATCATTCGCTGTTTAGCTTTAGTTGGAAATTACTCGGGAGTTTGTGTGATGTCGACAGACCAGCTCTGTAAAGCTGATAGGCTAGCTCAGGTCAAAGTCTCAGAACAATTCACTTGGGTGCGAATCTCAAAGAAGTGTTAAGTGTGCCAATTCACTTGTCTGTTAAATGGTAATGTTTTTGTCTTCATTTATCTATAACTGGTTGAATTATATATATATATTTAATATCCTGTACTTAATTAACCCCCTAGATCAAAGGATGTTAAGTGTTTAGAAGTGAATTGATATGATGTGTAAAGCTGCATGAGAGCTAACGAATTATTCCTAGATTACAGTAACTAAATGCATTATCTCCGTCCCTGTAACTGAATGCCCCATCAGCTGGGATTGCAGCCTTAGAACTTAAATGAGAAGGTTGTTAACTTCAAAGCATGAGTCAGTATATAGGACAACGGAAGATCCACAAACTTTGTCTGCAAATAGTCAACCAAGCAAGAGCCCATACTGTGCTGAGGATGCTTGCCACACTATTTTCAACTATTAGAAGGCATACAGGGAGCGATTCTGCATCTCTGATCTATATGGATCCTGCTAGGGGGCATTCCAGATACAAGATAGAGGTCTTCAAAGCCATTTTGGACAGTCCTGAGAGACTTGTGGAAAGCAGCAGACATCACATCACTGCTATCAGTTGGAACTACAAACTAAGACTCACCTGTAATGTATTTTACCTGCTTTATGCTCTCAATAACACTCATTTCTTTTTCTTAGCTAATAAATTTTTAGTTAGTTTACTAAAGGAATTGGCTACAGTGTTGTCTTTGATGTGAGATCAAGAGTGTCCATTGACTTGGGGTAAGTGACTGGCCTTTTGTGGTTAGGAGTAACCTAATGTGTGGTGTGGTGAATTTTGGTTTTAATAACCTTTCATCATAGAGTCCAGTTTGTCTGGGTGGTACAGAGAAGCTAGAGAGTTTATGGGGATTGTCTGTGGCTCCATGGTATAGTAATATAGTAATCCAGGAGCTGGCTTGGTGAAATCTAATTACAGAATGTAATGAAAACGCCAGGTAATTCCCGGAGCCCCCTCTGTGCAGCGTCAAAGGGCAGCACCACTGTGTGCGGGTCCAGAGGGGACAGGCTATGACTGGGAAGGGAGGGAGGGAGGGGAAAGAGCAAGAATAAATTCTGCTCCTTCTTTGTGCTCAGAAAAGGACAAACAGAGAACAGCAGCAAAGCGGGGCGGGGCGGGGGGGGGAGAGTTGGACTCTGCCCTCCCCCAGGGCATTTCCTGCTCTGCTGCAAGCGACTAGAGAAATGGGAACAGAAACTATCTGTGTCTGCGCCAGGGTCCAGCTGGTTTCTGTTTCCCCAGATGGGTGTGTGTGTGTGTGTGTGTGTGTAGGAATTGGGGCGAGGCTGGGAGGCTGGGGCATTCACTCTAGGGTGATGGGGGCTGGCACTGGCTGAGATTGCTATGCAGCAGGGCAATAGACAGACAGAGCAGCATCACATCATAAGGATCAGTGCAATACACTCACACACCACCACCACCACAACACAGGGATCAGGGCGGTACACAAACACAACAAACTAGTCAGCACCGCACCAAACAGGAATCGGGGCAACACACATACACACAGCCTAAGTAGCACCACACCACACAGGGATCAAGGCAATACACACTCACACATGCAGCACCACAGCTCCAGGGTACTGGCAGAATGGTCCCTTTGGGGACAGCCCCGCTTGGTGCTGGGCTGAGAACTCAGAGTGACTCCTCTGAGGCAGTTGTATGGAGGAATTGCCATCTCTCCCGCCCTCCCAGGGCAGCGCTGGGCCACCCACCACCACAACCCCCCAGGACAGGCTGAGAGCACCCACCAGGGCAGGAGTTTGTGTGTGAGCAGCCGGGTGCCTGTCCGTGGTGCTACCAGGGAGTATCCAGGAACAGCCTCTGCCTTTGGCTGACTGGCTACCATGTCTGTACCGGGAGAGCAGGATGACAAGGGCCTTCTGTTGGAATCCAGCTCCCGTCTCCAGTGGGGGCACATGGCTAACCGCCCCAGCAGAGGCCACAGCGGGTAGCCAGGGCTCCCACCTCGTGGGCAGCACTGCACAGGTGCATTGTGGGACATGCCCCCTTCTGCAGCTGCAGGAGGTGTTGGCTCCTGCCCAGAGACAGGGTAGAGAACCAGTGCGAGCAGATCCCTGTTGTGGCAAGTCCTGTCTCCTGAGGGAACACAGGGAGCCTGGTTCCTACTGCATTGGAGTCCCCTGCAGGGTTGTGGGACAAGCACATGGAGAACAAGGCCTGGAAGGTGCCGGGGGGATGGGGGGGGAAGACGGTGGAAAGGGGAAGGAGTGGGGTCCATGAGCTAGTTTAGCTCCATACAAAAGGGGTCACAGGATGGAAATACCCTCCCCTCCCGGGGAGGCAAGAACCACCCTGAGTAATCGAAACAGAACTTGACTGGTTTCCTGGAAAGCGGTTTGAGGGAGGGGTGCAGCACCAGAAACAATTGTGCCAAACCGACATCCTGCTGTCTTGTGATCACTGATCATGTGTGGCTGGCCTACCAGCTAATCACACCCCCTTTGGGCCAGAGAGAGCTTGTCCCCTCCCTACATCCTCCCCCTATAAAGCCCAGCCACCTGTCTCAGCTTCACCACACAAGGGTTATACCTTGCACCATGAGCAGGTCTGTGTCCTCCAGCATTGCCACAACTGCAGGACTGTGGACGAGGATGGCTGAGAGTCAAGGTAAGGAAATCATAGAATATCAGGGTTGGAAGGGACCTCAGGAAGTCATCTAGTCCAAGCCCCTACTCAAAGCAGGACCAATCCCCAATTTTTGCCCCAGATCCCTAAATGGCTCCCTCAAGGATTGAGCTCAGAACCCTGGGTTTAGCAGGCCAATGCTCAAACCACTGAGCTACCCATGCCCACAATCAGAAGAGCTGTTCTGATTCTCTGCTAGGCATGGTGGGGTCAAACAGATGGATCTGACTTGCCTGGCGTAGTTATCTGAGCTATGTGTCACAAGAATCTCAGCTGTTATTCAGAAATAAAGATCCAGCCCTCATGGTGGCAGAGACCTTTCCAAAAGTGCCTCAAGTGTTACCAATGCAGACACATCTTGCCTGAGTCTGCAGAGAGCCTGAAATGATGGCTCAGCGATATGAACTCCTCTGCCCTGTAGGCCTTCTGCGGCACTCCTACATCAGCCCATGGGTAATAATTAAACATGGACCCCAGCCCTCTCCTCTGAATGAGACTGCCCTGTTGCTCTAGCGATCCCCTGAATTCACTGGGCTGTTTCTCTCAGGAGATCGTCTATAACAGTCACAGCTCTTATGGCGTGTGATCTCAGCTCCAGGCGATATACTCAGGCAGCCAGCAGGGGTCGGTCACTATGGAGAGTGGGGAGGAAGTAGGAGTGCTGGGGCAGAGTGGGGCCAATGGCATCAGAGGGGGATGCCCCCTGGTAATGTATAATTAGCAGACAGACCCCACACCCCTGGCTTCTCCCTGAGATACCTCAGCAATGGGATTCCAGATGAGTCAACTCTGCCTCTGTGGAGAGGGTCTGAGAGCAGGAGTGACCTGGGGAAGGGTGCCTGGCCAGCAGAGGTGGGCTGTGTCCACTGCTTATCCTGCTGAATGCAGTCAGCCCATTGTCCTTTTGTCTGCCTGGTGGATCCCGTGGTGTCTCTGCTCTCACACTGAGCCCGCAGGCTGTTCAGGGCAGGGAACATCTCACTGTGGGGTCTGTGGAGTGCCCAGCACTGTGGGACGCTAATTGTATAAAGCTTATACAGGGTAAACTCATAAATTGTCCACCCTCTATAACACTGATAGAGAGATATGCACAGCTGTTTCCTCCCCCAGGTATTAATCACTTACTCTGGGTTTATCAATAAACAAAAGTGATTTCATTAAGTATAAAAAGTAGGATGTAAGTGTTTCAAATAATAACAGACAGAACAAAGTAAGTTAACAAGCAAAATAAAACAAAACACGCAAGTCTAAGCCTAATACATTAAGAAACTGATTACAGGTAAATCTCACCCTCAGAGATGTTCAAATACTCTTCTTTCAAAGACTAGACTCCTTCCAAGACTGGGCCCAATCCTTTCCCCTGGTACAGTCCTTGTTAGTTCCAGCAGGCATCTTAGGTGAAAGGCAGGGGTTTTCTCATGACTGGGACCCCCTTTGTTCTGTTCCACCCCTTTTATATCTTTGGCACAAGGCAGGAATCTTTTGTCTCTCTGGGTTCCCACCCCTCCTTCTAAATGGAAAAGCCCCAGGTTTAAGATAAATTCCAGTATCAGGTGACATGTTCACATATCCTGTGAGACCCCTTCCATTCTTCCAGAACTGGCCCCCACATATACAGGAAGGCTTGCAGGTAAATAAACCATTTACAACCAATTGTCCTAGTCAATGGGAGCCATCAAGATTCTAAACCACCATTAATGGCCCACACTTTGCATAATTACAATAGGACCTCATATTCCTAGTTTCAGATACAAGAATGATACATTCATACAAATAGGATGAATATATTCAGTAGATTATAACTGTTGTAATGATACCTTACAAGAGACCTTTTGCATAAAGCAAATTCCAGTTACATCATATTTAAATCTCCTGGACTCCTTTTGCCCTCATTTTTGCCTCCCAGGGGATCCTGCCCATCAGTTCCCTGAGGGAGTCAAAGTCTGCTTTTCTGAAGTCCAGGGTCCATATTCTGCTGCGCTCCTTTCTTCCTTTTGTCAGGATCCTGAATGTGATCATCTCATGGTGACTGTTGCCCAGGTTGCCACCCACTTCTACTTCCCCTACCAATTCTTCCCTGTTTGTGAGCAGCAGGTCAAGAGGCGCACAGCCCCTAGGTGGTTCCTCCAGCACTTGTACCAAGAAGTTGTCCCCAACACTCTCCTTGCTGTCCCTCAGTGGCTGGAGGCAGGAGGAGGTCCCCTACAAGGATGGGCAGTCTTTGTTGTCAGAGGGAACGGGCAGTGTGTGCTTTAGGCACACAGGTTAGGAGGTGTCCTGTAATTTGGTGTCTCGCTGCTCTTTAGGGTCTGCCCTGGGAATTTCACATTTACGCCCCCATAATCCCTTTGCAAGAAGGCTTCGGTTCACCTAGGGCTGTCAGCTCCCCACTCAGCACTTGCACAATCAGGCCCCTGGTTTGCCAGCTGAGAGTGTGCCTCACTGAGATCTTTTCTTTGTGTTGTTTCAGAACGCGAGTTGCCGATGGAGACGGAGCCGTATTATTATTACCAGGAGGAGGAGATGGAGACAGACCCGCCTTCAGGCTGCACTGGGGACAGAGTCGGCACCAGGAATGTCCTGAGCATCCCAACAGAAGCCCTCAGGGGGAAATTTATCTTCCTCCAAAGCAGACAAAGAAAGGCCGGTTTCACGATGAGTCTAGTGATCTCAGTCAAGGTTCCAGTGGGCCAATGTCCCCCCCGCCCCCCCACAGACACAGTCACAGCATGCAACAGCACCTGAGCCTTCCACACTGTCTGCAAAGAACCAAACAGGTCCCAGGTCCCCTTTCGCCCCAAAGGTGGGTGACCCCTGCTGGGGCAGAGCGGAGGCACAGGCAGTACGTATGTTAGTTTGCATTGCTGCTGTTGCCAGCGCTGTACCTGCTCTGTGGGGAGAGGGAAGGCTTCAGTGTCCTGGGATCAGGGCTTGAGTTAGGAGCATGTTAGTAATAACTTCTTTATACTCAACAATGCTCATTCACTACTGTGTGCGCCACGCTGGCGCAGTGTGACTCTGTCTCCCTCTAGTGGCTAAGCTGTGCATGGAGGTCAATGTATCTGAGTAGTCCTAAAGCAAAGAGAGCTGTCCTGTAGCTCAGGCAGTCAAGGCTCACGTGTTTCAATCCAGAGAACCTGGGGTTCCGTCCCCACAGCTACCCAGACCTGGGTCTTGTTACAAGAACAGTGAAAGCAGCATGCCCCTGTCAAGCTGCCCTGCAGTGTCTCAAACGTGTGAATGCGGGTTTCAGGAAACGGTGCAAACCCCACATGGATCGTGAGTTCTATAGCGTCTAAGTAAGGAGGGCTGAAACGCAAGGTCTAAAGGCTGAGGCCTGTAAGATTTTAGCTTAGCTATATTAGGCCTTAGAGATGAGAAATGCTCACATAAGTAAGTGACTGAAGAATAACCCGATGCTGTAAGATTATGGGAAAAAGATGTGCCAAGGGGGTGGTATTGCGAAAAATTAGCTCTAAGATTAATTGTAGATCACAAAATGCATATTTTTTCTAACACGTGCCTTAACCACAGGATACAGGCGGTGTGTCAATGCTAATAAGAATAAAAGGAACTATGCACAACCCATGGAAAATGGGATTCACCAATATTCTTGGGGGCCACCACACAAATAAGAGAAAAGAGGGCTGACACCTTCATGCACATGTACAAGGGTATGAGGTATAGTCAGCATCACATGATAAAGAGGGTGCCCAGGCTGGGAAAACGGAACTCCCTATGGGAAAACTCCAGCAGGAACCATCCATCTACTGATGATCAATCCATGAGGGACCCATCAGACCCTAGCACTATCTAGGCAGATGTGAGTATGACTGTAGTGAAAGCTTGTGCATGGATGTATTTGGGATTTATTTATGCTTAATATTTATAACATTGCTGGTAACTATAATAAAATTGATAAAAGATATTAGACCTGGTTCTTGTGACTGTCTGTGTTACTTCCCTTGGGGCTTGTCTACACTGGAAAATTTTGTCTCCAAAAATTGGCTTTCGGTGACAAAATAGCGATAGCGTACACACTGTAATGTGACTTCAAAAAAGTCTAGTTTTGGAGACAAAAAACTTCCACCCCTGTGAGAGACTTTTGTCTTTTCCCCTCCCTTTATTGTCGACAAACATGCAGTGTAGACACCACAGTTTCCCCCCAGATTTTGTTGGCCTCCAGAAAGTATCCCACAAGTCCCATGCTGCTGCTCTGGTCAGCGGTTTGAACTCTGCTGCCCTGCAGCAAACCTGCCCCTCCCCCTTGCAAGCCTCGGGAATTTTAAATCTCATTTCATGCTTGCTGGCTTCCCAGAGGAGCTTTCCAGGTGGCTTCCCAGGTGAGCATGGCTGCCTATCGCACCAAACGCACTCCTGCTTGGACCACCACTGAGTTGTTGCATCTGATCAGTATATGGGGAGAGGAGTCTGTTCAGTCGCAGCTGCGATTGACCCATAGGAATCAGGACACATATGGGCAAATTTCTTGAGGCTGGTGTGGAAAGGGCTATGATTCAGACACGCAGCAGTGCAGAGTGAAGATAAAGGAGCTGAGGCAGGTGCAGGAGGTGAACCATCACTCCGGTGGTGCACCTAAGACCTGCCACTTCTATAAGGAGCTGAATGCTATCCTCGGTGGTGACCCCCCCTCCATCGCCAATAGCCCCGTGGATACTTCTCAGGCAGCAGAAAGAGGGGGTAACCTGCAGGCTGAAATTCTGGATGAAGAAGCCAAACTGGAAGAGACTGTGGTGCTCCCAGCGGGGTCACCCGGTGGGGCAGGCAGGGAGGAACTTTTCTCCACTCCAGAAGTGCTCAACAGGGAGCAGGAGACAGATGAGTCGCCGGGTAAGTTGCTGTGGCTTGTGTAGCTTTTAGCTCATGCATTAAGCTTCAGAGGTCCCATCCCACTTGTAACACCGACAGTCCCCTGTTGTTGCCGGGGGGGATTGAACGTCGGGCCTCCGGAGCTAAATGCACGAGCCTCTACCACATGAGCTAAAAGCCCTATGCCTCTGAGCTAAGGCTGTAGAGCAGACTCCTTAATCTCTCTCTCTAAGGGTATGTCTACACTACAAAATTAGGTCGAATTTATAGAAGTCAATTTTTTAGAAATCGTTTTAATATAGTCAATTGTGTGTGTCCCCACACAAAATGCTCTAAGTGCATTAACTCGGCGGAGTGCTTCCACAGTACCAAGGTTAGTGTCAACTTCCGGAGCGTTGCACTGTGGGTAGCTATCCCACAGTTCCCGCAGTCTCCGCCGCCCATTGGAATTCTGGGTTGAGATCCCAATGCCTAATGGGGCAAAAATATTGTCGCGGGTGGTTCTGGGTACAAGTCGTGAGGCCCTCCCTCCTTCCCTCCCTCCCTCAATGAAAGCAATGGCAGACAATCGTTTCGCGCCTTTTTTCCTGAGTTACCTGTGCAGACGCCATACCATGACAAGCATGGAGTCCGCTCAGCTCACTGTCACCGTATGTCTCCTGGGTGCTGGCAGACGCGGTACTGCATTGCTACACAGCAGCAGCAACCCATTGCCTTGTGGCAGCAGACAGTGCAATAGGCCTGATAACCATCGCCATCATGTCCGAGGTACTGTTGGGAAAACCGGTTTCTCTGCTTGCTTGCTATCTACAACCTCCTCTATCATCATCTTCCTCGTCCCCAAAACCTGCTTCTGTGTTGCCTCCCTCTCCACTGAAGGAGTCAAAGCACACAGCTGGGGTAGTGGTGGCTGAACCCCCTAAAATGGCATGCAGCTCATCATAGAAGCGGCATGTTTGGGGCTCTGACCCGGAGCGGCCGTTTGCCTCTCTGGTTTTCTGGTAGGCTTGCCTCATCTCCTTAAGTTTCACGTGGCACTGCTTCGGGTCCCTGTTATGGCCTCTGTCCTTCATGCCCTGGGAGATTTTGACAAATGTTTTGGCATTTCGAAAACTGGAACGGAGTTCTGATAGCATGGTTTCCTCTCCCCATACAGCGATCAGATCCCATACCTCTCGTTCGGTCCATGCTGGAGCTCTTTTGTGATTCTGGGACTCCATCATGGTCACCTCTGCTGATGAGCTCTGCATGGTCACCTGCAGCTTGCCATGCTGGCCAAACAGGAAATGAGATTCAAAAGTTCGCGGGCCTTTTCCTGTCTACCTGGCCAGTGCATCTGAGTTGAGAATGCTGTCCAGAGCAGTCACAATGGAGCACTCTGGGATAGCTCCCGGAGGCCAATACCGTCGAATTGCATCCACAGTAACCCAAATTCGACCCGGCAAGGATGATTTCAGCGCTAATCCCCTTGTCAGGGGTGGAGTAAAGAAATTGATTTTAAGAGCCCTTTAAGTAAAAAAAAAGGGGCTTTGTTGTGTGGACAGGTGCAGGGTTAAATCAGTTTAACGCGGCTAAATTCGACCTCAACTCCTAGTGTAGACCAGGGCTAAGGGGTCGTGGTGCCACTAGATGGGACAGAACACCACACCCAGGAGGTTTGTGGGTTACACATATGTAACTCAGGGGTGACGGAAGGTTCCTAAAAGTGGGTGAGCCATTGGTGCCCGAACTGTGGCCTCTGCCCCCTGAGGCCTCGCCCTCCTGCCACCACTTCCCCCCAAGACCCTACCCCCCACGTACTCCTCTCTGCCCCCTCCCGCCCTGTCACTCACTCTTATGGCCAGTGAAAAGTGATGGGGCCATGACCCCTTGGCTCCTCCCTGTTCTGGTGTTCCAGCGTAACTTCTTGCACATTATTTGCACCTGCATTTTGCAAGGATTATGATAACCAGTGTGACACATGCTTTTATTAGAGACCTTATGTGGCCCCTTTTGGGTCCCTTAAGGGGTCCCTGTAACCCTGTGTACCCCTGTGCCTTCTTCCAGTTGGCACAGTGAGGTTTCTGGGTCATAGGTTTCCAATCTAATGATATTGCCTCCTCTCTGCTGCTGAACAGAAAAGTCCCCCTAACCCCAACCCAGACAGTGTGTGTGTCTGATGAACAGCAGAGTCCAACCCATGGGCCCTTAGCTCACACAGAAGGAGCTCTGTGGGGTGGTGCGTCTGCCATCCTGCCATCTGGGACGGCTGCCCCCCATCCAGACAGGACCCACTAGGGCTCACTCCTGCTCCAGATACTCTGTGCTCGCTCTGAGATTTTCATTTCACTGGGATTTGGGTGTCTATTGTGGCAAAGTTCCTCCTCTACCTTGGTGGGTCTTGCGCTTATTGGCAGATTTGCTTGCCTTGGAGCTTCACAGCAGTGTACTCATGACAAGCCATCTGCATTGCCATGGTGGCGTCCAGCCCAGTGTTGTATGGTGAATTGGAAAGGTTGTAGAGACAGGAACCATCTGGTCACCCTTGCGTTCTTCTCTTTATTTTGCTGCATCCACTGGAGAGGTGCATGGTTAATCACAAGGGTAAACCATCTTCCCAGAAGGTAATAACATAGTGTTTCCATGGCCCATTTCACAGTTAGGCACTCTCTTTCAACCACAGCATACTTCTGCTCTCTCGGGAAGAGTTTTCTGCTGAGGTAGAGGATTAGGTGTTCTTTATGCATCTGTTTGTAAAATGAATTCTTTGTTGAAGTATGGGGCTATAAGCACGGGGTTACTGCAGAGGGCTGTCCGTAGATCCATGAATGTTTTCTCTGTGGCATCTGTCCACTTCACCATGTCTGGACCCCGGGCTTTTATCAGGTCTGTCAGGGGACTCGCTCTGGTAGCAAAATGGGGAATAAATCATCGGTAGTACCCCACCACCGCCAGGAATGCCCGGACTCACTTTTTCCGATTCGGCCGGGGCCAATTTTGGATAGCCTCTAGTTTGTTTAGTTGGGGCTTGACCATGCCCCTTCCTACAATGTAGCCAAGGTATTTAGCCTCGGCTAGCCCTATAGCACACTTGGCTGGGTTGGCTGTGAGGCCAGCCCGTCTTAGCGTGTCCAGAACCACCTCCACCTTTTCTAAGTGGGTTTCCCAGTTGGGGGTGTGAATAATCACATCATCCAGGTATGCCGCTGCAAAACTGGTATGGGGCCGTAGGAGCTTGTCCATAAGATGCTGGAAGGTGGCAGGTGCCCCATGCAGTCCAAAAGGAAGAACAGTATATTGAAACAGACCCTCTGGGGTAGAGAATGCTGTCTTTTCTTTCGCATCTTCGGCAAGGGGAATCTGCCAGTATCCCTTTGTTAAATCAAGGGTGGTCAAAAATCGGGCATTGCCCAGGCGGTCAACTAACTCATCGATACGGGGTATGCATCGAATTTGGATATCTCATTCAGCTGGCAAAAGTCATTACAAAACCTAGTGGTGCCATTGGGTTTGGGCACCAACACAATCGGGCTTGACCACTGACTGTGGGACTCTTCGATGACTCCCAGCTCCAACATCCTTTTTAGCTATGCCTTGATCTCCTCCCTTTTTGTTGCTGGGACCCGATAGGGCCTTAAAGTTACCTTTGCCCCAGGGTCTGTGATAATGTGGTGATATGCTTCGGTGGTCCGGCCTGGTTTGGTTGAAAACACGTCCTGGTATTGGTTGATCATCTCGGTTGATATCCTGATCTGCTCCTGCATGTCATTTCCTTGGCTTAGGGTCTCTTGGGCCACTACACATGCCTCTCATTGGTGCCAAGGCTTTAAGAGGTTAATGTGATAAATTTGTTCTTGTTTCCGGAGTCCTGGCTGCCACATCTTGTAGGTTACTTCCTCCACAGGTTCAACCACCTCAGAGGGCCCCTGCCATTGGGACAAAAGCTTGCTTTCTGCCGTGGATACCAACATCATCACCCGATCCCCTGGTTGGAACTGTTGGACTTTTGCCTGGCGATTGTAATGGGTTCGCTGGGCCTCCTGCACCTTTTCCAAATGTTCCCGTACATTAGAGGTGGCCCGGGCTATCCGTTCTCGCATCTGCAACACATGGTCAATTATATTCTCCCCTCATTGGGTTCCTCTTCCCAGATTTCTTTTGTGATATCTAGTATGCCACGGGGGTGGTGTCCGTATAATAATTCAAAGGGGGGAAAACCCAGTTGAGGCCTGAGGTACCTCCCGGATTGCAAACATAAGGTAGGGTAATAGGGTGTGCCAATCCTTCCTGTCCCAACTTACCACTTTCCTTATCATTGCCTTGAGGGTTCGGTTAAACCTTTCTACCAGCCCATCAGTCTGTGGATGATAGACTGAAGTTCTCAGGGTATGTATATGGAGCAGCGTACAGAGGTCCTTCATTAGCTTTGACATAAATGGGGTACCTTGGTCTGTTAATATCTCCTTTGGTAGCCCCACTCAGGCAAAGATCCCCACCAACTCTTTAGCTATCATTTTAGATGCCGTGTTCTGCAGGGGGATGGCTTCTGGGTGGCAAGTAGCATAATCCAAGATGACAAGTATATATTGGTGGCCCTGAGCTGTCTTCTCCAGGGGTCCCACCAGGTCCATGGCTATTCGCTCAAAGGGGACCTCTATGATGGGAAGGGGTACTAAAGGTGCCCTCAAGTGGGGACAGGGACTGTGCAGCTGACACTCTGGGCAGGACGCACAGTACCTCCGCACTTCTTCATGTACTCCGGGCCAGAAGAATCGTCACAGGACCCGTGCCAGGGTCTTCTCTACCCCCAAATGCCCCCCAAAAAGATGACTATGGGCCAGACTTAATAGAGCATTCTGGTGTTTTTGAGGTACTCGGATCTGCTGTGCCTTCTACCCCTGTACTGGTGCAACCCGGTTTAAGAGATTCTTCTTCATTATGAAGTAGGGTCCTGGTCCCTGGGTTTTAACTTCCACAGGGACCCCATCTATTTCAGTCACCTCCTTCCTAATGTTGTTGTACCTTGGGTCTTTAGCTTGGTCCCGTCCAAAATTTCCTCTCCCGGGGCTAATCTGCCCGAGATCTAGGGGGCCAGTCTCTGTTGCCTCTCCTGGTTCAGAAGTGTTAGGGTGTGGGTCAGACTCGGGTGCTTCCCCTCCTGGGTGGCCTCCTTTTCAGCTGCTCAGGTCCACCTACCTACGAGAGCCACCCTCTGGCTTTGGGCCAGTATTTGGGTTCCCAAGGCCTTAGCTGCCCTTCTTTCCCTTTTCATCTTTCTATGCTGTCTGGGAGTGCAGAACAAATCTGGGGATATTTCAGAGAAGGTTGGGGGTTGACAGTCTACTGTTGATGCCTCACTACTTTCAGGGCTTCCCTCTTTCTCCAATTCCCCTACCGGGAGTAAGTCTTCAAACCCTGGGAAGTCCCTCCCTATGAGCACCAGGTATGGGAGTTTAGGGACTACACCTGCTGCTACCTCAGTAGTGTTCCCCTGAATCTCGATTTTTACTGGGATGGTGGGGTAATAACCAACTGTCCCATGGACGCATGTTATCCCTGTACGTTTAGCCCACAGCAGCTGATTACGCTTCATGAGCTTCCCCGAGACAAGCGTGATAGCACTCCCCGAATCAACCAGTGCTGTGGTCTCTACCTCATTTAGCTTCACTGGTCTGGTGTACATATGTGGGGTTAGTGAGACCCCCACAAGGTGGATTAGGGAGCATGGGTCTGCCCAGTTCCCCAGGTTTCACTGCATAGGCTCCTCGGCATTGGGACACTATGCACCTACGTGTCCTCACTCCCCGCAGGTGTAACATCTGTATGGAGCCCTAGGCATTCCCCGGTCTCTTGGTTTGGGCAGTCTAACATCACAATCCTCTTCCCCCTCAGTGCTATGACTCTTGGTGGCTTCTGGTGGGCCTTCAGCCCCTCTCCTTTTCCACCTGGGCTCTCCTGGTGGCCCAGTCACCCGAGCTCTAGGGCTTGGTGCTGCTAGTTTAAACCAGGGTGCTTCTTCCTTAACTGGTTGGGTCAGCTCCCTCGGCGTCCTTCGCCTTTCTACCAGTGCGACAACCTCGTTGTAGGTGGAGGGTTCGTTGTGGCTTACCCAGGTGTGAAGGTCTGCCGGTAGTCTTCTCATGTACAAGTCAATGACAAGAATCTCTAGTATCTCCTCTGGACTCCGGGACTCAGTTAGTAACCATTTTTGTGCGAGATGGATGAGGTCATACAATTGGGACCGCGGGGTTTTGTTTTCCTGGTACCTCCACTCATGATATCGCTGGACCCGCACTGCGGTCATTACCCCAGATCTGGCCAGGATCTCTGCTTTCAGTTGGGGGTAGTCTGCCGCAGCCTCTTCAGGCAAATCATAGTAGGCCTTCTGGGCCTCCCCCCACAGGAATGGAGCGAGGATGCCAGACCACTGTTCTTGGGGCCAAGCGTCCCGCAGGGCTGTCTTCTCAAAGGCCAGGAGGTATGCCTCTACATCGACCTCCTGCGTCATTTTCTGCAGCCAATTGCTGGCCCGCTTGATCTGCGTCCCATCATGGCCGCGGTTCAGCTCTGTAAGGGCCTTTACCTGGTTTACCAGTTCCCTCAACATAGCCCGGTCTTGAGCAGCCTGGTCCATCAGCAGTCTCTTGCTGCAGCCGCCCTGTCTTCTGTTGGGCGGCTGCCTGCATGCTGATAGATCTGCTAGGGCAGAAGCTGAACCCCAGCAGAGGACTCCAGTCCTGGAATCTGATTGGCAGGATGCTGGGGGTCTTGATTGGTCCACAGATTCTTTGTAAACACAGCACAGGAAGAGGAAGTTGTCCCTGCAGCTATGGGATCTATGCTGCTCCTGATCCCCTGGCTTCTCTGACTTGAGGTTCCTATCTCTAGGCTGTCTCCTGCCTCTGACCCCTGGGTATTCCAACCTGGCCTGACTCTGGTTACCAATTTGTGGTTCTGCTTTCAAATTTGTCTCCTGCTTCTGATCTCCTGATCAAGCAAACTCTTGGCTCCTGTTCCTTGACTGTGAACTCTGGCTCTGGCCACTAGGTCTGGCTGCCCATGACCCAGTTGTGACAGTTTATCACCTTCAGATCAGGCTCAGAACTGCCTGAATCTTGTCTTTAACTTTGATATAAACATACATGCATTTATTTTTGTGTGTAATCATGGATGTTTCATCCGATCTGAGAGTCACTGATGTTCATCTGCTTTGTTGTAAGGGGGGAAACCCCTTCAGGAAATCAAATGTAAAAAATCTCTGTTAATGCAACATGAATAGTGAGATTTTCAAGCGCCCCAAAATTCAGGAATTCTGCCTTTCACAGCACCTGCAACTCAGCCACATATTGAGCGGTGGCTTGACTCTGAAAAGTGACTGTGTCAAAATTGTTGGGGTAAGTGCCTAGTGGGCATATTTTGTCTTTCTTCAATAATATTCACAGTCAGTGCTCAGTTCGCCAAAGTGAGCTCAGTCCACCATAGGCCCAGAGAGACGTCTAAATGCTTTGAGAGCAAATGCCTTAGAAAAATTAGATGTTGAATATTGGAACAAATGCCTAGATCCATCAAACAACTCAATACCTCCTCCTCCCCAAAGTTTTCCAGAAAAGAAAATGGAAATCCCTGGGACATGTGTTATGAATGAAAGCAGAACGTCCATCATGGCAGGCTGGAGGAACATGCAAAAGGGACCAACCAAAGGGGAGTCACTCTGTTGAACCCTACTCAGAGAGAGAAAGCTTATGGAGCTCAACAATACGGATGATATGCAAAAAGTACCCCAGGATAGATGGGGTGGCGGAGCTTTATTTGTGCCCTAAGTGATGTCTAACGGCATGGGATGGGAAGGATTCTGATTCAGATTCAGGGTGTGCTCAGTTTACAAGTAATCAGCTCTTTTCTCAGCCTGGATTCAGAGAGTCAAGCTGGGGTATTTCCTTCTTGGCAGTGATATCAATTTTTCAGGCCAGATTCTGCTTCTGTACGGCCCCGTCACTTTCATCTCCCGTCCTCAGTGACTTGTAGAGTGAGGCCTCACTCAGTGTGGGTATAGATGACAGGATGCAGCCCACAGCCACTTTGCACGGTAGAATTGTGTAACCCACTGGCGAACGTGTGTGTCACTGGCTCCTCTTCTGTGTCTGGTCCACAGAGGATATGAGTCTGTGACAGCCCCAGCAACTTTGAGCTGCTACAGCTTGAGCTAAACAGTGAACCAGCTTAGCTGGGGCTGTAACAGAGAGAGGGGTCTGTGTCATACGCTCACCAGTGGGTTCCTGTTGCACTTTATGATGTAAAATGTCACACCTGGAGTAAGGCAAAGGGTAGCAGATGTACAAAGGAGAAAGGGGCCAGTTGTAGGGGAAACTGAACTTTGCCTTTGCCGATTTTGTGTGGAAAATTGTATCCAAGATGCAGGGGTTGCTTTTTTTTTTTTTTTTTGTCAAACTCAGATCAATAGCCCACCTCTGTCTATTATTCTATGAAATACAAAAGCTTAATTTATGTAGGGCTCAGTTTAGCCCTGGGATTTTCTAAAGAGTCTAACATGTGCAAGATGCTCAAACTAATCTCCTCTCTCCCTTTTGCCTCCATTTAGAAGCGGTGTTTAGATGTGGTGTTTAGATGCTGCTTGTAATTATTAGAACTGGGAGCACTGGCTGTTGGGAGTCTGAAAGGACAGGAAACAGGAAGGGGGGGGAAGTTGAGGATGCGTAGTGAGAGCTACCGAGGGTGCAGCAGCAGCTTGGTAAAGAGGTTTCCACTTTAAAAATAAAGCCTTGTTGAAGTTTGTTAGTACCTTGCCTGGTTGCTACAACATTTTGGTGAAGAGGATGGATCTTCTGCCTCTGAACCCACCTGCACCCTTTCTGCAAAGCCCAGGTGAGCCTCCAATTGTTTTTACTGCCTGGGTCCGTATATTTGAGACTTATCTGCTTGCAATCACTGCTACAGAGATTTCTGAAGTAAGAAAGTGTGCTCTGCTAATCCACTGCCTTGGAGCAGAAAGACAGCATATATTTTACACTTTTCCCCTTGCAGATGATAAATATGAGACTGCATTAAAGAACTCACTGCATTAAAGAACTTTTTTATGCCAAAAGTGAATGTATCAGATAATTGCTACAGAGTTCGCCAGCATGAGCAGAAAACAGGGAAGACTATAATGCAGTATATTGCTTCCCTGAGGAGCCTGATTGTAACTTGTGACTTTGGGAATATGGCAGATGAGATGATTAGAGACCAGCTCATTGAGAAAACAACCATGCTTTGTGTAAGAGAACGCTTACTTCTAGAACCACAACTTACACTAGACAAAGCAATAACCATTGCTACTCAGATTGAGTCAGCTACAGCTGAAGCCAAAATAATGAGCATGGATACAGGAGGCACAGTCCAGGCTGTGACTCCTTTGCAGAAAAGTTCACTATCACTGCAGACAAATGATTACAAGAGGAAAACTAATGGAAAACCACAGAATCAGCAAATTCAAAATACAGTAAAAGCGTGCTTTCACTGTGGATCCCCACAACACCTTGCAAGCTACACAGGATGTCCGGCAAAAGTAGCTCAGTGCAATCATTGCAAAAAGATTGGGCATTTTGCTAAAGTATGTCACAGCAGCCAGTTCAATCAACAGGTGCATGCAGTTACAATACCAGATGTTAGTGTGCTGAGTGTGGACAAAATCACTACTGCACATATTCCAGAACAAATAAAGTGCACTGTAAACGTTTCTGCCATACCCTCAGGCAAATCACATTCTATTCAACTAATGTTGGACACTGGCTCAGCAGTATCTATACTACCTTATTCCATCTATTTGCATTACTTTGAAAATGTGCCTCTTACTGAACCCAAACTTCAGTTGGTGTGCTATTTGAAAAACCATATTCCAATATATGGCTGCCTGCCAGCAATAGTTACTTTTAGTGATTGCTGTGTAATTGCAGAATTCTATATTGTCCACAAAGGCACCCCTATCCTTGGTAGAGATTTATTGGCTGCTTTACACTTTTTTTATTTAAAAATAAATCTCAGGGTAGGCAATGGACGAATTGATCTTCCTCAGCAAAGCACTCTTGCAGTACACACACCAGTTTCAGCTGGGACCCAACACCAGGTTGAGGAGAAACTCGACTGTGCTTATGGGTTCCTGCATAAAGTTAAAATACGGAATAATGTGATGCCTGTATGACAGAAGTTACGGCACTTGCCATTTTCAGTCAGGGAAGCTGTTTCAGAGGAACTTAGAAAACTTGTTCAAAATGACATTATTGAAGAGATTGGAATGGGTTTCACCTATAGTAGTGATGCAGAAGAAGGGTGGAGGCATTCGCCTTTGTGTGGACTTAAGGGAGCCAAATAAAGCTATTGTGATTGACAGCCATCCTCTTCCTCACATAGAAGAAGTATTTACAGAACTCCGTGGAGCAAAGATGTTTTCTACTCCTGATTTGCAGACCGCATACTACCAGGTTATGTTGCATGAAGATAGCAGAGACCTCACAGCATTTATTACACATGAGGGACTATTTCATTTTAAATGTGTTCCATACGGTCTTGCATCTGCCCCAAGTGCCTTCCCAAAAATGATATAATTGATTCTGAAGAATCAACATGGAGTTCAGTGCTATCTGGATGATATTATTGTGTTTGAAAATACTTCTGAGGAGCATGACAATAATCTGCAGTCTGTACTAAACTGCATCAACAAAGCAGGCCTCAAGCTCAATAGGTCCAAATGCAAATTGAGACAAACTGAACTCTCCTTTCTGGGGCATACAATTTCACAGGCTGGACTAAAACCTGATCCAGATCATATCCTGGCAATTTCAAATGCTCCTCCTCCAACAGATTTGCAAACTTTACGTTCCTTCTTGGATCTTACCTCCTGGTATGCAAAATTCATTCCCAGTTATGCTTCTGTCATTGAACCATTACGAGAATTACTACGGAGAAGTTCAACCTTAGTGTGGACAATGGATGCAGAAGCTAGTTTCAAAACAGTGAAAGACTTGATTGTACATAGTCCAGTACTTGCACTATTCACTCCTACATTGTCCACAATTGTAACTACTGATGCTTCTGATTATGGACTTGGGGCTATCCTCACACAACTTCATGAGGAAAACACAGTAAGGACTGTTGCATTTGCTTCAAGGACACTAAGTAATGCTGAGAGGAAATATTCTACAGTCGAAAAAGAAGCACTTGCTTGTGTCTGGGCTACTGAAAAATGGAGAACTTACCTGTGGGGCCGCACATTCAAGTTGCGCACAGACCACAGCCCTTTGATGACGTTGCTCAAAGGACTGGGAAGAGCAGGATATCGTATTGCTAGATGGTCTGCAAGATTACTCTCTTTCAATTATGAACTGGAATATAAGTCTGGAAACCAAAATGTGGTAGCTGATTGCCTTTCTCACCTGCCTTTGCCTTCACCAGATGTTCCACCGGAGGATGAGCATGTCGTAGTTGCGCTTATTACAAGCACTCTCACTGCAGTTACAAGAGAACAAGTTCAACTGAGAAAGAGACTGAGAGAGAGACTGCTTGTTCAGCATGTCCAATTCAACAAAAACTACGGGAATTTCTGACAAAGAGATGGCCCAGTAATCCTAAAAACATTGACCCAGTTTTGTTGCCTTATTTTAGAGTTTGGGATGAATTTTCTTTTCTTGATGGCTGTGTGCTACGAGGTACATACTGGCTACTTGTGCCAGAAGAATTACAGTCAAAACTCATACACCTGGCACACGATACTCAATCAAGGAATTGTCAGAACCAGCAACGACTACGGGATCTGTATTCGTGGCCAGGGATGGACTCTCAAACTGAAGCACTCATAAAATCCTGTGTCACTTGCCAAATGCATGATAAGACAGCAGTGACATGTACCCCTCCACTACAGCCTGTTCCTCTTCCTGAATCTGCATGGGAAAAAGTGGTGATTGACTTTGTAAGACCCTTTGATACAGCTCCAAGTGACTGCTGTTATGCCATCACTTTAATAGACTATTTCAGTAAATGGCCTGAGGTAGCATTTACATTGCAAATCTCTTCTGCTACAATAATTAAGTTCCTCTCTTCAGTTTTTAGCAGGGAAGATAACCCCAAAGAACTAGTTTCAGATAATGGTAGTCAATTTACTTCCCTGGAGTTTGAAACTTTTCTAGCAGAGAGGAACATTTTACATAGAAGGTCATCCCTATATTACCCTCAAGCCAATGGGGAAATCGAATGGTTTAACAGAAGTTTGAAGAGAGTTTGCAGATGGCTAAACTGGAAGGGCGATTGTGGATAACCTTCACTACTGATTTCTTGCAAGCATACCGGGCAACACGACATGCCACAACGCAAAGATCACCCGCAGAGTTACTGCATGGGAAACTGATGAATACTAAACTGAACACTGCTGGATTGTTAAAGGCATGACCTAATGCCCCAACTGAGGATGATGTGAGAAAAACAGTTGAACGGAACCAAGCAAAGTATAAGGTTTTCACAGACAAGCTGCAGGGTGCTAAGGAACCAAAGATTGAGTGTGATTCCTTTGTTAGAATACGAAAACCTGGAATTTTATGCAAAGGGGACCATAAATTCACAGCTCCTCTTAAAATCATAGAGAAGAAGGGACCTTACAGCTATCAACTTTCTGATGGGCGGGTATGGAATGCTTCTTATCTTGCACCTGCCTATGCACCAAGTGGAGATTATGCCAACACCCAGTCTGCATTGAATGACTTCACCGTAGTATCAACACAACAAGACATTGCACTGGAACCGGGGCTTAGAGATGGCCTGTCAGACCCAGACAACCACCTGCCTGGACTAGAGACTATGTTATGTAGTATCTACAGTGTGTGGCAAATTGCCGGTACTACTTTGATGGGTCTCACGCTTTCTCTTTGGGGAGGGTTCAGAGCACCATTTCTCACCCCTGAGCTGGGATATTAACTGCCCCACTAGTGTCCTAGAGGAGGGGAGGGGAGAGGGAGGGACCCAGGCCCGCCCTCTACTCCGGGTCCCAGCCCAGGGGCCCTAGGGATAGCGGTAAACTGCTTGAACTAGCAGTTCCTTCCTCTGGGCTACTTCCCTCTCCTGCCCTTCAGCTTGTGGGGCTTCCTGCCCTCCCTCTGTGCAAACCAGGTGTCCCTTTACCTAGGGTCTTGGTCTTCTTAGCCCACCGCAGCACTTCTCCAAACTCTCCTCTGCTTCCCTCCGAACTGCTCTCTGCTCCAACTCCAATCCACTCTCCTTCAACTCCTTCCCTTGTCTGATTGAAGCAGGGGGGTTTTATCAGGTGACTAGCTTCAGGTGCTCTAATTGGCTTCAGGTGCTCTAATTGGCTTCAGGTGCTTTAATTAATCTATAGCAAACTTTCTTTCCTCTACAGGGAACAAGGCTCCCTTCTAACCCTCTCCTGCTTGCTGCCCTCTGGCCTGGGCTTTCCTTGCTTTTTGCCCCTGCTTTCGGCTTCCCCCCAGACCGGGCCAGACACTCTCCCGCCTTTCTTTTCCTTTTGTTGTTTTTTTTTCTTTCTCTGCTGTTGCTAGAGTGCTGGCTGGCTGCCGGCTGGCCGGCTGTTAGCCCCCGACCCACCCACCCTAGGACGCTGCTGCCGCTCCAGCTGAAACCCCCCCAAGAGAGGGGGGGCCTGCCGGCCCGCTTCCCCGGAGGGGGGGAGTAGAAGGACCCAGCCCCCAGACTCAGCCATTTGCTGTTTGTCTGCAGACCCGTCTCCGGTTGAGAGGAATCTTATCACTTGCTCCGGCATTTCTGGAATGCAAAAAAGAAAACCCGGAACAGACAGAGAAAAAGCAGTCCACCCGGGGAATCTACAAATTGCCGTGGAGGGGTCCTAAGACTGAGTAACTTTCGAACTGTGCTCTCATGTGGGGGGAGGCCTTGACTGTGTCGTGACTGTGTTTGTAGGGACACAGGGGGTGTGGCACGGAGCTGCCCCCCAATCCATCTGTGTCCTCCCAACCCCCACACTACTATCCTCATCACTGCTCCCTCCATCGTCATTGCTGGCTGTTTAACATCTGTCTCTGGACTTAGCTGCTCGCCCTGATTCCACCGTGTGGGCCAGAAGCTCCAGCCAACCAAACAGGACTTTCTGGACAAGTGTACGGTGGTTCATGTGCCCTCCCCCTGAACTGCCCATCCCACAGCCTGTCCCTTTTTACCTGACCCCAACTCCTGTTAACCACCTTCCACCGCCCCCGCTGGGGCATCGGCAATGGAGGGCACCGGGGTAACCTCCACTGCTGCCATGCCCACCGCCTCCCTAGACTCTAGGGGAGCCCCCCCAGCCGGCGGGAAAGGCAAGGGCAAGAAGAAGGGGAAGGGCCCTGCTAAAACCACTGGGCCCTCCGTGGCAGGGGCCACCCCCACTGTTGCGGCCCCACCACTGACCACGGTGTCTCTCCCCGCCGCCCCCTCCACCAGCTCTGCAGATGTCCCTCCCTCAGCCCCCAGGACATATGCCTGGGCGGCGGCAGCCCCCCCGCCTGCCGTCTCATCATCTCTCCCACCCACCGCCTCTGCCACCATCAACAGCAGCTGGGGCCCCTTCCCCATCATGACAAGGAAACACGATGTCCGATGCCTCCTGGTGCCTGCCTTGCCCCACGTGGAGACCTACATGCAGTCACTGATGAGGGTGGTGGGGCCCTCGGCCATTGTGGCAGCCTCCATAATGTATGGGAAGGTCGTCTTCTTCTTAGCATCGGAGGCTGCCGCCCAGGAGGTGGTGGAGAGGGGCCTGGTGGTAGGGAGGGGGTGTTTGTCCCCCTAGAGCCTCTAGAGGACCTGGGCGTCCATCTGGTCCTGACCTCTGTCCCTCCTTTTCTCCCCAGTGCTGCCCTGTTACCCACCCTTTCCACCCTGGGGAAACCTGTTTCTGTCATCAGCCCTCTCCCGTTGGGCTGCCAGGACCCCACACTCCGTCACATCTTTTCTTTCCGCCGGCAAGTACAGCTTCTACTGCCGTCGGCTGACTGTCACCTAGTCACTGTCTGGGCCGAGTCTCTGCAAAGCGGGGTCCTCCCTCTTTCGCGCAGGCGAGCTGAGCTCGCCTTATTGCTGAAGAAGGGGGACCTTCGCGATTTATGAAATTGGCGTCCCGTCTTGCTCCTCAGCACGGACTACAAAATCGTAGCGAAAGCAATCTCGCTGTGGCTAGGGTCTGTGCTGGTGGACGTGATCCACCCAGACCAGACCTACACCGTCCCGGACCAGAGTATCTTTGATAACCTATTTATGGTTCGGGACCTTTTGAAACTCGGGCATAGAGACGGTCTGTCGTTTGCCCTCCTGTCCCTAGATCAGGAGAAGGCGTTCGATGGGGTGGACCACGGGTACCTCCTGAGCACTCTGCAGGCGTTTGGCTTCGGACCCCAGTTTGTGGGTTTTCTCCGGGTGCTGCATACTTCTGCAGAGTGTCTGGTTAAGCTCAACTGGACCCTGACCGAACCTGTCAGCTTCAGGCGAGGGGTACGGCAGAGGTGCCCCCTCTCAGGCCAGCTGTATGCTCTGGCGATCGAGCCCTTCCTCTGTCTCCTCCGCAGGAGGTGCTGCGGGAGCCGGAGCTGCGGCTGGTCCTGTCGGCGTGCGCTGATGACGTGCTCCTTGCGGTCCAGGACCCGGGCGACTTGGTACGGGTGGAGGCTTGCCAGGCCATCTATTTGGCAGCCTCCTCCAACTGGGTCAACTGGGTAAAGAGCTCTGGCCTGGCGGTAGGAGACTGGCAGCAGACGAGCTCCCTCCTACCCGCGCTTCAGACCATGCCCTGCTCTACCTTGGCGTTTACCTTTCTGCCACGCATCCCTCTCCGCCGGAGAACTGGGAAAATTTAGAGGGCAGGGTGATAGAGCGGCTCCAGAAATGGACGGGACTACTCCGATGTCTCTCCCTCCGAGGGAGAGCGCTGGTGCTTAATCAACTAGTCCTGTCCCTGCTCTGGTACTGGCTCAACACCCTGGTCCCAGCCCCGGGTTTCCTGACCAACCTCCGGACATCGATTCTGGGGTTCTCTTTTGGTAAGGAACACACTGGGCCCCTGTAGTGATTCTTCATCTACTCCTGAAGGAAGGAGGACAGGGCCTGAAGTGTCTGCACACTCAGGTCCGCGTCTTCCGCCTCCAGGCCCTACAGAGGCTCCTCTATGGTGCAGGCAGTTCGGCGTGGAGCATACTGGCATATGCCATCCTGCATCGCATCCGAGGGCTCCGATATGACCGGCAGCTCTTTTATCTCCGTCCAGGAGGTCTACCGCGAGACCTCTCCGGGCTGCCGGTCTTCTACCAGGACCTCCTCCAGACTTGGAAACTGTTTTTAACGACCAGGTCCGTGGCTGCCACCGAGGGGGTAGATCTCCTCGCGGAGCCCCTGCTACACAACCCGCAGCTCCGTGTGCAGGTGGCAGAGTCCCGCTCGGTGCGCCAGAGCTTGATCCTGGCAGAAGTCACGAGAGTCGGAGACCTCCTGGACTACGACCGGGGAGACTGGCTGGATCCCCTGACGCTCGCTCAGCACATGGGGCTCTCCAGACCTCATACACCCCGGTGCGTACTTCAGGAGGTGAAGGCTGCTTTGCTGCCTGCTGCTCGAGCTTACCTCAACCGGGTCCTGCTCGAGGGCACGCCCCGCCCACCCTCTACCCCAGGCCCGCCGGACCTTTTAATTGGACCCCTGCCCCATAGACCCAATCGACCCCCTCACCCCTTTACTGCGAGTCGGCTGCATGAACTGCAGCCGGTATGCTTCCAAACCGCGCCAAGGAAACATCTATACACGCTCGTGCTCCACACCCTTCACGCCCTCACCCTAGTGTCCCGCCCCAACACAAAGTGGTAAGACCTTCTGCCACCTTTGGAGGGTGAGCAGCCCTGGTGGGCCAGCCTATATTCCACCTTGGTTCCAAGGCCCGTCGGGGACATCAGTTGGCGGCTCCTTCACGGAGCTGTGAGCATGGGCACGTACTTGGCGCGGTACACCCCCGTCCCAGATACTTGTCCCTTTTGCGGTGTGAGGGAAACCCTGGTGCACGTATATTTGGAGTGCGCCAGGCTGCAGCCCCTGTTCCGGCTCCTCACAAATCTTCTATTACGTTTTTGGTTGCATTTTCCCCTCACCTTTTTATTTATGCATTCCCCATCTGTGGCCTCACAAAGTTGCAGGATCTCCTAGTTAATCTCCTCCTGGCCTTGGCTAAAATGGCCATTTATAAAACCAGAGAGAGGAGGTTGGCCGATGGAGTTTCCTGTGACTGTGGGGCCTTTTTCCGATCCTCGGTCCGTTCACGTATCCGGGTGGAGTTCCTCTGGGCGGCGTCCACTGACTCCCTTGATGCTTTTGAGGAGCGGTGGGCACTGTCCGAGGTTCTCTGCTCGGTGTCCCCATCCGGTTCCCTTTGTTTGACCCTTTGATTGGGGGAGAGAGTAAGGGACCCCAGCCCCAGCCATTGCTGCTGCGGACACCACCACCCTAGAGGGTCCTTTCACAAGTGGGTGCACATGCCCCCCCCCGGATTGTTCACCCCACAGCCTGCTTTCAAGGGAGGAATTGTTGGTGATTTGGTGAATTGTTGGAGGAATTTGTTGGGTGCTTTCAAGGGAGGAATTGTTGGTGACACTGGGCGTGGCACCAGGTAACTCGAGGGGGTGGCAGACCTTGAGAGTTGATGAAGCCCCCTCGCTCTGGGCCACCAGGTAACTCAGAAGGGTGGAAGACCACGAGAGTCAAGGAAGCCCCCCGCCCTGGGCCCAGGCAAGCTTGAACATTTCCCTCCCCTGAAGCTAATGAGAAAACAATTGCGTTTGGTTGCTGTGTTACACATTGCATATGCTGTTGTTTTTGTCTTGTAAGTGTGTTATGCAAATAAAAATACCTTTTTTTGCTTAAAAAAAACCACTCTCCTGCTGCCCTCTGGCCTTCACATGTTTTCAGTGTAATATTTCTGCCAACAGTATAGTGTCTTGTTTCATATTTGTTCCTGTGGTTAGAAAAACAATGTTTATTTTAATTGGGAGAGTTTTTTAAGAGAGGAGGGAATGCGGTGTTTAGGTGCTGCTTGTAATTATTAGAACTGGGAGCACTGGCTGTTGGGAGTCTGAAAGGACAGGAAACAGGAAGGAAGCGGGGAAGTTGAGGAGGTGGAGTGAGAGCTACCGAGGGTGCAGCAGCAGCTGGGTAAAGAGGTTTCCACTTTAAAAATAAAGTCCTGTTGAAGTTTGTTAGTACCTTGCCTGGTTGCTACAACCCCCTACTCCCCACTTTTTAACACCCAGAAGTCAAGAGGCACAAAATTAAGGTTAGGTGGCATTGTTTGTACTTTCATTTCAAGGTTATCCTGCATTCCGGCAACGAAAGTTGTACATGGCATTTTGGACACTGCAAATTTGTGACGCCAGCTTCTGTGACATGGATAGAGACATCTGTGATACAGGACTTCATTAACGGTCATTTTTCCCTGCAGTCATCTACTTTCACCATTCAAAATGTAACTCTTTTGAAGTTGAAAGGAGCTGTAACAAAGCTGCTTTTTAAATATGGGAAGAGAGTATTTTGAAATGTGTTGTAACTTTAGAACCATGTCACAAAATTGCTTGAAACTTAAGGATAAAATTCAACTCCATCCTCACAGGCAAACATTCAGAGGCAAAAATCTTTCCCGAGTCCTCAATCTAAGGCAGTGGTGTGTACGTTTCTGAGGAAGTCAGGCCTGTAATGGGGGCTTAGTTGCAACCTTAAAATCTCTAAGAACATAAGAATGGCCATACTGGGTCAGACCAATAGTCCATCTAGCTCAGTATCCTGTCTTCCAAAAGTGGTCAATGCCACTGGTGCTTCAGAGGAAATGAACAGAACAGGCAATCATGGAGTGATCCATCCCCTGTTGTCAGTCCCAGCTTCTGGCAGTCAGAGGCTATGCAGGGCAATCCAGAACATGGGGTTGCATCCCTGACTATCTTGGTGAATAGCTGTTGTTGGACCTATCCTCCAGGAACTTCTCTAATTATTTTTTGAACCCAGTTATACTTTTGGCCTTCACAACATCCCCTGGCAACAAGTTCCACAAGTTGCTTGTATGTTGTGTGAAGAAGTACTTCCTTTTGTTTGTTTTAAATCTGCTACCTATTAATTTCATTGGGTGACCCTGGTTCTTGTGAGATGTGAAAAGGTAAATAACACTTTTTTATTCACTTTCTCCACACGAGTCATGGTTTTATAGACCTCTCTGGACTAAACAGTCAATTTGCCCATCACTGAAATGCAGCCACCTCTGGGGTGGGGATGGAAAAATAGCAGTCATTTCAAAACAGCCACATTACACAGTGGGATTTAGGAGAATAATGGTCCAACTCCCCTCTTGGTATGCACTGGTGCAGTGCAGTGAAGCTATGCAGATTTACACCAGCTAATGATCTGGCCTAATGCATCCAACCGGCACTTGAACCCAGCTGACTCAGGCCTCTCGCAGCCAGCATCCAGACACTCCGAGGTGGATTTAGCTGGAGCATCTTGCACATTATCCCAGCTGAGACTTGAATTTGTAGCCTCTTGTGGGGTCTTATAGGCAGCAGCACTGCTGTTTTACCTATCAGCTCTGTGTTCTTGGGGAACCAGGGCTCAGTACCCAGCCTGTCTGACTCACAAAAGACCTTCCCCCCACAGCATCCGCTTGAACCAAAGCCAATCAGAAGAAAGACTTACAAAAAGCTATGAAAAAGCAGGGAGAGACACACCTAAACCCTTCTGGACAAGGGTGACAGGATTAAGGAAACTCCCCTAGCCTTATTTGCATCTGAGATGGGACAGGGAGGCCTTTTCATTAGCATACAGAATGGAGAACAGAGATTCCAAGGCAAGAACCGCACGGAACTCTGGGACCAGAAAAGCAGGAAAGCACTGCATGGTGGGGAATCTCTGCTCCAGATGTGAATGAACCCATATCTGCACACACCCAGCTCAGTAGTTATCAGATCAATTCTAGTAATAAATCCTTTATTGGTATCCAAAATACAGAAGCTGCCTAATTGCATTGTGAGCTCCCTTGAAGGAACACCACCCATAGCCAAGAATGATCAGCTCCTATTGTCTAGCCTGAACAAAAAAACTTTGGTATACTCCCTTGAGCCATCAGTTTACCCATAAACAAATCTAGTGTTCTCCCTTGAACCATTGTTCTTCCCCTTCAGAAACCCCATACCCATGCTCAAGTAAGTGTTCTGATGCCTGTATCCAACATTTGCATCAGTTCCATTGGGACTTCACCTTCTCCTGACGGATCGTGCTGGGGGCTCTGCCTGTCTCTAGCATTCTGGACCCTCAGCTACCACCACCACCTGGGAACCCTGATTGATTCAAGCTTCATGGAGTGGTGAGAGCCCAGGTCTCTCTTTCTCTCTAGGTACAGCCTTCTGACCCACACACTGACTTGTGTGATCAGTTAGAGTTTTCTAAACCTTTATTTCTAAACCTAAATTTTATAATCAAATTTAAATTAGATTTAATATTATCACTGTTTTGTTTGTTTGGTTCCCCTTGTATGGTTATTACCTGGCAATAAATAACTTTCATGGTTAAACTGGTTGCCTGTCTGTCTGTCTGTCTGTCTGTCTCTCTCTCTCTCTCATAGAATCATAGAATATCAGGGTTGGAAGAGACCTCAGGAGGTCATCTAGTCCAAACCCCCGCTCAAAGCAGGACCAACATCAACTAAATCATCCCAGCCAGGACTTTGTCAAGCTGGGCCTTAAAAACCTCTGAGGATGGAGATTTCATCACCTACCTAGGGAACCCATTCCAGTGCTTCACAACCCTCCTAGTGAAAAAGTGTTTCCAAACATCCAACCTAGACCTCGCCCACTGCAACTTGAGACCATTGCTCCTTGTTCTGGCATCTGCCACCACTGAGAACAGCCGAGCTCCATCCTCTTTGGAACACTGCTTCAGGTAGTTGAAGGCTGCTATCAAATCCCCCCTCACTCTTCTCTTCTGCAGACTAAATAACCCCAGTTCCCTCAGCCTCTCCTCGTAAATCATGTGCCCCAGCCCTCTGATCATTTTCATTGCCCTCCACTGGACTCTCTCCAATTTGTCCACATCCTTTCTGTAGTGGGGGTCCCAAAACTGGATGCAATACTCCAGATGTGGCCTCACCAGTGCGAATAGAGGGGAATAATCACTTCCCTCGATCTGCTGGCAATGCTCCTACTAATGCAGCCCAATATACCATTAGCCTTCTTGGCAACAAGAGTACACTGCTGACTCATATCCAGCTTCTCATCCCCTGTAATCCCCAGGTCCTTTTCGGCAGAACTACTGCTTAGCCAGTTGGTCCCCAGCCTGTAGCGGTGCATGGGATTCTTCCTTCCTAAGTGCAGGACTCTGCATTGTCCTTGTTGAACCTCATCAGATTTCTTTTGGCCCAATCCTCCAATTTGTCTAGGTCACTCTGGACTCTACCCCTACCCTCCAGCCTATCTACCTCTTCCCCCCAGCTTAGTGTCATCTGTGAACTTGCTGAGGGTGCAATTCATTCCATCCTCCAGATCGTTAATAAAGATGGCCCCAGGACTGATCCCTGGGGCACTCAGCTTGATACTGGATGATTTAGTTGGGGATTGGTCCAGTTTTGAGCAGGGGGTTGAACTAGATGACCTCCTGAGGTCCCTTCCAACCCTGATATTCTATGATACTGGCTGCCAGCTAGAGCTGTTAATCACTACCCAAGCCTGACAATCTAGCCAGCTGTCTGTACACCTTATAGTCCACCTTACACTCTCTCCCTCCCTTCCCCTCCCCCATGGGTGTTTTTTTGGCTTCCCCATTTGCTCTGCAGCAACGTTCCTCATATCTAAGCTAAAGATCCCTGCAGCGCCCAAAAATCCTGTGGGGTTTGCTCATCAAGTGGGTTACTACCAGAAGAATTGTAACGTGAAAATGGGGATAGGGACATGCTGAACCTGGGACATATGAGGGTGGCAGCTTGGAAGTGCTCTTCGGCCCAGCCTGCTGAGTCCAGGGACATATGGGGCATCGGCTTGGGAGTGCTGATTGACCTGGTCCGCTCAGATGCACTCTGTTAATGTATGTGTGCGTGTTCATCTGATTCTGGGGCTGGAAGAACCCACCCCTGGGGAACGTAGGTCCTGCAGGATAGCTCCATTGGGAGGGAACTTGCAGAAGGGAGAAGTAGAGCTCTGTGTGAGAACATGGGTGACAGAACACTTCCCCCACCCCTCAGAAGATTAACCCTAATAAATTGACACGTTCCTGCAGTTTAGACAATTGGCATTTTCTGGCAGAATAATGGGCCACTGGAAAATTTTCAACCAGCTCTACTTGTTAGGCAAATCAGCATGCACATTATCATATGTAAATTTGAACCCCTAAAGGAAATAAACAAGCCAATTGGCACCAAAATGTTGGAAAATTACAATATTCTTTCGTAATCTGAATTTGCTGTGTCTCTTTCCCTGCATTTCTGCAGGTTCCTGTCTGTGCTTTGGGAGGCCCGGTTCAAAGTCCTTTCACAGCTCAACTGCTGGAGTTCTGCATGGTTGGCTCAGCTGAGTGGAGTTGAAATGAATGGCCCAAGGAGGCGTGAAAGCAGGCCCTTGGCAAATCCTGCAGCTATGGGCTTCCTCTCCTCATGTCACCCAAGGGACTGTCCCTGGCTGGTAGCATTTGCCCACCTACAAACACATTCTCAACTTGACACATATGAAGGCTGTCACCGACCGACACACAAGGACAGGCATAAACACATGCTTAAAGGGCTGGGCTCAATGCTCCATGGGGTGCCCTATGGGTGGGAGGAGGAGTGTAAAACAGAGAGATTTTCTATAGCGGACTTGGCAGAATTAAAATTTTATTTTTGGGATAGATAATGTCAATGCTTATTCTAAAGCATTTTTGTTCCAATTTAAATTTTCAGAGTTGCACAAAATTATGGGGCTTAAGCATTTTGTGTGTGTGTCAAAGTAAATTTTCCCAGTTGTTGGCAATTATGGGGGTGTCAGGCAATAATTATTCAATGACAGTGGATGCTGAGATTCAAGAAGTTAAAGCTTTAGAGCTGGTAAAACACAGATTGTCAACATCACATGTTGAAATATGCAAAGTCAATCGCCTTAAATCAAACTCTGCTAAGTTCTCAAGCAGCATTTTTCTTACTTTGCCTGCCTGTAACTGTCAGTTATCAGGAGTGGAAATGTTTTGTCATTGGTTTTGTATGTGTGGTGAAAATGACGCTTACCAGCATTTACTGATAAAAATCATCCTTCCCAGCCTATCTATAGTTTTAATACCCATGCAGCTTGGGTGGGGGAAAGAGGGAGGCAGGAAGGTCTGTGGTTTGATATTGGTTGTAATAACCGGCAGGGTGCATCCAGTGAGTCTGGCCCATGGAGGGGGAACTCCACTGACGACATCTGGTCACCTTGGTTTATTGTAGATATTGCCGACTTGGGGGTGCAAAGGGTTGTCCTCCTCCCCACCACACACACTTGGGGAGCTTGGGCTGTGAGTGTGTGGTGGTGGTGCTGGAAATCCATTGGGTTATATGTGTGTGTATGTGTGCTCATTTGTGTGCATGGGCGTGTATGTGCATGTGTGCATGCATGGGCACAAGTGTCTGCTCATTTACATGCAGCGGTGTGCATGTGTGTACCTATATACTCATTTTTGTGCATGTACGTGGGTGCTCGCGTGTGTGTGAGCTCATTGGCGTGCAGCTGTGTGTGTGAGTGTTTGTGTGCATGTACATGTGCTTGTCTCCATGCATGTGTGCACGCGTTTGTTTGCCTGTGTGCATGTGTGTGTTTGTGTGCCCATGTGTGCTCATTTGTCTGCAGATGTGTGTGTTCAAGTGCATGTGTGCATGCATGTACTCATTTGGGGGCAGCTGTGTGTGTACATGTATGTGTGCATATTTGCACATTTGTGTGCATGTATGTGTGTGTCCATGCGTGTATGTGTGTGCACATGTGTTTGCATGCAGCTGTGTGTGTTGGTGTGCACATGTGAGCTCATTTGTGTGTAGTTATGTGCCTTCATGTGCGTGTGCAGGTGCATGGACGTGCAAGTGACAGGTCACTCAATAATGCCGTCAATGATAGTACCCAACGTCCAAAGAAGACACTGATGGGCGAGATCAGGGCACTTGGAGGAAAAGTACCATCAAACTGTGTGAGAGCTGGGATGCTCACACAGTGGCAGGATCACCCTCTAGCTGCTCCTGGGGTCTCCAGATCCTTCATACAGCCCTGACCCCAGGAGTATCTTCCTTCCTGCAAGAGAGAGATGGAGCAGCTGCTGGAAGGAGAACCATGCACGCCCTCTTGTGTCCTAGCAGTTTCCATTGGCATGTCACCTTCCAGAGAAAGTCACCTGGTCTCTGCAAGTTGACTTGAAAGTCACCTGGCCAAGCATCTCTCCTTGGTCTTAAATGTCCAGCAAGATCCTTGGCACCTTCTAATCCTGTCTGATCCTGAGAACATTGAGACCAATTGCCTATCCATGAAGAAACTTCATCCCCAAAACTTCCCAGCTGTCAGATATTGGGGTCCTTCTGGCAAGGAGGCATGGCCTTCCCACCCACACTGCTGTGCTGTGGAGACCTTGTTTTAATGGCTAGTTTCCAGGATTCCCAGGCAGTGAACAAACCAGAGCATGTGCAGCATGGGGCCTATCAGAGCAGTGAAACGGAGTATCTAGGATTGTGAAAGAACAGTTTTAAAGAGAATGTTTGTTAAGAAGTGGGCTGGTCACTACAGTCCAGACATACATGCTGCTCCTCCCTCCCTCCTACCAATGGACCTCAGCCTAGACCATGAAGAATCTAGGATCAAGAGAGGAGTCCAGTTCCCATGGCCATTCAAGCTTTGGTCTCTCTGCCTAGACTCACAACATGAGATGCCAGTTGTTTTTGAGATGTGTCCTTCTGGGAGCTAGATGGAGAATCTCCATCTCTTTTCACAGAGGCCAGCAAATAGCCATCACACAATAACAGAGTTTGGTCTCTACAGATCTGGGACTAGACTGGAATCTATGACCCTAGCGCTGGATGGGTCAGTATCCCATTCCCCAGAACCCTGAGCCATCTGGATTGCCCAGGGGCTAGCCTGTGTCAGCAGTGAGTAACACCAGAACAAAGGGCCATTCAATGAAACGGAGAGGTGACACATTCAAAAAGGACAAAAGCAAATATTTTCCCCACACAACACATAATTAGCCTGTGGGACTCACTGCTACTGGATGTTGCAGAGGCCAAGAATTTAACAAGATTCAAAGAGGGACTGGAAGTTTATATGGGTAACAAGGATATCCAGATAGTTAAGGCTAGGGGAGATAGAGAAGGGAGATAAAGTCTCATGCTTTGTGGATTAAGCAGATCAGACGATTGGGGGTAAGGTTGAGACTTCATGGGGGACCATCCCAAATCTGCCTGCCTTGGGGTTTCTTGTACCTTCCTCTGAATCTTTTGTTTCCAACCACTGTTGGAGACAGGAGATGAGGCTAGGTTGATCACAGGTCTGATCTGGTATGGCAATTCCTATGTTCTTATTAAACAGTGCTTTTCCCCAGTGTGTACACACATACAGACAACTTCTGAAGTGTGGTGGGATCCTTTGAGGATGGACGGTGCAATTCATGAGGGGATAATTTTGAAGGATACAAATTGCCAAGCTGTGCTACTCGCTCTGCAGCACTCTGCCGCTGAGCAGCTCTGAGCAACAACTTTGGCTGCCTTCTCAACTGCCTCTGCACCTTGTGTGTCGCTCACCACCAGCACAAAGCGTGTACAAAGAGCTGCCATTGTGATCTGGTAGCATTTTACCCTAGCTTTTCACAGGGGTAAGTGATGACATGAGGTGCAAGATCAGGAAGTTTTTAGCCCTTTGAATGAGGTGGCTGACTGTGTTGTGTACCTGGGAGGAGAATCCAAGGGGCTCATATAGCCCCTATATGAAGCTCCTTAGGTGAGTCTGTGATGAAAAGTCCCAGCATCTCCACAGGTCAAGTTGGTCTTCAAACATCTGTCCACGAAGAAGAAGGGCAGGAGTTTCTGCTGCAAGGTGGGTCTTTAGCTGCTTGGATATCACAAGCATCCTCTCCTTTGTAGATTTGCCTTGTGACTCGGTTCTGACGACCAGGGGAGTTGGGAATCAACTCAGAGAATAATCTGTTGCTGTCTGGTTGCGTATAAAATTCTGTCTCAGTCACAGGTATTGGATACTGCACCTATCTATGGCACTTGCATGGCCTGCATCACCACAGTCTCTGAGTACCTCAAAATCATTAATATATTTACCCTCACAACTAGAGCCAGATGAATAACTGATTTTTCAGTTTTCTGGCAATTCAAAAACAAAATAATTGTTTTGGATTGTCCTGAAAAAGAATTTCAATCTTTTTTCAGCAAATTAAAAAGTTGGAAAAAATTGTCATGGGTCAAATGAAACATTTTGTTTCAATTCCAAGCATTTTAATTTTTATTTCTTAAAAATTTAAATGAAGTTGATGGAAATTTCAGCATGATAGGAAATTTGGTTTTAATTGAAAAAAATAAAAAAAAAATGGATCTTGGGGGGCATTTTTTTTGTTGGGTTTTTCCTTGATTGAAACAATTTGGCAAATTTGCCACAAATTTGCCAAATGTTTCGGTCAACCTGAATCTGTGTTTTTCACCAAAAGAAGGTTTTGTTGAAAAATGTCACCAAGCTGTATTAACAATCCCCTCTGTGGCAGAGGGGGAAACTGAGGCAGAAGCTACGGGCCAGATTTCTAAAAGTGTTTAGGTACCTCAAAAGCCTCAAAAGCCCCTACACATCTAACTCCGGAGTTAGGGACTTAAGCACCTTGAAACTCTAGCTTTAATTGACTCACACAAGGAATCTGTGGCAGAGCAGGGACTTGAAGCTGAGTTTTTTGGATCCCAAGCTAGTGCCACTGGATCAACCTTCCTTTCTGCCTGCTTGCTTTAGGATAGGTAGGGGCACATTGCTATGGGCAATGGGACACAGTTATGCACTTCCATGTAAATGAACTCCACTGAGATGTCCTGCTCAACCAAACTTAAGAGACATTCATGACTGCAGTTAAGTCTTCTCCAGTCAGTGTGCTGGGCACCAGACTGCCTGAGCCTGAATTTGGTTCCTGAGTGACACTGGTCAGCTCCAATGGCCTAATCCAAGGCCCAGTGGAAGTGTTTTGGGACAAAAGACTCTCTTTTTTATTCTGTATTGGTACAGCAGACGTCACAGCCCAGCTGGAATGCAAATACAGAATAATGATAATTATTGATTGCAGTCCAAAGGAGGCTTTTTAACTGACTGCAAAGGGCTCCAGCCATAGAGTCATAGAATCATAGAATATAAGGGTTGGAAGAGACCTCAGGAGGTCATCGAGTCCAACCCCCTGCTCAAAGCAGGACCAGCACCAGCTAAATCATCCCAGCCAGGACTTTGTCAAGCCGGGCCTTAAAAACCTCTAAGGATGGAGATTCCACCACCTCCCAAGGTAACCCATTCCAGTGCTTCCTAGTGAAATAGTGTTTCCTAATATCCAACCTAGACCACCCCCACTGCAACTTGAGACCATTGCTTCTTGTTCTTCTTGCCAGTTGTAAGTGGGTCTTGATTTTTGCCAGTTTAAAGATTTGGAGCTTGATCCAAAACTCCTTGAAGTCAGTTGAGAGATTCTTTCTAATGTCAGTAGCTTTAAGGTCAGACCTTTGCACCTCATTAGTTTGTCTTTCATTTTCAGTAGCTTAAGCCTCATTTTTGTCCTGACCAACCTTCAAGCACCGTCCTCTGAACATGCTGTCTGGCTTAGCAAGGGTTCCTGGAACATGGGGCTGAGTCTGTGACTTGCTGAGCTTTGTGCTCCCCCAGGAGGCTGAGTGGGCTGCATTGTCCCACCATTGTGTTTGACAGCTGTTGAGTGCACCAGGTTTTTTCTGCCTTCCTCTGGAGCAGTAGAGAACGTCCACAACTGAAGATGGGAAACCAGATAGGGTGGACCAGTGAAGTGGTACAGAGAATTGTATTTCTCAGGCACCTGTCCGGTGTATCTTGCTTGCATGCTCAAGGTCAAACTAATCCCCAAATTTGGAGTCAGGAAGGAATTTTCCCCCAGGTCAGATTGGCAGGGACATTGGGGTTGTTTTGCTTTCCTCTTCAGCATGAGGTGTGGGTCACACCGGCTGGGATCATCTGGGCCCACCTCACCTGAGCAACACTCTGCCATTGCAGGGGCTTCAGGCACTGCTGACATCTTGGTCTCACCTGTCCTCTGCCTGTGGCACTGTAACGTTATGAGTGCAATATAGTAGCTCATTGAAAGGTGACAGGGCCAGAAAGAGTTAATTAACTCACAGACTGATCTGACCCATGGCCGAAGATATGTAAATGAGTAGAGCACACCCAATCAGCCAGTGAATTCTGTTAAGCAAGAGAAATCAGGGTTTGATCCTTCAGGGCAAGGAGAAAAGAGAGACCTTAATTTTGCAAAGGGAAGCCACAGGTTAACTCTAAAATGCCAAAACCCCAATGGTATTAAGCCAAAGGTGTGGCATGACCAAAATGATTGTAGATGGACACTTACAATGAATTTGTTAAAAAGAAAAGGAGGACTTGTGGCACCTTAGAGACTAATCAATTTATTTGAGCATAAGCTTTCATGAGCTACAGCTCACTTCATCGGATGCAATTTGTTGTTATTGCTGATGGTGATTGTTTTAACTAATGTGTTGCTATTACTAAGAACTGTAAAAATGTACAATGTGCCTAACCTTCTGAAAAAACCCCTAAACATGTTAAAAGGAATTCATGAGAACACACTTAGTGTTAGAAGGCCTTGTAATGCTAATGCTTCACAGTTAATGTCTGTAAACAGTCTTGGAACTTTTCACAGGGGAAAAGACATTCCAAACCTAATGTGCTGTAGGAAAAGGGAAACTGAGGCACACTACCACATTGCATTCACCGCTAAATGCCAAGATTCCTGTACTATGAACAACATTAATATCTACATTGACTTGATGTTAATTGGGTTCCAAACATTTGCCAGAGCTTGTATGGGTAAAGTAGCTATGTTCTTTAGCTCTTGGCAAGATCACATGAGACATACAGGAACCACGCTGCAAGAGCAGATCCAATCCATTATTGTTCTAACCAAGTTTTACCTTGAGTTTGTAAAAAGATTCAATCATGTTATGGAACATGACTTTGATAAACCATTTCTGTTATACACTGGTACAGCTTCTAACCCAGTACAAGCTGTAGTGAGACAGAACCCAGGATGGGGAGCTCTTGGGATGCACTCAGTGATGTTTGTGTCATCCCTTCCTGCATCAATTTTGCATTGGGGGTGTGGCATTATGAGTGTAATATAATATCTCATTGAAAGGTGACAGGGCTAGAAAGAGTTAATTAACTCACAGACTGACCTGACTCATGGCCAAACTTTAAAGACTGTTTAGGAAGCTATGTAAATGCATAGAGCTTTGAAATGCAAGTCTGCATTGTTAGAGGTAGAAGGGTAGATGTTTGCTCAGGTCTTGTAATGTAAGCAAACAAGTCTTGTCTATTGCTATAGCTTTGACTCAAAGATCAAAAAAGGAATATTAACATTTAGGAAGGCACTTGAGTGAAATAGTATTATTGTCTATATGTCTCTTTAAAGGTTGTGATAACCTGTATCTGAACTGTTTAATGGGTAAATTATCCTGTGCTAATGGCCGTGAGGTTTGCAAGAAGGAAAGTTAAGCCTATCGTTTTCTCAGGCCAAAAGGCTGCAGGAAATGTATAAAGACCTTCGGACACGATCCTTCTCCATCTCAGATCTGCTTTGGGTTTCAAGAGGGGGAAACCTTAAGCCATAAGGATTGAGATCCCCAGTCATTGACTGGAGTCACCCTGAACATGGACATTGGACTATAACCTCTGGACTATTTCTGAAAGGACTTTTGACCACTACAAACTCAACTCTGCTGTGTATCTGAACCTCAAGAATTGAACTCAAGTTTGTATGTGTACTGATGTTTTAACCAACTCTCTCTCTTTTTTCTTTTTTAATAAATTTTAGTTAATAAGAATTGACTATAAGCGTGCATTTGGGGTAAGATCTAAGTTATTATTTGACCTGGGTCTGGGGCTTGGAACTTTGGGATTGGAAGAACCTTTTCTTTTATACGATGAAATAAGATTTTCAGAATTTATCATCATAGGTTTGACATGTATGTCTGGATGGAGGCCTGAGGCTGGGTACTTTAAGGGAACTGCATTATTTGGACGTCTGAGTAACCAGGGAGGTACCTATAGAAGCTGTTTTGTGCTGGCTTGGTAAATCTAAGTATTGGAATATCCACCAGCTCTGGGGATTGTTTGCCCCGTTCTGTTTGCAGTTCACCCTAAGTGAGTGACCTCAGCTGGCTCCCACAGGCAGCACCGTCACAGGCACATAATAGTTTAGTTTCCTGAGGACTGAAATACTTTGACCTAACTAAAGTCTTTGAGCTTAATATGAGGGTGGCTGAATGAAAGTTAATGGCTTGTGTTATACAGGAGGTCAGACTAGGTGATCACAATGGGCCCTTCTGGCCTTAAACTCTATGAAACTATGGAATGAGATTGGGGGCGGGGGCGCGAAGGCCAGTCCCTAGTTTGCCAAGCGTTCTCACCTCAACAGTCTCAGTCAGAACTGACTCCAGTTGGCTTTCCTGCTAGCAATGGTGATCTGCAGGCCAAGCATGGGATGGCCCAGAGACTGAACTGACTCTTGCCTTGTACCTCAAGGTGAAGGCACATTGGCAGAGTGTGTCTGAGAATGAGTGGTGAGGTGATCAGCACACCTCCCGCTGCCCATGTAGTGCCCGTTTTGTAGGCTAAGGCGCCGGGAGTCCAGCACTAATATAAAAGATCTTCTACACTTTCCACAGTATGCATCCGATGAAGTGAGCTGTAGCTCACGAAAGCTTATGCTCAAATAAATTGGTTAGTCTCTAAGGTGCCACAAGTACTCCTTTTCTTTTTGCGAATACAGACTAACACGGTTGTTACTCTGAAACCTGTCATATACTGTGTCTCACTGAAAGGTATCCAATGTCCACTCCCCATGGCAGGTGAAGCACCCCAAGGCGATGGCTGCTGGAGGGAATGGCACCGCTGTGACCCATTTCATCCTGCTCGGCCTCACAAACCATACGGACCTGCAGAGGCTGCTCTTCGGGTCCTTCCTGCTGATTTACACCATGACACTGATGGGAAACCTGGGCATGATGGCCTTGATCCAGACTGACCCCCATCTCCACACCCCCATGTACTTCTTCCTCAGCACGCTCTCCTTCGTCGACATCTGCTACTCCTCCGTGGTCACCCCCCGGCTGCTGGCTGATTTCCTCGCCACCGACAAGTCCATCTCCTACACTGGCTGCATGGCACAGATGGCTTTCTTCTTACTCTATGGCACAGCGGAGTGCCTGCTCCTGGCCACCATGGCCTATGACCGGTTTCTGGCCATCTGCCACCCCCTTCTCTACCACACTCTCATGTCCAGGGGGATGTGCATACGGCTGGTGGCTGTGGCCTACATCCTTAGCATGGCCAATTCAGCTGTGCAGACCAGCAATGTCTTCCGGCTTCCCTTCTGCGGCCCCAACCACATCAATCACTACTTCTGTGATATCCCCCCTCTGCTGCAGCTCGTGTGCACCGACACCACCATGGCCAAGGTAATTCTCTACATCTTCTCTGCCCTGGCAACCATGACCACCTTGACCATCATCCTGGTGTCCTACTGCTACATCCTGGTCACTGTTGGGAGGATGAGCTCAGCAGAGGGCTGCCGGAAGGCCCTGTCCACCTGTGCCTCCCACTTCACGGCCATCTTCCTCTTTTATGGCACAGTCTTATTCATGTACATCAAGCCCAGAGCAGCAGACTCAATGGACCAGGACAAAGTCATCTCAGTGTTCTACACTATTGTCATCCCCATGTTGAACCCCCTGATCTATAGCCTGAGGAACAGGGAGGTAAAGGACTCCCTGAGAAGGAAGATCTGTGGGAAGATATTTCCTTAATGACCTCGATAGAGAAAGGTGGTGGGAATTACCAGGGGGGAAGGGAGCTCACAGCCCCACATACAAGGTCATTTGGTCTCATAAGAGGGAGCGGCTAACCACTACAGCTTGGGCACAGAAGGCATTTGCTAAACAGTAAATGTCTAACATATTAACAAGAAAAAAATCTTCAGCCTATTTTGTGTTTAGGGAAATGCAAAATGACTTCAGTTTGGCCCTTCTGTGAGGAGCCGAGTCTCCTGGCCAGACTGAACACCACTGTGTTTGATGTTCAAAGATTTCACAGATTCATAGATGTGAAGACTGTTAATACGAGCTTGTCATAGGTGATGACTCTGGACTATTCTGTTATAGATTTCGGAGATTCATAAAAGATTAAGGCCAGAAGGGAAAATTAGATTATTTAGTTTCATTTCCTGCATCATACAGGCCATTAAATTTCACGCAATTACCCTTGTATTGAGCCCAACAACTTGTAATTGGCTAATGCAAATCTTCCAGAAAGGCTTCATTAGAAGATTCCAAGAAATGGAGAATTCACCAAATACACTGGGAATTTGTTTCTCATAGACTCATAGATATTAAGGTCAGAAGGGACCATTATGATCATCTAGTCTGACCTCCTGCACAATGCAGGCCACAGAATCTCACCCACCCACTCACCTATGTCTGAACTATTGAAGTCCTCAAATCAATGGTTAAGCAACCTCCCTGTGTGCCTTATGTCCAGTATGAATCTCTCTAGCTTTAACTTCCAGCCATTGGTTCTTGTTATGCTATTCTATACTATTAAAGAGCCCTTTTGCAAATGGGTACTATCACTAATTGCTAAATCATGCTATTACTAACAGGAAAGTACTGATGTTGGAGAATGATAGAGTGAGCATGAGCAGCGTGATGCTTTGATGAACTGAAATAAAGTTGTTCTGACAGTGTTGCCAATCCCACATGTTCAGAAATTATGAGTTGCCTCTCACCCCAATCCAGAGATCAGCTTAAAAGTCTTGAGATTTAAAAATATCATAAATTTGGGATTCTTATTCACTTGCTGGTTACCGAGTCTTCAAGGTGCCCTGGCTTTGCATTTGTAAGCTTTCTTCTGTCACCATCAGTGGTAGAAACTGGCATTTTATATTGAATGGAAGCTGTGAGTCTTAGTCAATCTTGTGAGTCCAAGAGCTGGGGCTTGAAGAAAAACATGAGATATTGCAAGATACATGATAACATCTCAAGAGTTGGTGACACTGTCCTGAATTCTCGTGGACGCTTGGCTGGCTTTTGTTGACCTGGAAATCACTGACTGTAACCCTCCCCCACACTCTCATTAGTCCTTTGTGACACTGCACCCCATATTCTTCATAGTGATATTAGTATAATATGATTATATCATAATTATGATGCATTTTATGCAAGATGAGGCATGTGAGATGTCATTGGAAAGATTATGATTTGCTGAATACAATTATCCTAGTTGTATGCATGTATCATTTCTGTATCTAAAGTTATTAATAATCACTATGTATCTGTATCTCACATGTAGTTACACCTGGGTAACGCCCACTAGGCAAAATGCTCTCAGTCTAGAGTGGGAGGCATGCCTGGGGCAGGGCAGTGGTTGGAGGGGGTGGCACTGTAGCGCCCAGCACTATGGGGATTCTGGGAGCAGCCATAAAATTCACCTTTGCCCCCCCACCCCAAGGCCATATGTTTTGTGGCTCAGCACCAAATCTTCCCCTCCTCCTCTACTTCCACCTTCTTAATGGTGGTTTGTTGTGACTGGTGCAGGGGTGGGGAAGTACAAGGAGATCATAAATTCAGGGTGGTCTCCTTGAAAACGCAATGTGTCATGCAGAGAGTGTTATTTTCACTCAGTCGTAGGGCAAGAGCAGTAGCTGGGCTGGCTCGGTAGACGAGGCTGGTGGTACATGCGAGCAACACGCTGCTTGTTGGAGTTAAGGTTGCTAGGAATCTGCCAGTCTTCTTGAAAAACACACTACTGCCTGCCCAATCCTCAAACAGCCAGCACTACACCCTCTTTTGACCTCACCCACTACCTTGCTATTTCCAACCTCCCTTCCCTCGGTAAGAACACCAAGGAAGGAACTCCCCCGCAAACACCCATCAATGTGTGACATTTGCCAACATTCACAAATACTGCCAGTTCTAGCTCCAGTCCCAATCCCAGCACTCAAAGTTAACTTCCATGTGTCCCTGGGTACGGGCAATGTCTCCACTCCCATGCAGCTAGACTTCTGTACATAGGACTGGAAGGGACCTCCTAGGTCATTGGGGCTGGGCCCCCTCATGTAATCCCATTGACATCTAAAACTAATTAGATTGTTTGCCCACCCTTCCTCCTACTTGGAGGCCGTTCAAGAACCTCCCTCCTCTGATGGATAGAAACCTTCTTGTACGCAGTGTCGTTGTAGCTGTGTTGGTCTGAGGATATGAGAGAGACAAGGTGGGTGAAGTAGTATCTTTTGTTGGACCAACTTCTGTTGGTGAGAGAAGCGAGCTTTCGAGCTCATACCAACCTGAAGATGAGCTCAGTGTAAGCTGGAAAGCTTGTCTCTCTCATCTCCAGAAGTTGGTCTAATAAAAGATACTACCTCACCCACCTTGTTTCTCTAGAAACCTTCTTCTAATTTCCACCCTGAATTTACTCATGGCCAGTTGTAATCCATTTGTTCTTGTGTCAACATTGTTTTCTAGCTTCATAGCTCTTCTCTGTGCCCTGGTGTATTTATAGAGAGCAGTCAGCTCTCCCCTCAGCCTTTGTTTTGCTACGCTAAACAAGCCAAGCTCTTTTAATCTCCTCTTCAGTAAAATAGGCCCTCCATTCCCCTGGTCATCCTAGCAGCCCTTCTCTGAAGCTCTCTGTGACTTTAGAAAGCAATGCTCCACCAGCTACTGTTACCCTGCCCGTATGATATAGTATAAGTAGACTGAATAGCTTCCAATTGTTCCTTCCCAACAGAATCTAGAGAGCAGTGCTGGGTACCTGCCCCTCTTTCTCCAGGGTCCTCACCTCCGTCCTGGTGTTTACACTGTCTGGACAGAGGTGCTGACCTAGCAGAAACCTCATCATCTACTCTTCCAATGGGTTTAAAGAAAGATGTGTGGCTGATATAATTCGTAGTTCTTCCCCTTTAAAATGAACTCTTCTCTATTATGGATTTTTTGGGGTGGGGGCACTTAGAAAGCTCAGCGCTATACAGGTCTTGGGCCTGGAAGTCGCATGTGTACTTCTCCAGGACACAATGACACATGGTAGGTTGCCTTAGCTAGTTACAAAGCACTTGGATGCACCTCTTAATTCTACAGAGAAGAGAAAAGATGGGCCAGTAGGAGTCTAAGATGAGAGCTAGTGGGATGGTCCATTAGGATCCTAGCATTGAATGTGGAAGACTCAGGTTAAATTAACTGATTTCCTGTGTGCACCTTGGGCAAGTCACATAGGTTCAGATCATCAAAGGTATTTAGGTGCCTAACGCCTATTGAAATAGGTGTCTTAATACCTTTGAGGATCTGGGCTTTAGTCTCTCTGTGCCTCACTTCCCAACCTGTACAATGGGGATAACAGCACTGCCCTGCCTGACAGGTGTATTGTGAGGGCAAATACATGAAGGATCATGAAGCACTCAGATGCTGTGGTGATGAGGGCCACACAAGTAGCTAGTACTCAAGTACAACTAATCCTGAGATTGTCCCCATGACATATTCAAAAGCAAAAATCCTATCCCAGGCAGAGTTATTAATCCTAAAAAGGAAGAAGTGCCAGAGACTCCATGAAGTCTAACAGGGACTTCGCTGTCGCTGTTCATTTTACATGGATGGCACACAGACTCTGCGGTGAGGGGCAGCAAGATGAAACCCTAAGATTAGTGCTGGTTTTTGCCCTGACCTAAGTCCCAAGGAAGCCACCAAAGGTGCAGTGGGCATAATACAGGATAATGCCAGGTCCAGTTGCTGAATCATCAAAGGTTCAATAGGAGGGAATTGGGAGAAGAAAATCCATTGAAACATTTCAGTGGATGAATAGAGATTTCTCTGAGACAGCTATCAATTTCCAGATGCTTTTACTGAGGTAATACATGTTTTAGGGGATGAAAATATTTCTGAAAGGAAAGTAACTTTATTCCTTGTCTCCCCACATTGCACTGATCACTAAGACACCATGCCCAGCCTTTAAAATAATCCCTTGATATGGCAGAGCAAGCGCTACCTTCCAATTAGTCAGCAAGAAGTTAATTGTTTTGGGGCTCTGTCACAGAGGCAGCAAAAAAGGGAACCACAAGGTCTCTGGATGGAGTCAAAGGCAGAGCAGCTTCTAACAGAGACTTTAGCGCAACAGCTGCTGTCTACTTTGGTTCATCTGGTGCAGTGGCCGCAGATGGGACCCCACGAGGGTCCCTCGGTTCTGGTCGTGGGTGTGGGGATGCCCATCCAGCAGCTCACTCAGGTCCAAGGACCCTGCGAAATATTTCCCCTTGAAGGACCTGGCTGCTGGTTCTAGCAAAACCAGACGTTAGCGAGCATCTTTCCTCTCTCCAGAAGAACATGACCTACTGAAGAACATGATTTTGGAGTAACAGCCGTGTTAGTCTGTATCCGCAAAAAGAAAAGAAGTACTTGTCGCACCTTAGAGACTAACCAATTTATCTGAGCATGAGTGAGCTGTAGCTCACAAAAGCTCATGCTCAAATAAATTGGTTAGTCTCTAAGGTGCCACAAGTACTCCTTTTCTTTTTATGATTTTGGAGTGATCCCTTTCTTAGTGAACCGGGGGAAGCTTGGCAGGTATAGTATGGACTGTCTATGTTTGCAGTGGTTGCATCTCCATGTAAGAGTGATGGTCTTGCAATTAGGCATGGAGCTTTGTTCATGAATTATGGCAGTGCTATTCTATAGTTAAGGCTGAGTTTGGAATTCCATTGCAATCTTCTTCTGACCTGCCCTCCCTTCCCACTCTAACTTTTGATCTGCATGAGCCATTTATTTGCAAATTTCTCTGTGTAAGAGCCAAGAATGAAAATTTGGTGCTCAACCTGCTTAGGCATCTTTGAAAATCCTGCTTGGCACCCAAGTGCGTCTTTAGTAGCCTAAATACCATAGGAAAACACCCTAAGCCCTGTTGAGATCAGTCAGAGTTGTTAGGGCTGAGAAGTTTTGAAAATTTGGCCCAGTGTTTAAAATTCTCACATGAAATTCTCAGCTGATGTAAATGAATGCAATCCCATTCACTCCTCTCTCTCTGTCTCTCTCACTCTCATGGCCCTCACAATATCCTTCCATCTTTGCCAGTCTCCTGCTGAAGTCTTAGCTTCTTCCCATGTCATTTTGATAGCTTTCACTTCTGCTTCATTGTGCATTTCCATGTTATCCTTGGTCTACCTGGTCGCCTCTGCCCTGGGTGTTCCAGTCTAATGCCTGCCTTATTATGTTATTCGGGTCTTTCCTCCATGTATGTCTTAGCCATCTCCATTTTCATTCCATAATTTCCTGGGCTATCAGTTTCTGTTTTGTCCTTCTCCATAGTTCTTGGTTTGTGATCATTTCTGCCCATCTGATACTAAGGGTTTTTTCTAAGATAGCTGTTTATGGAAACTTCTAGAGTTTAGACAGTAAGATCTTAATAAGTCTCCAAGTTTCAGCACCATATAAACACCATTCACTTCATTGGAGCTAGTGTGATAGGAGGTGAATAGAAATGCCTGAGCAATCTTCTCTAGATCATTCATTATTATATATCCCATGTCATGTCCCCATCTCATTCTGCTCTTCTTTAGCAAACCTAAACTTCAATTATTCTTTTTGTACAAGCATATTGGTTAGCTGGTGCTGAGTAACAACATGAGAAGACTTCATGTTATTAAAACTAATCTAGCCGTTTATTAAGAGAACTATTTACAGAAATGCTGCAACTGCAGATAGCATTCCAGCCATGTGCACACAGACTAATTCTCTGGTGTCTCCTCCAAACTCTTCCCTCTGCAACTTGGGCTTCTCCCTCCCAGTTCCATGCAGGTAGCTATGTGCTGCTGAGTGCCTTCAGCTCTCATTGGCTGCTGGAGGTTTTGAGAATGCTCAGCATCTCACCGGATTGGGCTTAGTCCCCATTAAGCAATAGGGAAGTTCTAGTATCTCAATATTCATAGATTCTAAGGCCAGAAGGATCCATTATGATCATCTAGTCTGACCTCCTTTACAACACAGGCTATAGAACTTCCCCAGAATAATTCCTCTTTGAACTAGAGCATATTATCTAGAAAAATATCCAAACTTGATTTATAAATTGCCAGTGATGGAGAATCCACGACAACCCTTGGTAAATTGTTCCAATGGTTAATTACCCTCATTGTTAAAAATGTATGTCTTATTTTCAGACTGAATTTGTCTAGCTTCAACTTCTAGCCATTGGACGTTTGCTTTGTCTGCTAAATTGAAGAGATCATTATCAAATGTTTATTCCCTAGGCAGATACCTATAGATAAGTCATCCCTTATCCTTCTCTTTGTTCAGCTAAAGAGATTGAACCCCTTGAGTTTATCACTCAACTGATCACAGAGACAGCAGAAGGAGCTAGGAATGTAAGCAGCTCCCAAATACATCCTTCATCCATCCTCCAACCCAACACAGGATGCTGGCCTGGGGTCTCAGATGTATGAGTATCTTATCTCTCTCTAGGGCTCAGGAAGACATTTCCCCTGAAAGTTTCTGATTATTGCTGTTGGTACTGCAGGAGAAAATGCACCTTTGTAACTATTTGCTCCATATAGAAACTAGGGATGAAAAAATCAGTAGTTCCTCCAGCCCATAGGGTACGTCTACACTGCAGCTGGACACCTGGGGCTGTCCTATGCCTGCTGAGTCAGGCTCATGGGTCTCGGGCTAAGGGGTTGTTCCATTGCAGTGCAGACATATGGATCAGGCTGCAGCCCAAGCTCTGGGACCTTCCTACCTCATAGGGTCCTAGAGCCTGGGCTCCAGCTTGAGCCTGCACATCTACACCGCAATGAAACAGCCCTTTAGCCTGAACCCGGAAACCAGAGTCAGCTGGCATGCGCCAGCCCCAGGTGTCCAGCTGCAGTGTAGACATACCCTTAGTTTGCTCCCTGCAGTGCACTGTGCAGTTAGTTTTAAATGATTCAAGAGATGTGACTCCCAGGGCTTCTGTGTTACACAGGCTGGCTGGCCAGGATATCAGGAAATGTCCCTGGTCTTCTGCCTACATTTTCCTTTTATCAGATTCAGCCCATCATCCCTAGGTATGTATCATCCTTGGAGCATCCTAAACAACTCCTCACCCTCCTGGATGTGTCTAGTGACTAGGTCCCCAGCTGGTGTCAATTGGCTGTAGCTCCATTGGAGTTAATAGTTACACCAATTTACCCCAGCTCAGGATCTGGCCCAATGGTTCTATCATATGCTCCTCAATTCGGCCCTTTACTAAGCCCTCTCTTCATGCTTAACTCTGTTAATATTTCCTCATAACTACAGCTGAGCTAATAATTAATTTGTCAGTTTGATGGCTGAAATGAAAAATCCTTCCCCGGCTGCCGCCAAATGTGTTTCAAGTCAACCTGGAATTATCTTTTTTTCCTGACCTTTTGTTTTGGACCATTCGTAGGTGTAACTAAATATGTGAAACAAAATGCCGTTTTGAAATGAAAAGCCAGAATGTTTTGTTTCAAAAATGTCAAAACATAAATGTTTCAACTTTTTTAAAAAAATCTTTTTTTTCTGGCTAAAACTTTTTGCTGAAATTCAACCTGAATTCATGAATAGTTCTGGTAGCTCCAGAACTGCATATTTCATCGAATAAACTATTCCTTTGAAAACATTTCACCTTGCTCTGCCCATAACTCAGTGTCTCCAGGGCCTTCCACTTCACCAGCATCTTCCTGGTATCAAGGTGCCTAAAACTGAACAGAAGACACCAGAGGTTCCTCTTCTCCCCTTGCAGGATGCAAATAACATCCCTTGTATCCTTCAAGGGAGAGAATAGAGCCCTCTATATTTGGTCACAGCAGAGACACATAAAGAGACACCAGCTCTTCCCTGATCTCTGTGCCTGCTGTCCCTGAATTCTTTCTCTGCTTGCCTCTTGCCCTTAGCCCCTATCCCATTCCTCCTTCTCTCACACTCACTGTTCCTCTGAAGGTAACACCCTTGGCCAATGCTAGCATGGAGAACCGAACGTCTGTCACCGAGTTCATCCTGCTGGGCTTCCCTCTCCAGCGGGAGCTTCGGCTCCTCTCCATCACCATCTTCCTGGCCATCTACCTCATCACAGTCCTCTCCCAGCTGGAGGCTGACCTGCGCACCCCCATGTACTTCTTTCTCAGCAACTTCTCCCCGCTGGAGATTTGCTACACCTCGGTCACGGTGCCCTGGCTGCTGGGAGATTTCCAGCATGGCCATCGTGCCATCTCCTTCCGTGCCTGCATCACCCAGATGTACTTCTTCTTCTTCTTCGGCTCCACAGAGTTCTTCCTCCTGGCTACCACGGCTTACGACCTGTACCTGGCCATCTGCCACCCACTGCACTACCCGATGCTCATGGATGGCCGGGCCTGTGCCCGGCTGGCCCTCGCCTCCTGGGTGAGTGGCTTCCTTACCCCCTTCCTGCCCACAGCCTTCATCTCACAGCTGCCCGTCTGTGGCACCAACTGGATCAACCCCTTCTTCTGTGACACAGGGCCCCTGCTGAGGCTGTCAACCGGTGATACCCACATGGCCAGCATCTTGATCTTCCTGGTCTCAGCGGTGGTGGTGCTCAGCTCCTTCCTCCTGACCCTCACCTCCTACACGCTGATTGTCTCCACCATTTGCCATATCCCATCCACAGGGAGACACAAAGCATTCTCCACATGTGCCAGCCACCTCACTGTCGTCACCATCTTTCCTACGGCACGGTCATATTCATGTACATTCGTCCAGGATCTGGCCGGGCCTCCGACATGGACAAAGTGATGTCGGTCTTCTATGCCATTATCATCCTGCTCCTGAACCCTGTCATCTATACCCTGAGGAACAGGGACTTCAGGAGAGCCCTGGGGAAGGCCCTGAGGAGCGTGAAGGCTACCCTTACTGTCCTGACCTGAACCTCAACACACCCCATCAATGGGATCAGGAGTGGCCAAGCCGGCTGTGTATCTGCAGAGAGGAATGATCTTCATGGAGCTGACTTGCCAGCTGGGACTCATTTCCAGACATCTTTCATAGAGTTTAAGGCCAGAAGGGACCATTAGATCATTGAGTGTGACCCCAAAAGCTACAGCTGGAACTGGGACATGAATCCTGGACCCTCAGATTAAAAATTTGATGCTCTTCTGACTGAGCTATCTAAGCAGGGATGGAGGTCAAGCAATAAAACCATTGTACTCAAGGTGTGTTAAAGTGTCTCCCTTTCTTTCTAACAGCAGAACTTTCCTGTTATTGTTAATTATATTATGGTCCTATCTAGAGTGCCCAGCTGGTCTCTGTTGCGCTGAGGGCTGCACATGCACAGACAGATTGTTTCACAAGGAGGGGTTTATACATCTATTTGTGACAGTGCAGGTAGGCGAGCATGCCAGAGTTAAAAAATCCAAGTGGTCAGAGAAGGTGATATGGGTATCAGGCTTTCTGAGTTCTAAGCTTGCTGCTGCTATTGATATATGTGCCTTTGGGCAAATGGTTGCATTGACATGCCTCAGTTTCCCCAATTGTGAATGGGAATGATGATAACACTCACCTACCTCACATCCCCCTATGGAGAATTGTGAAACGTCTGATCTATTTTTATGGAAAAAATAGGCATGACTCAGTTTCCCCTCTTATCTTGTATTGCTACCTGGCGGGGGGGGTAGGGGAAGGGGTTAACTTCTTTCTTGTCCTGTGGGAAACTGTGACAGAGTGAGACCTTATAAGTGTGGAAACATCAAAGACTGTTATATTGAGATGTTGCAGACTCTATCGGCACATGGGGTATTCAGTGTATTATATTAAGTGTTGTATATATCTCTGCGTTCTTTGCTCACTGGTGAGTTACCTGTGGAATCTAAAATCAGTAGTGGGGAATTAAGGCAAATCTCTAGACAGTTAAACAAACCTGCAGAAGTACCAGACCTGGTTACTCCATGTGGCAGATGGGCAATGCCTGATAAGCTTAGCATGCATGTAGAATATGTATTGTTTTATTATAAGTTTCCTCTGTAATGCTTTTGTCCTAAATAAATGTACTGTGCTCTGTGTAAAATGGCTGTTCACTAGTAACCCTGTCATAGCCTGAATTTATCTAGCTTCAGCTTCCAGCCATTGGATCTTGTTATGCATTTATCTGTAATTTAGGAGCACAGGAGTTGCCAGATTGGATCAGAGTCCAGATCCATCTAGCTCAGTCTTCTGTCTCCAACAGTGACTGGCATCAGATGCCACAGAGGGAGGTGTAAGAACCCCACAGTAGAAGATGTGGGATAATCTGCCCCTACATTAGGGCTTATTCTGGTCTCTGATAGCCAGAGATCAGCGTAAACTCTGCAGCAGGAGGTTTAATATCCCAATATTTGCTAACATTGACTGTTATAACTCTGGAGAGTCTTGTTATCCATAGAAATGACCAATCCCTTTTTGAATTTTGCTTGGGTCACTCTGAGGTTCCTCACAGACCTCTCCGGTCCTGACTAATCTAAACAACTCTGCATTATCTGCACATTTTGCTACCTCCAGATCATTAATAAATATACTTAACAACACAGGACTTAATATGGACTCTAGACACCCCAGCTGTTCACAGTCTGCCAAGATGAAAATGGACCTTTTTATCATAATCTTTGCTTTGTGTGTCCTACCCAGATTTTGATCCATAACAACACTTTGCCTCCCACCCCATGATGACTTAGCTTGTTTGGTAGTCTTTTCTGAGGGACTTTCGGAAGTCTAAATAAATCACGTCACCTGGTTTTCCTTTATCTCCTATCTCATTGATAGGTTCAAAGAATTCAGAGAGATCAGTGATACACTATTTTCCTGATTAAAGATCTGTATACTGTTAGAAATTTCCTTCCCATGTAGGAACTTACAGAACATAATCAAGTCAACTCTTAACCTTCTCTTAGGTAAACTAAACTGATTGAGCTTCTCATTGAAGTTTCCTAGACTTTGAATAATTCTTGTAGCTCTTTTCTGATCCCTTTCTGATTTTTCAATGTCCTTTCTGAAGTGCGGGCACCAGAACTGGACACAGTATATCAGTCATAGCCTGATCATTGCCATATGCAGACGTACCACCACCTCCCTCCTCTGACTTGACGTTCCCATTGCCTGTACATCTAATAAAAGCCTTCACCTTCTCAGCCACAGCATTGGTCTGGGAGCTCAGGCTCAGATGCTGGGACAGTCCCTCACTGTTTACTTTCGTTTTGATGACGTGTTGCTAAGCAGCTGTTGAAATGTACAAATAAATCTAATTGTCTTTCTTTGAATGCTATATCATTTTATTAATTAAAAATAATTGACCATTTATCATTCCTATCAATCACAGAGGGTTTTGAGGCAACAACTAGTCCAGCAAGGTAGCATGTAAGAGCTCCCCGATCCAGGCTGTAGAGAGCTTGGACTCTCACAGCCCATTTCCAGCTGGACCTATAGGATGTCTGGGAAGCAATAAAGTGAGAGGAACCACTGCCATTGCCCTTAAACCAGGCAGTTCTCTGATCCTCAACTCCCCATGGGATGCTCCTGGTTGGCTCTTTGTGCAGCCTTCAAAGGCTGCCTCTGCTCTCCAGGAGGTAAGACTAGATGATCCTAATGGTCCCTTCTGGCCTTGGAAACTTTGAAAAGGGCAATGATCCAACTATCCAGCCAATGGAGGGAAACGTGAGGGAGGTAGTGGGGAAAAGGGCAGAATTTCAGAGCTACCACAAGTCTGTGCCTAGAAGAACAGCTGCAAATCAGAGTGGGAGAGAGAAGTGAATTGGGGACAAGTGTGAGAAAAGGCTGATAAAACTGCTGTGGGTAAGTGGCCACACAAATAGCAGGCACAGATCTGTGTGAGCAACTGGCCACCTAGGGTGAACAATGCCAGATCTAAGGGTCAGATCCGGTGGAAGTTGACTTTGGTCCATTGATGTCAGAGCTGCGATGCCGATTGGCATCCACTGAGGTGTCCATTTGTGCCTGTAAACATGGGGTTTAGGTACAGAGGTTAGCTGGCCTCTTTTGCAAACTGGGCTCCAGCCCAGAAGGAGCGTTTTTTATTCTCAGGAAGATACAATTCTGTGGATGACCCAGCTACTTCTTCCTCAAAGGAGGAAGTGGGAAATATTCCATCAAAATGGTTTTTTTGGAGACAGAAAATAGCTTGTTCATTAAATAAAAATTTCACCCTAAAATATATATTTTCATAGACATTTTTCAGGTTTTCATGGGGGAAAAGGTTGCTTCTCAACCCACTCAAATGCTATCCCTCCCTCTAGCACGAGCAGCTCCACTCTGTCCCAGAAGGGGTTACTGGAGCGTAACATAGGGTACTGCTTCCCTGACCCAGGAACTGAGCCCGACGACATCCAGCATGTTCTCCAGCCCTTAGGGAGTGAGAGACCAGGCCAGGCTGCCAGTCCCTGATCTCCTGGTGCACTGAACTGCTAAAGACCCCAGATCTGATCTCCACTGTACTCCCAGTCTCACGGTGGAGTAAAGCTGCCTGGGACGGGAATCAGACCACGCTAGCTCAAAGTGCTACCTCCCAGGGGTACTAGATGATCTCTGCACCCTACGAATGAGGGGATTCAACCTCATGTTTCCCACAATTCACTGGGCTCCAGGCCTTGCCCTTTGCAGCACTCCGAGAGCGTCCACCCACTCCTGGGAAATGGGAGACTGGAACTAGGCACAGAAGCTCTCCTGCATGGCTGCACAGGACACTAACAGCTAGAGGTAGTGGTCCTGGCCTCTGCAGCACTCCCAGCCCCTGCTAGCCTAGTCTGGTCCTCATTTGAAAGAAGCTCCTTAATTAATATCAGAGCTCAGCAGTTAGTTTCCCACAGCTCCTTATTAAAGAGACTTCTCAGTGCCTTGGAGACTTGGCCCCTAGGGACACTGGCCAGGTATTGCACAGACTCATGCACCAGTGCAGCGAGCCATTTCTAAGCTGGTGACGGCCTGAGAGAGAGCTCCCGGCTCCTTTCGGCTCTGCCCCCACTGGACCACAGCGACCCGGTCCTTATGATCTGAGCGGGACCTGGGGACACACGGATGAGAAATAACACTGCTGAAGAAGTCTCAGTGTGCCCCCCTCAGAGGGAAAGCAGCAAGAAAGCTGAGGCTGCGCAATGAAGGGCTGTGGGTCTCTGACTGGTAAGCACCATCTCTGACCCCGCTACAGAAGGGATGGGGACAAATTGGAGAGAGTCCAGTGGAGGGCAACGGAAATGATTAGGGGGCTGGGGCACATGACTTATGCGGAGAGGCTGAGGGAACTGGCGTTATTTAGTCGGGAGAAGAGAAGAGTGAGGGGGGATTTGATAGTAGCCTTCAATTACCTGAAAGGGGGTTCCAAAGAGGATGGAGCTCGGCTGTTCTCAGAGGTGGCAGACGACAGAACGAGGAGTAATGGTCTCAAGTTGCAGTGGGGGAGGTCTAGGTTGGATATTAAGAAACATTATTTCACTCGGAGGGTGGTGAAGCACTGGAATGGGTTACCTAGGGAGGTGGTGGAATTTCCATCCTCAGAGGTTTTTAAGGCCCGGCTTGACAAAGCCCTGGCTGGGATGATTTAGTTGGTCCTGTTTTGAGCAGGGGGTTGGACTAGATGACCTCCTGAGGTCCCTTCCAACCCTGATATTCTATGATTCTGTGATCGGAGGGAAGTGGGAGGTGGGTTACAGTGAATAGGCAGGAGGAAGCGCTGGGCTACGAGGGCAGAATTGTCAGATGAAATCAGACCAGCGGGTCACCTGGTCCAATGCCCAGCACTTAGAGCTGGGTGGGAAACTTTCGAAAAAAACATTTTTTTTTAAAATTGTTGACTTGTCAAAACCAAAACTTGTGGAAAAGTATCAGTTCACGCATGTGTTCTTTCTGCATGATGCACTGGTTCTGTTAAGTTAGCCCGTGTAGGAGAAAGAGAGCCTAAAATATAAGGCCTTGTATTAGAGGCCTGGTGTAAGGCCTAAGCTAAAGTAGTGGGCAAGCTTTGCTGATGTAAAGCAAAGTTAGCAAAAGTTAGGCTGTAAGTAAATGTCAGACTCTGCCTGCTTGCAAAAATACACATTCCTAAGACATGCTAGGCACAGCGCACTCACACAAACACATTCCAATATCAAGTGATACCAAAATATCCCAATATCAAGAATGGCAAAAAACATTCCCCAAGAATAACAGGAACACACTAACCCCTCCTAAAAGATACGGTCAGGATAACAGTACATAATAAAAATGTTTTAATCAAACCAACATGGACAAGGTGATGGGTAATAACTAGTCATGTCAGGGGGCAGCAACTAACTATGTCAGAGGGGCAGTACTAACTTGTTTATATGAGGGTATAAAAATGGAGTATCTTTGTCCAGCCGAGGGGGGGTGGGGGCGGGAATGGAAAGTCCCACCATTCACTGAGCTGTATCCATTGTCATGGGCACACGTCTTAGTATTCTCATAAAGTCTGACAGGTGCTATTACTGTGCTTTGTTGACAATAAACCTGGCCTGGTGCCTTCGTACCTTAACAAATCTTGTGGTAGTTCGCTCAAGGTCTGCTGTGCCAACTGTCTGTGCAGAGCTGGGGCAGTACATAGGGAGAACACACACATGCAGCCAAACATCTAACCACAGCCTGTACAGCAGGCTCTGATTGTAATTCCCAATGAGAACACAAGATCCATTTTAGTCATGAAGGAACTCGACCAGGTTTGTTGCCGACGAAGTATAGTCCTAGCTCCCTGGATCAATGTCTACAGGTACACTAGCACATGTATACCCAAGACAACTGATGCAGCTCAGGCAATGGTGGGACTTTCCACTGCCCCTTAGGTTGGACGAAGGGTTAAAGTGAGGTATCCCAACGTTTATAGACTGAGCCCTGCCTCACCACCCCAAAAGTGATGACCCCCCGATACCATGCCACCCTCTCTTCTGCACTGCTGCTGGCGACAGCCCTGCCTTCAGAGCTGGGATCACAGCCAGCAGCCACTGCTCTATGGCTGCGCAACTCTGAAGGCAGTGCTGCCACCAGCAGCAGTTTGGAAGTAAGGGTGGCAATACTGTGACTCCACCCCAAAATAGCCTTGCAACCCCCATCCACCTCCTTTTGGGTCAGGACCCCCACGGTTTCAACACTGAAATTTCAGATTTAAACATCTGAATCTGTGAAATTTACAAATTTTAAAATCCTATGACCGTGAAATTCACAAAAATGGATTGTGAATTTGGTAGGGCCTTAGTCATGTGTGTCAACCTGTGAAACTCACTGCCACATGACATAGTTGAGCGCAGACCTTTATAAAAGGATTTACGTGGATAACAAGACTGCCCAGCATTATAATTGTGAATAGTAATAAAAATTGTGTCAGGGCTAATAAGCCTCCCTGCTTTGAGGTTTAAACTAATCTCTAACTATTAAGGATCAGGATGAGGTTTAATATGGCCAGAGCTTCGCGAACCAGCTGAGCGGCGGCGAACCAGCTGAGCAGCGGGGGACAGCAGAGCAGCTCACAGCAGGAGTTTGCCTGGGATTGGTGAGTATCCGAGTGCTTGTTTGCTGAGTAAGTATCCGAGCGAGCGTGTGTGTGTTTGCTGGGAGGGCAGTGTGAGAGCCTGAGCGAGTGCCTGATTGGCTGGTAGCCTGCAGGGGGCGGGCCTTGGGGCTGTCTGCTTGTTTGTTTCAGGGAAGCCTGGCTGTTTAAAAATACCCAGAGCTTCGCGAACCAGCTGAGCGGCGGGGGACAGCAGAGCAGCGGGGGACAGCAGAGCAGCTCACAGCAGGAGTTTGCCTGGGATTGGGGGCGGGCCTTGGGGCTGTCTGCTTGTTTGTTTCAGGGAAGCCTGGCTGTTTAAAAATAGCCAGAGCTTCCCGAACCAGCTGAGCAGCGGGGGACAGCAGAGCAGCACACAACAGGAGTTTGCCTGGGAGTTCGCCTGGAGTGAGCCCAGTGAGGCTTACATCTTGCCAACTTCTCCGAGGAAGCTCATAGTAGAAAGGTGATATGGAAGGGGGGGGTTCAGCTATTGTGACTTGCACTGGATGTGCCATGTTTGTCTTTCTTCCACAGGACAGAAGCAACTTTGTCTGTACAAAGTGCAAGCTGGTCTCCATATTGGAAGAGAAGATTGAAGGTCTGGAGCAACAGATAGCGACCCTGCGTTGCATACGAGAAACTGAGGATTTCCTGGACAAAAGTCAGGATATGCTTCTACGGGCACAAAGCTCTAAAAATTTAGAGCAGGTTGCACAGTGGAGCCAAGGGGCCAGTGAAGAGGCTTGGCAACATGTGACCTCCAGAGGAAGAAGGAGGGATGTCCGGGTTTCAGCAACGCAGACACAGGTAACTAACCGTTTTCATGTTCTCTCCACAGGTACTAATGCGGAGAGTGGACCAGATGATACGTCTGAGGGAAGGGAGCAGAAGGAGACTCCGCTGGTTGGAAGGCATGAGATGCACTGTCCTGAGATGGGGGGTTCCACGACCACCACTCCCAAGAGAAGGAGGCGGGTGGTGGTGGTCGGGGACTCTCTCCTCCAGGGGACTGAGTCATCTATCTGCCGCCCTGACCGGGAAAACCGAGAAGTCTGCTGCTTGCCAGGGGCTAAGATTCACGATGTGATGGAGAGACTGCCGAGACTCATCAAGCCCTCGGATCGCTACCCCTTCCTGCTTCTCCACGTGGGCACCAATGATACTGCCAAGAATGACCTTGAGCAGATCACTGCGGACTACGTGGCTCTGGGAAGAAGGATAAAGGAGTTTGAGGCGCAAGTGGTGTTCTCGTCCATCCTCCCCGTGGAAGGAAAAGGACGGGGCAGGGACCGTCGGATCGTGGAAGTCAACGAATGGCTACGCAGGTGGTGTCGGAGAGAAGGCTTTGGATTCTTTGACCATGGGATGGTGTTCCATGAAGGAGGAGTGCTGGGCAGAGATGGGCTCCATCTTACGAAGAGAGGGAAGAGCATCTTTGCGAGCAGGCTGGCTAACCTAGTGAGGAGGGCTTTAAACTAGGTTCACCGGGGGAAGGAGACCAAAGCCCTGAGGTAAGTGGGAAAGCGGGATACCGGGAGGAAACACAGGCAGGAACGTCTGTGAGGGGCGGGCTCCTGCCTCATACTGAGAAGGAGGGGCGATCAGCAGGTTATCTCAAGTGCTTGTATACAAATGCACAAAGCCTTGGAAACAAGCAGGGAGAACTGGAGGTCCTGGTGATGTCAAGGAGTTATGATGTCATTGGAATAACAGAGACTTGGTGGGATAACTCACATGACTGGAGTACTGTCATGGATGGTTATAAACTGTTCAGGAAGGACAGGCAGGGCAGAAAAGGTGCGGGAGTAGCACTGTATGTAAGGGAGCAGTATGACTGCTCAGAGCTCCGGTATGAAACTGCAGAAAAACCTGAGTGTCTCTGGATTAAGTTTAGAAATGTGAGCAACAAGAGTGATGTAGTGGTGGGAGTCTGCTATAGACCACCGGACCAGGGGGATGAGGTGGATGAGGCTTTCTTCCGGCAACTCGCAGAAGCTACTAGACCGCATGCCCTGGTTCTCATGGGTGACTTTAATTTTCCTGATATTTGCTGGGAGAGCAATACAGCGGTGCATAGACAATCCAGGAAGTTTTTGGAAAGCGTAGGGGACGATTTCCTGGTGCAAGTGCTAGAAGAGCCAACTAGGAGGGGAGCTTTTCTTGACCTGCTGCTCACAAACAGGGAAGAATTAGTGGGGGAAGCAAAAGTGGATGGGAATCTGGGAGGCAGTGACCATGAGTTGGTTGAGTTCAGGATCCTGACGCAGGGAAGAAAGGTAAGCAGCAGGATACGGACCCTGGACTTCAGGAAAGCAGACTTCGACTCCCTCAGGGAGCGGATTGGTAGGATCCCCTGTGGGAGTAACATGAAGGGGAAAGGAGTCCAGGAGAGCTGGCTGTATTTCAAGGAATCCCTGTTGAGGTTACAGGGACAAACCATCCCGATGAGTCGAAAGAATAGTAAATATGGCAGGCGACCAGCTTGGCTTAACGGTGAAATCCTAGCGGATCTTAAACATAAAAAAGAAGCTTACAAGAAGTGGAAGGTTGGACATATGACCAGGGAAGAGTATAAAAATATTGCTCGGGCATGTAGGAATGAAATCAGGAGGGCCAAATCGCACCTGGAGCTGCAGCTAGCAAGAGATGTCAAGAGTAACAAGAAGGGTTTCTTCAGGTATGTTGGCAACAAGAAGAAAGCCAAGGAAAGTGTGGGCCCCTTACTGAATGAGGGAGGCAACCTAGTGACAGAGGATGTGGAAAAAGCTAATGTGCTCAATGCTTTTTTTGCCTCTGTCTTCACTAACAAGGACAGCTCCCAGACTGCTGCGCTGGGCATCACAACATGGGGAGTAGATGGCCAGCCCTCTGTGGAGAAAGAGGTGGTTTGGGACTATTTAGAAAAGCTGGACGAGCACAAGTCCATGGGGCCAGATGCGCTGCATCCGAGAGTGCTAAAGGAGTTGACGGATGTGATTGCAGAGCCATTGGCCATTATCTTTGAAAACTCATGGTGATCGGGGGAAGTCCCGGATGACTGGAAAAAGGCTAATGTAGTGCCAATCTTTAAAAAAGGGAAGAAGGAGGATCCTGCGAACTACAGGCCAGTCAGCCTCACCTCAGTCCCCGGAAAAATCATGGAGCAGGTCCTCAAGGAATCAATCCTGAAGCACTTACACGAGAGGAAAGTGATCAGGAACAGTCAGCATGGATTCAACAAGGGTAGATCATGCCTGACTAATCTAATAGCCTTCTATGATGAGATTACTGATTCTGTGGATGAAGGGAAAGCAGTGGATGTATTGTTTCTTGACTTTAGCAAAGCTTTTGACACGGTCTCCCACAGTATTCTTGTCAGCAAGTTAAAGAAGTATGGGCTGGATGAATGCACTATAAGGTGGGTAGAAAGTTGGCTAGATTGTCGGGCTCAACGGGTAATGATCAATGGCTCCATGTCTAGTTGGCAGTCTAGTTGTCAAGTGGAGTGCCCCAGGGGTCGGTCCTGGGGCCGGTTTTGTTTAATATCTTCATAAATGATCTGGAGGATGGTGTGGATTGCACTCTCAGCAAATTTGCGGATGATACTAAACTGGGAGGAGTGGTAGATACACTGGAGGGCAGGGATAGGATACAGAGGGACCTAGACAAATTGGAGGATTGGGCCAAAAGAAACCTGATGCGGTTCAATAAGGATAAGTGCAGGGTCCTGCACTTAGGACGGAAGAACCCAATGCACAGCTACAGACTAGGGACCGAATGGCTAGGCAGCAGTTCTGCGGAAAAGGACCTAGGGGTTACAGTGGACGAGAAGCTGGATATGAGTCAGCAGTGTGCCCTTGTTGCCAAGAAGGCCAATGGCATTTTGGGATGTATAAGTAGGGGCATAGCGAGCAGATCGAGGGACATAATCATTCCCCTCTATTCGACATTGGTGAGGCCTCATCTGGAGTACTGTGTCCAGTTTTGGGCCCCACACTACAAGAAGGACGTGGATAAATTGGAGAGAGTCCAGCGAAGGGCAACAAAAATGATTAGGGGTCTGGAACACATGACTTATGAGGAGAGGCTGAGGGAACTGGGATTGTTTAGTCTGCGGAAGAGAAGAATGAGGGGGGATTTGATAGCTGCTTTCAACTACCTGAGAGGTGGTTCCAGAGAGGATGGTTCTAGACTATGCTCAGTGGTAGAAGAGGACAGGACAAGGAGTAATGGTCTCAAGTTGCAGTGGGGGAGGTTTAGGTTGGATATTAGGAAAAACTTTTTCACTAGGAGGGTGGTGAAACACTGGAATGCGTTACCTAGGGAGGTGGTGGAATCTCCTTCCTTGGAAGTTTTTAAGGTCAGGCTTGACAAAGCCTTGGCTGGGATGATTTGATTGGGGATTGGTCCTGCTTTGAGCAGGGGGTTGGACTAGATGACCTCCTGAGGTCCCTTCCAACCCTGATATTCTATGATTCTATGGGTGCAAATTCTCCCAGATCTGTTACTGCAGATTTCCTTACACCTTCCTCTGAAGCATCTGGTGTCAGCTGCTGTCAGAGTTGGGAGACTGAGCTAGATGGAGCTTGGGTCTGACCCCACTCTGGCAAGTCCTGTGTTTCTGCTCACGTGGGATTGCAAACACAGAAGGGATAAGGGGAGCTAGCTTTTCTGGTTCTCATGTAAAGTCTTGGCAGTGGCAGAGGGTGGAACTCAGGCTACATGCCAGGGAAATTTATTACATGTATCCTCTGGCTTGTTTTGGGGACCCCGGGTAACCAAGGGCCAGATTTTCAAAGGTATTTAAGTGCCTAAAGATGCAGATGTTTACTTATCCTTTAGGCTTCAGAGTAACAGCCGTGTTAGTCTGTATTCGTAAAAAGAAAAGGAGTACTTGTGGCACCTTAGAGACTAACCAGTTTATTTGAGCATGAGCTCAATATGCTATGCATCCGATGAAGTGAGCTGTAGCTCACGAAAGCTCATGCTCAAATAAACTGGTTAGTCTCTAAGGTGCCACAAGTACTCCTTTTCTTTTTACTTATCCTTTAATCATTCTCATGGCTCTTCTCTGACTGCTCTCCAACTGATCAACGTCCTTATTGAATTGTGGGCATGAAACCTAGACACAGAACTCCGGTGACCATCACACCAGTGCCAAATACAGAAGTAAAATAACCTCTCTACTGCTACTCAAGATTCCCTTATTTGTAGAGCCCATGCTGCCTGTTGATCGAGGCTCACTATCCTTTAGGTGATAGATTTATTGTCTTCATATTTATGGGATACACTTTCAAAAAGGTTCCGCATTCAGCAGCTCCCAGTGTTCTGACGTCTTCATGTAGGTAGACAAATATGGCCACTTGAGTAGGTACCACTTCCTTTAGGTAGTCCCATCTGTGAGTGCTGAGCCCTTTAAAAAATAATTCTGGCCCTATCCCATTATGCTGCTCGGGTTTGAAATTAGATTTACCAGACAGTAATTGCCTGAGTTGCGCTTTTTTTAACTCGTAAAAGATCAGTATGTAAGTGGGTGGGAATGGTCCTGCTATGGTGGGGAATATTCCTGGCTTCTGCACTACCCTGGTGAAATGGGCTAGTGAAAGGAGCTCATCCTCACTCCAACTCCCTTTACCGGAGGTTGCCTGATCTCAAGGACTCCTCTTCCACTCTCCCATGCGGCAGAGTCCTTGTAATGCTGACAAGGCGGGGCCCAGGATTCCTGGGAGGCTTAACCCCCAGACTTGTCATCATAGGCACCAACTCCTTAGGTGCTTCAGGATGGGAGCACCCACCAGCAGCCAGCACCCTCCTTCCCCCCAGTGCCTCCCATCCACCAGCAGCCCCACTGATCAACTCCTCCCTCTCCCTCCCTGCACCTCCTGCCCACCACAATCAGCTGTTCAGTGGCATGCAGGAGGCACTGGGGGAGAGGGAGAGGAGCAGGGACAGGGCATGCTTGGGGGAGGGGGTGGAACTGGGCAGGAAGAGGCAGGGTGGGGGTGGAATTTGAGAAAAGGGATGGGGTGGGGGTGGGGCACGGGGTGGAGCAGAGGCAGGAAGAGGCTGGGCAGGAATGGGGGCTTGAGGGTAGGGCGTGCATAGGGGAAGGGGTCATATGCACAGCTTGTTGGTCTGAGACACTGATGGTGATTTTAAATTAGTTTTAAGTGTGTTGGCTAGAGAACAGTCAAACTGGTTACCAGTTTGTTATTTTCTATTTGCTCATTTCGGGCAAAGGAAGTAGGAACAGAAAAGCAGGAAAATGAGTGAAAGTGAAACTAGCAAGAAGCTGGAGCTCTGCAGATTGCAGGCAGAAGAGAACGAGAAGGTACACAAAAGACATATGGAATTAAAACAGATGGAGATTAATGCGCAAGAAGCTGAACACCGATGAACCATAGAAGCAGAGAATGCCAAACAAGAGGCTGAGCACCAGAGAGCCCTGGAAATGAGACAGATAGAGGCCGATAAGGAAATTGAGGCCCAGAAGCTAGCCATGGAGGAGAAGGAGAAAGAGAGGAAGCATGAACTGGACTTGATTAAGAGGCAGAACCAGCACCCCCATGCACCAGGGAATCCCACCTCTCCAAAAATCCACAAATGGGAATGGTTGTGTCCTGCATACAGTGAGACAGGGGACATTGCTGAATATTTCATCACTTTTGAGAGGTTGTGTGTGCTCCATGAGATTCCTGAGGATCAAAGGTGACCACTTTGGTTGCAAAGTTGTCTGGGAGAGCTCTGTATATATTCAATAAAATTCCAATTAGTTGTAAGCAGTGTCAGGATGAGCTCCATCCTGACATCTGGTGGTGAGGTGTGGCAAGTTGTGGAAAAGAACTTCAGGGGCCAATCTCATTTGCATAGGCACACCCACCCCACCTAGAATGAGGCCATAGCTGCCCAAATGGTCACTTTGGCTGCTGTGGGATCCCCAGAGTCTCTGTTATTGGGGCAGGAAGAATAAATTGTTATTACCCTGATTATGGGAACTGTGCTTGGAACTGTACTTGGCCTTTTGTTATGATGGAGGGACTCACCATCAACTAAGTAGCACTTGCTAGGCAAGGGTCATGGGTTCCAAAACTCTATGAATTGAGAGAGGCTGGGGACAAGTATTAATACTTGGTGGCATGGGCCCCTGGGTGAGGGCCTTACATGCTAATTGCACTTCCTCCTCTCTCCACTGTGGAATATCAGAGCTAATTTTGATTTCATTAGAAGTCTAGTTACAGGCTGCTGAGCTCACTTTGGGCTAATGGTGCACCAGCACTGAGGCTCCCCTACTACAAGCTGACTTCACCAAAGAGCTGAACTGACTAAGAGCTGAAATCACTGAGAGTTGTGTTAAGTAGTGGGGGAGCCTGAAGATATATTGTGGAGCAGTTTGCGGGACGGCTGGAGTGCCTTGTGGACATGCTGGTGGAGCAGTTCGTGGGACGGCGGGAGCTGCTGGTGGGCCACGGAGCTGAGCGAAAGAGTTCGTGGGGCGGCTGGCGGAGCAGAGCGAAGGAGCTGTGGGGTGGTCAGCTTCAGATCATGTAAGGTGCCTCTTACCCCCGTCCCATCTCCACCCAGGTTGGGAGGTAAAGCTCCACAGATAAACTTTTGAACTCTGGGGCTGCCCTGACCAGGGACAGAGACTTTTGGGTCATTGGACTTTTGGGACTTTGGGTGATTTGGGGTTGCTGGACTCAAGAACCAGAGGGAAAGGGGCATGCCCCAATTTGCTTGGGGTGGGTTTTTTTGCTCATGGGTTGTGTTATGAATCCTGTTGGTGGTGTTTCCCCAACATAATGCCACATTGTTTCTCTCTGTTATTAAAAGGCTTTTTGCTACACTCAGACTAGGTGCTTGCGAGAGGGGAAGTATTGTCTCTTTGAGGTGCCCAGCGGGGGTGGTATATATTTGTCCCAGGTCACTGGGTGGGGGCTCGAGCCGGTTTGCATTGTGTTATTGGAATGGATCCCCTAGATATTGAACCCGGCCCTTGTTGCTGCCAACTCTGACGGGCAGAAGGGTTACATAGTGATGCTGCAGATTATGATAAATTCAAGGAAATGGTTTTAAAACAGTTTCAGATTACACCTGAAACATATAGAGTAACATTCAGAAGCCTAAAGAGAAGTGCTGGAATGAATAATGGGGCTTATGTAAACCAAATGCAAGATTTGATGGATAGGTGGGTAAGGGGGAAAGGTGTTACAAGCTTTGAAGAAATGTGTGATTTTGTTGCTCAGGAACATTTCCTGAGTATGTGTAATGATGATATAAAACAGTGTTTTATGGGATAAAAAGGTGAAAACTATTGAAGACCTTGCTACTTTTGCTGATGAATTTGAGCAAACCCAAACATCTATTAGAAAGAAATCACAGGCAGAGGGGTTTAAGTTTTGTGGGAAGCAAGGTCACCGCTTACACTTGGAAGAGGGAGGGTGGCAGGGAGGCTGGGCACTCACTGCCCCTGAACCCTACCTCCAATATCCATCCCAAATGACCCTTAAAAACAGGAAACCCTAGAAGGTGCTTCCACTGTAATTCTACAGAACACCTGAAATATAACTGCCCCAAATTGAAGGACAGTAAACCTCCCCGGACCCATGTTGGCTTGGTTGTCCTCAACCCCAAGGTCCTGGATGGCACCCCCATAACTTATCTCATCAGCTTGGTGGACACAGGGCCTGGTGAACCAGACAGGAAACACATTAAGGTTGTCAAGATTCATGGCACAGAGTGCCTGGGGTGGAGGGATACTGGAGCCCCGATCTCTCTGGTTCAACCAAGGTCCCAGGGGCTAGTATCTTGTCAGGCCAAACAGCCAGGATTAAGGAGGTGGGTCCGGACAGGTTCCCTGTGCCACTAGCAAAAGTTCATGTGGAGTGGGAAGGGATGGAAGATGATTTAATTGTATGATGCTAGAGGACATCCCAGTGGACGTGTTGGCAGGGAACGATTTTTTCTACAAGGCCAGGACTGTTGGTGTGGTAACTCACAGCAGGAAGGAGTTTTGTGTAGGATCCCCAAATGAACTCTTTGCATCAGTCTTCATGGCTGAGGATGTGAGGGAGATTCCCAAACATGAGCCATTCTTTTTAGGTGACAGATCTGAGGAACTGTCCCAGATTGAGGTGTCATTAGAGGAGGTTTTGGAACAAACTGACAAACTAAACAGTAATAAGTCACCAGGACCAAATGGTATTCACCCAAGAGTTCTGAAGAAACTCAAATGTGAAATTGCAGAACTACTAACTGTCATCTGTAACCTATCATTTAAATCAGCTTCTGTACCAAATGACTGGAGGATAGCTAATGTGAAGCCAATTTTTAAAAAGGGCTCCAGAGGTGATCCCAGCAATTACAGGCCAGTAAGCTTGACTTCAGTACTGGGCAAACTGGTTGAACCTATAGTAAAGAACAAAATTGTCAGACACATAAATGAACATGATTTGTTGGGGGAAGAATCAACATGATTTTTGTAAAGGGGAATCATGCCTCACCAATCTACTAGAATTCTCTGAGGGCGTCAACAAGCAGGTGGACAAGGGGGATCCAGTGGATATAGTGTACTTAGATTTTCAGAAAGCCTTTGACAAAGTCCCTCACCAAAGGCTTTAAAGCAAAGTAAGCTGTCATGAGATAAGAGGGAAGGTCCTCTCATGGATTGGTAACTGATTAAAAGATAGGAAACAAAGGGTAGGAATAAATGGTCATTTTTCAGAATGGAGAGAGGTAAATAGTGGTGTCCCCCAAGGGTGTGTACTGGGACCAGACCTATTCAATATATTCATAAATGATCTGGAAAAAGGGGTAAACAGTGAGGTGGCAAAATTTGCAGATGATACAAATTGCTCAAGATAGTTAAGTTCCAGTCAGACTGCGAAGAGCTACAAAAGAATCTCTCAAAACTGGGTGACTGGGCAACAAAATGGCAGATGAAATTCAGTGTTGATAAATGCAAAGTAATGCACATTGGAAAACATAATCCCAACTATACATATAAAATGATGGGGTCTACATTGGCTGGTACCACTCAAAAAAGAGATCTTGGAGTCACTGTGGATAGTTCTCTGAAAACATCCACTCAATGTGCAGCGGCAGTCAAAAAAGCGAACAGAATGTTGGGAAAGGGCATTAAGAAAGGGCTAGATAATAAAAGAGAAAATATCATATTGCCTCTAATAAATCCATGGCACGCCCACATCTTGAATACTGTGTGCATATGTGGTTGCCCCATCTCAAAAAAAGATATATTGGAATTGGAAAAGGTTCAGAAAAGGGCAACAAAAATGGGGTATGCAAGGTTTGCTTTGAGGTTTTGTTTTAAGGGGTCTGAGGGCCTGAGCCAAAACCCATTGGAAACAATGGGAGATTTTCCATTGACTTCTGTGGAATTTGGATCAGGCCCTAAATAATAACAATCCCTAGCTTTTCATCAGCAGACCCCAAAGCGCTTTACAAAGGATATCAGGATCATTAGTCCCATTTTATGGATGGGGAAACTGAGGCACAGGGAGGGGAAATGACTTGCCCAAGATCATCCAGCAGACCAGCAGTGGATCCAGGAACAGAATCAGCTCTCTGGAGTCCCATTCCAGTGCTATACCCTCTAGAAAGCACATAGGACAGGGATAGTCAACTATTTTTTGTCAAGATCCACATTTCTTGGTCAAGGTATAGTAAAGATCCAGACACCAGAGAAAACAAAATAATAACAATAATGGTAATAATAAGTAAATAAAAAGATTTTGGGATCCGTTCAAAAGTGTCTGGCGGTCCAGATTTGGCCCACAGTCCACCTACTGATGACCCTGACATAGGTCTATGTGTGGACTAGTGGGCTGAGCACTGGGCTAGGAGCCAGAGACTCCTGATTATATAATCCTGGCTTTGGCACTCACTCCCTTGCACATGTCAGTTCCTCCCATGCCTCAGTTTCTCCATTTACCTACGAAACATGGAGTGCAGATTTCTCAGTGCATTTCTGTAATATGTGGAGTGTGCGCAAAGGAGCTATGGATGATTGTTAACAGAGTTGGGCAAATAACAGGTTTATTTCTTTGTTGGCAATTTAAAAAAGTTAGAAAAAAATAGTTGTGGGTCTGATGAAAAATAAAACATTTTTGAAATGTTTGGTCAATCTAATATTTTTTTAAAATGTAAGTTTGGGTCAAACAAACTGTTTTGTTTCGCTTTTGACCATTTTAAAATGGGTTGGAATAAAAAAAAAGTAAAGGAATTTTTGACATGAAAAGTTATTTCAAAGTGAAAAATCAAAACACTTCAATTTTTTCCATTTCCTCTTCCACACACACCCACACCAAAATGAACAGTTTGGCCAAATGATCATGAATTCATGAACCGTTCTGGTGCTGAGGAATCTGCATATTTCACAAAAAAGGTTTAATTTGAAAAATGTCACCTGACTGTAACCATGAACCCTGACGTCTGCGTTTCTCTTGTGTCTTCTTTAGGGAGATGGCGGGACGTAGCTTCGTAACTGAGTTCAGCCGCTATGAAACCTACAGGTGGTATTGTCAGCTCAGTCCATCCTCTGGTACCTTATATGATATACTTTGTCTCAAATTTAGTGCAACTGTGCAACAATGGTATAAACAATTATATAAATGGTTATCTTCAATCATACAGCATCGCACTGTCTACAGTGATTGTCAAGAGGTCATGAGGGTGAAGGGAATAGGTTATCTGAACTGAAGGTCCACATCCAGCTAAGAGCCTGCTTGTAGCCTGTATAGTCACAATAATGTCCCCACACTTATCTTTCCCCAAACTATGGGGATAGTAGGTAGGACCATGCGGCACCTAAGTGAGACCACCTCCCATCAGCACTTACTGTTTCATTGTACACACCCATCACTCCGTATCTCTGTCTCCACCTGTTGTCTCTTGTCTAATACTTAGATCGTGAGCGTTTTACCCAATACCCACACTGTAGGGTTAAAGATCCTGTAGGTGGGGCTCCCTGCCCTAGGGTTAGGGTTCCTCTGGGTAGGCCACTTGGAGTTAGGGTTAGGGTTCCTACGGGTAGGGATCCATGCTCTAGGGTTAGTGTTCATATGGGTAGGGCTCTTGGTCCTAGGGTTAGGGTTCCTATAGGTAGGCCACTTGGAGTTAGGATCAGAGTTCCTTTTGGTAGGCCATTTGGAGTTAGGGTTATACCCCCTTTGGAGTGTAAACACAAAATTGTATTGTCTTGCGCTGCATATAGCTCTATACAGTGTAAGCTCATGAAATTTTCTCCTTCCCTCAATGTGCAGGAAGATATGCACCACTTTTTGTGACCCCTCCCCCCGTTATGAATTACACAAACTGGTTATAGGGTTCCTATCGGTAGGCGACTTGGAAGTAGGGTTAGGATTCCTTATGGTAGGGCTCCCCGGTCTAGGCTTAGGGTTCCTATGCGTAGGCCACTTGAGGTATGGTTAGAGTTCCTATGGGTAGCACTCCCCGCCCTATGGTTAGGGTTCCTATGGGTAGGGCTCCACGTCCTAGGCTTAGGGTTTCTATGGGTAGGACTCCCCGCCCTTGGGTTAGGGTTCCTATGGGTAGGCCACTTGGCGGTAGAGTTGGGTTCCCATTGGTAGGGCTCCCCGGCCTAGGTTCAGTAAGGGGCCAACCCCACTAAGGTTCAGTAAGAGGCCAACAGTCTCCTTACTGTGTTTCACCACAGTTCTAGTGAGCTCTTTCCTGATCATCTCCAGGAGAAAGCCTTCCTTCATCCTCTGTAGCAACCTGCGTTTCAATTCTGCAGCAAAGTCCCCACCCTTCTGAATCCACAGTACATCAGACTGGGAACCGTGGTCACTTGGAATCAATTTAAGAATAGACAGTTTTAATGAAAAAAATATGAAATTAAGTAACATAATTGGGAGAAGTATAACCTTTGGGTGCGCTACAGTTTGCCTCATTGCCTTACTCCAGTGCCTAAAAAAACCCAACTCCCATAGAAAAGCAGCTGGAGACCCAGAATTCAGCCTCTACAGATTTTCAGCAAGGATTGCACAGGGTCAACCTCCCCACATTCAAGTCCCAAAAGGAACAAAAGCAATGAATTTAATTAAATAACAACTTTATAAAATCTTATGATAAAGACACAAATAATAATTTAATTTTTACAAGACAACATGGCTATTTTATAATCCATATATATTATCCTCACAGTTATACATAAACATAAAGAAAACTAATTAAAATCTGAACTATTCAGGCCCCACAGAAACACAGTGAGAAGAAACTGAGAGTTCCCAAAAGCTGAGGTTGAGCTAACCTGAGACTCGGTTAGAGGCTTTGATCACCTAATCCATACAATCTGCTGAGTCAAAAACAACTTCTTCCCTCCACTTGCTCCTAGGACTCTTCAGTTGGAATCCATGAAGACTCTTCCTCTGCTGAAATCACTGCTAGCCAGTCAGCTGACTGATTAACCAACCACTCAGTTAAGTGTATAGATTTAAAAAAAACCCAAAAACCCTGTTACGAGAAAACACAAAATGGAGACTAGCAAAATATAAATGACTCTTTCCCCAGTGACTACATTTAAAGAAAAGTGGGGAAATCGCACTAGTTGAGACAATTTAACTAAAACAGTTTGGCAAAAATCAAACAACATTCAACGCATACAATTAAAATAGAAGAAATTTTCCCTCCCAATTTCCCCTTGCTATAATTAACATTGCCCAGCCTTCCCTGTTCGAGGGTAACAATATCACTAACCTGCTACAAAATGCTTCAGAATTAGGGGAAAAAGCCTGCTTTCTGCTCCTGGCTCAGCTTCTCCCAACTTATACAGAACACATGGCCTTTTGTAAAGCAGCTGCCCCTGACTGCTCGCCTTCATGGAGTCTGACCCCAGCAACAGGGAACCTATGGGAACAGACTCAAAACTACCACACCCAACATCCAGCTTCTGGATGTGTGGTACTAAATCTACCTAGTAACAATGACCCAGACACAACTCACTCTTAGCTCCCTCCCCAAGGGCAGCTACTGACTGTGGGAGATCCAAGATGTCATTTCCCATCTTGACCTGTATCCTCTGCAAAGCTGTTAACCTGTGCGTCTCCTGAGGACTTTTGCAATGGCCTCCTTGAGCTCCTTGTTTCTCAGGCTGTATATCAAAGGGTTGAAGATGAAGATGGGACTTCCAAATGTGTATCCCAGTGAGATCAACCTGTCCAGGTCATCCGACCAGCTGCCTTTTGGGTGCAAGTAGACCAGGCGGAGGCAGCCGTACTGCAGCAGCACCACCATGAGGTGGGAGGAGCAGGCGTGGAAGGCGCGGCGCCGGCCCTTGGCTGAGTGGAAGCGCAGGATGGTAGTGATAATGTAGACGCAGGAGACACAGATCAGGAGGAAGGGGAGGATGACTATCAGGACACTGACGATGAACTAGGCAATCTCCTAGGAGTGGGTGTCGGTCTTGGCCAGCTTCAGCACCTGGTTGACAACCCAAAGGAAATGGTTGACCCCACTGGAGCCATAAAAGGGCAGGTGGAAGATCAGACCCACGATCAGAAGGGAGAGCAGCCCCCGAAGGGCCAGCGAAGTGGCCACCAGCCACAGGCAGAGCCGCCACATCATAATGAGCATGTAGTGCAATGGATGGCAGATGGCCACGTACCGGTCATAGGCCACGGCCACCAGCAGGAAGCAATCTGAGCTGCCCAGACCAAGAAAGAAGAACACCTGGGCCCCACAGCCCCCAAAGCTGATTCTCTTCCTCTCCTGCAGGGCATTCACCAGCATCTGTGGGAAGATGGCTGCAGCATAGCCAAGCTCGACGATGGACAGGCCCTCCAGGAAGAAGTACATGGGGGTGTGCAGACAGGCGTCCCCCCGGATCGCCACCAGGATGAGCAGGTTCCCTGTCACAGTGGCTGTGAAGACCAGGCTGATGCTCATGAAGAACAGGGTCTGAAGATCTGGGTGGGTGGGAAAGGCCAGGAATATAAACTCCGTCACCACTGTGCAGTTCCCTGGGGGCATTGGTCCCACTGTCTCATGCTCTGCTGGGAGACAATGAGCGACATAGTGAGATGGATAAGACACCACCCATGGGGCCAGATTCCTCAAGGCACCCAATGCCACTCCTTTACCCCATTGCTTCTCATAACTCTCCTCCCTGCACAAATCCCACAAATCTCCTCCCACCTTGCCTCTTCCAGCCTGGGAGACCTCGCAGGTTCAGAGGACATGTGCTCTCCAATGCAGCTGTTTTCAAAGAGGAAGCATGAAGGCTGGTGTCACTGTCTCTCATGAGGTGCACGCACACACGCACACACACACACACACACACACACACACGGCATCATTTGCGCCTCAGCAACCCCCCCAGGCATCATTCATGCCTCAGCTCAATTCGGGCAGCCTGGGTGGCCTTGCTAAATTAGCTACTCACTCGGAGTCCCCTGACCTGGATCTGAATTGGACCCTGGTCTCTCTTTCAAACGTTTCAGGAGACTGTGGGCCAGAAATCATAGAATCATAGAATATCAGGGTTGGAAGGGACCTGAGGAGGTCATCTAGTCCAACCCCCTGCTCAAAGCAGGACCAATCCCCAATCAAATCATCCCAGCCAAGGCTTTGTCAAGCCTGACCTTAAAAACTTCCAAGGAAGGAGATTCTACCACCTCCCTAGGTAACGCATTCCAGTGTTTCACCACCCTCCTAGTGAAAAAGTTTTTCCTAATATCCAACCTAAACCTCCCCCACTGCAACTTGAGACCATTACTCCTTGTTCTGTCCTCTTCTACCACTGAGAATAGTCTAGAACCATCCTCTCTGGAACCACCTCTCAGGTAGTTGAAAGCAGCTATCAAATCCCCCCTCATTCTTCTCTTCTGCAGACTAAACAATCCCAGTTCCCTCAGCCTCTCCTCATAAGTCATGTGTTCCAGACCCCTAATCATTTTTGTTGCCCTTCGCTGGACTCTCTCCAATTTATCCACGTCCTTCTTGTAGTGTGGGGCCCAAAACTGGACACAGTACTCCAGATGAGGCCTCACCAATGTCGAATAGAGGGGAATGATTATGTCCCTCGATCTGCTCGCTATGCCCCTACTTATACATCCCAAAATGCCATTGGCCTTCTTGGCAACAAGGGCACACTGCTGACTCATATCCAGCTTCTCGTCCACTGTCACCCCTAGGTCCTTTTCCGCAGAACTGCCGCCTAGCCATTCGGTCCCTAGTCTGTAGCTGTGCATTGGGTTCTTCGGTCCTAAGTGCAGGACTCCCTAAAAATGACTCCTCGGCTTAGAGGATCACACCTGTATTAGCACTGAGGATCTTCTAGCTCCTCTTTTCCTCTGAGCGGCCTTAATTATTCTCTGCTCTTCACAGAGCAGAGGCACCACACTCCTCACAAGGAAGGGAGAAGTTATTGTTATCCCCACTCATGGAGGTGGAGCTGGGGCCTAGAGAGGTTTCGACCTGTGTTCTCAAAATGGTCTCTGAGTTTGGAGAGGAGGAAGCCAATCCGGGATGTGAGTTATAGCACCTGCCATGGATGAGAGTCCCTGTGGATATACAGGCAGAGATGGGATGGAAGGGTTGGTCAGCACACAGTGTGAGATGCTGATAAATCGGGAAAGAAGGTACCCGTACTAATGGAGCTTTCAGTGTACCCAGGAGCCAGTGGGACACATGAGCCAGCCCCTCAGCTGGAGTCCTTGGCACTATGTTGATTTGGGAGCCATGTGGGGAATATTTGGTGTCTGAAATGACAGGGTCACAGCCAAAATATTTACATCTGAGTGTAGGGCAGGCCTGGGGCTCATCGACTCCATTGAAAGTTGCACCCAGGTTTGAAGTTAAATATGTGCAGAGGTGCTGTCCTGAACAGGGACGTTTTGCTGAATCCGGGCCTGTAGCAGTAAAATCTGTTTAACTTCAGGCACCATGATACCTGGGAGCTGCTGCATCATGACAACTGCACCATGCAAATATCACATGTGCGAACTCCACATAGTAGGAAGAAAAGGAGTACTTGTGGCACCTTAGAGACTAACCAGTTTATTTGAGCATGAGCTTTCGTGAGCTACAGCTCACTTCATCGGATGCATAGCATATCGTGGAAACTGCAGAAGACATTATACTATATATGATATAATGTCTTCTGCAGTTTCCACGATATGCTATGCATCCGATGAAGTGAGCTGTAGCTCACGAAAGCTCATGCTCAAATAAACTGGTTAGTCTCTAAGGTGCCACAAGTACTCCTTTTCTTTTTACGAACACAGACTAACACGGCTGTTACTCTGAAACCTGTCATAGTAGGAAGAGAAACCCTGCAAAGTCGCTAGATGTCGCTATTTAAGCATTAAAAAAGTGTCAACATTGTCAGTAAACAAACTTCCCACAGAATTCAAAAGAGAATTTATATACACCTGCCCGGGCAAGAGGACACTCCCAGCTGCTGAACAGAAAGCTGCAGCAATGCTGGGTGCTCCCTCTCCGGCCGGATCGTTTTGGCAGCTGAGTTTATGAAGTTATCACTGACTGGCTCTGTTGGTGTCTCTCAGCTGGCAGGGGGCTGGCAGGGGGTTTCTGGCTGTCCTGGCCACACAAGATGATTTCAGGCAAGATAAAAGAGGGGTTGGGGACCTGGTGCAAGGAATCAAACGTCACTTTACAGGGTCATCATTTCCATGGCACCAAATTGCCCAGCCTTTTGCTCTCTTCTTTGCCTTCTTTTTTCTGTGTATCATCTTTCCTTGTCTTTCTTCCCCCTATTTTTAACATTCTTCATTTTTTAAATTTTAATTCCCCCTCTCCTTTATGTAAAGGGCTATTCTCTTTCTCCGGTTTCCCTCTGAATGAATCTCATGGAGAAGCAAAGTCCCTTTGCATCTCACTCCTCTGAATGTTTGCTGTTGCTGGAGTGGTCTAGAAACGTGCAGATCCCTGTTCCATTCCCCCCCTCCAACCACCTTCCTCCCCAAACAACTAAATCCCAAGCAGACAAAATGCGCACACAGGCTGATGGAGAGAATTGAAGGGAAGTTCAGAGAATTCAGAGTCAACAATTGCAGCAAAGCCCCTAGTGATTCCAGGCATGGTTTGGGGGTTTTGCTGGCTGGGAGCTGAGCCCTAGGATCTAGGGGAGCAGTGACCCTCTGGTGGGATTTGATCGGCACAAAGAATAACCTGTTCTATGATTGGAGAGACCAAACTGCCCCTCTTGGGTGGCATGGAAAGAATTCCACACAAGCTTTTTCTCAAGGCAACATCTGCTCCGGGGGAGGGAGGTTTGCTGCCCAGGACAGCTCAACCCTGCAGGGGCTAAGGGAATCTGGGCTGCGCCTCCAGACAGCAGAGCTCCGAAAGGAGGACTGGAGGGGCAGCCAAATGCCAGGTTAAGAAGTAGGGGGACCCCAGCCCTGCCCCGTGTAGCCAAGACAGCCAGAAACTCCCTGCCAGCCCTCTACCAGCTGAGAGACACCAACAGAGCTGGTCAATGATAACAAAATAAACTCAGCTACCAAGACGACCCAGCCGGAGAGGGAGCACGCAGCATTGCTGCTGCTTTCTGTTCAGCAGCTGGGAGTATCCTCTTGCCCAGGCACGGTGAGTGCAAAAGCCAGTACCAAAGGCAGGTTCTGCAGAATCCCAAGGAATTGCTCCGCTAGACCAGCCAGCTTCCCACTCCTTGGAGAGGGTTTTTGAACAGGTAACATTTCAGTGGGCAAAGGCTCAAAGATCTGTTCACAAATGTTTTTTCCTGCATCAACCTCACCCGGGGAGTGGTGCCTGCCCTGGTCACTAACAGTTTTTATTAAGCAGAAGATCATGACTTTTCCCCTTAGAGGCAGTTGTATCCTCCCCTCTTCCAGCCTCCCCTCCCCATTAAATCTGGCTTTTCATCCCCTCCCCGCCACCAAGGAATCAAAGCTGAGTCCCAATTATGTGCTAAGCATTTATTCTGCCACCGGGCACTCTAGTCAAACCCAGCCTCTCATTCACAGCCTCTAAGCCCAAGAAACCTTGGAATGCACTTCCTTCTGAGGCCATGCCCAAGTGAGCTTTGACATTGACTTGGTATGCAAAAAAATGCAGTAAGAAGAGCATGGAATGGATTTTATTAATACTATTGAGCTGCTTGTGAATTATTTTGTGACTATACAAATTGGCAACTTCTTTCTCTGAATATCACTGTAACTGGCAGTGAAAGTCTCTAGATTTGTCACTGGTCGCTTTGACACTTATTTCCTTGCTAGGGAAACCAAAAAGTCTCTAAATCTAGTGACAAAATCACTAAGTTGGCGGGGGGGAATGGCACATAGCGCATCCCCTGACGTCTAACCATTAACAGCCGCGCTGGTGAGGTGTAACTGGATTGCAAACAAAGTGGCAGATAAAGGGCCCATTTGTTTATAGGCAAGTTCCTGTGCCTACCTAGGCAGTTTTACACGTTGTATGGCATGGCTTGTTGGACCCTGAGCATGCAGATGGATCTATGGGCATATCTGTGGAACTCTATCCAGAGTCATATTTTAAAATAGCTAAATTGGCAGCAGGATCCCCGATAATAACAATCCCTAGGTCTTTTGTAGCCCTTTTGATCAGGAGATCTCAAAGTGCTCCACAAAGTAGGCCAGTATCATTATCCTTCTCTGTAAGATGGGGAAACTGAGGCACTGAGAAGAAAAATTAATAGCCCCACGTCCTTCCACCAGTACCCTCTGCCCACTCCCTGCATGGGCTTCCCAGCATTCACCACCTCCTGAGGAGGGAAGGGTGGCAATGGGGAAACAGTGTCTTCAAGCCAGAGGGAATAAATCTGCACAGCAGGACTCTGAAGGTACCTGCCTTACCTAGATGGGTGGCTTCTCCCGAGCGGTCCAGCCTGCACAGATGGGAGTCTCCACTGGATCCCAGCCACCAGGAGGGGACATGGGAGTCAGGGGGACCAGCACAGGAGTCAGATGGCTCAACCTGGAGCTCAGCAAGTAGAGATGGTGAGGAAAACTGGAGCTGCCCAGCAGGGAAGGGTATTTATCTGCCAGGCGAGACAAAGAGCTCCTCCCCTCTGAGCTGTCAGGAGGAGCTGGGCTGAGAATAGGAGAGGACTGGAGGACCTGGCTCCCTGGAGCGTACGGTCTCAGCCCCTGGAGTGAATCCTGTGCCAGGCTCCCCTTAGGAGGACTTGTTCTCCCATCTACATTCCATGAGGCTCAGAAGGATGCTGGAGAAGGCCTGCTGTCACTCCAGTGTCAATGGGCTGGTTAAAAGGGCCCAGCGGCTGAACTAACCCTGTCTCAGGAGCTGGGGAAAAGATGCAGTTCATGCTAACGGCTACCCCCACCACTACCCGGGACATTCCAGCCTCATCAGCCAGCACTTTGACGGGAGTTGTTTCAAGAGCCCCAGAGCTCATTCCTCTGATGTGGAACTGAGGCCCCAAAGGTGAAAGGCTCCACATTCCCTCACCTCCCTGGACCAGCCCCTCCCCCTCAATCAAGTTTGGTGGATTGTAAAATCTTTGGGGTGTCTTTTTGTTCTGTGTTTGTACAGCACCTAGCCCAGTGGGGGCCTGCTCTGGGTCTGGGGTTCCTGGGCAACAGCAGAACACAAATAACAATGGAGGTGAGAAACTATGGATCCCGTTCTCCCGCACCCGGGGTTATCCAGCCTCAGGCTAGGTTAAAACCAGTGACTTAGAGCTCAAGAGATCCTGCTTCAGTCTCCTGAGCAACCCATTCTCCCTGCCCTAGCCTACATGCAAACCACTGAGCTACGAGTGAAGTAGAAGGACGGAGACGGTGATGTTACATCTGTGAGGGCATCAGTGCTGAATCCTTTGGAGCCCTGGGGCATTTCCTGTGCAAACCCTTAGAGAGGTCGGGGGTGTATGAAAGAAAGGTGGGAAATAGGTTGCCCTGGGATGGTCAATTTGGCTTTTCTCTTATGGAATCTCATTGCAGCTTTCCCTGCACCTAGCACTGTGCCCATTTTAATATATCCCTCTAAGCCCCTTGGAAAATGTTCCCTTTGCCACTGGGAAATGATTTAGGTGGCAAAGGGGCTCATTAGGGAGAGATGACAGGTCTGATCTGAGAGACGTAAACTTGGCAAAATGACTGGTGAGACACGGACAAGGGTTGTGCCCAGCAGAGACAAAGGGACCATCATGAATGGGAGGGAAGTAACTCCATTAGGTGCAGGGTCAGCTCCCCACACACAGCTCTGATGCTGCACCTCCATTCCCACTGCTAGTGCAGTCCCACAACAAGCACACCCACAGCTCCTAGCCTGCCACACTCCTGCCAGTCCACTTCTCCACCCCTCCCAGCTCTGCCAGTTCCTCTCGGTCCCTTTTCCCTGTAGCACCTTGTGCTACTTCAGTCCTGTCCCTCACCCACACACGCAGCTCTACCCCAACATCATCCTCATCCTCTCCATTACAATCTTCCTCCTGATCAATCAGTCAGTCATTGAAGAGTGATCAGGCTTAATGGTCTGACACACGCCAGGCCGAGTTGTCATTCAGGTCTCTTTGATGGACCAAGAGTGTGGTTCTAGCTCAGTGGCATTATCTTGACTTGACTGAAAAAGCTCATTAGGAGATAGGCTGACATATGAGAGGTGACTAAAGGCACTCGGCTTGTTTGTTAAGCCTATGTTAAGGACCAGGACATGGGTGGTCTTGCCTAATGGTCAGGGCGGGAGGCTGGCTAGTGGTTGGAGCAGAGGTGACCAGAGCCCAAATCAGGAGCCACGTTACCAAGCCCAGGGAGTGATCTGGAGCCAAGAGCCAGGAATCAGGAGCCCAGGGTTGAAGCCAGAGTATCAGTTGTAGCAGGAATAGGAGTGGAAGCCAGGATCCTGGACCCGTGGGAAGAAAACCAGGAGTGAAACACAAGACCAGAAACACAGCTGCAGGCGTGGAATGCCACTGAATAGCCAGAGACCCATGGCTGTGGCAGTGTTTAAGAATGTGCCTACTGGAGTCATTGGCCAATCAGAGGGCCAGGTGTGTTCGATGAATCAGCTGAGGGCAATGAGCTGTGTCTGGGCTCAGCTGTGGGTCTCTGACAGCCTAGCAAACCGGCAGCTGATAGGGGATCTGATTGCTCTCTCTAAATACACCAGGGAGGGAGAAGAGCTGTTTAAGCTAAAGGATAGCGTTGGCACAAGAACACATGGAGATGAAACTGGCCTTGAGTTACCTCACGCTGGAATTTGGAAATCTGTTTCAAACTATCAGAGGAGGGAAATTCTGGAGCAGCCTCCCAGGAAGAGTAGCAGGGACAAACAACCTAACTAGTTTGGAAAAAGGCTAATATAGTGCCCATCTTTAAAAAGGGGAAGAAAGAGTATCCTGGGAACTAAAGGCCAGTCAGCCTCACCTCAGTCCCTGGAAAAATCATGGAGCAGGTCCTCAAGGAATCAATTCTGAAGCACTTAGAGGAGAGGAAAGTGATCAGGAACAGTCAGCATGGATTCAACAAGGGCAAGTCATGCCTGACTAATCTAATTGCCTTCTATGACGAGATAACTGGCTCTGTGGATGACGGGAAAGCAGTGGACGTGTTATTCCTTGACTTTAGCAAAGCTTTTGACACGGTCTCCCACAGTATTCTTGCCAGCAAGTTAAAGAAGTATGGGCTGGATGAATGGACTATAAGGTGGATAGAAAGCTGGCTAGATTGTCGGGCTCAATGGGTAGTGATCAATGGCTCCATGTCTAGTTGGCAGCCGGTATCAAGCGGAGCGCCCCAAGGGTCGGTCCTGGGGCCGATTTTGTTCAATATCTTCATTAATGATCTGGAGGATGGTATGGATTGCACCCTCAGCAAGTTTGCAGATGAAACTAAACTGGGAGGAGAGGTAGATACGCTGGAGGGTAGGGATAGGATACAGAGGGACCTAGACTGATTAGAGGGTTGGGCCAAAAGAAATCTGATGAGGATTAACAAGGACAAGTGCAGAGTCCTGCATTTAGGACGGAAGAATCCCATGTACTGCTACAGACTAGGGACCGAATGGCTAGGCAGCAGTTCTGTAGAAAAGGACCTAGGGGTTACAGTGGACGAGAAGCTGGATATGAGTCAACAGTGTGCCCTTGTTGCCAAGAAGGCCAATGACATTTTGGGCTGTATAAGTAGGGGCATTGCCAGCAGATGGAGGGACATAATCATTCCCCTCTATTCGACATTGGTGAGGCCTCATCTGGAGTACTGTGTCCAGTTTTGGGCCCCACACTACAAGAAGGATGTGGAAAAATTGGGAAGTGTCCAGCGGAGGGCAACAAAAATGATTCGGGGACTGGAACACATGACTTATGAGGAGAGGCTGAGGGAACTGGGATTGTTTAGTCTGCGGAAGAGAAGAATGAGGGGGGATTTCATAGCTGCTTTCAACTACCTGAAAGAGGGTTCCAAAGAGGATGGATTCTCAGTGATAGCAGATGACAGAACGAGGACTAATGGTCTCAAGTTGCAGTGGGGGAGGTTTAGGTTGGATATTAGGAAAAACTTTTTCACTAGGAGGGTGGTGAAACACTGGAATGTGTTACCTCGGGAGGTGGTGGAATCTCCTTCCTTTGAAGTTTTTAAGGTCAGGCTTGACAAAGCCCTGGCTGGGATGATTTAGTTGGGGACTGGTCCTGCTTTGAGCAGGGGGTTGGACTAGATGACGTCCTGAGGTCCCTTCCAACCCTGATATTCTATGATTCTATGAGTTTTAAGGTAGAGTTTGATACATTTTTGAACGGGCCTATATGACGGAGCTTCCTGTGAGAGGAGGGGACAGGACTCAAAGACCCAAGATTCAGTCCTATGTTCCTATTTGATGCCTAGCTCCCTTCTAGGCTATGAAATGGCCAGCTAACATGGCTGCACACGGCAGCCCGTGTGCTAAGGGAACTCCTTTAAGCTAGCACAGTGGAAAAGCACATTTTTTGCCCATGAAGAGAAGGACCTAGCAGCTTGGACTGGTCTGCAGGAAGCATTGCTTTGACTGCATTCCCTGCTTTTCTTACCTGTGTGGTTTGGGTTTTGCTGTTGTTGTAACATTACTGTTTCTTTAAAGTGTAGAGGGGACACCATGATGGAGCATTTTCTCCAGGGAGATTTTCCAGCAGCTGCGTCTGGGGTACAGAAGTCTCCCATTGATATATTCATAGATCATATGGCCAGAATTCAAACTGGAACAGGTGCAGGGAAGGGCTACCAGGATGAGCAGGGTAGTGGAGAGCCTATTTTATGAGAAGAGACCAAAAGATTCATAGATTAAGTGACCAGAAGAGACCATTGTGATCATCTAATCTGACCTTCTGCATAAAACAGACCAGAGAACTTCCTTGACTTAATTCCTGGTTGGGCAAGCAAAGAAAAACATTCAATCTTGATTTAAAAATTGCCAGTGATGGAAAATCCACCACAACCCTTGGTTCATTATCCTCACTTAGAATCATAGAGTATCAGGGTTGGAAGAGACCTCCAGAGGTCGTCTAGTCCAACCCCCTGCTCAAAGCAGGACCAACACTTAAAATGTTGCACCATATTTCCAGTCTGAATTTGTCTAGCTTCAGCTTCCAGCCACTGGACTTTTGGCAGCTAGATTGAAAAGCCCATTGGCAAATATTTGTTGCCCACATAAATGCTTATTAACCAATGTTCTGGAAGGCAGCCACAACTTTAACTCCCCTCCACAAAGTTTTCTGTAAATGAATAGTGTCTCCACAGGACAGACTGGGCGATACTGGTATTATTTCAGCTGAATGAGGTGCCTGCCTCTGTGTATCTGTTTGTGAAGGGATATTTGTTATGGAGTAGACTGCCCAGCACTGGGCATCCCAGGATTTCTTGGCTCCCGCCTCTGGGGCAGTGCTTCCAGGCTTTTCCTTCAGCTGGGGAGATCACTGTCAACCCAGAACAAAACATTTTGATATTTCTGAATCAACATTTTTGGTACTTTTTGTTGTGTGAAAAGTTTTTGTGTTCACACTTCAACCCAATTTGGGACAAAAACAATGATCAAAATATTGGACTCTCCCACAGGATGGAAATTCCAATTTTTTGACCCCCAGCTCATTATTCTTAATTATTAGCCACTAACTTTGGGTGCTTCCATGGCTGGTGCCCAACTTAAAAAGGGCTTTTCAGCAAAGCTGAGCACCTGTAATGCCAGTCAGTGTCCCTGGGAGTTGTGGATGCTCAGCACCTCTGAAAATCAGCCCAATACCACTCAGATTGGGCACCCAGACGTGTAGAGATCCAATCTTAGTTGCCACTTTTAACAACCCAGACACCTTAATCATAGGTTTTAGTAACACATGATGCCAGAGAAAGGAGAATCATTTGTCATATATTTTATTAACCAGGGTGCCACGTAACCAATAATTTTTTCTCCAGGGTGAAGCAATTCCCTGGCATCGCTATCCGGAGCTGACTCTAAGAGGATTCTTGGCCTGCCCCTTTTTTATTTCCCCCTTCCCATACAACCAGTCCAGTAAGAGTCAACAAGAACAAGAAAATCAATGATCACTTGGTTCTGGTGTATTGTGACCCTTCAGCCAGGTGTTGTCAGCAGCAAAAAGGGCCGGGTAAAATATCTAAGGGTTCCCCTTAAAATCAACAAACACACTAGCTCAAGCAGCCACAAGAAACCTGGGAAAACCCTTCCCTGTGAGCCCTTAACAGGCAACACTTCCCCTCTCACGAGCAATGAGTCTCTGTATAGAAAAAAGGAAATGCTATTAAGTGGGAAAGGAACACAGCATTGATTTGGGAAAACACAACAAATCAACTGTATATTTACGTGAATAGTAAGTAAAACACAATATCAAGGGCAGTAGTCCTTTGCCTCAGTTTCCCAGAGGCCAGTGTGCCTGTCTGATGGACAAATGTCCCTTTCATGCACCCCTTTCTTCCCTTCCACTCCAGTCCATGGTTAGCATAGTCCAGCCCAGAGTGCAGTCAGACAGGTCCATCCCAAGCCCCCGGGGGTGGGGGCGTGGTGCTTGATTTCTATGAAGAGATGATTTGCCTCTGCCTCTCTATCATGTCCCCTCTTCTAGCTGCAATGCTAGCTTTGTGTCACCTCACACCACACCATCACTTGTAGCCTCAGTGCCAGATCTGCAGCCTGAAGTGCCAAACACAGCTATTGCTATTATAACTCTAGTGGTACTGAATAGGGGCATCTTGCTACAGAGGACTATCTGTCAGCACAATGATAGATTCATATTCTCAGGATCCTAACCCACATCCCTTCCCCCATTCAAGAAGAAGTTAAAGAGCTAAGATGAGGCTTGGGCATAATCCTTGCATGTTTGTTTACATGCATACATGCATTTGCTCAACAAACCAAACGAAAACACCAATTGTAGCCCCACTTCCATTACCCAGGAGTGCCAGATGGAGATTTTGGTTAGGGTGACTCTTCACTCAGTACACACTAAGTACAGTCCCATTGTCTTTTTGTCACACAGAAAGGATGAAAACATTTCATATCCTTATCCCCCAAAGTTAATTGTTCACATTGGAAGGGCAGCTAACAAACATGCGAACGAGGTCAGGCATTGTGCCTTTTCCTCCAGTTCACCAAGAGATGGCGGCAGAGGGCGCCTTCCCTACAGCAGCCACAGGCTGACGGCTCGTTTTCACCCTGATCCTCTGATTTCTCTTGGCCTCCACAGGTTTACACTTCATGCACTGCAGCAACTAGGGCTGCATTTCAGAGCCCGCGTACGTTCCACTCGCAAATCAGGCATCCCTGCCTCCTTCCTGCCTGTGGCATAGAAATAGGTGGCTTCTGCTGCATGGAGCGACCAGGCCTAAGAGTGGAACCTGGGTCTCCCCATTGCAGAAGGGCAGGGGAGGCAGGAATGGGGCTGACAGGCATAGCCTGGGTCTGGGGGGCAGGGACTGGTTGCAGAGACATGGCTGTCTGGTCCCTCACCGAGGCTGGGATGCCAGTGCCCGCCTCATGGCTCTGCTCAGGGCCTGCTTGATGTCCTTGTTCCTCAGGCTGTAGATGAGGGGGTTGAGCAGCGGTGTGACAAAGGTGTAGATCAGAGCGATCTGTCGGTCCTTGTCCTCTGTTGAGTCGGCCTTGGGGTGCAGGTAGACCAGGCCGCAGCTGCCGTACTGCAGCAGCACCACCGTCAGGTGGGAGGAGCAGGTGTGGAAGGCGCGGCGCCGGCCCTCGGCCGAGCAGATGCGCAGCACGGCAGCTGTGATGAGGGCGTAGGAGAGGCAGATGAGGAGGAAGGGGACGGCCAGCACAGCCACGCTCAGGCTGAACAGCACAGTCTGGTGGAGGTGTGTGTCGCCGCAGGCTAGACGCAGCACGGGTGGCACATCGCACAGGAAGTGGTTGATCTGGAGGCCGCAGAAGGGCAGGGCAAAGACCAGGGATGTCAGCTCCAGTGAGAGAAGCCCCCCGAGGCACAGTGAGGCGACCACCAGCCACCGGCAGAGCTGTCGTGTCATGATGAGGGCGTAGCGCAGTGGGTGCCGGATGGCCACATACCGGTCGTAGGCCATGACTGCCAGCAGGAAGCAGTCAGCACTGCCGAGTGCCACAAAGAAGAACATCTGGGCCCCGCAGCTGGCCACGGTGATGGTGGTGTGGGCATCCCAGACACTGACCAGCATCTGGGGCACTACCACAGTGGTGTAGCACACCTCCAGCCCTGAGAGGCTGCCCAGAAAGAAGTACATGGGGGAGTGGAGGGTGTGGTCGGTGCAGACCACCCAGAGAATGGAGGCGTTGCTGATGATGATGGTCAGGTAGAGCAGAAGGAAGAGCACGAAGAGGAGCTGCTGTGTCGTGGGCACGGACGAAAAGGGGTGGAAGACAAACTCGGTGGCGAAGGACTGGTTGGTGTGGCCCATGTGCCCCAGATTCACCTCACCTGCTGGGAAACCACAGAACCAAGAGTTACACAAGGGGATGTATGTCTCACTGCGTCTCCTGGCTCTCACTGTGCACCACACTCAGACTCCTCATGCGTAGGCACTGCATTCAGGGTACTCTGCAACAACGCAGCCTGGATACAGCACCTTGCTGGGAGCCTGCAGCCCTAGGTCCTCATCCCTACGTTACTGTATGAGCCCAGTGGCATCATCTCAGCTCATAGGGCAACTTTAGACTTTCACAGCTAAGAGTTTCAAAAGCAACTGTTGGTTTTGGGACCCAAATGGATGTCTCTTAAAGGAGCCTGTTTTTTAGAGGGTGGGGCCAGATCCTCAAAGGCACCCAACTTCCATTGATTTCAATGGAAATGAGGGCTGAATACCTTTGAGGATCTGGGCCTGAGTACTCAGGACTTTGTTAAAATCACCCTCGCTTGTGCTGTCCCAGACTGGGCACCCAAAATCACAAGTCACTTTGAAAATGTGGATCCCATCATTGTGACATTTCCTGACCTGTCTTTCACCTTGGCTTGGTTTTTACTGTTCCGGGGCAGGGCTACAAGGCCAGCGGAACTCAAAAGTGGCCCAGCTTCTTCCGTGGGTGAGTTCGCTGAGTGCAGATGCCACTTGCAATGTGGGAAGGAATCAGTGCGTCGCTCCACCCTCGCGGTGTTCTGAAGGGGCTCCCGCGCTCCTAAAACGATCATGCTCCCAGCAAATGGAATGATCGCCTCCCGCAGGGACCTGGAGAAATTCTGAGTATCTGGAAATGTGGGGTTAGAATGGAAACCAGGACTCTAGATCAGTTGCACCCAAGCCCTGCTGTCATGGATGGATAGATAGATAGATAGATAGATTAGATTAGATGGGGTGTATGAAGCTAACTAGCCTGAAGCAAGCACCCCAGATCTGGGAGTTTATGGAAATTAGCCAGTCCCACACGTGAGGGCAGTGATGGGGCCTTTTGTTGCAGCTGGGTTCAGACCAGAAGGGCAGTTCCTTCTGATGGATTGCCCCCCCCCCCCCTTGTCTCTAAGCCCTGGATCCTGATCGGAATGGCCAGGTTGCTTGTATCCCCCCACATCCTGGAGGCTGGGGAGGTGTCTTTGCCCCCCTAGATTGAAGAGCAGCAGTGAAGCTGCTGCCTAGTAGTTATTGCAGCCCCACGGGCCATTGCCTGCCCTGGGCCTGACCCTGCTCTCACACACCCTGGTGAGAATCAGGAGTGACTCCAGGGAAGTCAGTGGGTTCACACTGGAGATCAGTCAGGTCCTGTCTGCAGGGTATACTGGCCAGTGGATCCAACAGTCCAGTCCCCAGACGAGGGCAGGGAGTGTTTGCAGGGCACACAGATCGGGGCAGGTTGGCACAGTACCCCTGATCCCTGTGGGAAGAGACAGGGTCACAGATGCCTGGGTTCAGCCAGCTCTCTGCCTGGATCCCTCCCCTCCAGGTCTGCGGCGGAGAGAGGACAGGACAGGACACAACCAACCATCCCCTTGGATGGGCGTCATGGGAACAGGCATGGAACACACATGCATGCACATGAATATACACATATAGGTGTATACACACACGTGGATACACAGACATGCACATTACACACGCATATAAATGCACACATGGAGGCCCACGTGCATGCACATACACATATACACACTCTCATGCATGTGCACACATACACAGGAATCCCAGCTGCCAGGAGGGACCATCCCTGGCAGGTTTAGTTCCTCTCAGGACACCCAGCCCACAATGAGAGCCAACCTTGCCTAACACATGGCCTGACTCCCCTCCAGCCCTATGGGGGAGACTTGTGGTTGGTGTTGTGCCCATTCCCACCACTGAGGACACAGGTAAGCAGGGGCATGGTGTCCTAGCGGCCAGGACAGAGTTACCTGCCTCCTCATTATTATCCCCATCTCTGGGCAGCACAAGGCATGTCTGCAGGCCGGACGCCCCAGTCCCCAATCTCACCAACAGACGCTGGGTTGGTATAAATCACCACGATAGTCAATGCAGCTCATTGACACCAGTGGAGGGCTCCAGTAACCCAATGGTTACCATGATGGGGCGAGAGCTGGGGGATGCACTGTAGGCAGCAGCCCTGAACTAGCTAGGGGGAAACCCAGTGGGGTTCACCTACAAGAGCGGATGGTACATCCACCCTTGTAGGGAAGGAGGATGGCCCAGTGGTTAGACCCCTAGCCTGGCTTCCAGTCCCCATTCTGCCACACCCGTCCTGCCCAAGTCACTCAGGGTACGTCCGCCTTTGAGCCAGGAGGTGCGATTCCCACTTTGAGTAGCTGTACCTGCTCGAGCTAGTGCCTAGAAATAGTTGCATGCCGGCTGTCGCATGGGCTAGTGGCCCGAGTTATACACCCAGGGGGCGGGGTTGGATTGTACTCGGAGCATCTGACCAAGCCACTGTGCACTCACTGCTATCTTTAGGCACTAGCATGAGCAGAGCTAGCATGGATGTGACTCACCCCTCCCAGCTCAAACATAGGTGGGCCCACAGTCTCTCTGGGCTTCACTACCTCCTCTGCCCAAGGGGGATAACTACCCTACTGCACAAGGGATCTGGGAGGCACCCACATTCTCTGGGGGTGGCTAAGTGCCCGCGATAGCTGGCTGAAGGGAACGGATGGAGATGCTGCAGGATTGACCATCCTGGGGTAGTGAGCCACGGCATTGGTCCAATAAACGACAGCGATAAATCAGTTCTCAAGGAAATCTCTATCTCTGGCCGCCTCTTCTTCTCCAGTGTGGGCAGCTGACCGTGGCACGGGGTCAATGAGTCTCCAGCCGCGTGCTTCAGCACTCAGGCCGAGCGGGGAGGAGTCCAACCAGATGGTTGGATACCGGGCCAGGCTGGCAGTTGCTGTGGCCCCCTTCCCTTCACCCTGTCAGTTGGTGCAGCTCTTTGATATCAGCAGAGAATCCCAGAAAGCTAACAGGGGAGACATCAGCCATGGCAGGGTGAGATTTGGGAACGCACCTTAGAGAGCAACCCCAAACTGGCTCTGTGGGACGCAGTGGGCTTCACTCACAGGAACCCATGGTACATACAGCCTTTCAGGGAAGGAGGATGGGTGAGTAGTTAGGGACCCCTTTCCGCCTGGATGGGTTGTCATCATGGAGATCAAACCCAGGGTCCAAAGACCTGAGCCCAGGGACCCAGCTCTGCCCCCCAAGGCTCCAGCAGACTCATCAATCTCTCAGTGGTGCAGTCGCTAGCAGAGGACAGAGTGCTACACGGAGTAAGCCAGGGTTACAGAAGCATCCAGGCTGCAGCTACTGACTGAGTCAAACTATCAGACCATATTTCAGAGTAACAGCCGTGTTAGTCTGTATTCGTAAAAAGAAAAGGAGTACTTGTGGCACCTTAGAGACTAACCAGTTTATTTGAGCATGAGCTTTCGTGAGCTACAGCTCACTTCATCGGATGCATAGCATATCGTGGAAACTGCAGAAGACATTATATACACACAGAGACCATGAAACAAAACTTCCTCCCACCCCACTCTCCTGCTGGTAACAGCTTATCTAAAGTGATCATCAAGTAGAGCCATTTCCAGCACAAATCCAGGTTTTCTCACCCTTCCCCCCCCCCCCCCACATACAAACTCACTCTCTTTGAAACCTCTCTTTATAATGCGCATGATAATCAAGGTGGGTCATTTCCAGCACTAATCCAGGTTTTCTCCCCCCCCTCCAAAAACCACACACACAAACTCACTCTCCTGCTGGCAATAGCTCATCTTACAATGTGCACAGCAATAGAGATCATTGCTCTGCTCCAGCTAGAAAATTTCTGAGCGAGCTCACCCCATGCTAGTCGGGGCTGAGAGCCCAAATAGTCTGATGAAGTGAGCTGTAGCTCACGAAAGCTCATGCTCAAATAAATTGGTTAGTCTCTAAGGTGCCACAAGTCCTCCTTTTCTTTTTGCAAATAGTCTGACACCACTTTGCCAGCAGTGCTGCTGCAGTTGTACTGAAACAAGCCAGCCCTGACCTACTCCCAGTGCCCTCTGTGCTGAGGCTTAGGGCATTTTCCTACCACCCACTAAGACTGGGGAGAGGCTCATATTAAACATCACAGTGCAGCCTGGAGCTGGATGGAGCAGCCATGGGGAGAGAGCCCCCATCCGTTCCAGTCACAGCCAGCAAAGCCCAGACACAAGAAACGGGGGGTGGGGAGGGACTGCCACTAAGTCATTGTCCACCCCAAGCTAGGACACCACCACGAAACTGGTACATTCTCGGTAAATACATATGCAAATGAGCATGCTGAGCATCTCCCCCCACACACATTCTGGGCTTCCTAATTCCAGGCCCCGGGGCTCCATGGGACGCTGAAGCAGGTGTTTGCTGGCTAAGCACAGGGGTTGAAATGATGTCCTTACCCTGCCGAGTCCTGTCAGGTTCCTGGAGCCGCTTGGGGTGGTGATGGGCTGAGCTGCATGCTGTCACCTGGCTAGGAGGCCAGTCCCAAAGGCTGAGGGTGGCTCATGGCCCAGCTGAGGCCTCGGAGACTATTGGACAATGGAGGGCAGAGAGCTAGTGAGTCTGGCAGTGTCCAAAGGCTCCTTGACAATGGGCTCTGGCTGCAGAGGGAGCCGGTATAGGGATCTCAGAAAGGGGGAGTGTCTTTCTCTAGCAGCAACAGGAGACAACATTAAAGTGTCCCCCTCTCCCGTGGCTGCTTCTGCCTCCACCCTGATGCAGCTGGGGTATTTAGCTTCTTCCCCAAGATCTGTCCCTAAGGGGGCTGCCTTCCCCCCCCCCCCACCTCATCCAGCACTGACATGCACTTCCTCATTCAGAAGCAATTGATCCTGGTGCCAGCCTACCTGTGCCATTCTGGGTATGGAGCCCACACATCCACCCCCCACCCGCCCCCCAGCAGGGTCTCTGCCAGGGACTCACTCTGGGTTCAAAGAAGAGCTGGATAATTTCATGGAGTATAGGTCCACCCATGGCTGTTAGCCACAGTGGTCAGGATGCAATCCCATGCCCAGGGTGAACTGAAACCTCTGCCTGCCAGAAGGGGATCGGTCTAACTGCCCTGCTCTGTACACTTGCCCTGGAGCTCTAGTATGGGCCACAGTTGGAGACAGGATACTGGATGAGACCATGGTCTGACCTAGTGTGTCAGCTCTTAAGCTCTTCTCACTGTGGATTACCCAACAAGGCTCAATGGATCAGAAATTTGACAAGGGTCTCAGATTGCCCACACCACACCTTTGCCTCTGATGGGCACCAACTACTCAAGGAATCTTTGCCAGTGCCCTCTTAGGCTAACCAGCGCCTTCTTCATGGAAGTGCATCTATTGGCTACTCAGCACCTAAATCTCCACAGTCACTGGATGCTACAGCTCCAATCCCAGCAAAACCTCTACACCCCCTCCCCACCTTCTCTGTACAACCAATGCTTTCTTCCGAATCTCCAGTGCGATCCTCAGCTCTCTCAGTGCATTTGCTGTGTGCCACCAGAGCATTATGGGTCATGGTATATTCAAATGAGCATCACATGGCAGGCCCCCCAATTTGGCAACTGAATTCATTTCTCCTAGTTCCCCTGAGCTCCCTAGCTGTGAGTAGACAAAGCATTATGGGTAGGGTATATGCAAATGAGCAGCATGTGGGCATCCCCATTTGGCATCCAAATTCCTTAGTCCCACTCAGCTCCCTAGCCAAGAGTTGGCAATGCATTGTGGGTAGTGGAATATGCAAATGAATGGCACTGGGTATCTCCATTGGGCCTCAGAATCCTCTGATCTTCTGCCACCCATAGGCACTTCAGGGACTGCTGGCAACATTTAACCCCAATAGAAATCATGGGGGCCTGGTTGCATTGGGAGTGGAGGGGTCCCTACATCCATAAATCTGTCCTGTGTTGGATTTCAGGGTATTTTATGCCAGATAGAATCTGTCCCCTAGCAGCCAATCCCAGGTAGCTCCTGTGCCAGGCTGTGCCAGTCACAACTAGTCCATCCCCTCCAGCTACTGCAACATGCTATTCTCATGTCACCCACCACAATGAGCACTATCCACCCAGACTGGACATTAGGGCTATTTCCTGAATCATATCAGTCTTCATGTGTCTCTAACAGTGCTCCAGATAGCAGCTCCACTGCCTTTTTATTGGTCACTCCCCCCGTCTGCCACCCAGCACCTTGGCACCCCCTGCTCTCCACCAGAACCATATTGGCCAAGGTAGACGGCTGTTCCAGATGCTCTAAGGTCAGACCCCGAGCCATGTTCTCAGCTGCCCTGTTCCTGTGCCCAGGACAGAGGTAGTACTAAGCCACCTATGACCACCCTTCCTTCCATGGCCATCTATGGCACTGCCCAACCCCTGCTGGATGGGGCAACTGCTGTTGTTAATAACACAAGCTCTCTATTCCCGAATGCAAAGAATATGAGTTAGAGCAGTGTCGGGACTGCTCCAACTTAGTCTCTGCTCTGCAGGCCGTGGGGAGCAGAGAAGACCTAGAGCTCCATGCACTCCGGCCATGCCACTGATACATCCCCTATGCCGGAGGCTGAGAACAGGGCTGATGCAGGTTCTTATGTCAATTCCACACCAGCCAGAGAGGCCCCTGCTCTGGGGGATTCTCAGAGAGACTTTAAGGCCCCTCTACTCTGTCAGAATTATGGAAAAGGGTCTGCATGAAAAACCATGCTGTTATCAGACAGGTCAGGCCAAGACTGTCCCAGGAGCTGAGAGCCTGGAAGCCCTAACTGTTCTCCAGTTCACTGGGTGTGCAGCCATGGACCCTGGGAGTGCAAGGAAGTGGGACTGCAATTTTCTAAAAATTAAGTTTGGAAGGGGTTTTGGCGGGGGGATAAGGGTTACCAAAAAGTTGAAATTTTCAGCTGAAAATTTTGACAATTTTTCCCCATTTTCCTTGAAATTTTCTGGGGGAATAAAACCCCATTTTCCAAACAACTCTAGAAGACAGAGGCAATGGACTGGAAGGAGAGAGAATAAATCATTGTTCTGGGTGAATAAGTTTGGATGAAAGGATGGATACAAAGGAAGGTTCCCTTCTGGTCTTAACATTTATGACTGTAAATATGGACACCAGATGGACCACTGTATGGATGCGTGGACCAATGGATGAATGAGTGGATGGATGGATGGATGGACCAATGGATGGACCACTGGATGGACCAACCACTGGACGGACGGACTGATGGAGCTACTATAAGGTGGATGCATAAGTGGGTGGAAAACCGTTCCCAGAGAGTAGTTAACAGTGGTTCACAGTCAAGCTGGAAGGGCATATTGAGTGGGGTCCCGCAAGGATCAGTTCTGCATCCAGCTCTGTTCAATATCTTCACTGATGATTTAGATAATGGCATAGAGAGTACAATTTTAAAGTTTGCAGATGGTACCAAGCTGGGAGGGGTTGCAAGTGCTTTGGAGGATAGGATTAAAATTCATAATGATCTGGACAAACTGGAGAAATGGTCTGAAGTAAATTGGATGAAATTCAATAGGACAAATGCAAAGTACTCCACTTAGGAGGGAACAATCAGTTGCACGCAGACAAAATGGGAAACGACTGCCTCGGAAGAAGTACTGCAGAAAGGGATCTGGGGCCTATAGTGGATCACAAGCCAAATATGAGTCAACAGTGTAACACTGTTGAAAAAAAAGCAAACATCATTCTGGGATGTATTAGCAGGAGTGTTGTAAGCAAGACACGAGAAGTAATTCTTCTGCTCTACTCTGCACTGATTAGGCCCCAGTCCAGTTCTGGGCACCACATTTCAGGAAAGATGTGGACGAATTGGAGAAAGTTCAGAGAAGAACAACAAACATGATTAAAGGTCTAGAATGTGACCTATGAGGGAAGATTGAAAAAATTGGGTTTGTTTAGTCTAGAGAAGAGAAGACTGAGAGGGGACATGGTAACAGTTTTCAAATACTTAAAAGCTTGTTACAACTACAAGGAGGAGGGAAACAATGCAGCAAAATCCCAAATATTGGCAAACTGCTGAGGTTGAGGGGCAACACTAATCAGCCAGCATCAAGTCTCATCCTGGTGTCTGGTAGAGATCAGCCAAGTCCTGAAGCAGTAGGTTTACTATCCTGCCACAAATTTTTTAGTATTAACTATGATAATATTCTTGATAGCGATAAAAATATCAAAAAAATTCTGTCAAAACTGTTTTTGAAGGCAACTTTGGTTTATCTCAACAAAATATTTTTGCAAAAACTGAAAAATTTTGGCTGAAAATCAATTGTTTTCTCTTCTTTGGGCTGGGCTCCCCAGCTGGACTACATCTCCCATGATGCATCACAGCAATATAGCTCCTATGATGCTGTCACAATAAAAAGCCCCCGCCGCGGGCCCCCTGGGTAAGCACCAGCGTTGTATATTGCTAACGCCTTTATATGCATTGGAAAGTATCTTGGAAAGGGTTGAAGGTGTGAGTGTGGAGTGAAAGATTCCTTTGGAGGTTACGAGAGGCCAAAGGGGGAGGAAGGAAGAAAGGAACAGGTTAACTCAATGATCCAGCTAGGCCCGAAGATAAGAAATGAAACTGCAGCGAAAGGCGAGTGCACACAAACAAGCTCTCTGCTGCCAAACAGCCAGATGCCTGTGTCTCAACCCCAGCCAGCCGTGAAAAAGGAGACCTGAGCCAGACAGAACTGAAGGGGTTGCAAAACTAGTAAGATTGAAAAAGTCGGTGAGTGGAAAAACAACAGAAACCGGTGTGTTTTGGGGAAACTAAGGGAGCCGCGGAAGGCCAGTTTGGAGTGGTACCAAGAGCATGGGGGACGAGAGTCCCTGGATGAAAATGCCCCTGGAAGAACCCTGGGGTTGTGAGAGCGCACCAACTGTTCTAACCGGCTGTATTAACGAATTGTGTCGGCATGTTCAGGAAACGAATGTTAACGATTGCGGACTTGGGAGTCCCACAGTCGTGGGCGATGGCACCCACAATGGGTTCAAGGCTGGACACACGGGCATTAGGTAGTGCAGACATGGGAGTCCCGCTTCCTGGCCCTCTGGTGTAATGGGAGGCTGGTGGACCTGATGCCCAAGCCACGGAAGGGGTGACAAAAAGGGACAGGACCCTGTTGCATCTTTCAAAGGGGAGTGAGGACCTCTCCCAGTTGGAGAGGGCTCTCACCAAGTTGGGACATAATTCCTGGGATTCCATGGTGGAGCTTCAGAAACTTGTGCACACTCGGCAGGATTTGTTAGACCTGTATGCCGAGTGTGAAAGGCACAAGGGTAAAAACTTGGGGGCAGCTGTGGGATTGGTATAGACTTTTGTGTTTTGTACAAGCGTGAGCACAGAAGAGTTACAAAGGTAAAAGAGATTTAAAAAGAAATATGTTCAAGCGGTATTTTCTGTATGAGACCCAACTCTGATGGACATAGGTGTGTAGGCAAATAGTGGTAGCACTTGTGTAGGAAATGTGTAAAAGGAACAATCCGAAGACGATACTTTGTTCAAGAGATTACTCCTTTTAAACAGATCTTGCTCTGTTAAACCAAACTCTGAAGGATATAGGAGTTTGGGCAGTGTAGTATTTTTTGTGAGTGATATTGTGGTGATTTCACAATTTTGCAAGAAATGTTTAAGGAAAGGGACCAGGAGAGCTGGGGGATAGTTAAGGAACCCACTTTCCTTGCTAAACTGGTAAAGGAACAAAGCCTGTGCCCACGGAAAGGGACAGTTCAGCGAGGAAAGCAGGATCGGGCCCAGACAAGCAGGCAGGCAACAGATAAAGAAATTGGAAAACAGGTTGGAAGCCCTGAGGGCATAGTGGCAGGAGTAAGGAAAGGAGTAAGTGCAGACATGGGGAATTCAGATCCCAGAAATAGTATTTGGAATGGTGAAATCTGAGTCGATTAAGGTGTCATTTTGGGAAATAAGCAAGCGATTTAAGGAAAGAGTGAAAAGTTAATTCTGCAGAGGCTGGAGGGAATTAAGTAGTTGAACTTTGTGAAAATGTTAAAAAGGAAAAGTGTTATAAAAAGAGAATTATTGGTTTCTTTGCAGTCATTCTGAAGGAAAAATGGGCCCTTTTCCAAAGGAATGTCTGTAAATAATCCAGGCAAAGAGACTATCTAATTGAAATAATTTGACTATGGACAATTTAGTCAAATTTGCTAAAAGAATAAAAGGGGGTTATAATTAAAAATATAGAGATAATTAAAAATAAATTAAGCTCTCTGTCCCAGCTACAGGACAGCCTAATACAGAAACAAATGGAAATGAAAAATCATACTGCTATAGCTATGGGATGTACTGAAATGCAGATACTTGCTTTGTCCACCTTGGAACACAAAATGTTTTGGGTAATATCAAGAAACACTAAGGTTTTGATACACTTGCTAAAGCAAAGAAAAAAATCACTGTTTGATACTTATCAATACGAATAGATGCAGTATGTTTCTAGCATAGAAAGGCCAGACCTTTTAACAATTGGGGAAATTGTTGTTAAAAACACACACCAACAAGATCTGGAAGCAAAGATATGGAAAGTTAGCCCACTCCTCATAGGGCACATGGAATCCTTCTGGCTACCCCAGACCTTGAGCCAGTGGGCTGGGGAGGGAGGAAAGCTATTGGACACCAGAGGTTGTACCGAGTGGACTCCTAAAAAGTGGGTGTGCTTGTTCTTGCCTGTTGCTCCAGATCCCTGTAGTAAAGACATTTCACTAGGATCCTGTATGTGGGATGAATTGGATAATGAGACCAAAGTACTGTATAACGGGCAATGTGTATGTGTTAATTCCTGGGAAGAAGTGTTTTGGGAGGATGGAAGTGTTAGCAACCCGCTAGTAGACAAATGTAAATGTAATGTAAGTACTGTGTTTGCCAACAACAAACATTCATTTACTATTTGCCACAACCAAAAAAGTCTCAGCTTTGCCCAGTTGAGGGAGGAGCTATGTGAAACCCGCGAAGCCATACAGGCCACTTTAGATAAGGAAAAGGCCAAGTGTAAGGGAATCATCGTTAAAGACATCTGGGGATGGCAAATTGGAGACAAGGTAATGATGCAAAAGCTGGGGAAGACAGCCCACACTCTGGATGTCAAGTGGGTGGGTCTGTACTCCATTGTGAATCGCATCTCCCCAGTAGTGTACCAGCTTCAGCTACCAGGCAAGCTAAAATGGGCGCATGCCAATCAGCTCAAAACATATGTTTCTCCCTAGGTTTCTGGTCATGGGCCTCGGTTGTGGCCCTGCCATCTGCCTGGACTATATGGGTTTCCATCTGCTCATGGGATTATAAGGATGATTATAATTATGAGGAGGGAAAATACCTCTCCCTGGTTTGAGCTGCTGATGGGGCCTGAGCCACAATGTGGCGTAAGGCTGGAGGAGCGGCGCCATGGAGGCAGTGCATAGTCTGGATAGACACAGTAGGGCCACAGCAAAATACCTGGTGGGTGGCTCCAGACCTCCCCTGGACCCCAGAGGGACAAACCCTGTTCCTCACGTGGTGGCCTGGAGCGGAATGGGAGGCCCTTTGGGGAGTGATAGTAATTTCTGATCCCTGGATACAATATTGTTGTTATGACTTCCTAAACCAGGCAAACAACATCCATGATGGAAGCGAGGGAAGGCTGTAATGGGATGACTAATGACTTAGATAGTTTTTGTATGTGCCCCAATTTCCCCCAATAGGTGTATTTATGTTGTTCTTTTCCTTTCCCTTTTGCTTCATTAACAGTAATAGTGAGAGCCTAGGGACACCCCGAACAGGAGTGGTGGGACCGCTCTTGCTGCTTCAGGCCTGCAGAATCCTTTATTGTGATACAATGTATGTATGGTGGCATATTTTTATGGGAATCCTTGGGTTTCTGACACTTTTGTCCTCCTTTGTTAATATTACCATGATCCAAAATTGGCCAGAGTGGAAGAAAAGATTTATTATCCATTGGCATGGGAGGCAATTGTGGCATGTCATCCTGGGAATTTGGCACCATGTATTACCTGGGCGTTTTTCCAAAGGTGGCTCCCTGCCAAGAGCCCCAGGTCCCCTGGCCCTGCGTATCCCTCCCCAGATGGGTCCAAGACAGAGTTAACCCCGAAGAACTCCATAACCCACAAGGCAGCACTGCCCAGGACAACGTCGCGTCCCATCTCCCTCTAAACCCCCCTCCCAAAGAGTTTGTTTCCACCTGGGAACACTGTCCCCTACCTTTGGAGGAGGAAGATCTCGGTTCGTATTGCCAACACTTGTGGTTGCGCTGGGAAGGAGAAACCTGGGAGCAATGGCTCAAGCGGACCACAGATGGGAAGGTACATGGGGAGGTTTTCAACGTCACAGAAGAGTTCAGCCTGCCATCAGAATCAGTGATTCACTTTGAGAGCTGGCAGCGGGGTGTGGTTGCAGTGTTGGCACCCAGAAGGTGTAGGGTTCAACCCAATCCCCGTAGTTCCAAATTTTGGTATGTTACTTATATCACCCACTCATCCACACACACGTCTCGCCAGTGTGGGGAGGTAAATATTACATGCCCAGAACGATTTCCAGCATCCCTTTTAAATTGTAGCCTCCTTCATTTAGCCTCCAGTCTTCAGGGAATGGTCCCAGGAAAGCACCTCCATGTCTCCCACACCAGCGGTGATGGCAAATTTTACCAGACACCAAATGGGAGGTAGCATCTCAATGCTGGATCCTCCTCAATGCCACCTTGGGAGCTTTAGACATTTACTTGCCTCTGAAGTGCTTTCAAGTCCCAGCCTTCCTTCCCAATTGTACCGGGGGGCCACCCTCCAACTTGCCCTCCTTATGCAGGCATTGTCCCCCTGGAAAAAGCGGACCTTGGTGAGCTCCTTGTGGGATGGGGCCAATTTGGCAGCTAGCATTTGGAATATTCAGCAAGGGACCATAAGAGACAAGCAGTTGGGATGGCTGGAAAAGGCCATGGGGCTAGTCAAAAGTGCGGATGTCACCCACCTTACAGTGGCCACCTTTGCTCTCAAACATACTGCTGAATTGGCCCTCCACACATGAGACACCTGGCAGGGACTGATTGAGGCCGGGGACCAACTAGCTTGGGATTCTATGTGCTCCTAGCTCCAACAATATTTGACCCAGCAAGTCCGTAGCATCCAGGAAGATGTGCTCCATGGAGTCTGGCCCCGGAAAATCCATTTCCACTCAGGGATTCCCCAGGAGCAGTGGCCTTTTTGCTATTCCTGGAGGCTCACTAACTGGAAGTACACAGGCATAGCCTGCTCTTTCATGGCCTTTGGGCCCATGAAAGGAATGTGGGCCCCTGCTGTGAAAATCCAACCAGGCCTTTGGGAAGGCTGCCTCTGGGACTGAGTGGTCCATCTTGATGTGTGGGAGGTGGCTCCCCCCAACGACATGGCTAAGTGGTATGTGCTGACTGCAGCCCTATCAGCACACATGGATTGCAGAGGGCAACACCTGGCAGCTATGGCCTATGGAGTCCCCTCAAATGATGCATAAAGAACGGGCAATGCCAGGCCGCTTTTATGAGGTGGGTCAACACATCTGCTGGGAAGGAGAGGCATCGCGATATGCCCCCACTAAAGCACATTTGTTTACCAATACCTCTGTGTCTGTTTGGAGGACCACCTACCCCATGTTGTCCCTTGACTTGCTGTTACAATCTCAAGTGCAACATTTTTAGGTGCATTGGCCTGCTGTTATTCAAAGTATTTTTAATATTTCTAACTATATTGTGTTTAATTTTTCATGGATTACACCCAATGTTTTTCTCCAATTGGCACATGCCCGGGAGCAACTTACCGTGTTCCAGACAGATGCCTCCTCCTTTACAGTGTTACAGCACACCTTCAATCTGGAGAAAGCTGCGTTTGCCACAGCCATTTGGATGGGGCATCTATGTCAACAAGAGGATGTGTTATGCTATGTTACTAATGAAGCCAGAAGCCACTACTGGGTTGTGTATGCAATTGTTGCTGCCTTAATAATTGTGTTTTTGCTATATTGCTGCTTGTGTAGGAGGCCAACGGTGACACTAGCCACAGTGTCAGAGGGAGGATGGAAACCTAAGTGGTGACCCCTCACAACGGGATGTTGATTTGGGGTCAAGGGGAGGACTGTCACAATAAAATGCCCCCCCCCATGGGGTCCCCTGGGTAAGCAGCAGCGTTGTATATTGCTAATGCCTTTATATGCATTGGAAAGTATCTTGGGAAGGGTTGAAGGTGTGAGTGTGGAGTGAAAGATTCCTTTGGAGATTACGAGAGGCCGAAGGGGGAGGAAGGAAGAAAGGATAAGGTTAACTCGACGATCCAGCCAGGCCTGAAGATAAGGAAAGAAACTGCAGTGCAAGGCCAGCGCACACAAACAACCTCTCTGCTGCCAAACAGCCAGATGCTGTGTCTCAACCACGGCCAGCCGTGAGAAAGGAGACCTGAGCTAGACAGAACTGAAGGAGTTGCAAAACTAGTAAGATTGCAAAGGTTGGTGAGTGGAAAAACAACAGTCTCGCGACCCTGAAACCGGTGTGTTTTGGGGAAACTAAGGGAGCCGCGGAAGGCCGGTTCGGACCAGTACCGAGAGCACGGGGGACGAGGGCCCTGGACGAAAATGCCCCCGGAAGAACCCAGGGCTTAAAACCCTCCCGAAAGCTGAAGCAAGTCAGAGATTTACAGCGGACCCTAGATGACCTGTGCACAGGGCAGAACTCTTGTCTACCCTTTTCCCGCTCTTCTTCTTACATTACACCCAGGCTTGGCCAGCCTTGGGTTGTGCGTGTGTAAGTATGAAAGTGGGTTAGGGCTCGGACACTAACACTTTCTTCCTCCCTCTGAGTGACGTGGGGTGCACCCAGCACTCACAGCTGTTATTTGGTTAATAGAGCTTTAAACTTAGTCACTTGGTGTGGTCCTTCATCTCCTCCCCTAAAGATTCTGCAGCCTCAGCCTGATCACCTGAAGCCCCAGGCAGATTGGTAACATAAATCTGTCCCAATGCATCATGGTATCTCAGCAACAGGGGAAACCATGATGCATTATAGGACATGTAGTCCAGCCAGGGAGATTGGCCCATGGGGAAAATGGGGGCATGAGGCACTCAAACCAGCTCCCATGAAACACTGAAGTTGCATTTCTAAATTAAATTTTTGGTTTTCAGCCCTAAGTTTTCCATTTTAGGGGGGAGGGGGAGTAAATTTTGGCTCTAAATTTTTGATTTTTCACCAAAAAGATGACATTTTCAGGTTCAAATATCGAGAGATTCCTCTTAAAATTAGCAAATGAACTGCCTTGAACCCCCTCACCTAGAAACTTACTTTCCTTGGATGCCTTTAACAGGCATTACTTCCCCTATCACAAGCACTGGGTCTGTGTACAAAACAAGGAAATATTATAAAGAAAAGGGCATTATTTTGGGGAAAACACCGCAGCAGTAAATCAACAATATATTTATGTGGATGTCAGCTTGTGGGAGTTCTAGAGAAGGAGCTCTCTGCTGTCGTCTGTTGGTGAAACTGAAGGAAGAGACAGAGTTAGAAAGCTGCTTGTTTGTTATCCACCTCCTTGCCCCCCAGTGGGAGCATTTTGGTTAAAATTCATTTACATTTTGGGTGTAGGGGTAATGAAATGTTATTATCCTTGTTGTATGACAAAAGGGCTTCAGGACTGTACCTAATATTCCCTAAGAGAAGAGTCACCCAAACCAATACCTCCCTCTGGCACCACTGGGTAATGGAACTGGGACAACCAGAAAAGTGCAAAAGCTGCTTCTTGGAAACGAATATGATTATAAAGGTAAGGATTCAGTTTAATGTTGCAATATACTGTTGAGTTCTCTTGACATGTCAGGGGATAACTGAGTGAACTCCAGTAGGGAATTAGATCTAGACCATGTCCAACAGTTCTAGAGTTGTTTCACTAACTAAAGAACCTGAAAACCTGGGCCTGGTATTTTAATAAGATGTGACAGCGCAGTGAGAGAGGGCAGTCTGGTGACAGAAGACAACATAGAGGCAGGTTTACTTCCCCAATACTAATTTCTCCCTACTGTTACTCACACCTTCATGTCAACTGTCTGTAAAGGGCCACTCTCTTACCACTTCAAAAGTTATTTTTCCTCCCTTGGTATCCTGCTGTTAATAGATTTATCTCGTTAGACTGACCTCACACTTGGTAAAGCAACCCCTCATCCTCTCATGTATTTATACCTGCTCCTGTATTTCCACTCCATGCATCTGATGAAGTGGGTTTTAGCCCACAAAAGCTTATGCCCAAATAAATTTGTTAGTCTCTAAGGTGCCACAAGGACTCCTCATTGTTTTTGCTAATATAGAGGCAGTGGTCAGTTGTCTTTTCATGAAAGTGGAGCAGCACTTCCCCTACGGGCAGGAGATGGATCTGACCAGGTGTACTCCTAAACTTTAACACTTCACCTACTGATGACACCACACCATGCATGAAGGCGTGCAGAAGAGGAAAGGGGTGTTTAAAAAGGAATGTTTGTCCATTGGTTGTTCATGCTGGCTGGTGGGGAAACTGAGGCAAAGGATGACTATCCATGATACTGTGCAGGCTAGACATGCCCAAACATGTGCTAGCAGGGATATTATATCTGTGTCTGACCATTTTCTTGCTGCTACCCCAAAGGGGCTCATGTGGGGTCTCTGCCGAAAGTGATGGTCGAACTTATTGCCATGGTTATTGAGAGATGTTTGTCCGGGAAACAACTGTAGAGTTATGGAACACATAGGGTCTTGTGTTCCAAATCTGGATTCCTGGCAGTGGAACCCAGTGTAACCTTTGGGTGGGCTAGAGTTTGCTAAACTGCCATTCTCCAATGCTCCCCTCCCAAAACCCAAAACCATCCAACTCCCATAGAAAAGCATCCGGAGACCCAGAATTCAGTCTCTAAGGATTTTCAACAAGGATTGCACAGGATCAGCCTCCCCACATTCAAGTCTCAAAAGTAACAAAAGCAATGAATTTAATTAAGTAACAACTTTATAAAATCTTATGATAAAGAAACATAATAAATTATGATAATTTAATTTTTAACAAAAATGATTAGGGGTTTGGAACAGCTTCCATATGGGGAAAGATTAGAAGACTGGGACTTTTCAGCTTGGAAAAGAGATGACTAAGCGGGGATATGATAGAGGTCTATAAAGTCATGACTGGTGTGGAGAAAGTAAGGAAGGAAGTGTTATTTACTCCTTCTCATAACACAAGAACTAGGGATCACCCAATGAAATTAATAGGCAGCAGGTTTAAACAAACAAAGATGTAAGCAGTGTCAGGATGAGCTCCACCCTGACATCTGGTGGTGAGGTGTGGCAAGTTGTGGAAAAGAACTTCAGGGGCCGATCCCATTTGCATAGGCACACCCACCCCACCTAGAATGAGGCCATAGCTGCCCAAATGGTCACTTTGGCTGCTGTGGGATCCCCAGTGTCTCTGTTATTGGGGCAGGAAGAATAAATTGTTATTACCCTGATTATGGGAACTGTGCTTGGAACTGTACTTGGCCTTTTGTTATGATGGAGGGACTCACCGTCAACTAAGTAGCACTCGCTAGGCAAGGGTCATGGGTTCCAAAACTCTATGAATTGAGAGAGGTTGGGGACAAGTATTAATACTTGGTGGCATAGGTCCCTGGGTGAGGGCCTTGCATGCTAATTGCACTTCCTCCTCTCTCCACTGGGGAATATCAGAGCTAATTTTGATTTCATCAGGAGTCTAGTTACAGGCTGCTGAGCTCACTTTGGGCTAGTGGTGCACCAGCACTGAGGCTTCCCTACTACAAGCTGACTTCACCAAAGAGCTGAACTGACTAAGAGCTGAAATCACTGAGCGTTGTGCTAAGTAGTGGGGGAGCCTGAAGATATATTGTAGAGCAGTTTGCGGTACGGCTGGAGTGCCTTGTGGACAGGCTGGTGGAGCAGTTCATAGGCCGGTGGGAGTTGCTGGTGGGCTGCAGAGCTGAGCAAAGCAGTTTGCGGGGTGGCTGGTGGAGCTGTGGGGCGGTCAGCTTCAGATCATGTAAGGTACCTTTTACCCCTGCCCCCATCTCCACCCGGGTTGGGAGGTAAAGCTCCGCAGATAAACTTTTGAACTCTGGGGCTCCCCTGACCAGGGTCAGAGACTTTTGGGTCATTGGACTTTTGGGACTTTGAGTGATTTGGGGTTGCTGAACTCAAGAACCAAAGGGAAAGGGCATGCCCCAATTTGCTTGGGGTGGGTTTTTTGCTCATGGGTTGTGTTATGAATCCTGTTGGTGGTGTTTCCCCAACATAATGCCACATTGCTTCTCTCTGTTATTAAAAGGCTTTTTGCTACACTCAGACTAGGTGCTTGCGAGAGGGGAAGTATTGTCTCTTTGAGGTGCCCAGCGGGGGTGGTATATATTTGTCCCAGGTCACTGGGTGGGGGCTTAAGCCGGTTTGCATTGTGTTATTGGAATGGATCCCCTAGATATTGAACCCTGCCCTTGTTGCTGCCAACTCTGATGGGCAGAAGGGTTACAAAAGGAAGTATTTCTTCACACAATGCACAGTCAACCTGGGGGAACTCTTTGCCAGAGGATGTTGTGAAGGCCAAGACCATAACAGGGTTCAAAAAGGAACTAGATAAGTTCATGGAGGATAGTTCCATCAATGTCTACTAGCCAGGATGGGCAGGGATGGTGTCCCTAGCCTCTGTTGCCAGAAGCTGGGAATGGGCGACAGGAAATGCATCACTTGATGATTTTACCTGTTCTGTTCATTCCCTTTGAAGTACCTGGCATTGGTCACTGTCGGAAGACAGGATACTGGGCTAGATGGACCTTTGGTCTGACCCAGTGTGGCCGTTCTTATGTTTACAACGTAACATGGTTACCTTATAATCCACTTACGTTATCTTTACAGTTATACACAAATAAAGAAAACAAATTAAATCTAACCAGGTCAGTCCCCACAGAAACACAGTGAGAAGAAACTCAAAGTTCCCAAAAGCTTAGGTTGAGTTTGCCTGAGTCTCAGCCCTGGTCTACACTAGGAGTTTAGGTCGAATTTAGCAGCATCAAATCAATGTAAACCTGCACCCATCCACACGATGAAGCCCTTTTTTTCGATTTAAAGGGCTCTTAAAATCGATTTTCTTAATCCACCTCTGACAAGTGGATTAGCACTTAAATCAGCCTTGCCGGGTCGAATTTGGGGTACTGTGGATGCAATTAGATGGTATTGGTCTCCGGGAGCTATCCCAGAGTGCTCTATTGTGACCGCTCTGGACAACACTTTCAACTCAGATGCACTGGCCAGGTAGACAGGAAAAGGCCCACAAACTTTTGAATTTCAATTTCCTGTTTGCATGGTCACCTGCAGCTTGCCACGCTGGCCAGAGCTCATCAGCAGAGGTGACCATGCAGAGCCCATCAGCAGAGGTGACCATGATGGAGTCCCAGAATCGCAAAAGAGCTCCAGCATGGACCGAACGGGAGGTATGGGGTCTGATCGCTGTATGGGGAGAGGAATCCGTGCTATCAGAACTCCATTCCAGTTTTCAAAATGCCAAAACATTTGTCAAAATCTCCCAGGGCATGAAGGACAGAGGCCATAACAGGGACCCGAAGCAATGCCGCGTGAAACTTAAGGGGCTGAGGCAAGCCTACCAGAAAACCAGAGAGGCAAACGGCCGCTCCGGGTCAAAGCCCCAAACATGCCACTTCTGTGATGAGCTGCATCCCATTTTAGGGGGTTCAGCCACCACTACCCCAGCCATGTTGTTTGACTCCTTCAGTGGAGATGGAGGCAACACAGAAGCAGGTTTTGGGGACGAGGAAGATGATGATGATGAAGTTGTAGATAGCTCACAGCAAGCAAGTGGAGAAACCGGTTTTCCTGACAGCCAGGAACTGTTTCTCACCCTGGACCTGGAGGCAGTCCCCCCCGGACCCACCCAAGGCTGCCTCCCGGACTCGCCAGGCGGAGAAGGGACCTCTGGTGAGTGTACCTTTTAAAATACTATACATGGTTTAAAAGCAAGCATTTGAAAGGATTAATTTGCCCTGGCATTCGCAGCTCTCCAGGATGTACTCCCAAAGCCTTTGCAAAAGGTTTCTGGGGAGGGCAGCCTTATTCCACCCACCATGGTAGGACACTTTACCACACCAGGCCAGTAGCACGTACTCGGGAATCATTGTACAACAAAGCATTGCAGTGTATGTTTGCTGGCATTCAAACAACATCCATTCTTTATCTCTCTGTGTTATCCTCAGGAGAGTGATATCATTCATGGTCACCTGGTTGAAATAGGGTGCTTTTCTTAAGGGGACATGCAGAGGTGCCCATTCCTGCTGGGCTGTTTGCCTGTGGCTGAACAGAAATGTTCCCCGCTGTTAGCCGGGGGGGTGGGGTGGGTGAGGGGCTAGCCACGTGGTGGGGGGAGTCAAAATGCGACCTTGGAACGAAAGCACACGTGCTGTGTATGTAATGTTAACAGCAAGGTTTACCGTGAAAGAGTGTAGCCATTGTTCTAGAAAATGTGTCTTTTTAAATACCACTGCCTCTTTTTTTTTCTCCACCAGCTGCATGTGTTTCAATGATCACAGGATCTTCTCCTTCCCAGAGGCTAGTGAAGATTAGAAGGCGAAAAAAATGCACTCGTGATGAAACTTTCTCTGAGCTCATGCTGTCCTCCCATACTGACATAGCACAGACGACTGCGTGGAGGAAGACAATGTCAGAGTGCAGGAAAGCACAATATGACCGGAAGAAGAGGTGGCGGGCTGAAGAGAGTAAGTGGCGGGCTGAAGAGAGGGCTGAAGTTCAAATGTGACGGCAGCGTGATGAGAGGAGGCAGGATTCAATGCTGAGGCTGCTGGAGGATCAAACCAATATGCTCCAGCGTATGGTTGAGCTGCAGGAAAGGCAGCAGGAGCACAAACTGCCACTACAGCCCCTGTGTAACCAACCGCCCTCCTCCCCAAGTTCCATAGCCTCCTCACCCAGACGCCCAAGAATGCGGGGGGGGAGGCCTCCGGCCACTCCACCCCAGAGGATTGCCCAAGCAACAGAAGGCTGGCGTTCAATAAGTTTTAAAGTTTTAAACTTTTAAAGTGCTGTGTGGCCTTGTCCTTCCCTCCTCCACCACCCCTCCTGGTGCTTCTCTCCTCAACCACCCCTCCTGGGCTACCTTGGTAGTTATCCCCCTATTTGTGTGATGAATGAATAAAAATGCATGAATGTGAAGCAACAATGACTTTATTGCCTCTGACAGAGGTGATCGAAGGGAGGAGGGGAGGGTGGTTAGCTTACAGGGAAATAGAGTGAACCAAGGGTTGGTGGGTTTCATCATGGAGAAACAGAACTTTCACACCGTAGCCTGTCCAGTCATGAAACTGGTTTTCAAAGCCTCTCTCATTCGCACCGTGCCCTCCTGTGCTCTTCTAACCGCCCTGGTGTCTGGCTGTGCGAAACCAGCAGCCAGGCAATTTGCCTCAACCTCCCACCCCGCCATAAACCTTTCCCCCTTACTCTCACAGATATTGTGGAGCACACAGCAAGCAGTAATAACAGTGGGAATATTGGTTTCGCTGAGGTCTAACCGAGTCAGTAAACTGCGCCAGCGCACTTTTAAACATCCAAATGCACATTCTACCACCATTCTGCACTTGCTCAGCCTGTAGTTGAACAGCTACTGACTACTGTCCAGGCTGCCTGTGTATGGCTTCATGAGCCATGGCATTAAGGGGTAGGCTAGGTCCCTAAGGATAACTATAGGCATTTCAACATCCCCAACGGTTATTTTCTGGTCTGGGAATAAAGTCCCTTCTTGAAGCTTTTGAAACAGACCAGAGTTCCTGAAGATGCGAGCGTCATGTACCTTTCCCGGCCATCCCACGTTGATGTTGGTGAAACGTCCCTTGTGATCCAGCAGAGCTTGCAGCACTATTGAAAAGTACCCCTTGCGGTTTATGTACTCGCCGGCTTGGTGCTCCGGTGCCAAGATAGGGATATGGGTTCCCTCTATGGCCCCACCACAGTTAGGGAATCCCATTGCAGCAAAGCCATCCACTATGACCTGCACATTTCCGAGGGTCACTACCCTTGATATCAGCAGATCTTTGACTGCATTGGCTACTTGCGTCACAGCAGCTCCAACCGTAGATTTGCCCACTCCAAATTGATTCCCAACTGACCGGTAGCTGTCTGGCGTTGCAAGCTTCCACAGGGCTATTGCCACTCGCTTCTCAACTGTGAGGGCTGCTCTCATCTTGGTATTCTTGCACCTCAGGGCAGGGGAGAGCAAGTCACAAAGTTCCATAAAAGTGCCCTTATGCATGCAAAAGTTTTGCAACCACTGGGAATCGTCCCAGACCTGCAACGCTATGCGGTCCCACCAGTCTTTGCTTGTTTCCTGAGCCCAGAATCAGCGTTCCACCGCATGAACCTGGCCCATTAGCACCATGATGCGCACATTGCCAGGGCCCCTGCTTTGAGAGAAGACTGTGTCCATGTCCTCATCACTCACGTTACCGTGCTGATGTCGCCTACTCACCCAGTTTTGCTTTGCCAGGTTCTGGTGCTGCATATACTGCAGGATAATGTGCGTGGTGTTTAATGTGCTCCTAACTGCCAAAGTGATCTGAGCAGGCTCCATGCTTGCCATGGTATGGCGTCTGCACAGAAAAAAGGTGCGGAACGATTGTCTGCCATTGCCCTGACGGAGGGAGGGGCAACTGACGACATGGCTTACGGGGTTGGCTTACAGGGAATTAAAATCAACAAAGGGGGTGGCTTTGCGAGAAACTGAATGGCCCCCTCAAGGATAGAACTCAAAACCTCAAGGATAGAACTCAAAACTGGGTTTGGCAGGCCGTTGATTTCACAGAGGGAAGGAGGGCTCAGCGTCTCCCAGCTCACGCAGGGCACATGGCCTTTTGTAAAGCAGCTGCCCTGACTGCTCGCCCTCATGGAATCTGACCCCAGCAACAGGGAACCTATTGGAGCAGACCCAAAACTACCACACCCAACATACAGAAGCTTCTGGATGTGTGGTATTAAATCTGCCTAGCAACAATGACCCAGACACAACTCACGCTTACCCCCCAAATGGGTTTCTCAAAGAATTATTGGGCACATGGGTTACATTAACACCTGAAGAGGGGAGGTCTGAGAACTGATCCAATCAATTTGATAACCAGGGACACCCCTGGAGACAGCTGCTGTTTACTGTCTGGAGTAGATGCAGGGGGGAGAGTTACAAAGACAAACCCAAGCATTCTAGGATTGCATGGGAGCAGAAGGTTGGTGATCCATTCATGAAGGGGGGCTCTCTGTCAGCAGGGGTCATTCGTGAAAAGTGGGTCCCTACTTTTTGGGCTGGTCAAGAGCCTAGGTGCTGGAACTAGGGATGCTGCTGTACCCCCTGCCTCAAAGTGGTTTCCAGTATATACAGTGGTTACAGTTTGGTTCAGTGGCTCTCAGCACCCCCACTATACAAATTGTTCCAGCACCCCTGGTCAAGAGCTGCCAGACCTAACCACTGGATGAGATATACCTTAGTACATGTGAAGGTCACTTAGTGATACAAGGTGGGTGAGATAATATCTTTTGTTAGACCAACTTCTGTTGGTGAGAGAGATAAGCTTTCGAGCTTACACCAAGCTCTTCTTCACGTGTGGGAAAGGTACTCAGTGTCCCAGCTAAATACAAGGTGGGAGAGATTGTTTAGCATAAGTAGTTAACACACATTTCAAGGGACCAATCAAGGTGAAGTGGCTACACCAACACTGTATAGAGGAAAGTCATTTGTTAATAAGTACAGGCTCTAGATTGCACTTTATGTTTTTCTTTTACCTACAACCTTGTTTCCAAACCCTTTTACTTGCTTTTATTTGACTCTTTCCCTCAAGTTCAGTTAAAGAGACTTTGGTTTGGTTCTACTATAAACCTGTCTACGTGCCTTATGCTAAGGAGAGCGTTGAACTAAATCCAGTGCACGGTCTCCAGGGAGGCAGCAGATCGGTGTGTATTGTGGATGTCCACAAGACAGGGGACTGGGCACCCAAGTGTAACAAAGTGGGGTGTGGCAATTGCTAACCTAAACTGGGAAAAAGCAGGGCTCACGGAGCCTGGCATGGAAAATCTGTGTTGCCAGCACCTGGTAGCTGGGGAGAGTTTCCTCCAGTGAGCGCAAATATGGCTCCTTTCTGCTGTGACGAAGTAGCAGTGATTCACCCCTGAGCCTTGGGAACCCCAGAAGTGTCACAGTATTTCTTTTACTATTTGTATAAACATACTATGTATTTATGGAGGCTCCCAAAGTTATCGGATGCACTTACAAATTTGAGCCAATGGGATAGATCCCCAGGTGGTGTCAATGCGCCATTGGAGTCAATGCACCATAGCGGTTTGGAATCAATGAGCCAGATCCCCAGCTGGAGTCAATTGGTGTCACTTCATTGGGGTCAATGGGGCCAGGTCCCCCGCTGATGTAAAGTGTTGCTCTTTTGAAGTCAATGGAACGATGCTGATTTACAGCAGCTGAGGCTCTGACCTTTACTGTTTAGCTCACAAACTCTTGGCTCAGCACAGCAGCTGGAGCAGTGTCAAACCTAGCCCCTGGGCAAACCGTCCCCTTCCTATTTAGCACCACATCCCAGGCCCACACAATAGGGCTGCGCCAACCAACTCTTGCAACCACCGTTTTGCATTTAGAAAGGGATTTTGGCAGTGGAACGTTTAAAGACAAGTGGGTGTAAGTTCCCCTGCCTGCGTGTGTGTGTGCATGTGCGGGTTGCTACAGAGCGTTATTTTAGGGACGTCTGCAGTCATAACATCGCAGCCCACCAGAACACACCTCCATCCTGGCTTGTGTACTCACGGCCCCCTTTGCTCATCTCCCCTCCAAGCTGTTCTGTTCCTCTCAGCAGGGAACATGAACAATGAGCCAGCACTATATGTGCAATACAAATAACAGTGTAGCCACAGTAGCACAAGCAGGGGCGGGGAAGTGGCCGCACGTATAATCCTGTCTGAAATCCTTGGCACGTACACAGGATGTCTGGCCCTTCCCACTGCTCGCTGCACTGCTATTTTTAGCACAATGAGGGTACGATCTGAAAATTAAACCTTCAGCAGTGGTGTGGACATACCTTGAGGCTGCAGCAGGCTCATTAGCTTCTGTCTGTGACCCAACCCCCACTAGATGGGGAAATAAAGAGTTTCCCCAATCATGTGAGTATGGAGTGGTGGGGGGCGTAATAGTTATTATGATGCTAGCAAGGGCCCCATTGTGCCAGGTGGTGAACGCATGCATGAGTGCACACACACACACACAGAGTATGTCTAGACTGCAATCACTGGGTGTGATTGTAGCTTGAGTAGACATATCCTGTAATGGAATGCTAATCTGTATTACACTGTTCAGCCACTAGGCAGTGCATTAAAGGCAGAGCATACATGGCAGAGCATTAAAAGATCTGATGGTGAACACATCTGGCATGCATAAGTAACCTCTGTAGCCAGTCTGTCTCTGGTACAGGAACATGACAAGGTGTTAGGAGTAAGCTAAGAACAGAAACAAAAAGAAAGGTTGCAAATGGAAGGAACAAAGCAACAAAGGTTGCAGGATCTCATCAACATGCCACTCTTCAATGCCCCAGGGAACTTCAGCTTTGACAAATATTCAGACTGGAGAAACTGGAAACAACATTTTGTAAGATTTCGCATTGCTACCAAGCTTCACAAGGAAGGGACAAATTCCAGCTTCCGTGCACAAGGTGTGGAAAAAGTCATTTCCCAAGAGATGATGCATGTCCAGCCAGAGGTGCATGGTGTAATACATACATGAAATATGGACATTTTGGAGCTGTTTGCTGCACCAAAGCAGTCAGGGAGTTGACTCATATGACAGACAATCAAGAGTCATTGTTCCTGGGATCTATCACTTGTGGTGACACAAACTGTGGACCAGTGCCTGATGTGGGTCACAGCTGAGAATGCCAAATTAAGGACAGACTGTTAAAGATTGGGCAGACACACCCCAAACTGGTGGTGATTCTAATATTAGATTCACCAAACCAATAACAAAATGAGCTTCTGTAACCACATTGGTTAACAAGAAGCCAAAATACAGCCCCTCTTAGGCAATCCAGCCCTTTATATCACCACCCAGACATCTGGTCTTTATGATGAGAGGATACTGAAAACCAGATTTATCATATAGAGAATTCGTCCAATCCCAAAAGATCAGCCACTTCACCAGGTCAGTATATAACTCAGATCTTACCCACAAATCACGCTGATGCCAATCCTTCAGTAACTAAAAACTAAAGGTTTAATAACATAAAAGATGTTTAAGAAGGATGAATTCAAACTTGAACAGGTACAGAGAAGGACTACTAGGATGATCCGAGAAATGGGAAACCTGTCTTCTGAAAGGAGACTCAAAGAGCTTGGCTTGTTTAGCCTAACCAAAAGAAGGTTGAGGAGAGATATTGCTCTCTATAAATATATCAGAGGGATAAATACTGGAGAGGGAGAGGAATTATTTAATCTCAGTACCAATGTGGACACAAGAACAAATGGATATAAACTGGCCATCGGGAAGTTTAGACTTGAAATTAGATGAAGGTTTCTAACCATCAGAGGAGTGAAGTTCTGGAATAGCCTTCCAAGGGAAGCAATAGGGGCAAAAGACCAATCTGGCTTCAAGCTTAAACTCGATAAGTTTATGGAGGAGATGGTATGATGGGATAACATGATTTTGGCAATTAATTGATCTTTAACTATTCATGGTAAATAGGCCCAATGGCCTGTGATGGGATGTTAGAGGGGGTGGGATCTGAGCTACTACAGAGAATTCTTTCCTGGGTATCTGGCTGGTGAATCTTGCCCACATGCTCAGGGTTCAGCTGATCGCCATATTTGGGGTCGGGAAGGAATTTTCCTCCAGGGCAGATTGGAAGAGGCCCTGGGGGGTTTTCGTCTTCCTCTGTAGCATGGGGCATGGGTCACTTGCTGGAGGATTGTCTGCACCTTGAAGTCTTTAAACCACAATTTGAGGACTTCAATAGCTCAGACATAGGTGAGAGGTTTATTGCAGGAGTGGGTGGGTGAGATTCTGTGGCCTGCATTGTGCAGGAGGTCAGACTAGATGATCATAATGGTCCCTTCTGACCTTAATATCTATGAATCTATGAAAAAAAGAAGAGAGTTGTTAAATTTTAAAAGAATCATATACATTACAATTGATTTTCAGAGTTTGCAGGTCAGGATAGCAGCAGTGATATTAAATCTGTTACCTTGTAATAAGTCTCTGTTTCACCCAAGTAGATTGGGGGTCATCCAGTCCTTTGTTCAAAGCTTCCTTACAAAATCACAGTCCAGAGATGAGAAGAAGAAATGAAGACAAAGCAGTGATGTCATAGCTTGCAATTTATCACTCAGCCCATGTGCATGGAAACTTACTGGCCAACATGGAGTCCAGGGTCACATGATCATGGAAAGTTACTTGTAAAAGATGGTGTCTTAGGTCACATGTATTCATCATATATCCTTACATGCTTTGCTGAATCACAAAGTTACCATTAGGGGTGGCCAATGGCCTCACACTGTCTGAGGCATTTTCAGGAAGGGCTCATTGAAGAGCTGATTTCCCTTAATGGCCCATCATCACACAGATGGCCCACCAATCAGTGATGGCTAGTCTGAATGAAAATTTGCCTGGAGAGTGTCATCCAGCAACACAACACATGTTTGAGATACAAATACATAGCAAGTATTCATAACTTCAGATACACAGATGATACATGCATATAAACAGGATTGTCATATTTAGCAGATTGCAACTTTTCCATTGATACCTTACATGACATACTTGGTATCAGATTTAGTGCAATTATGCAACAGTAGTGATACATTAATGATTGGAACAGTAGTGTACACCTGGACATCATTCTTTTCTATACAGCATCACACAAGCAATGGGCTGGCCCCATCTATAATTACCCAGGGGTCCAAGCAGGTATGCCCAGCCCACACTGCTGCACCTTCACTGCTCTGGGACCCAAGCTAGCTTGAGCAGCAGTCACACCCAGTGATTGCGATCTAGATAATCCATATTAAAACTAGCTAGGTACGTTAGCTCAAGCTGCCATCACATGCCATGATTGCAGTCTAGACATACCCAGAGCACATGACAATCCCTTCCCCAAAGAGCTCACACTCCAAATACACAATGGAAGGATCATTATCCCCAGTTAAAGATGGGGAGCTGATGCTAAGGGATTTGACCAAGGACATACAGAGAGTCTGGGGCAGAGCCCAGAAATGAAGCCAGCTCTTCAGCCTCTCGGGCCAGTCCCCTATCCACATGGCTGCCCTTGATCTCACATAGCTGTAGTGCACATTCCCATGAGCTGTCCAGCAGCTTTTCCATTAAAGATGCTTTTATATGATGTCATGCAGGTTGCCCTGGGGTGCTGATCTTGGTCCATGCATGATGGGTAATGCTCAATAATCTCACTGAGGCAGAATGGGGTCCTTTCCCTAAGTCACCAGGGGTGATGTTTCTGTTGTAATGCTGAATGTGCCCTGGCTAACGACTTTTCATCGACTGCCACAGCAGCTACGCGTGGTGGGATCTGCCTTAGGAACACAGGGACAATGGAGATGTCCCCACCCCATCCCTGTTATGTACATCTCTGTGGTGGTTGCTGCACGCTGCTTATTGTCCAATAGTGGCGAGAGCACAGGGAATCGAAGACAGCAGGCTACAGAAAGGTCATGTCTTTCCCTGCTAGTGGGGCAGGAAGGTTCAGCATTGTGGGCACTAGAAGAGCAGCAGTGATACAAGCCTTCTATTGCGGCTTCCACCAGCTGTTTCCCCTTAGCTGGGTGCAGGAAGCAGATGCGTGGGCATCAGAATCCGTTGTGATGCAGATCAGCAAATGAGAAGCTCATAGAAACTCTTCTCTCAAGATGACCTCTGAAAAGACAAGGGTTCACTGCACTCATTTCAGTATGGGCTGGCTGGGCCAGTGTCTTTATAGCCCAGACCCACCTCCGCTGCAGCAATCAGTGGAATGAAACTAACAGCTTTTATTGTTTGCAGCACAGGACACCTACAGGCCCCAGCTGAGATCCAGATCCCACTGTGACAGGTGCTGCACAGATCCCCACCAAGGCTGGGTCCCCATTGCACTAGGTGCTGGACAGACCCGATCAGGGACCCCCATTATGTCAGACACTGCACAGACCCTCATTGTGCCAGGCACTGTGCAGACACCTAGTATAAGGCTCTCCCTGCCCTGAAGAGCATACAGTCTAAACAGACAAAAGGAAAACTGAGGCAGAGGGCGATGCAATGACTTGCCCATAGTCACCCAGCAGGTCAGCAGTGGAGCTGAACTAGAACCCAGATCTCCCAGGTCTCTCATTTGCTGCCCCTATCATAACTAGACCTAATTTGGTTACCTCTATTATTTACAGGCAGCCAAATCTCAAATCCAGCCCACGGGAGCTCAGGGCTGCCAGCAGAATTCCTCTCTGAGGCATGGTCACTTGTGCACTAACAGTGGGTAGCCACAGAGCTGTTGTGACCTGACCCAGAGAGGCCTGAGCAGGGATTTGTGTTTTACTACACCTGCAGGGCAGCTAGGCTGGTAAAAGGCAATGTATACACATGGGAGAGGCCCCAGTGCTTATTGCTGGGCTGCTTCTGGCAGCAAGGTTACAGCAGCTAGGATGGTACCCAGGGAAGGAGGGCTGGAGATGTAACAAATGACAGAGTCTTTGTGTAGCTTCTAAAGGAGTTGACCACCCAGCCATGGTGGCCACCAGCTTTGGCTCCCAGACCCTGTCATGGTGGGCCAAGACCCATGCCCCCACCCCCAGCCTGAGCACTCAATCCTTCTCCACATGCCCAATCTCATTAAAAGCCTGAAGCATCCCTGCTGTGATGGAACCGCTCCTCTTCCCCAGAGCACCATCCCTTTCCTCCACTGGAGGTTCTACTGCAACCTAAGCAGTAAGAGCTGTTCTCACTGAGGGAGGGTATGGGGCCCTGGTGCTGAGAAGCTGTAAGATCGGCACATGGCCTGTCCATAACCAGAATGGCCATTGCCATCCTTGCTCAGGGATATTGGACCTACGGGTGTTCTTCTGTCTCCACAGCATGGTTAGTCCAACTGGGCAAGCCTAGATCTGGCCTGATTCTCCACTCCTGAGCCTTCTGCAAAGGAGGGCTGAGAAGCCACCATAGCAGAATGTCAGCAAGGGGAAGCCCAGATCCTCAAAGGCATTTAGGTGCCTAACTTCCACGGGAGGATCTGGTGCCTAAATGCTTATGCAGGGGGCATGGCAAGTGGAGAACCGTGCTCAGTGATTTTGGCTGCAATCTTCTTCCATGGCTGTTGATTGCATTCTGCTAAATTACCATCAGCCAGAATGGATTAGTCATGCCAGACCACAAACAGTAGCTTCCAGGAGAGCAGCTAGCTACAACAGTTGTTCTGAGGCATGCAAAGTGGCTAGCAACAAGGAGGAGGCAGCCTGCTGTGGTTTAGTGCAGCAAGCGTTAGCTGGTAACACCTAGCAAGGCATTTCCTGTTTATATGAGCAGCATAGGCCTGTGGGATGGCAGCTGGCCAGGTTGTGCTGTGTCAGAAAGACACAATTACAGAGAACTCTGATACCCAGGGCAGTTACAACAGGCAGAAATTTTCCATCAACATGAAAATTTGGGTTTTTAACTAGACTTTACCACCGCGCCCCCCCACCCCCCCGCACCAAGGGTTTGCTTTCCTCACAATTTTTTGTCCAAAAACTTCCAATCCCCCAAATAATTTGATTCTGAAAAGCCGCTGTGGTGCCTCATGGGAGTTGTAGAGTGGGTACCTCATGCCATCATTCTTCTCTGCGGGTTGTGCTCCCCAGCTGGACTTCATAGAATCATAGAATCATAGAGGATTAGGGTTGGAAGAGACCTCAGGAGGTCATCTAGTCCAACCCCTCCTTGCTCAAAGCAGGACCTAAGCAGGACTTCATCTCCCATGATGCACCATGGCAACGCAACTCCTAGGATGCAACCACCTCTTGGGAGATGTAAGTCCAACCAGGAGCCCAGTCTGTAGAAGAGGATGGGAGCAGGAGATACCCTGAACTACAGATCCCATGAGACACCGTGGCTTCACTGGGAGCAGGACTAGGTGCTCAGTTGGTGCTGGAGTCAAGCGTTAACCTCTCCAAAGATGGAAAGACAATGATGGAAGAAGCTGACGGACCCTGTTTACTGTTTATTTTGGTAGGTGGCTGTTTTGTTTTAATATCCCCAAAAAAGCTCACATGCAAACCATACCTCTGTCTTTCCCTGTGAGGAGAACATTATAACACCATTCTATAAAGCCCTGGGTGGTCTCATCTGATTACTGTGTGCAGCACTGGGCAACCCATCTCCAGAAGGATGTTGGCGAACTAGGGGGATTCAGAGAAGGGTGACAAGAATGATCAAGGGCCTGGAAACAATCTCTTAGGAAGGGAGACTGAAAAGATGGGGATTGTTACTTTAATGAGGAGCCAGGTAAGAGGGGACTGGATGGAACTGTATAAAATAATCAATGGTTTGGAGAAGGTAGATTGGGAGTTTCTGTTCTTCCTGTCTCCTAACACAAGAACAAAGGGACAGTCAGTGAAATTGAAAAGTGGGAAATTCAAAAGGGAAATACTTTTTCATACAATGCAGAATTAGACTGTGGAACTCACTGCCATAGGAAGTCACTGACACCAAGAACGTAATTAGATTAAAAAAGGGAGTGGATAGTTACACAGATAACAAGAATATCCAGAGTTAGACTAATTCATGATTACAAAAATATTGTGGAACACATTGGTTTAAGCTGATCTCTGACTATTAGAGACCAGAATGAAACATGCTTTGAGCAGGGGATTGGACTAGATGACCTCCTGAGGTCTCTGCCAACCCTAATTTCTATGATTCTAATGCAAGGGGCAGATTATCCCATAGCTTCTACTGCAGGGTTCTTACACTTTCCTTTGCAGCATCTAGTACTGCCAATGTTGGAGACAGGGCTAGATGGATGTGGGAGTCTGATCAGGTTGGGCCGTTCCTAGAGGAGCCCAAAATGGAAATGTGGATGTGATGGCTCAGGAACAGAAAATAAAGAAGGATTTTGCTAATGAAAGGGACATGTCAGCTGCTGGATGGACCCAAGCCTTTACATGTAGCAATGAGCTCATTCTATGTTAACCTGCTCCCCCAAAACTGAAAGGTTCTATTCCACCTCTTTACCCCACTGTGTTTGTTCTTTATCCTTATTGTTCCCCTCTGAGGTGAAATCCAGGGATGCCGCTTCGGAAGTCTCAGAATCAATCCCTCCCCTCCCCCCACATCCCTGTCCAAACCTATATGCAGAACCAACCACAGAGAATACTAAGATGTTTATTTCTGGGCAGCGCCCTCATCCAGTTACATTTACCATGAGTATAGCTCAAAGGTGAGAACAGAGGAGCAGGTGAAATCGTGCATTGGAGGGGAGAGAAGCAGAGCACAGCCTGAAGGAGCAGAACGTCCAGGAAGGGATGATCAAGGGGCAGGGGCAGGTTCCTGGGAAGGAGACCGCAGTGGCTGTCACTGGGGAGGGAACCCCGCTCTCTCCAAACATATTGGGCCAGACCTTCAGCTAATATTTACCAAAAGGACATCAATGGAGTGCTATTGATTTAAACAATCAGTGGTTCAGGCCCACTGAAGGAGGCTGCTCTTTGTTGACTCTGGTCTGTGGTCCCTCTCCCTGTATCTCAGCCTCTGGCTAAGGATGCCAGAGGGGGCTGTCCCACAGAGCCAGTTTTGGTACTTAGCCCCCTCCCCTCGGGCCAGCGCAGAAATCACACAAAGAGCTTGCCGTAGCAGGCGTGGCAGTAGGCTTTGTCACCATGGTCCCGGAAGGTGCCCTTCTGCAGCTGGCTCAGGCAGAAGGCGCAGATGAAGTGCTCGGGGTGGAACCGGTGCCCCATGGCACTGATGCAGCGCCCGGTGATGGGCTTCCCACAGCCGTGGCACACCGAGCCCTGGCGCTGGTGGAAGTGAAGCTCGCAGTAGGGGCGGCCGTCTAGCTCGAAGAAGGAGCCGGTGGTGAAGCTGCTGAAACAGTCCTAAGAGAGGGGGAAGGAGCATTGAGACCTCATCCCTAACTAAGCACCTTGCCAACCTGCATATGGTGTTCTGCCCCTCACCCATCTGGCCCCCATATGGGCCCTGCTCCCTTGCCCATCCAGCCACCATATGGGACCCAGTCCCCTCACCTATCTAGCCCCTGGCCCCTCTACCCTGGTGCTTCACCCAGCCATCCCCGATAAGGGAGCTGGAATCACACTCAGCTGCTATAGAGGTTCTTAGTGCTCCATAGGGAAGAACCTCCTGACCCTCACCTGGCCATGCCCTGCATCACCTTCCTGAAGATTAAAGCCCAGGTGTCCCTCCAGCCCCCTACGTGGGACTCCGCACACTCACCCCACACACAAAGCACTCGGGGTGCCAGACGCCCTGGAGCGCGGACAGGTAGTTATCCATCACAGGCCGCTCACAGGCTCTGCATTTAGGAGAGAACATGGCCAGGAAGTCCTTCTGGCAGTACGGCTTCCCGTTCTTCTCATGGAAACCTGCGGAGGCAAGCAGGGAGAAGACATCCATGAAGTGCACCTGAATCCCAATGGGAGGACACAGACAGGGACCCTTCCTGCCAAGCTCCAAACCTACCCCAGGGAGGCGGAGAACGTACCTGAGTTACACTGCCCACTCTGATTCATGCTGGGCCTGGACAACAAACACTGTGCACGGATATTTCCCTTTAAGATGCAAATTTCTCACAGCCACACTCCTGCTTTCCTTCTCATTTGCTCCCCCTGTGGCCAAACTTGGGAATTACAGGGAGAGATTCTCACTGGTCCCTAGGGCCCAGATTTTCAAAGGCATTTAGACATTGTTGTCTTCAGTGTTGTGATGACTAACTGATTTAGGAGCCTAAATGCCTTTTGAAAATGAGATTTTAGTTCCTAAATCAGTCAGGCATTGCACACTATGGGGCTAATATGAGGGGGAAAGGAGTCCAGGAAAGCTGGCTGTATTTTAAAGAAGCCTTATTGAGGGTGCAGGAACAAACCATCCTGATGTGCAGAAAGAATAGCAAATATGGCAGGCAACGAGCTTGGCTTAACAGTGAAATCTGTGGTGAGCTTAAACACAAAAAGAAAGCATACAAGAAGTGGAAACTTGGGCAGATGACTAGGGAGGAGTATAAAAATATTGCTTGAGCATGCAGGGGTGAAATCAGGAAGGCCAAAACACAACTGGAGTTGCAGCTAGCAAGGGATGTGAAGCGTAACAAGAAGGGTTTCTACAGGTATGTTAGCAACAAGAAAAAGGTCAGGGAAAGTGTGGTACCCTTAATGAATGGGGGAGGAAACCTAGTGACAGATGATGTGGAAAAAGCTGAAGTACTCAATGTTTTTTTTGCCTCATTCTTCACAGACAAGGTCAGCTCCCACACTGCTGTCCTGGGCAACACACTGTGGGGAGGAGGTGAGCAGCCCTCAGTGGTGAAAGAACAGGTTAAGGACTATTTAGAAAATCTGGACATGCACAAGTCCATGGGTCCAGATATAATGCATCCAAGGGTGCTGAGGGAATTGGCTGATATGATTGCAGAGCCATTGGCCATTATATTTGAAAACTTGTGGTGATCGGGGGAGGTGCCGTATGATTGGAAAAAGGCAAATATATTGCCCATCTTTAAAAAAGGGAAGAAGGAGAATCCAGGGAACTACAGACTGGTCAGCCTCACCTCAGTCCCTGCAAAAATCATGGAGCAGATCCTCAAGGAATCCATTTTGAAGCACTTGGAGGAGAGGAAGGTGATCAGGAACAGTCAACATGGATTCACCAAGGGCAAGTCATGCCTGATCAACCTGATTCCCTTCTATGATGAGATAACTGGCTCTGTGGATATGGGGAAAACAGTGGACGTGATATATCTTGACTTTAGCAAAGCTTTTGATACGGTCTCCCACAGTATTCTTGTCAGCAAGTTAAAGAAGTATGGATTGGATGAATGGACTATAAGGTGGACAGATTGTCGGGCTCAACAGGTAGTGATCAACGGCTCGATGTCTAGTTGGCAGCCGATATCAAGCGGAGTGCCCCAGGGGTCGGTCGTGGGGCCGGTTTTGTTCAATATCTTTATTGATGATCTGGATGATGAGATGGATTGCACCCCCAGCAAGCTCACAGATGACACTAAGCTGGAGGGATAGGTAGATATGCTGGAGGGTAGGGATAGGATCCAGAGTGACCTAGACAAATTGGACGATTGGGCCAAAAGAAATCTGTTGAGGTTCAACAAGGACAAGTGCAGAGGACTGCACTTAGGACGGAAGAATCCCATGCACCGCTACAGGCTGGGGACCGACTGGCTAAGCAGCAGTTCTGCAGAAAAGGACCTGGGGATTACAGTGGACAAGAAGCTGGATATGAGTCAGCAGTGTGCCCTTGTTGCCAAGAAGGCAAACGGCATATTGGGCTGCATTAGTAGGAACATTGCAGCAGATCGAGGGAAGTGATTATTCCCCTCTATTCGGCACTACTGAGGTCACATCTCGAGTATTGTGTCCAGTTTTGGGCCCCCCACTACAGAAGGGATGGGGACAAATTGGAGAGAGTCCAGTGGAGGGCAACCAAAATGATTAGGGGGCTGGGGCATATGACTTACGAGGAGAGGCTGAGGGAACTGGGGTTATTTAGTCTGCAGAAGAGAAGAGTGAGGGGGGATTTGATAGCAGCCTTCAACTACCTGAAGGGGGGTTCCAAAGAGGATGGAGCTCAGCTGTTCTCAGTGGTGGCAGATGCCAGAACAAGGAGCAATGGTCTCAAGTTGCAGTGGGGGAGGTCTAGGTTGGATATTAGGAAACACTATTTCACTAGGAGGGTGGTGAAGCACTGGAATGGGTTCCCTAGGGAGGTGGTGGAATCTCCATCCTTAGAGGTTTTTAAGGCCCGCCTTAACAAAGCCTTGGCTGGGATGATTTAGTTGGTGTTGGTCCTTCTTTGAGCAGGGGGCAGGGCTGGCCTTACCATGAGGTGAACTGAGGCGGCTGCCTCAGGTGCCAGACTGTGGCGGGGAGGGGAGGGCGCCACTAGGACCCCGAGTGTAGAAAATTGTGTCTGCTGCTGGTGCATGTGTATTCTCTCTGCTCTAGATGCACAGAGATGGGGGAGTGCTGTGCTGGAGGAACGAGGGCACTAGAGGCATAACAGGCAGGCAAGAGAGAAGGTGAGAGGGAATAACAGAAAGCAGCAGGAGCTGCAGAGAGAGAGAGAGGAGAAGGAGCCTCTTATGTATCTCTTTAGCACCCCCAGGAGCCTGGACTGATTAACACCACCTTCTTAGGGAGCTTCCTGTTTCCTGCTGCTTCCCTGAACCCACTTGAGGAGAACAGGCAGTCAACTGAAGTAGCAGGAGCCAGTTAGGCCCTTAAGACACTGATATCTTTCCTCACTCAGGCCCTGCTACCAACCTGCTTATTTGTCCCCTTCAATTGAGTGTTGAGAGCCACTATAGCTGGCACAGAACAGCAGTCAAGAGTGAAAGAAGAAAACGCCCCTCTGGGGCAGCATTCAGAAAAATAAAGCAAGCAAAGGAAGCTTTTCTATCTAATCAGGAAGGAGCTCTCCTGAGATACATAGACATAAACGTTCACGGTGAGGCTTCCGGCCCCAGTGAGGATGTGAGTGGTGAGGAGATGCCTGATCTTCCAGTTAGTCAGAGTGCAGGTGACCTGGCAGCTACTGCAGCATCCATATCTCCATCTCAAATGGATGTAACCATTCACATTCCTGAAGAAAAGTGTAGATCAGAGAAGAGTGTGGAGGAGGTGCAAGAAACAGCTGCTGCTGAGTTTAGTTTCTTAAGTTTAGATGATCCAGGACTGTGGACCCACTTGAGCAGTAGCCCGAGGGACTTCCTTGTACTGCATGGGCCACAGCAAGTGAAAAACTTCATGTTCCCCAAAGACAATGAAAATAGAAGTTTCCATCCAACACATTCCTGGTGTGAAATCCCCAATGGTGACAAAGTGGAGGGGCCATGGCTTATGTACTCAAAACCCCAGAATGCTGCATGCTGTTTTTGTTGCAAACTCTTCCAGTCTAATGTTCCAGCCACATTGGGTTCTATAGGAACAAAGGACTGGAAAAATCTGGCTAGAAATCTGGCATGCCATGAGAAGGCAGCAAATCACCAGAGAGCATTCCATAGGTGGAAAGAGCTTGAGATGAGACTAAGGTTAAAGGCCACCGTAGATGATCAACATCAAGAGAAGATTGCATCAGCGTCTCTTTACTGGCAAAATGTTCTGAAAAGGCTCATTGCCATTGTGGGAATGCTTGCTACCAAAAACCTAGCACTGCGTGGCACTTCAGATCAGCTGTAGGTGCCAAACAATGGAAACGTCCTTAAAATTGTGGAGCTGATAGCTGAGTTTGATGCTGTACTCCAGGAGCATCTAAGAAGAGTCACCACCCAAGAAATGTACAAACACTACTACCTTGAAAAAATCATTCAAAATGAGATCATACAGTTACTGGCAACAAAAGTCAAACAGAAGATTGTGGCAGATCTGAAGTCAGCAAGATATTACTCTGTTATTCGGGACTGCACACCTTACATCAGCCATATGGAACAATTTAATGGTGCGTTTTGTAACAACAACAGAACCTAGTGAAAACGTCCCTACAATGGTGACTGTCAGAGAGCATTCTCTAGAATTTATTTACATTGATGATACTACAAGAGCTGGTATGACAAATGTGCTTCTTAAAAAGCTACGGGAATTGCGATAGCTGACATGAGAGGTCCGGGCTACGATAATGGTGCCAACATGAGAGGAAAGAACAGAGGAGTGCAGACACAGATCTGAGAGTTAAACCCTCGAACTTTTTTTGTCCCATGCAGTTCTCATTCATTGAATTGGTGGTCAGTGGTGCAGCATCAGTTTCTAGTGAGGCTGCTGAATTTTTTACTGTAATTCAAAGCATCTATGTATTTTTCTCTGCATCAACTCATCGATGGCAAATTTTGAAGCAACGTCTGGGAACATCCTCTCTGACACTGAAACCACTGAGTGCCACACGATGGGAAAGTTGAGTGGAGGCGATAAAGCCTATCAAACACCAAATTGGGAAGATAGATGACGCCATAGTTGCCATTATGGAGGCTAATGCTATGATAGGAACTGTTTGTGGGAAAACGGTGGCAGAGGGAAATGGAATCACGAGAAACACACATAATTCCAAATTTGTGTGTGGCTTAGTGTTGTGGCATGACATACTGTTTGAAATAAATGTTGTAAGCAAGAAACTCCAAGGTGTTGACCTTGATATATCTGGAGCAATGGAACAACTGGACAAAGCAAAGTCATACCTACAGTCCTACCGGTCAGATGAGGGATTTCAAAATGTTCTGAAGAGTGCACAGAAGTTGGCAGAGGAACTTCACACTGAAGCTATTTTCCCACCCATTCAAGAATACAAGAGTCACCAAAGAAGATGACATTTTGATTATGGGACATGGGATAATCCCATAAGAGACCCCAAACAACAATTCCAAGTTGAATTCTTTAACCAGGTGCTAGATTGTGCAATACAGTCAGTTGAAGAACGTTTCATGCAGCTCAAGGAACACAGCAGTATATTTGGGATGTTGTATGATATTCCAAAACTCCTCACTATACCTGAAGAAGACCTACACCAGCAATACAGGGCACTAGACAGTGTTGACACATGATGACATGCATGATATTGATGTGAGTGATTTAGGTGATGACCTGAAAGCCCTTTCAATATACATTTCAGCAGGATCAACTCCAAAGGCTGTTCTGGAATATATGTGCACAAATAAGATGACCACCCTCTTTCCAAATGCTTTTGTTGCTCTGCACATACTTCTAACACTTCTGTAACAGTTGCCAGTGAAGAACTTCTTAAAGTTAATAAAAACACATCTACGCTCCACAATGACATAGGAGAGGCTGGTCGGCCTTGCAACCATCTCAATAGAGCATGAGCTGGCCCAGACTGTGGACCTTCAGGAAGCAGTTCAAATCTTTGCAACCAAGAAGGCACGGAAAGCACCACTTTGATTATTCAAACAGATAAAAATGCCAGTGTTTACTATGCAGACAAGAAAAGTTACATTTGCTGTTCAGGCATTTGAAAGTTAAGTGTTACTTAAAATTTTTGAACAAGGCATTTTAAGTTGTTAGTTCTCCTTTATTGGGGTAGGTAGCAGAGCAGTACCATGAGAGGAGTAGAACAGGAAGAAGGCAGAATTGAGACTTTTCAAAGTTTTGGCCCAAGCGAGGAGGTATGGGGGCATCATTTGAGCTCCCTGCCTCAGGTGCCAAAATGTTGTGGGCTAGCCCTGGCAGGGGGTTGGACTAGATGACCTCCTGAGGCCTCTTCCAACCCTGATCTTCTAGGATTCTATGAACGCTGAGCACAGCAATGCCTGAAATACCTTTAAAAATCTGAGCCCATGGGATGTTGCTTTATGACTTTCCCTGTCATTGCTGAGAACTCTCTCAGAGAATTGCCCTGTCTTGCAGGGGAAGGCTGGGTTTGTGCTTACAGCCTTGCACTGGGCCCTCAAATTTAGATCCAGTGCCCAGCTCTGTCACAGACTCCCTGTGTGACCTTGACATGTCACTTCTCTACGGACCTGAGTTCCCCTTCTATAAAATGAAGATAACGAACCTTCCATTCTCCCAACCTTTGTCTTGTCTACTTAGCCGAGACGCTCTTTAGGGCCAGGACTTTCTCTCACTGTGTCTGTGCAGTGCCCAATGCAATGGGACCCTGATCTCAGCTGGGGCAGGGCCTGACTCTCGCTGTGTGTCTGGGCAGTTCCTGGCATGATAAGGCCCTGATCTCAGCTGGGGCAGGGCCTGTCTCTCGCTGTGTCTGGGCAGTGCCTGGCACGATGGGACCCTGATCTCAGCTGGGGCAGGGCCTGTCTCTCGCTGTGTGTCTGTGCAGTGCCTGATGCAATGGGACCCTGATCTCAGCTGGGGCAGGGCCTGTCTCTCGCTGTGTCTGGGCAGTTCCTGGCACGATGGGGCCCTGATCTCAGCTGGGGCAGGGCTTGTCTCTCGCTGTGTGTCTGGGCAGCACCTGGCACAACAGGGCCCTGATCTCAGCTGGGGAAGGGCCTGTCTCTCGCTGTGTCTGGGCAGCGCCTGGCACAATGAGGCCCTGATCTCAGCTGGAATCTCTAGGTGTTACCATAATAACAAATAATAGTAAAGGCAGAAGGTGGATTCCTAGAACAAACCAGACATCCCTAAAAGCAGGAATTCAAATTCAACCCAGCAGTCAAGGAGCTGAGTTAGACAATCTCATGACAACAGAGTGTGCTACAAGAGATGGGTGCAGGCAGAACTGGCTGCCACCTGTAGGGACTGAGCTGGGATAAGACAAGATCACTGTGCCAGGAATAGTATTGGGATCATGGAAGAGGTCCGAGTTAGCATCATGGCCCCATTGTACTGGGCATCATACAATACTGTGCACAGTCCCTGCTCCGGTGAATAAGCAGCCTATCGCTAGCCAAACTCCTCAAACTTAGCACTAACAAGAAGTCACTGATGTGGGGAGAGAGGCCCCCAGAGAACAAAGACAGGATGCAGGAGGGGACAAAGAAAGAACCGGCCCCAAGAGGGGCTGGGGCCTGAACTCATCAGTTAAACTTTCCACAACACTGCTATAATTAGCAGCATGGGAATGAGCGAGTGGGAATGAGCGAGGCCCTCGGCACCGGCTCTCTCTCAGGTGTCAATTACTGAGCAGGGCTGGCGGGAACACAGCCACTGAGTGCCTGCCTAGAAAACCAGTCCCCTGGCAGGAACGGAGTGCTTTTGCTCTGGCTGCCTGGGGAAATTAATGAGCACCTACCATGGGCGGCCCAGCAAGCAAGCAATTAACACACACGCACACTGCACAGGGACAGGATGGGGCCTTAAAGGGGAACTGATGGCAAAATGCATAGATGGACAATTGCTGCTGCTGTGGGGATTTTGTACCACTGTCTGGGCTGTGAGCAAGTGGTCACCAGGGTTGTTACAGGTGCCGCTGTGCCACCATGACACAGTTAAACACTGTCTGTGTGACAACTATAGGAAATAGTAACCAGCACTCCACACTGGTGCTAACGGCTGGAGCTCTGGCCCCAAAGTCTGCATCCCGTAGGGCCTCAGAGGGAGGGAATCTATTCATATGACTGAGCACTTTAGCAGTGAGTGCCCAGCGAAATGACTGCTCCCTTCCAGAATTGTCCCTGATCTGTGCACCTGACAGAATCACAACTCACGACTGGAGGCCCAGGGTTGGAATAGCAGGAGGGTGGGGAACCCAAGTAAGGAATATGGGGAACTGGCAGAGGTGTAGGGGGAAGCCCAGAGCTAAGATAGTAGGCAGTTGCAGTCAGGATTGAGGGGCATGGGCAGAGCGGAGGCGGGGGTGAGAGGGAGTTGAGGGCGGGGATAACAGGGGCCTGCAGGTCGGAACTGAGGGGGGGGAGCTTTTGGGGAGAGGCCAGGGCTGGAATAGCAGCGGGACTGTGGGTCAAGACAGAGGCCTAGATCCCCGTGGAATCCCGACTTTCTACGTATGGCAGGAGAAGAGCAGGGGACGCACCATCATTGCTGAACACCTTCCCACAGTGAGCACAGAAGAAGTGCTCCGGGTGCCAAGTCTTGTCCATGGCCGTCAGAACTTTCTGCAAAGAGAATGAAGTGACTGGGGTGTGCACTATCGGCAGAGAGCTACGAGAGGAGAGGGGCAAGGAAAAGCAGCCTCCTGGTTAATCCAACCAGGAACCTTCCCTGGCAGGAGTTAGAACCAGGAGGGCAGAGTCAGCTCTATTTACCTCCAGGATGGGCCCGGCACAGTAGGCACAGCGGGGGGAGAAGAGCTGGTGATAATCCTCCTGGCAGTACGCCAGGCCGCCTCGCTCGTAGAAAGCGCTGGAGCCCATCTCCTGTCCGCACTGGGTGCAGGTGAAGTGCTCGGGATGCCACGTCTTTCCCAGAGCAGTGATCATCTAGAGACAGGACAAAACCCTGGAAGTCTTTGCCCAGAGAATCTCCGCCACTGAGCCCATTGGTACATGGGGGACCCAGCAGTCTGGGGAAGCCATGATAGGAATAGGGACCCTCGCATGGTCCTAGAGATGGTGGCTGAGACAGCAGGAGACTCAGCTGTTATAGGACTTTCTGGGGAGAAAGAGATCCCCTCACCTAAAGGAGGGACTGGGGGAAACATACTGTCTGACCAAGCAGATCTTATAGCTCTGAGCAATCAAGAGCGGAAGGAGCCAACCCTGGTGAGAGAGAGGGACACAAATATAAACTGACAGACAGCCGCAGGGTCCATGCCATCCCCTCTCACCTTTCCAGCGATGGGTTTGCGGCAGGAAGCACAGTTGCCCTTAGGCACGGCAGTGATGCCGAGGTCCTGCAGCTCTTGCGTCAGGTCCCCCAGCATGCTCTCAAGGGTGCTGCCGGGACTTGGCCCCACTGCTGATGACCCCCTGGCACGTTCCGGTTCTACAGCAGAACCCACCGCTGAGATCTGCCACAAAGGAGGAGACCAGGCCGTGAGAATGTTCGGCTTCATGTTCCCACCAGGGGCTCGGCCCTACAGCTCCCCCTTTTCCCCTCACCTAGGGAGCTGTTTCTACTGCACATGGGACCCACCAACAGAAGAACGCCAGGCTTTGCCATTGCCGGCTGGAACGTGGGACGGGGGCAGTGCCAGGTTGCCAATGGCACCCATGGCGCCATGGTGCTGGGCCCACACTCAGAAGGGGCCCCAGCGCCCAGACCATGGCCCTGCTCCCCCACTCCACCGGCGTGCCATCCCGAGGCCCTGTCCCCACTTGGCCTCTTCCCCACCGCAGGCCCCACCCGCCACTCATTCCTCTCCACCCCCTCCCGCCCTGTGCAAGTGGTGGGCGGAGCCTCAGAGGATGAGTCTTGAGCGGGGGTGTGGTCTCAGGGCAGAGCGAGGGGCAGAATGGGAGGGTGGGCCATGGCCCAGCAGTGCTGGGCCCACAAAAGTTTAATCCAGCCCTGGGCAGGGGCCATTCCCAAGGAAGAGCCCAAGGCCTGCATCTCAACTGAAGCTTTGCAAAGTGGTGCCCCTGGTTCTTCCGGAGGAGGGGGTTGCGTGGCCAGGACTCACCTTGGACTGCATCTGGCCCAAATGGGATAAAAGCTCATCCAGCTGCTGAGCAGCCGTCGGGGGGGGAGGGGAAAGAAGCGACAGCTGCGGAGTTGGAACCTCACTGCGGGTAGAAGAGAGACATCCGTGTCAAAGAGAGTAGGTCACTGCTTCAACCCCACCATGAGCCCCCTTTACCCAACTCCCAGCAGCCAGACCCGCCCTGCCACCACCAGACCACAGGAACACCAAAGCGTTCACTGGAAGCATGGTGCTCACCCCAGTGAGCATGGAAGTAGAGCAGGGTGTGAGGGACACCCCTAGAGAAGGGAAACAAACGCATCTCCCCATCATCAGTTATCATCTGATCCCTAGAGCAGATGCTGGGTGTTCCTGTTCAGGAACAGAATTAAGATAAACTGAATTAAGGGCACTTTAATTCTGAACGAGACGATCCACACAGGGGTTTAATGAGGTTTAACTAACCCACTTTAAAAGGTCATTTAGATGAGCTTTCCTAAGTGTCCCCACGTAGACAGGCACTAAATACAGTCAGGGACTTGTGAGTGGAGGGCAGGGCAGGTGGGGATGTGTCTGGGGAGGGAGCTGTGGAGTTTAGGGAAGGTTTCCCCCAATAGCCAGTCAGAGAGCAACGCCCCACTGAACTAGTGGCAGGGAGGGAGGGGTGGAGTCAGATCTGGGTGTTTGGAGGGGGAGGAGTATAACCAGCAACTAGTGGAGGAGGAAGGAGAGGAAAGGATTAGTAATTGGAGAGAGGGTCAGTGGAGAGGTTCGGGGGTATTCTACCCAGGTACCACCCCCTTAGCCAAGCCATTCCCACACACCTAGGTACCCTCCCCTTAGCCAAGTCACACCCACACACCCAGGTACCACCCCCTTAGCCAAGCCACACCCACACACCCAGGTACCACCCCCTTAGCCAAGACACTCCCACACACCCAGCTGCCCTTCCTTTAGCCAAACCATGCCCACACACCCAGGTACCAATCCCTTATCCAAGCGACTCCCACACACCCAGATACCATCCCCTTACCAATCCAGAGACCATCCCCTTACCCAACCAGGCCTACAGATTCCCCAGCCGCCGCCCCCTTAACCAAACCACTCTCACACCCTAAGTACCACCCACAGACTTCCAGTAACTGGATATTTCTTGTACAACGGTCAGCAATGACGTAAAGAACAATATGACATTTAAATCATTATTAAGCTCCCGATTCAACTGTTTTAATCAAAGATTGTAAGGCCTTCGGGCTAGAGGCCTTTTTGCCATGTGTACAGCAGTTAGCGCAGTGAGGCGATCCTGATTGAAACCTCTGCTACCCCAATACAAATATATAATTAACCCACTAGTACAGCTCCCTTCTAGCCCACCCTGTGCCACACTTCACACCAGGGAGCCGAGGACACTTGGGCACACAGGGGAGCCGAGGAGACTTGGGCACACAGGCACCAACTGGTAGCTTGGTGCAGTTTTGCTGCTCTGTGGTCACTATTACCAGTCCACTGGTTGTAAGCAGAGGTTGTGGATTCTCTCCACCTCCTGCGGGGGGTGTTAAGTCCGTTGATTTGCATACTGGCAGATCCACAGGTAACTCCTCTGCACCACCGTGTCATCAACCCCCTTCTCCACGCTGGCAGTTCTGCCATGTTTAGGCCTTTCTATACCCTGGGATGGGGTATTATTTCCATGCCCTGGGATGGGGCATTATTCGTTATTTATTATTACCCCCTGCCTGCCTGCAGCCTCAGCCCTGAATTGGGTCCTGTTCAGACTGAGATGGGCGCAACCAGAAGGGTTGGAAACTTCTTTTTGACCCATGCTTAGACCCTGCAGAAACTGACGAGGCCACCAGAGAAGGGCTGGTATGGGCAGTACCACCTCAAACCGGCTCTGTCCTGCCGTGGCAGGGGATCAGGGTAGGTTAATTTTTCATTAAGCATCATGGGGGAGCAGGCATTTGTAGGAAGCAGTGCTGAGGAGATACAGATGGGTGTACTGGAAGGATCAATAAAACAGCTTTCCCTCCCCGGTACAGCATTTACCTGTAGACATTTTTGTCATCTGATTCCTGGAGCCAAGTACTTAATGCAGGCTGTACCTGGAAACAGAAAGAGCAAGAGATATACAAAGAAAGCAGCCCATTTCCTTATACCCAGTCCAGTTATACTGTATTTCCAGATCCTGCCTTACTGTGAACATGGCTAATTAAGGAGAATTAGTGGTTAATTGATCATCGGGAAATCCCTTTTCCACTCTCGGCATTCTCCTAAATTATAGTCAGGAGGGGCTGGATAGGCCTGTAACATCTCTAGGGCACAGATGTAACTGTCTGAGTGGGACAACCTTCATGTGCTGAGTTCTGCAGAGTCTCAACCTCCCTGTTGTAGAGGATGGATTTCTGCCGGGTACCTTGTGTGTAGGCAGCCCCGACAGGCACTGAAGGGAATACCTTATGGGTCCCTGAGGTGACTAGTTTCTCGTTCTGGACAGTGTCTGTCTCAGGCACTGCTGCGGCTGGTCTCTGCTCACTGGAGCCGTGTGTCAGAAGGGAGTAGTCCCCTTTGGGCTCCTTAGAGCTTTCTTCCAGTTCTGCCAGCAAAGCATCTGAACAAGAAAACCGGTTAGAGACAAACAATATAAACTGCGCCCGCCACACAGGACACACAACACTCCCCTCAGTGCTCTCTCCCCACACCAGCACCGGGGCCCCAACCTGCCACAGGAGGGGTGCCCCTCCCCTGGCCCCAACTCAGCCTGTGGCCTGGACCAGCTGTGGCCTGAGCAGCCCAGCCCCGGCACGGCTGGCCTGCTCCAGCCACACCTGGGTCTGGGCCGCTCCGGGGTCAGGCCGCGCTGTGCCACCCCGGCCACGCCTAGGGCCGGGCCGCTCTCGCCGCGACAGATCCAGGGCTGGACTAGGTGGTGTCAGCATCAAACCCAATTTGGGGGTCTAACTCAAGAGTCCACTCCTTGCTCTTCCATTGGAAGGGGGGTTCACTTACCCAAGTCGTCCATTGCACTAAGCCCTCTCTCCCCTTTGCTCCAAGGAGGAGAGCCAAGATGTGCGGGGTGGCAGGATCACAGGGGAAATGAGCGAGGCAATGAGCGAGAGGCCCCTGCAGACTCTTTCAGTTCCTCTCTTCAGCTGCACTTCCTCTCTTCAGAGGCCGGGGACTTTTTTCGTGAGTCACATGTTTCAACTAAAGCATAATGAACCCAAATCACTGAGAAGGGAAAGCAGGGAGGACTGGCCCAGGTAGAGTCTTACAGATGTACCACAAAGGTGATGTGGCTGCTTTCTTCCATGTGATCAGGGCACTCTGCTGACCCTATATCCAGGAGAGCAATTGTACACAGTGACACTATCTCTGAACCCATTCTGGTGGGAGTTAATGGGTGAAAAACTCCTCATGGCTGTTGAAAGCCAGCAAAGATCCATTATTCATGGGGATTGTTAATTGCTCAAGAAACCACCCTATAATGTTAATATCTTTATCTGTTACTATTTTGTCCCAAGCCTACCCTTTCTGGGGAAGTTCACCGCATAGGTCATGGGACGGAAGCTCCAGCTTAAAAGCATTCAGAAAGCTGGAGGAATCTGCACCAAACTAGTTTCCATCTGACACATGTCAGGCAGCATCAGCCTTCTTCATCACCGATTTCCTTCTGGAGATGAACAAGGGTCATGGGGCCATGTAGATTATAAGAGATCTAGCATCAGCCTTTGATACCTTTCAGCCTGAGGTGTTGCTGACAAGCCTGTGACATCTAGCAGGGAGGGATGGGGCACTGGATGCTTTCTGGCAGCATCAGGCAGCTTTTCATCCAGCCCTCTCTGGTGAGGCCCCACAAGGCTCCTTCCTGCTCCAGACTGCCCAAGGATATGGAGGTGTTTAGGGCTGCAGTGGCTTCAGTATGCTCTTCTCTATGTCTCCTTTCCATCAGAACTGGACCATGCAGTTTCCTTGCTTTCCCAGTGCCTCGCTGAGATAAGGCTCTGCAGCAAAGTTGCCTGAGATGTTGGATACAAACAAGTCAAGAGGCACTCATTTGGGAAAGATGAAAATATTGGTTAGCACAGTGGTCTCCAAACTTTTTGGATCGTGCACCCCCAGGGCCAGCTCTAGGGAAGCAAAAAAAAAGAAGAGCTGCCACCGGCAGGCCGCCAAAGACGGAGCGGGGAGAGCCAAGCTGCCGCTGGCGTGCCGCTGAAGACGGAGCGGGGAGAGCCGAGCTGCCGACGGCGGCTGCCGAAGACGGAGCGGGGAGAGCTGAGCTGCCGCCGGCGGGCTGCTGAAGACGGAGCGGGGAGAGCCGAGCTGCCGCTGGCGTGCCGCCAAAGACGGAGCGGGGAGAGCCGAGCTGCCGCCAGCGTGCCGCTGAAGACGGAGCGGGGAGAGCTGAGCTGCTGCCGCTGGTGTGCCGCCGAAGACGGAGCGGGGAGAGCCGAGCTGCCACCGGCAGGCCACCAAAGACGGAGCGGGGAGAGCCGAGCTGCCGCCGGCGGGCTGCCGAAGACGGAGCGGGGAGAGCCAAGCTGCCGCTGGCGTGCCGCTGAAGACGGAGCGGGGAGAGCCGAGCTGCCGCCGGCGGCCGCCGAAGACGGAGCGGGGAGAGCCGAGCTGCCACCAGCGTGCCGCCGAAGACGGAGCGGGGAGAGCCGAGCTGCTGCCGCTGGTGTGCCGCCGAAGACGGAGCGGGGAGAGCCGAGCTGCCACCGGCAGGCCGCCAAAGACGGAGCGGGGAGAGCTGAGCTGCTGCCATGCCGCCGAAGACGGAGCGGGGAGAGCCGAGCTGCCGCCATGCCGCCGAAGACGGAGCGGGGAGAGCCGAGCTGCCGCCGTGCCGCCGAAGACGGAGCGGGGAAGAGCCAAGCTGCTGCCGCTGGTGTGCCGCCGAAGAATCAGAGGTCCAGGAGTGCTGCTGCCGCCATGCCGGCAGCACTCCTTCAGCGGCGCTCCTCCTGCCGCGCACCCCCAGGGATGGTCTTGCGCACCCCTTGGGGTGCACGTACCCCACTTTGGAGAGCACTGGGTTAACAAAGGGGAGCAACTAGAGAAACTGGCAAGGATTGCACTGCTCCATCCATCAGCAGTTACCTCCCCAGAAAGGTCTGCAATTTCAGAGACCTTTTTTTTGCCACCAATCTGCCCTTGGATTCCCAGGTGTGACACTACGCCCCTTATTCTTCATAGAAATATTGTTATAATATTATTTTAGCATATTTAAGATGTATTTTATGCAAGATGACTCTTGTGAGATATCATTGGAAAGGTTATGATTCACTGAATATGATTATCCTATTTGTAGGCAGGTATAATTTTTGTATCTAAAGTTAGGAATATTGACTATACATCTGTACTGCAAAAGTGTTTGCATCTGGGGAACGCCCACCAGACAGAATGCAACCTGTCTGGCTGGTTAGCTGGGGACAAATCAATGAACCATTAAGGAGAACAATAGGTCTTTGAAGATGCTAATCTCCCACCTTCCTTTGACTCATGGCTGCTTTGACACTGCAGGATTCTGTCTGGTGGGCCTTCCCCAGATGCAAACATTTTTGTAGTACAGATGTATAGTCAATATTCCTAACTTTTAAGACAGGGGAGTGAGATGATTGGGGTTCGTTATTCATTCAATCCCTGCCCAGGAAGACTGCTGAAAACATATAAGAAACAAAGACACAGGGGGATGTGGGAGAAGGACTGAGCCCAGGTGAGAGGGTGTTTGGCCTGTGAAAGAAATACTGGGAGTTTTAAGCTGCAAGCAAAAGCAGCTTGCCTTCAAGATACTCTGCAACCTAAAACAACATTTAGGGTGAGAAATTGTTAGTTATAACCTAGAACAAGGAGGAGTCCTTGTGCACCTTAGAGACTAACAAATGTATTTGGCCATAAGCTTTTATGGGCTAAAACCCACTTCATCAGATGCATGGAGTGAAAAATACAATAAGCAGTATATATATACAGCACATGAAAAGATGGGAGTTACCTTACCAAGTGGGGGGTCAGTGCTAACGAGGCCAATTCAGTCAAGGTGGAAGTGGCCTATTCTCAAGTTGGCCAGAAGGGGTGAATATCAACAGAGGGAAAATTACTTAAATTTGTTAGTCTCTAAGGTGCCACAGGGATTCTTCATTGTTTTTGCTCATACAGACTAACACGGCTACCCCTCTGAAACCTAGTTATAACTAGTTTCTTTAGTATTAAGTTTAGCTTGCATATTTTTTCATTTGCTGGGTAATCTGCTTTGATTTGTTTGCTATCCCTTATATTCACTTAAAATCTATCTTTTGTAGTTAATAAACTTGTTTTTGTTTTCTCTAAAACCAGTTTGTGGACTTCATAACTGGGGGCAAAAAGCTGTGCATATCTTCCTCCACATTGAGGGAGGGAGCAAATTTCATGAGCTTACATTGTACAGTTCTCTGTGCAGCACAAGACGATACTATTTTGGGTTTACACTCCAGAGGGGGTGTGCAGTTGAGTGCTGGGCAAGTCCCTAGCTGACCTTTCCCATGCAGAGCTGATTTTAGCATCTGTGTCTTTCTGCAGCTGGGTGTGTCCTTACCTGTGTGTGTGCTGGAGGAGGCTTGAGGGCCTGACTCAGCAGGACAGTGTAAGGGTGCTCAGACTGGTGGAGCAGGCGGGCTCAGTGGTACCCAGTACATCAGGTGGCACCCTGGAGGCTGGAGGGGATCTGTCACATGAGGTACCAGTGAATCCACCTTCATGTAGTTAAAAGATGCAACCTTTTCTTAATAATGCAAATTTCTCTACTGACGTGCAAGGCCTTTGTCACTTCCAGGTTAGAGTACTGTATCATGCTCTGCTTAGGACTGCTCTTCAAAGCCATGCAGAAATCGTAGCAGAAGCAGCCTGCTTTCTCAATGGAGTAGGGTTTCCATGAGTCAGGAGTGTACCCTTGTTGCCAAGAAGGCCAACGGCATATTGGGCTGTATTAGTAGGAGCATTGCCAGCTGATCAAGGGAAGTGATTATTCCCCTCTATTTGGCACTGGTGAGGCCACACCTGGAGTATTGTGTCCATTTTTGGTCCCCCCCCCCACTACAGAAAGGATGTGGACAAATTGGAGAGAGTCCAGCGGAGGGCAACAAAAATGATTAGGGGACTGGGGTGTTAGAGGGCTTATTCCTTCACCCTCCCACTTCCCTAGTCCTTCTCATGTGAACAGAGAGCAACAATACCCAAAGTCCGAAGATGCAAACAATTCAGTGTTTATTGGGATGAACTTCCAGCAAGTTTAAATCCAAGTTCCTTTTTCCTTATTTTCAAATCCCAACTTACTTCCTGTTTGCCCCCAATTTATATAGTAATATTCTCAGCTATACCTTAACCAATCATTTTACTGAAATTTACCTAACCAATCCTAACATATTGTAACATGATTAGCTAACCAGTTATATCCCACCACCTTAATTAGTTTACACCCAGCAAAATTAATTATACAGCAGACAAAAACAATCACAGAACCAGGCAGAGACCATGCAAATAAACAATAGCAAAGTAGGAACTATAATGACAAAACAATGCAGAAGTGAGGATTTCACAACTACATCTATAAAGACATAAGGGTTTCCCAACTATGTCTATTGATAAGTGAGTTCTTACCAAACAGAAAACTATCAGACTAAATTTCCTTTTACATCTTCTAGGCTCTTCCCTTTATCTGGAGATGATAGATCGGATCACCTTGCTAACAGCCCCAGATTGCCTTGTTTCAATATGACTAGTTTGAAATGTGTGAGGATGTGACCAGTCACTTTCCAGCTTATGGCTGCTCCCACTGCTTAGCCAGGGGCCTTAGCTTAAGAACAGGGCCTCAGACTGGCACAGTGAGAGAAGGCCCTTACACAGGCAGACAGTGATTTTGATTCTTTCTTTTATACCTCTATAACTAGCTAAATGATAAACATATACCTAAATTCTTAGATTATAGGCCTTTGCAGACAGGCCTAAATATCTATATCCTAACACTCCACCCCACCCCCTTTTTTTCTTTTTCCTTTTGGGATCCTCCTGCCCAGGTATCCCTGGAAAAGCATAGAGCATATGGTGACACACTTCCTGATAGGGCCAGGCATCAAGGTGGAGGCGTCGATGCTCCATCTGTCCCACTGCCCCTTGTGTAGTACCGTGCCCTGCACCTTCTCTTGTACGGGCACACCACACCTATTCCAATTAGTGTTCCAGACTTCCCATTATAGTGTGCCCGAGAAGGTTGGGTCCGGGTTGTCTAGTACACTGTGGGGGAGGGCTTACTACATTACTTATAGGTTATAATTAGTGACTGTTCTCTAGCGGGTTTTGCTCCCCTTGATCATTTCCATATGCAATGTAACACAAATACAGTGAACAATACACCAGCTGCTATGATAAGAGAGAGTCCTGACCACTGCAGTATGGCCCAGCATCCTGGCCACCACCAAAAACACTGCTTTTCTTTCTTTGATAGGGTAAAAATTTTGTCAGTGCCATCCTGTAGTGTATTGTAAGTGTGTCCAACTGTTGGCGCTTGCAGCAAGTTGCTCTTGTAATCTTTGTGTACTCTTGTCCATATTGTGTGTCCATTGAATATCCACAGTGAAATTTGGTATTGTCCAAACCAATTCAACTACTTGGTACGGTATGGGGTAGTAGGTGCTGGTTCAATTGTTTACAACGATTAAGTCCACTGATCCATTGATGCACCATAGTTCAGGTGGCAGTGTAATGAAGTTCATAATTTGGTCATATAGTGAAAAAATATTGCCTCCTAGTGTTATATTGCAGGATTGCATACATTCCCAACAGAGTACACCATACCCATATACATTACTCCTAAATTCCCCCCTCCCTTTGCAATAGGCCATTGATTCTGCTCCTCTATAGTCATAGGAGGGGGCATATCCATATTCCTCCTCTGTATATACAACTGCTTAATGTGATGACAGTCCAATTTACCCCATTCCACCCTGCCTCCCACCTATTTCCTAGTGGCTCCCAATACGCTCCCTCTTCCCTAGTTACTCCCATAGGGTTCAAGGGGACCACCTTATTTGCATTTCCTTCCCATGGTATCATAGTAACAATTACACAAGAACTGTCCCCACAGGTCGGGGATGTTATTTTCCAGATAGGTGGGTATGTTTTTGCAATTGTTGGATAAATATGGGCTAGCCTCCTGATTTAATACTGAAGACCATTGTTCTGACCAAGCCTCTCTCATAATATCCATTAACATTATTAACTGAGCATTTTGAATATCTATGCACACTTCTCCCCATGTTAGTCTTCTGAAGCCATCTCCCACCCATGTCACCAGGTCCCCTGCCCAATGAGTTAACTGCAAGTTTACCTCTACTGCTGTCCTCCACCCTGTGGCAACTGCCGATTGTTGCTGTGCTATTAATTTGTTGTTGAAATCTCACATTTTGGCTACTAATCATTTGGTTACTCACTCATCCCCCAGATTCCATGTACCCAGCATTGTGTTCCCCGCTGCCTACAATCCCCTTTTCCAATGACGATTCCAGGTGTGTCCCCTCACCCACCCATTGAATTGTTGTTTCAATCCTTTGATGTACATACTACCATTAGGATGAATTTTGTCCACCCACCATTCCTTGGGGCATCCCACCCCTGGAATAGAGTGAAAGGACACATTAAACAGTGCTGGCTGCACCCACTCCCACAATGGCTCCCATACATTTGCTCATCAGGGAATATTCTCGGCTCCAGGCTGTGACCACTTTAAATTTGGGTTCTTCCAATTTGGCATCCAGATCACCTGTAGGGTTACAGTCTGTAAAATGGTTAACTCATCGTACCCCCAGTGTACCAAATGGGATTTTACACCTAGTATAATATGTACAAAACAATTACACCTTCGGGGATTATCTTCCATGGAAGTATCATTGGAGTTACATATGGTAACATCACACCCTAAATGTGGGGCCCTATTTTCCCCAAAGGGTTCATTTGCTCCAGGAGACCAGAGGGTTATATTCTTTCGATCCTCGGTAACAAACCACTGTTAGAGGGCTTATTCCTTCACCCACTTACTTCCCTGGTCCTTCTCGCATGAACAGAGAGCAACAATACCCGAAGTCCAAAGGTGCAAACAATTTGATGTTTATTGGGGTGAACTTCCAGCAAGCATGATTCCAGTTTCCTTCCTTCTCAGTGTCCTCCTTCCCAGCTCTGACACCACAGAGCCTTACACCTGTGTCCCTGTTCCCATTCCTGCCCTTAGCCAAACATGATTCCCATTTCCCCATCCCCATTCCCTGTTCCCATTTTCCCCCCACACACACATCCACTTCCTGACTGACTGCAGACTATATAGTAAAACTTGAGTTCTGCTTAGCTATACCTTATCCAATCATTTTCCTGAAATTTAACTAACCAATCCTAACATATTGTAACATGATTATGTAACCAATTATATCCCACCACCTTAATTAGTTTACACCCAGCAAAATTAATTATACAGCAGACAGGAACAATCACAGAACCAGACAGAGATTATACAGACAAACAATGGGGAAATGGGGACTACAGTGATAGAACAAACACAGAAATGAGGATTTCACATCCCAGCTATTGATAAGTGAGTTCTTGCCAGACAGGATGCTATCAAACTAAGTTTCCTTTTACATCTTCTAGGCACTTCCCTTTCTCTGGAGGTGATAGGCATTATCAGGACAGGATTGTATTCCTAACAGCCCAATAACACCTTCTTTCAGTGTGACTAGTTTGGAATGTTAGGATGTGACCGTAGACTTCCCAGCTTATGGCTGCCTCTGTTGCTTAGCCAGAGATCTCAGCCTAAGAACAGGGCCTCAGACTGTCACAGTAAGAGAAGGACCTTACACCGGCAGGCAGTGATTTTTATTCTTTCTTTTATACCTCTATAACTAGCTAAGTGATAAGAATACACCTAAATTCTTAGAGTATAGGCCTTTACAGACAGGCCTGACTATTTATATCCTAACCACCACATAGCTGGGTAACTGTGTTTTCCACTATCATTAATCATGGCAGCACCCAGGGAGTACCATACAATATTTCCTGATAAATTTGATATGCTCCACCGGGTTGGTATTCCCCCATCTAATCCATAAACCATATACCAACACGCCAAATTCCTGTTGGAGTATTAGTGGTACATCTTTCTACGGGTAGATTCTCATAGTCTTCATTAGCTTTATTACCTCAGGTTGCAAGTGGAGTAGTTCATGTGTTTCCTCCTTTTGACACTTCACATCGTGGGATCTGAATAGAATTTGTAAATGTGACAATTGTGATTAGCACTAGTAATTGTTCCATCCAGGGCCAGGGAATTTTCATCCTTTTCGAATTAACCTGTAATACACATATAACAAAATTTACATGTCCCCTTTCCCAATCCCCTGTTTGTACCTTTTTATTTGCGTGCAGTGAACCTACTCCTGTCCTCCATTCTCTGTACCCAGTAATAGCAGACTGGGCCCTAATTGGTCAAGGACAAGATAGGGGCCGTTCCATGTAGGAGCTGGGAATGGATGGTGTTGACCTGGGATCTTGTACATCACTAGATCTCCTACCATGGGTAGATCACACTCCCCGGGCAAGTCATACCATGCTTTGACTTTTGCTGCTCCTTGATCGTCTCGCCAGGCCACCGCCTGCTGTACCGGTTTTACATGGTCAGAGTTAAAATCCATTCTTGTGTTAAGCCGTGTGTAGTGACTTCCCCAGGTACTGGGGTAAGTAGATTTTCCCACCGTTCCATGGGCCTTACCATGAGAGCCTCATATGGAGAAAATCCTGTGCCCTTTGATTCTCGGGCCCTTATTCTCATTAAGACAAAGAGCAGTAACTGTGACCAGTTTTTCCTCCCATTTCCACTCCCTTTCTTAGCTCACTTTTAATGGTGCGGTTCATGCACTCCACCTGCCCCGCAGTCTGTGGGTGATAAGCAATATGGAACAACTGTGTGATTCCAGTGAGGGCTGATAGCTCCCCTAACAGATCTGACCGGAAAGCTGCTCCTTGGTCTGAGTCAATCACCTTTGGGACCCCCCAGTGAGTGAATACCTCATTTACCAGTATTTCAGCAGTTACTCGGACAGTTTGATACTTTGTGGGGAAAGCTTTCACCCACCTGCTGAAAGCATCCACCACCACCACCATGAATTGTTTTTTTCTGTGATCTGGTGGTAGGGTCCTGTGTAGTCAATTTGTATTCTTTCCCATGGTCCCCTTGGGGTTTGTCTCATTAATTCTCCCCTTAGCACCTTGTGAGGTGGGCTGTGCCTGGCACAGTCCAAACATTCCAGATGTGATTTTAAATCAGCTGCCATTCCTGGCCACCAGCACAACTTCTTAAAGTTCCCAGTGTCTCCTCAAACCCGGGTGTCCCCCTGCCAAGCTCTCAAGCACCCAGCTTAAGAAAGCCGTCCGGCTTCCCTGTGGGCACAGCATTACTGGTCCCTCAGCTGTTAAGACACCAAATCCCTTCCATTAGTTCCACCTTTGGCACATGCCTGTCCCCAAGTTTCATGATGCCTTCCAGTCCTGGGACAGATTCTTGCAACTCTCAAATTCGCCCTCCCCGATCTGTATCCACCCCGCTTCTTGTTATCAGTGCTACAGGCACACTCTCTTCTGGCTCCCAGGGCCACGGGGGTGCCTCTGTTGCAGCCCGCTTGGCCTCTACATCGGCCAGATTATTTCCTTTGCTTAGGGGTCCTGTTTTCTTGTGTGCCTTTACCTTTACCACATTGATCCTGTGAATGAGCTCCTCCACTCGCTTCCACCAGGTAGCATGCTTGATTGTGGAGCCGTCTGTTGCCCTGACATGATTATCCACTCACCATCTCAGCATTAATGTGGCACCATGAAATATATAATCTGAATCTACCACCACCCAACATTCTGGCTCAAATTTGGGATCCACTTCATTTAAAGCTGTTAGCAAGGCTGCCAGTTCTGCCTCCTGAGCTGACCTTGCTTCTAGTGAGAAACCAATGGTGCTGACTGTCTCATTGCCTCTGATTCCCACAACAGCTAAGCCTGCAGTTTTCCGTCCCCCTTGATACCCACAACTTCCATCCAAAAACCATACCAGTGTCCCCTCCTTTACCTGATTGGGGTTAGCTGCCTGAAACACCTGATGTTGGGTTTTACTTGGGCTGGCTTCACATTGGTGTGGGGTGCCAGCCAGATGTAATTCAGCTACCCAGACTATGGGTTCCTTTAACACCTCTGCTTTAATGTTTTCTGCCTGTAGAGCCAGCAACCATTGGGCAGTACGCTGCCCACTCACTGGTCCCTGTAAGACAGTGTGCATATGTAACAGCCGCAGGGGTCACAATGAGATCTGACTATTACTTTCTGCATTCCTGGGAGGCATTTGAATTTCCCTGCCCCCCAGTAGGTGCACAACAGCACCTTTTCACACCATCCATACTTCAGTTCCACAGCACTCAAAAGTCGAGAGGCAAAGGCCACAGGTCGGTCCTTTGCTTCATACTCCTGTGTTAACGCACAACCAATGGTAGCGTCCGATACCAAAGGGTACAGATAAAAGAGTTTCTCCTCATTCGGGGAGGCCAGCACTGGAGCACTGGCCAGGTTTTCCTTTGGCACTCTCACTGCCTCAGTACACTCTTTTGACCATTCCCACGTTGAGGCTCGGGTTAGGTCAAATAGAGGCTGGGCTATTTCTGCATAATTGGCCACAAAATCCCTGCAAAATCCAGTTAGACCCAGAAAACCCTGTAAGCTTTTAAAATCCATAGGCAGTGGCAATTGCACCCGTCCCTTATCGATTTCCCTTACCATCTGGGACACTTCCACTCCTAAGTAGGTCACTCTTGTCTGTCCCATCTGAGCCTTTTTCCCTATTGACAGGTTTCAGAGTAACAGCCGTGTTAGTCTGTATTCGTAAAAAGAAAAGGAGTACTTGTGGCACCTTAGAGACTAACCAGTTTATTTGAGCATGAGCTTTTGTGAGCTACAGCTCACTTCATCGGATGCATAGCATATCAAGTGAGCTGTAGCTCACGAAAGCTCATGCTCAAATAAACTGGTTAGTCTCTAAGGTGCCACAAGTACTCCTTTTCTTTTTCCCTATTGACTTTCAACCCTGCTCTTGCCAAAGCTTGCAAGACCTGCTCGGTTAGTTTCCTGTCTTCCTCCTCTGTCTCTGACATTAGTAACAGGTTGTCTATATATTGTATGCACCTTGCTGAATCCACCCCCTCCAGAACCTGTCTCATGTATCTGTGAAAAATTGCAGGGGCACCCCGATATCCCTGGGGTAGGACTGTCCAGCAGAATTGTCTGCCCTCCCATGTGAATGCAGTTTTATACTGAATGCAGTTTTATACTGAGGTAGCTAGTGGCAGAGACCAAAACCCATTAGCTATGTCCAAAACAGTGAAAATTTGAAATTGGGGTCCAATACAGGCTAGCATTTCAGGGTACACTGCCACCACTGAGGCTGGTGAATTGGCCAGAGCATTTAGTGCCCTGTAATCCACAGTGAGGCACCAGGTACCATTTGGCTTTCTCACTGGCCACATAGCAGCATTACAAGGGGATGCAACTGCTCTAATCAATCCCCTCTGTTAAAATTCCCCAGTAGTTGCCCCCACCTCTGACAATGCCTCCCGAGGAATAGGATGTTGTTTCTGTGGGGGAGGGTCCCCGCCCTCAAGCAGTACCTCCATGCTGCCCATACCACAATCCAGGTTATCCTTAGCCCACACAGGGATGCGTTCCCACCCTGCCAGGAGTGGTGGGAGGGCATGTGTTGCTTTAATGGTCATAGTGGCTATCCCCATAGGAATGGTATAGCCCTGTCCATCCTGGGTCTGCCCCAGTAAACACACCCAATTGGCTAAATTCAGTACAAGTCCCAGTTTGTGTAAATCTCCTGCCCCCAACAGATTAAGCATATCATTACAACCCCATATAATCTCCCCTTCCCCCCAGATTAATGTGATCTGTCCCCACCTCCTATTAACTGTGTCTCTCCTCCCGTTGCCCCTACAATTGTCACAGTTCCTTCTGAGGGCCTCCCCTGGCCCCATGTGGTTAAGCTGATGGCTGCTCCAGTGTCTATCAAAAAATCCCTCAGACACCCTTCTATTGCCCCCGGAGCATGGGGTGACCAGATGCGTCCCATCCTAAACTGAGAACATGGACAGGATGCCTCCCAGGGCGCCCCTAAGTTGCAGCACCCACCTCTGTCCCGCCCACTCATTCACAGGGGGGCCAGGGGTCCTGGCATCAAATACATTCCTGTCTCCAAGCAAAATTGTGTGTCTGGCATTTCAGGCAGTCCCAGTCCCCTGGCCTCTGGGGCCACTTTCCCCCTGATCTGGTAAGATCCTGGGTAGTCAGTTTAGCCTGCAGTCTCTGGATCTATTGCTCTATAGTTGCCCGCTCGTCCCTGACTACCCCCACAAAGCCACGAACTCTCCCTCTACATCCTCCCCTCTAGGCTGACCCACCCCTTTCCACCTTGTACTGATCCCCCACAGTAACAACATGGACTGGCTCTCCCTCCTGATGCATCTGCCTCCACACATCTGCCTGTTCCAGAAACTGGGGTAGCTGATTGGGAGCAAGTTCAGGGTTCTGCAACCTTAAATGCCCCATGAACAGCTCCAACCATTTCTCCAGCAATTCCACACCCCTACCCTGCTCCACATCCCTACCAGGTGCTGGTGCCCCTGTTTGGGGCATCACCCATGGACCATCCAAGGGATGCACCCAGCACTGTGCCCATGCCTGTATACAATTAAGTCAGTGTTTTCCCCAGGAATTGAAATGGGGGGGGGGTTTTCAAATTTACAGGGTGGGGTCAGGGCCGATGAGGGGTGAGACCGTGAGGGTGAAGGTGGGCTGTTAAAAACTGAAAAAATGTTTCATGACCATATTATTAGATTTTAAAATCGTCATACAAATTAAAGTTGGCTACTCAAGCTTTCTATGAAGCACAACATCTACATCCTTCTTGCTTTCTTGTTATAATTTTGCACAACTCTATTGTTGAACTTCTTAAATGCAATGCATTCATCTTTGGTGGCTTCTTGTGTGTCCAGTACTTCCTTTCCTTCAATTGCTATGCTCATTAGTTCATTCACATGATCAGGCAGAAGGCGACTTCTTTCAAAACACAAAATCATATTCAATGATGAAAAAGAACGCTCAACTGTAGCTGTTGTGACTGGGAGTAGCAAGAGATGAATTCCTACTTCTTTCAGCCCAGGAAACACAGCACGAAGATTGGGTCGAGCCACTAGTGATGTTAAAAAAGTTGAAGTCAAATCTTCATTCGTTCGTCGTACGATATTCCACTCTGTGTTCAAATTCTCTATTCTGTCCTAAGTACATGGCAGCCCCATTGCTGGTAGTGCCTCACTCCACTCAACTGTCGGTGTTTTATAAGACAGGGATCTGTAAAAGCTACGCAGAGGTTGAGTAAAATCTAGAAGTCGCTGTTGTAGATTTTTAAGAATCAAGTCTGTGTACTTTTTCAGTTGTCTTAACAAACACTTCTTGTCCTCTTCACTTAAGGATTCAATATAAATGCCTTCATTAGTCAACTTCTGGACTGAAGTCTTGGCTTCTTCCAGACTTACAAGAGAGAAAATGGCAATAGTCTTCTCTGAACGTAGTAGCAAAAGTAATCCACCGGCCTCACGACTTAGATCCATCCCATCTTGGTAGATACTTTCCAAAGCCAGTAATAATGGCTGGAGTAATTTTAAGACGACAGCCAAGGATCGCTCATGAGAAAGCCAGAGGGTTTTCCCAGGTTGGACTAATTTGAACTTCAGTCCCAGTGTATCTTCTATATTTTCCAAGATATTCAGTCTTTTTGGACTCTTGCTGAAAAAAGAATATAATGAAGACATTAAATTTATAGCTTTTTAAATGCCTTTTGAAGAGTCTGCAGCTCGTACTAGCGCTAGTTGGAGTAGATGGCCTCTGCAGTGTGTATAGGAGAGACTAGGGTTACACTTTTCTCTGAGCAAAGCTTGTGCTCCACCATGTCTTCCAGAGAAGTTTGGAGCTCCATCAAATGCACAAGCAGCCATCTGTTTGGGGTCCAATTGACAAGCATTTAACTCTTCTAAGATGTGGGTTGTCCCCGATGCAGCCAATCTGTCTTCTATAACTTGAACATCTAGAAATGCATCTACTGGCCTACCACTGACATCAAGATAACGTACACAATGCCTTAGTACTTGATGACCATTTGCATTGGTGCATTCATCAGCCATGTATGCAAATTTTTTGATTGTGGTGAGAGAGTTCTTCACTTTTTCAGCTGTTGACTCTTTCACTGTTGCACCACATGCATCTAGCCAGTCTGTTGAGTTTCTTGCAGAAAGATAGTGAGCATTTGCTGGTCTTGTTCGGAACCAGTGTTCAACTTCAGGATGAACAAGTGACAATGCACTTAACATTGGCCTCCAGTTTGCAGTGTGTGATATCTCCTGCTTAAATAGAAAGTACGATGCCACGGCCATGTTTGTTCGCATGAACTGTGTTGTGTAACAGTCTCATTAACACTCACCGGTGGTGTCCTTGGTCAGCGGAGACTCAGAGTTCAGAGGTGCTTTCACATCTGGGGAGCTGTGGGGCAAGAAGGCACCTTGCTCGTTCCTCCAGCTGCTCACTGTTCGCTCTGGCCACTGTTGTTCATTGTGCCTCCGTTCACCCCATCACTCTGTTGCCAGTGGCCCTGCGCCCTCACCTTCTGCTGCCACCTGCCACTGTGACCTCTGCGAGTTGGTCTCTTGGAGGTTCCAACCAGCTCTCAGTGATTTCAGCTGAGCTCTCAGTGAGGGAACCTTGCGGCTAGTGCAGACTGGGCCGTCTCTTCCACAGAAACACTGTCCCACAGCAGATCTAAGCACTTAGACCTGATTATCAGGGATTTCAGCTGTAGCGGTCACTTAACACAACAAAAGACTCTCTATGGAGCCTAATCAGCTCTGTCTTTAAACAGTGGAGAGGGGCAGGTCAAATCGTACTTGTGACTCAGGCAGACCATCAAGCAAAACACCTGCCCCCACCCTCTCTCTTGATGCCCTCAATCAGCACAGGCTAAGTACAGTTCTACTGCCCTTTACTCATACAATAAGAACAACAACATTTCTTTACCCCCCGCATTCAAGTGATTTGTAACCCAACCCCAGCCAAAATTTATCACTTGGGCAACACAGCTCTATTTGCTGGATACCTAGGTAGATTAGGTGTGAATGTAAATGCAATCTGGTCCTGAAGCCTTTCCCCCCAGCTCATCGCTATCTGTCAGAGAGAGCTCATTTAGACTTTGCTTATAAATCATAATTTTACTGAAATTTACCTAACCAATGCTAACATATTGTAACATGATTAGCTAACCAATTATATCCCACCACCTTAATTAGTTTACACCCAGCAAAATTAATTATACAGCAGACAGAAACAATCACAGAACCAGACAGAGACCATGCAAATAAACAATAGCAAAGTGGGAACTATAATGACAAAACAATGCAGAAGTGAGGATTTTACAGCTACATCTATAAAGACATAGTCATCTATAAAGACTGAGTCATCTATCTGCCATCCTGACAAGGAAAGCCGAGAAGTGTGCTGCTTGCCAGGAGCTAGGATCCACGATGTGACGGAGATACTGCCAAGACTCATCAAGCCCTCGGATCGCTACCCATTCCTGCTTCTCCACGGGGGCACCCATGATACTGCCAAGAATGATCTTGAGTGGATCACTGCAGACCACTTGGCTCTGGGAAGAAGGATAAAGGAGTTTGAGGTGCAAGTGGTGGTCTTGTCCATCCTCCCTGTGGAAGGAAAAGGCCCGGGTAGAGACCATCAAATCATGGAAGTCAACGAATGGCTACACAGGTGGTGTCAGAGAGAAGGCTTTGGATTCTTTGACCATGGGATGGTGTTCCACGAAGAAGGATTGCTAGGCATAGACAGGCTCCACCTAATGAAGAGAGGGAAGAGCATCTTCGCAAGCAGGCTGGCTAACCTAGTGAGAAGGACTTTAAACTAGGTTCACTGCGGGAAGGAGACCAAAGCCCTGAAAGGTAAGTGGGGAAGTGGGATAGCAGGAGGAAGCACGAGCAGGAGAGTGCAAGAGGGGAGGACTCCTGCCTCATACTGAGTAAGCAGGACGGTCAGCAAGTTATCTTAAGTGCCTATACACAAATGCAAGAAGCCTGGGAAACAAGCAGGGAGAACTGGAAGTCCTGGCACAGTCAAGGAATTCTGATGTGACTGGAATAACAGAGATTTGGTGGGATAACTCACATGACTGGAGTACTGTCATGGATGGATAGAAACTGTTCAGGAAGGACAGGCAGGGCAGAAAAGGTGGGGGAGTTGCATTGTATGTAAGAGAGCAGTATGACTGCTCAGAGCTCCAGTATGAAACTGCAGAAAAACCTGAGCGTCTCTGGATTAAATTTAGAAGTGTGAGCAACAAGGGTGATGTCGTGGTTGGAGTCTGCTATAGACCACCAGACCAGGGGGATGAGGTGGACCAGGCTTTCTTCCGGCAACAAACAGAAGTTACTAGATTGCAGGCCCTGGTTCTCATGGGGGACTTCAATCACCCCGATATCTGCTGGGAGAGCAATACAGCTGTGCACAGACAATCCAGGAAGTTTTTGGAAAGTGTAGGGAACAATTTCTTGGTGCAAGTGCTGGAGGAACCAACTAGGGGCACAGCTCTTCTTGACCTGCTGCTCACAAACAGGGAAGAATTAGTAGGGGAAGCAAAAGTGGATGGGAACCTGGGAGGCAGTGACCATGAGATGGTCCAGTTCAGGATCCTGACACAAGGAAGAAAGGAGAGAAGCAGAATACAGACCGTGGACTTCAGAAAGGCAGACTTTGACTCCCTCAGGGAACTGATGGGCAGGATCCCCTGGAAGAATAACATGAAGGGGAAAGGAGTCCAGGAGAGCTGGCTGTATTTTAAAGAATCCTTATTGAGGTTACAGGGACAAACCATCCCGATGTGTAGAAAGAATAGTAAATATGGCAGGCGACCAGCTTGGCTTAAAAGTGAAATCCTTGCTGATCTTAAACACAAAAAAGAAGCTTACAAGAAGTGGAAGATTGGTCAAATGACCAGGGAGGAGTATAAAAATATTGCTCGGGCATGCAGGAGTGAAATCAGGAAGGCCAAATCACACTTGGAGTTGCAGCTAGCAAGGGATGTTAAGAGAAACATGAAGGGTTTCTTCAGGTATGTTAGCAACAAGAAGAAAGTCAAGGAAAGTGTGGGCCCCTTACTGAATGAGGGAGGCAACCTAGTGACAGAGGAGGTGGAAAAAGCTAATGTACTCAATGCTTTTTTTGCCTCTGTCTTCACGAACAAGGTCAGCTCCCAGATTACTGCACTGGGCAGCACAGCATGGGGAGGAGATGACCAGCCCTCTGTGGAGAAAGAAGTGGTTCGGGACTATTTAGAAAAGCTGGACGAGCACAAGTCCATGGGGCCGGATGCGCTGCATCCGAGGGTGCTAAAGTAGTTGGTGGATGTGATTGCAGAGCCATTGGCCATTATCTTTGAAAACTCATGGTGATTGGGGGAGGTCCCAGATGATTGGAATAAGGCTAATGTAGTGCTCATCTTTAAAAAAGGGAAGGAGGAGGATCCAGGGAACTACAGGCCAGTCAGCCTCACCTCAGTCCCTGGAAAAATCATGGAGCAGGTCCTCAAGGAATCAATTCTGAAGCACTTAGAGGAGAGGAAAGTGATCAGGAACAGTCAGCATGGATTCAACAAGGGCAAGTCATGCCTGACTAACCTAATTGTCTTCTATGAGAACATAACTGGCTCTGTGGATGAGGGGAAAGCAGTGGACGTGTTGTTCCTTGACTTTAGCAAAGCTTTTGACACGGTCTCCCACAGTATTCTTACCAGCAAGTTAAAGAAGTATGGGCTGGATGAATGGACTATAAGGTGGTGTGACAAAGCTCTGTCCTTGCCTCCGTGGGTCCCACATTTCCTGGTGGATTTCGCTAGCCTCAGAGGATCACTGTGACCCTCCACATAACCCTTCTCTCTCTAGAGACAAGGGTCACAGTCTACTGAGCCATTTTCATCATAAGCCAGCGAAGCAGGTGAGGAGAAGTTATCCTTCCTTGCACAGTCTCTGTTGTCTCCCAGTCTCAGTGATTAATCAGGGGGGAAAGGGGTGGGGGGGAGCCCGGGCCCACCCTCTACTCCGGGCTCCAGCCCAGGGACCCTAATAGTATCAGCTATTGTAGCTGACCTTTTAGAAACATGACGTGTACAGTTCCCTGGGCTACTTCCCCCACAGCAGCCCTCACTTCCTCAAGCTCCACTTCACCCTCACCTCAGGGCCTCCTTCCTTGTGCCTGATATGGTGTGTACTACTCAGTCTCTCCAACAGCGCAACTTCCTCCCACAGCTCCGGACATTCACACCCACCTGACTAACTGGGAGGCTTTTAACTAGTTTCAGCCAGCCCCTGATTGGCTTCAGGTGTCCCAATCAACCTAGCATTCTCCCTGCCTTCTGGAAAGATCTTAATTGGCCCCAGGTATCTTAACTGACCTGGAGCAGCTGCCATTTCACTTATCCTAGTACCAGGGATTTGTTTAGGCTGGAGCTAATATATCTATCTCCCACTACTTTTCTATAGCCATCTGGCCTTGCCCCGTCACAGTGGATAGAAAGCTGACTAGATCATCGGGCTCAACGGGTAGTGATCAATGGCTCCATGTCTAGTTGGCAGCCAGTATCAAGCAGGGTGCCCCAAGGGTTGGTCCTGGGACCGGTTATGTTCAATATCTTCATTAACAATCTGGAGGATGGCGTGGATTGCACTCTCAGCAAGTCTGCAGATTACACTACACTGGGAGGAGTGGTAGATATGCTGGAAGATAGGGATAGGATACAGAAGGACCTAGACAAATTAAAGGATTGGGCCAAAAGAAATCTGATGAGGTTCAGCAAGGACAAGTGCAGAGACCTGCACTTAGGATGGAAGAATCCCATGCACTGCTACAGAATAGGGACCAAGTGGCTAAGCAGCAGTTCTGCAGAAAAGGACCTAGGGGTTACAGTGGACAAGAAGCTGGATATGAGTCAACAGTGTGTCCTTGTTGCCAAGAAGGCTAACAGCATTTTGGGCTTTATAAGTAGGAGCATTGCCAGCAGATCGAGGGATGTGATCATTCCCCTCTATTTGACATTCGTGAGGCCTCATTTGGAGTACTGTGTCCAGTTTTGGGCCCCACACTACAAGAAAGATGTGGAAAAATTGGAAAGAGTCCAGAAGAGGGAAACAAAAATGATTAGGAAAGGCTGTGGGAACTGGGCTCATTTAGTCTGCAAAAGAGAAGAATGAGGGGGGATTTGATAGCTGCTTTCAACTACCTGAAACGGGGTTCCAAAGAGGATGGATCTAGACTGTTCTCAGTGGTAGCAGATGACAGAACAAGGAGTAATGGTCTCAAGTTTCAGTGAGGGAGGTTTAGGTTGGATATTAGGAAAAACTTTTTCACTAGGAGGGTGGTGAAGCACTGGAATGGGTTACTAGGGAGGTGGTGGAATCTCCTTCCTTTGAGGTTTTTAAGGTCAGGCTTGACAAAGCCCTGACGGGGATGATTTAGTTGGGGATTGGTCCTGCTTTAAGCAGGGGGTTGGACTAGATGACCTCCTGAGGTCCCTTCCAACCCTGATATTCTATGATTCTGTTTTAAGGGTTTATTGATAAGTGAGTTCTTACCAAACAGAAAACTATCAAACTTAATTTCCTTTTACATCTTTAGGATCTTCCCTTTATCTGGAGATGATAGATCGGATCACCTTGCTAACAGCCCCAGATTGCCTTATTTCAATATGACTGGTTTGAAATGTGTGAGGACGTGACCGTACGCTTCCCAGCTTATGGCTGCTCCCACTGCTTAGCCAAAGGCCTTATCTTAAGAACAGGACCTCAGACTGGCACAGTGAGAGAAGGCCCTTATACAGGCAGACAGTGGTTTTGATTCTTTCTTTTATACCTCTATAACTAGCTAAATGATAAACATATACCTACATTCTTAAAGTATAGGCCTTTACAGACAGACCTGAATATCTATATCCTAACATGGGGCACATGACTTATGAGAAGAGGCTGAGAGAACTGGAAAAATTTGGATTTTCTATGAGCAAGGAGACACTGACATCTATCTCCCCAGCCGCTAGGAGGAAGGCTGGCCACCAGAACCCTGCTGCTGAATCACTCAACGCCATCTCAGACTTTGGTTAACTATAGCTTGGGGTGCTCTAGATTATTGCTATTTTTCATGTGTGCTTCGTACTCAATAAAAAGAAGGATTTTTGGGTGAAAGCACTCTTGTATATACCAATCATTTATCAGATGGAGGAGCTGTGTCCCCCACTGATATTTTCTGACACTGCCTGGAAAACTAGAGACTAGTTACCATAGCTTTGGGTTCAGATAACTCTGGGCAATGGTACTGACCACTGTGGGCAGTTTAACTTTATCACAGTGTAACCCTTCTGCCAGGTGGAGTCGGCAGCAACCAGGGCCGGGTTCAATATCTAGGGGTTCCTTTTCAACAATACAGCACAGAACTGGCTCAAGCCGCCACCCAGTGACCTGGGAAAATTACATACCACCCCTGGTGCCTCTAGGAGGCAATACTTCTCCTCTCACAAGCACAGAGTTTGAGTGTAGAAAAGAAACTTAATGAAGGGAGGGAAGCAACCCAACATTATTTAGGAAAAATGCTGCAAGCAGGATTCATAAACATAAAACCGTGAGCAAAACACCCACCCCAGAGTGCGTGGAGTAGTGTCTTCTGCCTCATGCTCTGGAGTTCTACAAACTAAAGTTCCTTTATTGTGCCCCTCTCTGCTCCCTCACCAGACCCCACTCATAGTGATTGTTCAATGAGGACCCAGAGGTGTATCTGTGTGAGCCCACCACCCAGACCTCTGCTATCTGAGCACTTGCCCTGGCTGGCCGCCTTGCCAGCTGCCATTCCCTCCACTGGCCGCGCCGCCCAGCCGCTCGCTGCTCTACTGGCTGCCCCGCCAGCTACCATTCCCTCCACTGGCCACCCCACCAGCTGGCATTCCCTCCACTCACCGCCCCGCCCAGCCGCTCGCTTCTCCACTGGCCACCCAGCCCAGCCACTTGCTGCTCCCCTGGCCGCCCCGCCAGCTGCCATTCCCTCCACTGGCCGCCCCGCCAGCCGCTTGCTGCTCCACTGGCCACCCTGCCAGCTACCATTCCCTCCACTGGCTGTCTCGCCAGCTGCCATTCCCTCCACTGGCCACCCCACCCAGCCACTCACTGCTCCACTGGTCACCTCGCCAGCTGCCGTTCCCTCCACTGGCCGCCCACCCAGCCACTCACTGCTCCACTGGTCACCTCGCCAGCTGCCGTTCCCTCCATTGGCCACCCCACCCAGCCACTCACTGCTCCACTGGTCACCTCGCCAGCTGCCATTCCCTCCACTGGCCACCCCACCCAGCCACTCACTGCTCCACTGGTCACCTCGCCAGCTGCCGTTTCCTCCACTGGCCGCCCACCCAGCCACTCACTGCTCCACTGGTCACCTTGCCAGCTGCCGTTCCCTCCATTGGCCGCCCCACCCAGCCACTCACTGCTCCACTGGTCACCTCGCCAGCTGCCGTTCCCTCCACTGGCCGCCCCACCCAGCCACTCACTGCTCCACTGGTCACCTTGCCAGCTGCCGTTCCCTCCACTGGCCGCCCCACCCAGCCACTCACTGCTCCACTGGTCACCTCGCCAGCTGCCGTTCCCTCCACTGGCCGCCCACCCAGCCACTCACTGCTCCACTGGTCACCTCGCCAGCTGCCGTTCCCTCCACTGGCCACCCCGGCAGCCACTCACTGCTCCACTGGTCACCTCGCCAGGTGCCATTCCCTCCACTCGCCGCCCCGCCCAGCCACTCACTGCTCCACTGGTCACCCAGCCCAGCCGTTCGCTGCTCCACTGGCCACCCCGCCAGCTGCCATTCCCTCCACTGGCCACCCCACCCAGCCACTCACTGCTCCACTGGTCACCTTGCCAGCTGCCGTTCCCTCCACTGGCCGCCCCACCCAGCCACTCACTGCTCCACTGGTCACCTCGCCAGCTGCCATTCCCTCCACTCGCTGCCCCACCCAGCCACTCACTGCTCCACTGGTCACCTTGCCAGCTGCCGTTCCCTCCACTGGCCGCCCACCCAGCCACTCACTGCTCCACTGGTCACCTCACCAGGTTCCATTCCCTCCACTTGCCGCCCCGCCCAGCCGCTCGCTGCTCCACTGGCCACCCAGCCCAGCCGCTCGCTGCTCCACTGGCCACCCAGCCCTGCACTCGCTGCTCCACTGGCCACCCCGCCAGCTGCCATTCCCTCCACTGGCCACCCCACCCAGCCACTCACTGCTCCACTGGTCACCTCGCCAGCTGCCGTTCCCTCCACTGGCCACCTCGGCAGCCACTCACTGCTCCACTGGCCACCCCACCAGCTGTCGATCCGCTGGCCACCCTTGCTGGCCAGCCCACCCGTCTGTCACCTTCTGCTCCCACCTCTCTGCTGTGACCTCTGCAATCTTTTGAGGTTTTACCCAGCTCCTAGTGATGGTCATCTCTTAGTGGGAGAACTGCCTTGCTGACGCAGGCTGGGCAGAAATGCTGTCCCACAACAAGTGATTCCAGCTCTAGTGATCACTTTACAAAACAAAAAGCTCGTGAAGCCTTAATTAGCTCCATCTTTGGGAGGGGCAGGTTAAACCATGCCTGGGGCTCTGAGATAGAGCCCACACCTCCTGGCAGGGACATCTATCCCCACCCTTTCTTACCTTCACAGGGGTCTGGCGTTGGAGCCCTGGCTTAGCAAGTTAATTTCAGTTGAAGATGACCCGCTCAGTCAGGACAGGCTAAGCACAGTTCTGCTTCCCTTTACTCATACAACAAAGATAACAACACTGATAACATTTCACTACCCCTGCATTCAGTACTTACATGATTTGTAACCCAACATCAGCCAGAGCTGACCACTTTGGCAGCACAGCTCTGTCTGCTGGATACTGGTCCTGAAGCCTTTCCCCTTCCCAGCTAGCTGTCAGGGGAGAGCTCATTCAGACCCTGCTTACATTAGAATCGTAGGACTGGAAGGGACCTCAAGAGGTCATCTAATTCCGCCCCCCGCACTCATGCCAGGACTATGTATCATTTAGACCATCCTTGACAGGTGTTTATCTAACCTGCTTTTAAAAATCTCCAATGACAGAGATCCACAACCTCCCTAGGCAATTTATTCCAGTGCTAAACTACCCTGACAAGTAGAAAAGGAGGACTTGTGGCACCTTAGAGACTAACCAATTTATTTGAGCATGAGCTTTCGTGAGCTACAGCTCACTTCATCGGATGAAGTGAGCTGTAGCTCACGAAAGCTCATGCTCAAATAAATTGGTTAGTCTCTAAGGTGCCACAAGTCCTCCTTTTCTTTTTGAGAATACAGACTAACACGGCTGTTACTCTGAAACCTGACAAGTAGGTAGTTTTTCCTAATATCCAACCTAAACCACCCTTGTTTTAATGTAAGCCCATTACTTCTTGTCCTATCCTCAGAAGTTAACAAGAACAATTTACCTCCCTCTCCCTAAATGTTTCTTCATTTTATTGTTCCCGGTCAGTAGGAGGAGCAGTGCATACTATTTATTCTATTTATTGCATTTTAATAGGGAATGCACTTTGCATTACCTGAACTAGCCACTGGGTGTCAGGGTAGCACCACAAGAAAGACCAGGATCTCAGAAAAATGCTTTCCTGATTTTACTCCCTCTTCACGCTGAGCTGTGTGTACAATTTGCTGCAACAGGGACGAATAGACAATGAGCTGAGACTGTGGATAAGAAAGGGGCATGAGGGAATGTCAAATTCATGACTCTTGTAACCAAATTCTGCCCTGAAGCCAATTCTGCTCTGAAACCAAATTCTGCCCTGAAGCTCAAACATCACCCCAACTCTCAGTGTGACTTTATTAAATGTTTCTCAAATTTATCTAGTCATTTTACATTAAACCTGGAGCTTAAGCCTCCACCCTCGAAGGCCCTGGTCCCCTCCAATACAATGCTAGAGTGCTTGCTGAATCAGTACTCCAAACCCCAAGCTCTAGGGCCAAAGGCATGCTTAATCCTAGACCCTGGGTCCCCCAAGATCAAGGTCACTCCCAATCTAGTGTCATGACCATCCTTACCTGAGATCTAGTGCTAGAGTCATCCACAACTCCGTACAACAACCCAGCAACCCCCTCAAAACCCAATGCATGAATGGTTCATTAAAGCACAATCAGCGCTCCTCGTTCCCAGATCAAATGCTACCCAATCCCCTGCTCTAAACTTTTCACCCCAGTCTAAAGCAATGAGTTTCTCTCCCCCATGAGATCCCAGGCCTGAGCTCCTAATCAAGTTCCCAGCCAGGGAAAGAACAGGGTTTTAGGTGGGGGAAAGGTAATCCCTTAAGATGCACAGCAACCAGGGGCTGAATGGGGAGGAGAAAATTGAACTTTAGAGCAGAGAACTGTGCATTCCCCTCACAAACTATTCAGCCTCACCACAGCCTCAGACCCCAGCATTCCATTCCCACCCCTGCTCAGCTGTCACTCTCTGGCTGCTATGGAATCTCCACCCCACTCCTGGGACAGCTCCACCCTTCACAACTGCCATCCCCAACTGCCATGGAACCGAGTCTGCTCATGTCATAGCTCCATTCAGCTGTCGTCCCCAATGGTACAAGGCCCAGCAGGACTCCAACCCAGGCCTACAAAGCTACCAGGCAGTGAACACCTCCACACTGCCACCCAACAGCTGCTGTAATCAACTTCACCACCCACAGCCCATTGAGGACACAGACCCCAGGAAGCCCCATCTCAAGGAGTCCGACAGGCTGCAGCCTCCTGGCTCTTGACCCTGCTCTATATAAACCCAAGGGTTGTTCCACGCAGTGTCCAGGCAACAGCGGGGATCTTCTGTACTTGCCATGACCATTCCTGCTTTCGGCTCCTGAAATCTTTGCTTCAACCTCGGCTTGATTTCGACCTCACCTCCTGATCTTGACTCAGAAACCAGACTCGGACTCTGATCCTTGGTATTAACCCCAGCCTGGAACTTAACTATTAATTTCTCCGCTATTCTTGACCTCAGGTTTGACCCTGTTCCGACCTTTGGTCCTGACTGTCCTTGTAAGGATCTTGACAGTTTGTCTGGACCAACCTAGCCCATGACAAAGGCCTATCCTGGGGGAGCACGGAGGCAGCATGGCACTCCCTTTCTGGCATACTCTAGAGAGTACTGAAGACTCCTTAATGGGTTGACTACTCCCAGAAAGCAGTTTCCATGCTGCAAGCCCAAGTATCACAGGTCGCAACAGAGAACCAAGCTCTGTGCAGGCAATCCACCCAGCTCCATGATGAAAACGTGGCAGTGTGTGGCCAACTGGCACAGCTTGCTGCAGATAACCAGATGCTACACAGGAAGTATGGCTGTGGGACAAGAACACTACACTCCAGGCATGTGCTGTGGCTATGTGCCTGGACCCAGGACCCCAGTTCCCCTCCCAGAATATTTTAATGGTGAAGATCAAAAATTCAGGGGGTTTATTAACCAGTGCTGCCTGCTGTTTCTGCTCCACCCCTGGTCCTACCCCACTGACCAAGCAACTTATTAGCCTTCTGATGGGAGATGCGCTGGACTGAGCCTCACCCCTGTTCAAATGAGCAAGCCCTACTCTGCTTGATGGGGACGCGTTCCTCATGCATTTTCTGCCATATTTGATGATCCCCATCATGCCCACTTGGTGGAGGCAGCCCTGTGCAAACCCCAGGAGGGGCAGGGATTGGTCTTCTCCTATACAGGTCTCTTTCAGCAACTAGTCTTCAACACTGAGTGGAACAAAGCAGCCCAGCTCTACCAGTTCTGGTGGGGACTATGCAAGGAGATTAAGGATGAGCTAGCTCATGTGGAGGTTTCAATCAACCTAGATGCCTTATGAGGAAATGAAAGGAGCTGGGCTGTCACCCACCCGGCATCCCTTTTACTTGTCTCTGACCTAGACCCCAAACCCATGCAACTGGATAACACCTGCTGCCATGTGACCTCTGAGGAAAAGAGTGCTGTCACCAACACAGGCTCTGTTTCTACTGTGGAGGATCTGGCCACACTCTTGTCAACAGCCCATCGCAAGCTCTAGCATGACTTAGTTTGGGAAATGACCATGCTCAGGCCCAGTAGAAGGGGCTGACCTGGGCAAGCCTTGAGATAATGCCCTCCTACTCCTCACCAAGGCACGCCCCAGACACAGTGAACATTTCCCGCACCTCAAAGTCCAGGTCTGCCTCCATGTTCCACGGGAGCATTACTGAATTCCCCCATGGTGGGCACTGATGGATTCTGTTGCAGCAGACAACTTCACAGATGCCAATACAGTCCAAGCCTTGGATAGTCTGGTACAACAAAAAATGGTCCCCAACCTAGTGGAAACTATAGATGCTTCACTCCTGTCAATGAGGCCAGTGACACAGAAGACAGTTCCTCTGGAAGTTGCCATTTGGGACCATTGGGAAACGCTTCAGTTTGGGATGATTCACTTGCCACACTTTCCCATAATCCTTGGTATTTTGTGGCTGGCAGCTCATGATCTGCACATCCTTCAGTGTGAACGCCAGGTTAGCTTCTGCTCCAAGTTCTGCCAGCAAGTCTGCCTACCTGCACCACCTAACAAACCCCAGAACCAAGACACTACACACCAGGCCCTGGACATGGGAAAGATGAGACCAGAGTAGACTTTGACACTGTCCCCAAGTACAGTGAGTCTGACATCTTCGAGAAGAAGAATGCTGACACCCTACCATCACACTGACATTATGACTGCCAAGGTGCCATTTGGCTGTATTTACACAATGATGGAACCTGAGCTGACAGCCCTGTGTTCCTATCTCCAGGAGAACCTGGCCAAGGGTTTCATCCAGCCATCTTCCTCTCTGGGTAAGGCTCTGATTCTTTTTGTCAAAAAGAAGGATGGAACCTTGCGCCTATATGTGGATTACTGGGCCCTCAATCAGGCAACAATCAGGAATCGGTACCCCCTTCCACTTATCCTGGAACTACTGGACTGTGTACGAATGGACCAGGTTCACAAAACTTGACCTGTGCGGAGCTTACAACCTGGTTTGGATTCTAACTGGGGATGAGTGGAAGACAGCTTTTTGAACCCAGTATAGCCACTACAATTACCTGGCAATGCCTTTTGTCCTCACAAACATCCCTGCAATGTTCTAGCACTTTGTGAATGAGGTCTTCCCTGACATCCTAGACCAGGGATCGGCAACCTTTGGCACGCGGCCCGTCAGGGAAATCCGCTGGTGGGCTGGGATGGTTTGTTTACCTGCAACGTCTGCACGTTTGGCCAATCGCAGCTCCCAATGGCCGTGGTTCACCATTCCAGGCCAATGGGGGCTCCAGGAAGTGGTGTGGGCCAAGGGATGTGCTGGCCGCTGCTTCCTGCATCCCCCATTAGTCTGGAATGGTGAACCTCGGCCAGTGGGAGCTGCAATCGGCCGAACCTGCGGATGCTGCAGGTAAACAAAGTGGCCCAGCCCACCAGCAGATTTCTCTGACGGGTCATGTGCCAAAGGTTGCCACTCCCTGTCCTAGACCAATACATTGTAGTCTATCTAGATAATATCCTCATCTTTTCCGAGGATCCCAAGCAACACACCTAGCACATCTGGTTGGTCTTGGAATAGCTCAGCCAACATAGCCTATATGCAAAGCTGAGAAAAGTGCAGCTTCAACCAGTTTTCCATGAAGTTCCTGGGCTACATTCTGTCCTTTGAGGGACTCCAAATGAACCCCTAGAAGGTGGAGGCGGAACAGACCTGGGCACCCCACCCACCCCCAAACATCAAGCAGCTACAGTGCTTTCTTGGGTTTGCTAACTTTTATAGGCAATTCATCTGTAGGTTTTCAGGCCAAATTGTCCCACTGACAGCACTTCTTTGCAAAAATACCACCTTCACCTGGTCTCGGGAGGTACAATGAGCATCTGAACAACTCAAGATGATCTTTACCAGTACAGGTTTCAGAGTTGCAGCCGTGTTAGTCTGTATCCGCAAAAAGAAAAGGAGGACTTGTGGCACCTTAGAGACTAACAAATTTATTTGAGCATAAGCTTTCGTGAGCTACAGCTCACTTCATCGGATGCATCCGATGAAGTGAGCTGTAGCTCACGAAAGCTTATGATCAAATAAATTTGTTAGTCTCTAAGCTGCCACAAGTCCTCCTTTTCTCTTTACCAGTACCTCATTCCTGGCCCATCCTGACCTGGCATGACTCTTTGTCATCAAGAGCAACACCTCCAATGTGACAATTGGGGCCATAGTCTCCCAGAGACGTGGTCCCCAACAGCACCTCCTCCCTTGCACCTACTATTCACAGCAGCTCATTCCAGCCCAACAGAATTATAAAATTATAGATAAGGAGCTTCTAGCCACCAAAGCAGACTTCAAAGAGTCATGCTACTATCTGGAGGGTGCTCTGTACCCAGTACAGGTGAGATTTACACAGACCATAGAAACTTAAAGTACCTCTTCCAAGCCAAGGTGCTGATCCAGAGGAAGCTACACTGGGCCTTACTCTTTACATACTTCAGTTGCACCATCATGTAACAATTGGGGGCCCAGAACAAAATCACTAATGCCTTGTCCCAAGAAGAGGAATATCTCACCAGCCAAGACACCCCTCTCCTATCCCCCAAAGCTGAGCCCCACACATTCTTAAACCCTGGAACTTCCTGGATGCTGTGATTCCCCAAGACGTCATGTCACTGATCCACTCAGCTGCAGGGAAGAAGCCCCCTCCCAAGGAACTTGAGGCAGCAAACCATGGGCAACACCAGGTCCAGGATGTCAAGGGCCACTTGTATGTTCTGCTGGGACCCACTCAGTTAGAGGCACTATGGTTGTCACATGATTCACTGTTAGCCATCATCTGGGTCACCTCAAGACCTTCCATTTGGCCGACTACTCCTTCTGGTGGCCCCAAATGAGCATGACCCACTCATATGTTGATTCTTGTCAGAGATGCCACACCAAGATGCCACACTCAAAACTGCTCAGTGCCCTAATGTCTTCTGAAACCTCATCCAGACTGTCATGCTGCCTGATATGGGACACATCTAAGAGCACCAATCTCAGGTCAGACTGCCAGAAAACAGGGCATGTACCCAAAACTGGTGGTATACTCTACCATAAGATTTCACCAAGCCAGTAACAAATGTGTGCTTCCAAAATACTGCACTAGTTATGCAGTCACAGACAGTCCCCTTCAGGCCCTTTAGCCCTTCATGCACCACCCAGACAAACCAGATTTCTGTGATAAATTATTATTAAAACAAGAAATTACATATATTAGGTTCTTCCAGTTCCAAAGAACCAGACATTCACCCCAGGTCAATATGTACTTCTGGATCTCACCCCAAAACCATGCTAGTCATTAATCCTTTAGTAAACTAAACTAAAGTTTTATTATTATAAGAGAGAAGAAAGATATTAAATGAATCATATCAGGTGATCTCACATTACAGGTGATCTCAGAATTTGTGGATCAGGATAATAGCAGTGCTGTTAAATCTGCTAGCTTGCAGTAAGTTTCTCTTGATCATCCAAAAGACTGGGGGTCCTCAGTTCACTGTTCAAATCTTCCCTTTGTTAGAAATCATAGTCCAGAGTTGTGGAGCAATAAAGAGGTTAGGGGATGATCTCACCATTTATATCTTCAGCCCATGTGCATGAAAAGTTCCTGTCTCAAACATAGAGTCAAGGATCCCAACATCAATGTGCCCAGCTGAGTAACTGAGCCTCCATTGTCCATATGCTCTTTGGTGTGTTCTCAGGAGGCGTCCATTGGAAGAGTTGATTCTCCTTAATGGCCCATCAGCCATGGCTGGCTGGTCTTGATGTAAATCTGTCTTGTGGGTGTTACCCACGAACACATGTTTGAGGTACAAACACACAGCAAAGATTTATAACTTCATGTACAATGATAATACATACATATAAACAGAATAACATTGTTCAACAGATTACAACTTTTCCAATGTTACCTTACAAGGCATACTTCCTATGAGATTTATCACAACGTGCAACAGTGTTGATACATCATGTTTGCAACAGTGTTGATACATCAGTGGTGATTCCTTAGTGCAGGGATTGGCAACATTTAGCACACGGCCCATCAGGGAAATCCGCTGGCAGGCCAGGATGGTTTGTTTACCTGCAGCGTCCGCAGGTTCAGCCGATCGCAGCTCCCAATAGCCACGGTTCGCCGTTCCAGGCCAATGGGGGCTGCAGGAAGCAGCGGCCAGCACATCCCTCGGCCCACGCCGCAGCATGGTCATCTTTCTTTTTCCACAGTGTCGTACAGACCCTGGGAAGCCTTTAAAGTCGAGCTCCCTGTATCTAATGGACATATTGTAGTCCTTACCATGATTGACCAATTGCCAAAAATAGCCACTTCATTCCCATTGCAGACCCGTACAAGAAACGGCCCAGCTCCTGGTGACTCAGGTCATCCATCTCCATGGACTCATGGAGCAAGTCACAGCTGACTGGGGTCAACAGTTTTTGTCATGATTTTGGCGCAAAACCCTATGTTAGCTCTGGGTTCATGCTTATATATCCATCGCCTATCACCCATAAACTGATGGTCAGTCCAAGCCAGGAAATCTAGGCAAAAAGAAAAGGAGTACTAGTGGCATCTTAGAGACTAACCAATTTATTTGAACATAAGCTTTCATGAGCTACAGCTCACTCACGAAAGCTTATGCTCAAATAAATTGGTTAGTCTCTAAGGTGCCACTAGTACTCCTTTTCTTTTTGCGAATACAGACTAACACGGCTGCTACTCTGAAATCTAGGCAGTATGTGTTCTATGCAAACTGTGGCTTCCACCCCCATCTCCCCCTGCCATACATGTCACCTTCACCAATCCTGTGGCTGCCGACTGGGTATGCCAGATCAACCAGATCCAAGAAGAACTGAAGGCATATCTGAACAGGACCAAGGAAGATTACAAGCGATACATTGATACACCGGGAAGGCCTGGCATTCCCCAGCAGGGAAAAAGTGTGGCTCCCAGCCCAACACCTCCACAAACACAGGCCATGTCATAAACTGGATTACTGATACCTTGAGCCATAGATAATCAAACCAGTGATCCTGCGGCTTCAATTACGAAGATCCCTCAAAATACACTCAATGTTCCATGAACGCTTACTAAAACCCTACGTGGGCAACCCCTTCACACACCAGGCCCAACTACCACCCCCTCCAGCGTGGATCCAAGGAGTATGATAGCCACAAGATGTTGGACTCGAAAAATCAAACACAGGTATCACTGGGATACCTTGTAGATTAGGAGGGCTATGGCCCAGAGGAGCGATTCTGTGAACCAGTGTCTCAAGTCCATTCCCCTAACTTCATGGCAGCTTTCTACGCAGCCCATCTGAACAAACCTAGGCTGGCAGAGGGCACCCCTTGAAGGTGTGGGGAGGTGTAAATGTAAGGCCCAGATGTGACACTCTGTACCTCAGAATAGCACCCTGGCACCCCCATATTCATATATTTTGTAAAAAGTAAGCCATGAGAGGTATCATTTAAAAAGTCTTGATCTGTTGAACATTACTATCCTGTTGGATTGTCTGTACTATCATTGTATGTGAAGTTATGAAGTATTGCTATATGTTTGTTACTGAAATACGTGGTAAGTGGGAAATGCCCACAGCCAGACTTTCAGTGGCAACAAAGGAGAAACTAACACTGACAAGACTATCGAGGAGTCATTGTGGCACCTTAGAGACGAACAAATTTATTTGGACATAACCTTTTGTGGGCTAAAACCCATGTCATCAGATGCATCTGATGACGTGGGTTATAGCCCATGAAAGCTTATGCCCAAATAAATTTGTTAGTCTTTAAGGTGCCACAAGGACTCCTCATTGTTTTTGCTGATACAGACTAACACGGCTACCCCTCTGAAAACTGACAAGACTGATTTACATCAGGACCCGCCAGACATGTCTTGTCTCTCCCAGAGACTCCTCCAAGAGGACACATACACAATGGGCGCTACCTAACCCCTACGTCACAGCAAGGATCTTTCTAGCAGAGAGAAAGTATAAATGAGGGTCAATGACATCACCACTTGGACTCTCTCCTCTCCCATCTCTACACCTGGAAGATCATTTGGAAAACAAAGACTTTGAACTGGGGGGATTGGTCCCAGGCTGAGAGGGAAATTCAGCCTGTGTATTAAGAACTGTAAACTGCCTGGAACATCCAGTGGGGTGAGAAAAGCTGTTTGATTCAAATTTTGCTTAGTCTGTTAAAGTTAGAATTTACACTGTGATTCTATTTTTATTTCTTATGTAACCAATTTTGACCTCTGTGCCTAACATTTATACTCATATAAAATCTATCTTTCTGTAGTTAATAAACTTATTTTAATGTTTTATTCTTACCAGTGAGTTTGTCTAAAGTGCTTGGGGAATCTGCTCAGGTCCACACCTCCTTGAGGCTCCCAACTATCTATTGGTCTATGCAGAGCCTTCCCCAGAGGAAACACAACTTGGGGAAGGGGCGGATTTACTTTATAGTCCTGCTTTTCTCAAAGAATCCCATTTCTAGGTCTCAGCTCCCTAGTAGGAGACTGATGGAATGGCCCAGCTCTTCATTTCTTCTGGTCCCTAAAGAGAGCATTAGAGGCTAGCAACATGAGACACAACCCCTGGTCTTGCACCCACCCAGTCCCTGGCTGCTGAATTTTGACCCTTTCCGGCTGTTTCTGATTGAGCAGGAAAGCACTGACTCCCCTCAAAATAAATTAAATATTGTGGTTGATTTAACTAAGAAAATATATAAGACAAGTTAACCCAGGGGGCCTGGATAGAAAATGAAGAGTCAGAAGCCTCCACCTCATAAAGATATCCCTCTTAGGGGAGGTGGCTGGGAGTGAGATTCATGCAACAGCAGGGCTTGATTTGGGCTACTACCATTCCAAACCATTTTGCCTCATTCCTTGCCCTGACCTTGCTGACAAAGGTACCAAATTTGAAACAGTAGTGCTGAACTTCTGCCTAGTGACCTCAGTTTCAGGAAGTTGCATACAGCACGGGATCATCAGATGTGCTGAAAGACCCAAAGACGCTAGACGGCAGGATAATTGGGGCTGCCCTATTTTGCAACCCAGTTCTGAAGGGAGTAGAGGACCATGTGCAATTCCTACTAGAGGACAAATCCAAGCAACAGCGCTTTGTACGAATATGAAAAAAGGCCTGTGGGGCTACTTCGAATACATCTATTTCTGAATCATCTTTGAGTCTTGATATGACCCTTTAACTTCAAGCCAGGTCACAGAAGTGCCAAATGCAATCAGTCATTTAGTCATTGTCTTCTTAGTGAGAAGGATGCCAAGGGAACTGATGTGAAAATAAGCAAAAAGCTCGGCTATGGCCTTTAGAAGAGTCCTAATGGAATCTGCCACAGAAGGCCCTTTTAAACAGCAGGTAGGAGAAGACGACCCTCATTGGTTTTAAAGGCATGGAGAGAATGGCAGGATGACGACTGTCTCATTAAGGCACAGTTTAGCCATCTATTGTCCATATGAAGTGGGATCACCTTTTGGCATCTCTGGAAGCCCTTAATGCCTGTCTCCAAAACACTATCATGTAGACTTTCTTCCTACAGAGATTGAGTTTTCTTGGCAGGCATAGGCTCCGCCTCTCAGCTTTGATGAATACATGGTCACTACAGTTTGAACGTCAGGAGTTTGAAAGACCTTCCTGATTAAGGAATGGGCCTAGACCCCCACCAGGCCAGAGAGGCCCGGAGACAGTCCATCACCTGGATGTGATATGAAAGTCCACATTCTACTGGGATCTCAGGGTCCGCTGAAGTGTTCTTACATGGACATGTACCCTGGGCACTACAATATTGTTGCAGCCACAAGACTCAATATTTGTTGCATGGTTCAAGCTGACACCAGCCCTTGCATGTGATTGGAATAACAGAGACTTGGTGGGATAACTCACATGACTGGAGTACTGTCATGGATGGATAAAAACTGTTCAGGAAGGACAGGCAGGGCAGAAAAGGTGGGGGAGTTGCATTGTATGTAAGAGAGCAGTATGACTGCTCAGAGCTCCGGTAGGAAACTGAAGAAAAACCTGAGAGTCTCTGGATTAAGTTTAGAAGTGTGAGCAACAAGGGTGATGTCGTGGTGGGAGTCTGCTATAGACCACCAGACCAGGGGATGAGGTGGACGAGGCTTTCTTCCGGCAACTAACAAAAGTTACTAGATCGCAGGCCCTAGTTCTCATGGGGGACTTCAATCACCCCGATGTCTGCTGGGAGAGCAATACAGCGGTGCACAGACAATCCAAGAAGTTTTTGGAATGTGAGGGGACAATTTCCTGGTGCAACCAAGGAGGAACCAACTAGGGGCAGAGCTCTTCTTGAACTGCTGCTCACAAACAGGGAAGAATTAGTAGGGGAAGCAAAAGTGGATGGGAACCTGGGAGGCAGTGACCATGAGATGGTCGAGTTCAGGATCCTGTCACAAGGAAGAAAGGAGAGCAGCAGAATACGGACCCTGGACTTCAGAAAACCAGACTAACTCCCTCAGGGAACTGATGGGCAGGCTCCCCTGGGAGAATAAAATGAAGGGGAAGGAAAGGAGTCCAGGGGAGCTGGATGTATTTCAAGGAATCCCTATTGAGGTTACAGGGACAAACCATCCCGATGTGTCGAAAGAATAGTAAATATGGCATGCGACCAGCCTGGCTTAACGGTGAAATCCTTGCGGATCTTAAACATAAAAAAGAAGCTTACAAGAAGTAGAAGATTGGACAAATGACCAGGGAGGAGTATAAAAATATTGCTCAGGCATGCAGGAGTGAAATCAGGAAGGCCAAATCACACTTGGAGTTGCAGCTAGAAAGAGATGTTAAGAGTAACAAGAAGGGTTTCTTCAGGTATGTTAGGAACAAGAAGGTCAAGGAAAGTGTGGGCCCCTTACTGAATGAGGGAGGCAACCTAGTGAGAGAGGAGGTGGAAAAAGCTAATGTACTTAATGCTTTTTTTGCCTCTGTCTTCACGAACAAGGTCAGCTCCCAGACTACTGTACTGGGCAGCACAGCATGGGGAGGTGACCAGCCCTCTGTGGAGAAAGAAGTGGTTCAGGACTATTTAGAAAAGCTGGATGAGCACAAGTCCATGGGGCTGGATGCGCTGCATCCGAGAGTCCTAAAGGAGTTGTTTTGTTCAATATCTTCATTAATGTTCTGGAGGATGGCGTGGACTGCACCCTCAGCAAGTTTGCAGATGACACTAAACTGGGAGGAGTGGTAGATACGCTGGAGGGTAGGGATAGGATACAGAGGGACCTAGACAAATTAGAGGATTGGGCCAAAAGAAATCTGATGAGGTTTAACAAGGACAAGTGCAGAGTCCTGCACTTAGGATGGAAGAATCCCATGCATCGCTACAGACTAGGGACCGAATGGCTAAGCAGCAGTTCTGCAGAAAAGGACCTACTGGACGAGAAGCTGGATATGAGTCAACAGTGTGCCCTTGTTGCCAAGAAGGCTAATGGCATTTTGGGTAGTATAAGTAGGGGCATTGCTAGCAGATCGAGGGACATGATCGTTCCCCTCTATTCAACATTGGTGAGGCCTCATATGGAGCAATGTGTCGAGGCTTGGGCCCCACACTATAAGAAGGATGTGGAAAAATTGGGAAGCGTCCAGCGGAGGGCAAGAAAAATGATTAGGGGACTGGAACACATGACTTATGAGGAGAGGCTGAAGGAACTGGGATTGTTTAATCTGCAGCAGAGAAGAATGAGGGGGGATTTGATAGCTGCTTTCAACTACCTGAAAGGGGGCTCCAAAGAGGATGGATCTAGACTGTTCTCAGTGGTGGCAGATGACAGAACAAGGACTAATGGTCTCAAGTTTCAGTGGGGGAGGTTTAGGTTGGAAATTAGGAAAAACTTTTTCACTAGGAGAGTGGTGAAGCACTGGAATGCGTTACCTAGGGACGTGGTGGAATCTCCTTCCTTTGAGGTTTTTAAGGTCAGGCTTGACAAAGCCCTGGCTGGGATGATTTTGTTGGGGATTGGTCCTTCTTTGAGCAGGGGGTTGGACTGAGGTCCCTTCCAACCCTGATATTCTATGATATCCTCTCCCCTAGGCTGCTACTGCCTTCGATTCTGTCCTGGGGTGGGAAGGTTTTGGGTAGGTTCCTGTTGGGGATGAGTTGGTACCCTGGGGTTTGTGTTAAACTATCTAGTGTCTCTAACAGTGGTTTTATCTTTTGATTCTTTCCAGAATGGTGACCTTGGCCAGCCAATTGTCTAAACAGAAGAACACATGCATTCCCCCTCTGCGCAGACAGGTTACAACTACTCAAGCATTCATGTCAACACATTAGGTGCTAACACCAGACATGAAATTGGTTGTGTTGTTTTCCTACCATGAATCTGGAGAGACATCCATTGGCTGAGAAGTATCCCTGAGTGTAAGTAAGGCCCTGTTTATACTAGGGATATTTTCTAAAAATGTCCCTATTGGGTCTAACTGATGTTAGAAATTTTGGGAGCTGTAGTGTAGATCAGATACTGCAGGCATTTATAAACACCATGCTATGAAACCATAGGTAGGTTTAATTGACATTCAAAACAGTGTAAAAGGTGACACACAAAGCTCTTTGGAATGTTGCTAACTCTCATACATTAGTCTGTGTTAAAGTCCTAATACATTAAAAACAAGGCAAAAAGAAGTTTAGTCTGTCTTTTATTCCTCCTTGAAGTTTGCCTTTTGATACCCCCTTTTGCCCTCAGCAGCTCAAGCAACTTGGTTTACTGCAAAATAAAGACATCACAGATCCTATGGACATGTGAATTACTGAGCTGCAATTTGAATCTTTTTTCCACCCCCAATCTGCTGAGAGGCAGCATTGTAACAGCTTTAAGCAGGACAATGTAGCTGTGTGTTAAGTAGAAAGTGTGTTCCTAGATCTTATCTAGGCAGGGGAAATTGATCGGCAGAGCTAGTCCAGTATAGTTTAGCTATTCTGGAATAACATCCCTTTGTAGACACTCTATTCTCAAATGAGTGATTTAATTCTGGAATAGTTACTCTGCAACCAGAACAGAGTAATTATTCTAGAAGTCACTTATTTCGGTACAGAGAGTATTCGCATGGGGGAGTTATTCCAGAACAGCTATAGCAGAATATTATTTTAAAATAGCTGTACTGGTCAATTTCCCCCACAAACCTTTAGAGAAAGGCATGTTATTTGTATCTGCTTGGAAAACAGCAGTGATGCCAGAGATAACTGTAACTTAAGTGCTTCTCACTTAAGATTTTCCTTGAGAGGGAGAAAATTTTTGAATTTCAAAATGTGTGACAGGAAGAATTTTGTTAAAAAAATGAGGACAAAAGTGGATCTTTATGGACCACGAGTCTCAAACTGAAAACATAAACAAACTAAGAAAAAACTTTGCAGATTACTTATAAAAATGCCAGTGATCCATCCTCTATATTAGAGCTCCCAACATTGCTGACACAAGTGGAACCAGAAAACTGCCCTGGCACAGAGCCAGAGCTTCTGCAAGGTCCTGATCATCTAACAGAAGGTAACTGCTTGTAAGTAGTGGGATGGTTTCCAGGATGACTATCTTAAAGTCTTTTGGCCCGATACAGATTTGGGTCCTCATATGTACTTTTTGATATTTAGGGATCACAAGAAATAAAGCCCCTTCCCTTTTTCATACAATGGCATGGCCTCGAGCGCTCTCTTTTCCAGGAGGGACTGGATTTTATGCAGCAGCTCTTCATAATAAGACGGTACCCCAGAGCATTCTCAAGGGAAGAAAGCGGGAGGGTTTTTGAAAACCTGACAAAGTAGCTTCACCAAACAATGCTCAGGACATAAGAATGGCCATACTGGGTCAGACCAGTGGTCCAGCTAGCCCAGTATCATGTCAGGTGCTTCAGGGAGAATGAACAGAACAGGATCTATGCATCCAAAGTGACCAGAGACCTTTGGGAATAAAAGGCTACCAACTCTGCTACCACCATCAAAGATCCTGCCAGGCTATTGAAAGTGGTTAGCTGGCTAAATGCTCTGGAATTCTTCAAATTCCCTTTGGTTTTTGATGTCTGTAGAAAGGGGATGCTGTACGTTACAAATTCTGCTTCTGAGGTTAGGCACCCTGCATACAGGGGTACTGCACACCCTTGAAACCAAATGTGGAAGTAAAAACTGGCTTACAAAGAGGAGCCTCCCCTTTCTGACCCCCATGGAGCGGAGGGTAGGGGCCCTCAGGAGCAGTACACAAACCTAAGAAGCTGCAAGGCGGCCTGCCTCTCCTTTGACTTTTGTAAAGTGAACTCCACCTGTTCCCCAAAAAAGTTCTCTCCTGTGTAGGGTAGGTTCTCATGATTTTTCTGGATCTCGTGGTGGAAGCCAGAGGCCTGGAGCCAAGCAGACTGATGAGTGGCCACTCCAGAGGCAGCAGCTCTTGCTATTGTATTGCCTGTATCAAATGTTGCTCAGACCTGATGCCAAGTCAGGTCCATGCCCTCATTTTGAAACTCCTGGTGTTGATCCTGGAGAAGGGACTTAGCCAGGGTAGAAGCCTTTTTCCAAAGCTCAACTTGCTCTTTGGCCATGTTTATCTGGTAATTCATAATACAAAGAGTTGTGGCTGCAGAATGGTACATGCTTTATCCAAATGGATCCAAGCATCAAAGTGCAGGGTTCTGGGTCATGGCACCATGCATTTGATCAATCGTCTCTCTAACCATCATTGCCCCAACTACCATGTGCTCATGTGGGAGCTGAGAGTTGTAACCAACAGTGTCCTCAAAGAGTAAGTATTTTCTCTCACTGTCTGAGACAGGGGCTGCAGTGTGAGATGTCTGTCACACTCTCTTCACCAGCTTGTCCAAGATAGCGAGAAAGGACATGGCAACAATGTTGGAGGGAGGCTTGTGATCCAGGTACCTATCAGTGATGCTTCTTGTAGATTCCTGCAGCAGAATCAAATCAAAATCAGCTAGTTTAGCCAGCTTTTTCAAAAACTTTTTCAGATTTTTCTAATGCAAAATAACTGTCCTGCTGTTTCTCTGCACTAGAGAAGTACTTAATATCAGATGAATCATCTATTGCAGATGTGTCAGAGCAACAGCCACCAACCCCCAGAATGTCACCTGGCTTCCAGTCAGTTGACTGAGCATGCTACACTGATAAGGAAGTTGGGATAGTTGACACTGCCTTAAAGGATGTCGATAATGATTGCACAGGAGGCACTAGCATCTAACCCAATGCTTCATGTGATGAGTGAGCTGGCTTTTGGGGTGCAGAAGTCAAATTTGGTCCAAAAAGTGTCCCAAGCACACTGGAGTTCAACAAAGGGTCTGAACTGAGGACAAAGGATGGTTCTCAATGCAGCCTTAGCAATTAACCGAAGGTCCGAGAGCATACGCTGCCATTGAGACTCTTTGGATTGGTCTTCCTGTCCTGAACCTACATGGAAGGAAGACAGTGGAGACTTTGGCACAAAGCTGCCTGGAGTTGGGTCTTCAGCAGAAATAGGTCTGAAGGCTGCTGTCTCTTGTGCTCACCTAACACTGCTTCAAGGGAAGTGATGCCTTGTCACACAACCCAGAGCTTGGTTCCATTTACTGCAAAAGCTGAGACCTGGAAAGCGTTGAGGTTGTGCTGAGGTCTGAGCCTTGAAAGATATTGCCAAGGGGCACTTCCATGGAGCTGCCATGCTGGGCCTAGTTGGAAGCCAAGTCTGTGCCAGTGTAACCCACACACCTCCTGGGAGTGGTGTTCTGTCCCATCTAATGGCACTGAGACCACTTAGAGAGAGAGATTAATGAGTTTGCTCTACAGCCTTAGATAACAGTCAGTTGGCATTTAGCTCCAGAGGTCCCAGGTTCGATCCCGCCCACCAGCGACTGGGGTCTGTCGGTGCTACACCAGCATGGGTAGTATTGCTGACACACAGTGCTAGTGCTCAGTGGCAGAAGCCAGCTCAAGCCTGTGCTTGGTGGATTTCCCCTTCATGGCCCCATTGGCCAGCTTCTGAGGAGAGTCTCTCTCTGAGAGCAGCTGTTGGAGGGCTTGAAGGTGCTCTCTGTGGAGCTGGCTGCCCGAGGGCACCATTGTGCAAATGTTGTGCCCCATGCCCTGGGCCAGGCCGCAGCAGTCGTGCTCATCTGTCACCAAGATATTCCCGTCGCACAGGCACTGCCAGGGGAAGCTGCCTCCCCCGCCCACATGAACCCTGTGCCCAGGACGATACCAGGTGGGAGGCCCTGGGGGGTTAGACACGCTCTGGGAGCTACCACTGCCCCCAGGGGTCAGACCTTGAGCAAGGATGACCTCAGGAGGAGCATTTCCCAGCAGCCTTCGGGGCAGCTTCCCGGTTAATTTCTCCTACGCGCCGACTCCCAGCCTTTGAATTCTTAGACTACAACTCCCACAATGCCCTACCTTGGAGCCAGGGTGCATGCGCGAGCGGGAGCGGAAGTGGACGAACGTTCAGCAAGCCGCGCCCCCCTGCGCTGGCCGCCATTTTGTAACCGACTTTCACCCGCCGCCCGACAGGGCTTTTTTTTTTTTTTCTTAAAGGAGAAGCGACAGCCAAAAAAACTCCTCCCCCGCTCCGGCACCGCGAGTGGCGGGGACGGTGCGGGAGCCAGAGAGGGAGGGTCTCGGGGGCAACCGGCTCCCTCGCGGCCTCTCCCACGGACCAGGGACTCGGGGGGACCAGAGGGGCCCAGGCTGCGGCGGGGGCGGTAGGAACCACGATCGTAACAGCAGAGACTGGGCGAAGCGATTACGCCTGCGCGGTGCGCGCCCACCCTCCCCCGAGCCGCGCGCGACAGGGGCTCCCGAGCAGAGTGGGTGAAAAGGTCACCGAGTTGGGCGCGAGACGCGACTGTTAATCGGCTGGGGGGAGGGGCGCGCGCCACGGTTGGGCACACCGACAGCGCGCGCGTTCCCGGGGAGCTGCGCTCGCCGATTGGTAAAGGGAGCGGCGCGCGGACTAAGCTAGGTGAGGCTGCTGATTGGCCGGCTGTGGAGAGGGGTGTGGCGTGCCCCAGCCCTTGCTGCTTGATTGGTGGGTGGCGGGGAAAGGGTGGAGTCTTGCTTCCAGCCTGAAGCCGACGGCGCCTCCTAATTGGCTGCAGTTGAGCGGGCGCGGCTGCGTAGGGTGGGGGGGGCGGTGCGCCGTCGGGGAGGAGCAAGGAGGAGCAACCGCCGCGGCCCCCTCCGCTCGCCGCCCCGATGCCGGGGGGGACTGAGCTGCCGGGGGGCGCAGCGGAGCAGGTGGAGACCCAGGGGCCACCCTCCGCTGCGGTCGGCCGCCGACGCGCCCCCGCCCCCGAGCAGGGGGAGGAGTCTGGGGGCAGCCGAGTGCTGAGGGGAGGCCGAGAGCGGAGCCGGGCCGCCGCCGGGGAGGCTGTGGGGGGAGCCGCCGCCGCCGCGTCCCGCCGCAGGAAGGCTGAGTACCCCCGCCGCCGGAGGAGCAGCCCCGGCGCCCGCCCGCCCGAGCTGCCGCCGGCAGCTGCCGCCCCGCAGGGAGCCGGGGGCAAGAAGGGGACCTCGCGCCCCGTGTGAGTACCGGGCCCAGAGGAGAAACCGGGACATCGCCTCCCTCTCACACTGACGCGGGTGTGGGGGTGGGGAGACTTTGGACCTTCACACACACACACTCGGGCGGGGGGGGAAGGCGGGGCTCTGGGTCTCCCCTTCTCTCTCACACACATACTGGTGGGGGGGGGGGCGGCTCTGGGTCTCCCCTTCACTCTCGCGCACACACTGGGGGAGACGGGGAGACCCTGCTGTTTAGCCTTCTCATAATTTACTTGTACTTCACTTTTCTGTGTTCATGTGCACTCAGAGTACAAGAGGGTCTTCTTGGAAGAGTGCAGCCTTTTCCATTCTTCAAAAACTGCATTGCTAGTCAAAGGCATTGAATGAAGATGGTGATAATTTGGCAGATACTTGAGTAGTGCTGGGGAGGAGGGGTACACTGGCTTGAAAGATGCATGAAGACTCTTAGGCCTTGTCTTTGTGAGAAAATTGCACTGGTTGAGGTTTCAGTTCATGCCTTGGATAGAAGTGTATGACTTTTTCATGTAGACAAGCCTTTATAGCTGTAAGAGTTCTCTTGTTAGGATGGATTTCAAAAAGCATTTTTGTATCACCCTAAGAAAGCCATAGATGTTATTCAGTGAGGGAGGGATGCCATGGAGCTTTATTTGAAAGTGGTTAAAAACCAGCATTTCAAGATAAGGGAACTTTTTTTTTTCTAGGAACTGCCCACACAGTTTGGAAATTGAGCTCACCTTCCAATTTAATGGGGTTAAATGTTAGTTTGTGTAATATGGCAGCAGAAATCTGTCACTTATATTTACTTTTAATTTCTTTCAGATGTGTGCATAAAGTAGCTGGTAAAGGTAAGATCTGAATGCCTCTTTCATTCTGATTTGTTCCTTATGATTAACATGTGGCGTCAGAAAGGGAGACTTTTCCTAAGGCAGCCTTCCATCTGATGCATCTTCCATTTTAAGATAACATTTCTTGTTTGTTTAGTGTTTAATATTGCAATTAATTGAGTTCCATTCAAGATTGGGGTCCCATTTTGGTAGGCTCCATATAAACATAGTCCTGGACCTGAAGAGCTACAAGGCCCTGGTTCTCAACAGTCTTTGTGAACATCATATTACAGGATCACGCCCTAGTGTGACACATGAAAGGGAGATGGATGCATTCCAATATATATATTTGTATATGCATATGTATTTGCCTTCTATTGTAAATGTTGTCATCTAGCCCCATCTGCCTCTCCATGGATGACAGTAGGTTTCTTCTAGGTTCTGCAGCAGTAATGACTGAGGAGAGATTTGGAGGAGAAGGTAGTGGCCTTGTGGATCAAATCATGGAGAGCATTCAGTGTGTAAGGGGCAGCATGGGAGGAGTAGAAACATTATGTGCAAAAAGCTGACAAATGGATACACAGGGCTGACAGTGGTGAGGCAGGGGTATGATAGAGGCTTACTCCTTCTTCCTCTTGAAGCAGTTTATAAAACAAAGTATTGTGTAGTGTTTGGCAGGCTGAAATGGACAGAGCCTCACAGAATGGAAAATCTCCCAGCAAACTCAGACTGCAGAGACTGTATACATGCACAAACAGCTCAGTTTTCTCTGCTGCAGCGTTCAGTTTAATTTTGATTTGTAGGCATTTGTGCCCAAAGAACCTTGGGGAATCTCTAGTCAGATGATGTGCTGCAACTTTCTATTGGCAGTAGTCTGTGTTGCCATTTGTAGACAGACAAATAAATAGCCAAGGAGGAAAAAGAAGGATTGTAAGATGCAATGTTATTAACAAGCAATTTGAGCCTTAGATCCCAGGCGTATAGTGAGACCTTAAGAAGGGAGAAACCAGGGGCCTCTTCAGAGTTCAGTCCAGCTGGGTGTTAAAATAAGTCACTCTTCTACCTACCATGCGGTAAATTAATTCTGTGCTGATTTGCAGTGTGTTCTTATGAATTCATTTAGCGTATACACCACTAATACATGTTCACATTTTACTATGTAAAGAACATAATTAGTGATGTGCTTTGAGTTAGTGACTTCTAGGTCAGAGTTAAGGTTGCTGGAATGTGTAACGGGAATATCATTGCTGTTTTCTGAATGTATGAAGCATAATTGAACATTTATGTAAATTATTTTATCTAGTCACTCCCAATCTATTAAATGTTTAGGCTTTTTTAAGTGATCATGCTGCTAAGTTGGCCTAATGATTCCACTTTTTTTCAGTTACTTAAAACTTTCTGAAACTTTTCCATGTTTCAGATAGAAATTTCCCAAGTTTAGTCTCTTTCTAAAGTTTGTTTTTAAACTTTGTGCGATGAATGCTTTAGCTGCCCTGGAATGTGAAAAGGGGGGGAAGATTCTCCATATTGAAATTCTTGTGTTTTTTCTTTATGAACCAGCCCTAAAGCCAAAATGGATAGCTTGAAATCTGGCATGGAAATAGAGCTAGCTGAAGAGCTGTGCCTAGCCTTGTTTGATAGGAAAACTTGCTTTGAGTTTTTCGCCTCTTAAAATCCTTTTGTAGCTCAAAGCATGCATGAAAGTAACTATGTTCAGTGATTGAACAGCGCCTAGCATAATGGGTTTGTACTGCAGGGCTGGGACCCCAGACCCTATGATAGTACAAATATTATACACTTGCATGTTTCTACTGAGTGAACCTGGGAGTACATGGAAATGTCCAGTCAGCTATATTACTGTGCATTGACAGGGATGCTTGGGGCTGGGGAAATTACCATAGTCTATTTCACCTTAGCTTTATAGTATAGGAAGATGTCAGCATCCTTCTCAGCCACACAGAGTGTGCAGGAGAGAGGCTCCCACCTAAGATGTGTTGACTAGAATATTTTGGTGACATCCATTCAAATAGTATCAGATTGTGTAACTTACATGGTATAGTGGCAGTTTTTGCTAGCCAGCAGACCTCTGAAGTCCTGGAGAGCGAAGCTGTTGCATGTTTAAAGATTTAAATCAATAAATGCTAACATTAAGTTTATATGTGGAATTTAACTGTGCGTCCTTATGTACTTGCATTATGGTGGTATTTAATTATCACATACTATTAAATACAATACTGTATATAGGTTTTTTTTATTTAGATCAGTTGTTCTCTACCATTTTTCATTTGCGGACCCCTAAAAAATTTCAAATAGAGGTGCAGACCCTTTGGAAATCTTAGACATAGTCTGTATCCCCAGGGGTCTGCGGGCCACAGGTTGAAAACTGCTGATTTAGATAAATGTGTACAGCATCTTGTAATGACTGCTTGTCTGCCATACACAGACAAACAGTTCATGAAAATCACTTAGTTGAAAAGTACACAGTAAACCATATGTATACAACAAGCATCTTAGGTATTCAACTGAGCAGAAGTGTAAATTTTCTGCAGTGTATAGGTCATCAAAATGTTTAGCTCAAAAAGCTCTTTATACTTGGAATTGTACTTAGAGGTGCAAGCGTCTGTGCTGCAGCTTGCCAAGAAAATGTATAGTTAATGGGTTCAGACAGAATTATTATTATTATTTAATATGTTTCTATCAATCGTGCCTCCAGACCAACCAAGATAAGGGCCTCATTTGTGCTAGGCATTGCACAAACGTAGAGGAGTAGCTGACTGCTACCCTGCAGAGTTTACAAAGGGTGGGAGAAGGGATATCACATGCCAGCAGGGTGAACCATGGGATGGCAGAATTATTAAAATAAAACAAGTGAACTTACACTATCAATAAAAAACATAAGGAATTGCTATGCCAGTAAAACTAGTATTGGGTAAAAGAATAAAAAATGTTAGTGTAATGTGTATCTATGGGCTCATTTACTTCAGTGCATAGGCACAAAGGTCTGCCTATGTGCACCTGATAGCAAGATTGTGAAGGTTAAGGTTGAAGAAGGTGTGTATTGTATTTCATGATTGATATCAGTCACACATACAAAACTAGCACATAAGAAGGCAGTTAAAGTTACAAAGTCAGCCTTAATTGTTGTATTTCCTGGCTTGTGTGCTTTATCATGCAACTGTAATAGAATTCTAATATATTTTATGGGATGATAGTATTTTCAGATGTTCTTGCACAAGTACTACTTTAGTTTTATTAACTGTTTTTTTCAGTATAATTAGTAAGTCCTTTTTATATAGCTGTTAAATTCTGTCAGTTTTCATAAACCTAATATCCATAAAGTTCTAGACAAACTGTGTACTATAGTTCATGTGCAGTTTCACACGGGTTTAGATATTCTTCTCATGAAAAAATGATAAAACTGCAGTTCTAACTAAAATGTTAGACATTGTAGATTTAATGGTTAAATTTTGATTCTTGCTTTTCCATCATCTCTGAATTGAAAATTGACCTCATACATTGAACCTGTCAGTCATGCAGGTAGTGACCCCTTTAAAGCTACAAAGTAGCTTTCTTTCTAAACCCTGTCTCGCCATTGATCTGGCATTAGTCATTGATATATTTTCAGCTAAAATTTTACCTCTAGTTTCTGCCAGAAGCTGAATGTTTTGGAAAGTTTAAGTAAAAGCCTTTCACCAGTAAGAAGTTCTGAAAGGTGTTTGTTTTGTTTTTTTTAAGTCCTTTTCTTATCCTAAAAGAAAGATTCTTCTGTGTGGGCTAATTTGGGTGGGGGAGGGAGATAGCAGCTGAACTTTAAAACTTGATGTGTATATAAGGCCTTAAATGAGCAGGAAGTGCTTTGCTAAGTTTGGGGGGAAAAGACATGAATATCTGAAACTTCAAGACGAAGTGCTTGTAGTGGAAATGTGTGAAGATGGTAACTTTGCATTTAATGATTGATTCGCTGCATTTGTATGTAGCCTAAGGTCTCAGTTACTGGTTCACAAAATACATATGCTTTGCCTTCAGTCAGTAGTGCTTGTAAACTGTACAAGAAGCCTACTTTTCTTTTTGCCTTTGGAAAAAGAAACTAGCATTCATGCAATATTAAGTTTGGAAGATCAGACACTTGAGTCACAAAATCCCCAAAGGTTTCAGAGTAACAGCCGTGTTAGTCTGTATTCGTAAAAAGAAAAGGAGTACTTGTGGCACCTTAGAGACTAACCAGTTTATTTGAGCATGAGCTTTCGTGAGCTACAGCTCACTTCATCGGATGCATAGTTAATGTTGCTCTGCCAGTGTTATCACAACCACATTCAATGTTTGTACAGTTTTCTGTTCTTTCCCTTATTCATTGCACACTCCCCCCCCAAAGATAGCATTCTTAAGGTATACCATGAAATATACAAGATGTTCAATAAGACAGTTAACTTTTCCAGTGTGTGACTTGAGTGTCCTGATATTGCAACTTTAATTTCGCATTGTTACTTTTTTGCATTTAATACAGAAATTACTTTGTGTACAGATACTTCCTAATTGTATTACTACAGTACACAGTACTACAACTTGCTACATCTGTTTTTCTAAAGTTGCACAGAGAAGACTTATTCTGTTTGAGAAATAGAGTGGGGCTACAAAAGACAGTATTATAATGCTAGAAACAAGAGGGAATAGTTAAAGGTGACCTGTAGGATATTTTTAAAAACTGGGTTTGTCCTTTTTTACTTATGATCAAGGCTGTGTGTCTGTCACAGATTCCGTGACTTCTGCAGGGTGTTGGTGTGTGGGGTGGCATTTACCTCGGGCAGGGGCGGGCCTCCTGGGCTCCCACCAGCATGTCCCTGCAGCTCCTATTAATGAAATTAATAGGCAGCAGGTTTAAAACAAAAGGAAGTATTTTTTCACACATTGCACAGTCAACCTGTGGAACTCCTTGCCAGAGGATGTTGTGAAGTTCAAGGCTATAACAGGGTTCAAAAAAGAACAAGATAAGTTCATGGAGGATAGGTTCATCAATGGCTATTAGCCAGGATGGACAGGGATGGTGTCCTTAGCGTCTGTTTGCCAGAAGCCGGGAATGGACAACAGGGGATGGATCACTTGATGATTACCTGTTCTGTTCGTTCCCTCTGGGGCACCTAGCATTGACCCCTGTCGGAAGACAGGATACTGGGATAGATGGACCTTTGGTCTGACCCAGTATGGCCGTTCTTATGTTTTAGGGACCGGGGGCTTAGCACGCTAACTGTGCCCACAGGCGCCACTCTCATTGGCTGCGGTTCCTGGCCAATGGGAGCTGCAGAGCCAGTGCATGTGGCGGGAGCAGCGCGCAGAGCTCTCTGGTCCCTCTGCCTAGGAGCTGCAGGGACATGCTGGTTGGAGCTGGGTAGGGAGCCTGCCAGCCCCACCAACCCTCCCCACCCCCACTCCCGACCCTAGCGCCAGTGGGGGTCCCAGGCCACACGCTGCTGCCTGGCACCCACCCCTCCCCCCAGCACTAGCAGGGGGTCCCAGGTCACATGCCTCCATTCTCTCTCCCCCCCGCCCCCCAGTGCCAGCAGTGGTTGGGGAGCCGGGCCTGGGCCATCACCTGCGGTGCCCCCGGTGCCAAATATCAAGTCTGGTCTCTGTGTTTTGCTGGAGGCTCTCAGATATATATTATATGCTTATGTCTTAGTTGGAGTGGTGAGTATAGTGCTAGAGGGGTGGGAACCTAGGCCTAGAATTAAGGTGTTAATGAGATTCTTGTTTACTACCACTGAAGAATGGCAAATCTTATTACAAATGTATCTTTTCTCCCAAGTGTTCATTACATATTGGAGTTAAAGGGATGATAAATTTTAAAACAACCTGACTAAAAATCCCTTCCTATCTCAGTTCTCCTGTGATGTCATAGTTCTCTAGTTACTATGGTCTGTCAGTGTGGACAAGATCTAAATTTCTAACTGAAAAAACAAGACAGAAAGTCTTCTTGGGAAACCTTTTGAGTCTTTGTACATTACAAAAAGAAGAAAAAAGGGGCTTCAGACCACTTTATTTCCTTTGCAGGTCACCTTTATGGTTGAGTGTGTAATTTAACTCTGCATTTTCTATATCTTTGTGTTTAACTCTGCAGCCTTCACATTGCATTAATGCAGTGGTTCTCAATCTATTTATCATTCTGGGACACATATGCAGCTCGCTATGTTTTATGTGGGTCCCATCCACACAATATATATACTATGTTTATGGCCCGGAGGATGTCACATGGGCTGTAGCTGTGTGCAGATTGGGCTGCAAGGGGCCCACAGGCTGAGAACCACTGCATTAATGGGATTTCCTTGGATTTTTCAGTCAAAAATGAAAAAGGACACGTGAAGTACATGTATGGACATTGTATGAGGATTTGACCTGTTAGAGGTGGTGTGTAGTAATTTTTGTTCTCAGAAGGGGGTTGCGGTTGCAATGAAGCTTAAGGACCACTGGAATATTCAGATGCTTATAACTTACTTACAAATGATGACTGGTCTCATTAGGAGTTAGTCATCACAGATTTGAAAACTGAAATGTAAACTATGAGTTAAGCCTGAAAAAGTGTATTGGACTTGAATAACTCCAGTAGCCAGACTCATTCTTGAACTTCCCTAAAATACACTTTATGTTGCATCCAAAAAAGTAAAGTTTCTAAAGTGTTTGACACACTTGCAAACCAGAGGAAATAGGGGCTTATACTAGACTCATTTTCAGCCTCATTTCCTAGCTGTGCCACAGCAGTACAGTGAAATCGTATTTAATGCAACTACATAGTCAGGTGATTGTACTAATTAAAAGTCTAAACGTACATCCCAGAAAGCTAACTTATGTTAATACAGTTTTGTCTTCAGATTAATATCTCACTTGAAACTCTAAAGCACAAGTGAGTCATTTTTCATTTACACTTAATTGTCCATGGTTAATTTCTGATTGTCTACTGTGTATGCATAGAATGTCACTTTCAAACACTCATAATATAAAGATGAAATTTTCAAAATTTAACAAAGGTCCTGCCCCTCACTTAAAAACCAAGTTTAGTTGGTTTGGGTTTTTTGTACCTGGGGAGGTGGGAAACAAATAGGTAAATGGCATATTTATTATACTGTTGCAACTTAAAAAAAAAAAAAAAAAGAAAGAAAGAAAAATGGATTTTTGCAACAAAATTACCTTTGGGCTGAGGTGGAGCATAAAATGCTCCTATCCTAAATAGGAGTCATAAATAAAAGTTCATGAACATCTGAAAATGGGTCTATAATGAGAAGGCCTGCAAACTTTATATAGCTACCACTGCCAGTGAAATCAGCAATTCAAGATTAAAAAATAACACTGTTGTAAAAAGTAAATATAGCAAATTAAACAATTGCCATTTTAGTTCTTACAGTGATAGTGGTTGAAAGGGTCCCCAAACTGCTGCTGAAAAGGTACCATGCCACACTGAGGGAAAGGAGCAACTTAAAACTCACTTTCTTCGTTCCTTTTTCTTCCCTGTCTGCCTGTTTCTTTAACCCCTCCCCCTTCCACTGACTCTTGTCATCCTTCTGTTTAATGGGAGGATTGGAATTTTTGTTTTTAATTGATGGAATCTCAACTGTGCACTCTTGGGAGCTGGTGCATGGGGATGACACCATCAAAATAGCCCACCAAGCTAAGCAAAATGTGACTTCGCATGTTTGTCCTCAGCCAGTTCTAATGTGCAAATATCCCTTGAATCAGTCACTTGTAAAATACTGTTTTAGACTCTTCCCTCATCACATGATTCACTGAACCTGCTTATTGTCACTGGCTAACAGCAGCTGAAAAGTTTTAGCAATGATACATTTCTGGTGCACTTTGGAAGTCAAGCTAAAGCTTCAGTTGCAGATTCCACAGGAGACTGTGACTCTTAACAATGGAGCAAGTTACATTGGCTTTTCAGAAGACAAATGTAATAAAGGTTTTGACCCATTTTTGGTCTTTATGATGAATTATGTGTTTTTCCTGTCCAGTATCTGATACCTCTCCAGAATTTCACTTTCCTTTTCCTCCAATGTTCTGGTGCATTCACTTCAAGGAGCACTTGTCTATGGAGTGTCTTTCTCTTCTGTTGGGACTCTTTGGTCAGCCAGCATGCTAAAATACAGATGCACTATTGTAATCTTACATAACTCGTTTGGTTGAAGAGATCAAGAAAGTAGATAGACCAAGCTCCTGGAAAACTCCTCTTAAGGAAAAAGCTGGTATCGGACAATGGTATGCTACTGATGGATAAGAGAGTGTACTAAACTTGTGGAAATTTCACTGTTGCCTTCCAGTGAATTGTCATGAGAGCTGTGGGAATTAGATTTTTTTTTTTTTTTTTTTTGCCATGCTGCAGAAAGCTGAAGTTCAGAAGGAAAAAGTTGTCTCAAGCAGTAGCAGAGTGGAGGGCTGCCAGAAGTACATCAGCATTTAACCCTTTTGATATCTGGCTGCTTCAGCTATCCTTACATACATTTAAAATAAACTGAATAACTCTATGATCTGGGGTTTGAAGGAGAGGACTTCCTGATCTCTGTGGAAAAATGCCCCAAAATCAGAACTTGCACAGTGAAGAAAACTGTTTACCTTGTGCATCTAGAGTTGGGACTCATGATGCCCAGCAGATGTAGTATTGAGTATGGAGGGTTATTTGAGCGCATTCAGTTGAGAGAAGTGAAACACTGAATGTCCAGAGCTCTGTCTGCTTTGTTAGCGTGGCATGGAACAATAAAAATTTCATAACAAATCTGTGCAGCTAACTCCCTTATTTTCAGTGGATGGCATTTTCTTTGCTTGTAGTAATATTTAAAACAGTTTAATGGTTATTGTGATGGAAGTGGAGCTACTCAGTAAATTACAAATGCAGTATGTTGACCTGATTATTGGGACGTTTACTATGTGAATGTATTTGTAATAGGGGACTGTAAGGGTAAACAAGTGGAAAGGGAGGAATGGCTCAAGATGAAAGCTGCTTCTCAGCAAACACTTAAGAGATAATGCCAGGATAGGGAAAGACCTGGAAACCAAAAAAACTGAGACAGAATTTAAACAAGGGACTCTGTCAAGAGACAAGGATAGGTGTTTGGGGTAGTTGTCCAGGAGAACCAAAGTAAGGCACCTGTGGATGAATGCACTATAAGGTGGGTAGAAAGCTGGCTAGATTGTCGGGCTCAACGGGTAGTGATCAATGGCTCCATGTCTAGTTGGCAGCCGGTGTCAAGTGGAGTGCCCCAGGGGTCGGTCCTGGGGCCGGTTTTGTTCAATATCTTCATAAATGATCTGGAGGATGGTGTGGATTGCACTCTCAGCAAATTTGCGGATGATACTAAACTGGGAGGAGTGGTAGATACGCTGGAGGGGAGGGATAGGATACAGAAGGACCTAGACAAATTGGAGGATTGGGCCAAAAGAAATCTGATGAGGTTCAATAAGGATAAGTGCAGGGTCCTGCACTTAGGATGGAAGAATCCAATGCACCGCTACAGACTAGGGACCGAATGGCTAGGCAGCAGTTCTGCGGAAAAGGACCTAGGGGTGACAGTGGACGAGAAGCTGGATATGAGTCAGCAGTGTGCCCTTGTTGCCAAGAAGGCCAATGTCATTTTGGGATGTATAAGTAGGGGCATAGCGAGCAGATCGAGGGACGTGATCGTTCCCCTCTATTCGACACTGGTGAGGCCTCATCTGGAGTACTGTGTCCAGTTTTGGGCCCCACACTACAAGAAGGATGTGGATAAATTGGAAAGAGTCCAGCGAAGGGCAACAAAAATGATTAGGGGTCTAGAGCACATGACTTATGAGGAGAGGCTGAGGGAGCTGGGATTGTTTAGTCTGCAGAAGAGAAGAATGAGGGGGGATTTGATAGCTGCTTTCAACTACCTGAAAGGGGGTTCCAAAGAGGATGGCTCTAGACTGTTCTCAATGGTAGCAGATGACAGAACGAGGAGTAATGGTCTCAAGTTGCAATGGGGGAGGTTTAGATTGGATATTAGGAAAAACTTTTTCACTAAGAGGGTGGTGAAACACTGGAATGCGTTACCTAGGGAGGTGGTAGAATCTCCTTCCTTACAGGTTTTTAAGGTCAGGCTTGACAAAGCCCTGGCTGGGATGATTTAACTGGGACTTGGTCCTGCTTTGAGCAGGGGGTTGGACTAGATGACCTTCTGGGGTCCCTTCCAACCCTGATATTCTATGATTCTATGATTCTATGGAGGTGTCTGAAGAAGGTCACCATGTGCCCAGGTCAGCATCAGGAGATGGGAAGCCTTTGGGTAAGACTGAACACGAGTATAGACTGTTTGTTTTAAAAAAAATTTCTCTAAATGCTTTGTTCCTACTGTTAAAATAAACAATCCTTTGGTTTAAAAAGGCTGTTTGGTCACTATACACAAATGGTCATAGACTCCGGAAGGGAAGAACCATGGGTGCCAAACTCACTCAGACCTGCCTGGTAAGCATGGTTGATACACAGAATGCTGTTGCCCAGGGCCCAGTCCAGGGGTAGGTGAATCTCAAAGCAGAGAAGGAGTACCAGGTAGAGTTGTAATATATCTGCAGCACCTCCAGAGAAAGGGTAATAGCTTCCTCTAACACATTGGGTTATGTGAGCTAGACAAGAATATGACAGTGGAAGAAGGTGCTGCTTTTTCCTTTAAAGGATTCTCAGATCTATAGACACTGATTGCAGAGTTGTAATTGTTAGGGACACATGAATACTGAATTGAAAGGCTGGCTTCTTCAAAAGAACCACTCTTTTCCTCTACAGAAATGGCTAAGCACTGTGAGGAGAAAACGCTTAATCCTACCGTGGTTCATTGGGATCTCTTCTTTAGGACTGATGAATTGCAGTGAACATCTGTTCTGAGTTCGTCTATTAGTAAGGCTGAATGTTTGTTGCAGCTGCACCTTGCATGACACAACTGTGACTTTTACACACATGGCTCTGTATGTATCCAGGATAGTGAATTCTGGGGTTTGTAATGATTTTAAACTAATAGATGTACATTAGTTCACAACAGCTTTTAATGTAAAACAGAATATTTGACTTATCATAATTTCCCAGTATTCATCAAATATTTGTGTTTTGGCTGTACAGAAGCCAGCTTAACATGTAAAGAGCAATGAATTTGCTAGACAAAGTGATACCAAAGCAGAGGACCGTATGGAAATGAGAAATCAGGAAATGGCTTATTAAACATTTTTTTATTTTGAACAAGTGCCATGAAATTGCCACATGTGGTGTTTTGAGCGTACTTTATACATGGTAACTCTGAGGCCTGTTTCAACTTGATTCACTGGATTAAAGCTTAAAATATTAGCTTTTGCTAGCCTGCCAGCCAAATAAATGTGTAGGACATACGTCCAGTCTACAATGTGGTTAAACATTTTTCAAGCAGCAGAACAAGGGTTAACATTTATATAGAAGTGGCACTTGATATGGAATAATTTGAGATTCCCCTAAAGTATTCAAATGAAGGGACTGTTTGGTAACTCCACCAAAATGAGAGCGTTTTGAATTGAGACAGAGGTAAAGCAGAATAGGGCTAGAGATCTTAACATAAACTGGGCAGCAGAGAAATGGGGTAGGTCTGAAATTATAGCTTGCTCAATATATGTAAAACCATAGATAAATCTTTTTCACTGTTTCATAGTAAACTTGCAATACTTCATACAGGTCTAAGCCCCAGTCATTGATTACTTATTCTAACCATTGGCGGCGGGGCTTGAAAAATCCGCTTGCCAGAGATCAAGGGAAATTTTGCCTGGTCAGGGGTGGAAGTGTTAAGCCACAATTTCTGCAGAATCCAAGTCTTCATCCTTTTAGGAAAAAAATGTATTTCTCAACCTTATGTCTGGGTGGCTAAGTGGGGACTTTTGAATATGACTCTCTGTGGGGCTGTATCCTAAGGATGCAGAGGGAACTATTGTGTTGCTGCTTAAACTTTAACCAGCAGCAGAGTGAAATTACCAACACTTGTCTGTTTCACAGTTGCTGTTCCCTACTTCTGGACAGCAGTGAAACTGTCAAGAATCAGGTCAGTTTCACAGTACTGCTGTTGTCAAGAAAGCTTTCTGAGTAGCAGTAGAGGCAAGAATTTGAGCTATTAACTGTGGAGGACTCCAAAAAAGAGACTGAGAAATAAATACAGTAGAGAAGTACTCCTACAAACCTCCTCTACAACAAGAAGGAGGCCCTGGAATAGGAGAAATCAGTAAGTGCCTTTTTCGAATATCTGGAGAGGAGTAGAGCTTCAAGTTTTATCAGACCGCTCTTAGCCAGAGGCTGATATAACAGATAATACCTCACATAGGGACTCCAGAGACAGCATCCTGGTAGAAATCCCAGCTGGTGCTTATGGAACACAGGTTTCTCACAGGAGACCTGACTCTCTTGAATTATTGGACCAATCTGTTGCAGTGCAGAAGAACACGAATATATTGAAGATCCATGATGGTTGGGTGGGGGGACAATGATATAATAGTTGGTTCACTTTGCCCATCAGACTTCATTAATTCTAGGACTCTGAATTAAGATATCAGAATGGTGCTTTTGATGGTTTTCACGCCCACATGCATATGGGCTGCTGTTTTCCTATTAGAATTCAGCCCTCATATCAAGAGAGGCTGACTGTCGGGGAGAGATGCACTTAATAACTGTCAAGTATTGGGGGGTAGCCATGTTAGTCTGTATCCACAAAAACAACAAGGAGTTCAGTGGCATTTTAAAGACTAACAGATTTATTTGGGTATAAGCTTTCGTGGGTAAAAAACCCACTTCTTCAGGTGCATGGCGTGAAAATTACAGATGCAGGCATTATTATACTGACACATGAAGAGAAGGGAGTTACCTCACAAGTGGAGAACCAGTGTTGACCGGGCCAATTCGATCAGGTATCCTGTCTCGGCCTATCGTTACAAAATTAGGACTGCCTCTTCTGCAGGTCCAAATGGAAAACACTTTTAGGTATTTACAGTTGGGCAACTAAATTACTTACTTAGCTAGGTTATTTACTTGCTTTGCCAGACTTTCCTAGAAAAGACAGTACATACAAATCAGCTAAAATGGACAAGTGAAAAGGAAAGGATGGATGCTCAATTTGGATTGCAGGTCTCTTGGAGAGCTGCACCTTGTTCTAAAACAGTAATACAATACCTGAGCATAGCCAGCAGTTCATTTCTTCTGCACATCAGGATTCACTAATTGTGAAGAAGCACATGGCTTCAGTAGGGCTAATCTGATGGCAAGTGGGAAATGAAAAAAAAAAATCTTTGAGTTACTGGGGCACAAAAGGTTTTTCTGAAAGTTGCTCCCACAACTGTTCTACCAGTTTTATTGACTTCCCAAACATTGACATCTGGGGATCAATCTGAAATGCGTCAGCCCAAAAGGAACAACTTGTAGTAGTTATAAAGGAGTGAAAACGCAGGTTAAGAATGTGAGGGCTTGTTAAAATTGTTACAGGTGATTTTGTTGTTGCTTGCTCTTGCATAGAAACCAGCAAGATTCTTCGATGTTTGCAATGTGTAAATTTCAGTTTAAACAGCAGGGTTTGGGGATTCTATGAACAAGATTTTCAATGTGGGCCAAACTTTTGCAGGTCTTTCATAAAACTTGCTTACTGAAATCTGTTGTTTTAGTGCTTTATAATAAATTATAGAGTGATGGTTGAGGACAAAGGGCAACAAAGATGATCACGAGCATGGAATGGCTTCCATACGAGGAGAAACTAAAAAGACTAAGGCTGTTTGGCTTAGAAAAGACACAACTAAGGGGGCATATGATAGCGGTTTCTAACATCATGAATGGTTTTGAAAAAGTAAATAGAGGGGTTTTGTTTACCCTTTCCCTCAATACAAAAACCACAGGCCACCCAGTGAAATTAATAGGCAGCGATTTTAATACAAACAGGAGGAGGTACTTTTCATACAATGCACAGTTACACTGTGGAACTCATTACCAGGGGATGCTGTAGTGGCCAAAAAGTATAACTGGGTTAAAAAAAGAACTAGATAAGTTCATGGAGGATAGGCCCATCAATGGGTATTAGCCAAGATGGTCAGGTACCCCAACCTTATGCTTTGCATGACCCTAAACCTCTGACTGTCAGAAGCTGGGAGTGGAAGATCGGTGGATCTCTCCAAAATTTCCCTGTTCTGTACACTCATCTTGAAGCTCTGGTACTGTCAGAGACAGGATACTGGGCTAGATAGATGATTTTTCTGACCCAGTGTGGCAGGTTTTGTGTTAAGTCTTTTCCATGTGAGCCTTAGCTTGAGAAACTTAATTTTTAAAAACATCAGATTATTTTGTTTTCTTTAGTCTGAGTTAGAGATCAGGATGGCTTCCAGAGAAAATACATGGGTAGAAAAGTTTGAGTAGCAGCCGTGTTAGTCTGTGTCCACAAAAAGAAAAGGAGTACTTGTGGCACCTTAGAGACTAACACATTTATTTCAGCATAAGCTTTCGTGAGCTACAACTCACTTCATCGGATGCATATAGTGGAAAAAGCAAACAAACAAAAAACAAAAGCTTATGCTCAACTAAATTTGGTAGTCTCTAAGGTGCCACAAGTACTCCTTTTCTTTTTATGGGTAGAAAAGTGTGATAAGACTCTGTTTATATGCTGTGCAAAGAGTTCTTCTCTGTGAGGTGAAGGATCTGGCCTGTAGCCTATCTGTGTCACTTTGCAGTGTTATAGTCCAGATCCTCAGCCCTCCACCCACTTATTGAACATAGAGGGACATCTCCATTATAGAATAAGCAACAAACTGGTGGAGATATGGCCAGCAAAGTGTAGAGATGAGTTTGTGTTCATTGTTAACCTAGGAATTGCTTTGTGTGTTTCCTTCATAGATCCCAAAGAAGAGAGGGAGGAGGAAGAGGTTTCCACCATCCTCACCCACGGGTCTCCCGTCAGTACAGCCAGGCCTGGCCGAGGCTGGCGCAGCAGCAGGACAGCTGCTGCTGCTCGCCAACGTGACACAGAAAATTCACGCAGCTCCAGGTCCAAGACTGGATCCCTGCAGCTCATCTGCAAGTCAGAACCAAACACTGATCAGCTTGAATATGGTATGTAGCAATTAGGGGAGTGGGAAATATTGGGATTAAAGTGTGAACAATGCCAGCAGGACAGTTTGAGTCTGATAAGTTAAGTGTGGGAGACTGGTGCCAAAATACAAGCAATGTGTTAGAGACCACTGGCAAAAAGCATGGTGCCTTGCTATCCTGAGCATATTCTCATAAACTGCAGCACATCCTAGTGCTGAACACTGGCAGAAATACTTCCAGACGGATATGCACATTGCAGTCTGGTCTGTGTCCCTTGTGAACAGTGATTAAAAACCTAATGGCTTTTCTTTTCAGAGATCACGGAAGAGCATCAGTCTCCAACTGGAATCAGGTAGGATGCTCTGGTTTGGGCCTTTTTCTTTTTGGTTAAGGCTATGGGAAAAGATGTGGTAACTTTGGAACCATTCAAAGTGATAACTCTTCAATCTAAAGGATCCTGAGCTTGCTGTGGAAGGACCTGTTCAGTTTCCATTTTCATTCAATTTTGCATCTTTCCTCACTTCCCTGGATTGGTGGTGACATCTTTATAAAGTGGAGCAGTGGTTTTCAAGCTTTTTTCTGGCAACAAGGTTGAAGAAAATTATGAATCGCTGTGACCCAACAGAGCTGGGGATGAGGGGTTTGGGGTGTGGGAGGTGCTCAGGGCTAGGGCAGGGGGTTGGGTTGCAGGAGGAGGTCAGGATTCTGGGTTGGGGCCAGGGATGAGGCGTTTGGGTTGCAGGAGGGGGCTCGGTTTGGGGAGGCTCAGGGCTGGGGCAGGGGGGTGGGGTCTGGGCTGGGGGTGCAGGCTCTGGAGTGGGGCCAGGGATGAGGGGTTTGGGGTGCAGGAAGGGGCTCTGGGTTGGGGGTTCAGGGCTGGGGCACAGGGTTGGAGTGCAGGGTTACCTTGGGCGGCTCCCAGTCAGTGGCACAGTGGGGGTGCTAAGGCAGGCTTTCTGCCTATCCTGGCTCTGCAGACCACACTGTGCCCTGGAAGTGGCCAGCAGCAGGTCCGGCTCCTACGTGGAGGTGCGCAAGCAGCTCTGCTCAGCTCTCTCCCCCAGACACTCTCTCCCCCACCCCCTACCAAACTCTGAGCCGGCGCTCGGGGCGGGGGCAGCATGCAGAGCCCCGTGGTCCCCCCACCTAGGAGCCAGACCTGCTGCTGGCTACTTCCGGGGCGCAGCACAGTGTGAGAACAGGTAGGGACTAGCCTGCCTTTGCCTGTCAGCACCACCCACAGGACTTTTAACGGCCCGGTCGGTGGTGCTGACCAGAGCCGCCGTGACACAGTGCCTTACATTCCATGATCCAGTACTGGGTCGCAACCCGCAGTTTTAAAACCACTGACGTAGAGGACGAGGTGATGGTGTGGGATGTAAATAATACAGTGTGCATTTTATCCAGGCTTATTACATAGCAATGGGGCTCCTTCTTCAATAGATCCTATAATCAGGTTGCTTGGTGGCCCATTGTTGCTAGAGCCTAGTAAATCTTGAAAAGGTAAAGCAGGGTCATGTTCCCATCAGGCTGTTAATCAGAGTCTGATGTGCTGTACCTAGAGGGTCTATTTTGAAGCTGTCTCTGATGCATACTGTCACAGTGCAGGGCAACTGCATCTCTAGTCCCCCTCCGTGGGGCACGCACTCTCAGGCTTCTGGCTCCCCATCTGTCATCTCTCCTGCAGGAGACCCATATTGCTTTCCCTCCCAACTCTGGGGTATTCCCCGGCTGCACAGCTCCCTGACTACACTGAATTTCCCCCAAAGGCAGACTGCCTTAGCAGGCCGCTTTGGCTTTCTCTTCAGAGGTTGTAAGCAATGTCACTGCCACAATTAAGTTACCACATTGCTCTTTCTAAGCAGCCACATATATTCTTCAGTTAAAAGCATTCCCTAGAACATGAAAACAATAGGAGAACCTACATGCATGCTAACAAGCTTGCCAGAGATTCCCCAACCCCAACAAGGGCTCTGGCAGTTCTTCAGACCACACCAGGATTTTTTTTTCCCCCAGTGGTTACAAATTCATAACCACATTGACTCAGAACAAGGACTCCCATGAATCTAAGAGTCATTCTCTTATCCACTTTGGGCCTTTTAATCTGTCCTCACATAAGTGGTCAGCAGACAAAAGGTCTTCTCCCCCTCAGTGCATGAGTTCAGTGCATCTCCAGAGGAGTTTACAGTTGCACACACCTCCCCCTAGGGACTTCCTGGGAAACCCACTTTAAAAAATTCACATTATTTCAGATAGTCCTTTGAAGCTCAGAACCCCTCCCAGAGCTTACATTAGTCATCCCGCCCCCCATTCCCCACCCCCCCGCAGAGACATTCCATAATAATACAGGTGTATTTTCAACACGGAGAACTCCTAAGATACTTAAACCTAATTCAGTAAGGTTCAACTTAATTCCATAAGGTTTGGCCAGGATATAGGAGGAAATTGTCGTGTCACATGTCTCCTTCCTTATTCTGTATAGTCTGTTCATTTTCCCTAAACAGTCTTGGCTGAAGGATATCCTCCCCTATTCCAGGGAGTGTCATGCAATGACTTATTTCATATATAAGCAGTTCTACTACCTCTTCTTTTGCCTTCTCCATCATAGCAGTGATGAAGAGGAGGAGATGCTGATCAGCGAAGAAGAGATTCCCTTCAAAGATGATCCAAGAGACGAAACCTACAAACCCCATTTAGAAAGGTATGCTGGATTATATACATGCATAGTTTGCAAGACCAGAAGGGACCATTATGATCATCTACTCTGACCTCCTGCAGAAAACAGGCCAAAGAACCTCACCACATAGTATCTACGTCAAGTCTAGAACTTTATTCGAGCTATAGCATATATTTTGAAAGAAAGATGGTTCTCTTTTAGTCCAGATTGATGAGTCTCCACTGCTTAGAGCTAACGGGACAGTTATCTTATCGAACAGCTCAGGTGACTTGGGTTTGAGTGCCGCTGTGTACCAGCTTGTCCCTGAACCTTGGTTTGAGATATCCCTGTCTCTGCAGGGAGGTGTATGTAACATTTGTATAGGAGTCCAAAGTTGCCTATTGAACTCCCTCCCCTCATCATCCTTAATTAAAAGCATAGGTCAGAAGGAATGTGACAGGGGGAGGCACTAGGTATGGTTACTACAATTCATATGAAAACTTAACACCATCAATTTGGGCTTGAATAGGGACTGGGAGTGGCTGGCTCACTGCAAAAGCAATTTTCCCTCTCTTGGTATTGACACCTCCTCATCAATTATTGGGAGTGGACTACATCCACTCTGGCTAATAAATTGGCCTTCAACATTGGTTCTCCACTTGTAAGGTAACTCTTCATGTGTCAATATATATTTATGCCTGTATCTGTAATTTTCATTCCATGCATCTGAAGAAGTGTGTTTTTTTACCCACGAAAACTTATGCCCAAATAAATCTTAGTCTTTAGGTGCCACTGGACTCCTCATTGTTTTTACTAAAGTTGTGCAGTTTCCAGGGATTGCTCAGGTGGGGCGAGAGGGAGAGCAGTGGTGTTGCAGTGTAAATGCAGAGGGCACTAAGACAGATGGAGGATTTCTGCTGAGTACTAGAGTGTATCATATTTGTATCTTTGCAGGGATGCTCCAAAGCCAAGGAGGAAAGCGGGCAAGGGGAAGGAAGAAAAAGAGAAACAGAAGGAGATTAAAGTGGAGGTGGAGGTGAAAGAAGAAAGTGAGTTTCGGGGAGATGAGGAGCCACCCAGGAAGTGAGTAAAAGATTCCAGGAACAGCTATTCCTGCATGTATGTTTTTGCCTAGGCATTCTGGCCAGTGTCTTATGCTTCCCCTCAGAGTTTGTGGGAGGCAGGAGTAGTTCTTTCCCCTTCACCTGAAAAGTGATTGAAATCAGTAGGGTGAAAGGATCAAAATTCCTTACCATGGTTGGGGAATCACCCCTTCTAAGATCCTGTCTCTGCTGGGCAAGGAGACATTAAAGAACACTATTTTAGTATGGTTCAAGCTAAATTGGCTGGCCACGCCATGTTACAAGACTGTCTGGATGAGGCAGCATAGTGTGAAAAGTGGCTTATTGTTTTTTTAAGTTGTGTGGTTTTTAAACACATTTCTATTGGCCCCATCTTTGCTGGTCATCTAAACTATATTAGAAGCCATTATAGATGGAGCAGTTATTCAGTGGCTCCTTAGCTCATTTTTAAGCCCAGTGCAGAAGAGACTGCCTAAAGAAACTAGTCTGGAAGAGTCAGATCTATTTCTGTAACGTGCATCCAGGAAGACATGAGTATTGTTTACACACTGCTATGGGAGAGGTGCCCCTCTTTCATATCTGAGGCAGGCATGCTTGGATGTGGGAAAGCAGAGAACATAAGAATGACCATACTGGGTAAGACCAATGGTCCATCTAGCCCAATATCCTGTCTTCCAACAGTGGCCAATGCCAGATGCTTTAAAGGGAATGAACAGAACAGGGCAATCATCAGGTGATCCATCCTCTGTCATCCAATCCCAGCAGTTGGCAGTCAGAGGCTTAGGAGGACAGAGCATGCGGTTGTATCCCTGACCATTGTGGCTAATAGCCACTGATGGACCTATCCTCCATGAATTTATCTAATTCTTTTTTTAATCCAGTTATACTTTTGGCCTTCACAACATCCCCGGCAATGAGTTCCACCTGTTAACACTGTGTTATGTGAAATACTTCCTTTTGTTTGTTTTAAACCTGCTGTCTGTGAATTTCATTAGGTGATTCCTGTGAAGGGGTAAATATTTCCTTATTAACTTTCTCCACACCATGGTTTCACAGACGTCTGTCATAGCTGAATAGTCCCAGTCTTTTTAAATTTTCTTCATATGGAAGCTGTTCCATACCCTTAATCATTTTTGTTGCTTTTCTCTGTACGTTTTCCATTTCTAATGTATCTTTTTCAAGTTGGGGCAACCAGAACTGCACGCAGTATTCATGGCCTAAATTTTTTAGGGATCCGCAAATGAAAAAAGATTGAAAACCACTGCCCTAGATGAACAAATAGTTTGTATCAAGCTAGGGTATAAATCTCCTTTGCACTAGTCAGCTGCACACCAGCTGGCTGTATGGACCCTGCTGCAGTGCACTAACAGTTCTAGTGCACTTTGATTGACTCCATTTTCAAAGTGGGGTAAATCAGAATGCACTAGGGAACTTTTAGTACATGGCACCTGGGTCTCCATGGCCAGTTAGTGCTCAGAAGGCTGGTATGCTATAGATTTACACCCCTGCTTGCCATGCACTGTTTGTCTAGACTTTTCCAAATTGTCTTGAGGCAAATCAAATTTTGCAACAAGCAGGGCAGGATCCCGTTGTTTAAAAAAAGTAAACATAAAAGTAACTTGCAAGCACTCTGTGTGGAACCTCAAAAGCTTCAAGAATTGTTTTCCTTGCCCTGTGGCTTCTTGAGCTAAACATTAAGACGCTCTTCTCTTTAGCAACTGAGTGAAATCAGCTGGGATGCATCTAGGACTGTCGTTTGCAACATTTTTTTTTCCCTTGAATTTGCAGACCCCTAAAAAATTTTGAATGGAAGTGCCAGACCCCTTTAGAAATTGACATAGTCTGCAGACCCCCAGGGGTCCGCAGACCACAGGTTGAAAACCACTGATCTAGGTTCAGGGGTTTCCAAACTGGAGTGCATGTGCCACTGGAGGTACGCGAGCTTAGTGTTCCATCAGTTCACTTCCCAACAATTTAAGAAGGTGGTGCATGAACCAATAAATTTGGGATCCGCTGGTCTAAGTCAAGGCCTCACTCTAGCACGGGGGTAGGCAACCTATGTCACACGTGCCAAAAGCGGCACACAAGCTGATTTTCAGTGGCACTCACACTGCCCCGGACCTGGTCACCAGTCCGGGGGGCTCTGCATTTTAATGTAATTTTAAATGAAGCTTCTTAAACATTTTAAAAACCTTATTTACTTTACATACAACAATCGTTTAGTTATATATTTTAGACTTATAGAAAGAGACCTTCTAAAAACATTAAAATGTATTACTGGCACGCGAAACCTTAAATTAGAGTGAATAAATGAAGACTCGGCACACTACTTCTGAAAGGACACCGACCCCTGCTCTAGCATGACGTAATCTCGAGAGAACTTCTAGATGGGAGAGGGAGAAGAGCAGGTCTCCCTCTGCTGGACTACACTGCCAAAAAATCAGCTGTTTGTGGAGTTGAGTCCCCAGCTGTGGTATCTGTTAAGCTGTGGTTGATTATATTTCTGCAACTCTAATATTGAAGTACAGTAGTCCTCAGAAAAGTAACTCTTCTAAACCCTGGCTTTGTGGGGCTCCCTGATATCTTCAGTGACTCCAGATCAAATATGCTCAGTTTGAGGAATTAAAATTATGCCATTCCTGTGAGCTCATTCTGAGATCTAACAGTCTCTGTGGGTTCTTACTAGCTCACATATCGCCAACAATAAAAATTCAGCAAACACAATGTTATTAACAATTCTGCTTTGTGAGCCAGGAAAGAATCCATCTCTCTGCTATAAATGTGCTTGTGCTGCAGTGTTAACAGAAGTAACAAGTTACTTTAGGCAGGTCTGTTGCATAAGGTGGTGCCGTTTTTATACAATTGTTCTTCAGAGCAGAACCACACTTAAAGCTTTTTGTGTCTGGATGTGTGTTGGTGTCACGGAGTCACCGGGTCAATGCCCCTGGAACTACTCCGTATGTAGCCAGTCGGGACTCTGGGGGAGCATGCCTCCTCTCTCTGAACATACTGTCTCCAGAGCAAGAAGCTTGCACAGCTTTGACCTTCCTAGGTCTGACCTTGGAGCATTCAGCATCCCCTTGCACACCGTGCGCTTCCTACAGTGAGTCCGCACAGGCAGGGCTCCTGGGGAAGCCAGAGGGCCCTGCACCTCAACTCTGCAGTCAGACGTGACTCTCAGCCAGCCAGTAAAACACAAGGTTTATCAGTCAACAAGAACACAGCATAGAACAGATTTTGCTATGATGGAAATCAGTGACTTTCAGGCAAGTCCATCTTGGGAATCCTGGGCCAGATGCCCTAAATTCCCCCTCTTCCAGTCCCCCTATGCAGACTTCCAGTGACCTGACCTCCCGACAACCCCCTTGTTGCTCCTCCTCCTTCTCTTTGTCACCTGGTTGCATCCCTGCTCCTGGGTCATAGATTACATAGGTGCAAACAGCTGGGCAGCCTCACCTGGCCTGAGGGCCTCAGTAAAAATCACACACCCAATTCCCACCACGGCAGTATCGGTGCAGTAAACAGGGAAACTAAGGTACACACAGTATTAGTATAGGACAGTAAGACTCACGTACAACATAACAAGGTGAATAAAACCCCACTTTGTCACAGTTGGACAATCATGTGAGCTACAGTGTTCAATTCTTGAGTGCTCGATTATTGTAAACTAGAGAGTGCTGAGAGAAAAGCAACAGAACACCATTAGAATTGAAAAGATTCTTACGACATACATCATATCAATCCTTTAATATATCTTTTTAACAAAAGAGCTGTCTTACTCCAAATCTTCTTGTGTCCAAGTCACACCTGATTGCTTTTCTGAGACAAGGTTTTTGCTATTTTTTTATGACTGTTAGCTGTGCGGAGCAGATAGCAATGGAGAGTGAGCTGGTTTCTGTAGATTAGCTTGGCTATTAACATTCACTGAGAGCAGAAGCTCTTGTGCTTATATACAAGCCAAAAGGGACCTTACTTAACTTTCAGATCCCAACTTGTTTTCTGAACAGTTAAAAACACCTCCTATAAACTGAGCAAACTTGATAGTGTCATTGAGAAGCTTGATGGTCCCAGGTACTGTCACATCAGAGAATCCTGAATCAGAGCAACCTCTTCTGTTAGGTCATCTAAGCCATACCCTTCATCACTGTCAGTGCAGGCTCCGATTTCGTTGGTTCTCTGTGGTGCCTGTGTGTTAACAGCTTTTATTTCTTTTTCACTACACAGAAATGTTTTGTGACTACTCATATATGTTCTAAAGATTCTCTGTGAGCTCTTTGGTACAGGCACAGTCTTTTGTATGTGTTTGTACGGTATCTAGCATCTTGATGGCCTCTGAGTGCTACACAACAAATAATTGATCTATATGACATGAATACTTGGCTGCAAGGAAAAACAGATGAAAAAGCACAATTTCCTGAGGACCTTTTTTGATCTTTCAACCCTTCATTCTGCTTGAGATCCAGAGCAGTGGGTATAGAAGCTAGCTACACAGACTGAACATAGCTGGATTGGTGGGTTTGGCACCCTCTGGTGGCATAAGAATACAAAAACCAAAGTTCTTGTTAATAGTTCTTATGGAGGGAACATCCCTGTGTGAGTGGGACATTCCCACTGGAAGAAAAACCCCTATCACTTGGAGATCCTCTAATATAGCGTACTGGGGGCTGAATCATGTCTTAAAGTTTGGATAGATGCTGGTTATCTGAGGTCATATACGCTATATGACCCTGATCCAAAGGCTGTGGAGGTAAGTGCAAAGATTCTCATTGACCTCTGTGGGCTTTAGATCAGGCCTGTGGAAGCTATTCCCTGCTCCCCCCCCGACTGAGACTTTTTGAGGCTTTGAAATGGTGTATTTCTTCCATGACACAGAGCCGTGCTCTGGATTGCTCATGTGGAGAAGGCTTCCCTATTCCATCTCAGGTGTTCCTTGCAAAGGAGAATAATTTTTAATCCATCTCTGTAATCCTGTCACAGGAGGGGAAGGAGGAGAAAAGATGACAAGAGCCCACGGCTGCCTAAAAGAAGGTGAGTGTGACTTACCTTTTCTCCACCTTCCTTACTATAGATTTTAGTCCTTTCCATTTCTTGTGTGGAGAACCCCCTCAGAACCAGCTATTTTCATACATGTTTTTATTGGGCATAGTTTAGAAATAATTGTAGCTCACTCTAAAACCACCATGATGGATTCTTGCAGTCAGGTCATTTTGAGTTGGTCGGTAGCATGGCAGAAGCCAATGATAAGGCTACAGGTGCTCTGTCACTGTCATCTCTTGGGTGATGAGCACGTGGCTAAAACCCATGAGCAGTCCTAGGGGTGGAGAGCTACAGGGGAGAGCACAAGTTGAAATGTGCTGACTCACAAGATGGTTGATCCGGAGACCATGTCACTTCCACAATTTTGGTGAGCTGCAATGGCTTTCTTGTTTAATCTAGTACTGCATCTACTTCACATTTTCCAACTAACCTCCCTGTGCATTACTCTCCCATGTACTTCTTAGGAAGAAGCCTCCAATACAGTATGTACGGTGTGAGATGGAAGGCTGCGGCACAGTCCTCGCCCACCCTCGCTATTTGCAGGTCAGTCAGGCTCTTCCACTCGTTTGGATCTGGGGTCAAGGAGCTGCCATTCTTTCATCTTTCACTGCAGTGTTCCTTTTTAATGTAGTTTGCTAAGGGAGGCACTGGTTTAGGAGGTGGTGCACTGCACTGGGACTCAGGAGTTTTGGGTTCTGTTCCTAACTCTGACAGAGGCCCATTGGGTGACCTTGGGCAAGTCACTTTCCCTCCCCGTGCCTCAGTTTCCCTATCTGTAAAATGGGGATAATATGCTGACCTCTTTTTGTAAAGTGCTTTGAGATCTACTGATGAAAAGCACTATAGAAGAGCTAGGTGTTATTACTAGCCAGTAACAAGTAATGAAGCTAAGCACAGCCCAGTTGTAACTGTACCATATGTGCCTCTTCACCTGTATTTCTGCTTTTCATCAGACCTCAGAGCCCGGTATAATTGCATCCTGTTAGCTCTCCTGCAATGCACAAGGAGGTAGATTGTAGCCCTTACAGTCTGTCACGTTGCTTAACTTACCTTGTAACCTGGGATCTGATTTTCAGCAGTTCCTTTAGTCAGACAGGGAGAGGGTTTGTAACTTTTTCGTCATCTTTCCTAGCATCACATCAAATACCAGCATCTGCTGAAGAAGAAATATGTGTGTCCCCATCCCTCCTGTGGACGGCTTTTCCGGCTCCAGAAGCAGCTGCTACGGCATGCCAAACACCACACAGGTACTGGGAAAGGTGGGGAGACTTGAATCCAACCCATCATCCCATGGATGGATGGAGAGGGGAAAACACTCACCTCTCCTGAGGCGAGGAAGAGTCTAACCTAGGGAGCGCGTGTGGCTGGCGGTTATTCCCTTCCTGCTGGGACTGCTGTCGAATTGCTTGTGCACACCCATTAGACAGTGCAAGTAGGTGGAAATAAGCCTCTGCGTTTGTACTGTAGCAGTATTTTATTGACATATAGGTTGCCTTTTTGCAACAGTGTCATCCTGTTTTCTCCACACTTAAGATGCTCTTTTCAAGCTTCACCTTGTCAAGCATGTGGGATTGGTCAGGACTCCCATTCAAGCCCATCAGCTCTACCTGAGATGCTTCCTCCTTCATTAGTCCTGGTGGGATCAGACAGTTCTTAACACTCAAATTGCTGCCTCGCTTTCAGGTAGCTTCACCCAAGAACCTTCAAAATTAAAAGTGGGGTCATAGGGCAACTTTCAGATGAGTGGACTTTCAACCCAAGCATGTGGTTCTGATCCAGATGCAAGTATTAAGATGAGATGTGTGTGCTGCTTTACAGATCAAAGGGATTATATCTGTGAATACTGTGCCCGGGCATTTAAGAGTTCCCACAACTTGGCTGTGCACCGGATGATCCACACAGGCGAGAAGCCTTTACAGTGAGTACTCCTGCATTGTCTTGCCTTTTGAAATATGCCTCTTCCTCCTTCAACTGGCCACATTTCCCTGGCCACAGCTGACTCTGCCTCATGTGCCTGTCTGTGATTCTGCTTCATATCATAGAATCATATGCCTGCATTCTCTGTTGCACCTCCTTGTGTGTCCTGTTCCCATATTGACCTTTCTCTTTTTTTCTCCCACTCGCCAGGTGTGAGATCTGCGGCTTCACCTGCCGGCAGAAGGCCTCTCTGAACTGGCACATGAAAAAGCATGATGCAGACTCTTTCTACCAGTTCTCCTGCAACATTTGTGGCAAGAAGTTTGAGAAGAAGGACAGCGTGGTGGCACATAAGGCCAAGAGCCACCCAGAGGTGCTTATTGCTGAAGCACTAGCCGCCAATGCAGGCGCCCTAATCACCAGCACCGACATCCTGGGCACTAGTCCAGAGTCCATTGCCCCACCCACCGATGGCCAGGGCCTTCCCCTCCTCCCTGACCCCCTGGGAAGCACTGCCCCTGGCGAGTGCCTATTGCTGAACCCCGACGGGATGCCAAAGGCGTACTGCAGTGGGGCTGAGCGCATGAGCCTGATCGCCGATGGCAAGATCTTCGTTGGTGGCGGTAGCAGCGGGAGCACGGAAGGGCTGGTCATGAACACAGAGATTCTGGGAGCCACCACAGAGGTTCTGATTGAAGATTCTGACTCTACCGGACCTTAGCAGGCAGGGAGCACGTGGTTGTTGGGACAGCTCGGACTTTGTATTTAAAAGAAAAAATGGAGAAACTTATTAAAAAAAAGAGAGAAGTTAAACAAATTTAAAATACTAGTAAATAAGAGAAGGGCCTGCTCCTCTCCAGTGTGGATCACAGCACCCCCCTCTTCCTGACCCCTTCTCTGTCCTACTGTCCCTTTTCAGAAAGGGGATGCCACAGTTACTGGAGCGAGACAGAGCAAAGGAATTCTCCGAGTGAAGGGAAGCAGCCAGAGGCCCTCACTCACCCCAAACCCAGGCGCCTTCCCTGCTCCTCAACAAATCCCTGTTTGCAAACTTGAAGGAGTTTGGGCTCTGGACCAGCTTCTCGTTCTTACGACTCCCTCTGCCCAACTTCTATGCATTGCTGCATTCTGATCCTTGCAGTCTTGTCTTCTTCCTCCTGGGTCTGGGAGTTTGGCTTGGCACTTTAGGGCCCCTCAGCAGGGTGAGCTGTAAAACAGCACCTGTCCTCGTCTCTCACACCCTTCCCCTCTGTCACTGATGGGAAGTAGAGGGCACGCCCTGGCGCTCAGATGGTGCTCGCTTGCTGAAATGCTGGGGCTTGGCTCTGTACGAGAGCCCTGTGTTGGAGAGGCAGTGAGAAGTCTCCAATTGGTGACAGTCATTTGCACTTTGAACATGTTTCGTTTTTGTGTGGTGGTAACGAAAGTCCTTATTTATTGATCAGAGGGTCTGGTATTTTTAATTACATTTGGGGTGGATTGGGCTATTCCAGAGTGGGCTCCTTTACATCAGTGGAACTCATAGGGGTAAGCCATGCTGGAGCAGCAGCTGTAGGGCTGATCCCCACCACAAAGATAATCAGGGTGAAGAAAGCACTAGGGAAGCTGAGTAGCTGTTTGTAAACAGGTCAGTGTGATAGACCCCATGGGAGGAACTCCATTTGTATTGTGGAGTTTTGGAGCAGTTGTTTGCTTTGGGGTGGGGTAGGCGGTGAGGAATGACTAGCTTAGTTTAGGGCTCTGAACTGCAGAAACAACTTATATAGTGGTGTGTCTCCCTCCCCAGTTTATTCCAAGCTCCTTGCATTAACCCTTTTTTCTCACTGATTCATCCTCACTCCCTGCCGTTGGAAGAATTAGCGCTGTTAGCCAAGGAACTTGTTCCAGTCTTTTGACAGATGTGTAACTAAGTGGTGCAGGATATCACATTCCGCATCCAATTCTGCCTCTCCTTTCCTGAAAGAGATACAGCTATGGGGGGAAGAAACTGGGCTTAGTTATCTTGTACTTGATTTGAATAGAGGCAGACTGACTGACATCTGGTTGCGGGAATGGCAACTTGTCTCCCTGCATGGACACCCCTGGGGACAGAGCATGAGGTGTGTTCCCTCTACACATGCTCCTTACAAGGCCAGCTTTCGCAAATGGGGTTCTTTGTTTCTATGAGACATGGTGGTGTGGTTTTGCCCAAGATGACGAGAGATGGGCACGCATAGCCTTGTAATTAAGACAGCTGTTGTCCCTCAGAAAGGTTTAGGACATAATGTATCTTAAGTATTGAGCGCAGATCTTTGCTCTGTCCGTTGTCAAACTTTGTGCAGTGACCCAGTGACCTTACAGTTGTTTGCTTTTTGGAAAAAGCAAGGAATCTGTTTGGTCGTGTCAATGTGGTTTGAAAGGAAGTTACAATACCCTGTTTAAACACCGAGCCAGTAAAACTTGTTTGTTGTAGAGCTGGTTGGAAAATGGAGTTTTTCTGCAGAAAATTTTGACGAACTAGAAGAATTTCATTTGCATTGGAGATTTACCACAGAACATTTTGATTTTGTCTGAAAACTGGAAACAGGCTGACTGCTGAAATCTTTTGGAAGAATCACAGCAAACTGTCTTGTTTCTGGTCAGGTCGACCCACATATGTCAAACATATTGTGAAACAATTCACTTCAGTTTGGGTCAGTTCAACATTAAACTGTGTTTACCTGAGCTGCTGCAGGTCACCCTATGAGCTCGGTTCCCTGGTCAGACTAAATCTCCCTTGATGCACCATGTTCTTCCCTCTTTCTGATTGATTGGTTGTGTGTGTCATCTAGTGACATGGTTGTGGTGCATCATGGGAGATGTAGTCCAGCTGAGAACATAAGTTGTTAAGAATGGAATGAGGGCTTAAGGCATCAGACCTACAACTTGCAGCAGCCCAGGAAGATGTGCTTTAATGTTGAAATGAGACCAAACTAACTTTCATTTGGAATGTTGGAATGTCTCATTTCAGTTATAAACATCAAAACAGTTTTAACATTTCCAAATTGAAGATTTTGGCTTTTGAGCAGGAAGCTGAAATTTTCTGCAGAAAATTGAACTAAATAATTTGCTCAAAACCAGTTTTGATGGAGAGCTTTCAACTAGCCCTAGATACGTGGTTTTGCTGGCCAGCACAGCTGTGGCCAATTCCTGACACCTGTGTTCAAAACTCTTCTAGTCTAGGTCCTGACTTTGCATGATTAAAAGCTGTTGTGGTGCAGGTTAGCTTTGGCTAGCTGGTCAGCCAGCCAGACCCTGCTACAGACCAGTTCTGCGGGAACTCTGTGGAAACCCTCCATCACTTGGTTTGAAGTCTGGTGTAGACCGGGCCTTCCAGGGAACACTAAAAGGAGAACTTAGCCTTATCAATTTCCTTTTATTTCTAAGGATGGCACTAAAATGCTGTGTTGGGTGGAAATCTCACTCTGGGGTGGTGCAATAGCTAGACAGCGTGCTGTGGAGACTGCCCCATGACTTACCTACAGAATGATGCAGCCCAGTCACCTAGCATGGGAAATAAGAATGTGGGCTGCTCAACTTCTCCAGTAGAGGGAAAGTTTCTCACATTTCCAGCAGGCAGCAATGAGTGGGTAATTCACCTCTGAAGTCCTTCCTATCCCTGTCACTTCCTTGCTGTCATCCCCCACACTCTCCTGGTTTTAGCCTTTCTCCCTCCCTCCCCCTTTGGTCTCATCCAGTTGTTTCTGTCCTTAAACACAGCCTTCTAACCTCCAGGGCAGGAGAGACCTGTGTAACTTCCAGCCCCGGGTTTAAAAAACGAAAACTGACACTCAATGCCTCCCTGCTGCTTCTCCCCCTCCGTGTCTCTCCCACCACTCGCATGCAGTTTGCTTCAATAAATTATTGTAGTAGTTTGCAATAAACATTTTTGTATTTTTTCCCCCATGTATTTATTTTTTTCTCCGGCGGTGGGAGCACGTTGGGGAGCTGGGCTTAGGGTGCTTCTTTCCCCTTTCACGTAAGCTGGTTTGTGGTGACTGACTTAACATCACTCCCCACCCTTTCCTTTTAGTGTTCAGTGTGGGCGCTCATGTATGCTGCACTCTCCGCAATTGGAGTTGCCTCTTCCGTGCAAGCTTAACCTTGATAGCGGGACACGGAATTGCGCAGAGGGGCTTTTGCTTAGTGCATGGGGCGTCAGCTGCCCGCTGTCACTCTGCTGCCACTCCATCTGGCATTGATGCTTCCTGAAAGCTGGCTGGGCATTCTTCAGCTCCTGGGACAGGAGGGGAGGCAGGGGACACAACCTGGATTAGCATGAAACCTGCCAATGGGGAGGGGGGTTAAACTTGATACTGCTTAGCAGCACTACCTGCAGTAGCCACCAGGTGGCAACACAGCTGTTGCATTGGCACACCCCTCTAGTGTGGGGGGGGGAAAGCTGGGGAGAGGAGATGCATAAGCTGACAAACCTTTGATTGCTATAAGTCTTGTCCCACAGCAATCTCCACAGGGAGAGGGGGAGCCCAGGTAGCTACCTGAACCCAACTTGGGGAAAGGGTAATGTAAAATGTAATAATAAAGGGATACTCTGCTTTTCAACTCGTTTTCTCTTAATCTGGGTAAGACATAACCAAAATAAATGTATAAAGGAAAACACAATAAAAGTTTTGTCTTGGTGCATGCAGCTTGTCTGCAGTGGTTGTAGTGGATTATCCTGGGATCACAGGGGAAGGGCATGGTTATGTATAAGCAGTGTGGGAGCCATTAGTTTTCAGTTACATTTGAGCAGGGTAAATACCCAATTCAATTCCCAGAGGACTGCAGATAAGCAGGGATGTGGGTGGTAAGGATGGATGGCACTAGTACCATGCCTGCTGGATGGGGCTTTCTCCCTTTGCATCAGGGGTTTGCATCATGGTCAAAAGTCTGGAAATCGGGTTGAGATGTCTGCTGTTTGGTGACATGAGTGTGCAGGGGCTGTCTTCTGCCTGGAAGGACACAGTCACCACTAAAAGCATTGGGGTCCTTTGAATCTCAGGAGAGAGACAAGCTTTCCAAGTGCATATCTGGGTGCAAATAAACTCCTGCAGGTGTGCAGAAACAGAGCTGCATATGCTGTCCTGGATTTGCGAGCCCTCAGCTGAGGGCTCTGGGCCTGAGCTCCCACAATGTGAGTGGTGCTCTCTCCAGTCTCAGTTCAAGGGGAGGGAAGCAGCCCATGGTGACAGAAAACATCCATTGCCTCTGCAATGACGGGCTCAGGAGAAGAACCTAGTGGGGAGCGCTGGCCAAGATTGTAAAACCAGCCTAAAAGGGATGGCTTGGTTTTTCAAAACTGCTGAGCAGCCACTAGCTCCTGTGGACTGCCATGGAAAGTTATAAGGTGCTCAGCATTTTGGAAAATCAAGTCACTTATTTAGATACCTATATTTGCAAATCTTGGCCCCTGTGTAATGGTTGTGGTCTCTGGCTGTTGATCAGACCACCTTTGCTGGACAAGAAAATTCAAGTGTGGATGCAGCATGCACGCTTATTTTCTCTTATATTCATTTATCTGGCTGTGATTTGTCGTTGCTTAACATTAGCTAGTGAAATGACTACAGGTCTGGGAAGAGGGTTATGGGCACTAGACCTGGCTCAGCATGATAGAAAAGAGTGAGAACTTCCCAGACAGAACCAGGAGGATGCAGGAAATAACAGATCGTATCAGGCTTTGTCTCACATCTCAGTGGGGGATTATCAGGAAACCCATTTGGCAACTGTATACAACAGGGGTAGTCAATAGGACCGTGGGCCAACTCCCAATCGCCAGATGCTGTTGAACAGACTCCAGAATCTTTTTATTTACTTTTTTATTCTTTTCTCTGGAGTTTGGACCTTGACTTTACCTTGACCAAGAAATTTGGACCTTGACAAAAAATAGACTACCCCTCATACAAGTTGTGAGGGACGGATGTAGCTGCAGATGAGTGGACTAGAGCTGTAGGGAGATGGGCTGTGGGGGAGGAAGGGTGGAGTGAGTGGGAGACTGATTCTGGGCCAGACAACTTGAAGGTGCATGGAGGAGGGACATGGTAAGAGACGAAAAATCTGCCTTTGTCGATCTCCAAGGCAGATGTGTTCGGTCTCTCCCCAGGCCTCAGAGACAGAAGAGGGGGGGAGAGAGGCGCGTGAGTGGCTAATGCTCTCTAGAGCTGGAATGTGTGAGCTGAGCAAGGGATTTTTCTGGCTTGGCCGTGGCACAAACAGCCCTGTATGAGCTCTGTGGCTTAGCTGCCATCTGCATCTGGGACAGCCGGCTTTGGCCGAGCAACCCCCTGTGACCCTCCAACACCACAACCTCTGCAGCCACGCCATCCTCCTGGCTGGGAAGATCCGCTCCAACGTGGCCAGCCTCCTGGAGTCCTACGTGAGTCTCTTCCTCTTAGGCCGATCCCTCAGCTGCTCAAACTGCGACATCTCGCCTGGCAGCTGAGCATGGTGGCACCTTGCTCTGGCTCCAACACGGTCTTTAAAAGCAAAGGGAGTGGCTCTAGTTTGCACCCAACCCCCAGGCAGGGAGGTCATCTTCCCATACTGGATACGGATGCATGTTGGGTACAGGTTTATAATAAGCTGGGGGGCGGGGTATTCAGTCAATCCGCTCAGCCAGTGGATGGAATTTGCCAGGTGAGCAAAAGGGTCCTTGTGCAGCCTCATAGAGGTAGGGTGTAGACTGAATTCCTCCTGTGCTTTTCCACTCTCCCTGTTGGTAGGGAGATGAGTAATCAATGTCTCTTCCACCTGTTGCAGAGGATCCAGGCTCTTCTCCTTTGTCCTACTGCACCTCTAGTGCAGGTTCTGTTCTTTTCTATCACCTCTGAAGCAGAAACACAGCCACCTCTAAGGTAGAACGTGACTGATGCTTAAAAGCAGGCATCACGCACACCCTTCTGGGGACTGAACTAGCGAGATAAAGATTGCTACGGCCTCATCACCACCCTCTGGATCAGGGAGAGAGGACATGTCACATGTTTCCCTTGTGCAGAAGTTGAAGCGGTCTCCAATTGGCCCCTCAGTGGGAGGGAATGTACGTCTGTGGGCGGTGTGGGAATTCAGGCAGGGTATGGGTTAAAGTTCCTGCCCTTCACCCCAAAATGCAGTGGGAGGTTTGGTGGAGGGGAGGCGAAGGACCTTGGGTTTTTCTCAACAGATGCTAGAGCTTGGTGTGGGGAAGGTGGATGCTAATATTCAAGGTGCCTCAGGCATGGCATCACCTTGTGGGCGCTGCTAGAGAAAAAAACAGGGCTGATGGTTCATGGAATCTGAGTCGGTCCTGAATCTGCTTTCCACCAGCACATTGGTGATCTGGGCTGGCACTATCACAGGAGCACGGGGTGCCAAGCTCTGGAAAAGCCCTAGTGTAAATTTCCCTAATCCTCACACCTTCCTTGAATGCTCCTGACTTTTCATCAGAGAGCTTTTCAGCAGGGATTTTCTAGCCAGTTCTAGAGGGCAACTCCTGCAGAGCTCCTGCAATTTTGCTTTTCCATTGGTTTGGTGCTTGCTTAGGAGAGGAGTGACCCCCAAATTCATAGATTACACTGGAAGGGACCATTGTGATCATTTAGTCGGACTCCTGCAAAACACAGGCCAGAGGACTGCCCCGAAATCATTCCTGGAACAGAGCTTTGAGAAAAATATCCCGTCTTGATTTAAAAACTGTCGGTGATGGAGAATCCACCACAACCCTTGGTAAATTGTTCCAGTGGTTAATTACTCTCATCAGTAAAAATGTACTTCTTATTTCCAGCCTGAATTTGTCTAGCTTCAACTTGCAGCCGTTGTTAGACCTTTCTCTGCTAGATTTAAGAGCCCATTATTTAGTATTTGTTCCCCATGTGGGTACTTAGACTGTGATCAAGTCACCCCTTAATCTTCTTTTTGTTAAGCTAAATAGATCTTGCTCCTGGAGTCTTGCTCCTTGCTCACTGTAAGGCAGGTTTTCCAATCCCTTAATCATTCTCTTGGCTCTTCTTTAATCCCTCTCCAATTTATCAACATCCTTCTTGAATTGTGGGCTCTGGAACCAGACATGGTATTCCAGCAATGATTGTACCCGTGTCAAATACAGAGGTAAAATAACCCATCTCCTTGAGAGTCCATTTGTACATCCCATGATTGCATTACCTCTTGTGAACACAGCATCGCCCTGGGAGCTTCTATTCAGTTGATTATCCAGCACCACTCCACGAACTTTTTTCAGAGGCCTCTATCCTGTACGTATGGCCAGTACCGCCATGGGCAGCACCTAGGGGCTGGCTACTGTTTTCGCTGACAATAGGCCTTGAAACAGGGACTTCCAGAGCTAAACCCGTGACCTGCTACATCTTCCGCTAAAGAACCAGCCTGGGTAGGTGGAGACTGTAGCAGACCCATCTCCTCTGTGGATCAGAGACAGAGGGACACACAACACTGGCCAGTGGCTACCCCCAGCTGTCCCAGCTAAGGGCTGACTAAAGCAAACCCAGAACAGCAGAAGCTAGGCCAAGGGCAGGCTACTCTGTCCCTTCTGTTGGGTTCACTAGCAACAATTTTGCAAACTCTTGTCTCCTCCTTGCTCAGTTCTCCATTATTCAGACAATGTGGAGCAGCCAAGGCCCAGGGCGGTGATGGTAGCAAGCTGGTTCATAATAAAGATTCCTCTTCGTTCCCTGGCCCTACTGTGGTCTGCCTTGGTGTACGAGTGATTGGTGACTGTGCCATTGCCCAGGGTACAATTTGGACTGCTGGACAATTGTTTCTCCTCAGTACTCCAGCCTGGGGTGCCTTTTACACTGTTTTGATGTGAGAGCCACCACTCCTGGTCTGTTCACACACAGCCTTTAGCATACAAAATCACCCCCAGCTGTATTACATGATTGCTCTGGCCAGCCACTCATGAATTTACATACAGGGTAACACCAGCCAATTCCTAGTGGCAGACCTTTCACCAGAAATGTACATCTTGTACAGCCCAACACCCACTGGATGATACAAGCTCATAGAAAGGTTGTAATTTCATCAAAGGACAATGATATGCACAGACCCTGCTATCTCAAGTGGATGTTCCCAAACACTTCAATCCAAACAACAATGGTTTAGATAAAACAAGTTTACTAACTAAAGAAAGAGAGAGATTTTCAGTGATTACAAGTAATGAGGCATAGAATTCAGAATTGGTTACAAAGAAAATAAAAACATAACACCAGCTAATACCTAACAAGTTGAGTGAACTTAAAAACAAAAGATTTTTCTCAGTATATGCTTACAGCAGTCTGGTTTGGCTGAAAAGCCTCCCAGCCAGGACCCTTCCCCCAGTTCAAAGATGTTTCCTTTGTCTTTCAAGCTTTGTAGCTGTCCTGAGTAGAGATGGGGGGGAGAGAGGTGATTTGTGTTGTGTGTCCTCTCCATTCTTATACCCATCTCCCCTCTTGGAGGATTACCTCTAACTGGGGTTCAGGCAACAGGCAGTCTGTTTACATGGAAGCTCCCAGTTGTCCTATTGTCAATATGTAACGTATGCTTACACCCTTCTTCCTGCCACAGAATGGCCATTTAACTAGGTGACTGTCCAATTGATTATGCTGACACGTGGCCGGGGTGCCAGTGTGTCTTTGTCTCTGTAGAACTGGTTTGGGCCTGCCTTTCTAACTCTGGAACATATCACAGCAATGTTACACAGTAGAATCTTATAACTTTACATACAATGTTCCCACACATTTTACCTGGACAATAATGTTCAGCAGATTATGATTTTTAAATACCATCTCACAAGGCATACTTTGTACAAAATTTATCATGGTCTTGTTAAAAGGGTGAACGTGGGGTACAGTCTGCCTCAGTGACACTGGGATTTCTCTTCTCCCTGGCATGGATTCTGGTTATCAGGAAAGGAGCGAGAGGTTGGTGTGGTGAGGACAAGTGAGTGGGTTTGGCTGCGGGGGCTGGTGAGGTGGAGTGGGTGGTTCTGGGGTGATGGTGTGGGGAAAAGGGGAGCTGTTGAGGTGGAGAAGGGAGGGAAGTGGGTGGGACTAATAGGGGAGAGTGGAGGGCTGATCTTTCTGTTACTGAACCTCCCCCCTCAGGTGGAGAGGCAGGAGCTAGACAGGACCATCAGCCTGGACTCGGTAGAGGGTGTGCCAGGTCCGGCCATGGAGCAAGGGAGCGAGCTGACGGTGGCTGCGCGGTTGGGCGCCAACCTGCAGGCCTACCGGGCATTCCAGACATTGCTGGGTGAGGTCCTGGAAGAGCAGAAGTTTCACCTGACCCCGCTGGGCACGGACTTCCACGCCTCCATCCAGTCCATCCTGCTGCAGGTGGCGGCCCTGGCCTACCAGCTGGAGGAGCTGCTGGCGCTGCTGGGTCACGGCAGGCCAGCCTGGGAGGCAGCCGGCCCTAGGCCATCGCAGCTTGTTTGAGATGAAGCTGCGGGGGCTGAAGGTGCTGCAGGAGCTGGCTCACTGGACTGCGCGGTCCGTGCGAGACCTGCGCCTGGTTGCCAAGCACAGCCAGGGCTCTGGCACTGCCCATGGGAACCAGTCCCAGAAGGAATGAGGCTGTCTGCCTCCCTGCCACTGGGGTAGATGGGGCCTCCCCATCCCCCCTCCCTTCAGCAAGCTAAGAGCTGGTTTGGCGGGGGGGAGGGGTGCCCTGCCACCCAAGGGCCAAGTCTAGACTCTGGCATCCTGCTCAGCCTCCTCGACAGCGTGGCCAGCTGGGCCATAGGCGGAACCTATTCCCAAACCAGCCCTGCTGGCTCTGCAAGCCAGCTGGCTCTTTGTGGGGGGGGGGGGGCACCAAGTGGGCACTGGCCAGTGCCAAAGGGCTAATGGGCTGCTGTGGCAAGAGGCAGGATGGCCGGGTGGGGGAGCTCAAATCCCTGATGTGCCTGCTTTGTCCATTCCCCTCTCCTCTTCAGATGGGAAGGTGGGATGGCTCTGGGGTGGCTCAGCACAGGGTGGGGGGTGGGGAAGCGTATGTGTGTGGAGAGAGGGGGACGGGAGGCGTCTCCTGACTCCCACTTCTCAGCTTAGAAGCCGATGGCCCCATTTGCTCACTGTGGGGAGGGAGCTGTGAAGTGGCTGGAGCCTGGAACAGCTCCTGAGGGGTGGGGGCAGGGGCTGCCCGGCTGGGAAGAGGAGGTAGGGCTGCTGCAGGGATCCCCCATATGTCCCAGCTGGGATTCCCCTCTTCCCTCTCCCACTGAGCTGCCTCCCTCTCAGGGATTTCCCTACACCCCCCACGGGGGTGTTTACCCCCTCCCCCCCCCCGAATTTCCCCAACACCCCCCACAGTTTTGAGAACTAGTTACATGCAGTGATTGTTTGGAAATTTGAATTAAAATTGAAACATTAATACACACTTTAAAAGCATAGAACGTGTATCATAAAATGTGTATCTGAAAAAGTATAATAGATTTGAAAAGTATGAACATAGACTAGCTTCTTTATACAGCTCTTGTTTTTTATGACCATGTCACAGCATTCATTTCGGTGATGTTGGCCAACCTAATAATTTCAAATTATGATTTATAAGCAAAGTCTAAATGAGTTCTCCCTGACAGCTAGTGATGAGTTGGGGGCTGGGGGGAAAGGCTTCAGGACCAGATTGCATTTACATTCACACCTAATCTACCTAGGTATCCAGCAGACAGAGCTGTGTTGCCCAAGTGATAGATTTTGGCTGGGGTTGGGTTACAAATCACTTGAATGCGGGGGGTAAAGAAATGTTGTTGTTCTTATTGTATGAGTAAAGGGCAGTAGAACTGTACTTAGCCTGTGCTGATTGAGGGTGTCAAGAGAGAGGGTGGGGGCAGGTGTTTTGCTTGATGGTCTGCCTGAGTCACAAGTACGATTTGACTTGCCCCTCTCCACTGTTTAAAGACAGAGCTGATTAGGCTCCATGGATAGTCTGTTGTTGTGTTAAGTGACCGCTACAGCTGAAATCCCTGATAATCAGGTCTAAGTGCTTAGAGCTGCTGTGGGACAGTGTTTCTGTGGAAGAGACGGCCCAGTCTGCACTAGCCGCGAGGTTCCCTCACTGAGAGCTCAGCTGAAATCACTGAGAGCTGGTTGGAACCTCGAGAGACCAACTCGCAGAGGTCACAGTGGCAGGTGGCAGCAGAAGGTGAGGGCGCAGGGCCACTGGCAACAGAGCGATGGAGTGAACGGTGGCACAATGAACAACAGTGGCCAGAGCGAACAGTGAGCAGCTGGAGGAACGAGCAAGGTGCCTTCTTGCCCCACACCTGGGAGGTGAACTGATGTGAAAGCACCTCTGAACTCTGAGTCTCCACTGACCAAGGACAACACCGGTGAGTGTTAATGAGGCTGTTACACAACACAGTTCATGTGAACAAACGTGGCCGTGGCATCGTACTTTCTATTTAAGGAAGAGATACCACACACTGCAAACTGGAGGCCAATGTTCAGGGCATTGTCACTTGTTCATCCTGAAGTTGAACACTGGTTCCGAACAAGACCAGCAAATGCTCACTTATCTTTCTGCAAGAAACTCAACAGACTGGCTAGACGCATGTGGTGCAACAGTGAAAGAGTCAACAGTTGAAAAAGTGAAGAACTCTCTCACCACAATCAAAAAATTTGCATACATGGCTGATGAATGCACCAATGCAAATGGTCATCAAGTACTAAGGCATTGTGTACGTTATCTTGATGTCAGTGGTAGGCCAGTCGATGGATTTCTAGATGGTCAAGTTATAGAAGACAGATTGGCTGCATCGGTGACAACCCACATCTTAGAAGAGTTAAATGCTTGTCAGTTGGACCCCAAACAGATGGCTGCTTGTGCATTTGATGGAGCTCCAAACTTCTCTGGAAGACATGGTGGAGCACAAGCTTTGCTCAGAGAAAAGTGTAACCCTCGTCTCTCCTATACACACTGCAGAGGCCATCTTCTCCAACTAGCACTAGTACGAGCTACAGACTCTTCAAAAGGCATTTAAAAAGCTATAAATTTAATGTCTTCATTATATTCTTTTTTCAGCAAGAGTCCAAAAAGACTGAATATCTTGGAAAATATAGAAGATACACTGGGACTGAAGTTCAAATTAGTCCAACCTGGGAAAACCTTCTGGCTTTCTCATGAGTGATCCTTGGCTGTCGTCTTAAAATTACTCCAGCCATTATTACTGGCTTTGGAAAGTATCTACCAAGATGGGATGGATCTAAGTCGTGAGGGCGGTGGATTACTTTTGCTACTACGTTCAGAGAAGACTATCACCATTCTCTCTCTTGTAATTCTGGAAGAAGCCAAGACTTCAGTCCAGACGTTGACTAATGAAGGCATTTATATTGAATCCTTAAGTGAAGAGGACAAGAAGTGTTTGTTAAGACAACTGAAAAAGTACACAAACTTGATTCTTAAAAATCTACAACAGCGACTTCTAGATTTTACTCAACCTCTGCGTAGCTTTTACAGATCCCTGTCCTATAAAACACTGACAGTTGAGTGGAGTGAGGCACTACCAGCAATGGGGCTGCCATGTGCTCAGGACAGAATAGAGAATTTGAACACAGAGTGGAATATCATACGACGAACGAATGAAGATTCGACTTCAACTTTTTTGTCATCACTAGCGGCTCGACCCGATCTTCGTGCTGTGTTTCCTGGGCTGAAAGAAGTAGGAATTCATCTCTTGCTACTCCCAGTCACAACAGCTACAGTTGAGTGTTCTTTTTCATCATTGAATACGATTTTGTGTTTTGAAAGAAATCGCCTTCTGCCTGATCATGTGAATGAATTAATGAGCATATCAATTGAATGGGGAGGGATAGCTCAGTGGTTTGAGCATTGGCTTGCTAAACCCAGGGTTGTGAGTTCAATCCTTGAGGGGGCCATTTAGGGATCTGGGGCAAAAATTGGGGATTTGTCCTGCTTTGAGCAGGGGGTTGGACTAGATGATCTCCTGAGGTCCCTTCCAACCCATATATTCTATGAAGGAATGGAAGTACCGGACACACGAGAAGCCACCAAAGATGAATGCATTGCATTCAAGAAGTTCAATAAGAGTTGTGCAAAATTATAACAAGAAACCAAGAAGGATGTAGACGTCGTGCTTCATAGAAGGCTTGAGTAGCCAGCTTTAATTTGTGTGATGATTTTAAAATCTAATAAAATGGTCATGAAACATTTTTCAGTTTTTACTATGGTGCCATACAGCCCCCCTTCACCCTCACGGTCTCACCCCTCATCAGCTCTGACCCCCCCACCCCATTTCAATTCCTGGGGGAAAACACAGCTTGCCCCACAGCTGATCCCAGCCATGGGCTCAGGGCTGAGCCCTGGCACTGGGGAGGCAGGCATGAGAGGGAGACACAGCTCAGAGCAGATCGGATGTAGGCAGGAGTGGAGTGAAATCTCTGCTGGGGGGTGGGGGCGGGAAGCAATGTCTTCCAGGGCAGTGAGAGGGAGATGGGGGGCTTCTCTGAGACAGAGGGAGAAGGGTAGAAGGCTGGGGAGGGACCTGGAGCTGTTGCAGGGAGTTCTATCCACCTCCCACATGGTGTGAGGCCAGCTGAGGCCATCACCGAGTACCCACCTAGCACCATGTGTCCCCTGCCCTGAGATTACAGTTGCTCTATTTGATGGTCTTGCTACTGGGGGCTGAGCTCTTAAGGGAAGAAGGCCAGAGAAGCTTCTTCATCTCACTGCCCCCCTGACCATGGAAGTTGGGGTCTCCTCTCCCGCCCCTCCCAGCCTTGGCTGCATTTAACCAGTGTACTGGCACTTGGAGAGCTACCAGGAAGTAACGGCTCCTGCTTAACGGGGAGACGGGGGCCCAAGACTGGTGGCGCTCCTGAGCTGGGGGCCATGTGCGGCTGCAGCAGATACTCCATGAAACCCACTAGGGCCTGTGCTGTTGCTGTTGGTTTGACATGATGCCCAGATGCTACGGTGATGGACAGCAGGATAAAACCCAGAGGTGGATGCTTCAAGGGTGTGAAAGTCAAGTGAGCAGCTGGCCCATTCTGCCTGACGTAGGGCAGGTGGCTGAAGATGCTATAGGAGCTGGGTCGCTGAACCGTGAGAACTGTCTGGCTAGGACCTTAAGCCTTTTCCAGACCCTGATCCCCATTTTCCGGGTGAGAAAACTGAGGCATGGCATTGGGCAAGGTCACACAAGAAGTTTGCATCAGCCACAGGAGGGGAGCTGAGATCTGCCCACCTGTCCTGCCCCTTAACCATGTGACCCACAAAACTGGACTGATTGATCTGGCTGCTTTGGGGTCAGACGCTCCCACCTGGAAGCTGTGAACAGGGAGGAGCAACTGCCAGGAGAGCCCTGCTGTGTCTGTTTTGGGCAGCCCTCAGGGTCCCAAAGTGGGTGTAGCCCTCAGTAAATTCCATTGAGGCTCCCAGGAAGACTGTTCTCAGCCTATACCCCTCCCCCACCCCACCCCCACACACACCCTCCCGCATCTGCTCTGGAGACGGGGCAAGAGCAGCCTCCCAATGTGTAGAGAAGACTTGAAAAGCATGTTCTGTTTTGTTTGCCCTGGTTTTCCTGACTGCCTCCTTGAACGGATGGTGAACAGTGGTAGGATCTGGCATGAAAGATCCAGATTAAGCATGAAGAGAAATGACTTTTATCCAGACTGTGGGCTGTTGTTTTAAGCATGCATTTAACTTAAGTGCTTTGCAAACAGGTGGGAGAGAAGAGCTCTGTTAAAAATAAATCAACCAAGGGCTGAGAGCTGGAAATCCAGATCTGCACCTTCCTTCCAGCTATCGTGCCCAACGAGGTACACCACTTTGATCCTGATATTTGGAAGGTAAAACACAAGCAGAAAAATAAACTTTGCATTGTTTCTTTATATGGAAAAACAGCCCTTTCAGGCCTTTAAATCTATGTAGCTAACAAAGGGTTTTCTCTAGTTTTCATCCCTTACAATGTGCTACCTATGTGTTTTTCTACAAAGAAGTAAAAGAGACCATACCAGCTTGCCACACATTCACTCGCCCACTCTCCTCCTCCTCCTCCTCTCACCTTTAACCACTATCCTTCTACCATGGTTGGGTTTGTACTATGTGGTTGAACTGTTCTATGAAATATTTTGACACATGTGAGATGGTCTAGATCTGACTGGTTTTTGGCTTTTTGCTTTTGAAAAATTAGAAGGAATAATTTAATCTGTGACTGGTGATATTTTAATACTGACCCATGAAACTTGGCGCTCTGTAATTTTACAATCTCACTTCACAATCTCTGCTTCTCATAGAGGGGATCTTGGAGTGATTTGTTTTGGCCTGTAGAATGTTTTCTTATTTTTTCCTGAATGTAACAAACAGATGCAGAAAGAAATTGAACCTAACTGGCATATCATGATTTTGCTTTTTCACTCCCCAAAACATTGCTTTACCAATTTTTGTTAGAGACAGAGTACTTTTTTGTTTTTTGGGGGGTTTGTTTTTGTGGACACATACAATATTTTGGACTTAGCAGGAGTTGAAATGTTTAGTGTAGTTTGGGGAGATCATTGCTGTCAGCTGTTTCATACTGAGGAAATAAGACATGGAATGTACCAAACAAAACTTTTGGTGGCTTGGGGAAAGGAAGGTGGGGAAAATACAGGTGGGCGGGGTCTTAATACCTCCCCTGGACCGCAGTGCTGGCCCTGCCTTAGCCCACCATGTCCCCTGTCTACACATGGGAATGCAGAATAGTCAGCCCAGAACAGTGGTTCCTAAAATTTTCCACCCTGCGCCATATTCACAGGGATACACTCCCCCAGGATCACTGCCCTGGTGGGTGCTGGGGAAAAGATGAATATTTCTGCAGTGCAACCTCTCAAAACACTTTACAAATACAAGGAGTGAATCTGCCTCACAGCCCTGCCCAAGTATCACCCCATGGTTAATGGGGAAAACTGAGACACAGAGGTTAGCGGTCAAGGGGCTGCTGAGCAACTCAGAGCTGGGACCAGAAGGAAGCTCCTGCTTCCCAGCTTTCAGCACTAACCACTAGCCTGTGCAGCCTCCTGGAAAGGGTTTGGCAGGGGGCCAGGACCTGTGCTGCCTGCTTGTGGTTGGGGCCTCTGTCAGACTCTCCCTTAGCACAGGGGGCAGTAATGTAAAGGGATACATCCATATGTGTGCAGCATTTATTTGGTTAGCAAAAAACCAACCATGCATGACCCAAGGACGGGTTTGAGAGAGAGAGACAGACACACACACACACACTCTACTCTGTGGGGGAAGAGGTATAAGGGCGGGTGTATGGCAATGTAATTGGCTTTGAGCTGTCCCCCTCTCCCCCCCTACAAATTACACCACAGCATCCATTTGTCCCTGCTGCCCACTCACAAGAAAAAACAACCAAACATAAAAGGAAGAGAGAGAACTATAATGAAAGCCCTGAAACTGTTTGGTGGGGTGAGCCTGGAACATTAACCATTAGAGTGCTGCAGTTTGGCCTCCTCAGGCTTGCTAACTTGCTCCCCAACCCATTCCCACCAGGGCCCATGTCTCCCAACGTCCCCTGCTGCAAACTTCCCCCCTTCCCGTTTCCCCACCAAGCCCCCATAGCTGGTTGCCACCTACCCCAAGCTGATGGCTCTTCTGTTACCGGCTGCTCATATCCCGCCACCTCCCTGCCTCGCCATTACCTCCTCCAGTTATCAGCAAGCAACTGAAAATCCTTCTGTTCCCCACCACCTCCCCCTCCCCCACAAAATGCAACCTCCATCACAGCCCCTAACCCCCTCCTCTCCCCAGCACTGTCCCAATCTTCCTGTAAACTGCTGACAAGTAACCCTGATCCCCCACCCCCACCATCCCACAATCTCCCCCCAGCTGCCAAATCTGCCCAGTTTTCCTCCATCTGGAACCTCAGCATTGCTATAAGGGTCTGCAGGCTCAGCTCTGCCCCACAGCAGAGGCTTGTGGGCAGCTGTTGGGTAGAATGGCAGCCCCAAGAGAGATGGTGAAGTTCTGAGCTGGGGTGAAGGTCTCTGGCCAGGCTCAGAATCCCCTAGAGGCTGTTCTGGGCTGGTGGGGGTGGGCAGGATCCCCACATGGCCAACGCTCACTGGTTTCATTATGCTATTTAGTACTTTTATCAAGGCCCAGCTCCTGGAGGCCCAAGAGTCCCCGAGATTCTCAGCTTTCATTTTTTAATAACATTTCCAGCCCTGCGGGTGGCAGGGAGGTGCTCAGAACTGTGACCCCCGCAACACTGGCAACCCCCAGGAAGACAAAAGAAAAACAAATCCCTCAAAACATTATTTTAATCAATCTCATGATTTTTGAACCTGGGGGCTTGGCAATCCTGGGATCCATATGTGGCCCCTTCCCCTTTAAGAGGTAGATTTTCTCACTGGCAGACACCTACTTTCCTTTGTCCCTGTTGGTGGGTGGAACAGTGCCCCCCTTCCACTAAACATAGGAATTTCCTTCCAGTTGACAGGGGGTTCCTAGGGCTGTTCTAGACAGATGGGGCTTCTCTTAAAGATGCCGCTACCGTCCCTGGGTGCATCAGAGAGCTGCCTGAGCGCAGCCTGCAACACTAATGCATTCATGTGATTAAAAGCTACTGCTCCCCCAGCCTTGCCACGCCCCGTACCCCTCACCCAGGAGGTGTGAGCCATTCACAACTCACCCCAGGGAGAGTCCTTGGCCCAGTTCCCAGGCTCTCAGGCTGAGCCAGTCCCAAGAGACATTGTGGTGGATCCATAGCTCCCTTGCTCTTCTGCTAGATGGCTGGGGGGCTGTACCTCCTGGTACCCCCTGCTCTTGTACCTCCGGGTGCCATAGACAGCCCCCGCAATAGCTGCCGCCAGGACAAGCGTCACTGCCACTGAGATGCCAGCCACAGCGCCCCCCGTGGGCCCCATGCTGGACTGAGCCTGGAAGAGCTGGGCCATCTCCCTTTCATCGGTGACATTGGCTGGCCGCCAGCGTCCACTGCCCTGCAGCTTCACCCAGGCCTGGCTGCCCTCTCCCAGAACCAGGATGGTCTCGGCCACGCTGACATTGGGGGACGGCCGGCGGAGGAAGGGCGGGAGCTTGATGGGAGCCAGCTTCTGGGCAAAGAGGCTCCCAGCCTGAAGGCAGTAGAGGATCTGGCAGCCGTCACTCAGATAGGCTTTGTGCTGGCTGTACCCCTGGGGGCACTTCATGGGGTAGGCAGTGTCAGAATCCTGGTAGAAGAAATCCTGGAGGAGCCCAGGGCTCTGTCCCTTCAGAGGCCCAGCCAAGGGGTTGCCGGCCTGGCAGCTGAAGAAGCCACCGAAGGGCAGGCCGAAGCGGGCGCCCATCTCGTAGTCGTCGCTCACACACACCTTCAGCCCACCGAAGAGCGAGAGCGGGTAGAAGTAGGATGGGCAGGCATGGGCCCCGGTGAGTGGATTCTCCTCCCCGGCGCTGTACAGCCCCCCAAAGAGGAAGCCAGAGTCCTGGGGCACAGGGCCGGTGGCGGCACACCAGTAGGCTGTGAAGCGCACCGTGGTGGAGTAGTAGCGGACGCCGCACTCCTTATGGCAGCAGGAGAAGAAGAGCCAGCAGGAGTGGCACTGCTCGTGGCACTCAGCTTGGGGCTTACTGGCCGTGCGCTCCTCACTGTGCAGCGGGATGGGTGTGAAGCCTTCTGGGCAGGAGAAGCCCCCCGTCAGTGGGTTCTGGGTGCTATATGGCTGGCACATCTCCTCCCCGTCCAGGCCTGACACCCCGCGGCATTCTTGGAAGACACCCCCGAAGGTGAAGTTGGTGCTGGCCCCCAGGCACGAGCCATCATCCACGTTGGCCTGGAAGTTGAAGTTGCTGGCGTCGGCCTTGACGCAGCCTGGGTGGGTGTTGATGGCGTAATAAAGATGAATGGCCTTGTCCACCACAGCTGTCACCCTCTTGGCTGTGGGTGCCGGCAGCTCCGGCAGGGCTTCCGGGCTGATGAAGAAGGGCAGGGGCAGGCCTGCCCTACCGATGGCCACTAGGTGGTTGGGGATCCCCTCCTGCCACTTCTGGAGCGTGATGCCCGGGTAGAAGGGCATGCTGCCCCGGCTCTCGATGCGCGAGTCCACCGTGTTTTCTAGATAGCTCTTGGTCAGCTCATCCTGGACCTGCGCAGCGGCACCGATCCCCACGTTGACCTTGCCGAAAAAGGTGGCGGAGGCCGAGGCGGTGATGCTCGCCTTCTCGGCTACCTTGTCCTGCAGGAAGGTCAGTTTGACCTGGTCCTCCTGGATCAGGCTGGCTCCGGCCTCCAGCCTGGTCAGGACATGGGTGCCATAGTTCAGCACTAGCAGCTCAGCGAGGTACATGGCCGCCTGGCTGTGGTTGTTCTCCAGCTGGTTGCCGATGGCCAGGAGCTGGTGCCGGAAGCTGGGGTGGAGGGTGAAGGCCGGCTGGGCCTTCACCGAGTAGATGTGGTGCCGCACTTGCACCCGGGTGGTGACTGTCTGGTCATAGACATTGTGGGTCTTGGTCTCCTGGCACCCAGAAGAGAACTTTCCATTGAGGATGCCCAGGAAGGAGGCCTCAGCATTGATGGAGTGGGCAAAAGCGTCGGTGTAGGAGAGCCAGTCCTCGATCAGCTCGGCATTCACCTCCACCCTGCTCTCCCGGAGCGGCACCACTTCCACCTCATCCGGCAGCAGGTACTCGCCATCCTCCGTGGTGCGGCATTGCGAATAGTTGAGGCTCATCACTCGCCCCACCTCCATGTTGCGCAGGTTGTCCCAGCCCCCGCCTGGCAGCACCTCCAGCACACTTACGTTCAGGGCCCTCTTGCAAGCTTGGAAGCCGTCCTCCAAGGCGCCCACCCCAGCTACCATCAGCAGAGCCCAGAGCCAAGGCACCATGGCTGCGCCGTCCTGTAGCCGAGCTTCCTTCAGTGGGACGTGGCCCCTGCTCCTCTTGTGTTCTCTCCCGGCTCCTCTCTCTCCCAAACGCTGGCTTGACTCTTTCCCCAGTGAGGTTCCTTTTCCAGGAAGTCTCTGATTTTTAAATGTGCACCAAAAAAAAGGAACTGTTAGACTGTCCAATGTCCTTCGTGGAGGCAAGGCCTCTGGGCGTGCCCAGAGCTAAGTCACCAGAGTCATCATCTGACTTACCGTCCCCACAAAAGAGGAAGAGAAACCTACCCCTGAAAAGTTCCCCAGCGAAAACACAACGATCTCTGCATCCCCAGCCCACACACTCCCCTGCCCATCCACACTCACCAGCCCTGCCACAGATGCTTTCAGAAAGTTCCCCGCAGCACCATCCCCTGGAGAGCAGATGAAAATAGACTGGTGTCAGCCCTTGGAATTTCCAGCCCCCATCATAGGCCAGTCGGAACCTGCCTGTGGCTGGGACACAGAGAAAAGGGGATTCCCTGGCTGCTGCAAACTCAGCCTGCCTTGGCTTTTTCAGCTGAGGAATTTCCCTAGGCTGAGGAGGCCCCATGCCAGAGCAAAACTGAAAGAGTTGCACAGTGTGGAGCAGCCACGCCTGGAGCAGGAAGACCTAGGAAGCAGAGGGTGGGGAGGCATCTGGCAGCCCTTTGCTGATGTCAGCTGAGGGGGATGGGGAGGCTCCTGTAGGGCTGCAGGGGGCAGGAGGAAGATGGGAAAGTGGTGTGATGTTGCAGGCTCAGTTGTCCACTGCCTTGCTCTGACCCTACCCACTAGGGCAGTGCCCCAGATCTCTGCCCACCTTGAGCACAGTGCGCCCTGGGCTCTGCCTGTGGAGGGGTTAAGCCCCAAAGGGGGAGTGCCTGCGCCCTAAAGGGACGTGGATAGCTAGCAAAATTCTACCCTTCTCCTGCCCTGAGCATGGGTAGAAGAGGAGTCCTGGGGAGCAGACCTCCTGCTCAGTAATGTCTCCCATGGCTGTCCAGAGTGGGGCCCAGGCCACACACCCTTTCCTTGCTCCCCTCCTCCCCACAGCTGCCTCTTTCTGGCAGACAATCAAGGCCTGGCCCAGAGGTCGTGGGCTGTGCCTTAGTGTGAAAGAGCAGCTGGGTTTCCTTGCACGTGGCTGCATGGGGCCGCAGGCGAGAGGCCCTGGGTCCGGGGCCAGAGAGGGAGAACGCGGTGCAAACAATTGCTGGGGAGGTGAGCACTGAGGGGCAGACTGGTGCACGAGCCTGGCCCTAGGACAGCCATTGCCGGGGAATTTCCTGGCCTTGCTGATCTACTCCACAGCTCTAACAGTGCCCCTCAATTCTGATCCGCAGCCCCCTGCTATCCCAGCCCTGGCCTCTTCACACACACAGCTCTAACGGTGCCTCTCAATCCCAACCCACAGCTCCCTGCTAGCCCAGCCTTTGGCTTCCCTTCCCCAGCTCTGCTGGTGCCCCTCAATAGTCCAGTGAGAGAGCCCTAAAATAATCAATATGGTAACTCCTGTGTGGGCTTCCAACCTGCTGTTTTCAGTAAAGTCTCAAGCTAAAAACACAGTGTATTTTCCGCAGCGACCTGTGATTGGAACAGACATGGGGTCACATCCTGCAAACCTCCCCCATCTCCAGTCCTGGGGGCTGGAGGTGGCTTAGCAGAGACACCAGAGGGTGATATGTTAGGGGGCTTATTCCTTCACCCTCTCACTTTCCTGGTTCTTCTCACATGAACAGAGAGCAACAATACCCAAAGTCCAAAGGTGCAAACAATTTAATGTTTATTGGGGTGAACTTCCAGCAAGCAATGATTCCAATTTCCTTCCTTAGTGTCCCCCTTCCCAGCTCTGACACCACAGAGCCTTACCTGTGGCCCTCTTCCCATTCCCACCACCTTAGCAAAACATTATTCCAATTCCCCCCCTTACTTCCTGATTGACTGCAGACTATATAGTAAAACTTTGAGTTCTGCTTAGCTATACCTTAACCAATCATTTTACTGAAATTTAACTAACCAATCCTAACATATTGTAACATGATTATCTAACCAATTATATCCCACCACCTTAATTGGTTTACACCCAACAAAATTAATTATACAGCAGACAGAAACAATCACAGAACCAGACAGAGATTATACAGACAAACAATAGAGAAATGAAAAGAAGGAGGAGAACTTGTGGCACCTTAAAGACTAACAAATTTATTTGAGCATAAGCTTTTGTGGGCTAAAGAAGTGGGGACTACAGTGGTAGAACAACAAAGAAATAAGGATTTCATACCTTAGCTATCGTTAAGTAAGTTCTTGCCAGCAGGATGCTGTCAAACTAAGTTTTCTTTAAATCTTCTAGGCTCTCCCCTTTCTCTGAAGGTGATAAATCGAATCACCTTTCTAACAGCCCCAGATTGCCTTATTTCCATGTGACTAGTTTGAAATGTGAGGATGTGACCATAAATTTCCCAGCTGATGGCTGCCCCTGCTGCTTAGCCAAAGGCCTTAGTTTAAGAACAGGGCCTCAGACTGTCACAGTGAGAAAAGGTCCTTACACAGGCAGACAGTGATTTTAATTCTTGTTTTGTACCTCTATAACTAGCTAAGTGATAAGAATACATCTAAATTCTTAAAGTATAGGCCTTTATAGACAGGCCTGAATATCTATATCCTAACATGGTAGCATAGCCTTGTTCTTACACTTTGTCACCACTGGTCTGGCTCCTGCTGCCGCTAGAGTCGCATTGGCTGGAACTGAAAAAAGTCGAGGAAAGATGGTGAGTGCAGCACTGAGTCACGAGGGGGAAAAGTCCTTCTGAGAGCCTCGTGTCAGCAACATCCTCTGCAGGCTGAGTGGCTTTGTGGATAAGATGTGGCCCAGCTGTGGTACAAGAATTGTCCAGACTCTGATGAGCAACTATGGTGTGTCTGAGCCACATCGCTGGAGCCAACCCTGCTCAGCTTTGGTTAAAAGACATTTGAAGGTGAAAGGGGGTTCAGCTGGAGATTTATGTGTGCACGTCCATAGATGTGAAGCGGGGGGATCTAAAATGAAGCTTCCAACAGAAAAGTAAAACTCGGGACCAGATCCTCAGCTGGTGTAATTCAACATAGTTCCACTGCAGCTCAGCTGCAATGAATCCAACAGACTTCACTGATTGACTCCAGCTGGGATCTGGCCCCTGGACTCCAATGGAGCTATGGCCGATTGACACCAGCTGGGATCTGGCCCCTGGACTCCAATGGAGCTATGGCCGATTGACTCCAGCTGGGATCTGGCCCCTGGACTCCAATGGAGCTATGGCCGATTGACTCCAGCTGGGATCTGGCCCCTGGACTCCAATGGAGCTATGGCCGATTGACTCCAGCTGGGATCTGGCCCCTGGACTCCAATGGAGCTATGGCCGATTGACTCCAGCTGGGATCTGGCCCCTGGACTCCAATGGAGCTATGGCCGATTGACACCAGCTGGGATCTGGCCCCTGGACTCCAATGGAGCTATGGCCGACTGACACCAGCTGGGATCTGGCCCCTGGACTCCAGTGGAGCTATGGCCGATTGACTCCAGCTGGGATCTGGCCCCTGGACTCCAGTGGAGCTATGGCCGATTGACTCCAGCTGGGATCTGGCCCCTGGACTCCAGTGGAGCTATGGCCGATTGACTCCAGCTGGGATCTGGCCCCTGGACTCCAGTGGAGCTATGGCCGATTGACACCAGCTGGAGATCTCTTTTATGACTGTGCAATTGCTCCCCCAGAACAACAACAGTTTTGTTTTAGGGTAGCAGGTGAAAGCATCCCAGTGCAGCCAGAGCCTGAATGTGGCCGAGGGTCAGTCAGGGTGAGAAGGTGGCATCATTAACTCAGATCTGCTCTAAGGCTTACCCCACAGGAAATTGCTCACCCTCCCTCCTGTCCGGTGGCCTCACTCATTCTCTCCAGCACAGCCCCTGACCTTCTTGCTACATTTCAAGGGCTTCCCATGGCCCACTGAACAACCAGGCTATTGTCTGTGATACAGCTGGATGAAAACAATCTCCCCTGGCTTTGATTCAGAGACATGTGCGTGTGTGAATTGACGGTCTGCAAAGAGGGTGGTCCCCAGAGCAGAGAGCACATCAGCCACCTGCCATGGCTTTTCTGCACAGTCTAGATCATAGACCTCTCGCCTTCAGTGAGGAAGGATGGAGCGGGGAGGGTTGGTGAGGAGCTCCCCACAAAGCCACTTATGCAGCTGTGAAAGGTGCTCCCTGCTTTGGCTGCTGTTGTCAGATGTGTGCTCTCTCGGTATGCTGTACCAACCCCACAGAGAGCGGGCTTAGCAGTCCTCGGTAGTACTACCCAGAAAAACCACAGACTCCATTCGGTGCCGAAGGCACTTGGCCGGGTTTATTGCCGATGAAGTGCGCTACATGTATGCCCAGTACAATGGACTCAGCTCAGTCAGCAGCGGGACTGTCTGCTGCCCCCTAAGCCAGACAAAGGTGCCCCCCTATGATTTCTCTTTTATACATTGAGACAAACAAATTATGTATTACACTCCTGGCATGTTACCAACCCTATCCAGTGCCTGGTACTTCTTGGGAGTGCCTGTATTTTAGTAATGCTCACCGTGCCTTTGCCAAGTTCATGTAACGGACAGCAAACTTGTAAGCAAGAGTCTGCTTGATGACAGGGCCTGACTTTTGCTCATAGCCTGGCTTTTGCTGACTTTGGTTCAGATCTCAGGTCTTGCACCAGGCCCAGTGCTCCAGGCTCTCTCTCTCTACTACAGCTGGAGGGTGTGGGATTTCCTTGGGAGGCCCTGGTGTGACCCCCGTGATCCCTTGTGGACCAAAGAGACTTGGAACCTGTGTTATTGGGCACTGTGCCTTTAAGGACTGAGCTTCTCAGACAGAAAACCTGGGCAGAGTGCTGGGAAGCTTTTCTTACACAGCCAGCTGGAATGGGACACAGCGGGAAGCAGAGCTCTGGCAAGCCCCTTAAGCACTGAGGCCCAGATCCTCAAAGGTATTTAGGTGCTTAACTCCCACTGATTTCAGCAGGAGTTAGGGGCCTAAATTCCATTGAGGATCTGCACCTAAGTGTTCACTGAACACCACAGAACTGGCCCCTGAGCCTTCCCAGGGTCTCCCAGCACCCACTGCTCCTGGTCCAGCCCTCAGGTTCTCCCAGCAGTGGGCAGCGCTAGGTTATTAAATCAAGGTTCCTAGTCCCTTTGCGGTGGTGGTTGAGTTAGTTCCATTTCCTGATCTGACAGTTTCCCCTTTCCCAGGATGAGTGGGGGCCTCCGCATACCTATCAGAGCCCAGGGGAACATCCTAACCCCACTTTTCACCCCCTAGGCTGCTCCCCATCTTTGTCAGAGCTCCAGGGGTGTACTGTCTCTACACACAAATCCCATTGCTCTAGGGCTTCCCCATCTCAGTGGGAGCCTTTGTCCAGGTTTCACCCTGCTCCCCAGTTCACTGAGTTATTTATACTGTTTGTTATCATATTGTCAATTGTGAGTGCTGGGGTTGCACGTAGTGGCTTGTGAAGGTCACTCACTTGTTCTTGGGCCGTACACACTGGTGTCTGTCGTCACACATCACCGGTGTGGTGCTCTGATCTGTTCAATGATGGTAACAGTCAGCTGCGTGTGTGTGTTCCCTCTGTGTGCTGCCCCGGCTCTGCAGATAGCTGACACAGCAGACCCCGAAAAAACCCCCAATTATCACAGACTCTGATAAGGTATGAAGGCACCCGGCCAGGTGTATTGTCAAACAAAGCACAGTAACAGTTTCCCGCAGACTCTGCAGGGCACATAGGTGCTGACGCTGTGGGTGCGCTGCACCCACCGGCAGTTCCCCTCCCCACCCCACCCCTCCCCAGCTCACCTCCACCTCCTCCCCTGAGTGCGGCTTCCCCGCTTCTCCTCCCAGCACTTGCCGCCGTGAAACGGTGTAACAAGCTGTGGGAGGGAGGGGGGAGGAGCAGGAACGTGGCATGCTCAGGGGAGGAGGCGGGGCTGGGGTGGGGATTTGGGGAAGGAGTCCAATAGGGGCAGGGAAGGGGCGGAGTTGGGGTGGAGATTTGGGGAAGGGGTTGGAATGGGGGCAGGGAAGGGGTGGAGTCGGGGCAGGGCCAGGGGCAGGGGGCGTGAGCACCCACTGGCGCCAGGAGAAGTTGGCGCCTATGACAGGACATTCTACGAATATGTGCCCCCTGACAATGGACCGGCTCAGTCAGTGGCAGAATTCTCCATTGCCCCCTAGGCCAGACAAAGACAACCCTTCAGGGGTACGCTTTTAGACACAGGTACAAACAAGTTACACATCGCTCCCGACGTATAGAGCTGCAACCCCTCTACATGTTAGGGTGCCGCCTCTCACCTTGTACATGTTGGTTCAAACGAAACAACTCTATCCATCATATTACTCTCCTGCCCCTGTCTTTAGGATGGGTCAGCATGTTCCTTGTTACCTACGTGGAATGTGCTAGTACCGGAATGTTCTGATACCATCCTGGCACGTGTATATTACTAGTGCTTAGTACCTTTTAGGTATGTGTATATTTGCAACATCAGCCGCCTTCTTGCCAGCTTCTGTGAGCAGGGCCTGCCTCTGGCTCACAGCTTAACTTTGCTTTATGTTAGCAAAGTCGTGACCATTATTTTAGTTCAGGCCTTAGGTCTCATACCAGGCCTCTGATACAAGAGTTTGTGTTTCAGGGCCTCATCTTACCACAACTGGTATGTTATTGTAGGGTTTTTCGTGAGCACGGGGGCTGTAGACACTGGTTTGTTAGTAGTACAGGTTCATCTAGATAGGAGTATTGGGGCCCTGCACACTGGTATGTTATTGTAGGATCTCTCTTTGGTGCTGGGGCTGAAAACGCTGGTTTGTTTTTTGTTGGATGTCTCTGTTTAGCACTGGGGCTGTAAACACTGATTTGTTATTGTAGGGTCTCTCTCTTTGGCACTGGGGCTGAAAACACTGGGTGGTGGTGGTGGGGGTGGGGGTTGGGTTGCTGGAACCAATTTTTTTAGACCAGAGAGCATTGAAACATCTGTTTTGAAAGAGGGATCAGATCAAAAAGGCGGAATCACAGCCAGTGAGCAGATCTGGGGATCTAGGGTAGGCCACACAGACTGAGCCACCCATCCTTAACTCTATGCCTGAGGGGACCTCTACGGGCTGGTTCTGGGTCTGTGCAGCCTGCTCACAAGTAGTCATCTCTCTCCATCAGCTGGATCACCAGGTCTGTAATTTTCCCAGTCCCCCTTCTCCTTCCTGCTGTATTGCCCCTCATTTCTCTCTGATCTGAACCCCAGCCCCACTGGCCCTTATACACTCTAGCTTATTGCCCTCCATCATGCACAGCACTGGGGCTGTTCTCTCCACAGTGGTGAGGGCTCAGCAATCACATAGCCAGATCAGCCCCACGACCCCAGCCAAGCCAGGTATTGTAGGGTCACAGGGAGCCTGGCACATGCTTCCACTAGTGCCAGTTGCACAGGGGATGATCCTGCATCCTGCACCCTTTGCCATCTTGCTGTCCATGGAGCTCAGGAAGGAATGCACTTGCAGCTGCTGTAGTTGGGTGCAGTGAAGTCCCTCCACATCCCAGCTGATTGCTTCATTGCATGGAGTCCCCTTCAAACCCTATGTCCTATGGTGGTGGCTGCGGCATAGGACATATCTCAGGCTTCTGCTGCCAGTGAAGCTCCTGATCCCATCCACTTAGAATCATAGAATCATAGAATTTCAGGGTTGGAAGGGACCTCAGGAGGTCATCTAGTCCAACCCCCTGCTCAAAGCAGGACCAATCCCCAACTAAATCATCCCAGCCAGGGCTTTGTCAAGCCTAACCTTAAAAACTTCTCAGGAAGGAGATTCCACCACCTCCCTAGGTAACGCATTCCAGTGTTTCACCACCCTCCTAGTGAAAAAGTTTTTCCTAATATCCAGCCTAAACCTCCCCCACTGCAACTTGAGTCCATTACTCCTTGTTCTGTCATCTGCTACCACTCAGAACAGTCTAGATCCATCCTCTTTGGAACCACCTCTCAGGTAGTTGAAAGCAGCTATCAAATCCCCCCTCATTCTTCTCTTCCGCAGACTAAACAATCCCAGTTCCCTCAGCCTCTCCTCATAAGTCATATGTTCCAGTCCCCGAATCATTTTTGTTGCCCTCCGCTGGACGTTTTCCAATTTTTCCACATCCTTCTTCTAGTGTGGGGCCCAAAACTGGACACAGTACTCCAAATGAGGCCTCACCAATGTCGAATAGAGGGGAACAATCACGTCCCTCGATCTGCTGGCAATGCCCCTACTTATACATCCCAAAATGCCATTGGCCTTCTTGGCAACAAGGGCACACTGTTGACTCATATCCAGCTTCTCGTCCACTAGGTCCTTTTCTGCAGAACTGCTGCCTAGCCATTCGGTCCCTAGTCTGTAGCGGTGCATGGGATTCTTCTGTCCTAAGTGCAGGACTCTGCACTTGTCCTTGTTGAACCTCATCAGATTTCTTTTGGCCCAATCCTCTAATTTGTATAGGTCCTTCTGTATCCTATCCCTACCCTCCAGCGTATCTACCTCTCCTCCCAGTTTAGTGTCATCTGCAAGTTTGCTGAGGGTGCAATCCACAACATCCTCCAGATCATTAATGAAGATATTGAACAAAACCGGCCCAAGGACCGACCCTTGGGGCACTCCACTTGATACCGGCTGCCAACTAGACATGGAGCCATTGATCACTACCCGTTGAGCCCGACAATCTAGCCAACTTTTTATCCACCTTATAGTCCATCCATCCAGCCCATACTTCTTTAACTTGCTGGCAAGAATACTGTGGGAGACAGTGTCAAAAGCTTTGCTGAAGTCAAGGAACAACACGTCCACTGCTTTCCCCTCATCCACAGAGCTAGTTATCTCGCATAGAAGGCAATTAGGTTAGTCAGGCATGATTTGCCCTTGGTGAATCCATGCTGACTGTTCCTGATCACTTTCCTCTCCTCTAAGTGCTTCAGAATTGATTCCTTGAGGACCTGCTCCATGATTTTTCCAGGGACTGAGGTGAGGCTGACTGGCCTGTAGTTCCCAGGATCCTCCTTCTTCCCTTTTTTAAAGATGGGCACTACATTAGACTTTGTCCAGTCATCCGGGACTTCCCCCAATCGCCATGAGTTTTCAAAGATAATGGCCAATGGCTCTGCAATCACATCCGCCAACTCCTTTAGCACTCTCAGATGCAGCGCATCCGGCCCCAGGACTTGTGCTCGTCCAGCTTTTCTAGATAGTCCCGAACCATTTCTTTCTCCACAGAGGGCTGGTCACCTCCTCCCCATGCTGTGCTGCCCAGTGCTGTAGTCTGGGAGCTGACCTTGTTTGTGAAGACAGAGGCAAAAAAAGCATTGAGTACATTAGCTTTTTCCACCTCCTCTGTCACTAGGTTGCCTCCCTCATTCAGTAAGGGGCCCACACTTTCCTTGACTTTCTTCTTGTTGCTAACATACCTGAAGAAACCCTTCTTGTTACTCATAACATCTCTTGCTAGCTGCAACTCCAGGTGTGATTCGGCCTTCCTGATTTCACTCCTGCATGCCTGAGCAATATTTTTATACTATTCCCTGGTCGTTTGTCCAATCTTCCACTTCTTGTAAGCTTCTTTTTTGTGTTAAAGATCAGCAAGGATTTCACTGTTAAGCCAAGCTGGTTGCCTGCCATATTTACTATTCTTTCTACACATCGGGATGGTTTGTCCCTGTAACCTCAATAAGGATTCTTTAAAATACAGCCAGCTCTCCTGGACTCCTTTCCCCTTCATGTTATTCTCCCAGGGGATCTTGCCCATCAGTTCCCTGAGGTAGTCAAAGTCTGCTTTTCTGAAGTCCAGGGTCCGTATTCTGCTGCTCTCCTTTCTTCCTTGTGTCAGGATCCTGAACTCGACCATCTCATGGTCACTGCCTCCCAGGTTCCCATCCACTTTTGCTTCCCCTACTAATTCTTCCCGGTTTGTGAGCAGCAGGTCAAGAAGAGCTCTGCCCCTAGCTGGTTCCTCCAGCACTTGCACCAGGAAACTGTCCCCTACACTTTCCAAAAACTTCCAGGATTGTCTGTGCACCGCTGTACTGTTCTCCCAGCAGATATCTGGGTGATTGAAGTCTCCCATGAGAACCAGGGCCTGCGATCTAGTAACTTCCATGAGTTGCCGGAAAAAAGCCTTGTCCACCTCATCCCCCTGGTCCGGTGGTCTATAGCAGACTCCCACCACAACATCACCCTTGTTGCTCACACTTCTAAACTTAATCCAGAGACTCTCAGGTTTTTCTGCAGTTTCCTACCGGAGCTCTGAGCAATCATACTGCTCCCTTACATACAGTGCAACTCCCCGACCTTTTCTGCCCTGCCTGTCCTTCCTGAACAGCTTATATCCATCCATGACAGTACTTCAGTCATGTGAGTTATCCCACCAAGTCTCTGTTATTCCAATCACATCATAATTCCTTGACTGTGCCAGGACTTCCAGTTCTCCCTGCTTGTTTCCCAGGCTTCTTGCATTTGTGTATAGGCACTTGAGATAACTCACTGATCATCCCTCTTTCTCAGTCTGAGGCAGGAGCCCTCCCCTCTTGCGCGCTCCTGCTCGTGCTTCCTCCTGGTATCCCACTTCCCCACTAACCTCAGGGCTTTGGTCTCCTTCCCCCGGTTGAACCTAGTTTAAAGCCCTCCTCGCTAGGTTAGCCAGCCTGCTTGCAAAGATGCTCTTCCCTCTCTTCATTAGGTGGAGCCCGTCTCTGCCTAGCACTCCTCCTTCTTGGAACACCATCCCATGGTCAAAGAATCCAAAGTCCTTCTCTCCGACACCACCTGCGTAGCCATTCGTTGACTTCCATGATTCGACGGTCTCTACCCAGGCCTTTTCCTTCCACGGGGAGGATGGACAAGAAGACCACTTGCACCTCAAACTCCTTTATTCTTCTTCCCAGAGCCACGTAGTCTGCAGTGATCCGCTCCAGGTCATTCTTGGCAGTATCACTGGTGCCCACGTGGAGAAGCAGGAAGGGGTGGCGATCCGAGGGCTTGATGAGTCTCGGCAGTCTCTCTGTCACATCGCGAATCCTAGCTCCTGGCAAGCAGCAGACTTCTCGGTTTTCCCGGTCGGAGTGGTAGATCAATGACTCAGTCCCCCTGAGGAGGGAGTCCCCGACCACCACCACCCACCTCCTTCTCTGGGAGCAGTGGTCATGGAACCCCCAACCCTAGGACAGTGCATCTCATGCCTTCCAATCGGCGGAGTCTCCTTCTGTTCCCTTCCCTCAGATGTATCATCTAGTCCACTGTCTGCATTAGTACCTGTGGAGAGAACATGAAAATGGTTACTTACCTGTATCTGTGTTGCTGGTACATGGACACTCCCCTTTCTTCTTCTGGAGGTCACATGCTGCCAAATTTCCCCAGGTCTTTTCCTCCAATTCCTCCTGAGGTCTTCCAGCCTCTTGTCACTTTCTCCCATTAAATTGACTCACTGCTGAGGAAAGACAGTTTAGTCACATGGTTTCTGGGAAGGGGTAGAGTAGGTTGGGACTGAAGGTATATTGGCAGAGAAGTGTGTGTATGCTGAGCCCAGGGCTGAGATAGCAGAGGGATGCGGGTTGGGATTAAGGGGCATCTGCAGAGCTTTCTGAGTGGGGAGCTCAAAGCTGGAATAGCCGGGGGGCTACAGGGCAGAACTGTGGGTCATCAACAGAGCTGTGAGGGGTTCCAGCCAGCTGACATAGCTGTGAGAGTTGTGAAATAGGATTGATGTGCACTGAAATAGCTGACCTGAAGCTGGGTACGTTTGCAGGGGTCAGATTGGGAAAAACAAGGTGGTGATTGTTATGCTCATGGCATATACACAGAGAAGTTAGATAAAGAACATAAGACTCTTGTTGGAACGTTGCAAGGTAACACACCTTTATTTCTTACAATTCAGAGCAATAACCCACCAGAGCCCCAAACCAGAGAGAAACAAACCAGGCTGCTCCTTTAAAGGGCATGGCTCACCCCACCTTCTTGGAGGCTGTCTGTCTGCAGACTGACTACTACAGACACAGATCACACTTTTCCCTAGAGTCCCCTGCCCTGGAAGCAGGACCAGGAAAGACCCATGAAATTTAAAGTGGCAGCTTGTAATTTTTAGTTTTCAAGGGACTACAGCAGTGCCTCTTCCAGTGCGCTCTGCCCCTGTGAGTTGCCAGAATGAGATGCTGCTCACAGCAGATAGCAGCACTGTGTGTATCCCTGAGCTCTGCTGGGCTCCTTCAGGTTGGCTCCCCCTCGGTGGGGCTTGGATAGGGGGATTGTCTCTGCTGGGCTCCTTGAGGTTGGCTACTTGTTTGAGGGGAACTAATATATGGTGGCATCTCCCAAACATGACATCCTGGTGGCACCAAAATCACTTCACAACACAATGAAATAGTTACCAATATTGGCATTTAAATGACCATTGCTGGGCATCTGAGCTAACTAGGGTGGATGGGGCTGTTCACATCTCTCCGAATTGTTGCCTCGGGCTCTCTGCATCCATTACACACAGGTCACCTTCTTGAGGGCGTTTTTTAACCCCTACAATCATAACAGCTAGTCGGAACTGATGGGAGGGGGAGGGCTGGGATGTGGGGGGCTGGATTGGTGAGGGGTTGGGTAGGGAGGGGGATTTGGGGGGTGGGTGGGGGAGTGGCTGGGATGTGCCGTGAGGGGCAGTGGGGGTGGGGTTCGGGGAGAAGGGGCTGAGATATAGGGGGAGGGGGGACAGACTGTGCCCCGCCCCCTCCCGTGACGCGGGGGAGGAAGCGGAAAGTTTCGGGTTGAGACGGATCGAGCGGGGTGGGGCGCGGGCTGCCTGAGCGGGACTCGGCTGGCTGGGAACGAGACACCCCCCGACCCGTGCGAGGCGAGCCGTGGGGCTGAGAGGAGCGGTGGGGGGCAGGAGTTGGGGGAGGAGGGAGCGGTGGGGGGCGGGAGTGGGTGGGAGTTGGGGCAGGGGGGAGGAGAGGGGGCGGGAGTGGTGGGGCGGGAGTTGGGGGAGGGGAGAGTTGGGGAGTGAGTAGGGGCGGGGGAATGTCTATATAGTTTGACAGCTTGTTATGCAAACAGCATGGTGTGGCCAGCGATGCCAAGTAGCCTGTCCCTGTGTGTCAGGGGGCTGTAGAGGTTCCAGGGAAATTTTCTTTCACCAGACAAAAGACATCATATGCGGTTTGACTCACAGCTCTGACTAGGTAATTGAATATCCTCTGGCCCCAGAGCTCTGGTGAGGGTGTCGGCCAACAACACCCCCACTCCTAGGCCTGCAGAGTCCTCCCCATGCAAGCTCCGCAGGTTTGGGCATGACACGGGAGCCAGGCAGAGCAGGCAAGTGGCATGTAGGAAGAGACACTGTTCTGCATCCTTCCCCAGCACCTGATGGGGATGTCTCTGCTGGCCTCTGAGCAGCAGATCACACAAATGCCTGCTCCAGTTAGCCACTGAATGCCCCTCCCCTACCCCCTGGGATGCTGGAGAGACCAGTCATCTCCTAAGGGAACCAATCTGCCAGGTTGCATGGTACACTCGGGATGCACAACACAGAGGCACTGGGCCTCTAGATCCCTGCAGAGTTGGAGACAGCCATAGGCTTCTGGGGCCACAGGCACTGACTTTTCAAACTGTTGGGGGGTGCTCAACCCCCGGCTCTGCCCTGGGCCCCACCCCCACTCCACCCCTTCCCCTAAGGCTCCATCCCCACCCAACCTCTTCCCGCCCAGTTCCACCCCTTCCCCTGAGCGCACCACGTCCTCACTCCTCCCCCCACCCTGCCTCAGCCTCCCTGCATGCTGCAAAACAGCTGATTGCAGCTGGCAGGAGGCGTGGAGCGGGAGTGGGAGTGGGGAGGTGCTGATCCTTGGGGCCCACCGGTGGGTGGAAGGCACTGGAGGTGGGGGACGGTGTTAGAACATTGTGCAACTTTAAATGAGCATGTTCTCTAGTAGAACAATGACATAATAATGAAACAACTTTAACCAGACAACTTTAAGTGAGGAGTTACTGTAATATATTTTATGGAGCCAACTGATGTTGGTGAAACAGACAAGCTTCTGAGCTTACACACAGCTCTTCAAGTCTTTTTAATTTATATATTTTTTCTTTAAATAAACTTTACAAGCCTCCTCAGCACCCCTGCCCCTTCTCTACCTATCATCTGTCCTTTCAGATCAACTTTAAATACAAACTGATTTGGTAGCAATATTGCCAACCGCAAACATTCAGACAGCGTGTCAGGCCCCCAAATCATAGATTGGTTTAAAAATCATGACATTAAAAATCCCTCCCAGTTTTTTTTTATTTGTCTTCTGAGGGGTGTAAGCCTTTGGGGTTCACATTTTCACGCTTTCAACACCAAATATCAAAAGAGTAGTGGTAATAGTGTGAGGTAGCAACACAACAGAAAGACACCTTGTTGTTAACATACCCTGTGCTCTCCTTTATAGTGTGCCTTCTCACTTGGCTGTCTCCAGACACTGAAAACTGTCTTTTACATGTTCTCAGCTACATCTTCTTTGAGTCAATATGGGACCCAAGAAGCGAGTTGATGGGAAAAAGCTCTCCCAGAATGGAAAATCGGGCAGAGATGGAAATATCCTGAAATATGTTACGGTATATTAATATTGGCTTATTGTGAGCAGGGCTACCCCATCACAACCTCCAGTAACCATACAACAAGAAGAGGGATTGGTATACCAGCCACCCTTCCTAAAATATGCACACACAGAATGCAGGAAATGCTACACTGGAGCACACTAGTGGTCCATGTAGCCCAGTATCCTCTTTCCAACACTGGTCTATACTGGATCCTTCAGTAGGAGGTGTAACTCTCCCCCTCCACGCATAAGACACGTGTCATAGTCCTAACCACCTGCACCTGTGCTATTCCATTTTTCTTCTCAACTGTACATGAGCACTGTTAAGTAAGTTGCAAAAGAAGAAATGAGTTTGTGCCTTTATAAATGATAAAGAAAGCCTGAAGGGTTTTTCCCAAGATTTTTTTCTGTTTTATTTTATATTATAAATTCAGATCCAGTTTATGTTGGAAAACTTTGTGGTGACTAGAAAACTAGAGAAAGTAGAACATCATAAGAGCCAGGAGAATGAAAGAAAAGTAATTAATACAAAGGGGTTCTAAAAATTCCTTCCTTTATTGTTGTCAATTCTTAACTTGAATAACTGACTTTTTGGATAAAGGAAGCCTTGTTTTTTCATCTAAGATATGAGCAATTGAAATACACATGCTGTAAGAGTCCCAATATTTCTTCCAGGAAAGACTGAACATTACATTTTTTATTTTTCTAATCAGGCTGCCCTTGTGACTCCTAAGGAAGCAAAACAGAAGTCCATTTTTCTGAATTTACTCTGCAGGTCATCATTAAACCTGAGTTCTTAAAGAACTGAGGTGGTTCTCAAACTGTACTTTGATTCTTGGATGCCAGATTTATTTTCCACTGCAGTGAGGCAGTCCCAGCAGCACAGGGAATGAGCAGTTGAATGCTGGAGTCTTTCCATGCTCAGTGCTAGCTTTTCAACAACCTTGGATGTTACTCTATTTCTGCTTATTCTTTTTGTCCCTTTCCCTGCCTCAGCATGTTCTGTGGCTCCCCCACTCCATATATCTCACAGTACTTCTCACGCAAGAATCTGCGTCTATAGCCATGTTTGAGGATTCCTTGAGCCCGGGCTGGCTTAGACTCAAAACCAGTAGTGCCCAAACTTTTCCAGTTGCGCCCCCACTCACCAGTAATGGAATCTGTCTGTGCGCCCCCCCCCTTACTGCACAGTTGGCTCAGCAGAGGAGCTTGGGCTGAAGGCAGAACTGGGGATGGGGGTTGAGAGGGAATGAGGGCTGGGCAGGGGCAGAGCTGGGATGGGTGGCACTCTCTTCCTTGCCCCACCCCTCCCCCCAAGTAGGGTCTGGGCCACGCCCGGCCCCACTGTGCCTCCCCAAACGTTCCTCTGTGCCCCCTAGGGAGGGTGCATCCCACAGTTTGGGGACCACTGCTCAAAACAAAGCTTAGCTGTAGTGTGGGCAAGGCTTGAAAAGGGATATAAATGTGTATATATATATACACGCACTCCCCCAGTGCTGCCTGTCAAAAGATGGAAAAACTTAACAGTTCCCCATTTATCCCCAGTTTCTCTTACTAGGTTCAAATGCTGCCATTATCCAAGTCCTTGTTGTTTTTAAAAGTCCTGTCACAGTGACACATGAGGATCTGATGGTTCCTTCTCCCAGCTCCTCCTAGGTGGCGGTGGGTTGAGGAACCTGTAGCTCCATGTGGCTGGGCAGAGGGCTGTTTGATCAACAATTTTGGGATGGAGTTTTGGGCAGTAGTGGGATGGAGTCCTTACCAGGTGTCCCCACAGAAAGGTGCTATTTCAGTTATTTTTGTTCTGTTTTGTTTAGTGCAATGAGAGGAATAAGCAAAACTCTCCCTTGAAAAACCCACTTCCCAAAAGGAAGAGATCTGTGAACAGCACACCTCCTCTGGGTGACACCAGTAAGAGACAGACAAGAGAGAGCCTCTTAATCAGTCAGAAATCCACTGAAGAGGAGCAAGAATTCACCGTCAACTTGGGTGATGGTGGCAAGGAGCATGTGGTGAAAGGCAGAACCCATGACAGCATCTACAAAGCCCTGACGGCGCTACCAGACATCTGTGCTCGGATGAAAAAAGAGAAGAACAAGGAGATGCATCTATTGGGGAATAAAGGGATTGAGGGGTATGTTAACTTGGGGATGCCTCTCAAGTACATTCCTGAGAATTCCCACTTTGAAATGAAATTTTACAAAGTGAATTCGAATCAGAAAATAGGATACCGACAGTATGAGAGCAAGGGAAAGAAATGCATAACATTTTATGTCTCCTCTCTTGGCAGTAGATGGGAGAACAATGCTCGATACAGAATTCTTTGGTGCCAGCAGCTTGCTAAAGACCAGAGCAAGTTGTGTGTCTTTGCCCCAGAAGGGGAGACCATCAAGGATGCCTTGTGCAAAGATGGCCGGTTTTATTCTTGCCTGGAGAAAAAAGAGTGGCAGTTGGTGGAGAACAAGAAGTACAGACCTAGTGATTACTGTGTCGATAATCTAGCCAACAGGTCATTTGAGGTGGTGGTTAAAACTAAGCCCCTGCCTTGGAAGGTTGATTGTTCAAGGAATGAACAATCCTGCATGGCCTCCGAGGAGGGGCAGGGGAAGACTTACCATTACTTTAAACATACTATCCTGGCCCTGTATTCTGACTTGAAGAAACAAAGTGCAGTGATTGACAAGCTCTTCGCAGAAGCCTTTGCAGAAGCCTTGAAGCAAGGGAAATCGAACAGTGCTGTGTTCAAACTGTACAGGGAGAACTTTGGGAAGGAGACTAAGAACTCCACTCTTATTAAGGTGCACAAACGCCTTGGTGTTCTCAGTGACTCTGTGGGGTTTATAGAGTGGGCCAACAATGGAAATGATGGCTCTGCCACTTGCTTTGTCTTGCATGGTAAGTATGTACTTACCTGTCATCATGTGGTAGGGCATATTGTTGGTGAAGGAGTGGAGGAGAAGGACTGGGCGTTGATAATCAGTCAGTCTGCCCGTGTGACTTTCTCTTATGAAGATAAATACCCAAAGGAAAACAGCTGGTTTTCACTAGCTCCTTGGTTTGAAATATCTGACAAGCATCTTGATTTTGCTGTCCTGAAACTGGAAGGAGATGGAAGCTTGTTCCCAGCAGGTCTAGTGCAATTTTCTTACCCATTGCCATTTAATGGTCTAATCTATATAATTGGCCACCCGGATGGGCAAGCGAAATCTGCAGATGGCTGTACTGTGGTCCCTGTATTTGAGCGGAAACGGGAGTGCCATTGTCGTATCCAGCGGGGTCAGAAGGAGGTGTGCAACAATGTCAAATGTGGCCCAGAGGACAGGCAGTGCATCCACATGTTCACCCAAAGAAGTTTCCAGCATGTGATCAACAATCCCAATGTAGTCACCTATGACACCAGCTTCTTCTTCGGGTCTTCCGGCTCACCGGTGTTCAATGCAGATGGCCAGCTGGTAGCCATGCACACCGCTGGTTATAAATATAAAAAGAATAAGCAGCTGCACAGCATCATTGAGTTTGGCTTTTCCATGGAGGCCATCCTTGCAGCAATTAAAAAGAATTCTAAAGCCTGGTATGAGTTGGAGCTCCCCTCCCTTTGGGAAGATGCTGGATCTTGTCCTGGTAAGCATGAGGATTTCACCAGTGCTTACACCAATGACATAGAAATGGAAACCTTGGAATAAAATCTCCATCTTCGAGAGCCTCCCCAACACACGCAGTGCATTTCACCCTTCATGTTGATCTCCATGCTTTGAAGTCTCCATTGTTCCTGACATGAACTTTCTTTGGTTGGTGATTTCCTACCAACTGCAGTCTAGTTATACCCCTCTCTGCTTTCATTATTCTTATTGAAATGCCTGGTGACAAACCTTGAAATAACTTTTTATTTTTAATGAAGGGTGGTTAGTATGATGGGGTCAGTACCTTGCGTGTGGGATTCTTTCATAAGAAATGCATAGTCTTTGGACTTTTAAAGGCTGAGCTAGAGGGAGGAGTGGTTCTACAAATAATTATCAACCATTCTTAAAATATAATGGTTATAAACATAAACATAATTAATAAAGAAAAATAATATAAATATGTAATAAAATATTACACAGTTTTTTTAAAAATGCAAAAGCTACTTTAATGCCACATTAAATTAGCACTGTTTGAAAACGGTCAAAGGATTCCACAACATTAACTTGTCCCCCTGCCCCTTGTGCAATATGTGTATTTTGTTATGCATTGAAGATATAAAGATTACATTAAATAGTGGCCACAGAGGGCCTGCTTCTTTTTGAAGTTAACGGGAATGGGCCTTTCAAGAAAAGAGGAAAAGAAAATACTACATATATGCAGTGTGGCAGAGATAACACTGTTGTAGAAGCCTTCATTTTTTGCCTTGTCTGACTGATTTTTAACTTCATTATTGCATTAATGTGGCTTTTTGCATTTAGTTTCCTAGTTCTCTCTCTCTCATTAAAAAGTGGAGCTGGGTGGAAGCGAGAGAAACACTTCTACTGAAACCATTGGGAGTTGTTGTAAGTTCTGCACAGTTGCCACTATTAATTGCACTCTGCTTGAAATATGCAAGTGATCTGGTACCCTTGAAATGTACAGAAAGCCAGAAGATCTGGGTTCAATTCCCAGCAATGCCATATACTTCCAAAGTGGCCTTGGGTGTGTCACTTCATCTCTCTATGCCTCAGTTCCTGTTGCTAAAACTGGATTCTTTGTCCCACCCTTTGTCTGTCTTGTCATTTTAGACTGTAAGCTCTTTGGGGCCTGCGGGGTCTGTCTTTTACTATGTGTATGTAGAAATTCTGGCCTGTGGGACCTCAGCCCTGGTTGGGGCCTGTAGGCACCACAGTAATAACTTAATAGAAGGATAGTCATAGTAATAGTTAAATTGTAACAACCGTAACTTAAAACTTCTATAGCTATGCATCACTTTGATTGTAACCTTTAAAGCCCTAAATGGTATGGGACCAAGTTACCCAAGGGATTGCCACTGCCGCAGCTGAGGTTGATAGATTGACTCTAGCTTGAGCTCCTCTCCCTACTCAGTTTAAAAGGTTTCCTCAGTTTTGAGAATTCAGTCCTCCATTTGCTCCATCAGAGCTTGGACCTGTTAATTGTTTTGGTCTTGCTGCAAAGTCTGTCTCTTTATATGGGTGTTAGGGATGGAGGGTTCGTGGGTTAGAGATTCAGTGGGCTTGGATCTGGAGTGATGGATATAAATTTTTATAAGTATTTAGCTTCACCCTTTAAGTAAAGCCAACTACATGCATGGAAAATTAAAAGTACCTAGAATCTGAGAGAGATGCTGGGGAAAAATGCATAATATTGACATGAATCCCTTGAAATTAAGTGAATCTTTCTACTGTGCCTGCTTCTCAGAGCTAACAGTCACATATTAGCGTGCACTAAAGTTCACACTTATGACATGTATGTGCAACCCATCTCTAAATTTGCCAACTCTGAGTCAATAGCACTTCATGCTGTGCTTGCTGGAGTACAGTGTCCCATTCTGGATGCCGCACTTTAATAAAAATGTGATAAATTGAGGTCCAGAGGAGAGCCACAGAAATGATAAAAGGTTTAGAAAACCTGACCTACAAGGAAAGGTTAAAAAAAAAAAAAAAGGGTAGGTGTGTTTAATCTTGAGAAAAGAACGCTGCGAGGAGACCTGGTAACAGTCTTCAACGGTGCTAAGGGCTGTTATAAAGAGGATGGTGACGAATTGTTCTCCAAGTCCATTGAAGGTAGAACAAAAAGTAATGGGCTTAGTCTTCAGCAAGGGCAATTGTGGTTTGACATTAAGGAAAACTTTCCAACTATAAGGATAGTTAAGTTCGGGACTAGGTTACCAAGGGAGGTTGTGGAATCTGTCATTGCAGGTTTTTAAGAACAGGTTGGACAAACACCTGTCAGGGATGGTCTCGGTTTACTTGTCCTGCCTCGGCGCAGGGGACTGCTCTTAATGATCTCTCAAGATTCTTTCTAGCCTTACATTTCTATGAGTCATAGATGTGAAGGCCACAAGGTCTGATTGTTGCATATTGATCAGACATGGTACAAATGATCAGTACAGGACCAACTAATACTCTGGCCTGTGCTATGCAGGAGATCTGACCAGATTATCATAATGGTCCCTTCTGCCTTAACATCTATGAGTCACTTAATTGTTTTTTTCAGATTTAGTCATGGATGTTCATTTCAACAAGGACTATTTATGTGCTAAGAATCAAGCTTATATGCTTTTTTGTATAGTTAGTCTAGATATCTTTTTTTCCAGTGAGGGAAAAGACCCCTTTACCTTCATATGACTAGAACAACAAAGGTTTTTTCCTTAAACTTTCTCTCATCACTCTCTTTTGAGCAGAATGAGGAAATTTGAGACTTTTTGGTAACTTATGAGCAAGTAAAAACAGGGTTGTAATGTTATCTCCTTAACTATAACAAGTTGTGACTGGCAAATGCTAAATGGAATGGCTTGTTCATTTTAAGTGGTTGCAGATGTACCATCTTAGCATTTATCAGATCTCAGATTCTAAAGAGAGCCAGTTTAGGCTGATACTTAAACATGATGATAGCAGATGACAGAACGAGGAGTAATGGTCTCAAGTTGCAGTGGGGGAGGTTTAGATTGGATATTAGGAAAAACTTTTTCACTAAGAGGGTGGTGAAACACTGGAATGCGTTACCTAGGGAGGTGGTAGAATCTCCTTCCTTAGAGGTTTTTAAGGTCAGGCTTGACAAAGCCCTGGCTGGGATGATTTAATTAGGGATTGGTCCTGCTTTGAGCAGGGGGTTGGACTAGATGACTTCCTGAGGTCCCTTCCAACCCTGATATTCTATGATTCTATGATTCTATGATTATCCATGTGCAGCTGGTAGTAGTGTGGGTGAGTCTCTAATTCTGAGCCCATTCACTGCCCTTGAGATAGGGGGCTCTCTGCTGGCAGAGGTGCTGTTTTCTGGAAGAAATATGAAAACAAGACCCCAATCAGTTGCACGAGCCTTGGTAAATTGTTCCAATGGCTAATTACCCTCACTTTAAAATCGGTGACTTAGCTCCCATTTGAATTTGTTTAGCTTCAACTTCCAGCCAATGGATCTTGCTAAATGTTTGTCTATTAGATCAAAGAGCTCATTATCAAATACTTGTTCCTTGTGCCATGTACTTATAGACTGTGATCAAATCACCCCTTAACCTTCTCTGTGTTAAGCTAAATACATTGAGCTCCTTGAGTCTCAGTGTAAGGCATGTTTTCTAATCCTGATGGCTCTTCTCTAAACCCTCTTGCATTAGAAATAGCTACCTCAGTGGTGGGCAAATGATTCTTATGTACATGACTTGTAAAACACTTTGGGACCTTTTAGGAGGAAAGATGTCTATTAACACAGGCCATTATGATTTTATAGGCTAAAGTCTGAACCCCTGCTCAGAGAATATCTTTAATAAGAATAATCTATAGTGTTCTGGAGTCTTCCACCTTCTTTTTCTGCTGTAGTGCTCAGGGATCTTGGGAAGTAAAGAGTTTCCAAGTAAAAGGACTTGTTTTCTCTTTTGTTTCTTAGTGTATTATTTGGCTATTGGTTTTTAGGTTTCAGTCTTTATTGAAATATGCCATGTGCTGCTTGATCAGTTCTCAGAAGGGACTGTACTTTTGGTTAACTGTATTAGCACTAGTTCAGTCTGAGTCTGCTCAAGCATCTAGAAACCTCTATCAGGGGAAGGCCGTGTTAGTCTGTATCCAAAAAAACAACAGGAGTCCAGTGCCGGACTTCTTGTTGTTTTTGTAGAAACCTCTAGTTCCCCATGAGCATGCTCAAAGGCATCGCATAGGCAGTAGAATAACCAATATGATAGCAATAGTCACTTCCGTACTAGCATTACTTTATCATTAGCATAATTATCCGCATACAAGCAATTTGATACCCACAGGAACATTTAGTGACTGTATATAAAATCCTGTTGTATCCATCCATCTCTTTGCTTCAAGGCTTAAGATGAGCATCGATGGCAAGGCAGGAATGAATTTCCCCCATGTGGTGCACAATTGAGCAGGTGTATTATGGGAACTTTTCACCTTCCTTTGAAGCATGCAGGGTTGGCCATTGCTGAAGAGGGCATTTTGGACTAGATAGACCAGCGCTATGAGTTTGATGTGGGGTCTGTTCCTTATTGTAGTTGTACTCCCATAACCTGAGTTAGGATTATGTTATATGTAGGGCCCTTCATTTTCAGTTTTTATTTGATTTTTTTTTCCCCCAGGAATTTATCAGTGTTTATTACTACAACAACAAGAACAGGTGAAAATCAGTGCAAAAATTACTAATTTTTCTGGGTAAATATCAGGTTTATTTTGGTGGATGGAAAGCCAGGGGGAAAAGCATGCAGTAGATTGATGAACAGAATTCAAAACATTAATGTGATTTGCTGCAGAACTAAAACTGAACTCAAAACACAAGGCCACCTCTGAGTTTAAGAAAACAATATTTCTCCAATTCCCAAATAAAACTTTTCATGTGAATTAACAGTTTATTGATGTAGACTTGGAACTATTAGCCTATAAATATTTACATTTATTATTTGGGCCACACCATTTGCAGCGTATACACTCAGTTTTATCCTTTTCTCCTGTTCTTGTTATTTTAAAAACTTTTGAACACTTCCTTGTGTTCTGAAACATATTCTGATACAGATTTTTGTTTTCTTCCCATTTTAGTGTCAAATCTTTAAACCATTATCTAACAGCTTGAAATGTATATGTGAGATTCATCTGTATGTTCAGATGCACACACACTTCAGAGCTTTTGCGCATGCCTGTTTGTTGGTGTGTATCTTCCACACTAATACATAGCATTACTTCAACAGGAAGCTTTGCATATACACACAGACTAATTTATTGTCCTAATATGTATATCTCATGCAATGTATTGTATTTTCATAATAAAATTTATTTTTTAATATATTTGAATGATACAAAAGTAGGGTGAAAATCAGGAAAAAAACTGAATAATACTTTTCGTAAAACCTGGGACACTTTCGGTACAAATAGTTTTAAACTGAAAACGAAGGGGCTTAGTTATATGTAGATGGATTTCCTAAATAACTAACAGATCGGTATTTTGTGTGCCTAGTGAAGTTTGCTCTGGCTCTCAAACAAGGAGCTGCATGAAGTGAGAACCAGGACATCAAGCTCTCTACAGAGGATGACACACCTATGACTAAAATTAGCTTTAAATTGGGCTCAGAAATGACACATTTCTATTAAAGAGACAGTCAGGTTAAGCTTGTCTTAGAACTTGGGCTTGAAGTGGGGAAGGATAGGGGAGTTTCACTCATTTTGTCTTTAATTTCAGTGTGCTCAGTGCTCTAAGGTGGTAGAATCCTCTTTCTTAGATGCCTGGCGGGTGTGTCTTGCCCATGCTCAGGGTCTAACTGATCACCAGACTTGGGGTTGGGAAGGAATTTTTCCCCAGGTCAAATTGGCAGGAGCTTTTGGGTTTTGGGTTTTTTTTGCCTTCCTCTGCAGTGTGGGATGTGGGTCACCTGCTGGGATCATCTGGCAATAGCTCAACTAATCAATTCCCTGTCATTGCAGGAGCCTGGGCATTGGTGGTACCTAGGTCTCTTCTGTTTTCTGTCTGTGGCACAAAACCGCTTTAGTCTCCCGAGTGACTGAAATGCTTTGATCAGGCTAAAGTCATTGTGCTTAATATAAGGATATCTGGGTAAAATCTAATGGCCTGTGATATACAAGAGGTTAGACTAAATAATCTAATGACCTTCTGCCTTCATACTCTGAAATCAGTGAAATTTTTAAAACAAACATTGTCGCCTTTGCAATCCAAACATCACAGCCTTGGGCTGAGGTATGAGAATTAAATGAAAGTGACTAAACTATTTTCATTTCTTAAATTGAGGCAAGTGCTAACAATATATCAAGGTCAGAAGTAAATACTAGCACAACCTTATAAAGCTTTAAAAATCAATCTGAGAAAGGAAAGTTGTGTTTTTAAATATTTTTGAACCTGACCATGTCCCTCCAAAATATAAACTGAAAAAAAATTCAACTTTGGAGAAAATAAACTGGAAATTTTTTCTTGTTTTTTTTTGTGTTGATGCCCATGTACTACATATGTGTATATATACTGTTGTGTGAACCAAATACCAGCATTTGTACTTCTGTATCCTGCCAATTTAAATACATTTTTTTAAAAATGTCATACTGATGTCTTTATTATATTGAATATTCTTTACATGAAGAGGAGAAAATAAACAATCCCGTTGTATTTTACAACGGTTTCTGGGTTGGAGAAGGGAAGTGGGCAGAAGCAATCTTTAATGCTGAGAGACAGTGCAGTCCAGTGGATAGGACACTGGGAGGCAGGAAACATGGGTTCTGTTCCTTGGCTTTGCTACTGGCCTAGCTGTGAGGTGAGTCACTTCCCTCTCTGTGCCCCTTTCCCCTCCCACCTTCTGTCTTACCTATTTAGGGTGTAAGCTTTTTGGGTAGGCACTTTCTTTCATTATGTATGCCCTAGACCTTCCCCTCCATCTGTCAAGGCAAGCTCTGAAGTTAACAAGGGGCCTTTGATGGTATGTACTTTTTACTAGAGAGGGTTCTTCTAGCCCACTGCATCCAAACAGAGCCATGGATGCAAGTGGAACCCACAACTTTTAGGACACTGGTAAAAAAATCCAGGAGATGCAGAACAGCAGTAAAGGGCAATATTAAAGCAATGAGATGAGAGAGAAGTCTTGCAAAGTTTAATTCCCAAATCGGATAGGTCCATTCACTTCCTGCAGGGGACTGCGCTTTTGCTCTCTAATGCTTACCTCGTGTCCTAACTCATGTCTACACTATGAAATTAGGTCAAATTTATAGAAGTCGTTTTTTTAGAAATCGTTTTTATATATTCGAGTGTGTGTGTCCCCACAGAAAATGCTCTAAGTGCATTAAGTGCATTAACTTGGCGGAGTGCTTCCACAGTACCGAGGCTAGAGTCGACTTCTGGAGCGTTGCACTGAGGGTAGCTATCCCACAGTTCCCGCAGTCTCCGCTGCCCATTGGAATTCTGGGTTGAGATCCCAATGCCTGATGGGGCTAAAACATTGTCGCGGGTGGTTCTGGGTACATATCGTCAGGCCCCCGTTCCCTCCCTCCCTCCATGAAAGCAGCAGCAGACAATTGTTTTGCGCCTTTTTTCTTGAGTTACCTGTGCAGACGCCATACCACGGCAAGCATGGAGCCCGCTCAGGTAACCGTCACCGTATGTCTCCTGGGTGCTGGCAGACGCGGTACTGCATTGCTACACAGCAGCAGCAACCCATTGCCTTGTGGCAGCAGACGGTACAATAGGACTGGTAGCCGTCATCATCATGTCCGAGGTGCTCCTGGCCACATCGGCCAGGAGCGCCTGGGCAGACATGGGTGCGGGGACTACATTAGAAGTGACTTGACCAGGTCATTCTCTTTAGTCCTGCAGTCAGTCCTATTGAACTATCTTATGGTGAACAGGCAGGCGATACGGATTGCTAGCAGTCCTATTGTACCATCTTCTGCCAGGCAGCCATGAGATGTGGATGGCATGCAGTCCTTCTGCACCGTCTGCTGCCAGCCAAAGATGTAAAAGATAGATGGAGTGGATCAAAACAAGAAATAGACCAGATCTGTTTTGTACTCATTTGCTTCCCCCCCCCCTCCGCCCCGTCTAGGGGACTCATTCCTCTGGGTCACACTGCAGTCACTCACAGAGAAGGTGCAGCGAGGTAAATCTAGCCATGTATCAATCAAAGGCCAGACCAACCTGCTTGTTCCAATAAGAACAATTACTTAGGTGCACCATTTCTTATTGGAACCCTCCGTGAAGTCCTGCCTGAAATACTCCTTGATGTAAAGCCACCCCCTTTGTTGATTTTAATTCCCTGTAAGCCAACCCTGTAAGCCATGTCGTCAGTCGCCCCTCCCTCCGTCAGAGCAACGGCAGACAATCGTTCCGCGCCTTTTTTCTGTGCGGACGCCATACCAAGGCAAGCATGGAGGCTGCTCAGCTCACTTTGGCAATTAGGAGCACATTAAACACCACACGCATTATCCAGCAGTATATGCAGCACCACAACCTGGCAGAGCGATACCGGGTGAGGAGGCGACATCAGCGCAGTCACATGAGTGATCAGGACATGGACACAGACTTCTCTCAAAGCACGGGCCCTGGCAATGTGGGCATCATGGTGCTAATGGGCCAGGTTCATGCTGTGGAACGCCAATTCTGGGCTTGGGAAACAAGCACAGACTGGTGGGACTGCATAGTGTTGCAGGTCTGGGACGATTCCCAGTGGCTGCGAAACTTTCACATGCGTAAGGGCACTTTTATGAAACTTTGTGACTTGCTTTCCCCTGCCCTGAAGCGCATGAATACCAAGATGAGAGCAGCCCTCACAGTTGAGAAGCGAGTGGCGATAGCCCTGTGGAAGCTTGCAACGCCAGACAGCTACCGGTCAGTTGGGAATCAATTTGGAGTGGGCAAATCTACTGTGGGGGCTGCTGTGATGCAAGTAGCCCACGCAATCAAAGATCTGCTGATATCAAGGGTAGTGACCCTCAGAAATGTGCAGGTCATAGTGGATGGCTTTGCTGCAATGGGATTCCCTAACTGTGGTGGGGCCATAGACGGAACCCATATCCCTATCTTGGCACCGGAGCACCAAGCCGGCGAGTACATAAACCGCAAGGGGTACTTTTCAATAGTGCTGCAAGCTCTGCTGGATCACAAGGGACGTTTCACCAACATCAACGTGGGATGGCCGGGAAAGGTACATGACGCTCGCACCTTCAGGAACTCTGGTCTGTTTCAAAAGCTGCAGGAAGGGACTTTATTCCCAGACCAGAAAATAACTGTTGGGGATGTTGAAATGCCAATAGTTATCCTTGGGGACCCAGCCTACCCCTTACTGCCATGGCTCATGAAGCCATACACAGGCAGCCTGGACAGAAGTCAGGAGCTGTTCAACTACAGGCTGAGCAAGTGCAGAATGGTGGTAGAATGTGCATTTGGATGTTTAAAGGCGCGCTGGTGCAGTTTACTGACTCGCTTAGACCTCAGCGAAACCAATATTCCCACTGTTATTACTGCTTGCTGTGTGCTCCACAATATCTGTGAGAGTAAGGGGGAGACGTTTATGGTGGGGTGGGAGGTTGAGGCAAATCGCCTGGCTGCTGGTTACGCGCAGCCAGACACCAGGGCGGTTAGAAGAGCACAGGAGGGCACAGTGCGCATCAGAGAAGCTTTGAAAACCAGTTTCATGACTGTCCAGGCTACGGTGTGAAAGTTCTGTTTGTTTCTCCTTGATGAAACCCCCCGCCCCTTGGTTCACTCTACTTCCCTGTAAGCTAACCACCCTCCCCTCCTCCCTTCGATCACCACTTGCAGAGGCAATAAAGTCATTGTTGCTTCACATTCATGCATTCTTTATTCATTCATCACACAAATAGGGGGATGACTACCAAGGTAGCCCAGGAGGGGTGGTGGAGGAGGGAAGGACAAGGCCACACAGCACTTTAAAAGTTTACAACTTTAAAATTTATTGAATGCCAGCCTTCTGTTTTTTGGGCAATCCTCTGTGGTGGAGTGGCTGGTTGGCCGGAGGCCCCCCCACGACGTTCTTGGGCGTCTGGGTGAGGAGGCTATGGAACTTGGGGAGGAGGGTGGTTGGTTACACAGGGGCTGTAGTGGCAGTCTGTGCTCCAGCTGCCTTTGCTGCAGCTCAACCATACACTGAAGCATATTGGTTTGATCCTCCCACAGCCTCAGCATTGAATCCTGCCTCCTCTCATCACGCTGCCGCCACATTTGAGCTTCAGCCCTGTCTTCAGCCCACCACCTCTCCTCCCGGTCATTTTGTGCTTTCCTGCACTCTGACATTATTTGCCTCCACACATTCATCTGTGCTCTGTCAGTGTGGGAGGACAGCATGAGCTCAGAGAACATTTCATCGCGAGTGTGTTTTTTTTTTCTTTCTAATCTTCACTAGCCTCTGGGAAGGGAAAGATCCTGTGATCATTGAAACACATGCAGCTGGTGGAGAAAAAAAAAGGGACAGCAGTATTTAAAAAGACACATTTTATAAAACAACGGCTACACTCTTTCAGGGTAAACCTTGCTGTTAACATTGCATACATAGCACATGTGCTTTCATTACAAGGTCGCATTTTGCCTCCCCCCACCGCGTGGCTACCCCCTCAACCCTCCCCCATCCCCGTGGCTAACAGCGGGGAACATTTCTGTTCAGCCACAGGCAAACAGCCCAGCAGGAACGGGCACCTCTGCATGTCCCCTTAAGAAAAGCACCCTATTTCAACCAGGTGACCATGAATGATATCTCACTCTCCTGAGGATAACACAGAGAGATAAAGAACGGATGTTGTTTGAACGCCAGCAAACATACACTGCAATGCTTTGTTGTACAATGATTCCCGAGTATGTGCTACTGGCCTGGAGTGGTAAAGTGTCCTACCATGAAAGATGCAATAAGGCTGCCCTCCCCAGAAACCTTTTGCAAAGGCTTTGGGAGTACATCCAGGAGAGCCACAAATGCCAGGGCAAATTAATCCTTTCACATGCTTGCTTTTAAACCATGTATAGTATTTTAAAAGGTACACTCACCGGAGGTCCCTTCTCCGCCTGGCGGGTCCGGGAGGCAGCCTTGGGTGGGTTCGGGGGGTACTGGCTCCAGGTCCAGGGTGAGAAACAGTTCCTGGCTGTCGGGAAAACCAGTTTCTCCGTTTGCTTGCTGTGAGCTATCTACAACCTCATCATCATCATCATCATCTTCATCCCCAAAACCTGCTTCTGTGTTGCCTCCATCTCCATTGAAGGAGTCAAACAACACGGCTGGGGTAGTGGTGGCTGAACCCCCTAAAATGGCATGCAGCTCATCATAGAAGCGGCATGTTTGGGGCTCTGACCCGGAGCGGCCGTTCACCTTTCTGGTTTTCTTGTAGGCTTGCCTCAGCTCCTTAAGTTTCAAGCGGCACTGCTTCGGGTCCCTGTTATGGCCTCTGTCCTTCATGCCCTGGGAGATTTTGACAAATGTTTTGGCATTTCGAAAACTGGAACGGAGTTCTGATAGCACGGATTCCTCTCCCCACACAGCGATCAGATCCCATACCTCCCGTTCAGTCCATGCTGGAGCTCTTTTGCAATTCTGGGACTCCATCATGGTCACCTCTGCTGATGAGCTCTGCATGGTCACCTGCAGCTTGCCACGCTGGCCAAACAGGAAATGAGATTCAAAAGTTCATGGTTCTTTTGCTGTCTACCTGGCCAGTGCATCTGAGTTGAGAGTGCTGTCCAGAGCAGTCACAATGGAGCACTCTGGGATAGCTCCTGGAGGCCAATACCGTCGAATTGTGTCCACAGTACCCCAAATTCAACCCGGCTAGGCCGATTTAAGCGCTAATCCACTTATCAGGGGTGGAGTACGGAAATCGATTTTAAGAGCCCTTTAAGTCAAAATAAAGGGCTTCATCGTGTGGACGGGTGCAGGTTTACATCGATTTAACGCTGCTAAATTCGACCTAAAGTCCTAGTATAGACCAGGGCCTAGTAACTAACTCTTCTGGTCATGGAACAACAAATTCATCAACGTTGTTAGAGATAACAAAGGAATACAGGCAAATTCCCCTCCCAGATGAGTCCAAAGAGAGCTGCTTTTGCCCCTTCTCCTGTGTTCTCTTCACCTTTATTGTGCATTGTTCAGATTGCATGGAGCTCCAGCCACCTTTCAGTGGCCCTGTCTTTCAGCATCATCATCCTCAGTAGGTGGCTGCGTGACTAGGTGATTTGCTTATCTCTAGAGCTGGTTGGAGATTGTAGCTGTCTTGTCATTGTTGGAGGCAGAGCTGGGCAAAATTTTTCAGATGAATAGTTTATTTGCCAAAATATATAGTTTCAGCCTTAGTCCTTTTGGTGCTGTTCTGTAAAGATAGCCAGCTGAACCCCCAGAATCTGATTGCACCTTTCCACCATCCCATCAGAAGGAGACCCCTTTGGACCCAGCAGGGCTGACTGCAGCGTTGGCTGTATCTCAGGATAACCCATTGCCAAGAAAGCTCCAGTTCTCATTCACATGGGAATGCTTAAAGACCTGATGTGAAAGGGGGAAAGGAAATTAAGTCACAGGACAATGCAACAAATGCAGGGAGTGTTACTGCCACTTACTGGTACAGATAGGGTAAGGCAAGTGGTTATTGCTAATTTTCGTGCCCTTGTAACATTTGTCACCACTATGCTGTACATACGGAGCAAGGACAGAGTTCAGGGAGGCAGTGGAGATAGAACAATGCTCCTCATGCCCTAAAAACTGAGCTTACCCACTCACCTGGACTAAAGGGGAATCTCGAGCAGTACAGGGCATATGACAAGTACAGCACTTCTGATTCCCTCCATTAGAGGGCACTAATAACACATTCACACTGCCCAGTTCATTATAACACCATGGGAGAAAGTAATAATTTTTTTTAATGATTTCAAATCAAGAAGTTCATAAACATGTAATTTTAGGTGGGGCTTTAAAATTAGTCACTGGGAAATTATTGGGAAGGGGCTGAGGTGGAGAGGAGCAGAAATTGAGTCTCTGCTGCTTTAGAGTGGTGTCATACACATCTGCACAGAGTGAGTGTTAAAATGTCACCGAATCGGCATGGGAACATTATGTACTCACTGCAGAGCTCTAGGACAGAGGCCATTGTCTTCTGGCATGTGGCTTCTGATGGCACACTGATGGTTTCTCATATGTGTATATAGAGACTGCACATATTACATTGTATTAAGCATGGGACTAGATTGTAACAGTAAGACGAAAAGCCTTTATGTATGTGGAACCTTTATACAAGTTACATTGAAACTACTGTATTTCCTGTATGTGATAGCTATTCTATGTAGTCTGTCTTATTTTTGCACCGCTTTATTTATATGATTCTTTAAATGTAATTCTATTGCATTTTACTATGTTCTGTGTATTCTTTCTTGCTTTATTAAATACATTGTAACCACTTATTTCCTTTAAATAAATAATTCTTTTGTTTTCAAAGAATTATTGCTTGTGTGTCCATCCTTGAGTGGGAGGTTGTATCCGTGTCCTTTCAGGGGTTAGCAAGATTAGCTTGCTCTGGGGAGCCCTCTGAAGGTCAGACACAAGCCCCCTGGTAACACCCTGGCAATTCCTTTAGGGTGGACCACAATCTTGTTACCCTTTTGTTAAATTAGACACATTTGTAGGTAACATAAGTTGCATCTAAATTTTAGGGTAACAAAGTAGTCACTCTGTCATGGCAGCATCAACCAGAGACATCAAGTGCATCAAGCCACTATCAAGATGATTAAGAGGGCAGTCCATAACCAGCTGGCATACGGTTTGTTCTTAAGCTGCAGGTAGGTAGGATGGCAAGCTTGTAGTAGTTGGGAATGTCTGCTTATGAGGTGTGGCTCTTTTTAGAAACCCAGAAGAGGAAGGGGCCCTGCCCCAAGGGGGGTCATGTGGAAGAGAAGCCGAGAAGGGGTGCCAGTAAGTCCCTGTAAAATAAAGTTTGTTCTTGTTTACACTGAAACCTGAGTGGTCTTCAAGTTATTGGGATATCACCAAGCTCAAGAAGCCCCCATGGTAAAGATGTGCGTTAAACCACTGTGTCCACAATGTATCCTGGTGTAATGCAGAAGAATTTCGGGCCATGTGGTTCTGAGAGTGAGGGAATCGCTCTACGGAGACTGGTAGAAAATTACAGGGGGCAGCTGAAGGGGAAGATATGTGAGTGGGGATCAAAGAGCACAGGGATGGTAAGGGAGTTAAAAAGAGCGAGAGCTGGAGTAAAATATAAAAAGTGACTCTAACTGGCCCATTTCCAGGTCGGCCTCTGCCACCCCTCCCCTTAGGGCTTCAGCCCCGAGCAGGGCCGGCTCTAGGATTTTTGCTGCCCCAAGCAAAAAAAATTTTTGGCAGCCCCTGCTTTTTTTTCGTGCCCCCCACCTCCCACCCCTTCCCCAAATCCCCGGTCCCGCGTCCTCCCTGGGTGTGCCGGATTCCCCCCCCATTGCTTTCTGTGGCTCCCCCCCCACAACCCCCCACCCTAGCTCACCTCCGCTCCGCCTGCTCCCCTGAACACGCCGCCGCTCCGCTTCCCCCTCCCTCTCAGGCGAGGGAGAGGCAGCGCGTTCAGAGGAGCAGGCGGAGCGGAAGTGAGCGAGGGTGGGGGGGAAATGCGGAAGTGCAGGAAGTAACGGGGGGGTAGAGGACCCTCTCCCTGCCCCAGCTCACCTCCGCTCCACCACCACCGCCTCCCCCGAGCACGCCGCCACTCGGCTTCTCCACCCTGTCGCCCAGGCTTGCTGCGCCAAACAGCTGTTTCGCGTGCGGCAAGCCTGGGAGGGACGGGGACAAGCGGAGCGGCGGCAGCGCGCTCAGGGGAGCAGGCGGAGGTGGAGCGGAGGCGAGCCGGGGTGGCGGGGGCACGTTTCTGGGGCGGCATGGCCGGCGCCAGAATGCCACCCCTAGAAATGTGCCACCCCAAGCACCTGCTTGTTTTGCTGGTGCCTAGAGCCGGCCCTGGCCCCGAGGAGTTGCCCCGCCTGCACCTGTGCAGAACGTGGGGAAATCTCCAGCCGCCTTCCCACCTCGTGGGGGCGGGGCCAGGCACATGACGGGGTTGTCATGGTGATCGAGCCCCTCTCCCCACATTGGCTGCGCTCCTTGAAGGAAGCCGAACTACCTCCCTGCCCCGTGCTCTCCCCAACTCAGCAACCGCCGCGAAGCCAGCAGCCAATCAGCTTTTGAGGACGGCCCAATGACAAGGAGGACTCGCCCCATCTTCTTCCCCCCACTCCACGTCCCAGCGGCCAATGAGACGTGAATCCCGCCTCTCCCCCATGGTGGGAACCGTGTGACTGTCCGCTGGCCTCCCGACCTGCGCAGCCGAGACCCGGTGAGAGGCTCGAGCAGCCCCGGGGGACTGGCCGGGAAGGGGGATAGAGGGGGGGAGGATCCCGTGGGGGCAGGTCCTAGATCAGTGGTTCCCAACTAGGGGCGCCGCTTGTTCAGGGAAATGGGGGCTGCGGGAAGTGATGGCCAGCACATCCCTTGGCCCGCGCCACTTCCTGCAGCTCCTATTGGCCTGGAGCGGTGATCCGCGGCCACTGGGAGCCGCGATCGTCCGAACCTGCGGACGCAGCAGGTAAACAAACTGGCCCGGCCCACCAGCGGCTTTCCCTGAACAAGCGGCACCCCTAGTTTGGGAACCACTGTCCTAGATGGAGGCTGTGAGAGGGATGGATCCTGTGGGGACCAGGAGAGAGGGCAGGACCCTGTGGGGGGATGGGAGGGCTGAGCAGGGGAGGGCTTTGTGGGGATCAGGAGGGGGAGGCCCCCATGGGGGAATGGGCTGGGGTTGTATCTCATGAGTCGGGGAGGACCTCTCAGGGAGGGTCAAGTGGGTAAATGAACCAAAAAATCTCTTTTGCAGAGAAAACAAAGAATCCCTCCCACCTAGTCAGCTCCTCCTTCCCTTTCCTTGTGGTATCTGCCTGCCCCACCACATTGTTGTGTGGTCAGTACTGAGTGTGACCTGTTGCCCCAGCCAGGTGGGACGATCCATGGGGATTTCCAAAGAGGACAGGTTTCAGAGAGGTAGCCGTGTTTCCAAAAACTTGTGTGCAATGGTGCACTGTTTCCATACTCATTCTGCTGAGTGTCACGGATGTAAGGGTGGTGATGAGGTGGGAGGATGAAGGACAAAGCAGATGGGACGTGAATAGGGATTGTCCATACTCTCTCTCAGCTGTCTCCTAACACTGAAATCTTTTGACTCTTTAGTTTATTATTCCCGCTCCTGAGCCAGCATGAGTGCCAGGAAGCCACCCATTGGCAGGAGTCCAGCCAATGCCCCCCAGAAACATACCATCCCATATTACTTTCTGGTAATTCACTCTAAATCAGATTTCCTCATATGATGTATTATTATTTTATTAGCACTGTGGTAGCACATAGGAGCTCCAATCATGGTCCATGCAATTATGTGTGCAGACAGCACCTATCTTACTGTGATAGGTGCTGTCTGCACACATAATGTAAGACAGTTCCTGTCCCAAACCCGTTAGAGCAGTGGTTCTCAAACTTTTCCTGTCATGCCCCCATAATGGAATCTGTCTGTACCCCACTCCACTATTGCAGAGTTGGCTCAGCGGAAGAGCTTGGGCTGAAGGTGGAGCTGGGGGCAGAACTGGGGAAGAGGGAGGAGCTGGGGCTAGCGGTGGAGCTGGCCTGCGGGGCAGAGAGGGAATGAGGGCAGAGCTGGGCTAGGGGCGGAGTGGGGCTGGGTGGCCACATAGCAGGGACCTGGAGAGGAGAGAAGTAGGGGGGGAGCGGGAACTGGGGACAGGAGCAAGTTGAGGCTTGCAGGGCTGCTATGTGCCTCTCCCCAGCCGGAGCTCCTGCTGCCAGCAGGGGGAAGAAAAGGCTCCTTCCCCCGGAGCTCCCGTGCCACCCGCCAGCAGGGAGAGGGCTGGGGGGAGTCCTCTGGCCATGGGAACATTATGTACTCACTGTAGAGCACGAGGACAGAGGCTGTTGTCTTCTGGCATATGGCCTCAGCCCCCAGGCAGCCTCCTGCACCCCAAACTTCTCATTCCCAGCCCAACCCCAGAGCCTGCACCCCTAGCAAGAGCCCTCACCCCCTCCTGCATCCCAACCCTCTGTCCCAGCCCTGAGCCCTCTCCTGCACCGTGAACCCCTCATCCCTGGCCCCACCTGGCAGGCCTCACCCCTGCACCCCACCCTCTGCCCTACCCTGGGTCACCTCCCACACTCTGAACCCCTCAACCCCACCCCATGTGGCTCTCACATTGAAGGTTTTTTGCCAAAGTGGCCCCCACTTCAGAAATAGTGAAGAGCACTGACGTAGGGCTACAAAAGGGAAATTGCAGCTGTTGTTCATTCACACTGGTTTTTGTTGTTATCGTTATTGTTCAGCAAGAGAATGTGCAGGGTTCAAACCCCCTCACGCCAACCAGGATGAGATCGAACACTGGTGCCAGTGCTCTGAAGGACATTGGCAATACGCCGATGTCTACTGAAAAACCTGGAACCCGAGACCCTGAATCCGATGACAGTGAGGATAGAAAATTCACTATTAACTTAGGTAAAAATGGAGTGGAGTATGTGGTGAAAGGCAAAGCCAGTGACAGTATTTACATGGCCCTGATGGCTCTGAAACGTATCCAGACTCACATCGAGAAGCAGCAGGGCAAGGAGACGTATCTGCAGGGGAAGAGGCAGATTAAGGGGTTTGTGAAGTTGGGAATGCCCCTCAAGTGCCTTCCTCAGAATTCCCACTTTGCAGTGAAGTTTTATAAAGTGAAGAGAGACCAGAAAGGTGGTGAGCAAGGATACCGCCAGCTCGACAGCACAAGGACTGAATGAGTTGTATTTTATATCACTTCCACTGGAAAGAAAGGGCCTGATGGGGTGCAAATTCAAAAAATAATGTTGTGCCAGGAGCTTACAAAAGAGTGCTGCAAGATATGCGTCTTTGCCCCAAAAGGGGAGACCATCAAGACAGCTCTGAGCAAGGATGGACGGTTTCTGCCCCTCTTGGAGGAAGAGGAGTGGTATCTAGTGGAGAACAGCGAAACATTCCACTATAGTCACTATTTTGTCAATGACTTAGACAATCAGTCATTTGAGTGAGGTGCAGGTTGTATCTGAGCGTGCCGTTAAGGCAAGGAATGAGCAGCATGGTGGGGCCGCTCGGGAGCGACGGGGGAAGCAGTCTATCAATTTAGAATTCTATCAATCTAGCTGTTCTGGTCCAGTATCCTGAATTAAAGAACCAAAGTGAATTGATCAAAGAGTTCTTTAAGGAGGAGGTTCGAGAGTCAGGCAAACATGTCAAAGCTCTGCTGGAACTGCATAGAAGAAATTTTAGTAAGGAGGCGAAGAACTCCACTCCAGTTCGGGTGCATAGACTCCTTGCTGGACTCAGCAACTCAGTAGGGTATGTAGAATGGGACTACAATGGAAACAGGGGCTGTGCCACTTGCTTTGTATTATGTGATGGGTACGTCCTCACCTGTCATCACGTGGTGAGCAGTGTAGCAGGACCAGGAGTCGAGGAGCAGCACTGGGCAGAAATTAGTCAGTCTGTCAAGGGTGCCTTCTCTTATGAAACCAAACACCCTAAGGAGGATGATTGGTTCTACATAGAGCCTTGCTTGGAAGTCTCAGACCAGGCTCTTGATTACGCCATCTTGAAATTGAAGGAAAGGAGCTCTAAATTCCCAAATGGGTTGGCAAAATATATATCTTCACCACCATGTAGTGGCCTGATTTATATTATTGGCCACCCAGATGGAAAGGAGAAGTCCACAGATGGCTGTTCTGTAGTAACCCCACTTGAGCGGGGGTGGAGATGCACAGAACGCCTCCAGGAAGGGCAGGTGGAAGGCCACAGCAGCACCAGTTGTGGTACCATCCCTGAGAGCAGAACCAGCCAGTGCATCCCCATGTTCACTCCAAGGAGCTTCCAGGAAGTGACTGCCAATCCTAACATAGTCACCTATGACACCAGCTGCTTCTGTGGCTCTTCTGGCTCACCTGTGTTTGATGCGTCCGGATGCCTGATCGCCATGCACACCGCTGGCTACTTGTACAATTACTGTAAATTGTTTTAAAGTAAACAGTGCCCTACACTGCTGGCAACCCAGAGGTTGCACCCTTATGTTACTTCACATGAACCGCAAAGTGAAACTGACTCGTCAGTTTCATTGAGCAAGTTGAGACCTACACAAAGAGTACATCAAGGTCATAAGTAAATTAGATGAGTGATTTGTTTTTTTTAATCTCTAAAATGAAGTTAGTCACTAGATAAAGGAAATAAAGGCTGTTGAATCTAAAAATGTCTCTTAAAAATTCTTAATGGGATAAAATGTGTTATACCTGTGTATTGATGCTCCTGTGCCGATTATAAACATACTCACTGTGCCATATAGCTTTACTGTTAAGTGCTTATGTATCCAATAGTTATCCAACCTGTCAATCTTTACATAAATTTTTAAAAAAAATCTCTCATGTTGATGTGTTCATTGAGGTTTTTATTAAGCCAGTAAGAAACCTCTACCATTTAGTATGTGTATTGGGGGCAGGGAGAGGTCAGGAGTGGAGTTCAGTGGGTTGTCAGATGTTGCAGAATCCGAAAAGTCTCCAATGGTATCACCTTGTGCTGTGACCACTACAGTCATAAGCACCCAAGCCAGCTCAGCGCATTGATAAGAAGTCTCCAGAGAAAATCACTGCGCTGTAGGAAGCGGTGTCATTTCAGTAGGTGGCACACTTCTCCTCTGTACTCAGCCAGCCTTGAGAGCAACACCGCTGCAGGGAGATGTAAAACAGAGCCCTGCTTATTCGAGCCTATGGCACTCTAACCCTGGTGCCCCAGGCAAATCCCCCATTGGGTCATAGGTCTGCAAAGCTCTGGGTGAAACGGCTTTGCCAGTGAAAACATGCTTACGAGCGCTGACTCCTCCCTGTTCCTCGTTGGCTGGAGATCTCATGGCTGCACCAAACCCCTTCAGTGACTGGTAATCACACACAGCGCTGTGCTGGGTGTTACTGTGATGGCCAATGCCAGGAGCTCCCTGGCACAAAGACCAGGACACTGATGGGTCTTCCTTATCCATGCAATCCCTCCAAACACGGCTCTGCCTGAGTGTCATGGAGCTGAGTACCGGCCGCTAACTTGCTGCCTTTGTAAATCCCAGCCCATATGCTCAGGACTGTATCGGTTTCATTTGAGGAGTCACTTTAATCTCCATGCAAGAGCCCAATGATGCCATCTCCTGCTGGGTATCCAAGGAAGGGTCTTGTCTGCCAGCCAGGTCTCTGCTCTCAGCCTCAGGGGCAGCTGTTCTGTCCAGTTAGGGTGCCCAGACAGCAAATGTAAAAAATTGGGACAGGGGGTGGGGGGAAATAGGAGTCTATATAAGAAAAGGACCCCAAAATTGGGACTGTCCCGATGGTCACCCTATGTCCAATCACTGTCGCTCCGGGCGCCTTGCCGCTGCACCGAAGGCGTTGGCTCAGCCCTGAGAGAGGTGCTGAGCCATTTGCCAGGAGTGCATGGAGAGATTGTGACCACAAGGGAGAGATCCCAGCTTTGCTCCTGAAGCTTCACGGCACTTGGGCATCGGTCCCAGACTCATTTGTGTCCTCTTCAACTTGGGCACTGGACCGGATTCTTTGTGGCAAAACCGAAAATAGACCTGATGGCTCGTCACGAGTGGTCCCCAGTGCTGTGCTAGGGTAGGGCTGCTAACCCTGCGGTCCTGGCCAAACTCCAGTGGGATTAAACCCCACCCCGGCAGCTTCAGTTCACCATGGGATCCCTTCCTGATTCCTGTGCTAAACACCATGCGTTTGCCACACTCTTCCCCAGAGGTGGCTGCATCTTGGCACTGCAGGAAGCAGTCCCTGCCTGTAGTTTATATCAGTCTGGATCATTCAGGGAATGTAAGATCTTTGCTCTGGGTATTAACCCTTGAATCCCAGCTGGTGTGACCCCTGGGAAAAGCCTGCCATCAAAGGGTTACCTTGCTCCTCCTGAGTCTGAGATAGGTGCTAGTTCTCCTCTCCCTGCTCTGTCCTTGCTCCCGGCCCTGCCTCTGCCTCTGCCTCTTGACTGGTGTTCTGTGGCGTCCCTGCACACAGCTGCAGTGTGCGTAACTGTGCTCAGTCCAGAGTGATGGGCCAGGTAGCCAGGAGCTTCTTAGGCTCCCCCTGGCTTCCTCGGCTTCTGCTTATCTGTGGTGAGGTCTCTGGTCCTCTGCCACTTCACTCCACAGTGTCCTAACTATGCCCCAGCTGCCCTTACCTTGCTGATCTCTGCCAGCTGCTCTGCATTCACACCTCTGCCCAATTATTTTTAAATCAGGAACAGAAGAGAAATGAAGGGATTTTTTTTCTAAACAGGTCTGCCCTTTAATTACATTTTGCCTGGGCCTGGAAAGCCTTAGCAGCAGCGGGCTAAGCACACGCTCCCTGACAGTTTGCTTGCTGGAAGGGCACAGAGGCACCCTTGCTATCTCTGCAGGAAACTGCTTTCTGGTGCCTGGCCCAGCCAGAACAAACCGGGGTTTGACTAAGTATCCATTGGACGCTCACAGGTTTGAGGAAGCGAAGGATCCTCAGGATCTCTGCTTGTTACCAACCATTTTCCTTTCCTTCCTCGTTGCTTGTGCTCCAGGCACAGAGGAGTAAATCTAAGGTTGTCTCGTACTAGAACTTTTAACTGAGTTTGTAGCCAGCTGGTTGGCTCTGAGCGTAGTTTGTGCCTGCCCTTCTCTTGGTGAGCTCAATGGCATGGCACATGGTCAGCTTCTTGCAACCAGGGCCTAATACTGTCTTAGCTGCACAGGGGGGGGGGGGAGTCTCCCAGCTGTGCCCCTGTCACCGAACCGGCTGAGCTGTCTGTGCAATAGTGTGTCCCAGAATGCTTTGCCTAGCCAGTGCTGTTCCATGTGCACGTCCTGTGCAAACTCTATCCCCTGGCAAGGCAGGCTGGGAAAATGGCCTAGGTTTTCCCCACAATTCAATGGTTCAAAACACAGTGTGGGCGATACCGGTGCACAAATGCGGTTGATGGCAGGGTGTGCCATGGGACAACCCTTGCTGTGCAGTTGCAGCCCAGTTGTGTTGGTAGCCAGGGCAAAGGAGTGCATCCCAAACAGCTTATAAAAATGGGGTGGGGCTTATAAGGCCAAAGTTTGAGTGACTAGTGATTGGGGGGGCCTTAATCTCAGGGGTGCCTGGAAAGGGAGACTCCCCACAAAGGCCTGGCTTCCAGTGAGTTAGTATCTCCAGCTGACAAACCCACCTCCCTCCCCGCCCCCTGCCAGAAACTGAAGCCCTCAAAATTGCTAATCGCTTCTGAAAATCATGGCTGTAGTGTAGACGGAGGTGGAACCAGCCAGTGAGCCTATACAATGGTCACTGGCACAGAATCTCTAGGGTATTTAGGTGCCTAACTCCTCTTGAAACCAGTGGGAGTTAGGAACCTAAATACTTTTGAGGCTCAGGGCCTTTGTCCTCACTCTAAGTCTTCTCGTTGCTTCCAGAGGGCTTTGGCTCAGGCCCAGTAGGGGAGATCTGCAGGCTTGAGTGTTAGCAAAGGGCTAGTTCCCCCCTCAGAGCTACAATGCTTGCCTGCCTGCAGACTCAGACTACCGGGCAGCAGGCTCATGGTTCCTTACAACCAGAAGAGCTCATAACTGTAAAGTGAAATCCTAAATCCTGCAGCCTATCTATGAAACTTATCTGGGGGGACCTGGCATAGGAGGAGGGGAGATGGGGGGGGGTCCAGAACCCCTGGTCTGAGCAGGGAGGCAGGCAAGTGCAAAGTGCCTACAGTAGAGGGGGATAGGTGGGTGGTACCCAGGGAGCTTGTGGGGGAAGGGTGAGATGGAAGGAGCCCCATTCCTGGGGCGTGCAATAAGCTCAGCTGACAGACGCTGTGATGTGTGTGACCCCTTAGAGTAGTCATCCTTGCACACCCCTGTCAGGCTGGGCAGTGCTATTCTCCACTTTGTTCAGCGGGAGAACTGAGGCATAGAAAGGCTAAGAGCCAGACTCTTGGGGAGTTAGGCACTTAGGGCCAGAATTGTAAAGGTATTTCAGTGACTCGCCCAAGGTTGCACAGTCAGTCTGTGCAGACCAGGGAGCTGAACCTGGCTCTTCCGAATCCTGAGCTAGTGCTCTAACCACTGGGACATCCTTCCTCTCCCCTGAGGCACAAACCCCCAGCTAACCCCGCAAAACTCCCTCTTCACCAGCAGTAGGAAGGTAAGTGGCATTGCCAGGCTCTGGTGCCAGTTTACCCGTTGCTCAAACCCATGGTCTTGGCATCACTTGTGCCGTGCGCTCCTTTTCAGCTACCCAAGCTGTTAGCACACACCATCATCCGTATGCATGTGCCTGCCCATTAATTACACACACACGCTGGGCCTGTAACCTTTGGCAGCAGAATGCAGTGCGGAAATATGGCCCTGACCGCCAGCTTTCTCCTGGTGCTAACATAAATTCCCAGGCGCTCAGTTACTGCCACTGTAGTTTACTAGAGACACAAGGTGGGGGAGGTAATATCTTTTATTGGCCCAACTTCTGTAGGTGAAAGAGACTAGCTTTCCAGCTACCCACAGCTCTGCTTCGGGTCTGGGAAGAGCTGTGCGTCGCTCGAACGATTATTCTACAGAGCAGAACAAAGCTGGGTGACAGCTGGGTGACAGTGGCAGCTCGTGAAACTGTTCCTGGGCCCTCCAGCCCCGCAGAAACAATTCCACAAATCCATTGTCGTGTGGAAACAAGCCGGATCCATCCACAAGCCCTGGGCAGCTCAGGAGCTCCACAGCAGAGAGATGCAGCTGCTGGGCAGAGGTTCCCAAGCCATGCAGGGGTCCTGCTCCATCCCATACCTCCCCTGCTCCCTACAAATCAGCACTTCCCCACTAAAAATCCCCACTCTAGAAAGGTGCCCGCAGTAGGCTTGTCCCTTCTTAGCCATGCTAAGACCTTTGCTCCCTGTTAAGCCTTACTACTTCCCAACTCCCTCAGCCAATCCCCCCCACACTCCACCTGGCTAGCTCCCTCCGCACCTCAGCTCCCCTCCCATGGTCCCCCACCAGGCCTAACCCATCCCCCACAACTTCCTTATCCAATCCTCCCCACCTCGCATGTCCCATCCCTCTTTAGCTCCCCTGCCCCTTTCCTCCTCCGCTCCCCTCCCCAGGGTCCTCCCTACCTGGCCTGTAGAATCATAGAATCATAGAATATCAGGGTTGGAAAAGACCTCAGGAGGTCATCTAGTCCAACCCCCTGCTCAAAGCAGGATCAATCCCCAATTAAATCATCCCAGCCAGGGCTTTGTCAAGCCTGACCTTAAAAACCTCTAAGGATGGAGATTCCACCACCTAGGGAACCCATTCCAGTGCTTCATCACCCTCCTAGTGAAATAGTGTTTCCTAATATCCAACCTAAACCTCCCCCACTGCAACTTGAGACCATTACTCCTTGTTCTGTCAACTGCCACCACTGAGAATAGCCGAGCTCCATCCTCTTTGGAATCCCCCTTCAGGTATCTGAAGGCTGCTATCAAATCCCCATTCACTCTTTTCTTCTGCAGACTAAATAACCCCAGTTCCCTCAGCTTCTCCTCGTAAGTCATGTGCCCCAGCCCCCTAATCATTTTTGTTGCCCTCCGCTGGACTCTCTCCAATTTGTCCACATCCCTTCTGTAGTGGGGTGGCCAAAATTGGATGCAATACTCCAGATGTGGACTCACCAGTGCCAAATAGAGGGGAATAATCACTTCCCTCGATCTGCTGGCAATGCTCCTACTAATACAGCCCAATACACCGTTGGCCTTCTGGGCAACAAGGACACACTGCTGACTCATATCCAGCTTCTCATCCACTGCTATCCCCAGGTCCTTTTCTGCAGAACTGCTGCTCAGCCAGTCGATCCCAAGCCTGTAGTCGTGCATGGGATTCTTCCTTCCTAAGTGCAGGACTCTGCATTGTCCTTGTTGAACCTCATCAGATTTCTTTTGGCCCAGTCCTCCAATTTGTCTAGGTCACTCTGGACCCTATCCCCACCCTCCAGCTTATCGACCTCTCCCCGCATCTTAGTGTCATCTGCGAACTTGCTGCGGGTGCATTTAATCCCATCATCCAAATCATTGATAAAGATGTTGAACAACACCAGCCCCAGGACTGACCCCTGGGGCGCTCCGCTTGATACCGGCTGCCAACTAGACATTGAGCAGTTGATTACTACCTGTTGAGCCTGACAATCTAGCTAGCTTTCTATCCACGTTATAGTCCATTCATCCAATCCATACTTCTTTAACTTGCTGGCAAGAATACTGTGGGAGACCGTATCAAAAGCTTTGCTAAAGTCAAGATATATCACATCCACCACTTTCCCCATATCCACAGAGTCCCAAGTCCCATTCCCCCTCAGCTCCCCTCCCCAGGCTCACCCCAGCCGGCCTGCCCCCCTGTCCACTCCTCAAGGCAGATGAGTTGTGCGTGGATTGCATGGGCTCTCTTCTCCTAACTGTTGGGCAGGGGTGCTCTTCACACCAAATCTGGCCACAAAGGGCTCTTCTGAGCTCCCTCACACAGAAGAAGGCTGCCCGATGGGTAGGGCCCTAGCCTGGGACCTGGGTTCCACTCCCTGGATCTGGCACAAACTACCCGTTTGCCCTTGAGCAAGTCACTCGGGGCCAGCTCTGCAAAGGTATGTGAGCACCTAAAGATGCAAAGGTGTCTAGCAGATTTTCAAAAGTGCCCAATCTGGCCTTAAACCTCTCTGTGCCTCAGTTTCCTGTCTGTAGCAAGGGGGTAGATAGCACAGGTGTGATTGTGGGATGCACAAGGGATTGGGGCATAGATGACCCTTAGCTATGTAGCAGCAGATTGTTTGGTCAGTGAAGAGACATGGGTAGGACTGCTGGTTTACATGGAGTGGATCATCTCATCTCAGCTAATAACAATACGACATGGAACAGCTACGGCACCTTTTATAGCTGGATCTCAAAGCACTTTCCAAAGAAGGACCAGGTCATAGCTTCATGGCACAGAGATCCATAGATTCTAGGGCCAGAAGGGACCAGTGTGATCATCTAGTTTGACCTTCTGTCTAACTCAGGCCAGAGACCTGCCCCCAAATAATCCCTGTTTGAGCCAGAAAAACATCCCGTCTTGGCTGAAAAATTGCTAGTAATGGAGAATCCACCACAAGGCTTGGCTTGGTAAATTGGTCCAATGGTTAATTACCCTCGCTGTTAAAAATGTCCACCTTATTTCCAGTCTGAATTTGTCTAGCTTCAACTTCCAGCAATTGGATTTTGTTACAGCTTTGTCTGCTAGACTGAAGAGCCCATTATCAAACGTCTGTTCCCCATGTAGGTACTTACAGGCTGGGATAAGTCACCCCTTAATCTTCTGTTTGTTAAATTCAACAGATTGAGCCCCTTGTCTCTCTCACTCTATGGCATGTTTTCCAATCCTTTCATCATCTCAGGGGAAGGAACTGAGGCCCAGAGAGACAGAGACAGCTCCCGGCCAATGGGAGCTGCGGAGTCGGCACTCCGGGTGGAGGCAGTGCGCGGAGACTCCCTGTTCCCCTCCAGGCTGCAGGGATGGTGCTGGCTGCTTCCAGGTGTGGGGCAGAGTGAAAGAAGGTAAGGGGCCTGCTTTCGCTCCGTTGCCGTGCCGACTGTTAGCGCCCAAACTCTCCTGGTTTGGCTGAGGTAGCCTCCGGGAGACAGAGAGTGATTGCGGGAGACTCCCGGCGAAAGAGGGAGGGTTGGGAACCCTAATCCTCGGAGAGGTGGATTAACTATACTGACGGAAAAATCCCTTCCATTGCTGTAGGACACATCTATACTATGGGTTATACTGGCACAGCTGCAGTACTAGCTAGGCCACTGTAACAGCTGTAGACATGTAGACATGGCCTAAGAAGGCCCTACGCTAGAATGCCAAACTAGGCGGCACCATCTGTAACATCCCTTCCCTGAGCATACACCAGCCATACCTGGCAGTGTATTCACGTCCCTTAAAGGGAACACATCTCTGGTAACGCTTTCTCTGATGGAAGCTCTGCAGCCAGTCCATATCTGGTACAGGTGCCTGACCTGCTAGGAGCACCCCTGCAACCTACTGTGCACAAGGTGTACATGGCAGGCCCAGCGCCTCAGAGGTATTTAGCTGCCTGAGTCACCCAAGGCCTTGGAAAGAGTCCAGAGCAGAGCTGGGAGGTGAACCCAGACGCTAAACCCACTGGAAGGATGTTAGGCCTCAGTGCCGCAGCTGTGGCACTCGCTCATGGCACAGAGCGAGGTGTTTGGGGGCACCAGGGAGCGAGGTGTTTTGGGGGGGCCTAGGAGGGTGGTGAAGCACTGGAATGGGTTCCCTAGGGAGGTGGTGGAATCTCCATCCTTAGAGGTTTTTAAGGCCCGGCTTGACAAAGCCCTGGCTGGGATGATTTAGTCGGGGATCGGTCCTGCTTTGAGCAGGGGGTTGGACTAGATGACCCCCTGAGGTCTCTTCCCACCCTAATCTTCTATGATTCTATGATCTAGCTGGTTCGTGAAGGAAGGGGGAAGCTGAGATCTCAGCTGGCTCCGACCTGCTTTTCAGGGCTCATCACTAGCTCCACAATAATGATTTCCCTTGTTAGGTGAATGATAATGAATCCGAGAAACTTACCAGGTGCCCCTGCTAGGGTTTGTGGGAATTTCCTAGTGGTATGAGAGCAGCCCCAGCCAGGTGACTCAGAACATTCTGACGGGGCTGCGGCAGCCTTCGCTACTGTGAAATTATCGGACCCTTGGCTCCTGGCTTGGGGTCTCAGGACTGCGGGTGGCAGTTGTAGTGCTGCTGATTACTCCCATCCAGCTGGCATCTGCTCTCCCAGCTGCATCTACCGTGCTAGGGAGTTCCTGGGCTCTGTGCTGCTGGGGGTGGGGGGACCTCGCTCACGAGTAGGAAGTGGGAGGCTCTTGGGCAGGCGAAGAGGAAACCGGGGATGGGTCTCCTCCCCATGGTTGCGGGAGATCTTTCTCTGGGCAGCCAGCCCTGTTGGTTGGAAGAGATTGGAGACTCGTTCAGCTAAATGGGGAGCAGAGGAGGAGGGGGAATCAGTTGGCGGGGGGGTGTAACAGCCAGTAGTGAGCAGGGTCGCAGTTAGGAAAGGACTGAGATAGTTAGGGGACAATTTTCCAGCCATGCTATAACCCTAGCATCCCCAGGGAACTGCCTACGTCTTGGGGAGGCATCTTCTTGACCAAGGCAATTCCCCTCTGAGGATCCCCACTGAATGCATCCGATGAAGTGAGCTGTAGCTCACGAAAGCTTATGCTCAAATAAATTTGTTAGTCTCTAAGGTGCCACAAGTACTCCTTTTCTTCCTCTGAGGAGTGTGATTTTTACCTGTTTAACTCAAAAGCTAAGCGAACAGCTGAGAGAAACACTCGCTGTGTGAAAGTAGCATCAAGGTTTCAGGGCAGTCTGGCTGCAGGTGCTGTTGGCAACCAGTCAGGAAAAGCTATTGCAATTCACAGACAAGTGGGGCAGTGAGCTGTATGCATAACCCAGGCTAGCGGCACTCTGTCTTCCTCTAGCGGGGGCATCACTTATAGAGATTTATGACTTCTACAGCCTCGGGGCTGCAGGAGCCCATCCTTTAGCTCAGGCAATCAAAGCCCCTGCTTTATAGCTGCCCAGAGTCACGGCGACTCACGGGTTCAAACCCTGCAGTGCAGCTATCTAGGGCAGGGGTTCTCAAACTGGGGGTCAGGACCCCTCAGGGGGTCATGCGGTTTATTACATGGGGGGTTGCAAGCTGTCAGCCTCCACCCCAAACCCTGCTTTGCCTCCAGCATTTATAATGGTGTTAAATATATTAAAAAGTGTTTTTAATTTATTAGGGGGGTCACACTCAGAGGCTTGCTATGTGAAAGGGGTCACCAGTACAAAAGTTTGAGAACCACTGATCTAGGGTGTCACTGCAATGCATGCTATAGGTAAGACATGCTGGCTTTGTGGCTGTTACCAGGTGCGAAGGGCAATGGGGAGAGAAATGGGCGATCGTTGCTGGTGAGTTGAACCTTCCAGGTTCCAACTTCCAGTCACTATGCAATGGTCACTGTTCCCCTTGGGCCTACGCCCAAGTTTCTAGGAAGCCAGCTCCAACGGAATGACTCAACAACACACAGGGTTGATACTCAGGTCACTTCTCAGTAAAAGCCAGTCCAAATGGCTCTGGCTGTGGGGATCATGTTCCTTTGAAAGGATTTGCACCACTGGCATGCTCGGGTCATAAAGACCCAGACACCTGGATAGCAGTTGCCTATTAATCAGGGTTTGCAGCTGTTCAAACCAGTTCTGGCTGCGCACAGCACTGTATCTGCAAACACTAAGCAGATTGTGTTGACAAATTCTAAGGATGATTAGGAAGGGGAGTGCTGGTTGGGAAGCAGCGAACGAGCCCTGAGAGCTCCTTAAGGGAGATTCTAAAAGGGATCCTGCCAGGCTAAAAAAGCCACAGGTCTGATTTCAGAATTGAGTTAGGCATACAACTGCAGAGCCATGTGGGGAAGGCCCTGGGCTGGGATAGCAGGGGGTTGTGAGTCAGGATCAAGGGGCACAAGCAGAGCAGGGGGGGCAGGGCTGGGATATTGTGGGGGCTGCAGGTTGGGACTGAGGGGTTCTGGGGGCAGGGCTGGGATAGTGGGGGGGCTGCAGGTTGGGGTTGAGGGGCACGGCAGGCTCTGGGGGGCAGGGCTGAGATAGCAGGGGACTTTGGATTGGGATTGAGGGGCAGCAGCAGAGCCGGGGGCACAGGGCTGGCATAGCGTGTGGGGGGGTGCAGGTTGAGGGACACAAGGCTGGGATAGTCAGGGGGCTGCAAGTTGGGACTGACAGGCAGGAGCAGAGCTGGGGGTGTAGGCCTGGGATAGCAGGGGGCTGTGGGTTGGGATTGAGGGGCACTGGCCCAGCTGTGTGTAGGGGAGTCTCACAGACACCCTCAGGCCCACCCAGGGCCTGGAGCTTCCTTTTCTGGGGGGAATCCCCCCACCCCTCCTCTCTTTACACCAAAGTGCTGATAAATGGTTTAACCCCCAGGTGAAATCCCCCTCTTTTGGGGTGAGATGGTTCAACCCAACCCTGCAGCTGCAGTTCCAGCTACGTGGTCAGCAGGTGGCGTCCTGGCGCTGGGCCGGGCATGAGGTAATGTGGTGAGAGTAGGGAGGGGGCAGCGAGGGCCCTCGAGACGCTACGCTCCTGGGAGCTCGCGCTGCGGCTCAGACTCCCCGGCTGCAAAACCCAAGGAAGTTGTTTGGGGAGGATACAATAGGCAGGAGAGAAGGAAGCAACCGGGCCGTGCAATGGGGCGTCGCTTCCTGGCTTTGGAAAGGGGACGTCGAGCTGGGTGACGGCTTGCATTTCCCTGCCTGCGTCCGGGAAAGCCCGGCCACCCAGATTCCTTTAAAACAAGGAGGCAGGAGAGCAACAGGGAGGTGGAGCTGCTGCTCATCCCGTGCAAAGGGAGGGAGAAAAAAACTAGAGCATGAAATTTCGAGAAGGGCTTGTTGCAGAAAGAAGCAGGAGGCGGAGGCGCTGCAACTAGTGTAACTAAACCCCCGCCCCCAAGAAACCCAGAGCGAGCTAATCCTCCTCCCGGGAGCCCCATTGCAGAGCAGCGCCCCATAGCTGGGTCTTGGCGGAGGAGTGCAATGTCTCGGCGCTGCAGGGGAGCTCTGGGGGGGCACGCTGCAGGGAGGGGGGAGTGAGGGCGAGCTGCATCCCCCCTCAACAAGCAGCCCGGAGGGACCCCCCCCCCCCCGATTTGTTGAGGTCGCGGGCAGATGCGGCGCTGAACCCGGCCGGCGGAGCCATGCTGCTGGCCTCGGCCGTGGTGGTCTGGGAATGGCTGAACGAGCACGGCCGCTGGAGACCCTATAGCCCGGCCGTCAGCCACCACATCGAGGCGGTGATCCGGGCCGGGCCGCGGGCGGGTAGCGTGGTGCTGGGCCAGGCGGACCGGCGGCTGGCGCCCTACCTGCTGGATCTGCACTCTATGCACCAGTTCCGCCAGGATACCGGTGAGTGGGGGGCGCCCAGCGTGACCCGGATCGCCCTGCACTGCCGGGCCTGGCTTGACCCGGATCGCCCTGGGGAAGGGGAGCCCGACCCGGATTGTCCCGTCCCTGTCTCGGGTCGTTCTGTTTTCTGCCCTGTAGCGCCCTGGTCCGGATTGAGGGGCACTGGCAGAGCCGTGGCGGGAGCTGAGGGGGGGGGGGGTCGGGATTGAGGGGCACTGGCAGGGCCGGGGTCCCGAAGCGTGACAGTGCCCGTGGTTGGTGCCCGTGGTTTTTTTCAGTCCCCGAGACTTGGAGGCTGGTGTTCCCAGCCCAGGTGCACCTGGGCTCCCTGCGGGGAGGCAGCCCCCGGTTCGCAATGGGAAGGATGTGGGTGTTTCCGAGAACGGGAATGTACCCAGGAAAGGCGGCTTGCCTGGGAATCCCTGGGCGCCTGTGAGCTCACACCGAGCTGGGGAATCCCCACTGCATTCGGAGAGGAGGGGGAAAGAGGTTGCAGGTGGGGCAGCTCCCCCAGCATGCAGGGTGTGGAGCAGTGTGAGCCTAGCCTGGCACCGGGGGGCTGTGGGTGGCCAGTGCACTTGGGTGGGAAGGGAGTGGAACTGGGAGGGGTGGGGGGAAGAGATGGCAGCATGGGGAGTGCCAGCTGGGATGGGGAGACTCCTGACAGCACAGGGGCTCCCAGCTTTATGGCAGCCCCTCCCTGCTTTGTTATAAAGCGGGGAAATGCTGACTCTTGGCTGAAGCTATGCTGCTCGAAAGGGTAGAGCAGAATCTGGTTGTTGGCATGGGGAAGGGTGCTGGCTGGGGCTACTGTGGGGCCACAGTGGTTGGCTCCTCAGCTAGCCTCTCTGGCACTCTCGGCTTGGTGCCCCGTGCAGCCCCGTAGATGCAAGGGTATAAGTTGGCTGTGGGGGCCGAGCTGGAGACGTCAGTGGCCCTGCCCAGAAACAAGGGTGCAGTGGTGGCCTGTGCATGGCCGGACATGATGCTGGGGAAGATGGGCACCATGCTCCTAGCCCTGGATGTTCCCAAGCGGGATGGATCATGGACTGGCGCCGCTCCTGCTGTGGGTTCCTTTCCCCCATGGGGCGTGGCTCAGCTCCCACTCCCCATCCTTCCTGCTGGCCCTGTGTCTGCTCGGTCCAGGCCCTCCAAAATCACCCCACTCAGTGGGCTAGTCACCATGGAGAGAGAGGCAAGTTGTCTGTCCAGGTTCATTGGGGCCAGATTTTTCTCTAGAGACTGTCCAGAATAACCCCTCCACACACACACCACTCCCAGTGATGGAAGGGCCAGGCAATCCATTGCTCACGGTCTGCCCAGAAAAGTGACATGGTGAGCCAGCACGGAGGAGTGGGAGGGAGATGGTGACCCCCAGGTGGATGCCCAGGAGAGGGGCGGTGACCCAGGGTGCGGGCAGCCTTTCTGAATGGGATGTTGGTTTTGCTCTTGGCGTGACGCCCCTCCAGAAGCTACAGGTGTCCGTGGCTGGGGGCTGTGGCCCAATGGTGATTGCACCCGTCCTTGGATCCCTTTTCATTTCCCATGTGGCTGGGGAGGGCGCCACAGCCCTCCAGATGAACTGCCCCTTGGCGGGCTGGTGCTCCTGGCACAGAGAGTTAAGCCCACCCCACTCCCAGCTCTGAGATCTCCCCTGGGGTGATAGGGGAGGGGGGTTCTCCATTTTTGTACAGGCCTGAGATCTGCAGACAGCAGGGCCCCCCCATCCACTTTGGTGGGATGGGGAGTCGGTTTCCAGTGGAGGCACCCCTACATACATGGGGTTCCCAGTGGCAACCCTCTCTTTCCCCAGGTTCCAGCTGAGAGGAAGGCAGGGAGTAATAGTGAAACAGGGGCTCTGATGGAGGGAGGGGGGTGGGGTGGTGGCTGCTAGAGTGGGCCCCCACCCCCCACCCCTACTGCTGGGCTGAATGGGGAATTGTTCTGCCTCTGGCTGGCTTGCTCTGAATGTTGTTGTTTTGGGTCATTAAGGGGTTCTGATGTGGGGGGTCACGACCCCAGCTGAGCCTTGAATAGCTATTGTCCCTTTTCTTCCCTTCTTGAATGGGAGGCTGGCCGCATGTCCCTGGCTTTGGGAGGGGAGGGGGGACTTTCCCACAGGATTGCTGCATGGCGCTGGACCTGCCAGATGCTGAATGCCAGCACTGGCTCCTTCCCCTTCTCATCTGGGATTATAATAAATTACAGATGCTGTTCGGAGCTTGGTTTCTCGACCCACCCCTCCCCACACACAGCTCCCTTGGCAGTTCCCCCTTTGTCCCCCTCACGTCTCATTCTGTGGCCTTTCTTGATGGGGGAGAGTTAAAATATTTTCTACTGAAAACTCAAGACTAATTGGCTGAGGAATTCTGTCAAGCTTGGAGTTCGAAAAATCACGTGGGAAGCGTTGGAACTCCCTTCCCCTGCCATGTTAATGTGCACAATTAAAAATCCAAGCGTGACCTCCCATGGAGATATAATGAAGTATTGGAGCTGACAAAGTGAGGGGTTGTACCCCAAAATTGTAGCACTTTAACTATATACCGGTGCTTATGATGTGATAGCTGTTGCAATTTGGGAAGAGGCAGAAGCTATACCAGTATAAACCATGCTAGGGGTTGTACTGATTTAAATGTGAAGGTAGAATCTCACCAGAATAATTACAGTGGTACCAAACTGGTGTGTAGACCAGCTCTGAGACTTCCTTGTGCTTTACAGCATGCTTACGTGCATGTTACGAAGCACTGTATGTAATTACAGTTAAACTCCAGTTTATTCTTTCTTTGTTCACATGCTGAGCTGCAAAATTCAGTGTGTTCTATTCTACTTCCACCATTGCAGTGTCTGGGTGCCTCACAATCTCTAATATTTATCCACACACATCTGTGTGTGTGTGTCTGCTTTACTGATGCAGATCTGAGGCCCACAGAATCATAGAATATCAGGGTTGGAAGGGACCTCAGGAGGTCATCTAGTCCAACCCCCTGCTCAAAGAAGGACCAATCCCCAACTAAATCATCCCAGCCAGGGCTTTGTCAAGCCTAACCTTAAAAACTTCCAAGGAAGGAGATTCCACCACCTCCCTAGGTAACGCATTCCAGTGTTTCACCACCCTCCTAGTGAAAAAGGCTTTCCTAATATCCAATCTAAACCTCCCCCACTGCAACTTGAGACCATTACTCCTTGTTCTGTCATCTGCTACCACTCAGAACAGTCTAGAGCCATCCTCTTTGGAACCCCCTTTCAGGTAGTTGAAAGCAGCTATCAAATCCCCCCTCATTCTTCTCTTCCGCAGACTAAACAATCCCAGTTCCCTCAGCCTCTCCTCATAAGTCATGTGTTCCAGTTCCCTAATCATTTTTGTTGTCCTCCGCTGGACTCTTTCCAATTTTTCCACATCCTTCTTGTAGTGTGGGACCCAAGACTGGACACAGTACTCCAGATGAGGCCTCACCAATGTCAAATAGAGGGGAACGATTACGTCCCTCAATCTGCTGGCAGTGCCCCTACTTATACACCCCAAAATGCCATTGGCCTTCTTGGCAACAAGGGCACACTGCTGACTCATATCCAGCTTCTCGTCCACTGTAACCCCTAGGTCCTTTTCTGCAGAACTGCTGCCGAGCCATTCGGTCCCTAGTCTGTAGTGGTGCATGGGATTCTTCCGTCCTAAGTGCAGGTCTCTGCACTTGTCCTTGTTGAATCTCATTGAACCAGATTTCTTTTGGCCCAGTCCTCTAAGGGATCCTCTAAGCAATTAAGGGACTTGCCCAAGAACCTGCAAGAAATCTGTGCCAGAGCAGCGAATTGACCGTGGGTGTCCTAAATCCCAGGCTGGTACCCTAACCTCTGGGCTGTCCATCCTCGATGGGATTGCTAATGGGACTCTGTCATTAGTATTGATTAGTGTGGTTCCATTGCTGTGTTTGTTTGTTTTTAAAGTCTCTAGAAGCTTTTTATTTTGGGGAACGCCCTACTCGCAGAGGGCTGGGTCCAGCAGCTGCATGTTTGTTTAGTGCAATAGTGACTGGATGAGGTATCGCATACAGAGCTAAAGGTTAGTTTGTTCTTGAGGAGTTTGATCCTGCAGTGTTGAAGTCAGGGGAAATTGTACTGCTGCCCTGGGTGGTGGCAGGACCGGGCACAAGAGGGGAACCACAGCAGAGCAGTTAGTGTGCCCCAGCAGTCTCTCTCTCTGAGATCTCATGTGATCAGAATAAGCCCAGCAGGGTTTTAAAACTTAACACTGTCCGAGTTTGTGAGATTCACCAACTGAGCTGCGCTGGGTCAGAGAGGGTCCATGCGGCACCCGCGGAGTACTGGATCCGAGTGTTGTCTTCTTGGGTTCCATCGCCTAACATGGTTCGGCTTTGCAGGGACTGTAGTCCCACGTGTATTGCCTTGTGACAATTTTTTTGCATCAGTGTCGTAAAACATTTCCTTTAAAAACTAAGGAAATTCCCAAATGCACAATTGTGTGAAGGCTACAAATGGAGGTTGGTTCTTAAAATGGAAAGAGAAATTTTGTAGTAATTTTAACAACAAAACATCTGAAATTCAGGAATCTCCTGGTTTATGGAACCTCATTTAACTGGACTCTGCACTTTTACCAATGCTTGTCCTCTACCCATGCCCCACTCCCTTCTACCCCTACCCTTCATCCGCATTCTCGGTATGCACCACAAACCTTGAATTACCAAAAATACACAGAATGCCATTGCACCGTGCCAGGGATGAAATGAGTTGCTGCGGCTCAGCCCAATTCTGGGGTGCCCACACACAGAGAACTAGAGCTCACAGGGACCCTCCCAGTACTGGAGTCCTGTGAATTTTGGGTTCTGATTCATGCTGGGAATACTATCAACTACCGTAATGTAGATACGCTTCTACTCCTCCATTCTCACCTCTCTTTGGAGCAGCAACTCACACACAGACTCTCCTTCCATTCAGCCACCTGTCAACAGAGTGACACATCTCTGCTCTTACCCCTCCGCCTACAGCCCAGAAATGATGCTGCCCTGGATACCTGTGGCTTGGCTCTGCTACAAAATGTAGCCACCTCTGAATATAGTCCTCTACGACTCGCATAGCTGGGCTGGGGCTGAGTGCTATGGGCGGTGTCAAACTGCATTCAGGTCCAATGCAACTAATGTCATTGGTGCAAACAGCATTTGGAGGTGATTGTGTGGGAGGAAATCAAAACCAAGGGGACAGAAAGCTCAGGCTACCCTTTCTACCCTGTTGATTGCAATACACCTTGTATCTGTAACCTCCACATGAGCAGCAGACTCCAAAGAGAGGAGGGTAGGGAGGTGGGGTCCGAGTTAAGGCTGTTTGTGGAACCATGACTGTAAATTTTCTATCTTTTACAGAGTTAAAAAAAAAATCATTATTTATAGCCAATAAAGGCCCCAGCTCCAATTGGGCTTCATGGTGGTGGATGCTGCACAGACCCTTAGCTTGTCTTTGCTCCCAAGTTCCATTCGTCTAACTTAAATTGGGTTAGTCAAATGAGTGCAACTTTTGAGTGGACTTGTGTACCAGCTTAGTGCTGGTTATATCTGTTTAGTTTCTGCTTGTAAATCTACTGATGAGGGACAAACTACTACCAGCTGGATTAAGGCCTGGTCTACACTTAAAATATTTGCTGGCATAGCTGTGTTGATTACGAGGGGGGAGGGAGAATCACACCGCTAGTCAACACAACTGTGCTGGTAAAAGCTCCAGTGTAGACAAAGTTACACTGGCAAAAAAGGTCCTTTTGCTGGTTTTGCTTGTTTTGTTCAAAGAACAGGTATAAACTATACCAGCGGAGGAACTCTTGCTGGCATCAGCTGTATCTCCAGTAGGAGGGGTTGCCAGGATCGCTATACCTGCAAACGCTTTCCTTTGTAACAGGGAGGCTAATGAATCGTTCGAACAATTTAGCAAGTCTCGCGGTGGATACTCCATCGCTGATCATTTTTAAATCAAGATGGGATCATTTTATTAAAAGCTGTTCTCTGGGAATTGTTTTGGAGCAGGTCTCTTGGCTGTATTAGACAGGAGGTCAGACAAGATGATCGCAATGGTCCCTTCTGGTCTTGGAATCTATGAATCTGGTGGAGATGAGGCCTGATGGAAGAGAGTCCACACGCACAATTGTGCTGATAAATAAACTGGTATAAAATCAGCCCTTCCCCTTAAGCTCATGCGACTTCGTTTGAAGTGCAAGAAACACTCTTTGCCCCTAAAAACTTAAGTCCAGATCCCCTAAAAGGTATTTAGGTGCTTAATTCCCATTGATTTCAATTACAGTCTAAGGCAATGGCTCTCAACCTTTCCAGACTACTCTACCCCTTTCAGGAGTCTGATTTGTCTTGCATACCCCCAGGCTACACCTCACTTAAAAACTACTTGCTTACAAAATCAGACATAAAAATACAAAAGTGTCAGAGCACACTAATACTGAGAAATTGCTGACTCTCATTTTTACCACATAATTATTAAAAAAGAAATCAATTGGAATATAAATACTGTACTTACATTTCAGTGTAGAGTATATAGAGCAGTATAAACATGTCATTGTCTGTATAAAATTTTAGAGTGTACTGACTTTGCTATTGCTTTTTATGTAGCCTGTTTTAAAACTAGGCAAATATCTAGATAAGTTGATGTACCCCCAGGGGTACACATACCCCTGGTTGAGAAACACTGGTCTAAGGCTCTGACATCTTGCTTTGGGCTGGTTACATCTTGTATCCCCCAGCTCGTACCCCCATCCCATCCCATCCCATGGAGGCTGTGGGCCCCCAGCTTGTAACCCCCATCCCTTCCCAGGGATGCTCTTGGGGAGTGGGGTATGGACAATGTATGTAGCCTGGCTACCACAGACTCTTCTCATCTCTCTGTTTCTCCCTGCTCTCCCTAGGCACCATCCGCCCAGTGCGGCGGAGTTACTATGACCCCTCCTCGGCGCCAGGCAAGGGCGTGGTGTGGGAGTGGGAGAACGACAGTGGCTCGTGGACGGCCTACGACATGGAGGTGGGCATCACCATCCAGCATGCCTACGAGAAGCAGCACCCCTGGATCGACCTCACCTCCATTGGCTTCTGCTACGTCATTGACTTCAGCACTATGGGCCAGATCAACCGGCAGACCCAACGCAAGCGCCGCATCCGCCGACGCCTCGACCTGGTCTACCCGCTGGTCACCGGCACCCTGCCTAAGTCCCAGTCATGGCCGGCCAGCCCGGGCATTTCCAGCTCACCCCCCACCCCACCCTGCACCTGCCCCCAGTGCCTTCTGGTCATGAGTGTCAAGGCGGCGGTTGCGGCTGGGGCCAATGGCGGGACTGGCGCCGCGGTTCCCCAGCAGCAGCAGCGTAAAGCCTCCGCCCCGTTGGGTGGCCCCAAGCCTCCCATCCCAGCACCTGGGCTCAAGCCCCCGGATGGCACAGCCACCACGCGCAGCTCGCTGAAGACCCTGGCCTCCCAGGTGAGCCGGAGGCAGGCAGCCAGCACACCGGCCCTGAGCTCGGCCACCAGCCCGCCTGCCGCCAATGGGAAGACCACACGCGCCAGCCTCAACACCCTCAACCGCACCCACCTGCAGCGCCTGGCCATCGCTCAGTCCCGTGTGCTGATTGCCTCCGGGTGAGTGAGCGAGCAAGCGAGGTTCCCCCTGGGGTTCTTAATAATCAGCCCAGGTCCAGGGTACCCACATCACAGAACGCCAGCCCTCCAATAGCTGGTGCTAATCAGCTTCTTAGCCAAGGGTCAGTGAAGTGGGCTATGGAGGCCGAACTCCCTGGTGGCTGTTGGCAGGACTGTGCATGCGGGAGGGGGGAACTTGCCCTGGGGTAACCTGTCCAGTACCCACTCTGGGAATGGGCTCCGAGGGCTGCCCCACTGGCCCTTTCAGCTGCGTTCAGTTAACATCCATTGAAAGGAGAGCCTGCATCACGGGTCCCGCTGTTTGTTTCCGGTGCCCTGCACCCTCGGCCTTGTCCATGGACATCTGTGCTGCCACTATAGCATGGGTCCGTCTGTCACGGCTGCCCATCTGGGACCGTGCATCTGTTGTTTCAGTCTCGTGCTGTGTGTGTACTTTCATTCTGGTGTTGCTGCTGTTTTACTTTAAAGGCCTTCGGCAGTCAAGACACCAGGCTGGCATGGGATGGGAGGCCAAGTGTTGTCGTAGATCAAAATCTGGATAGGAGTCGGAAAGCAAAAAGTAGGGTCCAGTGGTCAGTTCTCATCCCGGCAGAAGGTGAACAGAGGGATATAATTTCCATACTGGACCGTGTGGTATTTTATATATTTATTAGTGATCTGGAAAGGAGGGTGGACAGGAAAATGTGCAGAAGACACAAAGGTATATAGGTTAGTTAGGACCAGAGAGGGCTCTGAGGAACTTCAGAGAGACCCAAACAAGCCTGGGGAATGGCCAATGTGATGATAAATGAAGTTCAGTGTCAATAAATGCCGTGTAATGCATACTGGAGGGGAAAATTTAAACCACTCGTGCACCGTAAATTAATTGTATCAGCTCAGGAATAAGTTGTCATTGTAGATAGCTCAGTGGAGACCTCTGCGCAGTGTGCAGCTATGGTCAGAAAAGCAGAAAAGCTGTTAGGATGCTCAAGGAATGGGATGGAGAATAACACAGAGACTTGTAGTGCCAATACATCAGTCAGTGGGGTGGCTTTGCCTGGATGCCTTTGACGGCACAGGTCACCCTGTCTCCAGAAGGATGTTGTAGAATTAGAGGGGTTCAGAGAAGGGCGGTGTGAATGGCTAGGGCCCTGAAAAACTTCTGTGAAGAGAGATTGCAAAAGATTACCTTAAAGAGGAGCTGTATAAGAGAGGACGTGATGGAAATATGTAAAATACTGACAGGTCTAGAGAAGGGAGATCCCTGTCTCATAACATAAGAACAAGGGCGAGTCAGTGAAACGGAGAGGGGGGGAATTCAAAATTGATGAAAGGAAATACTTTTCCACACATTTTGTCATTAGCCAGTGGAACTCACTGCCACAGGATGTCGTTGAGGCCAACGACCTAGTAAGGTTCAAAAAGGAACTGGACATTTTCACTGTTAACAAGAATACCCAGAGTTATAACAGTCAGTGATAACAAAGGTAGCAGGGATATTAAACCTCCTGCTGCAGGGTTTAAGCCAGTCTCTAGTAGAGACCACGATGAGACCTAATGTGGGGGGAAATTATAACCTGTCTGCTCCTGTAAGGCTCATGTAGCTTCTTCTGCAGCATATGGTGCCAACCACTGTCAGAGACAGGAGATTGGGCTAGCTGGATCTGGGGTCTGATCCAGACTGGCAGTTTCCTTGTGAGTCCCAGCCCAAGTGTGCAGGGTGCATTTACGCCAGGTGACTGGGGTCTAGACCATGTCAGCCAGTCCCAGGTTCCAGCCATTAAGACCTGGGAGTTTCGTTAACAATTGGCCTGGGGATTCCATAGTATCTGTGTTTTAGCTGCCGTAGGTAGAGGAAACCACAAGGTCCAGATCCCAACTGGTATAAATCAGCTTGAGCCCAGCTGGGGATCTGGCCCACTGATTCCAGTGGAGCTACATGGGCCATCGCTCCATTGACTTCATCTTCTGATCTACACCCACTGAGGATCAGGCCCAGAATCTTTGTGGTGGCTATTTGTCACCTCCAAATCTATACGGCACAAACCTCCAGGGTGGTGGAAAGTCCCTAAGGAAGAAATAAAGCCCCCTGTAACTGTAGCCCACACCTCAGCCCCTCTCTATCTCCCTCTTCCCATCCCAGCCCCTCTCTTTCCCCCTCGATAAATACCAGAGACCTCTTTAACGATAAAATGGGGGAGGCCCGCAATCCCCTTTTGAATCTTAATGAGGCTATGGGACATTCTTTCACTCGGCCCTGCAGGGGGAGGGGGGCGCTATCAAAAGGCCTATAGAAAGCTTTTCATGCCGCTGCCTGATGAGGAAAACATTTCGCCCCCCTCCCCAGAAATCCCTTTCTTGGCCATTTAATTAGCGTGGTTCTCGCCCTTTGTCTGTCTTTTCCATCGGCCTTCTGTCGCCGTTCGCCCAGGCCTGTGACCCCTCCGGGAAACTTTCCCATGATAGAGAGAAGGAGGAAAGGGCCACGGGAACAAAAGGAGCTGTGAATGGTTCAGAGACTCAGGCAGGGTTTCTAAAGATTGAGAGAAAAGGGACATGGGGAGGAGGAGCGCGGGGGGGGCATGTCTCTAGAGTAGAGGATTCTCTGGCTAGGCCTTGGTCTGTCGCTACGGCAACTGTTGTCCGGCTAGGAAGGTGCCCGGGTTCTGGCTCGCCCTCCTCTGTTGCCGCCCCCAGGAATTAAATAGATCCCCCTGCTACCCCCCCGCCCTAAGCCATGTCAAAAGTCCAGCCAGGAAATGGCACATTCCGACTCGGCCGGGCGCGCTGGTGCCCTGGCGTTGTGCCACCCGACCCGTGTCTCGCCGGGGAGCTGTCTCTCATTCCGCAGCCTCACACGGCCGTTTGTCCCTTCCAAGGCCGCAGAATGGGACACGGGCCACCCCCAGTGCAAAGTGTGTGGGGCTGTTTTGCCATCATCGCCCCCTAGAAGCCCCACTTCTTCCCCTGACTCTCCAACGCCACTTAGCCCTTCAGGGGCATAAGCATTGATGGAGAAAGTGGGCAAAGCAGGCCTCACTGGGACACCAGCAAAAAGCGCAGGGCATGGAGGAGAGAGAGAGAGGGGCACCAGTTGTGGGCTCAGGTGACCTCATTGGCAATGAGCGGTACCTGCCCAGCCAGCAGTCTGCGATGGTGCCTATGTCTGCAATTTCCTGGGGTCAACCTGGTTGGCAGCAAACACTGGACACGAGGGTGGGTGGCGTAGTGGGACCTCTGCCCCCTGGGTTCTGCCTTGTACCCAGAGTCCCCCTTGGTGGTATATTTCCCCGAGTCTTGTTGCAGTGTTGTCTTTTCCATTTCGTAAGTCCATCTCAGGTGGTGCAGTCGTTAGGTTCGGTGCCAGCCCAAGGTTTTGTGATATTCAGTCCCGGCGTCTTGGTCTGGGCCAGAACAGCACTGCCACCCCCAAAGCTTGGCTGTGCTTCCAGGTCTGAAAGATTGTAGCCCCACCAGCCCTAGAAATGATCTCTTGAATGAGTAGGAGATGTGCGTATAAAAATCCCATTGCCTGGATTATCGTGATGCTCCTGCCATGTCAGTCCTGGCGGAAGAGCTAACCCCGGAAAACAGGGCTGTGTACCATCTGGGTGTAACTGGAGCTTTCTGCTGCTCTCAAGCTGCCACGGACATGTCTGAAGTGCGTGGGTGGGTGGAGCAGTGGCCTGAGGTGATTTTTAGGGCCAGGTACAGAGGTTAGAAATACGCTGGAGTGCAGTTGTCATCAGGACAAGGAAATCTTGGGGGCAAGGCCTTGTGGGGACTAGCGCTCTCTAGCCTCTGCCCCACACTCCCCTCAGCCTGTCATTGTCTCTGGTGGCTGTATTTCCAGATCAGATGATGAGTGTCTCCCCCACCCACGCTCTAGCCCTATGCTCCTACCCAGATTGGGTGCACACCCTGGCTCGCATGTGCACATGCTGGCCCTTGCCAGACTGGGTTGGCCCACAAGGTGTGTGAACTGCAGGATGTTAGCCGGAGGTAAAACCTGCTGGTCTGGTTGGGTCACATGAAAAATAACAGCTCCCATCCCCTGCAAGGTGCAGCCTGGAGAGGAGAGGACAAGTGGCTGTGGTGGGAGCTGGGTGCAAGGCATCCTGGGAAAGGGAATGTGCCATGTACCCTTGCTTTGCCAGCCCTCTTCTCCAGTGGGAGGTGTCTTGTGAACTTCAGGCTGAGCCATATTCACTCCCTGGTTTGCTGAGCCCCTTGTCCTCGGATCGCTCAGCCTGCCCCAGCCCCAGACCATGTCCCCTGCTTTTCAGGCTCTCCGTTGTCCATGGACGTTCCCGCTCCCTCTCTGTTTGGAGGGCTCCTGTTTGCTCCTCACTTGCCCCCCCCACTCCCTAGCCAGGACTCCCATGGTGGGGGGCGGTGGCCTGAGACAGGGGAGCCTCTGGGGGGCGGTGGGTCCATGCATTGCACCAATCAGTGGGTCAGGGGCTTTCCCCAAGGGGATGGACTCACAGTGAATTCTGACCCCCCAATTCCTTCCCCTCAGGGTTCCCACCGTCCCAGTGAAGAATCTCAACGGCTCAAGCCCTGTTAACCCCGCGCTGGCAGGTGAGGGAGCCAACCGGTTGGGCCAGCCTAGTGTGACTGAGCAATAAAGACCTCCGGGGGCAGGGGTGCCGACTTACACTTCTGGGGCTGGTGTGGGGAGTGAGCTTTGAGCAGCACCTGTGTAGAAAGGGATGGGGGGTTCTGGGCAAGCCTGTACCCCAGAGGAATGGGGACAGACAGTGATATTGGTCCATTTGTTGTAAGGGGTGGGTGGGGAGGGTCCCTGTTCTAGGTAGGGGATGGAGAGCACCATTGGAGGGCAGGACAGGGGGCTCATAGGCTGCGGTTTAGGAGCGAGTGGGGTTGGGATGTCTGTTCTGTGAGGGTGCTGGGGTGCGGGGGATTCACAGGGTGGGTCTGGATCTGTTAGAGGCGGGGTGGGGCTTGTGGGGGTGCCTGAGATTCCTCGGAGCTGGCTTCTCAGGGCCTTTCCTCATCTTTCTCCGGCAGGGATCACCGGGATCCTCATGAGCGCGGCGGGGCTGCCCGTCTGCCTCACCCGCCCCCCCAAGCTGGTGCTGCACCCCCCACCCGTCAGCAAGAGCGAAATCAAATCCATCCCGGGCGTGGCCAACACCTGCCGCAAGACCACCAAAAAGCAGGCCAAGAAAGGTGACTGTGAGCCCTTACTCAGAGCCTCTGGGAGTCCGCATGCCCCTAGCGGGAGCCCCTTTCTGTCCCCATGTCCTGCTAATCTCCCCACCAGGGTGCCATTCACCCCAGCCTTATTGCACAGCTTCCCCTCCCTCCAGGGCTCTGTCCCCACTCAACCCTCCCTTCCCCATGGCGCCCCTTTCCTAGGGTGCCTCATGTCTCCCCAGACATGTTCAGGGCAGTGTAACTCTTGCTCCCATGTGCCGGTTCTCTTCCTACCTGCCCCAGGTAAAACCCCGGAGGAGGTGCTGAAGAAATACCTGCAGAAGGTGCGTCATCCTCCGGACGAGGTGAGAGCGTGGTGTGCCAGGTTGCCATCTGTTGGGGTGTAGGGTCGGTCGTCTGTCTTGGGCTAGGTCTTCACTGCCAAAATCTCTGTAGTTCTGCAGTGCATTAGCGCTCTGGCTGTACAATCCTGGAGAAGACAAGGCACAGGTAGATTTGACCTCAGTGTAGCTGGACAAAGTCAATGCTCTACCTCCGCATCCCTCAGGTGACCTCCGCCAGCTATAGCGAGATCAGAGCCACGTCTACACCAGGATCGTACAGCGAGCTGGAGCTGTCCCTGGTTGGTTATCTTGCCATGCAAACACACCCTTTTGGGTGAATTGTGAGGAAAGGTTGCTCACGCTGTATGTGAGGTGTAGGGGGTTGCATGCCGTGTGCACGTTGTCTGGGTGGGTGTAAGCACATGGCAGAGTTGCACTCGGGGCATTTCATAGCTGCTTGCTTCTGGCTGTTGGTGTGTCCTCGGGAAGGGGATCCTCGCTCCGGCAAACAGGGCTAGGCTGATGCGACTGGAGCTCACATCTGCCTGTCCTTCCACAGAGCAAGGCCAGCTCTGGCTTCCCCCGCCAGTGGGCCCTGACCCTACCCTGATGACGGGGCTCTGATTCCTGGTTAGCCTCGCTGCCCCGCTGAACCTGCGTGGCAGTAGTTCTTGCCCAGTGGGACCTGGGCTGAAAAATGCTCCTCTCTCTCCCCCCCAACGTGGCTCATTCACATTGGCCTGCATGCTCAATCGCTGCGAGCCTGGGCTGGATTCAGACCAGGTCCGTCTCTCCGTCTGACTCAACTTTCTCCTCTTACTGCCGCCGCCTCCTCTGCTGCTCCCTCCCCCCCCCCCTCCCTCCCAGGACTGCACCATCTGTATGGAGCGCCTCTCCACCCCCTCTGGCTACAAGGGACCCCAGCCAGCTGTCAAGCCCGACCTAGTGGGAAAACTGTCCAAGTGTGGCCACATCTACCACCTCCACTGCCTGGTCGCCATGTACAACAACGGCAACAAGGTGCGTGGGGGGCTCGGCCAGCTGCCACTACGGGGCCCTGGCTAGGACTGGGTCCTAGCATAGAATGTTCCCTGGGGTTGGACGCTGAGCCAATCAGATCGCTTGCCTGGGGCTGAATCCTCCCTCCTGATAGGCTGTAAGAGCCCAGTGTTCTCTCTGCCATTTCTCCTGGTGTCTTCCATTGGCTCTGTGGGACAGGAGGGCTTTGCTTAGTCACTTTGCAGTGAGCGCCGATTGACCCTTCCTGAATGCTTGGCTGTCTCAGTAAACGTTAGCAAGTCGAGTAGAAACCATTCTCAGCGTGGGTCTTCCTCATATCTGGCCATCCCTGCCCCAGACGGCCTCTTCCATTCTCTTCCCTTAAACCATCAGTGAATTTTACACAGCTTTCCCATGGTTTTATCCTGTTTCGTTAGGACACCTGTCTGTGCTGCAAAGATTATCTGGTTTGCTGCTGGGCGTGAGGCAGTAGTTAGAGATACAGATGGGGAGTCATGAGACCTTTGCTGATGTGTAGATATGGTTGGAAAATGTCCTCTCACCTGCTGGAGAATTTTTGAGTTTTTGGCAAAAAAAATCTAAAGCTAGAGTATCTTGGCTACAATCCAAATATTTCCATTTGGAAAGTAAGCTGTGGTGCCTCCTACAAGTTACTTTGTAGGTGCCTTATGATGCCATTCTCCTCTATTGGCCAGGCTACCTGCTTGGACTGTGTCTCCCCTGTTGCATCATGGCCTCCTTGTCTTGGTGAGGGGAGGCGGTTGCATCAGGACTGGTGTATAGCCACGATGCATCATGGGAGTTGAAGTCCAGCTGAGGAGCCCAGACCATAGAAGAGAATGGGAGCATGAGACCGCTGAAATTCAACTCCAGTAAGGTCCCTGCTCTGTGCTTCATTTTCCCCATCTGTACTACAGAAGGTATTGTGAGTAGAGCGGGGTGAATCACTGCATTTTTTTTGGTTTGCTGACCGTTCTGGAAAGTTTAAAAAAAAAAAAAATGGTTTGGGTCAAGCTGAATTTGAAAATTCTGAAAAAATTTGCCACATCAAAAAAGTTTGTTTTGGGTCAAATGAAATGTTTTAGCAACCCAAGACATTTTGTTTTGGGCATTTTTAAAGGCCTAGAGCAGTGCTGCTCAACCAGGGGTACGCGTACCCCTGAGGGTTTGCAGAGGTACATCAACTCATCTAGATATTTGCCTAGTTTTACAACAGGCTACACAGAAAGCCCTAGCGAAGTCAGTGCAAACTAAAATTTCATAGAATGACTTGTTTATACTGCTCCATATACTGTACACTGAATTGTGACTATAATATTTACATCCCAATTGATTTATTTTATAATTAATGGTAAAGATGAAAGTCAGCAATTTGTCAGTAATAGTGTGCTGTGACACTTTTGTATTCTTATGTCTGATTTTGTAAGCAAGTAGTTTTTAAGTGAGGTGAAACCTGGGGGTGGTACACAAGACAAATCATCCTCCGGAAAGGGGTATGGTAGTCTGGAAAGATTGATAACCACTGATCTAGAGTCACAAAATGGACAGAGAAGGAAGCATTGGTGCCACCTCCCTTAAAAGCTTTTTCCCAGGAGTTAGGACACTCCTCTGGATTGTGGGAGACGTGAATTCAGTCCTCCTCCCTCCCCACCACCTGATCGGAAGAAAAGATTTGAAGTTGGGTCTCTCACATTGCAGAAGAGTGTCCTATGGGCACTTGGGCAGGTCTCTCTCTCTTTCTTCTTGAAAATGATTCACGCAGATGACCATTGATCAGTGCGTCTTGGGAAGAAGATCCATTCAATATATTCTAGGGAAGGTTGAAGTTTTTCTGATGAAAAATGGCTTTTCAAACCAAACAAATTTTTGTTTGGTTTGAAATTTTCTGGGGAATCAAAAATGTTTTGCATCATTTTGATTTTCATTTTTGGGTTTTGTCCCCCCACCAAGAAAAGCGAGGGAAAGGCGTGAAGAAGGAAGAAACATGAAACTCAGAACAAAACTTTTCAATTTTAAATTAAATGGGGGAGAAAAGGAAATTGTTTAGTCAAAAAATCTGAAAAAATTCCATAAACGTTTTTGAAAGAAACAAAGAATGTTTCATTCTCAATCATTTTATGGGAAAAACCATTTTTGATCATTCATATTATTTCCTAGACAAGGTGCGGGGGGAGTGTGTATGGTTCAGTAGAGGGGTGTGTGGCGGGATTGGAGGAATGTCAGTCTGACAACAGTAAAAACGAAGGAGGAAGCTCTCCTGATTTGGTTTCTTTCTCTCCTTTCTTCCTTTCTTACTCTTGTTCTCAGGATGGGAGCTTGCAGTGCCCAACCTGCAAAACCATATATGGGGTGAAGACTGGGACTCAGCCCCCCGGGAAGATGGAATATCACCTCATCCCTCACTCGCTGCCTGGGCACCCTGACTGTAAAACCATTCGGATCATCTACAACATCGCACCAGGGGTCCAGGTGAGACCCCAGCTCTACAGGAGGGAGGGGGCGTGTGTGACACTTCCCGGAGTTATCTGGAGTTGGGAGGCACTTCGCTACCACCTGCCCTTAGCGTGAGGAAACCTTGTCTGTGCCTACAGGGGGCCTGCTCCCTGCCTCCACAGGCAACAGACGCAATCCCCTCTAGGCCTCGTCAGCCCTCCATCACTCAATGGCATAGCGATAAGCACACTCCAACCTTAAACCCTCTGAGCATCTCCCTGGAGCATCCAGCCCCCGCTCCACCGGACACTCACAAAATTCACAGATTCGCTGCTCCCAGTTTACCAGTTCCACCTCCAGTCACGGCTCTGTGAAACACACAGCACTGAGACAAGTGTGTCGTGAAAACAAGCCAAAGTTTATTTAACAAGGCATAAGAACGGCCATACTGGGTCAGACCAAAGGTCCATCTAGCCCCGTATCCTGTCTTCCAACAGTGGCCAATGCCAGGTGCCCCATAGGGAATGAACGGAACAGGTAACCATAAAGTGATCTATCCCCTGTTGCCCATTCCCAGCTTCTGGCAAACAGAGGCGGCTACAGACACAATCCCTACCAATTCTGGCTAATAGCCATTGATGGATCTATCCTCCATGAATTTATCTAGTTCTTTTTTGAATCCTCTTATAGTCTTGGCCTTCAGAACATACCCTAGCAAAGAGTTCCACAGGTTGACTGTGCATTGTGTGAAGAAATACTTTTTTGTTTGTTTTAAACCTGAATTTCATTGGGTGAGCCCTAGTTCTTGTGTTATGAGAAGGAGTAAATAACACTTCCTTATTTACTTTCTCCACACCAATCATGATTTTATAGACCTCCATCATATCCCCCCCTTAGTTGTCTCTTTTCCAAGCTGAAAAGTCTCAATCTTTTTATCTCTCCTCATATGGAAGCTGTTTCATGCCCCTAATCCTTTTTGTTGCCCTTTTCTGTACCTTTTCCAATTCCAGTATAGGCACGGAGATTCAAATGAAAGCAAGTAGAAATTTTAGAAACAAAAGGTTACATCTAAAGTAAAATCATAACGTGTGTTCGATAACCTAGACCGAGTCAGCTAAAGCTCCCCCCAAAGCCCTACCCGTGTGTTTCAGCCAGGCCTGGCTGTGATCCTTTTCCCATGAGGCAAGTCACGCTTGTGTCCTCAGTAAAGAATGCCAGGGGTACCTCTGCCCCCCCAGATATCCCCTGACAATCTGTCATCTGTACTTGTAAACAGGATCCCTTGTATATTTCCTTACTTGATTAGCAGCTTGGCTATGTATGCAAATAGATCTGTATTGTGGACAACAGACAATGCTCAGACAAGGAGGTAAGCTCAGCCTGGAATGGTCTGAGGCACGTCACCTGTTTACCCACTGTGATGGGTTCCCCCTGGAAGTTTGGTACCACTGAGCCCTCTGACCCAGCAGCCTGGGCACTCCTTCTCACACTATGCTGCTGTGACAAGCAGCAGACTCACTCCCGGTCCTGCACTTTCTCCAGCATTCACGCAGGTAGGGACACGCCCAGCTACAGTTACATGCAGGCTCTCTGACCAGCCACTGCATGAACCAACAATAGAGAGGCTACAGCCAAAGTAACCACCAGCTTCCCAGCTAGAACCACCACCCCCGCCACCCACCCACACACTGGAGTATAAACCCAAAATTATACCATCTTGCACTGTAAGCTAACAGAGTTCATCCCTCCCTAAATGTGGAGAGGAAATGCAACAGCCCCCTGAGCTAAGATTCCCAAGCACTTCACTCCAAACTTACTGATTTAGATTAAAACATAAAATAAGTTTAACTACAAAAGATAGCAGATCAAAGCAGATTACCTAGTAAATAAACAAAAATGCAAACTAAGTTCAACATACTAGAAAGATAGGATTTGAATTAACAATCTCTCACCCTGATGGATGATACAAGGAGGCTGCAGATTCTTAAGGCACAAGCTTGCTTTGCAGCTTGGAATCCCCAGGTTTTCATACACAGGCTAGAAATCCCTTTAGCCTGGGTCCAGCACTTCCCCCAGTTCAGTCTTTGTTCCTCAGGTGTTTTCAGGAGTCCTCTTGTGTGTGGAGTGAAGAACAACAGATGATGTCACTCCCTGCCTTATATAGCTTTAGCATATGGCGTGAATCTTTTGTCCCAAACTCAGTTTGTGGAAAAACACTGACATCCCCAAGATGGAGCCCAGAGTCATGGGGCCTGGTTAAATACCCTTGCATACCTTGCTGAGTTATAGCAGCCATTACTTACAGGCTGCCTGGAATGTTTACAGGGGAAGATTAAGTTTTTCCATGGTCCATTGTCTTTGCTGATGGGCCATCAGCACTGTCTGGCTTCTTCATTGTTGTACCAGAAAGGCTAGTTGTGGGTGTCACCCAGAGTAAGCAGGATGGAAATACAGCTACATAGTCAATATTCCTAATTTTATATACAAAAATGATTCATGCACGCAAATAATCATATTCAGCAAATTATAACTTTTCCAATGACACCTCACATTACCCGTCTTGGACAAAATGCCTCATAATTATGTCCTTAGCATATTGTCATATCACTGTGAAGAATATGGGGTGCAATGTCACACCCGCCTTAACTCACATACCTTGAGAACATAATTTTCAGTATAGATGCATAACCCCTTAAATATTATCCGTACATACATGTCACAGCGATCGTGATGACCAGTGGGCTGCTGGCGCTCTGTAGAGACCTCATGTGCCACCCTTTGGTGAATTATTATGCAGATATCTAACTCGGGGGATCCCTATAAAATCCTGTGTACCCCCTCAGCCCACTGGCCTCAGGAGATCCCTGGATCAGAGCAGATGGGTGTGGAAGGCACCTCTCGTTAGAGCAGTTGCTGTATTGTTGCGTGTAGCCGCCTTGGTGCAGCCATGGAGAGAGATCTGTGATAACTCCATACCCCCAAGGGCTGTCTCTGGTTGTGACCCAGTTCCTGGAGGGAATGATCATGCTGGTGCAGCAGCTGTCTTGTGCTTGGTGATGGCGTGTACATTAGAAGCAGCCTTCTTTGGAAATGCTGCCGGACAGGCAGGCTGCATGGGGAGCTCGGGGTAATGTCTCTCTGCAGGGCCACGGGCCCCTGGCGGGGGGGCTTGTAGCAGATCCAGCAGTGGGTGATGGGGGCACTGGAGGGCCCTGCAGTTGTGTAGCCTTGCAGCTGGTGATGCTGTGATGACTCAAGATTAAACAGCGCTTATGCACCCTCTCAAGATCCCAAAGGATGCAATTTCTCTCTCTCCCTCTGCACAGGGACCAGAACACCCAAACCCCGGGAAAGGCTTCACAGCCCGCGGATTCCCTCGACACTGTTACCTCCCGGACAGCGAGAAGGGCCGAAAGGTGAGGGGTGTCCTGCCAGTGTTCCCTCTGATTTTTCCCACACATATGCAGAATGAATTTTGTTATGTGCACCAATATGAAGGCAATGTGTGACACATCACCTTCATATTGTGCACATTACAAAATTCATGTGGTGGGCGTGGGGCCGAGGGGTTTGGAGTGTGGGAGGGGGCTCAGGGCTGGGGCAGAGGGTTGAGGTGCGGGCTCTGGCTGGCAATGAGGGGCTCAGGACTGGGGCAGAGGGTTGGGGTGGGGAGGGGAGAGGGCTGTGGGGTGGGGCCGGGGATGAAGGGTTTGGGATGCAGGCTATCCCAGGGCTACAGCAGGGAGAGAGGACTCCCCACCAGCTCTCTCTCACCCCCCCGCAGTAGCACCTGGGCTGGGGGGGTGGCAGGGGAGAGGTGCCTCTCCCCACCACAGAAGCTCCAGGGCTTGGCTGGGTTGGCCTCTCCCCACCACAGCCCTGAGCGCCTGCGCGGTGCTTAATAGGCTGCTGCGTGGCCGTGCAACTTAGAGGGAACTTAAGTCTTGTCCTATGTCTCCCAAACCCAGGACATTCGGACTGGGGGGGGATTCTGCCTTCGGTCAGTGGTTCATTAGGGCAGTGTGGGGTGGGGTGAGGTGAGCTTTCCCCAAGAGAGCAGCTGGTTTGGGGCGGGACAATAGCCAAAGGAAGAACCACACACCCCTAACATCCCAGGTGGAAAGTGTTCTCCAGACCCGGAGAGGGGACAGAGCATCCCTGCAGAGTGGGGTTATTGTCCTGTGGAGCTGAGAGAAGGGGCTGTCATAGGACAGGCTGCCCCCTCCTCACTGGAGAGCCGATGAGAGAGGGAAATGTGTAGGAGATATAGGGTTGCCGGACTAGCCCAGGGGTCTTTGGATGATGATGGCGATTCAAACAGGATCATAGCCTGGTGCGTGCGTCCCCGACACAAGCTCCTCTTAGGAGATGAGCTTCAGCTCTGGGACGTACCAGCTTCTTTCACTTGGTCTCCTGCAAAAGACCTAAGATGCCAGGAGCCCACCATTTCAGTGACTTCTCTAATGGACAATCGAGGCCTTTTCAGAGGCTGTGGGTTCATGCCAGAGAAAGCCCCGGTATATTCCACAGCGAGCCAGACCTAAGACCAGCAGCGCTCTGTGCACAAGAGACCAGATACAATGTCAGTTGCAGACCATTTAAAACAAAAAACAAACCCCCAAATCGAACCCTGGAGTTTTTTATTGAATTTTGATGTGAAAATAAACTCATGTTTGTTTTGTGCTGCTTCTGAATGTGCTGGTCATAACATGTTGCTGCATTTTGTATGGAAAACTCAGTGCCTTGCCTGTCATGAGAGGCAGCTGGAGATTTTGGTTGGGGAGCCAGGTTGGTGGTTGGTGGTGGAGAAGCACATCAGCTGGATGAACAGCTGTGAAATAACAGAGTTATCATGTTATCTATCATCATTATGTTTCAGAGTTAATGACACAATGGGATGAACCACGCCACTCAAGCTTGGGAGAGGCTGTGTGCAGACTCCAGCCTGTCTTGGGGTGGGCTCTCAGCTGCTTGTGTATTAACCTTTCCCTCCTGCACTCCCCCAGGTGCTGAAGCTGCTGCTCGTGGCCTGGGACCGCCGCCTGATCTTTGCCATCGGTACCTCCAGCACCACCGGCGAGTCCGACACGGTGATCTGGAACGAGATCCACCACAAGACGGAGTTTGGTTCTAACCTCACGGGCCACGGCTACCCAGACTCCAACTATCTGGACAATGTGCTGGCCGAGCTGGCGGTGCAGGGCATCACGGAGGAGAGCGCGGCCCAGGAGAAGGACTGAGAACAGGGGGAGGGGAGGAGATGGCATTTCTTTGTGGCGGGAGCAGCGCTTTGTTACGTGGCGGTGCCACACACTCGCCGCCTCCTCCTCTCTGCCCCGGTGCCTGCACCCTCCCCCACCTCCTCCTCCCGCTGCTGTGACGCTCAGAAGGCACCAGTCGCACCATTGAGACGTGTGGCTTGGGGTTGGAGCAGAGGAGGAGGCCCACGGTGCCTCATCAATGGGCATATCTGTGGGGCTGGTCTCCCAACATGGGCGCCGCCCGCACCCAAGGTTACGTTAATCTTGTTGCACTTGGCTGGGAATGGAGGGGGGATTGAACCGCTAAACCCTGTGAAAATGAACTGCCTCTTAGGGCACTACCCTGCGGGAAGTGCTCCTGTCCCATAAGGCAGCTCCGGCACCGCATGGGAGCCGCTGCAAAGGCCTGTGGGAATGCCAAGGATTCAAACCGGTCCTAGTCTTGCCCGGTTAGGAGACTGGTTGCGTGTTGTTATGTCACTGCTGCTTTCATGTTGTGGACTCAGTGTGAGTTGGAAATGTGCTGTTTGCAGGTCTGGTACCCCCCTCCCAACCCACCTCACCCTCCCAGGCCTGCCTGCCTCCCCGATCCCACCGCACATCGGGTCAGAACCAGGTCTGCTGCCTGCTTGGATCTGAGCCTTGGGGAAATGAGATGGAAATCCCGTCTCCTTGATATGTTCCACACTGGGTCAGGACCAGAACTAGCTGGGTACGAGTCTCCTGGTGCCGGTCCATAGTGGGCTGGAGCAGAACGAGTTCCTTAATGATTCATTCCAGCCGCTGTGTGAACAGTGCTAGAGCAGGGGATGGGAATCCGTGATGGATGGATCAGAACCAGACCCGGTCTTCTCCGGGTCCCTCTTCCCCTCCCACTCCCCCTAATCCATTCTCACCTGCGTCAGAACTAGTCCAGGTGGCTCAGTTTTGTGCAGTGGGGTGTGCGGGAGAGAAATCCCTCAGTCCCTGATCCCTTCTGTACGGCTCAAAACCAAGTCTGGTTCTCCCTGTCTCAGTAAGTGTAGTTGACTCCAGTCCCATCCAGAACTGTGTGAGCTGATCTCCTTGTACCTGTGAAGGAGCCATACCCCCGGGGTGGCTCTGTGTGGTCAGACCTGGTGGGGGTGAGTTGTTATGTGGGGAGGGGAGGTCTGATTCCCCCCCCCCCGCATAAGATGGGTTCTTTGAACTGTTTGTATGGGGGAGTTCCCCTGGATACAGATCTGAATTTATATACCTCATGTTTTGGGGGTTTGTCGTATATATGTACGTATATCTATCACATCACGCTTGAAGATGACGTTGGCGCTAGGACGCTTAAAGGAAACGGTACTTAAGTTACACCTGGAGGCCAAGTCCGCTGGCACTGGCCGTTCACCACGGCATGGGGGCGAGGCAAGCTGGGCGGCCATCTTGAAAGAGAGGCGCTCAGTCAGGCTTGGTCACATTGCAAAATGGCCACCGCATGCCCCTCAGGAAGGTGGGAAAAGGGCACAAATACACTCCTGTTAGTGTGACTCTGTGCTGTTCGGAGGTGGGGGGGCAGGGGGCTGATTGGAAACATGCCTGATCTGGGGTTAGCCTCCATGTTGGGGAAACAGGAGCCCAGTAAAATCTATAGTTCATCCATAACCCTGCTTGGCCTCTGTGGTGCTGTGACCTAGTGGCCTCTTTGCAGCTAGTGAGTGGGGTGCCAGGTCCCATCCCTGTAGTGAGATGGGGAAGGGGTGGGTGAGGTGGCTCCCTGCTGGGATCCTGACCCTCTCCTGTCTTGTTGCTTAGTTCTTTGGCTTCTTGGGCTTTCCTGGCTTGGGGATTTTCCCCTTGCAGCCCTTGTGAAGTCCCTGTGGGGCAGAGGAGAGGGGAGCAGGTGATGTGGCTGGGTGGGGGTAGGTGAGGCAGGACTAGGGAGGGATAGGAGTTGCGATTGGCTGCAGATGGAGTTTGCCGGAGTGGTGGCAGGAGCAGGGAGAGGAGGAGGGGAAACCCAGAGGCTTCACAAGGCCTGTTCACCCTACCCCAGAGAGATCACAGCAGCCCCCAAGCTGGGATGCCTGAGGAACTGATCCTGTCCCAAACTGCCTGGAAACCCCCTTCATTGCCACAACAGCCCCTTTTAGTGAGGGGCTGAGATCATCCTGTCCTGAGCACCCCTTTTGTCCCCCAGGGGTGCCAGTGCCCCAAGACCCACCCTTTTCTGTATTTCCCATGCACTTGCTAATGATGGGGGAGTAGTCCTACCCCCAGACTAGAACAGAGGGAAAAAGGAAAAAAAAACACTAAAAAATGGAAATGTTTTGATTTTTTTACAAGGCAAATGATGCTTTTTTGCTTCAAAATTGCTTTCCATTTTCTCTTTTTTTTTTTTTTTTTTTTTTAATCTTTAAAATGCTCTAAACTTAAAACTATCTTTTTTTCTTTGAGTTGCCAGAATTTTTTGGTTTCTAAATTATTATTTTTTGAACCACCAGCAAACTGAAAATGCTGTTAATCACATAGCTCTCCCCCCAACCCTTGAGATTCCCCACTGTGCATATCTGAGCTCCCTGCCCTAGCCTCCCCCACATCCTCTATCCCCCCCCAAGTATACCTCAGCTCCGCCCCAGTTCCATATTCCCCTTCCTAGCCAGTAAGATTGTCACATGTTACCCACCCCCTACCCCTGCTGCGCTAGCAAGGAGTGGCCTCCAGTCTGACTTGGTTTCTGGGGTAGGGGAAGAGGCTTGGAAGGGGTCTCCTACAGGCCCCGGTGATTGTTGCTCCCAGGGAGGGGTGGGGTGTTGATTGTCTCTTCCTCCCTCCCCCTCCAGCTGTGCTTTTGTTTTATTTCTAACTGTGGTTTTATACTTTCTCTAGAAGGACCTGGGTGGGGTAGGGTGGCTGGGCTGTGGGAAGGGTCATCCCTCCCCTCTCTTTGTGTGTCCTCGTGGCATTGGATGCGGGGTGTGCGGCTGGGGTGGGGCAGTGTCCTGCTGTATATTGTGTTCTGTTTGTGAACGGTGCGCTGTGCCCGTCTCTCTGGTGTGTTGCCACACGATGGCGCTGCCCGCTCGTGTGGGGTGGATGTGCCAGTTTAATAAACGGAGAGCTCTCCCACCAGGTGGTGGGGGCGTTTGCTGTCTGCATCACCCGGGCCTGTCCGTGTGTCTTTTGTTACCCGTTTGTGGCAAGTGGTCATGTGAGAGCCTCTTCCTTCCAGGGGGATGGTCAACCCAAGGCCAAGAGGGAGTTTCGGAGTCTGATTCTCATTCACCAGCAGAAGTTGGTTCCACAAGAGAGATTCCCTCGCCCACCTGCTCTCGCTGATAATCTGGGACGAGCATGGCTGCCAACAATCTTTTCGTATCAGTGAGTTGAGTTGAAACAGTTCTCTGGTTTGGTCTGTCTGAGCAGGCACTGCCCCTCTCACTCTCCAGAGGTGATGCCCCCCTCAGGAGCTGTGAGTGTTTAATTCCCTCTACCCCAAGGTAGAGGGCTGAGTTCACAAGTGGTAGAACAAGGTGGGTTATACTAGGAGTCACCCCTAAAAACCTGGGACTGTTTGGCCCTGCTCTTCCCTAGGGAATCTATGAAAAATCCCTCTTGATCTAGGAATCTGTTCACCCAAACACATGCTGGATTTCATAAACTACAACACAGTATATACATATATTTTTTTACAATTTTTTTTAATGCATTGTCCCCTGTGCAATTAACTGCTGGCTGAAATAAAAGAAAAGCTGCATCTTTCTAATCTATTGTGGAAACCTGCCAGAGGTTAGAGAGAGAAGGTAGTGGCTGACTCAGGATACTGGGTTCCTTTTTTATAATGGCATGTGAGCCGACTGTGAGTACTCAGAAAAGGGTAAGGGGGGGAAGGAATGGGGGCGAGAGAGGGGGTATTTTCAATAGAACTCAACCTCAAACCATTTTAGTTCTTGCTTTTATGGATGCCCCCTAGGAGCATGCTGGAAAAACTTCCTATGGATGGACAAAGGCCACGCTGCTCTTTGTGTGTGTCTCAATTTTTGCCCAAGAGCAGGCTCTTTGGCTTTTATTGGGGTTTGCTCTGCCTGCCGGGGTGCAAAGGAGGTCTGTCCATCCATTACCACCACCCTCTCCTGCGGTATGAACATCATCCTGCCTTTCCAGCTGGGGAAACTAACATGGGGCAGGGGTGGGGATGCAGAGCTGTGAACGGAGCTCTGTGCTCTGCCAATCTGCTGCTATAGCCCAGCAGCCCTGTGGCAGCCATCTCCATGCAGAAGAGAGCTAAAGGAGGTCTGGGGCCTGTAGCATGAGAGAAAGGGGGAAGGAGAGCTGGGGGTGTGAGTAAGGGAGGTTCACCTTGTTGAAGGATGACCCTAAAGACACCCCAAACTACACAGCACCCCTGGTGGGGTCATGTAAGCATAGGTGAGACAAGGGGCATTAAGCTAGTGTGGCTGGGCAGGGGGTGCCAGGGGTTAGAGAGAGGCAGGCTCCAGACTGAGGGTTCCTGGGAGGGGATGGGGGCTCTGAAATACAGAGTGCATGTATTTCCCCCTCCCTTGGTGTTGGCTCCCTGGCATTGCTGCATGGGAGGGTGGGTGTCTACGTGCCTATAGACTGAGATGGCTCTGAACTCCCCCCGCCACCTTGCAGGAGATAGATGACATCCCCTATTTAGACACCTCAGCGTTGCAACCCTGCACTACTCCTCCTGGAGCTGCCCATGGAGAAAGGCTCCTGGCTCCTACCCTGGCTGGTTATGCTTTCCTCTCTACACCTGAGCATTGGGAAGGGGCTCATGACTGGGGGGGGGGGGGGGGCAAAAAGTGATACTCCAAAAGAGCTAGGTTCCAGGACAATGAGTCAAGTCCCTTTAAGGGACTTCAGGTTGGGCCCTGTGGAAATTGAGGCCCACATCTCATTTCGGAGAATTGGCAAAGGGGATTCAGGGGGGTGGGGTGGAGGTGAAAGGAGCAAAGACGCTCTAGGCTGGCCCATGAGGGGGGCCTTTAGAGTGATCCCTGCACGGTGTAGTGCCTGGGTCACAGGCCGTCCCCCCACCCACAGCCTGATCTCAACTGTGGCTCTTTCCCCACCACCCTGCTGGGTTAATTCCACCCCCACAGGTCAGCCCTGGGGGAAGGCTAGGGAGTTGCCCTCGCTGTCTCTGCGTTGAATCACTGGGCAGTTCAGAGCACAGACACTCCACCGGCTCTCTGAGGTGGACGTCAGCGTTACCCCTGCCCTGACTCCTGTGCACACATATCTCTAGCTCCAGGGGGCTTGGACCCTGCGACAGCCTGGGAGGGAAGGGATCTCCTGTCTCTGCCCAGCAGAGGAGGAGGAGCTTGTGGCTCTGCCATGCAGCGTGGGGAGGGAAAGAAGAGTTCGGGTTCTGCCGAGCGGGAGCTCACGGTTCTGCGCAACGGGAAGCTTGTTGCTGTGCCTGGGGCCAGAGGGGGCTTTTCCCAGTAGGAGCCAGTGGGAGTTAACCTGTCTGGCTCTCCAGGTCAGGCTGGCATCTCCCTCCCAGCTCAGTAGCAGTGCCATACGCAGAGCTGTCTGGGACCAGGCTCTGTCCCTCTTCCACCGTGCGGTAACCTTTGGCCTTGTGCCTCCGGGAGCCGTACGCGGCCAGGCCAGTGGCCGTGCCGGCAAGGCCCCCTCCACCACCCAGCCCTGTGGCAGGGCACGGCTCAGCGGGATCCCTGAGCCGCCACAGCTGGGTGTGGGCGTCTTTGACCCAGCAACGCTCTCCCTTGGCATTGGTCTCCAGGACTGTGTCAATGCCCACCAGGATTATGGCGAATATAGGGAGGGAGCTGCGCCGGGGGCAGGGCCCCTCCAGTGAAGATCCCAGACTGGATGCAGTACTCTACTTGGCAGCTGTTGCTGATCAGAGCCAGGTGCTGGCTGAATCCCACCAGGCAGTGCTTCAGGTAGGGGTCATCCATGGTCCCCTGGTGGGCACCCCCAGGGGGTTCCCTGTCTTGCAGCTGAAGAGCCCCCCCGAAGGGCACAGAATACCTGTGCCCCATCTCATAGTCCCTGCTGACACACAGCTGGTGCACTTATGCTGACAGGAGTGTGGGGGGGGTGCAGCCCCAGCTTGGGGGGCAGGTGAGGCAGATGGGTAACCTTGCTGCATTCATGAGGATCTCTGGGGGACGCAGCAGGGAATCCAGAGTGCCAGTGACCACATGGTGGCAGCACAGGCCAGGGGTCCCAATAGCATATTGAGCATCAATGGATCTCAAAGCGCTTTCCAGAGCAGGTCAGCATCATTGTCCCCGTGCTACGCATGAGAAAACCGACACACTAAAGAAGTGAAGTGACGTATCCCAGGCCAGAAAGCCAATGACATAGAACCAGGTCTCTCCAGCCACAATCTAGTGCCCTAGGCCACACAGTACCCCCTTGGATTTCACTGGGAAAGAGCCTCTGGGAATCAAGATGGCTGAGAAGAGGGGTGGGTACTAACATAGGCTCCCCCAGTGATATAAAATCAGCCCAGAAAGTTGCAGCATTGGCTTTTACGCTCTGGCAGCAGGGCTCAGCTGGTTCCACTGGGGCTTGAACCCAGGCCCTTCTGTACGTAAAAAGAGCTGCAACCAGGATTACACTACAGCATCAAATACCACAAGAAAACTCCATTGATCTAAGCAGCTTCTAGGTCTATGGATGGATGATATTTTAAGGCCTAGATCTTCAAAAGGTATTTTTAGGCACTTAACCTGCATTAAAAACACTGGGAGTTGAGCACTGAAGTCTCTGTGAAGATGTGGGCCTAAGTCCCTTGCTGCATAGCTCTTTAGCTGCTAGAGCCTGTAGGTTCCTTGCAGTCCTTGGAGCCATTTCCCAGCCTGGTCTTGCATGTAAAGTGCATAGATCCATCTCCATGATTGGCCATGGGGAGCTGCAGCAGCTGTATTGTGCATCGACTGGAAGAGAGCGCTAGAGGACACAGGGGCTGGCAAGACAAAGGCAGCAGGAACCACGCCTTGGTTTTTAATCCCCGTCCAGAAATGAGGGCACGGACTAAACCTGCCTCATGAGCCCAGCTGCAGCTCACTTCCGGAGAGCGAAGAAAGGAGAGACCAGTGCAGGGATGTGTCATTGGTCGCACAAAGCAGGATTATGCTAAATTCGTACAACAGCTCCTTCTAGCTGTGGTTGTGATCCATGGACTTCTAACCATTCATAAACAGAAAGAAAACAGCCACAACTAGTGCCAAACAAATTGGCTTCCACCTGGTGTGAATTCCAGTTTTGTTACTGTTGTTTACCAGGACCCACACCCCATTTGGAACTCTATAAAGTGCATAGAGACATCTAATGTCCGAATACCGCCCTGCAGGTACAGATCATTACACTGGTAACAATACAGCTTTACTTATGATTAGGGTCTACTGACATTGTGGAGAAATCACATTTTTCACAGGTTGATCACAGCATAAATAGTAAATTTTGTGGATGTGTTCATACAGTATATACACAAGTATTGTACAACTAATGTTTGTAAGTCGCCTTGGATAAGGGTATCTGCTAAAATTCAGAGTTAGAACCCCAATACCCTGCCTTGTTACCCTTACTTCTGCGCTGCTGCTGGCAGCAGCGCTGCCTCCAGAGCTGGGTGCCTGGTCAGCAGCTGTTGCTCTCCGACCACCCAGCTCGGAAGGCAGCGCAGAAGTAAGGGTGGCAATATCATGACTGCCCCCGCCCCCCCCAGTAGCCAGATTTCACAATCTGTGACAGGTTTTTCGTGGCTGTGAATTTGGTAGGACTCAATTTATGATGTCATATAATTGTGGAGTAATAAACAATTGAACAATATTAGAAATAGGATAAGGGCAGGGTGTGTAGATAAAGGCACTGAGAAGTCTCTTCATTTTTCTGATTGTGGCTGTCACAGCTCAACCTGTGTTGGGAATTAAGGCTATGAAGCGTGAAGAAATATACAACGGGAGCCTTGTCTGATCTGGATGACAATGGCAGACCAGAAACAGAACAATATATCTGATGAAATCCAAAGATTTCAGGATGCAAGCACCATTTGTTTTACCCATTTCTTTTATCTCCCTAATCCCTAGGGAGCATTCCACAGGATGGGCCTAATGGGGAATGTATTTTATTTATTCCATTAAAAAAAAAAAAAATACTGCATTAAGACTGAGCACTGGCAAGGCAGCAGATGCCAGAGCTAAGGGGCTATGCACAACCTTAACTCTAATTCCTTGGGTATTTGCCTGACTGCATCACAGCCTGTAATCCCAGGGTCATCTACTACATCACCTTACCACCCGAGAGCTCTGTAGTTAGGGCTGGAGACCAGATTAGTCATCCTAGTGTTTACAGTGCACTTTTTATCAGGAAATTTCAATGCATTTCACAAAGTAATTAGCATCCCCCTTTCACAGATAGGGAAACTGAGGCTCAGAGAGGGGATATGACCTGCCCAAGGTGTTGCAGCAGATCCAGGACTAGAAGCCATATCTCCTGAATTCCAGTCCACAGCACCATCCACTAGGCCACATAATAGAACACCCCCTCCCCCACCTTCTTAAATACTTACATTTTCTACACTTACTTGTGCTCCATCACTGTGCACAACAGTGGTCAGCTGGAGGCAATTGGGGCCGGGGGAGGATCCTGAGTGGCTTGACAGCTGGAGGAAGTGTAGAAACTGAAATCAGGTTTGCCTGTGTAACCCACACACCTTGTGGGTGTGGTTCTCTGTCCCCTCTAGTGGCACAGAGACCGTTTGAGATTAATGAATCTGCTACTGCTTTAGCTATGCACCATGTGGCTTTCAGCTAATGCAGTAGAGGCTCATGCATTTAGCTCCAGAGGTCCCAGGTTTGATCCTGCTTGCCGACAACCAGGGTCTGGATCTGGAAAATGCTACACCCTCAATGCCCAAAGCTCTCAGTATTGTTGCTCCTCTCGCTCTGGCAGCTCTCCCCTGCTGCTCCTAAGTCTTTCCTTTCCTTCTCAGAGTCAAGCAGCTCCCAGTAGACTGGCCTAGGGCCCCCGGTGCCCTCTCTTAAACCCAATCAGGAGGCAGCTGATCAATCCCTGTAACAAGGGGTTTCCCCAGTTGCAAACACAGGGGCTGGGTAGTTGGTTTAGAAGCCTGTGTGTGCTGGAGACAGAGAAAGCCAGAAGCTGCAGATGTGAGCATGGCCCTGAGAGGAAGGACCTGCTGGGCTTCTTGGGCAGAGAGCCCGTTGGAGAGGCAGGTGTGGGGATTTCTGGCAATGAAGCTGCCTGCTGCTGTCAGGACTGTGTGTACATTCTTTGGAGATAGTCAAGTCTATTCTTTGGTGACATCTTGTGTCACATCATGGACTGACCCATGGTGACAGAAACAAGGCCCCAAACATCTGCTAATGGCTTGGGCCAAAGGGCCAACCCTGGTAAAATGAACATCCTGTGGTGCAGTTTCTTCCTCCAAAGAGTTTGTGGCCACAGCCTTTAGTGGGGCGTTGCCGCCGGCCTGTCACTCTGGGCTGAAGCTTTGTGGTGAATGCCATAGTCCCTGGGGGAAGCACTGCCATTTATTTCCCAGCACCGAGCCAGCCCTGCAAACACTGGGCCACTCAATCCTGCAGGGCCAGGAAGGGCCCAAGTCCCAGGTGAGGCTGGCTGGCAACCAGTCTGAGGCAAACACCTCAGCAGGAGCTGGGCACCCAGAACAGGACAGTGAAGCACAAGGCTACGGGTGTCCAGCGCAGCTACCGACACACTAGGGTAGAAGGATGCAAAGCAACAAGCGCTTGGAGAGATGCTGTCTCTGGGATGGGGAGTCACAGGGCGCATCACATGACTGGCTCCTCCTCCTGGTCACCCTGGGGAGGAGCTCCAGGCCGGCCCCCCCATCTGCAGCTTGCACCCCATCACTGCATCTGCCTCCAACCCCCCTCAGGAACCACAGCGCCCTCTTCGCGACTCGGCCCTCCAGCCGTGTCACCATCCATGTTCCCCCTTCTGGGGGTTAGTATTCCCGCCTAACAGTCCAGTCACTTCCCCAGTGGCGGGGAGGGGAGACCCAGGCCCACCCACAACTCCTGGTCCCAGCCCAGGGACCCTGTAGATGGCAGCCACATGCTGCACCCCAACCAACTGCTCAGCACATTTTCCGGGGCCACTTCCCCACGACCTTCTTCACGCTTACCTCAGGGTCGCAGCACGTCCGTCCTAGCAGCCAGCTGCGAGTTCCCTCGGTCCCCGCCAGCACTGCTCTGTTCATGGCGCCACAGGGCTCTCCGCCTGCTAGAGACACGCTTCTTCCTCCTCAAGCTCTCAGCAGCCACTGACCACCTCTGGCCCAGGGGCTTCTTTTATGTGAGCCCACTGGGCCCTGATTGGTCACTCCCTGCAGCCCTTCCCAGATTGCCTGCGTCCAATGCAGCCTCTCTAGGCTGATTGGAGGACTCACATCTGCTGCTCGCATGCAGGATTAACTCCTTTTACAGTGTGTGAGGTAGACACCCCATCACAAACCATCCCCCTCAAGACTGCATCGCTCAAGGGGTTGGGTGTCTCCTACCCTGCAGCTGCCTAAGCTGCATCCATAGCTCACCCCTTTCTCTGTCTGCCTCCCTCAACAGGGGACACACGTCTTCCTGGTCCTGCACATCATCACTAAACTTTCCCCTCTGGTATGCTAGGTCTCCCTCTGCCCTTTGCAATGGCTAGTTTATCTTTCACTTGCCCCACTGGGTCCCCCAGCACCTTTACATTCAGAGTCTGAGTCCCCCCACTCGCCACTGGGGAAGTGACTGAACAGCTGCCTGCCGGCCCCCAAGAAGGGGGGAGCACAGATCATGACTCAGAGGATACCCCGGTCCTTCTGCCGTGAGATGGACCCGAGAGCAGATGTGATAGCAGGGAAAGCACCGTTGGGAGAAGGTGCACCAACCTGCCAGCAAGAGGTGCCACTGTGGTGAATCACACCTTGTCACAGGGGGCACAAATCACCCCCCACCGGCTTCCTGGAGACTGCTCCAGAGACCGCACTGATTTTCCTGAGGTGCCCCTTGTGGGGCAGATGTTGGTTGAGGTGTCCCTCTGCTGGCTGTCCGGGGCCTGGAGAAGAGCCATAGGAGCCCAAGATCCAGCGCAGACCTACCCAGCGAGCCTATGTGTGCAGTGCCTTGCAGAGAGTCATGGAGTTTAAGGCCTGAAGGGACCATTAGATCATCGAGTCTGAACTCCTGTATATCACAGGCCTCAAAGTTCACCCATTTCCCCCTGCCCTGCACCCAGTAACAAGTGTCTGGCTGAAGCATCTTCCCCCAAGGCCTCCCGACTGAGTTTGAAGGCCCCCCCCTTCCCTTGGCAGGCTGTGCCAGGGTTACTCACCCAGCCTGGCAAACATCCATGCCTTGTTTCTAACTCATGTGTGTCTGGCTTTAACCTTCCAGCTGTTGGTTCTTGTGCTGCCTTTCTCCACCAGGTTAGAGACCCCGTCGATACCTGGGCTGTTCTCCCCTGGGCAGAATGTAAAGGCTGCCATCAAGTCAGCCTCAGTCTTCCAATGGCCTGATGCAGGTGGGGATCCAGGTGGGCTGAAGAGGATGAGCCCCTCATTTTTCTGCCGTGGAGTAAACGCTGCCTCCCTGCAGAAGAAGAGTCTCCATACGGGGCACCTTGTAACATGAGGCTGTAAGGTTGGGCCTGCAGATTTCACACATCCCTTAGCCAGGCAAAAGCCCCAGTGTCACCGGCTGGATAAGGGCCCTGGGGTTCAGTCCATTGTGGTTATGGTCAAGAGTGGACGCAGCCCAACGCTTGCCAGAGCAATTCCACCTCAGGGATTCAGCAGAGCCCCGTTGGGTCGTGTTGGTGACTTGAGATGGGAAATTCAGCTAGGGGAGAGGGTAGAAATCGCCCTGTCCCTTGAAATCTCAGAGAGTCAAGAGGAAATCTGGAAGCCTGGCTTATCCCCAAGCAACGCGGCAAGTGAGTGTTCCACCTGGCAAAGCTGCTGTGGTTTTATAAACCTTTCCCCACAGGTCGCTGCCCTTTCCTCCCCCCACCCCACCTCACTTTGAAGGTTAAAAACATCAACCATTCAGGAGCAGAACTGAGCCTTACAGCCTCCACATTGTCACGGGCATTATTATTTATTAGGTGTATTATGGTAGCACCCGAGCGCCCCAGTCATGGACCAGGACCGCATTGTGCCAGGCACTGCACTTTATTAGATGTATTACAGTAGTACCTGCGAGCCCCAGTCAGGGACAGGGCCCATGGTGCCAGGTGCGGTACCTTATTAGGTGTATGACGAGAGATCACCTGGGAGATCCAGTCATGGACAGGACCCATGGTGCAGGCGCTGCACATTATTAGGTGTATTACGGTAGCATTTGGGTGCCCCACCCATGGACAGGACCCCATTGTGCCAGGCGCTGTACAATGACTACTACATTCGTTCTCTGGGCGCGCAGCTTTTTTATTGATCATTTTGTTTTAGCCCAGAACATTTGTATGAATGACCTGGTACATGTATAAAGCAGGAGGAAGGGGAGGGAGAAAGACAAGCAGGGATCGGAGCAGGGAGCTCGTTAAGCTTGTGTCAGCAGAATCGCCGAATGATGCCATGCCAGTGAGAGCGCAGTGTACAGCTGGGTGGCTCTGGAGTCCAAAGAGACTGTGACCCTTGTTCCCCCTGCCTCAGGCCTGCTGCAGGTTCCCATTGGAAAGTGTCTCCCAGCAGGCGCCCGCCAGCTGGGACCGAGGGGGAATCCAGTTGGGTGACATTTTTCAGACCAGCCCCTTTTCCGGTGAAAAATGCAGATTTGGTGAAACCGAACCATTTGGTGAATTGTTTTGGCTTCACTAAAGTGTGTCTGTCAAAACTAAAAACCAACCTGAACAAATCTAAACGTTTGGCGTGTTTGGTCTGAAACTACTTTTCCTTTTGAAATGGCCTTTAGTTTGATTACAAACAAACAAAGTTTTTAAATGGTCACACTCAAAACAAAATTTTCGTCTGGTGCAAAATGATTCCCCCACTTCTCCATTTGCAGAATATTTTTTAAACATTTACCCCCCCACCCCAATTTTTCAGAATTCTCAGCAAACCCCAAGACCTATTATTTGCCCAGTTCTACCAAGGACACAAAAGACGGGATAAGGACACAGCAGTAATTGGTTCCAGATGTGAAGCTACAGCATAGGAAGGTGACGCAGCCTCCACTGCAGGATACAGGCCATGTCTTCCACCACACCCTGTTACCAGGATTGGTCCCTGAAGCTGTGGGAACAGGCATTGCCCATGCAAAAGAGGAAGAGAAACAGCTGTTGGTTGTGGTGCCCAGATGTGGCTGGGACCTTTCCTCTCTAGGGGCGCCAGTTCTGATCTGGCCCCAGGGTGCTGGTTCAGGGGATGGGAAATGGGACATGGGGCCTTTGCCCTGTAGGGGGTGCTAGCTCCAATGTGGCCCCAGGGCAGTGGTCCTGGCGGGTTTAGGGGGGTCAGGGAAGGGGATACGGGGCCTTTCCCATTTGAGGCTTTAATGCCAGTATGGCCAGTTTCAGGTCAGCAGTAACTAAAGATGCTCCTGTCTGAAGGCGGTTTAGTGGCTCCTGCCTGAGCTGGAGGATCTCAGCCTGAGAGGATGGTGCCCATCTCACAGGAGTCACCCACCCTTGGGCCAGAGGAGCCCTGGAGACTAAGCTCCCTAGAGACGTCTCTTCCCGAGCAGGCGGTATGCAGGCAGGACACTGCCATCGCTGTATGTGGAGCTCACTGGGACAGACTGTGTCTTCCTCCGTGTTTGTACAGTGGCTGGCACAGTCTGAGCACAAGTGCAATATAAACAACAACAGGGCCCCGTGGGTGCCTGAACAGTCACCGGGACACCTTCAGCCACTGCTAGAGTTTGCCTGTCTGGAGAAGAGCCCGCCCTGGTGGGAGCAAAGCTGGATGGTACCTGTTCCGCAGGGTGTATTTGCAAACGAACGGGAAGGACCAGCTGCCGCTAAAGTCGTTCCAGGTGACGAAGCCTGAAAGAGACGGAATCAGAAGGAATCAACCCAGGAACAAACCGCCCGCTGGCAGGAACAGGCACATCCATGACTAGGAAAGTCATCTGCATGTGAGAGCTAATGTCACCACTCTACCTGTGCGGGCATCTGTTGGGTCATGACTGGGGTGATAGAAAGATAGATAGATAGATAAATAGTGGAAAACCCTAGTGGGAACTTAGATGAGGCCTGAAAAGAAAGGCTGAGAGCAACATTGCCCTGCTCCATTGCCACCTTGCATCTTGGGTCCTCAATTTCTCCAGTGCAAATTGGTGTAACTGGGTGACCCATGCCTGCCAATAGTGGGGGGGGGGGGGGAGTGAGGGCAGCCAGCTTCAGTAGTGTTACTGAGCATGCTCAGTACAAGCCAAGCAGCAAATCTGGGGCGGGTGGGTGCGACCCTGCTTGACCCCACTACACATCCCCTGTTTCCATCCATGTAGCTGTGGTATACCTGAGGGCACATGGGGCAGGCCGGAGCTGATCCCAGTCCGAGGTGATCACACACTGTTCCATTTGTGGAGTTCACTTTGAAAGTGGGTCACAATGCACTGGAATTGTCAGTCCTCAGGCTTACGTGCATGTGCTGATCACTGATCGGGGTGTATTGGGGAGGGCTCTCCCCAGGAAACTGGCCAGCCACTAGGATGGGCTTTTGTTTGGATTGGGGTGGTCTTGGGAGGGGGGAGGCAGGGGTTGTCTTCCTCCGAAGCATTTGGCGTAAGCCCTAGTCAGAGACAGTCAGAGGCAGAGGTCAGTGGACTGAGCTGCTAGGGCAGGGGTAGGGGACCAAACCAGACAGCTCAATGCTTTGATCGGATGGTCCAGCCAACCAGCAGGAACTGAAGCTGGGCGATGATCTTCTGGTAAGAGTCAGGGGGTTGAGATAATGAGCCAGCCCTGACCAAACAGAGCCACCAAGCATCTGCCCCCGCCCCCCCCGCACACACACACACACACGCGCGCACACACACACACACCATCCCAGGACAAAGCTCCCACCTTTTTCCAGGATCCAGGAGCCCAGGTAGTTTTCTCCCGGGAGGCCATCGGGCTGGTCTGCAGGAAATGTCTTGAAATTGTATTTGGAACCATCCGTCCACATGAAAGACCCCTCCTAGGGAAAAGGTGATGGTGTTAGTGACTGAACCAGGGGCCAGGAGTGGAGCAATAGCCACTCAAGAATCAGCATTGTCTCTAACACCTCAGCTGCCCCTAATATCCCAGCTGTGGAGGTCCCTTCTCTAGGTGTCCCCATGTCTTTCCTCACTGCAGCCCTCTCCAGCACAGACAGAGTCAGCCTCACACCACCCCGGAGAGTGGGGAAGGGTCCTCCCCATGTTACAGATAGGGGAACTCAGCACAGGGTAGATTAAGTGACTGCACCAAGGTCACACAGGGAGACAGTGGCAGACCCAGGAACTGAACCCAGGACTCTCAAGTCCCCTTGCACTGCCCTAAGCGCTGGGCCATCCTTCTGTCTGTCGGGCTGGCAGAGTGAGCAGCGCCGACCTGGCTTGGAATCAGCTCTGTTATAACCCTCAGCTGCAGCCCTAAGCTGGCACTGCGTTCATCATTGCGTGCCAGTGTCACCTCCACTTTGGGATCGCACCAGCCTCCACCAGATCGCAACACGTCTTCCCAACATGCAGCAGCCATGCCATGCCCAGCCCCAGCTCTCCTGCAAGCTCAGACGGCAGGGCCTGGTTCTTAGAGAGTGAACATCAGCCGGAGGGCGGCAGTGACAAAACAGCCGTAGTTTCCACTGCACCTTTTCTACACCCTGTGTCCCAGCATGCTTTGCAGCTCAGGAACAGTAACATCTACCTCTTTTCTCGCACTTTTCATTAGTAGAGCTCAAAACACTTTACAGAGCAGGTCAGTAGTGTTATCCTAATTTTACAGATGGGGAAACTGAGGCACAAGGAGAGGCTGTGACTTGCCTAAATCCACCCCAGTGGCAGAGCCAAGAATAGAACTGAGGACTCCTGGGGCTTAATCCAGGCAAACACTCATTGCTCTACTTCAGATTGAAATAACAAGCCCACAACTTTAGACACAGGAAGCCAAATTCTTCTCTCAACTCCACGGATGTCCCCGGGTATAAGTGGAAAGGCCAGTCTGACTCTCCGTCCCTGGCAATTGCTCTGAAGTTGCAGTTGCTCTGATCGTGGGTTGTGCCAGACGGGTGAGGCAGGAGCTACCTTGAAAGTGTCATGTGCGCCGATCCAGTAGGCCTGCCCTTTAGTGTAATCCAGCGGCTTGCCCATCAGGTGAAAGATGAAGTCATTTTCCTCTGCGCTGTGGATGGAGGCCAGATGGGAGTTCCTGCCAAGGCTTTGACACGCCACCTGAAAAGGCACCGCAAGGACAGCTCACACAAGGCTGCAACCTGCACACCTGACCCAAAACACTGAGAAATCAATGAAAAAGGGCCTGTGAACATCAGTGGGTCAGGGCCCTAGAGAAGGAGAGTGGTCTTGTCGTTGAGGCAGTGGGCTAGCCATGAAGAGAGATGGGCTGAATTCCCAGTTCTGCCACAGACTCACCAGATGGCCTTGGGCAAGTCTCGTAGCTTCTCAGATCTTGGTTTCCGCCACAGGGAGGGGACTTGTCCATTTGCTACAGGGACAAAGCACCCCTCCCGCAGCGGTAGTAAGTTGTGCCATTATAGTATTTTGAGTGAAGACTGGGGTGCCAGAATGTGGGGGAGGGGGGCAAGGGGACATGCCCCCCACTTTTAAAAGTGAGGGAAGAAGCCATGTGGAGCCGTGGCCTAGTGGGGGAAGGGCTAGCACAGGAGCGGGGTCTCTGAGGAAGGGGCAGTGTGGGGGGCGGGGCCATGGTTCGGGCACCTATGCCCCCCCCCCCTTTTAGAGGTTTCCACCACTCTTGGTGTAGGCACAGGCTCAGAGTGTCAACATTTGAAAAGTCTGTGGGGAGGACAGGCAGAGCTAAGATCAGGAGCTGTGTGATGCCGGAAGGTGTTAATGGCTGCCATCCACCAACAATTCGAGAGGCGGTGGTTGTAGCTACCTGCTCTGCTAACCAGATGGCAAAGACTGGCCCTGTGTCCTCCATTTCCCCCTTTTTTGTTTTTTCTGATTTTCCCCCAGGTCAATAGAACTCTGGGCATCGATGCCTGGACAGTTCCGTGACGTATTGGGACAGATGGCATGCGGCCTTCAAGTGTTATCACGTTGCAGACAGACAGACCCACGGAGAAATGCCCTCGAGCGGAGTATAAGCTTATGGATTCAGAGATCTTGGTGGGAGGGGAATAATGGCCATTGGAGGAATGTTTAGAGGAGGTGAACAGAGGCCATCTGGAAGGCTGGGAAATTCCCCCAGACTTGTTAGTGTGGCGGAGGAGGGATTCCAAGATTCCCCCTAGCAGGGGTCACACCAGCTGCTTAAGGAGCAGATTCACTCACATGGCTCAGGATTTAAAGAGAGACGTCAGTGGACCCCTTTGAACAGACGCTGCACAGGAGCCCACTCCACCAACAGTGCCACTGATCTCAAGGGAACCACGTACAGCACCACCTGGGGCTGGCCAGAATCCAGCCCTTAGTAACGTGCCCTCAAGAGCATTTCCTGACCCCTCCCTCTCTCCCCGCTCAGCAAAGAAGCCCAGCTGTTAATACTCCCTAGCGCTTGTAAAGTGCTTCTCATCCACCGATCTGGGCCAGAGCGCTGGGCGACAGCAGCTGCACCAGCCCTCTGACCACCGGAGCACCAATTAACTAGCCCCAGAGTAAACCGGAGGGGCAGAGCTGTGCCTAATTGACAGATCAGAGATGGGCTGCAGACAGACAGGGCTAATGAGCCCATTTGCCCAGAAAGCAGAAAAGGCCCAGGAAGGAAGTGCCAGGGGAGAGTGTCTGCGCTGCAATCAAAGACCTAGAGCATGGCCATGGCTGGCCCAGCTCAGCTGACTTGGGATCCTGAGGCTCGGGCTACGGAGCTTTAAATTGCAGTGTAGACGATCAGGCTCCATCATCAGTCCAGCTCTGAAACTCTGCGAAGGGGGAAGGTTTCAGAGCTGGGCTCCAGCTCAAGCCTGAATAGCTACAAAGCTATTTGTTGTCTTGCAAGCCCGAGTCTGCTGACCTGGGCTCAGACACTGTGCAGTGGGGTTTTTAATCGCAGTGTAGACATACCCTCAGCATTAGTCCCAGGCAAGATCTCTGAGGGAGAGCGCTCCTCCCTCTCCAGTCCTTGCTCTAAGGCACTGAGGATTATGAGCTAGTGCAGATAAGGTGCTGCACTCTGCTGAAAAGGTGAGGCGGGAACACTGTAAATCAGTGGTCTCCAAACTTTTTACACACAAGATCCCTTTTTGAATTTAAGATCAACCCAGGATTTACCCCACCCCTTCCCCAAGGCCCCACCCCTTCCCCGAGGCCCCATCCTGCTCACTCCATCCCCTCCTCACTCTGTTGCTTGCTCTCCCCAACCCTCACTCACTTTCACCAGGCTGGGGCAGGGGGTGGGGGTGCAGTGCAGGAGGGGGTGCAGACTCTGGACTGGAGCTGAGGGGTTCCGAGTGTGGGAGGGGGCTCCAGGCTGAGCCTGGAGCAGGGGGTTGGGGTGCAGGAGTGAGGGATGCAATCTCTGGGCGTGAGATAGCATGCAGGAGTGGGCTCCAGGCTGGGGCAGAGTGTTGGGGTGAATGAGGGGGTGAGGGTGGTGGGAGGGAGTTTGGTGCAGGAGGGGGCTCTGGGCTGGTGCAGAGGATTGGGGTGCAGGAGGGGATGAGGGGTGTGGGCTCTGGGAGGGAGGTTGGGTGCAGGAGGGGCTCCAGCCTGGGGCAGGAGTTTGGGGTGCAGGAGGGGGTACAAGGTACAGGCTCCATCCAGGAGGCACTTACCAGAGGTGGCTCCTGGTAGGTGGCACAGCAGGGCTCAGGCAGGCTGCCTGCCTGCCATGGTACCACACCACTCCCGGAAGCGGGTGGCTGCTGGCACATCTCTGCATGCCCCTTGGGGGGAGGAGGGCAGCGGATCTCTGTGCATTGCCCCTGACCACAAGCACCACCCCCGCAGCTCCCATTGGCCAGTTCCCGGAGCTGCTTTCCCCTGCTCCCCAGGGGCCACGGACACGTGCCAGCAGCCAGCAGCTACTGGAAGCAGTGTGGGGCCACAGAAGACAGGCAGCTTGCCTGAGCCCCGCTGTGCCATGGGACTTTTAGTGGCCCAGAGATTGCGATCAACTGGCAGAGGCTCCAGGATCAACCAGTCGATCATAATCGATGGTTTGGTGATCACTGCAGTAAATCAGCTACACGTAGTGTTCCCAAGCAGAGCATCTCCAAGTGCTTTGTGCACTCAGAAAAAGATAGGAGCAGAGGCCGTGCACTGTTAAAAGATCTCAAAGCACTTTACAAAGGAAGTCAGTATCTTTACATTTTACAGATTGGGAAACTGAGGCACAGAGAGGAGAGTGACTTGCCCTAGGTCACCCAGAAAACCAGTGCTGGGAATAGAATCCAGCTCTCCTATGTCCCAGGCTGGGGCTCTTTCCACTAGGCCTTGCTGCCTCCCTGCATTCAGACTTGCCTCAGCTTCGGGCCACTTCGTCGGTTCCATCACAGCCTTATAGCAGGCGTCTTGATACTGCACCCAGCCTTCAGCACAAAAGCCACGGGTGCAGAGACAATTCTCCTGGGAGCAGGCACCTAGTGTCAAGATTGGGAACCACAAGTGCAATAAGCATGCAAGAGAGAATAAAACATTAGTGCAGCATATTTCACGCATTGGTCCCAAAGGCAGGTAAATACTACACCAATTGCTCATTGCAGGAGAAATCAGTGATACGGAGTCTGAGTAGTTTCTTAGTGCACCTTGTTTATTTACATTTATGCACCAGCAGTCCTGGAACAGAGGTGGTCACAAACAGCACACATCCAAGCCCCTCTGTCAGGGATCTCAGTCCACTCATCAGTGCCAGGTTCCCAGGGAGCAACAAACCCTCCTGCTCTTTGCAACAGTTGCCCACCAAAAATAAACTGCATTACAAAACTAAAAAGACTATGTCTGCCAAGACTGTACTCTGGCTCACATGCTAAGATTGTGTGTAACAGCACCATCTGGTGGCACCACCATAGCAGTATCATTACCCTCATGCAGGGAGAAGAGTGAGCTAGGGGTTGCTATAATTGTTAATGATTTTCACCGATTGCTTCATTTATCAATAGTAGTTTTTCATACACAATAATTATTAATATAGCAGCAGCATTTTGCTTCGTGCTTTACAGTGAATGAAAAAGAAGGGGTCCCTTGCTTAAAAACTACATGGAACAAACATAAAAGGTGGTGACAGACAAGATTCATAGCTGCCAAGTCCAGAAGAAACCATGGTGATATCTAGTGTTACTGCCTGGATAACACAAGTCAGAGAATTGCCCTGAAATAATTCCTACAGCAGATCTCTCGGGAAGCATCCAATCTTGATTTTGAAATGGCCAGTGATGGAGAATCCATCATGACCTGAGGAAGAAGGGAACGGAGAAGAGTTTTGGGTGGAAGGAAATTAAAATAATATGAACCACGTTATTTAGAGCTAACTTGTGGCAGTGAAGAGCTGGGCTGCCCAGCGAGCAGAGTGGGACCTGAATCAGTTGGCACACTGCTTCCCCCTTTTGCTCCAGAAGGGGGCGCTGAACCTGTGCCAGCCCTGACTCTGTGGCAGATTAATCCCGCTGATGCTTTTATTATTATGATTAATTATATTATGGGAGCGGCTCGGAGCTCTCTTCATGGACCAAGACCCCGTTGCACTAGGCACTGTACAAAGAAGCAGCAGACAGCCTGCCCCAAAAGCTTACAACCTAGGCCAAGAGCTGGTTGCAGCTGTATGGAGGAGTACAAGGAAATAATGTGACCAGATTGGGCAGGGGTCTCAGCATGCCAGTGGCATAACTGATGTCAAGTTTTTGTAGCTGTCATGGCAGGGGAGAATTTTGAAGGAAGACAAGGAGGCAGTTTTGTGCATGTTCACAGGGAGTTCCTCCCAAGCATGGAGTTAGGATGACTTTGTTGGACAGAGGAAACTCTGGGTGCATAGGAAGAGGGAGGTCATTCCAGGCAGAGGTGCATGGAAAAGGGCACAAGTGGGATGGGGAGACAAACGAAGCTTCAAGGTTAGGGTGAGAGGTGGGAGGAAGAGGAGAAGACAGGGAGCCAGATGCCCTCTGCTTCACCTTCCAGCTCTCAAGCCTGGGGTGAGTGAAGTGTTCAGACCCCATGGACCTCTCAGTCCTTGGACTCTTTGCCAAAATCCAGCAAGGGGAAGCAGTGGGTGCTGAGCTGGCAGAAGGGGTGCGTGGTGAAGACATCTCTCTACCAGGACCAGGGCTCCCCATGGACTCCATGAGGCTGTCTCGGTCAGGTGGTGGTGCCTAGAGAACACTGTGGTTGGGCTGGGGGTTAGCAGCAGGGAAGGATAACCCAACTCACCCCAGGCAATGAAGATGAGCACGAGGTAGAGGGATGTCCTGGGCTCCATCTCTGGTGAGGATGGGGGTCAGCAGGCAAATCCCAACAGACCCTCTGGCTAGCAGAGACTCCCCTCGGGTTGGGCTCTCTCGCTTTGCTCACGGTGGAATAATGAGGACACAAATGGATGCAGGAACTTTTGTATCAGTTTTGTATCTGCACAGCTGTGATTCATCACAGGAAATCCCGCTCCTCTGACCTTTCTCTGTGTTCCTGCTGTGTCCCTTCTGGCTCCAACAGCCTGGTTTAACCCTCTCTCCACATGGAGGCCAGTGGAGTAAGCCCTGCAGCTGCTCACTTTCTTGTGGTGGGCAAATGTACTAGTTGTCTTCAGGCAGGAAACTGGACAACATGGGAGAGAGAAGGCACAAGGAAATCTCCCTGGGACCTGAGCAATAGCCACCCCACATCCTGCAATTCCTTTCTTTGCTGTTAGGGGAGGGCAGAGTGGCTGCACAGGTGGAAAAGAGAGAAAGCAGAAGCCCGGCAGTGGAAAATTCAGCTCTTAAAGGGAAGTGTGCACATGGATCATACCCACTGGGATGAGTTCCCCCCAAGCCTACTTTTAACTAAGGAGAGCAATTTGGATGGGGAGGACAGAAATTGGGTAGACACACTGGTTAAAAAACAACACACAATAGCATCAATCCCGGAAGATTTTGGAAAATGTAGGGGACAATTTCCTGGTGCAAGTGCTGGAGGAACCAACTAGGGGCAGAGCTCTTCTTGACCTGCTGCTCACAAACTGGGAAGAATTAGTAGGGGAAGCTAAAGTGGATGGGAACCTGGGAGGCAGTGACCATGACATAACAGAGAATAACAGAGACTTGGTGGGATAACTCACATGAGTGGAGTACTGTCATGGATGGATGTAAACTGTTCAGGAAGGACAGGCAGGGCAGAAAAGGTGGAGGAGTAGCACTGTATGTAAGGGAGCAGTATGACTGCTCAGAGCTCTGGTATGAATCTGCAGAAAAACCTGAGTGTCTCTGGATTAAGTTTAGAAGTGTGAGCAACAAGAGTGAGGTAGTGGTGGGAGTCTGCTATAGACCACCGGACCAGGGGGATGAAGTGGATGAGGCTTTCTACCGGCAACTCGCAGAAGCTACTAGATCGCACGCCTTGGTTCTCATGGGCGACTTTAATCTTCCTGATATCTGTTGGGAGAGCACTACAGCAGTGCATAGACAATCCAGGAAGTTTTTGGATAATGTAGGGGACAATTTCCTGGTGCAAGTGCTAGAGGAACCAACTAGGGGGGGAGCTTTTCTTGACCTGCTGCTCACAAACCGGGAAGAATTAGTGGGGGAAGCAAAAGTGGATGGGAATCTGGGAGGCAGTGACCATGAGTTGGTTGAGTTCAGGATCCTGACACAGGGAAGAAAGGTAAGCAGCAGAATACGGACCCTGGACTTCAGGGAAGCAGACTTCGACTCCCTCAGGGAACTGATGGGTAGGATCCCCTGGGGGACTAACATGAAGGAGAAAGGAGTCCAGGAGAGCTGGCTGTATTTCAAGGAATCCCTATTGAGGTTACAGGGACGAACCATCCCGATGTGTAGAAAGAATAGTAAATATGGCAGGCGACCAGCTTGGCTTAACAGTGAAATCCTTGCTGATCTTAAACACAAAAAAGAAGCTTACAAGAAGTGGAAGATTGGACAAACGACCAGAGAAGAGTATAAAAATATTGCTCAGGCATGCAGGAGTGAAATCAGGAAGGCCAAATCACACCTGGAGTTGCAGCTAGCAAGAGATGTTAAGAGTAACAAGAAGGGTTTCTTCAGGTATGTTAGCAACAAGAAGAAAGTCAAGGAAAGTGTGGGCCCCTTACTGAATGAGGGAGGCAACCTAGTGAGAGAGGATGTTGAAAAAGCTAATGTACTCAATGCTTTTTTTGCCTCTGTCTTCACGAACAAGGTCAGCTCCCAGACTACTGCACTGGGCAGCACAGCATGGGGAGGAGGTGACCAGCCCTCTGTGGAGAAAGAAGTGGATTGGGACTATTTAGAAAAGCTGGACGTGCACAAATCCATGGGGCCGGATGCGTTGCATCCGAGAGTGCTAAAGGAGTTGGCGGATGTGATTGCAGAGCCATTGGCCATTATCTTTGAAAACTCATGGCTATCGGGGGAAGTCCCGGACGACTGGAAAAAGGCTAATGTAGTGCCCATCTTTAAAAAAGGGAAGGAGGAGGATCCTGGGAACTACAGGCCAGTCAGCCTCACCTCAGTCCCTGGAAAAATCATGGAGCATGTCCTCAAGGAATCAATTCTGAAGCACTTAGAGGAGAGGAAAGTGATCAGGAACAGTCAGCATGGATTCACCAAGGGAAGGTCATGCCTGACTAATCTAATTGCCTTCTATGACGAGATAACTGGCTCTGTGGATGAGGGGAAAGCAGTGGACGTGTTGTTCCTTGACTTTAGCAAAGCTTTTGACACTGTCTCCCGCAGTATTCTTGCCAGCAAGTTAAAGAAGTATGGGCTGGATGAATGGACTATTAGGTGGATAGAAAGCTGTCTAGATTGTCGGGCTCAACAGGTAGTGATCAATGGCTCTATGTCTAGTTTTCAGCCGGTATCAAGTGGGGTGCCCCAAGGGTCGGTCCTGGGGCCGGTTTTGTTCAATATCTTCATAAATGATCTGGAGGATGGTGTGGATTGCACCCTCAGCAAGTTTGCAGATGACACTAAACTGGGAGGAGAGGTAGATACGCTGGAGGGTAGGGATAGGATACAGAGGGCCCTAGACAAATTGGAGGATTGGGCCAAAAGAAATCTGATGAGGTTCAACAAGGACAAGTGCAGAGTCCTGCACTTAGGATGGAAGAATCCCATGCACCGCTACAGACTAGGGACTGAATGGCTCGGCAGCGGTTCTGCAGAAAACGACCTCGGGGTTACAGTAGACGAGAAGCTGGATATGAGTCAGCAGTGTGCCCTTGTTGCCAAGAAGGCCAATGGCATTTTGGGATGTATAAGTAGGGGCATTGCCAGCAGATCGAGGGATGTGATCGTTCCCCTCTATTCGACACTGGTGAGGCCTCATCTGGAGTACTGTGTCCAGTTTTCGGCCCCCACTACAAGAAGGATGTGGAAAAATTGGATAGTGTCCAGCGGAGGGCAACAAAAATGATTAGGGGACTGGAACACATGACTTATGAGGAGAGGCTGAGGGAACTGGGGATGTTTAGTCTACGGAAGAGAAGAATGAGGGAGGATTTGATAGCTGCTTTCAACTACCTGAAAGGGGGTTCCAAAGAGGATGGCTCTATACTGTTCTGAGTGGTAGCAGATGACAGAACAAGGAGTAATGGTCTCAAGTTGCAGTGGGGGAGATTTAGGTTGGATATTAGGAAAAACTTTTTCACTAGGAGGGTGGTGCAACACTGGAATGCGTTACCTAGGGAGGTGGTGGAATCTCCTTCCTTTGAGGTTTTTAAGGTCAGGCTTGACAAAGCCCTGGCTGGGATAATTTAATTGGGGATCGGTCCTGCTTTGAGCAGGGGGTTGGACTAGATGACCTCCTGAGGTCTCTTCCAACCCTGATATTCTATGATTCTATGATCTTTAGGTAAAATGTGTTACCTTTTGACCTGAAAATTGTCCACGTTATCTGCAGAGAGCTAATTTGGGATTGGTAAAATCCTGGAGACTGTAGCCATGGCGGGTGGGGGTGGCGAAGGGGAGATTGTTTGGAAGAGAAGCAGTGACATTTATATTCCTGCTGCCCCCATGCAAGTTAAGGAATCGTGTGAAGAGCCAAAGAAAGGCCATTTCTGATGCAACTACATTCAACTGTCCAGGGAAAAGCCATCAAGATGCTGTACATAAAATCTGCACTAAAAAAATCATCAAGGAGGGGATTGTGGCTTGCAATCACACTGTTGAGCCACTATGGTGTGAGTGGGAGAATAATTGCACTGCTAACTCTCCTTTCTGTGCCTGCAACCCTGAGACTCTGCCTGCACAACTCAGAGAAGTAGCACTTAGCCAACCAATACCTCCCGTGCAACAAATACCAACCTATGCTCTCCAACACAGAGAGCTTTGCTACCATTGTCCTCTCATTCAGTATATTCTAAAGAGCAGTTGAAGATCCAGACCATCTGGCAGAACGGGTTAAACGACAGATGGAAAAGTTCAGCAGTGTTCTCTCTCTTTCTGGGATTAAGTTGAAAAACAAAATAAATTTATCTCAAAGGATATCCGGAAACATTGAAGGGAAATATTGTTTTAAAACAATCTGCAGGCCCTTGCGGTCACATGGGTTTGATTTATAAAGAAGTGAGTAAAAAAAGCTGAAAATGTCTGAGAACTTAAAAACTGGATAACAGCTGCAAATCCCAGTGATTATTGAACCTATAAACAAAAGGAGAACTCGTAACCATGTTTATAACTGTTTCCATTGCTTCACACGTACTCAGGCAATCTAGGCTTCCAAGTGACATGCAAAGACTGAGTCACAATCCTGGGATCTTATTATAGAGATGTCCCTTTGGGCCAAAGTGTTTGTCGCTATTTAGTGGAGTCAGGGACTAGAAAGTAACTAAACGTAACAGTGTGTCAGTGTTAGGTTCGGGATATTCAGGGCAGGTCTAATGCTGCATTGGTGCAGATAGCACTTCAGCGAAGATGCTCCTACACCTATGGGAGGGTTTCTCCCATCAGCATAGTTAATCCACCTGCCATGTTGATGGGTAGAGCTCTGCGCGGATACAAATTTATATCTGCGGAGGTGGATATCTGCAGATATAATCGGTATCCATGGAACCGCAGGGCTCTCCCAAGAACTGCAGCAGCGAAAAGAGCAGAACGTAGAGCCTAGATAGCACTTCAGCGAAGATGCTCCTACACCTATGGGAGGGTTTCTCCCATCAGCTAAATCCCCAACTAAATCAGTTATACCAATATAGGTCTGTAGTGTAGACCTGGACTCAGTTAACCCCTTATCGATCTGCACAAAATGAAAGCTGAGAAGGAGGGAGAAGAAGAGAGACTTGAAGAAGGTGGTGAGATGCTGGAAAGTAAGAAAGCAGATTGAGGGGGGAAACAGCTGAGGCCTTACTATTCTGTGAAACACAGACCTGCAATAATGCGATGGGTCAGGTTAAAACCTCATTGAAACTGATGGATGTGAAAGCACCATACATTTAAGACAGCTGTAAGAGACAGTTACGGAGCCCCACCTAAAACAAGGCACAGTGGAGTCCGCCCAGAAACTAGTGCTGTGTGGTCAGGGGTTCCACGGGCTGTTGTTTGACCTGGGTGTGTGCGTGAGGGTGAGACAAGTTTAGGTGCCTTCAGCATAATAAAGTTCCCAGGCATGGGTGCGGGGAGGGGGGAGTTGGCAGGAAAAATTGCCGAAGCAGTGTCCCAAACTCTTTAAACACTAAGAAAATATCACTAACACTAAAAACTGCCACAAAACCAAGTAGATGCTGTCATAAACATACAGCTAAGGACAGCATAAAATCCCTCCTTTAACTGTAAGGGGTTAAGAAGCTCAAATAACCTGGTTGGCACCGGACCAAAAGGACCAATAAGGGAAGAAGATCCTTTCAAATCTGTGGGGGCAGGTTTTGTTTGTGCGGTCTTTTGTTGTTCTCTCCGGGACAGAGAGGGACCAGGGCAGGAAAAACCATCTCCTAAAACCCTACCTGGAATAAGCATCTAGATAACAAAAATTGTAAGTAAAGCAAGGAAATGCATTAGATTATCTTTTGTTTTAGCTTGTGAATTTTCCCTATGCTATGAGGGAGGTTTATTCTTGTTTTTTATAACCTTAAAGTTTTGCCTAGAGGGGAATCCTTTGTGTTTTAAATCTTACTACCCTGTAAAATTATCTTCCAACCTGATTTTACAGAGGTGCTTCTTTTACTTTTTCTTTATAATAAAGTTCTGTTTTTAAAAACCTGATTGGTGTAAAAACTCAAGGGTCTGGTCTGCGCTCACCTTGTTTACCTATTTGGTTGGTATATGATTCTCAAGCCTCCCCAGAAAAGGGGATGAAGGGGCTTGGGGGGATATTTTGGGGAAACAGGAACTCCAAGTGCTCCTTTTCCTGAATCTTTGTCTAACTCACTTGGTGTTGGCAGCAATCCCGGCCAAGGACAAGGAAGAATTTGTGCCTTGGGAAAGTTTTTAACCTAAGCTGGTAGAAATAAGCTTAGGGGGTCTTTCTTGCGGGTCCCCACATCTGTACCCTAGAGTTCAGAGTGGGGAGGGAACCCTGACAGATGCTAACTAGGAGCAAGAATAGAACAGTCTTTTTTGCTATGTTTGGAAAGTGCGTCACAAGGGACGAGAGAACGGCAGAAGCTCCGACTCGGATCATGTGGCAGTGAGAAGGAACTGAAGGCGCAGCCAGTTGGCCCCACCCCTTGGTCTAAACCATGAAGCAGTACAAGGGCGCATGCGCAGACCAATGGACACGACTACTTTGAACAGCTCCGGCTCCGGGCACGTGGCTCGTACCCCTCCAGTGGACTACAATAGGGACCATCACTCGAAGAAGAAGCAGAGAAAGGAAGCGAAGCAGCAGCAGTAAGAACGGGGAGGCCCTGTGTCAGAGACCAGGACATGGGCGGATGTGCCTAGTGGTTGGAACAGGAGTCAATGGGCAGGAAGAGGAGCCCAAGGTCAGAACTGGAGTCAGAGGCCAGATGTCAGAGCTGAAGTCAGAAATTGGAGCCGACGGTCAGGACCAGGTTACCCGCAAAGCAGAGCTGGGTGTGAGGCAGGGGCAGGGCTGGGAACAAACAGGCACAGGAGACAGCACCAGCACTGGACAAACGCTAGTGTGAGCAGCTGCTGGGTTTAAGAGCACAGCCTGCTAGCTTCCTCCGCCAGTCAGATGGGGCCCGCTGTCAGGCGGTCCAGCGGATGCAGCTCCTTAGGCTGTCAGGAGCCTGAGCCACCCCAGCTGCAGGGCCTTAGTCCTGACATCCTGGGAGGAGCCCAGAGAGAAGTCCTGGCTCAGGGTTGCTGGCTGAAAGCAGCTTGGGCCTGTGAACAAGAACCCTGTCTTCAGTTACTTTGGTTCCTTCTGTGGGCAGGGTCTGTGGCTTGTAAATTAACCCGTTTGCTGGCTGTTCAGGTCACAAGGGGTCACACCCAAATGTGCTCCTGAAAGGGCTCCGACAGGGTGAAAATGTGGGCGCAGCAGCGTGTCCGGCTAGCTGAAGTCGGGCGGCCTGTGGGCCAGGTCTACATGGACAAGCTGAGCGGCACAGCTGTACCGATGCCCCTGCGCTGCTGTAAGCTTACTCGTGGAGCCGCTCCACGCCGACAGCAGAGAGCTCTTCTGTCAACAGCATTAATCCAGCTGGACGCGCGGCAGCAGCATTGTTGGGGGGAGAGTATCTCCCACCCACATAGCGCTGTGCGCACGAGCGCTTGTCGGAAACACTTATGTTGCTCGGGGGGGGGGTGTTTTATTCACACCCTTGAGCGACAAAAGTTTTGCCAACATAAGTGCTAGAGACACAGTCCTAGAGAAGAAGTAGAGACACAGTCTATACAGGTACAGACACAGTCCTAGAGAAGAAGATTCATTTCATCTTGGGGGTAGGTGTGAAACCTCAGCTCCACCCTGAGATTGGGGTGTGGATCTCTCCAGTGCCCCAATTTATACAACCCAAAATGCCATTGGCCTTCTTGGCAACAAGGGCACACTGTTGACTCATATCCAGCTTCTCGTCCACTGTAACTGGTGGGTCCTTTTCTGCAGAACTGCTGCCTAGCCATTCAGTCCCGAGTCTGTAGCAGTGCATGAGATTCTTCCATCCTAAGTGCCGGACTCTCCAACATTGGGTCACATTCACAGGGCTCACCAGCACAGCGTTGGCTGCTTTGAACGTCTGTTTTCACATGGCCTAATGCAAGGTCAGGCATCTAGGCATAAGTCGGACGGAGACAACGGCTGGACTGGCTCATGGAAAGCAGCGGCACTGAAAAGGGCTTCAGCCTCATGGCAGATAATCAGCTGAACATGAGCTGCCAGGGCAATGCTGTAGGCAAGAAGGCAAACGCAAACCTTGGCTGTGTAAGCGGGAATATCAACTTGGAGTCGGGAGGTGGTGTTACCTTTGTGCATTAGCGAGACCATGACTGGCTACTGCGTCCACTTCTGGTAAAGGTGGTGGAGTAGCACTGTATATCAATGATGAGATAGAATGTAAAGAAATAAGAAGCGATGAAATGGATATGACTGAGTCTGTCTGGGCAAAAATTAAATTGGGGAAGAAAACTATTAGAGCCTCCCCTGGGATAGTGCTTGGGGTGTGCTATAGACCGCCGGGATCTAATTTGGATATGGATAGAGCCCTTTTTAATGTTTTTAATAAAGTAAATACTAATGGAAACTGTGTGATCATGGGAGACTTTAACTTCCCAGATATAGACTGGAGGACGAGTGCTAGTAATAATAATAGGGCTCAGATTTTCCTAGATGCGATAGCTGATGGATTCCTTCAGCAAGTAGTTGCTGAACCGACTAGAGGGGATGCTATTTTAGATTTGGTCTTGGTGAGTAATGAGGACCTCATAGAGGAAATGGTTGTAGGGGATAATCTTGGCTCAAGTGATCATGAGCTAATTCAGTTCAAACTGAATGGAAGGATTAACAAAAATAAATCTGCAACTAAGGTTTTTGATTTCAAAAGGGCTGACTTTCAAAAATTAAGGAAATTAGTTAGGGAAGTGGATTGGACTGAAGAATTTATGGGTTTAAAGGTAGAGGAGGCCTGGGATTATTTTAAATTAAAGCTGCAGAAGCTATCGGAAGCCTGCATCCCAAGAAAGGGGAAAAAATTCATAGGCAGGAGTTGTAGACCAAGCTGGATGAGCAAGCATCTTAGAGAGGTAATTAAGAAAAAGCAGAAAGCATATAGGGAGTGGAAGAAGGGAGGGATCAGTAAGGCAAGCTACCTTATTGAGGTCAGAATATGTAGGGATAAAGTGAGACAGGCTAAAAGTCAAGTAGAGTTGGACCTTGCAAAGGGAATTAAAACCAATAGTAAAAGGTTCTATAGTCATATAAATAGGAAGAAAACAAAGAAAGAAGAAGTGGGACCGCTAAAAACTGAGGATGGAGTGGAGGTCAAGGATAATCTAGGCATGGCCCAATATCTAAACAAATACTTTGCCTCAGTCTTTAATAAGACTAAAGAGGATCTTAGGGATAATGGTAGCATGATAAATGGGAATGAGGATATGGAGGTAGACATCACCATATCTGAGGTAGAAGCGAAACTCAAACAGCTTAATGGGACTAAATCGGGGGGCCCAGATAATCTTCATCCAAGAATATTAAAAGAATTGGCACAAGAAATTGCAAGCCCATTAGCAAGAATTTTTAATGAATCTGTAAACTCAGGGGTTGTACCGTATGATTGGAGGATTGCTAACATAGTTCCTATTTTTAAGAAAGGGAAAAAAAGTGATCCAAGTAATTATAGGCCTGTTAGTTTGACATCTGTAGTATGCAAGGTCTTGGAAAAAATTTTGAAGGAGAAGGTAGTTAAGGACATTGAAGTCAATGGTAAATGGGACAAAATACAACATGGTTTTACAAAAGGTAGATCGTGCCAAACCAACCTGATCTCCTTCTTTGAGAAAGTAACAGATTTTTTAGATAAAGGAAACGCAGTGGATCTAATTTACTTAGATTTTAGTAAGGCGTTTGATACGGTGCCACATGGGGAATTATTAGTTAAATTGGATAAGATGGGCATCAATAGGAATATTGAAAGGTGGATAGGGAATTGGTTAAAGGGGAGACTACAACGGGTCCTACTGAAAGGTGAACTGTCAAGTTGGAGGGAGGTTACCAGTGGAGTTCCTCAGGGATCGGTTTTGGGACCAATCTTATTTAATCTTTTTATTACTGACCTGGGCACAAAAAGTGGGAGTGTGCTAATAAAGTTTGCAGATGATACAAAGCTGGGAGGTATTGCTAATTTAGAGAAGGACAGGGATACCCTACAGGAGGATCTGGATGACCTTGTAAACTGGAGTAATAGGAATAGGATGAAATTTAATAGTGAGAAGTGTAAGGTCATGCATTTAGGGATTAATAACAAGAATTTTAGTTATAAGCTAGGGACGCATCAACTAGAAGTAACGGAGGAGGAAAAGGACCTTGGAGTATTGGTTGATCATAGGATGACTATGAGCTGCCAATGTGATATGGCTGTGAAAAAAGCTAATGTCGTCTTGGGATGCATCAGGAGAGGTATTTCCAGTAGGGATAAGGAGGTTTTAGTACCGTTATATAAGGCACTGGTGAGACCTCACCTGGAGTACTGTGTGCAGTTCTGGTCTCCCATGTTTAAGAAGGATGAATTCAAACTGGAACAGGTACAGAGAAGGGCTACTAGGATGATCCGAGGAATGGAAAACTTGTCTTATGAAAGGAGACTCAGGGAGCTTGGCTTGTTTAGCCTAACTAAAAGAAGGCTGAGGGGAGATATGATTGCTCTCTATAAATATATCAGAGGGATAAATACCAGAGAGGGAGAGGAATTATTTAAACTCAGTACCAATGTGGACACAAGAACAAATGGATATAAACTGGCCACTAGGAAATTTAGATTAGAAATTAGACGAAGGTTTCTAACCATCAGAGGAGTGAAGTTTTGGAATAGCCTTCCGAGGGAAGTAGTGGGGGCAAAAGATCTATCTTGCTTTAAGATTAAACTCGATAAGTTTATGGAGGAGATGGTATGATGGGATAACATGGTTTTGGTAATTAAATATTCATGGTAAATAGGCCCAATGGCCTGTGATGGGTTTTAGATGGGGAGTGGTGGGTGAAATTCTGTGGCCTGCGTTGTGCAGGAGGTCAGACTAGATGATCATAATGGTCCCTTCTGACCTAAATATCTATGAATCTATAATCCCCAAGTAGGATGTTGAAAAATTGGAAAGGGTTCAGAAAAGAGCTACAGGAGTAATCTGAAGTCTGTAAAATCTTACAGGGGTATGTCTGCACAGCCAGGATCCAGGAGCCTCCGAGCCCAGCTCAACAGACTTGGGTTCACACAACGCTGCTAAAAGAAGCTGTGTAGACAGTGGTGTTCAGTTGCGGCTTGGGCTCTGAAGCCCACCCCAATCCCTAAGCTTCTGAGCCCACAAAGTGACAACATCTGCACAGCTGTTTTTAGTGCCCTAGCAAGAGCCCTGCAAACCCAAGTCTGCCAACTCGGAAGCTCGCTGTCATGGGCTGTGTAGACATACCTGTAGTGACATATAGGTTGCGCAATCCATCTTGTTTATCCCCAAGAAGGTTAAGAGGTGACTTGATCATGGTCTATAGGTACCTACATGGTACATGGGTACCTACATATTTCTTTCATGTGATCGGAGGGCTCTGTGAGGGCAGAGAGCCCTTGTAGCTGATCTTCCACCAATGATATTATCCCTTCTGTTTCATTCACCATCTCTGTCAGTGCTTGAGAGAAGTTAATTGAGGTAACAGTGGTACTGTGAGCATTGTGGCCTAGACATCTACTGTGTCTGCAGCAATTTTCTCCAGCAGGGCCATCAACCTCTTGTTCAGGAGGTGGAGGTGGGAGCTCCATTTTTCATGTTTTTGGGCTATTTGTAGAGTAGTTTATTTGTCAGTAGACAAATCGTTGCCTGGTGACTTTCTGGAGATTTTGGGACACTTGTTCCTTTATTGGGGGGGGGGGGAGGGGAGGAAGAGGTCGGTCGGGGTCCTGGACTCTGGCTGGAAATGAATGTTAGCAGACAGCTCTGGAACTCATGGGATCCCGTATGCCACACTGCACCCCCTGGAGTTTTCTTTTTTTTAAAGATACCAAGGTCAGAAGGGACCTTTATGATAATCTAGTCTGACCTCCTGCACAATGCGGGCCACAGAATCTCACCCACCCACCCCTGCGATAAACCTCTCACCTATGTCTGAGCTATTGAAGTCCTCAAATCGTGGTTTAAAGACTTCAAGGAGCAGAGAATCCTCCAGCAAGTGACCCATGCCCCATGCTACAGAGGAAGGCGAAAAACCTTCAGGGCCTCTTCCAATCTGCCCTGGAGGAAAATTCCTTCCCGACCCCAAATCTGGCGATCAGCTAAACAATGAGCATATGGGCAAGATTCACCAGCCAGATACCCAGGAAAGAATTCTCTGTAGTAACTCAGATCCCACCCCATCTAACATCCCATCACAGGCCATTGGGCCTATTTACCATGAATAGTTAAAGATCAATTAATTGCCAAAATCATGTTATCCCATCATACCATCTCCTCCATAAACTTATCGAGTTTAATGTTGAAGCCAGACAGGTCTTTTGCCCCCACTGCTTCCCTTGGAAGGCTGTTCCAAAACTTCACTCCTCTGATGGTTAGAAACCTTCGTCTAATTTCAAGTCTAAACTTCCTGATGACCAGTTTATATCCATTACTTCTTGTGTCCACATTGGTACCGATCTTAAATAATTCCTCTCCCTCTCCAGTATTTATCCCTCTGATATATTTACAGAGAGCAATCATATCTCCCCTCAACCTTCTTTTGGTTAGGCTAAACAAGCCAAGCTCCTTGAGTCTCCTTTCATAAGACAGGTTTTCCATTCCTCGGATCATCCTAGTAGGCCTTCTCTGAACCCGTTCCAGTCTGAATTCATCCTTCTTAAACATGGGAGACCAGAACTGCACACAGTATTCCAGGTGAGGTCTCACCAGTGCCTTGTATAATGGTACTAAAACCTCCTTATCTCTACTGGAAATACCTCACCTAATGCATCCCAAGACCGCATTAGCTTTTTTCACGGCCATATCACGTCGGTGGCTCATAGTCATCCTGTGATCAACCAATACTCCATGTTAGAGAGCTTATTCCTTCACTCTCCCACTTCCCTGGTCCTTCTCGCATGAACAGAGAGCAACAATACCCGAAGTCCGAAGGTGCAAACAATTCGATGTTTATTGGGGTGAACTTCCAGCAAGCTTAAATACAAGTTCCTTTTTCCTTATTTTCGAATCCCAACTTACTTCCTGTTTGCCCCTAATTTATATAGTAATATTCTTAGCTATACCTTAACCAATCATTCTACTGAAATTTAACTAACCAATCCTAACATATTGTAACATGATTAGCTAACCAATTATATCCCACCACCTTAATTAGATTACACCCAGCAAAATTAATTATACAGCAGACAGAAACAATCACAGGACCAGACAGAGATTATACAGACAAACAATAGCAAAGTGGGAAAACAATACAGAAGTGAGGATTTCACATCCCAGCTATTGATAAGTGAGTTCTTGCCAGACAGGATGCTATCAAGCTAAGTTTCCTTTTACATTTTCTAGGCACTTCCCTTTCTTTGGAGGTGATAAGAATTATCAGGACAGGATTGTATTCAGGACAGGATTGTATTCCTAACAGCCCAATAGCACCTTCTTTCAATGTGGCTAGTTTGGAATGTGAGGATGTGACTGTTCGCTTCCTGGCTTATGGCTGCCTCTGCTGCTTAGCCAAAGGCCTTAGCCTAAGAACAGGGCCTCAAACTGTCACAGTGAGAGAAGGCCCTTACACCAGCAGACAGTGATTTTGATTCTTTCTTTTATACCTCTAGAACTAGCCAAGTAATAAGAATACCCCTAAATTCTTAAAGTACAGGCCTTTACAGACAGGCCTGAATATCTATATCCTAACACTCCATGGTCCTTCTCCTCCTCTGTTACTTCTAATTGATGCATCCCCAGCTTATAACTAAAATTCTTGTTATTAATCTCTTTAAATGCATGACCTTACACTTCTCACTATTAAATTTCATCCTATTACTCCAGTTTACAAGGTCATCCAGATCTTCCCATCTCTCTCTAAATTGGCAATACCTCCCAGCTTTGTATCATCCGCAAACTTTATTAGCACACTCCCACTTTTTGTGCCGAGGTCCGTAATAAAAAGATTAAATAAGATTGGTCCCAAAACCGATCCCTGAGGAACTCCACTGATAACCTCCCTTCAGCCTGACAGTTCACCTTTCAGTAGGACCCGCTGTAGTCTCCCTGTTAACCAAGAAGGTTTATGACAGGAGAAGGCTTTTTAATTTAGCAGACAGAATGAGACACACTAGTTTTAAGCAGAAGCTAGACCAATTCAAACTGGGAATAATATGCAAATATTTACTAATGAAAGTAATTAACCACTGGGATAACTTAACTAGGGACATGGTAGTTTCTCAATTTTAGTCTTTAAGTGTAGGCTTTTGTGGATCACAAAACTGAATATGGGTCAACAATGTGAGGCCATTGTGAACAGGCTGATATTCTGGGGTGTATTAACAGCAGTGTTGTATGCAAGACACGATAAGTAATTTCCTACTCTACTCAGCACAGGTAAGGCCTCAGCTGTAGTCCTGTGTCCAATTCTGGGCATCACAGCTTAGGAAGCATGTGAACAAATTGGAGAGAGTCCAGAGGAGAGCAACAAAAATGATAAACAGTTTAGAAAGTCTGACCTCTGGAGAAAGATTTAAAAAACGGGACATGTTTAGTCTTGAGAAAAGAAGACTGAGCAGGGACCTAATAACCACGATTTTCCGGGCTGTTATAAAGCGGATGGTGATCAGGTGTTCTCCAGGTCCTGTGAAAGTGGGAGAAGAAGTAATGGGTTTAATCTGCAGCAAGGGAGATTTAAGTCAGATATTAAGAGAAATTTTCTATCAGGTTAAGCTCTGGAACAGGTTTCCAAGGGAGGTTGCTGAATTCCTCTCACTGGAGGTGTTGGACAAACACCAGCCAGGGATGGTCTGGTCTGGATTTACTTGGTCCCACCTCAGCACAGGGGACTGGACTTGATGACACCTCAGGTTCCTTTCCAGCCCTTCATTTCTACAATACTGTCACTATTAGCTTAAAAGTAGGGTGATCATATGTCCCGTTTTGCCCGGGACAGTCCCGTTTTTAAGCTCTGTCCTGGCTGTCCCAATGTTGTTTACAGAAGTGGGCATTTGTCCCATTTGCTCTTGCCAGAGGGGCAGCTGGCAAGAGCAAACAAACAAATCCCCAATTTACAAAACAAGTCAGGTGGGCCCCCCTTTTGGGGGGCAGGGAGGAACTTGGGAGGGGGGCAATGCGAGGTGCTGGGCAGCGGGGCTCTGGGGTCAGCCCCAGCCCCAGTTGGCATGGCGCTTGGGGAGAGGGGTCAGCCCCAGCCATGGCTGGCATAAGGCATGGCGCTCAGGAGGAGGCTCGGGGTCAGCCCCAGGCAGTGCGTGAGGGGTGGCTCTGGTGAGCCTGCAGGTGGGGGGTGGGGGGGCTTGGGCTCAGGCGAGCCCCCAGCCGTCCCATTTTACTTTAGGAAATCTGTTCACTCTATTTAAAAGTATGTGGTGTCCCCGAGTCAACAGCCTGCCCCTATTCAGTGGAGCACTTACGTTTGAGGGTCACACTTGATAGTGAGTAACATTTATAAATGGTTTCAAAGGGTTAATAAAGGCATAATAGATGCAGGGCCAGCTCCAGCATTTTGCCGCCCCAAGCAGCAAAAAAAAAAAACTTGCCGCCGAACGGGGAATCCCGCCCGCCGAACATGGAGGCGGATGATGGTGCGGCCACCGAGTTGCTGCCGGTGACCGAAGAAGAGTCGCGTCCCTGCCCCGAATTGCCGCCGAGCGCGAAATGCTCTGTGACGGAGCGGCCGAGGGCGGATTGCCACCCCAGAGCCCGATGTCCTGCCGCCCCTTTACATTTGCCGCCCCAGGCACCTGCGTGGTTCGCTGGTGCCTGGAGCCGGCCCTGAATAGATGTTATAAGCATGCATGTTATAAGACGTGAGCAACATGTGTTATAGTTGGTTACAAGCACATCAGTATAAGGTGTCATACAATGGTTATAAGCCATGGTTATACACAACCGATTGACCTGTTGGACTTTTTGTAACAATCAATTAACTGTTTATTAAAACATCTATTACTTGTTTGTTGAATCTTTATGATGGAACCTTTCTATAAAGAGACTTTGAGCATGTGCTTAACACAGAATGATACCACCTAGCTAATGCAGCAACTCAAAACCTGATAGTGAACAGTCAAAATGGGACATTTCCACATATTCTAACTGGAAAGGGTTTGGGGGGAAAGGTGGGGGGAGGGACTGAGTCAAAACGACTTTTTGCTTCAAGACTTTTAGTAACTTTAGGCTGAAAAATGTCGACATGGAAACAAAATGTTTCAATTGACCCAGAACAAATTGGTTTTCAGTTTGCAAAAGTCAGAGCTAGGCATAAGCAGACTAAGCAATTGCTTAGGGCTTCAAGCAGCTCAAGGCCCCCCATTTGCTGTTTATTATGTGTTGTGGGGGACCCAGAAATATTCTTGCTTAGGGCCCCAATGGGCTAGCACCAGCACTGGCAAAAGTGTTCGAGATGGCAACTCTCATCACAGTTTTGGAAGGGAATTTTTTTTTTCATATCTCAAAAATATTCCTGGGCCAGGGTAACCATGTCCCATGAAGCTCTGTGTTGTCAGACGTTGGCTGCATGTGTGGTCTCTCTGTGTGCTGCACTGGCTCCGGCCAGATAGCCCGTACAGCGGGCTCCCATCAAACCACCCAATACGCCCACAAGATTCGGTTTAAGTAGCGAAGGCACCTGGCCAGGTTTATGAAGCATGGTATATAGCACCTGTCCGACTCTACAGCAGGGGTCCCCAACGTGGTGCTCGTGGGCGCAATGGTGCCCGCTGGGGCAGTTGTGTGAGCCCGCAGGACACCGCGCCACCGAAATGCCGCCGAGAAGCGTTGCCGTTTCTCGGTGGCATTTCGGCGGCGGGGTGTCTGGCGCCCGCCACAGTCTTCTGGGAATAGGAATAAGCTATTCCCACAGAAAAGTGGGGGACCACTGCTCTATGGGGATACTAAGACATGTGTGCCCATGACAATGGACGCAGCTTGGTGAATGGCGGGACTGTCCTTTCCCCCCTCGGCTGGCCAAAGACCCCACCTTGGCTGGCCAAAGACTCCCTCTGAGACCCCACCTTATACACCAATACAAACAAATTACGTGCTGCCCCTCTGACATAGCTAGTTACCACCCTTTATCTTGTCGGTTCAGTCAAAACATCTCTATCACCCTGTCATCCTGACCTTATCTCTAAGAGAGGTCAGCATGTCCCTGTTCTCTTTGGGGAGTGTGCTTGTACCATACTTGGGATCAGGGTGTTCCAGTACCACCCTTCTGGACTGTGCAGGTGTGAGTGTCCTGTGCCTAGCCCTTCTGAGGAATGTGTGTGTTTTTGCAATACCAGCCCTATTCTTGCCAGGTTCTGTGAACTGTAAGCAGGCATGTTTTAATAACAGGGCCTGACTTCTGCACACAGCCCTACTTTTGCTAACTTTGCTTTATATTAGCCAGGCTTGATCTCTACTTTAATTCAGGCCTCATAGCGGGCCTCTTATACCAGGCCCCATGTCTCAGGCTCTCTTTGTGCTACATTCTGCTAATGACGTTCAATTCTGCTCCCATTGTACCGACAAAGCCAGGAGATCTCACTGAGCGACTGCCCCCCCGGCACGATTCCCTCAGGCACATGAGCTGGTGCCGCCCAGGCAGCAAATTGCATAACACTCCTCGACCTCAGTGTTGTTATTTATCACTTATATTGTGGTTTTACCTTCCTGGCCCCCTACAAACTCCCTGTCCTGCAACAGATTCTCTCCTCCCGCCCTGCACACACACATACACTGAGCCAGGTGGTGGGAGGCACCTGTGAACAGGGGGTCCCAGGGAAGGAGCTTCTTTGGTTCTTAGCAGCTAAGCCCTGCACCAGCCAATCCTTCAGCCCAGCCCAGCCTGAATTTGCTGTAGGGTTGCCAGGTGTCCGGTTTTCGACTGGAACACCGGGTCAAAAAGGGACCCTGGTGATTCCAGTCAGCGCCGGTTCCACAGCTCCCATTGGTCAGGAACCGCAGCCAATGGGAGCTGCGGGGGGCAGCATGCAGAGCCGCCTGGCTGCACCTCCGCGTAGAAGCTTATGGGGGGAAATGCTGCAGCTTCCAGGAGCTGCTTGAGGTAAATGTGGCCCAGAGCCTGCACCTCTGATCCTGCCTGCGCCCCAACCCCCTGCCCCAGCTCTGATCCCTCTCCCACCCTCCAAACCCCTAGGTCCCAGCCCCACCCCAGAGTCCACACCCCCAGCCAGAGCCCTTCCCCCGTTGCCCCAACCCCCAGCTCCAGCTCTTATCCCCTTCCTGCCCTCAGAACCCCTCGATCCCAATCTGGAGAACCCTCCTGCACCCCAAACTCCTCATCCCCAGCCCCACCCCAGAGCCCACACCGCCTCATACTCCCACAACACCCTATCCCAGCCCTGATCCCCCTCCCGCCCTCCAAACTGCTTGGTCCCAGCCCAGAGCACCCTCCTACACCTCAAACCCCTCATCCCCCTCTGGGGGATATGGGCGGGGGGGTTGTTTAATAGGAAGCAGGGGCAGGGCAGCTTCCCCCTCAACTCCCCAAAGCTGCAGCCTCTCACCCCCATCAACAGCCCCCCGTGCCCCTCCTGGCTGCCTCAAGCTCACCCAGCTCCCCCCAACAACCCCCATGTTCCCTGCCCCTCACTCTCTCCAATCCTCTGGCGCCATGGCCTTCTCCAGGCTCCCAGTCACCTCAGACACCCTCCATCCTGGCTCTGCTCCAGCCACAAGCCCCTGCCTTCCCCGCCCGCTCTTCTCGTGGCTCCTTGTACCCACCACAGACCATGGCACTGTGGTGACGGGGGAGGGCACAGGTGGCAGGGGCTGGTCTAAAGCCATGCTCCGCGCCAGACGTGGGAGCCCATGTGCTCTACAGCCTCAAAAACCTGCCAACTCCCCAGATGAGGACACATACACACATAGTATAGATACATATAGGTGTGACGTTGCACTCCATATGCTTTATGAAAATATGCTTATGAATATGAATATGATGTAACTGAAATATGCTTTATGCAAAAAGTCTCTTGTAAGGTATCATTACAAAGCTTATAAACGACAGAGTGTGGTCATCCTATTTGTATGCATGTATCATTCTTGTATCTGAAGCTAGAAATACAAAATGTAACTCTGAAGTCCTATTGTAATTATGCAAAGTGTGGGCCATTAACGGTGGTTTAGAATCTTGATGGCTCCCTTTGACTAGGGCAATTGGTTGTAAATAGTTTATTTACTTGCAAGCCTGCCTGTGTTCGTGTGGGCCAGCCCATCGGTAATGAAGAATGAGGTCTCACAGGGACATGTGACCATGTCACCTGATAATGAAATCCATCTTAAATCTGGTACTTTTCCATTTAGAAGGAGGGATGGGAACCCAGAGAGACAAAAGATTCCTGCCTTGTGCCAAAGCTATTAAAGTGGGGGGAGCAGGACAGAGGGGGCTGCCAGTCATGAGAAAACCCCGAGTTTCCACCTAAGATGTCTGCGGGAACTAACCAGGACTGTACCAGGGGAAAGGATTGGGCCCAGACTAGGAAGGAGTCTAGTCTGTGAAAGAAGCTTATTGGAACATCTCTGAGGTTGAGATTTACCTGTAATCAGTATCTTAATGTATTAGGCTTAGACTTGCCTGTTTTGCTTTATTTTGCTTGGTGACTTACTTTGTTCTGTCTGTTATTACTTGAAACCACTTAAATCCTACTGTTTATACTTAATAAAATCACTTTTGTTTATTAATTAACCCAGAGTAAGTGATTAATACCTGGGGGAGCAAACAGCTGTGCATATCTCTCTATCAGTGTTATAGTGGGTGGACAATTTATGAGTTTACCCTGTATAAGCTTTATACAGAGTAAAATGGATTTATTTGGGATTTGGATCCCATTGGGAACTGGGTGTCTGGGTGCTGGAGGCAAGTAACTTGCTGAGCTGTTTTCACTTAAAGTCTGCAGCTTTGGGGGCGTGGACCAGCCCTGGGTCCGTGTTGCAGCAGGCTAGCGTGTCTGGCTCAACAAGGCAGGGTTCTGGAGTCCCAAGCTGGCAAGAAAAACAGGCTCAGAGGTAACTTCAGCACATCAGGTGACAGTCCCAAGGGGGTCTCTGTGACCGAACCCGTCACAATAGGTATAGACCCACACACACACAGGATAGATAGATATAGACACACACAGATATAGTCACACACACATAGTATAGATAGATAGATAGATAGATACAGAACACATCCACAGATATAGATACACCCACACAGTAGATATAAACACAAACACACATAGTATAGATAGATAGATATAGACACACACCCACACCCAATGGATGCTGGTTATTAGCAACTTCTCAGCTCACAGGAAAACGTTGATAGTAGCCGAAAGTTGCCAACAAACAAAAGGCCCACGCTGAAGACAGGGATGTGAGGCGGCCTCACTGCCAGGACCCTGCTGCCCACACAGGGGCCCTGGTGCTGTGCAGTGGGAGGCGGGGCTGTGGGCAGTAGGGAAGGGGTGGCAGCCTGGATGCCAGGACTTTCCAAAGGGAGCGGGGGTGCTGGGGGCCTGCAGAGCTACATGGTACCTTGCCCTGCGCTTTCTGGGCCATGTGCTGCCCTGACATCAGGGCACTTCTGTCCCTGGCTGCAGCCCAGCAAACCTGCCTGTGAGCAGGGCTGTCCACGGGGAGTGGGGGCACTGGGACATGCCGGGCCCAGGCCCCTGGTCCCTGCAGGGCACAGCCTGGAGAGTGCAGGGAGAAGGACCATGCAGTCACCCAGCGCTCCCCCCACCCATGGAAAGCCTCTGCGTCATCTTGGGCAGTCGGACTCAGCATGTCCCAATGCCGTCTTCCCTGGCTGCAGCCTCACCAACCTGCCTGCAGCCAGGGCTTTCCATGGGAAGCAGGGCCACTCGGGGCCACAGGGCTGCAAGACAACAAATAAATAAATAAAGTTGTTCCCTAGCATCCTGCCAGTGCTATCATCTGACTCCCATTAACACTGAAGTTAATGGGACTGGACCGGTTCCCACAATGTTGCTAAATGCTAATGTTAAGGAAAAGTTAGCACATGTGACTCCATTTTGGTTTGGGGCCCACCATTGTCTAAATGCCAGCACATCATACACCAGGAGTAATCCTTAGATACCGAATCCGTGTGAAAATCCTCCTCCTTGTCTCCAGCCTGCCTTGATTTGCAGTATCTGGTTTTTGTCAGTCTCTAACTCCCTGTCTCTTGGCCTTGATGTGAGGCCTCCCATCCTGATAATAAAAGTTACTGATGCATGGCTTTAGGACCATGCTGTGTAATTAACATACTGGTGTAGCACGAGGAATGCACCAAGCAGGGATAGGTGGTAGATAAGACAAGGGTTTGTTTATTGGCTAAGGTTTCCGATGCACGAGGGCAACATGCTTTGCTAAAAAGTATATAACCTTTGTATAATCTGTATTCAGGGTCCCCTCCTGGCTAGCAGGGGGGCACCACGCTCGAGCGTAATAAACTTAGTGTCTTTTGGGAACTCTGCAGTTGTGGACTTTATTTCTGTGCCTCAGCCTAGATTCGAACTGTGCGTGTCCTATCAGGTGTAATTCGTAGCACTTGTGTGCGTGTCCTATCGTGTAATTCGTAGCACTTGTGTGCGTGTCCTATCAGGTGTAATTCGTAGCACATGTGTGCGTGTCCTACCAGGTGTAATTCGTAGCACATGTGTGCGTGTCCTACCAGGAGTAATTCGTAACACTAATAACCAAAAGTTGTCAATAGCAGGATTGCTAAGAGGTGGTATCCACAGAACACCCCCCACCCCCGCATCCATCCCCTTTAGAAACCTAACCCAGGCTCTTCTTCTGCTGAAACTGTCCTGCCAGGGAAAGTGATGGGCTGGGTAAGAGGAAGTAACATGGGCAGTTCAGGGAAGATTTATTCCTGTTTACACACACTCTGGAGCAGCGAGATTCAGCATTAACCTTTTGTGGGCCAGATAAGGGCACGTGCGCCGCTCTGCATACCCAGGGCCTCCTGTCACTATAGGTGGGGATTGGGGGAGCCCTAAGGAAGAGAGACATGTCAGGCTTAGGTACTTCAAAGCCGCCCCCTTAATGCAGCATCTGAGCACTTCAGAGTCTCTGCTGCATGTACCCTCGCACCCCTGGCGAGGCAGGTCAGTGCTGTTATCCCCATGGTACAGCCGGGAACGGAGGGACTTGGGGATCTGCTGCAGGTCTGTGGCAGCATGGGGAACTGAACCC